>NC_068932.1:49745173-50957847 GCF_023091745.1 Budorcas taxicolor | reverse complement strand
TGAGGGCTATGGCGAGGATGACCCTGCAGGCCAGGTAACGCAGGAAGCAGCGCGGCGAGCGCACGCCGTTCACGAGGCCCACGGCTCGCTTGTACAGCTCGGGGTCCTCCAGCACCTCCTTCAGGGCGTCCGGCACGGCCAGTGTGCTGAAGCTGCCCACCTCCCACGAGGGCAGGCTGTCCCTGTTGATGCAGTCCAGGGTCAGCAGGGCCTTCCCGCTGTAGAGGGCGGGGGCCGAGCGCAGGGCCGGGGGGCGCGCCAGGCGCTGGTTGGGGGTGCACAGGAGCTGCACCAGCTTCTGGAAGAAGCGGCCGTCCGTGGCCTCCAGGTAGGTCAGGTGGCTGAGATGCAGCGGGACCCGGCAGGGCCGCAGCAGGACGGGCAGGACCGGCTTCCTCTCCAGGCAGGAGCCCACGAGCGACAGGTCGGCCTCCAGGAGGCACCAGCGGCTCTGCACAAAGTCCTCGCTCAGCACCAGCAGCACCTTCTGGCTCTGCTGGATGCAGCCCGCCATGTTCTCCAGCACGTTCCTGCCGGGCGTGAAGTCCCGCTCGTGCAGGCACACCCTCAGCCCCGGGAGCGCGGCCTCCAGGCGGCTGGTGAGCCCGTGGGTCCACACGGCGTCCACGCTGCTGTAGCTCACAAACAGGTGGAACTGGTCGCCGGGCCTCAGCGGGGGGATGCCCGGGGCCCCGCCGTCCTCCCCGGCGCAGGAACCCATGCGTGCTGCCCCGGGTCTGCCTCTGGTCCCTGAGAAGAGAAGCGCCCTTAGGCTGCAGGAGGTGGAGACGGACAACGGCCGACCCTCTGCAGAGGTGCAGCCGCAGACGCAGCCGGCAGCGGTCAGCCCGGGAAGACACCAACCACCCAAACCTGCCAGGTGTGGTCAGTGACGGCCCGCCTTCCCCCTACCCACTCGGGACCCACCAGAGGAAGTCACAGGCGCCCCTCACCCAGCCCGAGGACACAGCCTCCCGGGGGCCCTGAGCCCCTCCCACTCTGGGGCCCGCCTTCGGGTCTCCACCGAACCCCAGTGACCGGGACCCTGCTCCACACACCCTGGGGGTCTGCCCTCTGCGGCGCCCACTCAGGGCCTCTGGGGACATGCTCAGGACATCTGGCTCCAAAAGGGCTCGCGGAGGCCACACCTTCAGTCCCCTGTGGTTCAGGTGTCCAGCGGCATGGGGGCCTGGATGTCTGTGCCCTCCCAGACTTCCTGTGCTGAGATCCTAACCCCGTGGTGATGGTCTCAGGAGGTGGGGCTCTGGGGAAGTGACAAGGCCACCGGTGGAGCCCCAGGCGGGGGTCAGTGTCCTTCTGAAGGAGACCCCATGGAGTTCCTGCCATCCCCACCCACCCCTGCACGGAGACCCGGTGTCCAGCAACCAGGAGTGGGCCTCAGGGAAACATACTGGAAGCCGAGGCCTGCAGCCTCCGGCCTCCGGGGCTGTGGGAGGGCGCTGGGGCTGTGCGGTCGCCTCCAGCGGTGCCCCGGGAGGGGTCACGTGTTCAGGGCCCTGGCCTGCCTCTGCTCTGCACGCATCCTCCCACTGAGGCCCCGCCGCGCTCGTCCGGGGGCCAGAGCTGAGCCTGGGCTGCCCTCACGGGTCTGCCTGCTTGTCCCCAAAAGCACGTCCTGCAGCCGTCCTCGCGTGCCCTCAGCCCTGTGCAGGTCCCCGCAAGCAGCCCTCAACCCTGCAGGCCCAAGGCAGGCTGTGACCTCACGGCCTCTGGGTCCTCAGGCTTGGACCCCTCCACACTTGAGGAAGCAGGGTGGGGATCACGAGGGCCAGGTCAGCTCGGGAAGACCCTGTGGTCTAGCCCCCTCTGCCCCTGCCACAGGGCCCCTGCATCCCGAGTGGGCCGGGCAGCTGAGAACCAGGGGAGGAGGCGCTGAGGCTCAGAGGGATACCCTGGGGAAGCCTGGCACTTGGGACCACCCCCTCCCCGCCACCTCCTCTCACCTCCAAAGTGGGTAGGGTGCTCCCCCGCAGCTCCAGGCGTCTGGGAGGCAGAGGCTGCCGCTGTGCTTCCTGGGCACCAAGCGCCTCCAATGTGCTGCCCACGCTGCCTGCTCCCCACGCCCGTCCTCAGAGGAGGCCTGGGAGCAGCCGGGGCGGGTCTGCCCCAGAGGGAAGGACTTCTGCAGCCGAGGCTTTCTGAGACATCTCTGCTAAATCTGATGAACAGCAGGAAAGTGAAGGAGGAAGGAAACTGAGGAAGGAGGAGGTTTCAGGGGAAGTGGCCAGTGCAGCTGCTGCTGGGCAGGGGCACAGGCTGGTCCCGGAGGCAGGACGGCGAGGGATCCCATGGAATCCAATTGATGGTGGAGCCAGGCGAGCGAGAGGCCCTGGCGGGGCCAGGAGCTCTCTGGAGCCTGGGCCGAGCCCTCCCCCTGGAAGTAGCGAAGGGAAGGGCCGGCCAGGCTGGGGTTAGCGGGGGAGCAAACTTGATAACTGGGGCTGGCTGCCAGCTCCCAGGGAAGTTCCCAGCTGCCAGTGACCCTCCCCAAACAGCTGCTCTCCTCCAGGAACCTCCCCGGGGGCAGAGCCGGCCAGCTGCACTCTGCTGTGGCTTCTTGAAACCCTCGCTCCCTTCACCAGTGCCGCCCATTGACCGGGGAGGGCCACCTCTGTCCCTCGGGGCCTGGACGTCACCCTCTCACCTGGGGAAGCCAGCCCCCAAATGCTCCTCTCTGATCTGGGCCATTGGACACGCCTGATCACTTGAAAAACACCGCTAGTCAGCCTCATACCCAAGGAAGAAACACAAGCTAAATCAAAGAGGCACTAAGTCACTCCAGTCTTGTCTGCTCTTTGCGACCCCGAGGACGATAGCCCATCAGGTTCCTCTGCCCATGGCATTCTCCAGGCAAGAATACTGGAGTGGGTTGCCATGCCCTTCTCCAGGGGATCTTCCCGACCCATGGGTCGGACCCAGGTCTCCCGCATCGCAGGCGGGCTCTCTCCCGTCTGAGCCAGCTTTCCACTTAAAAACCTGAGATGTCACATGGGCAGGACAGAGTTAGAGAAAGCCCAGGGGTGACCAGAGCACTGCAAACAGGGGGACGGAGCTGTGACCTCCGGGCTCTCTTCGGAGCCCCAGCAGCACTTCCGCTAGACAGCGGCGCTGACCACAGCTGCTGACTGTGCAGGACGGATGATCCTGGCCGGAGCCCCTCAAGGGGGGGGCGCCCTGGGGGGCTCGGCGCTCTCCTGGGAGCACAGCCCAGAGGACTCCCTCCCCAGCCAGGCTGGGGTCCTGCTCTGCTCTCAGCACCCTTGACCTGGAGGAGCAGGGAGGGAGCCAACACTTTGCGGCCCCAGCCTCGCGCTCCCAGCGCTCTCGGGGACGGGCAGGGCTGCTCCCTCCTCTCTTCCCATCAAGGCTGGACTGGAAGACCTCAGCCAGCTGCTGTCTGAACCTCTGATCAGCATCTGGACAGGCGCAGGTGCAGCCAGGGGGAGTGGGACCTGCTGGCCAGCGGGGTCCCCAGGTGGTCTCCTCCCAAGCTCCCAGGGCCCCTCACCCTGCAGGCCCCTGGGTCAGCCCCAGGGCTCCAGCCACACCCAACCTCCATCGCCTCTGCTCACCCTTTCCCTCTTCGCTTCCAGATCTCAGGGGAGCCTCTGAGTAAGGCCCCCCTGGAGTCTCAACCTTCCCCCACAACCCCCATCACAGGTGCTGTGTCCCAGCTCACTGGCCCTGCTCGGCAAGGTCAGGAGGTGGACAGAGTGGGCACCCGTGTGTCCAGCCTGCCAAGCAGCAGACGTATTTGGGATGGACAAGAGGGTGGGAGAACCAAGCTCAGGTCAGCTTCCCACACGACGGGCTCCTCTGCCCTGGGTCAACCGTGTCCACACCTGGACTATGCCCACCCCCAGGTCCAGCTCCAGGCCCAGGGAAGGCCTCAAGTGTGGCCTGCAGTCCTCACTTCCCTAGCCAGGGCCTTCCCACAACCCCAGGAAGGGTCTAGCTCGGACGGCAGCCTCAGGCGAGGGCAGGCGGAAGGGCCTCTGACTGGGGTTGGAAATGGAGCTGGTGGCCGGCTCTGTGCTCAGCTGTGCCTGGCCGGGGGCACAGAGAGCCTCAAGCCGGCCGGGCCCACCGCCCAGAGCCCAGAGGGAGGGCAGGCCCCCAACTCCGCACAGCAGGCTGGGGTGGTGGGGGAGACAAGTGGCCACGCACATGGAACCCTGCCTCCCCCTTCCTTGATCTTGAGAGCTCACGCCTCGGCAGCCAGCCAGCCACTCAGTTCCTCTCTGTTTTCAAGGCAACAACAGGATGCTGACAACTCCCTCACCCCTTCTGGAACTTCCTCCTGGGCAGCCAGTGGGGGGTCCTTGTGGCAGCAGCTTCCTGCCTTCCTGCCAGTCTGTGTGCTGAGGCACCTCAGGCAGATGAGGGGGCAGGAACCCATGGGGCAAGGAGGAGCCTGAGTGTGATTTTAGAAAAGACAGACTGAGGCCTTGCAGGGCGGGGGGCACGGGGCAGGGCTGCGCCCACAGCAGAGCCCGCGAGGGACTGTGGGGCCTCGGGGCCAGGGAGAGCCCCCGGTCCTGGGTGTGGTCCTGCTTCCCAGGGGTGCTGCACACGGGTGGGGAGCCGGGAGCCTGAGAGCCACAGTCCCAGCTGAGGCCCGGGGGAGGCAAAGGTGCTGGTCAGCTCGGGGCGTGTCCACGGCTGCCCCGCGCCTTCCCCTAGTCAGACTGAGGTTCACCCACAGAGGCCCCGGCCAGGTGAGGTCTCTGCACTCAGGGTCCCAGATTTCGCAGGAGCCCTTCCAGACCTGGTGTCTGGGCCTCATCACAAGGTGGAGGCCAGCAGGAGTCCAGAGGGCCCCAGTCTGAGGGTGTCCCCGGGGACCCTGGGCCCGGCAGCCCGGCTGAGAGCGGGGCCAGCGCGGTGGGTCCAGCCCCCCCAGTGCAGGTCTCTGGGCTCTGGGAGCCACAGGTGGGTGTGGGGGAGTCTGTGTATCTGTGTATGTGCGAGGGTGTGTGGTGTGGCTGGAGGGGAGGCCCCCCGAGGAGAAGGGGAGGAAGCTGCAAGGCCCAGGGGACGGGAGTTGGGGAGCCAGGCTTAGGCCTGAGCTGGGACAGGGCCCAAGGAGTTGTTCTCCGAGGCTCACATGGCAGGGAGTGCCTGCACCCTAGGAGCTCTCAAGCTGGGACATCCCTCAGCTTTGCCTCAGACCCTTTCGGGCCTCGGTTGAAGGTCCTGCCGCTGCCCCGACCCGTCGCATGCCTCCCCACCCCTCAAAGCACAGGGCCCTCCGGTCCTGCAGGGAACCCTGGCATGCCGGGCTCCTCGCCACCGGCTCCGGGAGGGACGAGCTCCTCCAGGATTGCACATGTGCCCCAGAGAGGGTCGAGTGACTCTGCCGGGCTGAGGGGCACACACAGCGGGACCCCAGCCCAGGCTTGGCCACCAGGGAAGTAAAGAACCCTCTAGTTCCGGTCGAGGCCCAGTCCTCTGCTGGCCCACCTCACAGAGGCCCTGCGATGGCCGGGCTCCAGCTGCATGAGGCCGCAGGTATGGGTCAGGGTCGGGGACCAGGGTGGCTGCCCGGAGCCTGTGCCATTCCAGGGGAGGAGCTCCCTCCATGCCCGTGAGCTTCCCACACGATGAGCCCGTCACCCCGACCCATCTGGTGTCTGCTCGGGCAGTCTGGGGGTGCCCGACCCTCGTTCCCTCCTGACTCAAGCCCTGGCTTGACAGGCGCCCTGCTCTAGGACCTGGTGGTCAGACCCACTGCTAGAGTGCTCTCAGCTGCTTGGTCTAAATAAACAGGTTTCCAGACCAGGATTAACTTAGATGCTCGGTTGTTACAGTCTATCCTCTTTTGTTTCCAAACACAACATCCTCAAACACACACAGTTCACATTGCCGGCCTGCTTTGATAGAGAGGAGGAACCCCACAGGCTGCTTTCAGGCCCTCCTGAGTCAGTTCAGTCACTCAGTCGAATCCGACTCTTTGTGTCCCCGTGGATGTCAGCTCGCGAGGCTTCCCTGTCCATCACCAACACCCGGAGTTTACTCCAACTCATCTCCGTTGAGACAGTGATGCCATGCAACCATCTCATCCTCTGTCTTCCCCTTCTCCTCCTGCGTTCAATCTGCCTTCAATGCTCAGGGCAGCCCGGTCCGCAGGGACCCACAGGGGTGGCCGGGTGTCCAGCAAGGGGCCCTGCCTCTGCCCTCAGACCGTCACACGGGGTTCACCCCGACCGCCCCGAGTCTCCTCAGCTGCAGGGACACAAACTGGCAGAAGCAGAGGCCCACCTCCAGGTGGCCCGGGGCCCCCTCGGCCTCCTCCCAGTGGGGGAAGTGCGCATGGGCCAGGCAGCAGGCGTAGCTGGACGAGAACCGCAGGATGGCCTCCTGGAACGCGGCCTCGCCCTCGGGGGCGCCCAGGAAGGCCCGCTTGCAGTCGCCCAGCACCACGTACACGAAGTACAGCTTGTTCTTGGTCTCGCAGCCCACGAGCACCGAGTGCGGCGCCAGCAGCAGGTTGGCTTCCCCGACGCGGTATGCCAGCTCCCGCAGGGTCCTCCTGGAAGACCTTCGGAGCCAGCACAGGGTGTTGACGCTTAAGATCATGAAAAAGAGGCAGAGAAATACATTGGCGCTGATTACGAGGAACCACTGAGGTGGCTGGCGTGCCACGAACCCGATGGTGAAAGGTATGAACAGGAAAACCACAGCGAGGAGAATGAGGGCTATGGCGAGGATGACCCTGCAGGCCAGGTAACGCAGGAAGCAGCGCGGCGAGCGCACGCCGTTCACGAGGCCCACGGCTCGCTTGTACAGCTCGGGGTCCTCCAGCACCTCCTTCAGGGCGTCCGGCACGGCCAGTGTGCTGAAGCTGCCCACCTCCCACGAGGGCAGGCTGTCCCTGTTGATGCAGTCCAGGGTCAGCAGGGCCTTCCCGCTGTAGAGGGCGGGGGCCGAGCGCAGGGCCGGGGGGCGCGCCAGGCGCTGGTTGGGGGTGCACAGGAGCTGCACCAGCTTCTGGAAGAAGCGGCCGTCCGTGGCCTCCAGGTAGGTCAGGTGGCTGAGATGCAGCGGGACCCGGCAGGGCCGCAGCAGGACGGGCAGGACCGGCTTCCTCTCCAGGCAGGAGCCCACGAGCGACAGGTCGGCCTCCAGGAGGCACCAGCGGCTCTGCACAAAGTCCTCGCTCAGCACCAGCAGCACCTTCTGGCTCTGCTGGATGCAGCCCGCCATGTTCTCCAGCACGTTCCTGCCGGGCGTGAAGTCCCGCTCGTGCAGGCACACCCTCAGCCCCGGGAGCGCGGCCTCCAGGCGGCCGGTGAGCCCGTGGGTCCACACGGCGTCCACGCTGCTGTAGCTCACAAACAGGTGGAACTGGTCGCCGGGCCTCAGCGGGGGGATGCCCGGGGCCCCGCCGTCCTCCCCGGCGCAGGAACCCATGCGTGCTGCCCCGGGTCTGCCTCTGGTCCCTGAGAAGAGAAGCGCCCTTAGGCTGCAGGAGGTGGAGACGGACAACGGCCGACCCTCTGCAGAGGTGCAGCCGCAGACGCAGCCGGCAGCGGTCAGCCCGGGAAGACACCAACCACCCAAACCTGCCAGGTGTGGTCAGTGACGGCCCGCCTTCCCCCTACCCACTCGGGACCCACCAGAGGAAGTCACAGGCGCCCCTCACCCAGCCCGAGGACACAGCCTCCCGGGGGCCCTGAGCCCCTCCCACTCTGGGGCCCGCCTTCGGGTCTCCACCGAACCCCAGTGACCGGGACCCTGCTCCACACACCCTGGGGGTCTGCCCTCTGCGGCGCCCACTCAGGGCCTCTGGGGACATGCTCAGGACATCTGGCTCCAAAAGGGCTCGCGGAGGCCACACCTTCAGTCCCCTGTGGTTCAGGTGTCCAGCGGCATGGGGGCCTGGATGTCTGTGCCCTCCCAGACTTCCTGTGCTGAGATCCTAACCCCGTGGTGATGGTCTCAGGAGGTGGGGCTCTGGGGAAGTGACAAGGCCACCGGTGGAGCCCCAGGCGGGGGTCAGTGTCCTTCTGAAGGAGACCCCATGGAGTTCCTGCCATCCCCACCCACCCCTGCACGGAGACCCGGTGTCCAGCAACCAGGAGTGGGCCTCAGGGAAACATACTGGAAGCCGAGGCCTGCAGCCTCCGGCCTCCGGGGCTGTGGGAGGGCGCTGGGGCTGTGCGGTCGCCTCCAGCGGTGCCCCGGGAGGGGTCACGTGTTCAGGGCCCTGGCCTGCCTCTGCTCTGCACGCATCCTCCCACTGAGGCCCCGCCGCGCTCGTCCGGGGGCCAGAGCTGAGCCTGGGCTGCCCTCACGGGTCTGCCTGCTTGTCCCCAAAAGCACGTCCTGCAGCCGTCCTCGCGTGCCCTCAGCCCTGTGCAGGTCCCCGCAAGCAGCCCTCAACCCTGCAGGCCCAAGGCAGGCTGTGACCTCACGGCCTCTGGGTCCTCAGGCTTGGACCCCTCCACACTTGAGGAAGCAGGGTGGGGATCACGAGGGCCAGGTCAGCTCGGGAAGACCCTGTGGTCTAGCCCCCTCTGCCCCTGCCACAGGGCCCCTGCATCCCGAGTGGGCCGGGCAGCTGAGAACCAGGGGAGGAGGCGCTGAGGCTCAGAGGGATACCCTGGGGAAGCCTGGCACTTGGGACCACCCCCTCCCCGCCACCTCCTCTCACCTCCAAAGTGGGTAGGGTGCTCCCCCGCAGCTCCAGGCGTCTGGGAGGCAGAGGCTGCCGCTGTGCTTCCTGGGCACCAAGCGCCTCCAATGTGCTGCCCACGCTGCCTGCTCCCCACGCCCGTCCTCAGAGGAGGCCTGGGAGCAGCCGGGGCGGGTCTGCCCCAGAGGGAAGGACTTCTGCAGCCGAGGCTTTCTGAGACATCTCTGCTAAATCTGATGAACAGCAGGAAAGTGAAGGAGGAAGGAAACTGAGGAAGGAGGGGTTTCAGGGGAAGTGGCAGCTGCCGTGGCTGCTGGGAAAGGGCTCTGGCTGGTCCGGAGGCGACGGCGAGGGCTCCGTTGGAATCCACCTGATGGTGGAGCCAGGCGAGCAAGAGGCCTGGTGGGGCCTGGAGCTCTCTGGAGGCGGGGTGACCATTTTCAGGAGGGCAGGCCAGGCTGGGGTCAGGAGGGGCGCACACACCATAACTGAGCCTGGCTGCCAGCTCTGAGGGAAGTTCCCAGCTGCCAGTGACCCTCCCCAAACAGCTGCTCTCCTCCAGGAACCTCCCCGGGGGCAGAGCCGGCCAGCTGCACTCTGCTGTGGCTTCTTGAAACCCTCGCTCCCTTCACCAGTGCCGCACAGTGACCGGGGAGGACCACCTGTGTCCCTCGGGGCCTGGACGTCTCCCTGTCACCTGGGGAAGCCAGCCCCCAAATGCTCCTCTCTGATCTGGGCCATTGGACACGCCTGATCACTTGAAAAACACCGCTAGTCAGCCTCATACCCAAGGAAGAAACACAAGCTAAATCAAAGAGGCACTAAGTCACTCCAGTCTTGTCTGCTCTTTGCGACCCCGAGGACGATAGCCCATCAGGTTCCTCTGCCCATGGCATTCTCCAGGCAAGAATACTGGAGTGGGTTGCCATGCCCTTCTCCAGGGGATCTTCCCGACCCATGGGTCGGACCCAGGTCTCCCGCATCGCAGGCGGGCTCTCTCCCGTCTGAGCCAGCTTTCCACTTAAAAACCTGAGATGTCACATGGGCAGGACAGAGTTAGAGAAAGCCCAGGGGTGACCAGAGCACTGCAAACAGGGGGACGGAGCTGTGACCTCCGGGCTCTCTTCGGAGCCCCAGCAGCACTTCCGCTAGACAGCGGCGCTGACCACAGCTGCTGACTGTGCAGGACGGAAGATCCTGGCCGGAGCCCCTCGGGGGGGGTGCCCTGGGGGGCTCGGCGCTCTCCTGGGAGCACAGCCCAGAGGACTCCCGCCCAGCTGGGCTGGGGTCCTGCTCTGCTCTCAGCACCCTTGACCTGGAGGAGCAGGGAGGGAGCCAACACTTTGCGGCCCCAGCCTCGCGCTCCCAGCGCTCTCGGGGACGGGCAGGGCTGCTCCCTCCTCTCTTCCCATCAAGGCTGGACTGGAAGACCTCAGCCAGCTGCTGTCTGAACCTCTGATCAGCATCTGGACAGGCGCAGGTGCAGCCAGGGGGAGTGGGACCTGCTGGCCAGCGGGGTCCCCAGGTGGTCTCCTCCCAAGCTCCCAGGGCCCCTCACCCTGCAGGCCCCTGGGTCAGCCCCAGGGCTCCAGCCACACCCAACCTCCATCGCCTCTGCTCACCCTTTCCCTCTTCGCTTCCAGATCTCAGGGGAGCCTCTGAGTAAGGCCCGCCTGGAGTCTCAACCCTCCCCCACAACCCCCATCACAGGTGCTGTGTCCCAGTCACTGGCCCTGCTCGGCAAGGTCAGGAGGTGGACAGAGCGGGCACCCGTGTGTCCAGCCTGCCAAGCAGCAGACGTATTTGGGATGGACAAGAGGGTGGGAGAACCAAGCTCAGGTCAGCTTCCCACACGACGGGCTCCTCTGCCCTGGGTCAACTGTGTCCACACCTGGACTATGCCCACCCCCAGGTGCAGCTCCAGGCCCAGGGAAGGCCTCAAGTGTGGCCTGCAGTCCTCACTTCCCTAGCCAGGGCCTGCCCACAACCCCAGGAAGGGTCTAGCTCGGACGGCAGCCTCAGGCGAGGGCAGGCGGAAGGGCCTCTGACCGGGGTTGGAAATGGTGCTGGTGGCCGGCTCTGTGCTCAGCTGTGCCTGGCCGGGGGCACAGAGAGCCTCAAGCCGGCCGGGCCCACCGCCCAGAGCCCAGAGGGAGGGCAGGCCCCCAACTCCGCACAGCAGGCTGGGGTGGTGGGGGAGACATGTGGCCACACACATGGAACCCTGCCTCCCCCTTCCTTGATCTTGAGAGCTCACGCCTCGGCAGCCAGCCAGCCACTCAGTTCCTCTCTGTTTTCAAGGCAACAACAGGATGCTGACAACTCCCTCACCCCTTCTGGAACTTCCTCCTGGGCAGCCAGTGGGGGGTCCTTGTGGCAGCAGCTTCCTGCCTTCCTGCCAGTCTGTGTGCTGAGGCACCTCAGGCAGATGAGGGGGCAGGAACCCACCGGGCAAGGAGGAGCCTGAGTGTGATTTTAGAAAAGACAGACTGAGGCCTTGCAGGGCGGGGGGCACAGGGCAGGGCTGTACCCACAGCAGAGCCCGCGAGGGACTGTGGGGCCTCGGGGCCAGGGAGAGCCCCCGGTCCTGGGTGTGGTCCTGCTTCCCAGGGGTGCTGCACACGGGTGGGGAGCCGGGAGCCTGAGAGCCACAGTCCCAGCTGAGGCCCGGGGGAGGTGAAGGTGCTGGTCAGCTCGGGGCGTGTCCACGGCTGCCCCGCGCCTTCCCCTGGTCAGACTGAGGTTCACCCACAGAGGCCCCGGCCAGGTGAGGTCTCTGCACTCAGGGTCCCAGATTTCGCAGGAGCCCTTCCAGACCTGGTGTCTGGGCCTCATCACAAGGTGGAGGCCAGCAGGAGTCCAGAGGGCCCCAGTCTGAGGGTGTCCCCGGGGACCCTGGGCCCGGCAGCCCGGCTGAGAGCGGGGCCAGCGCGGTGGGTCCAGCCCCCCCAGTGCAGGTCTCTGGGCTCTGGGAGCCACAGGTGGGTGTGGGGGTGTCCGTGTATCTGTGTATGTGCGAGTGTGTGTGGTGTCCCTGGAGGGGAGGCCACCCGAGGAGAGGGGGAGGAATCTGCAAGGCCCGGGGGACGGGAGTTGGGGAGCCAGGCTTAGGCCTGAGCTGGGACAGGGCCCAAGGAGTTTTTCTTCAAAGTTCTTCCCTGGCTCCCTAGGGCTACATTCCAGGGCCCGGGTACACTTGGAAAAATGGCCACATCTATTTCTTTAATGAATGAGTGAATGAGCAAATGAAGCCAGTTTACACCCGAGCTCTGCGCCCTTGCATGAAGAGCTGATTGTTCCAGATAGAGAAGAGACTCCCCAGGAAGACGCGTGCAAACGGAAGGTGCCCTCCTCAGACTACCACCCCCACGTCTGCTGGCCAGGCCCTCACCGCTGTGGGCAGAGCTGGGGGCTGAGGGAACCGGAGCTGACTCTCAAGGGCACTACTCCACCACCACCCCCGCCCCCGCCATCAGCTCGAGCTCCCAGGGACAAGTCCTATGGGGTCCTTCACACCACCCCCTCCGGGAGGGCCCAGCACAGCCTCTGAGGCCCTTGGTCCAGGACGACTGGGGTGGGGCTTTTGTGGCCTGTCCCCTAAACCTGTCCGAATTTTCTCTCCTTCTCCGTCTCATTCTTTCTACAAACACTAAAAACAATCAAACAGTACCTGGGAGACACACCTGGTCGTTTTGTGGGCTCAGGACAGCTGGCCACGCAGGGCCTCGCTGAAACAGCCCGGCGGTGTCTCCGCGGGCCGCCCAAGGGCCCCGGGACTGGGCGGGGCGGGGTGGGGCTTCCCCTCTGCGCTGAGCGTAGGCTCCGCCCCCTCGGCCGTGACCTCGCCCCCGCCCTCCTGCACAAAGGGGACCGGGACAGGAAAGGGCGGGGCAGGGCGGGGCTTCACCAGAGCGTAGGCCACGCCCCCTCGCCCATGACCCCGCCCCCTGCCGTCGGTTTCTGCGCTAGTTTTAATCAAGTTGAAAAGGAAAGGATGAAGAGGAGCTGAAACCAAGGGGCCTGAGGGCAGCTCCGCGCGCGGTAGGAGCGCTGAGGACGCCCCGAAGCCGGCAGGGGCTTCAAAGGGGCAGCTACCCCGGGTGAAGACGGAGGCGGGAGGCCGGGGAGGAGGCGGAGGCGGGAGACCCGGCAGGAGGCGGCGGGGAGGGGAGCAGAGGCCAGGTGTGTGAGGAGGGGAGAGGCGGGTGTGTGAGGAGAGGCAGGTGTGAGAGGAGGGGAGAGGCGGGTGTGAGGAGGGGAGAGGCGGGGTGTGTGAGGAGGGGAGAGGCGGGGTGTGTGAGGAGGGGAGAGGCGGGGTGTGAGAGGAGGGGAGAGGCGGGTGTGTGAGGAGGGGAGAGGCGGGTGTGTGAGGAGAGGCAGGTGTGAGAGGAGGGGAGAGGCGGGTGTGAGAGGAGAGGAGAGGCCAGGTGTGTGAGGAGGGGAGAGGCGGGGGGTGTGAGGAGGGGAGAGGCGGGGGGTGTGAGGAGGGGAGAGGCGGGGGGTGTGAGGAGGGGAGAGGCGGGGGGTGTGAGGAGGGGAGAGGCGGGGGGTGTGAGGAGGGGAGAGGCGGGGTGTGTGAGGAGGGGAGAGGCGGGGTGTGAGAGGAGGGGAGAGGCGGGTGTGTGAGGAGGGGAGAGGCGGGTGTGTGAGGAGAGGCAGGTGTGAGAGGAGGGGAGAGGCGGGTGTGAGAGGAGAGGAGAGGCCAGGTGTGTGAGGAGGGGAGAGGCGGGGGGTGTGAGGAGGGGAGAGGCGGGGGGTGTGAGGAGGGGAGAGGCGGGGGGTGTGAGGAGGGGAGAGGCGGGGGGTGTGAGGAGGGGAGAGGCGGGGGGTGTGAGGAGGGGAGAGGCGGGGGGTGTGAGGAGGGGAGAGGCCGGGTGTGAGAGGAGGGGAGAGGCGGGTGTGTGAGGAGGGGAGAGGCGGGTGTGTGAGGAGAGGCAGGTGTGAGAGGAGAGGAGAGGCCAGGTGTGTGAGGAGGGGAGAGGCCGGGTGTGTGAGGAGGGGAGAGGCGGGTGTGAGGAGGGGAGAGGCGGGGGGTGTGAGGAGGGGAGAGGCGGGTGTGAGGAGGGGAGAGGCGGGGTGTGAGAGGAGGGGAGAGGCGGGGTGTGTGAGGAGAGGAGAGGCCAGGTGTGTGAGGAGGGGAGAGGCCGGGTGTGTGAGGAGGGGAGAGGCGGGGTGTGTGAGGAGGGGAGAGGCGGGGTGTGTGAGGAGGGGAGAGGCGGGGTGTGTGAGGAGAGGAGAGGAGAGGCGGGTGTGAGGAGGGGAGAGGCGGGGTGTGAGGAGGGGAGAGGCGGGGGGTGTGAGGAGGGGAGAGGCGGGGGGTGTGAGGAGGGGAGAGGCCGGGTGTGAGAGGAGGGGAGAGGCGGGTGTGTGAGGAGGGGAGAGGCGGGTGTGTGAGGAGAGGCAGGTGTGAGAGGAGAGGAGAGGCCAGGTGTGTGAGGAGGGGAGAGGCCGGGTGTGTGAGGAGGGGAGAGGCGGGGGGTGTGAGGAGGGGAGAGGCGGGGGGTGTGAGGAGGGGAGAGGCGGGGTGTGAGAGGAGGGGAGAGGCGGGGTGTGAGAGGAGGGGAGAGGCGGGTGTGAGGAGGGGAGAGGCGGGGTGTGTGAGGAGGGGAGAGGCGGGGTGTGTGAGGAGGGGAGAGGCGGGGTGTGTGAGGAGGGGAGAGGCGGGGTGTGAGAGGAGGGGAGAGGCGGGTGTGAGGAGGGGAGAGGCGGGGTGTGAGAGGAGGGGAGAGGCGGGGTGTGTGAGGAGGGGAGAGGCGGGGTGTGTGAGGAGGGGAGAGGCGGGGTGTGTGAGGAGGGGAGAGGCGGGGTGTGAGAGGAGGGGAGAGGCGGGGTGTGAGAGGAGGGGAGAGGCGGGTGTGAGGAGGGGAGAGGCGGGGTGTGTGAGGAGGGGAGAGGCGGGGTGTGTGAGGAGGGGAGAGGCGGGGTGTGTGAGGAGGGGAGAGGCGGGGTGTGTGAGGAGAGGAGAGGAGAGGCGGGGTGTGAGGAGAGGAGAGGCGGGGTGTGAGGAGGGGAGAGGCGGGGTGTGTGAGGAGGGGAGAGGCGGGGTGTGTGAGGAGGGGAGAGGCGGGGTGTGTGAGGAGGGGAGAGGCGGGTGTGAGGAGGGGAGAGGCGGGGTGTGTGAGGAGGGGAGAGGCGGGGTGTGTGAGGAGGGGAGAGGCGGGGTGTGTGAGGAGGGGAGAGGCGGGGTGTGTGAGGAGGGGAGAGGCGGGGTGTGTGAGGAGGGGAGAGGCGGGGTGTGTGAGGAGAGGAGAGGAGAGGCGGGGTGTGAGGAGAGGAGAGGCGGGGTGTGAGGAGGGGAGAGGCGGGGTGTGTGAGGAGGGGAGAGGCGGGGTGTGTGAGGAGGGGAGAGGCGGGGTGTGTGAGGAGGGGAGAGGCGGGTGTGAGGAGGGGAGAGGCGGGGTGTGTGAGGAGGGGAGAGGCGGGGTGTGTGAGGAGGGGAGAGGCGGGGTGTGTGAGGAGGGGAGAGGCGGGGTGTGTGAGGAGGGGAGAGGCGGGGTGTGTGAGGAGGGGAGAGGCGGGGTGTGTGAGGAGGGGAGAGGCGGGGTGTGTGAGGAGGGGAGAGGCGGGGTGTGAGAGGAGGGGAGAGGCGGGGTGTGAGAGGAGGGGAGAGGCGGGGTGTGTGAGGAGGGGAGAGGCGGGGTGTGTGAGGAGGGGAGAGGCGGGGTGTGTGAGGAGAGGAGAGGAGAGGCGGGTGTGAGGAGGGGAGAGGCGGGGTGTGAGGAGGGGAGAGGCGGGTGTGTGAGGAGAGGCAGGTGTGAGAGGAGAGGAGAGGCCAGGTGTGTGAGGAGGGGAGAGGCCGGGTGTGTGAGGAGGGGAGAGGCGGGTGTGAGGAGGGGAGAGGCGGGGGGTGTGAGGAGGGGAGAGGCGGGTGTGAGGAGGGGAGAGGCGGGGTGTGAGGAGGGGAGAGGCGGGGTGTGAGAGGAGGGGAGAGGCGGGGTGTGTGAGGAGAGGAGAGGCCAGGTGTGTGAGGAGGGGAGAGGCCGGGTGTGTGAGGAGGGGAGAGGCGGGGTGTGTGAGGAGGGGAGAGGCGGGGTGTGTGAGGAGGGGAGAGGCGGGGTGTGTGAGGAGAGGAGAGGAGAGGCGGGTGTGAGGAGGGGAGAGGCGGGGTGTGAGGAGGGGAGAGGCGGGGGGTGTGAGGAGGGGAGAGGCGGGGGGTGTGAGGAGGGGAGAGGCCGGGTGTGAGAGGAGGGGAGAGGCGGGTGTGTGAGGAGGGGAGAGGCGGGTGTGTGAGGAGAGGCAGGTGTGAGAGGAGAGGAGAGGCCAGGTGTGTGAGGAGGGGAGAGGCCGGGTGTGTGAGGAGGGGAGAGGCGGGGGGTGTGAGGAGGGGAGAGGCGGGGGGTGTGAGGAGGGGAGAGGCGGGGTGTGAGAGGAGGGGAGAGGCGGGGTGTGAGAGGAGGGGAGAGGCGGGTGTGAGGAGGGGAGAGGCGGGGTGTGTGAGGAGGGGAGAGGCGGGGTGTGTGAGGAGGGGAGAGGCGGGGTGTGTGAGGAGGGGAGAGGCGGGGTGTGAGAGGAGGGGAGAGGCGGGTGTGAGGAGGGGAGAGGCGGGGTGTGAGAGGAGGGGAGAGGCGGGGTGTGTGAGGAGGGGAGAGGCGGGGTGTGTGAGGAGGGGAGAGGCGGGGTGTGTGAGGAGGGGAGAGGCGGGGTGTGAGAGGAGGGGAGAGGCGGGGTGTGAGAGGAGGGGAGAGGCGGGTGTGAGGAGGGGAGAGGCGGGGTGTGTGAGGAGGGGAGAGGCGGGGTGTGTGAGGAGGGGAGAGGCGGGGTGTGTGAGGAGGGGAGAGGCGGGGTGTGTGAGGAGAGGAGAGGAGAGGCGGGGTGTGAGGAGAGGAGAGGCGGGGTGTGAGGAGGGGAGAGGCGGGGTGTGTGAGGAGGGGAGAGGCGGGGTGTGTGAGGAGGGGAGAGGCGGGGTGTGTGAGGAGGGGAGAGGCGGGTGTGAGGAGGGGAGAGGCGGGGTGTGTGAGGAGGGGAGAGGCGGGGTGTGTGAGGAGGGGAGAGGCGGGGTGTGTGAGGAGGGGAGAGGCGGGGTGTGTGAGGAGGGGAGAGGCGGGGTGTGTGAGGAGGGGAGAGGCGGGGTGTGTGAGGAGGGGAGAGGCGGGGTGTGTGAGGAGGGGAGAGGCGGGGTGTGAGAGGAGGGGAGAGGCGGGGTGTGAGAGGAGGGGAGAGGCGGGGTGTGTGAGGAGGGGAGAGGCGGGGTGTGTGAGGAGGGGAGAGGCGGGGTGTGTGAGGAGAGGAGAGGAGAGGCGGGTGTGAGGAGGGGAGAGGCGGGGTGTGAGGAGGGGAGAGGCGGGGTGTGTGAGGAGGGGAGAGGCGGGGTGTGTGAGGAGGGGAGAGGCGGGGTGTGTGAGGAGGGGAGAGGCGGGTGTGAGGAGGGGAGAGGCGGGGTGTGTGAGGAGGGGAGAGGCGGGTGTGTGAGGAGAGGCAGGTGTGAGAGGAGGGGAGAGGCGGGTGTGTGAGGAGAGGCAGGTGTGAGAGGAGGGGAGAGGCGGGTGTGAGGAGGGGAGAGGCGGGGTGTGTGAGGAGGGGAGAGGCGGGGTGTGTGAGGAGGGGAGAGGCGGGGTGTGAGAGGAGGGGAGAGGCGGGTGTGTGAGGAGGGGAGAGGCGGGTGTGTGAGGAGAGGCAGGTGTGAGAGGAGGGGAGAGGCGGGTGTGAGAGGAGAGGAGAGGCCGGGTGTTTGAGGAGGGGAGAGGCGGGGGGTGTGAGGAGGGGAGAGGCGGGGGGTGTGAGGAGGGGAGAGGCGGGGGGTGTGAGGAGGGGAGAGGCGGGGGGTGTGAGGAGGGGAGAGGCGTGGGGTGTGAGGAGGGGAGAGGCGGGGGGTGTGAGGAGGGGAGAGGCGGGGGGTGTGAGGAGGGGAGAGGCCGGGTGTGAGAGGAAGGGAGAGGCGGGTGTGTGAGGAGGGGAGAGGCGGGTGTGTGAGGAGAGGCAGGTGTGAGAGGAGGGGAGAGGCGGGTGTGAGAGGAGAGGAGAGGCCGGGTGTGTGAGGATGGGAGAGGCCGGGTGTGTGAGGAGGGGAGAGGCGGGTGTGAGGAGGGGAGAGGCAGGGGGTGTGAGGAGGGGAGAGGCCGGGTGTGTGAGGAGGGGAGAGGCGGGGGGTGTGAGGAGGGGAGAGGCGGGGGGTGTGAGGAGGGGAGAGGCGGGGGGTGTGAGGAGGGGAGAGGCGGGGGGTGTGAGGAGGGGAGAGGCGGGGGGTGTGAGGAGGGGAGAGGCGTGGGGTGTGAGGAGGGGAGAGGCGGGGGGTGTGAGGAGGGGAGAGGCGGGGGGTGTGAGGAGGGGAGAGGCGGGGGGTGTGAGGAGGGGAGAGGCCGGGTGTGAGAGGAGGGGAGAGGCGGGTGTGTGAGGAGGGGAGAGGCGGGTGTGTGAGGAGAGGCAGGTGTGAGAGGAGGGGAGAGGCCGGGTGTGTGAGGAGGGGAGAGGCCGGGTGTGTGAGGAGGGGAGAGGCGGGTGTGAGGAGGGGAGAGGCGGGGGGTGTGAGGAGGGGAGAGGCGGGGGGTGTGAGGAGGGGAGAGGCGGGGGGTGTGAGGAGGGGAGAGGCGGGGTGTGTGAGGAGGGGAGAGGCGGGGTGTGAGAGGAGGGGAGAGGCGGGTGTGTGAGGAGGGGAGAGGCGGGTGTGTGAGGAGAGGCAGGTGTGAGAGGAGGGGAGAGGCGGGTGTGAGAGGAGAGGAGAGGCCAGGTGTGTGAGGAGGGGAGAGGCGGGGGGTGTGAGGAGGGGAGAGGCGGGGGGTGTGAGGAGGGGAGAGGCGGGGGGTGTGAGGAGGGGAGAGGCGGGGGGTGTGAGGAGGGGAGAGGCGGGGGGTGTGAGGAGGGGAGAGGCGGGGGGTGTGAGGAGGGGAGAGGCGGGGGGTGTGAGGAGGGGAGAGGCCGGGTGTGAGAGGAGGGGAGAGGCGGGTGTGTGAGGAGGGGAGAGGCGGGTGTGTGAGGAGAGGCAGGTGTGAGAGGAGGGGAGAGGCGGGGTGTGTGAGGAGGGGAGAGGCGGGGTGTGTGAGGAGGGGAGAGGCGGGTGTGAGGAGGGGAGAGGCGGGGTGTGTGAGGAGGGGAGAGGCGGGTGTGTGAGGAGAGGCAGGTGTGAGAGGAGGGGAGAGGCGGGTGTGAGAGGAGAGGAGAGGCCAGGTGTGTGAGGAGGGGAGAGGCGGGGTGTGAGAGGAGGGGAGAGGCGGGTGTGAGGAGGGGAGAGGCGGGGTGTGAGGAGGGGAGAGGCGGGGTGTGTGAAGAGGGGAGAGGCGGGGTGTGAGGAGGGGAGAGGCGGGGTGTGTGAGGAGGGGAGAGGCGGGGTGTGAGAGGAGGGGAGAGGCGGGTGTGAGGAGGGGAGAGGCGGGGTGTGAGAGGAGGGGAGAGGCGGGTGTGAGGAGGGGAGAGGCGGGGTGTGTGAGGAGGGGAGAGGCGGGGTGTGTGAGGAGGGAAGAGGCGGGGTGTGAGAGGAGGGGAGAGGCGGGTGTGAGGAGGGGAGAGGCGGGGTGTGTGAGGAGGGGAGAGGCGGGGTGTGTGAGGAGGGGAGAGGCGGGGTGTGTGAGGAGAGGAGAGGAGAGGCGGGGTGTGAGGAGGGGAGAGGCGGGGTGTGAGGAGGGGAGAGGCGGGGTGTGAGGAGGGGAGAGGCGGGGTGTGTGAGGAGGGGAGAGGCGGGGTGTGTGAGGAGGGGAGAGGCGGGTGTGAGGAGGGGAGAGGCGGGGTGTGTGAGGAGGGGAGAGGCGGGGTGTGTGAGGAGGGGAGAGGCGGGGTGTGTGAGGAGGGGAGAGGCGGGGTGTGTGAGGAGGGGAGAGGCGGGGTGTGTGAGGAGGGGAGAGGCGGGGTGTGAGAGGAGGGGAGAGGCGGGTGTGAGGAGGGGAGAGACGGGGTGTGTGAGGAGGGGAGAGGCGGGGTGTGTGAGGAGGGGAGAGGCGGGGTGTGTGAGGAGGGGAGAGGCGGGGTGTGTGAGGAGGGGAGAGGCGGGGTGTGTGAGGAGAGGAGAGGAGAGGCGGGTGTGAGGAGGGGAGAGGCGGGGTGTGAGGAGGGGAGAGGCGGGGTGTGTGAGGAGGGGAGAGGCGGGGTGTGTGAGGAGGGGAGAGGCGGGGTGTGTGAGGAGGGGAGAGGCGGGTGTGAGGAGGGGAGAGGCGGGGTGTGTGAGGAGGGGAGAGGCGGGTGTGTGAGGAGAGGCAGGTGTGAGAGGAGGGGAGAGGCGGGTGTGTGAGGAGAGGCAGGTGTGAGAGGAGGGGAGAGGCGGGTGTGAGGAGGGGAGAGGCGGGGTGTGTGAGGAGGGGAGAGGCGGGGTGTGAGAGGAGAGGAGAGGCGGGTGTGTGAGGAGGGGAGAGGCGGGTGTGTGAGGAGAGGCAGGTGTGAGAGGAGGGGAGAGGCGGGTGTGAGAGGAGAGGAGAGGCCAGGTGTGTGAGGAGGGGAGAGGCGGGGGGTGTGAGGAGGGGAGAGGCGGGGGGTGTGAGGAGGGGAGAGGCGGGGGGTGTGAGGAGGGGAGAGGCGGGGGGTGTGAGGAGGGGAGAGGCGTGGGGTGTGAGGAGGGGAGAGGCGGGGGGTGTGAGGAGGGGAGAGGCGGGGGGTGTGAGGAGGGGAGAGGCCGGGTGTGAGAGGAAGGGAGAGGCGGGTGTGTGAGGAGGGGAGAGGCGGGTGTGTGAGGAGAGGCAGGTGTGAGAGGAGGGGAGAGGCGGGTGTGAGAGGAGAGGAGAGGCCGGGTGTGTGAGGAGGGGAGAGGCCGGGTGTGTGAGGAGGGGAGAGGCGGGTGTGAGGAGGGGAGAGGCGGGGGGTGTGAGGAGGGGAGAGGCCGGGTGTGTGAGGAGGGGAGAGGCGGGGTGTGTGAGGAGGGGAGAGGCGGGGTGTGTGAGGAGGGGAGAGGCGGGGTGTGTGAGGAGGGGAGAGGCGGGGTGTGTGAGGAGGGGAGAGGCGGGGTGTGTGAGGAGGGGAGAGGCGGGGTGTGTGAGGAGGGGAGAGGCGGGGTGTGAGAGGAGGGGAGAGGCGGGTGTGAGGAGGGGAGAGGCGGGGTGTGTGAGGAGGGGAGAGGCGGGGTGTGTGAGGAGGGGAGAGGCGGGGTGTGTGAGGAGAGGAGAGGCGGGGTGTGTGAGGAGGGGAGAGGCGGGGTGTGTGAGGAGGGGAGAGGCGGGGTGTGTGAGGAGGGGAGAGGCGGGGTGTGTGAGGAGGGGAGAGGCGGGGTGTGTGAGGAGGGGAGAGGCGGGTGTGAGGAGGGGAGAGGCGGGGTGTGAGGAGGGGAGAGGCGGGGTGTGTGAGGAGGGGAGAGGCGGGGTGTGTGAGGAGGCGAGAGGCGGGGTGTGTGAGGAGGGGAGAGGCGGGGTGTGTGAGGAGGGGAGAGGCGGGGTGTGTGAGGAGGGGAGAGGCGGGGTGTGTGAGGAGGGGAGAGGCGGGGTGTGTGAGGAGGGGAGAGGCGGGTGTGAGGAGGGGAGAGGCGGGGTGTGAGGAGGGGAGAGGCGGGGTGTGTGAGGAGGGGAGAGGCGGGGTGTGTGAGGAGGGGAGAGGCGGGGTGTGTGAGGAGGGGAGAGGCGGGGTGTGTGAGGAGGGGAGAGGCGGGGTGTGTGAGGAGGGGAGAGGCGGGGTGTGTGAGGAGGGGAGAGGCGGGGTGTGTGAGGAGGGGAGAGGCGGGGTGTGTGAGGAGAGGAGAGGCGGGGTGTGTGAGGAGGGGAGAGGTGGGTGTGAGGAGGGGAGAGCCGGGTTGAGGAGAGACAGTGGTGCCCTGGGAGAGCCAGGGGAAGAGCCAGGGGAAGAGGCCTGAAAGGCTGCGCGGGGATGGAGGCCGCGGGAGGCCGGGCCGGGGAGGGCGCAGGGCGCGGGAAAGGAGCGGCCGTTGGACCCGCTCCGGCGCCCACCCCGGGACCTGCCCGGCCTCCCCACGGGGCCCCGCCCGGCCGTGGCGTCTGAGTTGCCGGCCCGGGGGCTCCACTGCGGACGCTCCAGACGCCTCCCGGGCACCTATGGGCACGGAGCCTAGGCAGGGCTCTCGGCCTGGGAGGCCGCCGGGGACGGCAGGCGTGCGCCCCGCCCGCGGACTGGAGGAGCGCGCGCCTCCCCGGTGACCAGGACCCCCGTGTGCACGACAAGGCGCCGCGTCCCAGCCCGACCTCGGGGGGCTCCTGCGGGGGCCGGGGGCGTGGCTCTGGCCCTCCCCTGGGAAGCCTGCCGCCAGCCGGCCGGCCCTGCGCTCCCGAAGCCAGACGGGCCGGATCGGAGAGTCCAGCAGGGGGCCCTTGTGGCCAGAGCACCTCTGAGCCGAGGGAGCCTGGCTTCTTCAGCCGCTGCGGGAACCGAGGACCACAGGGCGGAGCCCTCGCCATCGAGGTCCGGGTGCGGAGGGCCCCCGGCTTCCCGCCCCTCCGCCTCACGCTCCCGGCCCGAGAGGCAGGACCTGTGTGGGCCTCCGCCTGCGGCGGCTCAGCCCGGCCTCCCTCCAGCCCCACACCGGGTGGGCGAGGGGGGATGGAAGGGTGGGCAGCGAGCCCCGCAGGGAGAGGCAGGGCTGTGAAGACGCTCCTCAGCAGAGTGCCCTCACTGGGGACACCGGGGAGCCCCTGGGAGGAGCAGTGGCCCGCTGCCCAGGGGTCTGGGGCGGAGCCTCAGCGGCCTGCCTGAGCCCCGCTCTGCCGCGTGTGGGCGGGTCGGGACCCTCAGGGTCCCCGGAGCCCCTCCTGGGGTTGTAGCGTGCGTGGCTGCCTCGGGAAGAGGACTGGGACTCGCTGTGCTGGGACCCGGCCCGCCTCACCGCGACAGCCTGGGAAGCATTGTCCTTCTCTGGGACGTGTGTGGCCACCGGCTGCCCAGCCCGCACCTGGCAGGGGCGACAGGCTCATCTTGAGTGACCGAGGCTCACATGGCAGGGAGTGCCTGCACCCTAGGAGCTCTCAAGCTGGGACATCCCTCAGCTTTGCCTCAGACCCTTTCGGGCCTCGGTTGAAGGTCCTGCCGCTGCCCCTGACCCGTCGCATGCCTCCCCACCCCTCGAAGCACAGGGCCCTCCGGTCCTGCAGGGAACCCTGGCATGCCGGGCTCCTCGCCCCCGGCTCCGGGAGGGACGAGCTCCTCCAGGGTTGCACATGTGCCCCAGAGAGGTTCCAGTGCCGGGCTGAGGGGCACACACAGCGGGACCCCAGCCCAGGCTTGGCCACCAGGGAAGTAAAGAACCCTCTAGTTCCGGTCGAGGCCCAGTCCTCTGCTGGCCCACCTCACAGAGGCCCTGCGATGGCCGGGCTCCAGCTGCATGAGGCCGCAGGTATGGGTCAGGGTCGGGGACCAGGGTGGCTGCCCGGAGCCTGTGCCATTCCAGGGGAGGAGCTCCCTCCATGCCCGTGAGCTTCCCACACGATGAGCCCGTCACCCCGACCCATCTTGTGTCTGCTCGGGCAGTCTGGGGGTGCCCGACCCTCGTTCCCTCCTGACTCAAGCCCTGGCTTGACAGGCGCCCTGCTCTAGGACCTGGTGGTCAGACCCACTGCTAAAGCGTTCGCTCAGTTGCTTGGTCTAAGTAAACAGGCTTTCAGACCAGGATTAAATTAGATGCTCAGTTATTAGTTATCCTCTATCCTATGTTGTTTCCAAACACAGCATCCTCAAACACAATTCACATTGCTGGCCTGCTTTGACTCGCTCCGGTCAGGCCCTCATTGGCCCAATGGTCTCTGCAGAGCTCCTGGTTGCTGCCCACCCACCGTGCAGGAGGAGCCTGTGAGGCAGGGAGAGAGAGCTGTCATACCTCCTCTGGTCTGAGCCTCTGATGCTTCCTGCCCATCTCTGCCCTGACGTGTTTAGAACAAAATACAGCCTCAGTCCAGGATGTGATGACCAAGGTCCTCCTGCCCCCTCCCGCCTCTGTCCCCACAGCGCTCCTGGCCTTGGAGTCTCTGCTCAGATTTCACACTGGGTTTCCTTGACCAGGCTGCGTAAGCGTCCCTCTCCCGTGTCAGGCGCTGTCACGGCTGTCGGAGGATGCGTTGGGAATGCCCCGTGTGACCCCTGGGCACCTTGCTGCTCCTCATTCACTTCGTGTCCCTAGAGAGCCCCAGGCACTGCCCAGTGGCCGCTGTGGAGGGTGCACAGGGTGGCCAAGACCCTCCTTCCTCTCGACGGGGCCCGGGCCGGGGACGATGCACTGTCCGGGGATGGGGCCCGGGTGGGGAGGACGTACTGCCCGGGGCGGTCCTTTTGGCCTTCACTGCACCTTGGCCTCCAGCTTGGTCACGTTCAGGAGCAAGGCCATCAGCTCAGAGAGAACGTCCCAAGACATGTAATGCTTCCTGAGGCAGGGTCTGTTCAATGTGAGGAGAAGTCCCAGAGCGCCCTTGAAAGTCCCCGGCAGCTCCCGTCTGAGGTTCTGGGGGGGCCCCAGCTCTGGCTTACTTTGGTCCTGGACCCAGGCCGGGCTGGCTGACGCAGCCTGTGTGTGACCTTGCACAAGTTCAGGAGAGGCCCCAGAGAGGCAGGCAAGGAGGGCATCTTCATCTTTCCGCTTCATACCTGAGCACAGGTCCTGGGCCTGGACCTCCAGGGCCCTGAGCAGGGGGCTCGGGGCCGCAGAGGGCCACCCCTGGCCTGTCCCCGGGACCAGGATCTGCTGGCTGGCTTGAGTCCGCTGCATGTGGCTTTCCTCCTGCCCATGGGGATCTGAAGCAGGATTAGGCAGGATTACAAACTCCAGAAGCCTCCCGCAGAGACTCACAGGCCTGCCTGCCCTGTTGGGAGTGGTCCTGCTGCACGGGGGTTGGGGAAGGCTGACGGCACTTTGGCAGAACCCCACTTCACTGGAAAGAGGGTCCCTGTCTACAGAGCTGACCCTGAGACCAGTCAGAGGTGCCTTCCCCTCTCAAGGCCCCGGACAACTGCGCGGGCACCGTCAGCCCTGAGGGCCTGGGACAAGACGGACCCCCTTCCCTCCCCTGAGCAGCCGGACCCAGTAGCCCCTGTTTCCCCCTAAGGCCACCCGCTGCCCTGCGTGGCTGGTGACCTGCTCTCCCCCAGGGCCTCTGTGCCTGGCCGACTGGAGGGGGTGCAAGGGCAGTGGGCAGAGGCTCTGATGACCATGAACAAGGGAATTCTTTCTGTGTTTGCTCTGGCTTATCTGGGCTCCCCCAGATAAGCAGGGATCTGGGGCCCAGAGATGTTAGGGTGCCAGGTCAGGGGGCACAGCCCTTCAGCAGAGCCAAGACTGGAGCCAGGCACGCGAGTCCCCGTCCCCCTCACCCTCCCTCACCCCTCCTTCCCCTCAAGACCTGCCTGTAACTGGCACTGGGCACACGCCCCTGGTCCTCTGCGGCGGGTGAACTCTGAGCCCAGGAGGGCAGCGTCACACAGGTGGTACAGCGCTGCGTCATGCAGGGGGTGGAGCTCGGGTCTGAGACGTGGGCACCGTCTCCAAGTCATGCCTGCAGGCCTTAGCATCTAGAACCTTCCACCTCCCCAAGTGCAAAGGGCTCCGTGGGCAAGTGGGTAGATGGGCGCTTGGAGCAGGGGCTCCCAGGCATCGCCCCCAGGCTTCTTGCTGTCTGTGAGGACAGTCTGATATTGCTCATTACCAGGGGAAAAGGAGAACTCCCCTTGCGTGTTCTAGAACATGGTTCATCCCCATGACTGTGCTGGGGGGACCCCTCTCTGTGCTGCAGGGTGGCTGGACACTGGGCCACCCCAGACAAAGGAAATCAATTCTAGGTTCTCCCAGCAACTAAGTTGACTCCTCAGTCCCTGAAGCGATTTTCACAGCCAGGGGGCGCGATTGTATTTTGCAGGTGATTAACCAGTTGTTGCCTGGCACGGAGCGTGTCCCCTGCGCAGAGCAGAGCTAGAGGGTTCCACAGCTCCCTCTCACCTGGAGACTAGAGCCAGGCCGCCTATTGTCCCCAAAGTGCCCCACCTGGTAGTCAGGCCTGTTGAACACTCCTCCGGCCCTGGGGAGGACCCCGCCTGGCTGGAGGGGCCAAGCCAGGATTGAAGGGCCTGGCTGGGCATTCAGAGGGGGCCGTGTGCTGGGCAGTTGGGCTGGGCGGGGAGAAGGCCTTTGGGAGGAAAGTACATGGCCCAGCTGAATAGGACTCTCTCCAACTTCCCTGAGGAGTAGCCAGACCCAGGAGGACCCCTCCATCTCCCAGGATGGGGTCTGGGGCGGCGGCCTTCCCCACCCATGCTACAAGCCCGTGCCCCTCACCAGCACTTCGGTCCGCAGTGCCCACAGCTGGCGAGAGGCCCTCTCCACAGTGCGGCAGCCCGTGGGACGGGGCAAAAGACTGTGCAAGGTGGGCCAGGGTGGCTCCCCCCTGCCACCAGGGCTCTGTCCCCTCTCCAGACAAGGACCACCTGCCTCCGAGGCCAGTGCGGTGCGGGGCGGGGGGCCCAAGCCAGTCCTTCCTGGAGCACTGAGAAGAGCGGTGAGGCCCTGTGCCGGGGGCTCCCTCCTGCCTCCCTCCTCTCCCCGGAGCCAGGGGCTGCCTTGGGGCTCCTGGCTGGACCCCAGGTTCCAGGTATCACCATCCCTCGGCCCAGGTGCCACGGGGACGCTCCTGTGGATTCCCAGAGTCCTCACAGAAGGCTGGCAAGCAGCACGGAGATGAGCCAGGCCGCAGGCACTTCCGGGCGGTGAGCATGTGACCCCGCCATGCCCGGCCCCGGAACCGCCCACTGCTCCCAGCTGCCGCTCTCCCCTGCACTCAGGCCACACGGGGTCTCCTCCGTTCTGGGGGCATGACTTCCCCCAGTCCCTCCTCAGCCACAGGGTCCTGACAGAGGGCTCTCCCCCGAGGCTCTGGGTGGGCTGCTAACTCCCAGGAGAGGTGGAGTCACCCGCTCAGAGTCCTGGGGTCCCTGTCCTTGAGTCCCATGGCCCCTCAGGCCTCATGGGTCCGAGGGCCCCTTCTCTGAGCTCTGTGGCTCTGGCCTCTGCTCCCAACATCTCTCTCCATCCCAGCTTCCCCTTCCCTCCTCCCCAGTCAAGGCCAAGGACAAATGTCAGAGTGTGGTGTACCAAATGGGTGTAAAATGAAAACAGACACAGAAACATCCCTGAAAAAAGCTCAAATACTTGGAAACTCAGTAACACACTTCTGAGTGACCTTGGGTCAAAGAGGAAATAAAAAGAGAATTAGTATTTTGAACTAAGAATGAAAACATCAAAATTGTGGGATGCACCAAAGCAGTACTTCCAGGGAAACTCGTAGCGCTGACGGCTATATCAGAAAAGAAGAAAGGTTTAAAAATCCATGACAGTTTCCACACTAAGAAACTTGACAAAGTAGAGCAAACTAAACATAAACTAAGTGAAGGAAACAAAAAGATCAATGAAATAGAAAGCCTTCACGACCCCACGGACTGTAGCCCACCAGGCTCCTCTGTCCATGGGGTTCTCCAGGCAAGAGTACTGGAGTGGGTTGCCACTGCCTTTTCCAGAGGATCTTCCTGACCCAGGGATCGAACCCGGGTCTCCTGCATGGTAAGCGAGACGCTTCACCATCTCAGCCACCAGGGAAGTCCTGAAATAGAAAGCAGGAGACGATAAAGAATATGAATCTGACAGCTGGTTGCTAGAGATGGGGGCACTGACAAGCCTCTGCTGCCCAAAGGGCTGGTGTCAGGGGCCTCTTGCAGCCTTCTTAGTTCACACCTGGGTCACGGTCCTGCCCGGTCCAGATGCCCCTGGAGCACCGGCCAGAGGCCCTGGGTCTAGCCACTGTCCCCCCAGGGCCTTGGGGCCGAGGGGCATCAAGCCTGGAGTGGCAGCTCGGCCCCTATTTCCAGAACCATCCTACACTCATCCCCGTCTTCTCCTGAATGGTGGTGTTTTCCTGCCATGCCCCGCCTTTTCTCAAGCATCTCCAAAACTGTTCACTCTCAGAAATAATATATATATATATTTGCTGCTGCTGCTGCTGCTGCTAAGTCGCATCAGTCGTGTCCGACTCTGCGACCCCATAGACGGCAGCCCAACAGGCTCGCCTGTCCCTGGGATTCTCCAGGCAAGAGCACTGGAGTGGGCTGCCATTTCCTTCTCCAATGCATGAAAGTGAAAAGTGAAAGGGAAGTCGCTCAGTCGTGTCCGACTCTGTGCGACCCCATGGACCGCAGCCCACCAGGCTCCCCGTCCCTGGGAGTCTCCAGGCTCGAGCACTGGAGTGGGCTGCCATTGCCTTGCATCCTCTCTGCGGAGCTTGGTGGACTCTCCCACCCATCCTGTGCGCGGGCTCACACCTGGGCTGCCCCGCGAGCCCGACCCTAGGGCTGCTCTCCTGTGTCCGCCGAGACCTCCAGCTCACCCAGTCTCTGCAGTTAGACGCCCACAGCCAGCTGGCCCAGGAGACAGAGCCCCACCTCCACCAGGCACAAACAGCCTGATTCCCGGCCCTGCCAGCAGAAGGCACTTGAGTGCTTCCCACCTGGGGGCTTGGCGATGGGGCCGGAGAGGCAGAGCAAGGGAGGCGGCTCGGGATGCCTGCGGCTGGGCTCTGCGAGAGCTGCTGCCTCAGCAAGGCCCCAGGTGCCACGGAGCCTGGCTCTCGGGTGCCTCTGACCCATGGAGACAGTGCCAGGCCCCCACCCCAGGCAGCGTGCAGAGGAAGGAGCACGGACTTGAGAGTGACTCGGGGCTGGGCCCATCTCACTGGACCCCTGCCAAATCGCCTCCCTCAGAGCCTGTTTCCTCTCCCACGAAAGCGAGGATGATAAGAAGTGCCACGTAGGGGACGCCAGCACCCTACTGCACTGTCTCCCGACTGCAGACAGTGCAGATACACCCCTGCACAGACCTGGGGCCAGAAGTCCAAGTGGGTCTCCCTGGGCTAAATCAGGTGTGAGCAGCCTGGGTGGGTCCTGCTGGAGGCTCTGGGTCCTCTAGAGGCCACAGCCAAAGCCAGCTGTGACAGGCTCAGTCCGTCCCACGCTGCCCCCTCTGGCCTCTCGAGGACCCTCACAATTAGATTGGGTCTACCTGGATGATCCAGGGTGCTCTAGCCATCCCAAAGCAGCTGATGAACAGTCTCAGTCCCAGCTTTGCCACATACCGTGCCATACTGCCCCCCGGGGATCAGGCAGCAGGCAGCAGACATCGGGCGGGGAGAGGTCGTTCTGTACCAGGCAAAATTACCTGCACCTGTTGCTCTGGACAGAGGGTCACTCGAGAAAAATGGGCTCCTCCTCTGGTTTCTCTCATCAGGAGGTGCGCCCGAGTTTCAAAGCTCTGCATGTAAAGAGTAAGCACGAAGGTGAATTGGCAGAGAAGTTGGATGGGAACAGGAGAAAAGGAAAGACGTGGGGAGACACCTTGAAGTGACGGGGGTCTCAGGATGAGTCCCGAGGCCTTCTCTCCTCAGCCCACACCCTCGCCTGAGCCTTCCCCATCTCGTGGGCCTCATCTGACCTGGAGCAGGTCCTCTCCTGAGAGACGCCCGAGCATCCACCTGGGGAGATGGGCCTCCTGTCCAGCGGCCTCTCCCTCATCACACCCACCAGCTGCTGGAGCTCGTGCCATCTTCTGGCCAGAGTCATGGAAACCACCACTTGTATTTGGAGAAATTTTCTAATAAGTCAAGAAGGAAAAAGTCAAAGGCTCCAACACAGATACCTTTGAGAAGGAGAATGGTCCTAGCCTTTCGGGATGAAAGGGAGGCTGTTGGGGGCCTCGGCTGAGAGCGATGACAGAGGGTAAGGCATGAGGTGGTGGGGCTGCACGGTGCTCCCTGCAGACTGCACTGTCTGGAAGGCGCGGCCTTTAGAAGGGCCCCAAGGAGGGGCGGGGCCGCCCTGGAGCAAGACCAGGAGTCAGCTGTCTCCAGGCCATAGGCCAGCAAAGGTGCCCCGCCTGTAAACCACCATGGAGACCACGCTGGCTGCCTCTATCCACGTCCAAAAGGGGACCGTCAGTGTCCTCAGTCACATGGTGCCAGCTTCCCTCCCTCAGCACCGCCACCGTGAGCGTGACTTGGCTTTCTCTCACTTCAGCAGATCCTCCCCTCCACCAGGTTTCAAGATGGGGGGAGCTTTTCTATTCCTGTTTGAGTCCCGCGCAGTTCCAAACCCTATTGGATGAGTCCTACAAAACAAAATCCGTTCTCAGAACTCACCTCCCCACACTGACTGCGCCGACAGGAGGCCTCTCGGCATCCAATCCCTGTGCCGGGACTCATCCCTCGTTTCTGGAAGATCAGGATGTGCCCACCCCCGTGCCGGGACTCATCCCTCGTTTCTGGAAGATCAGGGCCTCTCGGCATCCGATCCCTGTGCCAGGACTCATCCCTCGTTTCTGGAAGATCAGGATGTGCTCATCCCCTTGAAGTTAGCACCAAAAGGAGGCACCAGGACACAGGAAGAACAGGTGTCCAAACTTTGCTGACCTCCTGGCCCCTCAGGGCTCAGAGCAAACTGTGGGAACAATGCCACTCAAACTGGGGTCAGTGTCTGCTCCAGTGCGGACTGAGCGGGCTGGTCTTTGAGGTTTGCTATCATTTCAGGGGCTCACCTGAGATGGGGTGGGGAGTTGGCACTGGCTTCAGCACCTACCAGCCTCAAGAGGGGCCACTGCTGGGGCTGCGCCTGGACCCCTGTCCACACAACAGGCCTGGCTGGCCTGTTCCTGAGCCACTGGGAAGCCAGGTGCCTGCAGGCATCTTCACCTCTTCTGGTGGCCAGAGACGGTGCCCAGGCTCCTGCAGCTGTGTCCAGGCTTCCGCGCCCAAAGCCCACACATTGACAGAAATGGGATCCCGTCCTTCTCACGCCCACCACCCCAGCCATCTCCCGTCCCAGGGCCCAGTGGAGCTGGAGAGGCCGCCGTGCCGGAGCCTGTTCGTGCTTGGTGCTGCGGTCTGGGCTTTGACATCCACACCCAGGGGCTCTCCTCCATCCTCCACCCACCTCTGGAGCTGGGCTGGGCCAGGAGCCTGGTCAGCACTGGCTCGCCCTGCTGGGAGGGAGACACACCAGTCCAGATGCCCCCAGGGAGACCTCCCAAAGGTTGGCACCGGTACCTGGCCCCACAGCCCCATCGCACCCCAGACCAGCCAGGCACAGCCCAGGCCCCGCGTCATCTACCCAGACGCCACCTCTGGGCCATCCTGAGTGGACATGGGGCAGGCCGAGGCAGCTGGCTGTTATCCCCATTAAAATTCTTTTTCAAAGGCTCCAGTGAGTGGCCTGCTGAGGATAAACTATCAGGAGAGAGAACTTCAAAGAAAGTGCTTTAATGATGCAATTATCTTCAATCAACTCAGAACATCTTTATTACATTAGTAAAGGGCAATTTATCTCAGAATGCAGAAAGAGCTGGTCTAGCCTCAGACACAGGCCTGGCCAGAGGGCTCTGAGGGCCCCTTTCAGTCTTGCTTCTAAATTTGCATGGTGAGAAACTTCCTAAGTGAATTTCTCTAGCTTAAATGGACAAAGCATCATCCAAAACTAGTTTTCATTAAACAACTTTGCTTTTTCAAAAATAAACACTCAGTCGATTTAGTTTGCTGCTTCCACAGTCAGGGACATTACTCTGACATGAAATCGCTCCTGGCAAACCAATCTCGTGATCTATTCTAGAATGCGTGCGGGGTTTCTTCCCTTGGCGGAGAGACTGCAGAGGGGTGCCTCGTCTGCAGCACTCAGGGAGGTTTCCAAACCAAAGATCCGTTCAGTTTCGGAGAAAGAGTCCCAATACATGCTAGTCTATGTCAGACCTTCGCTCCTTCTTCGAACCCGGTCCGGGATCCCTCTCCACCTGGTCGCGGCGTCTCGGAAGCAGCTCGGCGGTCCGGCCGGGGTCTGTGGGAACTGCAGTCGCAGGGCTTTTCCCAGGTCCCAGGGCCCGGGTTTCCCGAGGATTCGGCCCAGCAAGTGCGGAGCGGGAGAGGCTGACACCCAGTGACCGACCTCGCAACCGGCGGCCCAAGGCGCCCTGCTTGTGTCCCAGGCCCCGTGTCGGAGGCGCGTGAGACGTGGGCGCCTCGACTTCCCCCGTGGCCCCGGGCCCTGCCTTGGGACCTTCGCTGCGCCCCGCCGGCCGCTCCAGGGGCCGAGCTGTTGGATGCCAGGGAGAGCGCCCGCCAGCTACAGGCGCCTGGAGAGCCACCCAGGCTCGGGGCGCCGTGGCCCGACTTCCAGGCGACGGAAGCAGAGTCTCCAGTCCGGGTGCAAGGTCGGTCAAAGGTGACCCCCAGGGTTTGGAGACAGCGCCTGGACCACGGCAGGCACGCGCCGATGGCTCCGGCTCCGGGCTGGGGCGCAGCGGGACAAGCCGCCGGCGGGCGAGGACACTGCGGGAGGCGCCCGGACCAAGGCTCAACCCCGTCGCGCCCACTGCGGGCTCCTCCACGCGAGGAGGCTGGGGCCAGGGCCTCATGCTCCCCGGTGCCCCAGCCATATCCCAACCCGGCCACAACGGGCTCTAGGAAACCGACGGGGTGCGCCAGGCAGGCCGGGGCTGGGGTGCACGGGTCCCAGTCCGGGGTCGGCCGGCGGCCCCGCCCCTCGTTGCCCGTCCCCTCCTCCCGGATCAGCGAAACCAATGGGCGTCTGTACCCACGCGGCAGTCACTGTGGCGATTGGACAGCTGGGTACGAAAGGGGCGCCGCTTTTTATAAAAAGGGCACAGAGGGAGGGGGCGCCGCCGAGTCGCCGGCACTCTCGCGGCGCGCTTCCTCCACGCTGCACCCGCCGGGCTCCACTAGCCCAGCGCCCGCCCGTCAGCGCCTGGCCCCGGCTTTGCTCGGCATGAACCCCGCTGGGCTCAGGACGTGGGACGGGGACTGTGAGAGACTCGGCCCGCTGCCTTTCGGCGTAGAGTCGTTGCTGGAAGCCGAGCGCTGGCTGGGCTCGGAGCCCGTGCAACCCCAGGAGGAGAGGCCGCGGGGCGCCGCGGAATCCCAGGCCTGGTTTCCGCCGGCCGCCCCCTCGAGCGCCCCACGTAAGTGCCCTGTCGCGCGGTCCCGGGCTGCGAGAGGAGCCCGCTTGGCCCAGGCTCGGAGGACCAGGGCGCGAAAGGCGCTGTCGTTCGTAACTTCGGAAATAGCCATCTACTAACGCGCCGGCCTGAGTGCGAAGAAAGAAACCAGCCCACGACAGCCTGCCCAAGCCCTCCGGCGCGCGAGCCCTGACCCACCTGCCCCCTCCAAACAGGCCTACCCTGCTCTACCCGGGGGCGGGGCCCTCGCCTCGGAGTCTCTCTGGCCGCGCACGCTACAGTCCCCTCCTCGCTCACCGCTCAGGTCTTGCTGCGGCTTCGTGCCCAGGTTTCTCGCTTTTCCAAGCGGGCAGAGTTCCCCTCCTCCCTGGGAAGCAGAGCCCCAGTCCGCTTTGTCCCCCTCCGCCTCCCGTACCTTGCTGCTATTACCCCGCAAGCTTCGGGGGTCCCGTCTCACCTGAGGCCCGCGGTCATGGAGCCGGGACTCACATCCAGGATCGGCCGTGGCGGCGATCCCGGCGTGCGTCCGCGCGCCCGCTTTGTGCTCCTTCGCCCCAGGCGCCCCCAGCCCTCCACCCTGCGCGCTCGGAAACAGAAGAGCGACCGCAAGCCGCGGACGCCCTTCGCCGCCGCGCAGCTGCTGGCGCTGGAGCGCAGGTTCGGTCAGCAGCAGCACCTGTCCGTCGCCGAGCGCGCCGCGTTCTCCAGCAGCCTGAGTCTCTCCGAGACGCAGGTCAAGATCTGGTTTCAGAACCGCCGGGCCAAGGCCAAACGACTGCTGGAGGCCGAGCTGGAGAAGCTGAAGCTGACGGCCAGGCCGCTGCTGCCCCGGTCCTCCCCGCCCTTCCCGCTGGGCGCCCCCCTTCACGGCTCCGCCGCCGCCCCGCCGCAGGTGCCCGGACTCCTCGCCGCGCCCGTGGCCGCCTACGGCCTGTATTACCTGCCCTAGAGCCGCGAGACCCTGGGGCGGCGGGTCCGCCGGGCAGGAAGGGCGGGGCGGCGCGCGGCCGGTGGACCTCGGTCCCCGGGAAGGAGCGGGGACCCCGCTGGTGCGCAGCGGGCGTCTGGGGTCCTCTTCTTTTTAAGGGTTTTGTGGTTTGTTGTTAATAGTGTTGGAATAGATGTACAGACCTATCTCTCGGTATCTTACGGATATTTTAAAGCTTTTTAAAAAGTCATGTTTGTACAAATTTTCCTGAAAAGCAGTGAACATAGTTTCATAGTGTCGCAATGGACCGAAATAGGGCTTCTCCTTGTGTACAAGGCAGCCAATAAAGCATTTTGAGGCCCCGTCTCCAGCAGCCGCGGGGCCTGGGAACCTAGTAGGTTCTTTCTGGCTTCGGCCGCCGGAAGCCGATTCCGAGCAAAGACGAGACAATGGTAGTTTGGCGTCGGGGTTGCTAAAGAGAAACTGACTTGTTGCTTTCACTAACGAACTTTCTCAGCGTCGTGGCCGCTTGGAAACGTCCACGCGTATTTTAGGGCATTTTCCCCACGCTCATTTATTTTCTCTACTCCACCAGAGGCTAGGTGCTGTCTACGGGAACGTGTGTGATGCGCAGGGCGCCCACGCTTCGGCCGCCGGCCTCGGAGCCTCGGCCTTGGCGGAGCGCGGGCCTGGCGGGGCCGCTTGGCCCCCCGCGAGGACGGAGCCGGAGGGGGCCGGCGTGGGCGGGGTCAGGCGCACCCTCAGCAGGACCGGCGGGGCCTGCGGGCAAGAACCTCCCAACGACCGCACGGCACGGCTGGCGGCCGGAGACCTGATCCTTAGCCTCCCACTGCCTCTGGACAACGTGCTGAGTTAGTTTAGGAATCGGGAGCTCAGGCGCCGGGTGAGAAGACGAGCTGACCCTCGGAACTGGAGAGGGGACCCGGGCTGCACACCGCCTGGGCTGCGGGGTCATGGGCCCCGGCTCGGGGCCCACAGGGGAAGGAATTCCCGGCCCTTACCTCCCTGGGGACTGCAGAGTTGGGGTCCTGCCGCCTGGAGAAGAGGAAGGAGGTGGAGTTCTATTGGCCAGGCAGTGGAAGCAAGGATGGCGAGGCATGAACTCCTGTGCTTAGCAGTCATTCTCCCTCGCTTTCCTGGGAAATGCCAAGTCAGGACTTGAGAGAGAAGCTAACCGAGTTCTTGAAGCCCTGCTGCTGGAGGTGACGGCCTGGTGGTGGGAGGAGGAGGTGAGCTGGCTCCCGTCTCTCCTCTGATGTGGACCAGCGAGTCCTGAACCCGTGCTGTTTAAACTCAACCCACTCCAGTCACGACTTTCAGGGGGTGGTCTGGAAATGTGGTGGAGAAGGCAGGCAGGGCTCCTGCACCAAGCGAGCTTGGCGGAGGGGCCAGGGGGCCTGAGGGCGGTCACGGAGCGCGTTCTGTCTGCTCTCTAAAGCTGGCCGCACTTCATCCTTTCTCCGCACCACAGAGCACCCCACGGAGCACCCGGCCGGCCGCGCTGGTTTGCTCCGTCTCCATATCCGGTTCTCACCAAGACCCCCCTAGGGAGCCTCACAGCTCAGGTCCCCACAGAGGTGGTCGGCGTCTTTTGTCTGACTCCGGGCTTGGCACCCAGACTAACGGAGGGTGACTGAGGCTGTGTGGGGCCCAGAGCCCACCAGCTGGGTGCTCTTGCTGGGCAAGGCTGAAGCAGACTTACCAAGACTGTTCCTTGGTTCTAGAATAGGGTCCTGCCTAGGACGGGAGAGGGCAGTTTGCCCATGGACTTCTCCTTGGGCCCCTGAATGCTCTGGGCCAGGTCTCGGGGCCCAGGGACTGTGACCATCTCCTCGGCCACTGTGTCTCCAAGCCCTCGAGCGGCCAGGAGCCCATTGGAGCCAGTGTGGGAGGATTCACTCGTCATGACCTTGCGTGGAAGGCCCCGAGCTCCAGCGCCCTGCCCCCTCACTGCTTACCGGCGCCCTCCCGTGGGGCGCCCCCGGACAGAGGGGCAGGACAGCAGTTCAGGGCAGACTGCGCCTCTGGAGGTACAGAGGCCCCCTGACCCAGAGACAGAGGGTGGCAGAGTTGTGCGAAGGCGTGGACTCTGGGTGACCCTGGAAGTGTGCAGCGCAGAAGGTGGGACCGTGGAGGACCCCAGATCGTGACCCGCTCGCCAAGCCCGAGTCGCAGGCTCCCACGTCAGTGTCACCTCTGCTGCCTGGGTGGGGTCAGGCTGGGCCCCAGGCCCCTCCTGGCACCCAGTCAGCTCCAGGGCCCCTGCTGGCCCCTGCACGAGCCTGGCCTACTCTGTGTCTGGGGGGATGCCCCCAGCCCACTCCAGGCATGGACCCAGGTCGCAGGCACTGTGCCTGTGGAGCCCTCAGAGGGTGGGGCTGGCTCAGTCTTGCTTCAGGACTTCTGGGGGAGGGACTGCGCCATCTGACCGTGTATCTCGAATGATCACAGACAGCAGTTGCTGGGAGGGCAGAGGCCTCCTTGAGGGACTCTGATACTGGGCACTTCCTGAGCTGGGCTGGGGGGCTGTGGGCTCTACTGTCCTTGCCAGGACATGCAGGCGATTTTACATTTGCTTTTGTGAGTGTGAAACATTTCATTACAGGGAAGTACTACCGAGGTGATACTTCATCCCGATAGGCTGGAAGGCCAAAATAATCACCTTGTAAAGAATGAGGCCATTTCTGCATCACCCGAGGCCGCACGCTTCTGGATGCAGCCAGCAGTGGGCAAAGGCAGGTTCTCTGCTGGCCTCCTGGCCAGCGCTGCACATGCCCTCAGAAGTGGTTCTGAGTGACCGCTCCGCACGTGTGCCCCTGGCGTGACAGGGTGTAATGCTCCCCAGATGGCCCAGAGCTCTGGAACTTTCATCTGACTTTTAAACAAGTGTTTTCTCATTAACTAAATACACACAGTTTTGCTGTTTCTGATATTCTATATGTTGTGCTGAATTTTCATCAGTTAGACCATTAGGAAAAATAACCACACAACAAATTAACCAGCATGGCCCCCGATAATAAGATGCAAAATTTCAGAGGCAGTAAAATGTGGACAGGAAATGTCTCAGCGTGTATGAAGCATGTGTTTTTAAAAACCACACAAAACACTTGCATTATTCCTTTAAACATTCAAGGAATGATGTCACTGTTTTTCCAGGTTGACTTTGAAAATTTGTAGAATGAGGAACTGTGTACTCACGCCTACCCTCAGTGAGCCCCTGTGCCCACGACGTGGGGTGGTGAATGTTGCACCCAGAGGCCCGGGGGCAGCGCCCAGGACCTGAAGGAGGCAGGATTAATTTCCGTTAAACAGAGCTGAAACGAAACGCAGCGGTACACATTGCTCACTTTTCTCCTGCCTTACGGGCTAGCTAGAGCCTGCAGTGTGAGTGTGGACAGAAGTTTCCAGAAGGGGCATCGTTGTCTTACTCTTGCTTTTTAGAGCAAATGCTTTTAACATTTCGCCGTAAGCATGACGTGTGCAGCGGCTTTTCAGGTGCCCTATGTTTCCAACTAGTTAATAGGATGCGTTAATATCAGTGCAGGTTGCACTCTGTTAAGTGCTTTGTCGGCATATATTTGAGTGATCAGTTGCTTCCCCCTTGAATTTGTTAACATGGTAAATTACAGCGGAAAGTCCAGTTTCTCCCTATCATGTCCAACACTTGTTTCTATCTGAGATATTGATTGCAGCCAGCCGAGTGAATGTGAGGCCTCAGGCTTTAATCTGTGTTTACAGTGACGCCATCTTCTCATGTGCTCATTTGCCATTTATGTATTTTCTTTAGAAAAACATCAGCCTAAGTCCTTCGCCTAGTTTTCAGTTGGGTTTTCTTTTGTGTTGAGCATTTGTAAGCATTCGTTATGTACTCAGGATATTAAATCTTCAGCAGATACAGAATTTGCAAATATTTTCCTCCATTATGTGGGTTGTCTTTCCACTTTCTTGACAGTGTCCTTTGAAGTACAAAATATTTTAATTTGATTAAATCCATTGTAGCTATTTTTAATTTTGTTGCTTGCACTTAAAAAAAAAAATTGATTTGGCTGGGCTGGGTTTTAGTTGCAGGGTTTCCAGTCGCAGCCTGTGGGATTTCTAGCCGTGGCTGCAAACTCTGAGCTGCAGGACTGGCCCAGGGCGCCCTGTACCGGGGGCAAGGAGTCTTTAGCCACTGGGTCGCCAGGGAAGGCCTCGCTTCTGCTTGTGGTGTCACACTTAAGAATCTTTTGCCAAATCCACAATCATGAAGATTCACTCTGGTTTTTACCTAGGTGTTTTATAGTTATATTTCTTGCATTTACACATTTGGTCCATTTTTTAATATTCTGCAAGGTAAGTACCCACCCTGATGCTTTTGCATGTGGTTGTCCAACTGTCCCAGCACCGCTTGTTGAAGAGACTATCCTTGTCTCCATCGTCTTTGCATGCCCTCAAATATCGCTTGGCCATAGGTGTGTGGGTTTATTTCTGGACCTTCAGTTCTATTCCATCGATCTGTTTATTTATCCTCTGCCAGTACCAGTGTCTGGATTACTGTTGCTTTGCAGTAAGTTGTTGTTGTGTGTGTGTGTTTTTTTTTTTTTTTTGTAGTAAGTTTTGAAACCTTCCTATTATGCTGTTCTTTCAAGAACAAGAATGACCTGTTCTGGGGTCCCTGCAATCCCATATGAATTGTGGAATCAGATTGTCAATTTCTGCAAAGACGTCCACTAGGTTTCTGATAGAGAGTGCATTGAATCTATAAATTAGGGAATATTTCAGGGAGTATTGCCATTTTAACAATGTTAAGTTAATCATGCATGAGATGTGTTTCTAATTTTTTAGCTCTTATTTATCTGAACAGTGTTCTGTGGCTTTCATGGTATTTGTTCCTCAGTCACTAAGTTGCGTCCAAATCTTTGCGACCCCGTGAACTGCAGCTCACAAGCTTCCCTGTCCTTCACTATCTCCCAGAGATTCCTCAAACTCATGTCCATTAAGTTGCTGATGCCATCCAACCATCTCGTCCTCTGCGTTTCCTTTTCCTCTTACCCTTAATCTTTCCCAGCATCAGGGTCTTTTCTAATGAGTTGGCTCTTCCCATCAGGTGGCCAAAGTGTTGTAGTTTCAGCTTCAGTATCAGTCCTTCCAGTGAATATTCAGGGTTGATTTCCTTTCGGATTGACTAGTTTGAACTCCTTGCTGTCCAAGGGCCTCTCAAGAGTCTTCTCCAGCACTGCAGTTTGAGCGGGTCAGTTCTTTGGCACTCAGCCTCATTTATCGTCCAACTCTCACATGTATCCATGACTCCTGGGAAACTATAGCTTTGATTATACAGATCTTCGTCAGTAAAGTGATGTCTCTGCTTTTTAATATGCTGTCTAGGTTTGTCATAGCTTTTCCTCCAAAGATAAAGCATCTTTTAATTTCATGGCTGTAGTGCCTGTCAACAGTGATTTTGGAGCCCAGGAAAATAAAATCTGTCACTGTTTCCACTGTTTCCCCGTGTATTTGCCATGAAGTGATGGGACTGGATGCCATGATCTTAGTTTTTTGAACGTTGAATTTTAAGCCAGCCTTTTCACTCTCCTATTTTACCCTCATCAAATGCTCTTTAGTTCCTCTTCACTTTCTGTCGTTAGAGTGGTATCAGTTCAGTTCAGTTCAGTTCAGTTGCTCAGTCGTGTCCAACTCTTTGCGAGCCCATGAATCGCAGCACACCAGGCCTCCCTGTCCATTACCAACTCCTGGAGTTCACCCAAACTCATGTGCATCGAGTTGGTGATGCCATCCAGCCATCTAATCCTCTGTCGTCCCCTTCTCCTCCCGCCCCCCAATCCCTCCCAACATCAAGGTCTTTTCCAATGAGTCAGCTCTCCCCATGAGGTAGCCAAAGTATTGGAGTTTCAGCCACAGCATTAGTCCTTCCAATGAACAACCAGGACTGGTCCCCTTTAGGATGGACTGGTTGGATCTCATCGCAGTTCAAGGGACTCTCAAGAGTCTTCTCCAACACCGCAGTTCAAAAGCATCAATTCTTCGGCGCTCAGCTTTCTTCACAGTCCAACTCTCACATCCATACATGACCACCAGAAAAACATAGCCTTGACTAGACGGACCTTTGTTGTAATGTCTCTGCTTTTGAATATGCTATCTAGGTTGGTCATAACTTTCCTTCCACTGAGTAAGCATCTTTTAATTTCATGGCTGCAGTCACCATCTGCAGTGATTTTGGAGCCCAAAAAATAAAGTCTGACACTGTTTCCACTGTTTCTCCATCTATTTCCCATGAAGTGATGGGACCAGATGCCCTGATCTTAGTTTCCTGAATGTTGAGCTTTAAGCCAACTTTTTCACTCTCCTCTTTCACTTTCATCAAGCGGCTTTTTAGTTCCTCTTCACTTTCTGCCATAAGGGTGGTGTCATCTGCATATCTGAGGTGATTCACCTGGGCCTTATTGTTCGTTTTTCTGGTGACTGGTTGGATTATTTCAGTGAAGACTGTCTGGTGCACACACACCCTGCTGCCCCCAACCCCCCCAGTGGTGAGTGCTGCGCTGAGGGAGACACAGCCCTGGGGCCACACCCCACTGTCAAACTCCACTAATTGCTGAAATAGATGTTTTTCTGGAACCCTCTTGCTTTTTCCATGATCCAGTGGTTGTTGGTGATTTGATCTCTGGTTCCTCTGCCTTTTCTAAAACCAACTTGAACATCTGGAAGTTCATGGTTCACATATTGCTGAAGCCTGGCTTGGAGAACTTTAAGCATTACTTTACTAGCGTGTGAGATGGGTGCAATTGTGCAGTAGTGTGAGCATTCTTTGGTGTTGCCTTTCTTTGGGATTGGAATGAAAACTGACCTTTTCCAGTCCTGTGGCCGCTGCTGAGTTTTCCAAATTTGTTGGCATATTGAGTGCAGCACTGTCACAGCATAGTCTTTTAGGGTTTGAAATAGCTCAGCTATGAATTTCATCACCTCCACCAGCTTTGTTCGCAGTGAGGCTTCCTAAGGTCCACTCGACCTCACACTCCAGGATGTCTGGCTCTAGGTGAGTGATCACACCGTCGTGATTATCTGGGTCATGAAGATATTTTTTGTATAGTTGTGTATTCTTGCCACCTCTTCTTAATATCTGCTTCAGTTAGGTCCAGACCATTTCTGTCCTTTATTGTGCCCATCTTTGCATGAAATGTTCCCTTGGTATCTCTAATTTTCTTGAAGAGATCTCTAGTCTTTCCCATTCTGTTGTTGAGAAAACATCTACTTCTGCTTTATTGACTATGCCAAAGCTTTTGACTGTGCGGATCACAACAAACTGAAAAATTCTTCAAGAGATGGGAATACCAGACCACCTGACCTGCATCCTGAGAAATCTGTATGCAGGTCAAGAAGCCACAGTTAGAACCAGACATGGAACAACAGACTGGTTCCAAACTGGGAGAAGATACATCAAGGATGTATATTGTCACCTTGCTTATTTAACTTATATGCAGAGTACATTATGCGAAATGCCGGGCTGGATGAAGCACAAGCTGGAATCAAGGTCACCAGGAGAAATATCAATAACCTCAGATATACAGATGACACCACCCTTATGGCAGAAAGCAAAGAGGAGCTAAAGAATGTCTTGATGAACGTGAAAGAGGAGAGTGAAAAAGCTGGCTTAACACTCAACATTCAGAAAACGAAGATCATGGCATCTGGTCCCATCCCTTCATGGCAAATAGATGGGGAAACAATGGAAACAGTGAGAGACTTTATTTTCTGGGCTCCAAAATCACTGCAGATGGTGACTGCAGCCATGAAATTAAAAGATACTTGCTCCTTGGAAGAAAAGCTATGAAAACCTAGGCAGCATATTAAAAAGCAGAGACATCACTTTGCCGACAAAGGTCCGTCTAGTCAAAGCTATGGTTTTTCAGTCGTCATGTATGGATGTGAGTTGGACCATAAAGAAGGCTGAGTGCTGAAGAATTGATGCTTTTGAACTGTGGTGTTGGAGAAGACTTGAGTCCCTTGGCCTGCAAGATCAAACCAGTCAATGGTAAACGAAATCAGTCCTGAATATTCATTGGAAGGACTGATGCTGAAGCTGAAACTCCAGTACTTTGGCCACCTCATGTGAAGAGCTAAGTCATAGAAAAAGACCCTGATGCTGGGAAAGATAGAAGGCAGGATGAAAGGGGACAACAGCGTGAGGTCGTTGGATTGTATCACCAACACTGTGCACGTGAGTTTGAGCAAGCTCCGGGAGCTGGTGATGAACCGGGAAGAACGGCGTGCTGCAGTCCATGGGGTCGCGAAGAGTTGGACACAACTGAGCGACTGAACTGAACTGAACTGAATTGCCAGCTGATTGCTCTACTGATTTCGACAACCCCCTGGGCATAAATTCCTCTACAACTTAACCAATCCAGTTCCGGCCTGTCTGACAGTCTTTCTTTTTAAACTGGAGTATAATCGCTTCATAATGCTGTTAGTTTCTGCTGTACGACAACAGTGAGTCAGGTGTAAGCACACGCATAGCCCCTCCCTCCTGCGCCTCCCTGCCCCACCCCTCTTGGCCTTCACAGAGCAGACTGAGCTCTGTGCTGTGCAGCAGCTTCCCGCTAGCTGTTACATGTGGAAGCTGCTGTACAGCTCAGTGCGTGTAAGTCCATGCTGCTTTCTCAACTCGTCATGCCCTCTCCTTCCCCCCATTCCCGTAAGCCTGTTCTCTATGTCTCTGTCTATTTCTGCCCTGGAGATAGGTTCATCTGTACCGTTTTTCTGGATTCCATATGTATGCATTAATATGCGGCATCCAACACAATCTTTTCTGCATTGGCATTTCATGTTCCCACCCCACGAGGGCGCCCCTGGTTTTCTTATTTCCTGGTTCCCTCCTGTGAACCAGCCTCCAGCTTAGCCTTATCTCGACTCTCCTCCTGAGTGTCCACCACCGCCTCATGAAACCTGAGAACTTGGGCTTGAACTTCCCCACAGTCTGTTGCAAAGAGTCAGTCCTCTGGGAAGAGATTAGGAGCAATCTATTGCGCTGACTTGCTCACCCCTCTGCACCCCAGTCTCCGAGCTGTGACTCTGGAGCCGGCGGGGAGACAATGGCAGACGTTTCCTTGACACCCCTGCTCCAGGAGCTGGGCAGCGGGGAGCCGGCCTGGGGTCCTCTCCGCCATCTCTCCTGGCAAGAACCACTGCCCCACAGCTGGGGAAGTGACCAGCGGCCCAGCACCCTAGTGGTGCCAGGGTGGAGCCTGCCCGCCAAGAGGGGGCTGGGCAGAAGGGCGCCCTGTGCTCAGGCGGCCTCACCCACACTTAGGCAGGCACTGGGCCAGCTCCTTGGAGAGGGAGCCAGGGGAGGAAGCCTTGAGTCCTCAGCTGCAGCCCCTGGAGCAGGGTCTCTGCAGTGGAAGCGTGTTTTGTCTTTAAAAAGACGTTATGAACTCACGGATGTAAGTATATTCCATGTATTTCTTCCGGCTGTAGTTCTTGTTCTGCCCACACCAGCTGTCTTGCCCTTGACCAGCAGCACCTTTCTGGGCTGCCTCCTGAGCCCAAGCTTGGTATTCCTCAATAGCTTCCTTGATCTCAAAAGACTAATCTGGGCTTTCAGTAAAGTTGTAGGTTTAGTAAATATGGCATATACATTATGACAATACTTCTAATTCAAGTTCAGGACTATGGGTTTGTTTGTTTTTTTTTTAGGACTATGGGTTTTTAACTTCAATGCTCCTAAATCTTTTTCCCAAGCCAAAAAATTTCAGTTCTCAAAACTACTCAGGTCATTTGGTAATTGGGACATTTGAGTTGTTCTCAGTATTTAGTTGTTAAGAATTTCACTGAATAAACTGCCTTTTGCGTAAATCTTTCGAAGTATTGCAATGTGGGTTCAGAATGCAGTCCTAAAAGTGGGATTGCTAGGTCAAAGGCACGTGCAGAAGCGACTTGTTGGGTGTTGGTAAATCCTCCTTCTGAGGGGGTTGCAGCGCGCAGCGCCCCCACTGGCCCCATGTGAGATGACGGTGCCCCCACCTCACACACAGAAGGGAGTGCCATCTGACCTTTGGGTTTTGTCAACTGGGTGCAGAAGAATGGGTCTCTGTGTATTTCTATTTCTCTTTCTATGAGTGAAATGAGGGGTCAGTTTCTATCCCTCAGCTGTTCTCCTTTGGCTAGGGTTGTGTAAAGGCAACACAGAAAGGGCAGGGGTGGAAGAGTGAATTGGGGTGGAAATTCATACCTAACACTTTCTAACAATCTGTTTTTCTAACACTTTATTGTGAAGTGGTCCTAGATCACAGACCTGCAGTCATATGGCAGGAACAATTATTCATTTCTTCAGCTAGAACTTAGACGTGTCAGAGAAACGCCAGTGGTAAACTCCAAGAAATAAAAACTCGCAGCCAAACATCACAAAATTCCCCAGGAAAGAAGGCAGCACGTGTGAGGCAACAGGAGGGAGGACAGCGGGGTCAGGCCCACAGACTCCAGGTATTGGCGGTGCCAGTCAGAGAGTACAACAGGGTTAGTGCGTTAAGAAGGAGAGGTAAGACCGATAAGAGCTGCGAAAGCCCAGCCAATTGGAAAAGCACCGTAGCACTGAACTGAAAATCATAACTCTGGAAATTGAACCCTGTGAATGAGTTCAAAAGCACACCTGATACAGCCGATAGGAAAATCAGGGAACTGAAAGACGGGTCTCCAGCAATTACCCGGAATGCAGCAAAGACAGGCGAGGGACAGGAAACCGGGCAGGGCTGCTGGAGGGCAGAGTGCGCGCGTCTGACTGTCTCTGGGGTCCCAGAAGGAGCAGGAGCCGAGAACGGGCCAGAGGGGCCACCTGAAGAGAGAGCAGCCCAGGTGCAGAACAGCCCCGCGGGGCAGGCAGGGTGGTGAGCGACCTCAGCGCTGCTGGGAACGGCGCAGAGGAGACGACCGCAGCTCTGCCCGGGCTCAGAGGGGCCCGAGACCAGCGCCCGCTGACCCGGCCAGACCCCAGACCCAGGCGCCCAGCGGGCCCCGCGGGGGGACGGCCCCGCTCCCAAGCCCGGCGTGGCGGGCCTGCATCGCCAAACCGGGCCGGGCCGGGCCGCCCGCCTGGGCCCTGCCGCCGCCCGGCCGCGCCCCTCTGGCTCCGCAGGCCTCGCAGCCCCGCCCGAGGCGGAGTCTCCCCACCCCCCCAGCCCCAACCGCGGGCACCACGGCCGCGGGCATCTCCCCAAAACTAGGAAGAGCCCCCAGGGACCTGTCACCCCATCGCCCCCTCTGAGAAGTGGCCACCGAGGACGAAATCCTGTCACCCAGCACAGAAGGGTGGCCATTACTCCATGTAAATGAAGGCCCTTTACTCCACGCGTCTCAGCCATCTACAGCACTCAAGGAGAACTCTTTACGCCACGTGTCTCCAAAGGGCGTCGTGCGGGGTGGCGGCTGCTCCCCAAACCCCGGCCACCCACAAGGGGTCCCTACCCAGGACCCGCGCATGCCCCGCGGCCCCAGTCAGCTGGCTATTCACGGCCAGGGACGAGCAGGGCGGTCGGCCGGGCTCCGCCATCACGGGCGCTTGCTTCTCTTCTTGGTGCTTTTAAATCCTCGAGAGGCACCCTGCCCAAAACAGATGGTCGACGGTACCCTGAAACGGAAAATCGTCCACACAGAACCGCTGTGGTTTTGCCCACAGACGGCTCAACGCAGCAGCAGTCTCCTGGGGCCTGACGCGTTCCGATGCTCCCTCCTCCCGAGCGGACCGCAGGGCGGCCACGGGCTCTTCAGGTGGGCACTCCCTGCGTCCAGTGAGGCCACCGTGGCCGCGCTCTGCCCCGTGCCCGCCGCCCACGGAGCCTGAGCCCGCCGCCCTGCTCTCCCACCAGCCCGGCTCACTCTCAGGCCAGAGTGACCACACCCGCAAGCAGGCCGCAGAGAGCCTCCAGATCCTCCCTCAGACAGGGTGAGCCTGTTGGTCGTTTTTTCCATTTCTCCAACACTGACCCCCAAATTAGACTTGAAATCAAATTAATCCAACAAAAACACCATTAGCACTAGAAGGACAGGTGGCAGGTTGCAACCTGGGCAGTCGCCTCCTGCGTCTTTCCATCCCCACCTAGACCACGGTCAGAGGAGGCTGTGCTCCCAGCACTCCAGGTCACCCGAGGGCAGCGGGCGGTCAGGCTTTTCATCTTCCCCAGAAGCCAACACTCCAACCCAGCACGGCTCCTCTCAGTGGGGACGCTCAGCATCAAACCCAGAATTCTCCAGAAGCACAAGTTCAGAACCTGGTTCAGAAAGGGGCCAGGTACTGACCTGTGGCCGTACGCCCGCCTCTCTCTTGGAGGTTCTGGGTGGGCCTCTGCGTGTTCGGAGCAGACTTCCATGGCATCTCCTTCAGAGGGTGCCCGGTCCTCCCCCGTGGCTTCTGTCGACACCTGCGAGGCTGGGCTGGGGAGACAGAGGCTGAGCACTCTCCTGGGGTCAGCTCCTGCAGCCCCACCTTCCCCCAGGGCTGAACTCACAAAGCTGTTTTGGCTGTTTATGGCTGCTTTGTCAGAGTAATTCCAGGCTACTGGAATTCCAGGACAAACAGAGGTGACTGTTAATATGACATACACCACGTTTTATGAATTTAGGGGTAACAGTCACACTTTGTCTTTTAAACCACTACCTTCATGGTGTCATGTGGTAAATGACTATCAATGTTACCAAGCGTCTTTCCACAACAATTAGGTGAGAAATTCACTAAAGCCAGTCATACGATACTGAGCTTCTCCTCCTTAACACCACTGTCTCAACCCCGCACTGCATGACTTTTTTCTCCTTAAAATGATTCCTTGGGAAGGAAGGAGCTATGTCATATTCAAGGTCTTAGAAAAACCTCCCGTACTGAAGCGGGTTCTCCTGACCATTCTACTTTGAACCGCAAAGTCCTCACCGGGGACAACAATTTAGTCTAAGATGATTTCAATCAATGCAATCTTTAGATGGTTACAAAGCTTCCCCTGAGGAGGTCAGTTAATGAAAAGGCAAAGAAAACACGAACTGCAGGGCAGTTCCCGAGGCACTTCCCACAGTGCATGCTGAGCAATATCAGACAGCTCTGTGGTCAAGCTTGTAAAATACTGACGGGACAGATAAAAAGCCAAAGGGCTCCATGTGCGGGAAATGGCTCATGGCCTGGGACAAACCCCCCAAGGTCCACGTGAGGATGGAGGAGAGGTGATGAGGGGGAGGGGGCAGAGGCGAAGCGTGAGCGCAGAGGGACCCCCAGCAGACCCCGTGCCGGCACCCTGGTCACCGGCTACACAGACCCAGGAAGGCAGCTCCCCGCCTTCTTGTCCTCCTTGCAGACAGACTGGCCACGTACAACACCGCCTCCACCTGTTCAATCCTCTCGGTTAGTAACCCCTGCCTCACAGGGTTAATGCACAACCGCGTGGGACACTGGGTGATGGGTGCTGCACGAGGGCGCCCGCATGCTCCCAGGCCTGCTGAGCTCAGCGGGCGGCTTCCTCGAGCAACACGCACCGGCTGCCCTTCCTCGGTTTATCAAAGCGGAAGTCTGCAGGGTAGAGGTGATGAGCCACCAGGTGCTGCTTCCGGTCTCTGCTGGTCCTGAACTTCTCCGTGCAGCCCTCCACCAGGCACTGGTACTACAGCAGAAACCGTGTCACCACCCTGACCCTGGGACCACTGCCTCACCCAGTCTGGACCCCAGGCTCCAGCACCATGGGGCACACGGCCCGGGGACCAGCCCCGTGATGACTGCCCTGGCCTCAGTGGGCGAGCGTCACTCACCATGTCCTGCCGCTCGGCCAGGATCTGGAACAGTGAGTCGTGCCACTCCTGGATGTGGGTGTCCAGCAGGTGACCGGAGGGGAAGGCCCGCTTGCAGGAGGAGCAGACGTTTCCGTGCCGAGTGTGGTAGTGGTGCTCATAGTCCTCCAGGGCGTCAAATGCCTGGCAGCAGCCGGCCACCTGACAAGTGAACTCAGGCACCCTGGCAGAAAAACGCCTGGTGGGGATGCAATTCCTCGGAGGCCAGGACGCCAGGCTCCCTGTCACCACTCCCCTTAAGTGGCTTCGGATAAAGCTGATAAAGCTTCGGATTTTCTCTTGCAATCCCAAGCCCTGCCTTCATTACAAATACATCTTCACGGACAAGCAAGCTGGTGGAGAGGCCAGCCATGCTGGCTTCGTCGGTGGTCCCGAGCAGACACCAGGGCGGGGCGAGCAGAGGGAGGGGTGAGGAGTGGGCAAGAAGGGCCCTGAGCTGGGCCACAGCGCTCACCTGGGCCTCTCCGGCTCCGCAGCCACCTGCGTAATCACATCCTGGAGGTAGAGGTGCCTCTGCACGTCCCCGTCCTGCGGAAGACAGCTCTGCGGGCTCGCACCCCCGCCCGCCCGCGCCCCCAGGACCCGGGCCCCGCCCCCAGGACCCGGGCCCCGCCCCCAGGACCCGGGCCCCGCCCCCAGGACCCGGGCCCCGCCCCCAGGACCCGGGCCCCGCCCCCAGGACCCGGGCCCCGCCCCCAGGACCCGGGCCCCGCCCCCAGGACCCGGGCCCCGCCCCCAGGACCCGGGCCCCGCCCCCAGGACCCGGGCCCCGCCCCCAGGACCCGGGCCCCGCCCCGAGCGTTGGTCCCGCCCACCTGGATCCGCTCCGCCCCCACCCGCAACCGCCTTCGCTTTCCTCGGCTCACGCACCTCGAAGAACTCGTGCTCTCGCGGGAAGCGGACCTGGCGCGCCGCGAAGCGGAAGGGCGCGTTCCCGGCCAGGGAGTCCCGCTGCACGGGCAGCGGCGCGGCCGCCCCAGGGGCCCCCGCCAGGCGGGCGTGCAGCGCGGGCGGCAGCTGCATCGCCCTGCGCGCCGGCGGCCGCACGGCCTGCCGGCCACCGTCCGCGAGCCGGCCGGGGCGGGGCCGGACGTGACGTCACGCGGCACTTCCGCCGCCGCCGCGCGCTTGGCGCGCTCGGGTTCGGGCTTCGGCGCGCGGCTGTGGTGAGTCGGCCCCGGGCGGCCCTCCCGCGGGTGGCTCGGGCCCCTTTCCCGGCCTCGAGCCCCGCAGGCTCCTTCCGGCCCTCGTCGGCGTCGCGCTTGCTCCCCGCCGCGCCTCCCGCCTGAAGGGCTGCCGCGGCCTCCGCGCCGGCCTTGGCTCCGGGAGACCCACGGCTCGCTGTGTCGCTCTGCTGCGCCCGGCAGCCCAGTCTCTGTCGCCGGGGTCTGTGGTCCGTTGGCGGCGGCCAGCAGGGAGAAGCACTCGGGAGCGTCAGCAGGATGCGCTAGACGCTCCTCGGAGCGGTGCCGAGCGGGGCGCCGCCGCGCTGTGGAGCGGGCTCGGTCGGAGTTTGGCCGCCCGGCCTCTTGCCCAGGGAGGATCAGCAGCGCCCTTGCAGCGAGGCCGCAGCCGGGAAGCCCTCTCAGGGCGGTGCTGCCCGCCGGTGAGAGCCGCAGAGCTCGCGGGAACTGTTCCCAAACCCAGGCTCCTGGGAGCGTCAGTGCTTGTGATGTGGGACGTCCGCTCTTTTCTCCTGCAGGTGTGGGCGTTCACGAAGGTAGTTTTAACATAAACGTTTGCTTCCGTGAGCTTTTTTCACAGCAGCCCCGTCCACCCGCTTGTGTCTCTTCCGCGGGCAGATGCAGTGTCCTTGGCATCCACGTGTCCAAAGCGGTCCTCGGGCCAGCTATTGCGGGACACCCCCAGTCCTTGGGAGCCTCTTAGAATGTGGGTAAAGCCCTTGGAATCGCAGAGGCCCCGTGAGAGCTCTGTGTGTCTTCTGGTTTGCTTGTCATCTCCAGCGCCGCCTCACTGCCCTCTGGGACTGGTTGCGAGGTTGCCGTGGTTTACGGTGCTGGCCCTGCTTCCCGGCCGGTTTTCTTTTCCTCAGGTAACAGCCGTTTCCAGTGATCGGCCATGTGCAGCAGCAGCGGTGTTCACTGCTGTTCCTTGGATAGCGACAGCGCAGACTCTTAGGTGCCGCGTTGTGTCTCCACGACGGCTTCCTGAGTAGGGTCTGGTACTCACTCTCCTTCGGAAGAAGCCTACAGAGGGCAAGCTTTTTGTCCAGGGTCCTACAGCCTGCAAGCCCCAAGTCAGGGTTCAGCCTCAGCCCCTGCCCCGCCATGCCTCAGGCCCATGACGGTAGTCCTGTGAGCGCCTCCTGATGTGAAAAGTACATGTGCTGGTGACTTACGTGCCAGCTCACCCTTGCTGTTGGCTTTCTCGTCTGGAGATACTCTGCCTCTGGCCAGTGTTGGATGTCTCTGACGACTGATGTTCGTGTGCTGGGAGCTTGTTTTCCGTCACTTGGGCTTAGAGTCTTTCTCTGTGTGGTTACAAGTCAGCATTCACGCTGTGGGCATGTGTGCTGAGGCTCCCCCAGCTGATGGTTCACTCATAGCTTGTCTTCACTGGAGCTGTTGGCACCGTGGTTCTAATCTTAGGATCACGGAGGGTTTGAGGATCTGTTGAAAGACCTCCTCATAAAAATCAGAAATAATCTTGCCTGTAATTTCCCAGGGCCTCCTGTGGTACAGGATCCCAAATTACGAATCCTGCGTAGGTATGTCCAGACGTTTATGCGAAGCACGTAAAGCCTGCTCATGTTTGTTTTTTGAATCTAGTTGTCCGCCGCTGTCTTAGTGTTAATAATAATGGCTAACTGGACCGATCATCAGTGGGAGAACAGAAGTCCCCGTGCAGGCCACTGCTGTCTGCTTGGTGGGATCTCATTTACCGTTTTGGCCTGGAAGGTTAAATATCCAGTGAGGAGACGTTCGGACATCTGGTTGACAGGGCAGGTGGGACTGAAGGGGAAGCCCACCCAGCTACAGTGCGTGGTGGATGTGAACACCTGGCCTGGGCGAGCAGAGGCAGCATCTTGGTTACCAGAGTGGCAGCTGGGGCCTCATGGCGGGAAGTGGCTTAGGCCTGTGCAGAGCTCCCTGTGTGATCAGGACCCCTGAAGGGCAGGGGCTGCTGTGTCTGTACAGCTGGGGCCAGAAAGTGCTGGCTGCCAGCTGAGGGAGCAGCTCCGCGCTGGCCCAGGGCCGTGTGAGGCTGGAGTCACCCAGAGGAAGGAGGCCCAGGCCTTTAGCCCGCATCCACTCTCTGTGTGTGTGCCAGCCCCCAGCGGGGGAGCAGCCCGGACACTGGCCGCAATTGCCGAGGCTCTGAGTCAGGGCTCCGATTGCCCCAGAGCTGCCCACTGAGACAGCCCCCACCAGCAGGGGCGTGGAAGGGCCTCCCCAGGAAGGGGCCCCACAGGCTGGTCAGTGCCGGCTGTGGTGGGGTCTGCCTGGGGACGCTGTGGGCCCACCAGGCTGGTCAGTGCAGGCTGTAGTGGGGTCTGCTCGGGGACGCTGTGGGCCTGCAGGCTGGCTCATGTGACAGTTTGGCTTCTCAAGACCGGACATTGGCCAAATTTGATTGCTTTAAACTTTCTTTATATGTAGGGATTTGTTTTTATAAATGGCTTGTCTCTTACCTTTAGGGGAACACGTTGTGATGTCTCAGAGCCAAAATCATGAGTGAATTTCGGATTCACCACGATGTCAATGAGCTGCTCAGCCTACTGCGGGTGCACGGAGGGGATGGTGCTGAGGTCTACATCGACCTGCTGCAGAAGAACAGGACCCCGTATGTCACAACCACGGTGTCTGCACACAGTGCCAAGGTGAGTGCCGCGCCAGGGCTGCGCTGGGCGAGGCGGTCCCGACCCCCAGGGCTGCGCTGGGCGAGGCGGTCCCGACCCCCAGGGCTGTGTGGGTGAGATGGTCCCGACCCCCAGTGTTGTGTGGGGTGAGGTGCTGTGTGGGGTGAAGTGGTCCCATCCTCCAGGGCTGTGTGGGCTGAGGTGGTCCCATCTTCCCAGGCTGGGCTGGGTGAGGTGGTCCCGTCCCTCGGTGCTGGACTGGCTGAGGTGACCCTGTCCTCCAGGGCTGGGCTGGGTGAGGTGGTCCCGCCCCCACTGCTGTGTGGGGCACAGATTCACTCTCCTCACTGGGTGGCCACAGTGGTGCCCGTCTGATGTCGGATGCTCTCTGTGGACCGTGTCTGCCCAGCTCTGCTCCGGCGGCTCCTCGTGGCCCCTCTCCCCGCCGGGTGCGCCGACGAGTGAGTGGAGGCCTGGAGAGCACTGAGCTGGCAGCCTGACCTCCGTCTGGAGGCCCAGATGGTCCTGGGATCTGTTCACATCATGGCACAGATTCTCTTCTGGGTGGAAAAGCAAGCTCCCAGCTTTAGCCACAGTGAAATCACTTTAAAGTGGATTTTTAAAAATTGAAAAACTGTGCAATTTAAAATCATAGGTTATCTGTAAAAGACATTTTTGAAGTCTGTTTTAAACCAGCATGGGCGCTCTCCTGGTGGCCCAGTGGCTATGACTCTGCACTCCCGGTGCAGGGAGGTCAGTCCCTGGTCAGGGAACTAGGTCCCACACGCCGCAACCAGAGGCTCCGCCTGCCTCAGCCAGGACTGAGCGGCCGAGTGAGGAGGCATGGGCGTTTAAAGCAGGGCATTGTGAGGGCTCGCTGGCTCTGCCAGCCGGACGACGACGCGAGGGTAACCCAGAAAGCTTAGCTGAGCGGAACAGAGTTTGAGAACACACGGTTGCATCTGCTTTATTTTAAAGGGGGGCGTGTTGATCAGTGAGAACACATACCTCCTGAACCTGTGTGTAGCGATGAGTTCCAGAGGGAAGTGTAAAGACTGAATGCACGATCTACTAACAGAAACGCGAGGCTGTGGGTCACTTAGGAGGATGAAGCGAGGGAGCCACAGGGGAGATGAGGGCAAGTCTGACAGGTTGTTCCTTGGTTTTGTTTCAGAGATGGATGACTATCTCATCTCCCTGACTTCATCCTGGTTTTTTTATGGGGGGAAGTTAGTTATTGCACAGCCTTGTAAAGTTCCTGGTTACAGTCTCTAAATCACTCTGAATGTGCTTTCGAGGTTAAAATAGCAGAATTTTCTCGTACTCCTGAGGACTTCCTGAAGAAATACGATGAACTGAAATCTAAGAACACGAGGAACCTGGACCCCCTGGTGTACCTGCTGTCGAAGCTCACGGAGGACAGGGAGGTGTGTGCCGGGCTTGGGGCCAGGTGGGCGGTGTCCTGCCTGGCCCATGTTCTCTCCTGTTCCCTGGTGCTGGCCCCTTGTTGACCGTCAGCCTCAGGCCCGCGGCACTGAGATAACTCACATGCACCCGAGCGGACGTGGGTCCTGATGGTGACAAGCACAAGGAGTGCTACCAGTGACCTCTGGGGCTGAGGGACTGTGTCCTCCGTCGTCTAGTCTGTTTTCATCTCTTAAATTGAGCGTGTGTTACTTGTGACACTGAGATGTGCACGTGAAGAGTGTGAGCTGTGGCCCCAGGGTGTGCGGGGCCGGTCAGTGCTTCCTCTCGAGTCACGAGGCCCAGGGTCTGTTCAGGGACACCTGGTAGCCCCATGCCGGGACCCTTGAAGGGATGTGGTCTCACACAGCAAGGGAGGCCAGCCACCTGCGGAGGACAGGCCGAGCCATGGGAAATGGGTGTGGGGTCCTGTCCGGTGACCTGGGGATGTGGCAGCTCGTGGCGTTCAGCCCGAGGCGACCAGGCTGCAGCTGGAGGACCCGCAGGCCGAGCTGCGGGAGGGCGGCGGGGCAGCTGTGTGTGGCCAGCGTGACACCGGGGCCCCATGCTTCCAGACCCTGCAGTACCTGCAGCAGAACGCCAAGGAGAGAGCAGAGCTTGCGGCCAGCGCTGTGGCCAGCAGCACCGCCAGCTTCGGCGCCCCTGCCGCAGCCTCCAAGATCTCCATGCAGGAGCTGGAGGAGCTGAGGAAGCAGCTGGGGAGCGTGGCCACAGGCCCCACGTGGCAGCAGGTGAGCAGGTGGCCATGGTGTTGGCCTGTGGAGACTGGCCCGGGGGCACCGGCCCTGGGATGGGGTCCTGGGCCCCGGGAGAGAGGTTCTGGCCTGCCCTGGGGGCGGGGGCGTCTGCTGCCCCTGCCCTGCGGGCTCGGCCAGCACGGGCCCGGCTCTGCCTCCCTCGGGGGCGTGGGCAGCTGGTGTGCGGTGGTGCTCTGTCTCCCTTTCTTACTGCTCCTCTGACCCTGCCCTGGCCCCAGTCGGCTCTCCGGGTGTCTCCCCCCATCTTGTTTCTGGGCCTTGGAGCCCCTCAGAACCACACCCTGAGGTCTGAGCCGCAGGCCCATGCCGGTTGGGCACGTTCTGTGTCCAGCACCTTGTGGCTCCTCACAGCTCTGCCCGCCCCAGTACCCTCCCCCCCAGTGCTTCTGGATGCGGGGCACCCTTGGGGACCACTGCTCCCTGTGCCAGCAGGGCCATGTCTCCCTGCTTCAGCCCAGGGGGCTCAGGTGCGGGCACCCCTTCTCTGGCCCAGCTCTCAGTGGGCACTATGCGCAGCTGGCAGCTCGGGTCTGCACTGAGGGCCAGGGGAAGCTGTGAGGGTGCGCTGAGGGCTCTGGGGGCCTGTGTGCCTGAGGGGCCCCTGCTCCACCTTGGCCCTGCTACCTTGGCCCCGCCCCATCACCGTGATGGGCTTTGATGTGCGGTTCGCTTCCACATGTGTTCTTCACACATGCTTAGGGATGTGTCTTTTCATACAGTAAGTGTGTTAACTTTAAGTGTTTGTACTAAAGGTGTGTGTTTTCTTTCTGTGTTTAAAAACCTCACCCCCAGTCTCTGGAACTCACGAGAAAGTTGCTTCGAGACAAGCAGAACAAAAAAAACTCAGGGCAGCGCCTCCCAGTCTTCCCGGCGTGGGTGTACGAGAGGCCCACGCTGCTCGGGGACTTCCTGACCGGCTCAGGCACGGGTGCAGACACGGCTGTGCCCATCGGTAGGTGACGCACAGCTTTGGACAGTGGGGCCTCACGGGGACAGGGAAGCTGATCTCCTTGGAGTTGGTGGGTGGATGGCGGCGTGCCGCCCCCGGGCGCTCTGCTGCCCTCGGCCATGTGGCAACACGCGGTACCCGCTGGCCTCCGCACTGTGCCCCCCACCGGTGGGTGGCGATGTGCCCATGTCTGGGCTGGTTTGTGCCCGGCTCTCGGGAGCGTGCGTGTCTTGGGGCTTGGGCAGACTTGGGGGCAGCGGGATCACCAGGGTCGTCGTCCTCGACAGTGAGTCACGTCCCTGCAGGTTCTGCCATCAGGACGATGGCCTCGGCCACAAGCACCAAGGGGCGCTGGGGCGTGCGGGTGTCTGTGCCCCTCCCCCACGTCTCATGACCCCCTGGGGGCAGAGAGCTGTGTCTTGCCCTTCTGCTCACAGTGTACAGGGGAGACGGGGGCGGAGGCACGGCCATGTTTACAGGTGCTAGAGGAGCCTGCCCTGCAGTGGTCTCATGTAGCGGGGCTCATGGAGCCTGGTCCCCAGGGCCACACCCAAGGGCGGGGAATCGGGGGTGGGGTAGGGGGGCTCTGATGATGAGCCTGGGGCCCTGCCTCCTGGGGCCCTGCCTCCTGGGGCAGGTGCACGTTCAACATGATCCAAAGAGGTTCCGTAGAAAAACCCCTGAGGGAAGCTGTTCCCCGAGGTCGTGCACTCTGTGCATGTTGATTTGCACGTTTGGATCAGTTAGAAGACGCAGTAGGTTCCAGGCCCACGTGAGGCACTGCTTGGAGCCTTCTTGGGAGGCTTTGCCGGGTTGAGGGGAGGTGCAGCCCCGCGAAGCGGAGGCAGCCGGGCGCCGGTTCTTAGGGTGGCCAGGCTCATGGGGTTCGATGTGGCAGGTTTTCTTTGTAGCGGGATTGCTGTGCTGCCCGCTGGTAAGGGTGAGCTGTGCCTGAGGGTGGCCCCTGAGGCCACCTCGTGTGATGCTATTTCAGGGAGGACTTGGCCAGGACAGGTGGCCTGCCCGTTTCCCTCCAACAGCCACACTGCGTGGGCTCTGGTGGCGAGATCGGCCAGATCACCTTTCTGGCCTCCATCACGCCCTGGCCTGGCACCACAGGCCCCAGTGCCATCCGTGCCAAGATGCCTGCGAGCATCACAGTCATCCTCGGTCCTCCCTGCTGTCCCCCTGACGTAGCCTCTCCTGGGGGGCCCTGCCTCCTTGTGTGGCGTGCAGCAGCCCTGCTGGGCATCCCTCGCCACCTACGTGGTGCCCCCCACAGTCATTTTGCCGCCTGAGTCCCTTCCTACAGCAGAGGCATGCCCCCCGCCCATGACCAGGCCGTCCCTCCTCACGCCAGCCTCCAGCTCCCATCTGCTTGTCTGGGCCATCCAGCCCATGGCTGGGCAGCGTAGACTCGCGTCTCCATAATTCCTGGCCTGTTCCCGAGGCCGCGGGCACAGGCGTCTTGTCGCTTCTAACCATGTGTGTGGTTCCCGCTGGGTCCCCGAGCCTCGAGCTCAGGTCCTGCAGACACAGCCAGTTTCCTGAAGTCTGAGCAGTATGTGGCTCTGTCCCTCGCCCCTCCCCAGCCCCCACCCCAGCCTTGGGGCCTCAGGCAGAGCTCCCAACTCTCAAGTTTCCCCTTTCTGGGGGACCCCATCTGTGAGGAGGGATCTGCTGTGCCCCGTGTGGCCCAGTGTGCTGTCTGACGTCCCTCTCCTGATTTCCACATCCATGACGGGCTCCAGCTTCCCTGGTGTCTCCCCCTGGCCACGTGGTGACCATGGCGCCCGTCTTTGACCCTCCCACAGCACAGCCTGGTCCCGGCCTTCTGAGTGACCCAGCCTCACCAGGTTGTGAGTGTTGTGAGGCCAAGACGTACACATCCCTTTGAAGATAAAGCGGTTATTTGTGTGTGGAGGGTTTCCCTTGCTTTAAGGCTCTGATTGTCAGCTCCAGACTCGCCGTGTGGACCCTGCCTGTCGGGTGGTCAGCGCCTCTGCTGGTGGAGGTTGTGGAGTCTCAACCGTTGGTTCCCTGATGGGATCAGTTAAGCCAGGCGGTCACCTTGGTTTTCACATCCGCAGTGCTGGAGGAAGTTACATGGAGGGAGGGGGTGGGGGAGAGAGGCCAGTGGAGTGGGGCTCTGGAGGCGAGGCCCGCTGGTGTCTGCACCCACAGGCACGCTGCCTCTGGCCTCCCAGGAGGCGGCCGTCGTGGAGGACCTGCTGTACGTGCTGGTGGGTGTGGACGGCAGGTACATCACGGCCCAGCCCCTCACCGGGAGGCAGAGCCGAACCTTCCTCGTGGACCCCAATCTGGACCTGTCCATCCGAGAGTTGGTGAGCAGGATTCTGCCCGTGGCCGCCAGCTACTCCACAGTGACCAGGTAGGCACCCGGCTTGCCGCAGTGACTGGAGCGCGCGCACGGAGCCCTCCTGCAGAGAGGCCGGCCTCCATGCGGGGCCCGCAGACCCGGAGGAGCGCGGGAGGTGGCGCCCACAGGCCCTCGGGCCATCCCTCCCGAGACGCAGCCCCTGCTGCTCGTGCTCAGGGCCGCCTTCCTCTCAGGTTCGTCGAGGAGAAGTCCTCCTTCGAGTACGGACAGGTGAACCACGCGCTGGCCGCCGCCATGAGAACGCTGCTGAAGGAGTACCTGATCCTGGTCACACAGCTGGAGCAGCTGCAGAGGCAGGGCCTGCTGTCTCTGCAGAAGCTCTGGTTCTACATTCAGCCAGCCATGCGCACTGTGGACATCCTGGCCTCCCTAGGTGTGAGGGCCTGGTGGGAGGGACCATCTGGGTCAAGGTGCTTGTCTTCGATTTTTTCAAGCGGTCCGAGGCTGTGTAGCTTTACGTTTTATGAATTGCGAAAGACTCTGGGAGTTCCCAGAAACCCCAGCTTCATAGTTTGAATTTATCCCAGAAAGAGGACCTCTCCCCTGAGAAGGTGGGAGATCAGCTGAGGGCTCTCACTCAGCGTGGCCAGGGGCCCTCTCGGCACTGAACGCCGCCCTCTCCCCGGCAGCCACCTCGGTGGATAAAGGCGAGTGTGTCGGGGGAGCGACCCTGAGCCTTCTGCACGACCGGAGCTTCAGCTACACGGGCGACAGCCAGGCGCAGGAGCTGTGTCTGTACCTCACCACGGCCGCCAGTGTGCCCTACTTCGAGATCCTGGAGAAGTGGATCTACAGGGGCATCATCGACGACCCGTACAGGTGGGGTGGGGGGCCGCGGGGCGGGGGGGTAGCGGCCCTGCGGCCCCCCGCCCCCTGCACGCCTGGGACCGCGCGCCCTGCCTTGCAGCGAGTTCATGGTGGAGGAGCGCGAGCTGCGCAAGGAGAAGATCCAGGAGGATTACAACGACAAGTACTGGGAGCAGCGCTACACCGTGGTGCAGAGACACATCCCGTCCTTCCTGCAGAAGATGGCGGGCAAGGTGCTGAGCACGGGTGAGCGCCGGCCCTGCGCGCCCACCTCTGCACACGGCACCCAGCGCCCCCGCCACTGCTCCCCCACGCGCCTGGTCTCCACACAGCAGCCAGCTAACCCCCGCCACTGCGCTCCCCGGGCACCTGCGTCTCCACACGGCAGCCAGCGCCCAGCGCCCCCGTGGACACCAGCTAGGGGACCACCCCACTGAACTCGGCTCTGACACTTAACCGCCGGGGCAGTGTGGCCCAGGGATCAGGCCTCCCTCAAGGCCTGCCCCGGCAGACGCCCGCCATGGGCATCGGGTCCCCAGGCCACTGCATGTCTGTCAGTGTGGCCCCCAGTCAGGGTCCCGGGGCCCTCCCCAGGTTTGATATTTGCTGCGATGACCCCCAGACTTGGGGAAACTTCACTTAGCAGATACGCTGGTCTGCTATAAAGGATGTTTTAATGGATACAGACAAACAGCCCGAGGAGGTCTGCAGGGCAGGTCTGGAGGGTCCCGAACTCGGGAGTGTGTCTGTCCCCGAGGAGCTGGGGGCCACCAGGCCCCTCCCTCCTGGCAGGTGGACGTGCTCATCAGCCCAGAAGCTCTCCAAGCCTGTCCCGTAGCGGGATCACGTTGGTTCCAGGACAGGGCACGACCGGTCCTCTCGTGGGCTGTTGGTCCCTAACTTGACCACCAGCCCCTCTCCTCCCCAGGTATCAGGGGAAGGGCCGAGGGTCTCACTGTCCTGCCGTGTGGTTGGTCCCTCTGGCCACCGGCCTGCCTCCTGAAGGTCTGCAGGGATGGCCAGGAGTCCCCTCGAGGGTGTGAACTCAGGTGGGGTGAGAGGGTTCTAGGTGCTCAGTGATGAACCAGGAGCAAGGCCAGACGCACGTGCCGTGTTTCTCCCAGCATCACAGGCCAGCAGAGGAAAAGCAGAGAAGGGCACAGGCCCTGCTGGGCCGGCGGTGCTTCTAGGCATCACCTTGCGGGTCAGGAACCTGTGTAGAGACACGTGTGTTACACGTCACCTGGAGAGAGGCTCCAGCCAGGGCCCTGACGTTGGTTCTGAGAGCTGGGCTGGGGGCAGGGCCGGGAAGTGGTGCAGGGTCTGGCTCTCTGAGGTGATTCTCGTGGCCTCGATGAGGAAAGTCCGCGGTGAGGAGTCGCAGGAAGTCGCACGCTCCGTGGATGATGGCTGTATGGTGCTGCTCTGCTCTGGGCGGGGCAGGGGGCGTGGTTTCTGGGACCGGTCTCTCCCAGGTGATTCTGTTCCTGGCCTCGGGCCAGCGATAGGACTGCGGCCTCTCGGGTCCAGGCCTGCGGTTGGTCACTTGTGCAGCAAAAGTTGCGATGTGCTTTTCTCCATCCCTTTCCAGGAAAATACCTGAACGTGGTCAGAGAATGTGGCCATGACGTCACTTGTCCGGCGGCCAAAGAGGTCATCTACACGCTGAAGGAGCGGGCGTACGTGGAGCAGATCGAAAAGGCCTTTGGCTACGCCAGCAAGGTGCTGCTGGGCTTCCTCATGGAGGAGAAGGAGCTCGTAGCCCACCTGAGGTGCGCGGCCTCCTCCTGGGGAGAAGGGGCTCGTGGCCCGCCTGAGGTGCGCGGCCTCCTCCTGGGGAGAAGGGGCTCGCGGCCCACCTGAGGGGAGAAGGGGCTCGTGGCCCATCCGAGGTGCGCGGCTTCCTCCTGAGGGGCTCGCGGCCCATCTGAGGTGCACAGCTTCCTCCTGGGGGAGGAGGAGCTCGTAGCTCACCTGAGGTGCGCAGCTTCCTCCTGGGGAGAAGGGGCTTGAGGCCTGTCTGAGGTGCGTGAGCTCGGCAGCTCCCTGTCCTCCAGGGGCCCGTCTGCAGCCCCCTCCGTGCCCATCTGGCGGCATCTCCTGCACAGCCTGGCGCGGTAGGCCTGTGCCCCCATTCCTTTGAGCTCATTCTGAGCTGGCCTCTGACGCCCGTGTAAGTGTACTTCTCAGTGGGGGCACTCACGGGTGCTGCACTTCCACGTCTTCCCTGCCCCACCCAGCCCCTCGTGGCCTGGCACCCACTGGGGAGCGCCGGGCGAGTCTGGGCTCTGCCTGCCTGCAGGTCCATCAAGCGCTACTTCCTCATGGGCCAGGGCGACTTCTTCGTGCACTTCATGGACCTCACAGAGGAAGAGCTGAAGAAGCCGGTGGACGACATCACGCCTACCCGCCTGGAGGCGCTGCTGGAGCTGGCCCTGCGTATGAGCACCGCCAACACCGACCCCTTCAAAGACGACCTTAAGGTGGGCCCTTGGTGAGCGCTGCTCCCCTCGGGGGGGCGCTCCCAGGAGTGCCCAGGCTCTGTCGGGACGCGTCTCGGGCTGTGGGCGCCCAGCCTCCCCGTGGGCCTCTGCGGCTGCGCTGGGCAGGGACACGGGCCTCTGTCCTTAGTAATTTGTGTGTGTTTTTTTAGTTAAGTATAGCTAAAAACTTGTCAGTTTTGCTAATCTTTCAGACAGCTAACTTGGTTCCATCTGCTTTCTCTGTTGTGTTTTTATTGATTTCTGCTCTAATCTTTATTCTCTTTCTCTTTCTGCTGATTGTGGGTTTAGTTGGTTATTGGTTTGGTTTCTTGAGTTGTAGAGTGAGGCTGCCCACTTGAGGCGCTCTTTCTGACGCAGGCGTGTGTGGCTCTGCCTTTCCCGCAGCTCGGGTTCAGCTTGTCAGTGGGTGTCCGGTGCGTTCGGCCATCTGCCAGACTTGGCGTGTGTCTGGGCCGCTTCCTTGGCTCTGGGCTCACTTTCCAGGCATGATGCTGGGGTGGGTGTGGCAGCGTGTGATGCTGTTCGTCCGTTTCCCCAAGATCGACCTGATGCCTCACGACCTCATCACCCAGCTGCTGCGGGTCCTGGCCATCGAGACCAAGCAGGAGAAAGCCATGGTCCACGCCGACCCCACCGAGCTCACGCTCAGCGGCCTGGAGGCCTTCTCCTTCGACTATGTGGTCAAGTGGCCCCTGTCTCTGATCATTAACAGGTGCGCGTCGGGCTCTCATGCCTGCGCGTGCCCTGGGGGTTACTGGCTGCTGGGCCGCGCTCTGCCCCACGAGCCTCGGGTGGGGCGTCCGGGGCAGCAGCAGCTCCTGGCGCTGGTTGGAGCCGCCTGTCCTGTGCTGACAGGAAGGCCCTGACGCGCTACCAGATGCTCTTCAGACACGTGTTCTACTGCAAGCACGTGGAGCGGCAGCTCTGCAGCGTGTGGATCAGCAGCAAGGCCGCCAAGCAGTGCTCCCTGCACTCTGCCAAGTGGTGCGGGCGGTGCCCGGGGCGGGCGGTGCCCGGGAAGGGCGGGCCCTGCGCACACCCAGCACAGCCCTGCGGCACGCACCCGCGGCCTCTGCCGCCCCGCCTTTGTGCTGTGTGCACGCGGGATGGAGCCCCGGCCCCTCCGGGTGTGGAGCAGCAGGAGGCCCGGGCCCTCGGGGCGCCCGTGTGACACCTCCGCCCCGCGCAGGTTTGCGGGCGCCTTCACCCTGCGGCAGCGGATGCTCAACTTCGTGCAGAACATTCAGTACTACATGATGTTCGAGGTGATGGAGCCGACCTGGCACATCCTGGAGAAGAACCTGCGGGCCGTGAGTCCAGCCCCACCAGCCCCGCCAGCCCCGCACGGGGGGAGGGGGGCCGTGAGTCCAGCGCAGCCAGCCCTGCACCGGGCGGGGGGTGGTGCGTGGGGGGGTCTGCAGAGCGGGCTCAGGGGCCAGGGAAGCAGGACCGGGCCCCACGGCTCCCAGGAGGGGAGGCAGGGCGCCCAGGACTCCTGGGCTCAGGCTGCTGGAGGAGCGCGTCCTTCCCTCAGAGCCTCGGCGCTGGGCCGGCACCCCGTCCAGGGCCCTGGGGCCCTTCAGCCAAGGGCACATCACCAAACTCCAGGACCAAAAGTACAGCGAGCAGTGTATTTTGTCTTTAAAAACCAAAATCTTAGACCTTGTGGGGCACATTAAATGTGATCTTTTAGCAACATTTTGAAGGCTTTCCCTAAGAGGCCCCAGGGTTGTTTAAAAGGGGAGCGGAGCAGCATAGGTAGCAGCCCCGTGGGGACGCGGTGCCTCCCACGCAGGCCTCCAACATCGACGACGTGCTGGGGCACCACACCAGCTTCCTGGACAGCTGCCTGAAGGACTGCATGCTGACCAACCCCGAGCTCCTGCGCGTCTTCTCCAAGCTCATGTCCGTGTGTGTCATGTTCACCAACTGCATGCAGGTGCCGCCGGGACTTGGCGGGCGCGGGGCGGGCGCGGGGCGGGAGCCACGACCCGAGTCTACAGCCCGTCCTGGCCGCGCAGGGGCTACGTTTCCTCGCGGAGGTTGGTTGTGGCTGACGAGCATTCCTCCCGACCCCCAAGAGATTCACGCAGAGCATGAAACTGGACAGCGAGCTGGGCCGCCTGACACTGGAGCACGGCACGATGCAGGGGCCTCCCACGGAGGCCGAGCGGGCCGAGGAACGCGCCCGCAAGGAGCTCGCCCGCAAGGTGGGTGGTGCCGCGCAGATGTCCCCGGCGGCCTCCTTCCTCACCTCGGATTTGACACAGTGTTCGGGTCACGGTGCTTAGAAGCCTGCTTGCTACGTCCTTCCATTTCTGCCTGCCTTTGGTTCATAAAAAGACTATTTTTAAATTACGTTCCAAACACAAGCCGTGGAGAATCTCCCTTCCCAGCTTCCCAGGGCAGGGCTGTGTCATCCAAGGGTGTGTGGTTAGGCCAGGCCGTGGGGACACCCACAGGGGCCCAGTGAGCACGGAGATTGGGCCCTGTGGCCCCTGAACAGAGTCTGTCTAGTTGGCAGAGTTGCGCACCTGATCAGGTGCAGGTGTGTATCCTGTAGGGCGGGCGGTGTAAGGTGACCCAGGCGGGCACTTCCAGGTTGCCCACTTGCCTAGGGGCAGCTTGAAAATCCGAGCTCCCTGAGGAAGCCCCGCGGTCCACGTCCTGGCTCCTGGCTCCGTGGGCTAGGGACGCAGGGCCACCTGCCTGGATGGGCCTCGGTCCTCCCGTCTCAGGAATTCATATGATGCCCTAACTTTTTACCTTTTATTAATGACTTTCTAAGACGCGTTCTTCTGCTTAAAAAGAGGAGCGGGTTTTGAGCTGTTGGGGGCACCGTGTCTTGCAGTGCCTGGCTGAGCATGTGGACGCGCCGCAGCTGGCCTCCAGCTTCGAGGCCACCATCGATAAATTCGATAAGAATTTCTCAGCTCACCTGCTCGACCTCCTGGCCCGGTTGAGCGTCTACAGCACCAGCGACTGCGAGCACGGCATGGCCAGCGTCATCTCCAGGTGGGCCCCCGCCCCGCCGAGCCCCTGCACCGCCCCTTGCCTCGCTGAACCCCACACCGCCCGGCGCCCCCCCTCACCGCCCCGCACCCCACCAAGCCCTGCACTGCCCGGCGCCCTCCCGCCCCGCCGAGCCCTGCACCGCCTGGCGCCCCACTGCCCCGCAGAGCCCTGCACCCCTCCGCCCCGCCAAGCCCCTTTAGTGCCCGGTGCCCTCCCACCCCGCCCCGCACTGCCCGGCGCCCTCCCGCCCTGCCGAGCCCCGCACTGCTTGGTGCCCCACTGCCCCGCCGAGCCCCGTGCCCCCTCCGCCCCGCCGAGCCCCTTTAGTGCCCCGCGCCCCCAGACCCCGCCCCGCCCTGCACTGCCCGGCGTCCCCCCGCCCCGTGAGCCACCGTGACTGAGGCCGTGTCCTTGGCCTCCGCGTGCTGGTGCTGGTCCGCGCCACCTGCTGAAAGAAGGCCGTCTGGGTGTTCACACGTGTGCGTGCGTCTGTGAGTGTGCGCACATCCATCAGGGTGTGCATACGTGAGTGCTTGCATGCGTGCTCGCGTGTGTGCACGCGTGAGGCTGCCACATCAGCACCTCCCCCGGCCCAATCGTTCTGTGTTCAGAGGGCCAGGCCGGGGTCAGCGGCACCGGCCACTGCACCCTGAGCCAGGACCGGACAAGGGAGGACCCTGTCTCCAGACAGGCAGTGAGGGGGTGCTGCCCTCTCCACGCCCCGCCTGCCGTGGCGGGCACGCGAGGTTGCTACGCCGCCAGGGCCGTGACTGTGCTCCCACAGGGTGCACTGCCTGCGACCCCAGAGCGACGAGCAGCAGGCATGATGGGGGCAGGAGTGTGGGATCTGGGGCCAAGGGCCAAGCGGCGGGGGGGGGGACTGTGGAGGGCAGAGCGCGGGGCCCAAGGCTCAGGCAGTGGGGTCTGTGGCTCTGGGCCGGCAGTTTATGCTCAGTGAGTGAGGTTGTGGAGGGTGGGCAGCCCTTGCTCCCGGAAGCTCCTGTTGGGCGGCCTCCGGCTCAGCTGGACACTGGGACTGCTCTGTTCTGCCCGAGGGCCCTGACGTCCAGGGCCCAGGGCTCCGAGAGCTGCAGTCCCAGGGCTGGAGGCGCTTGTCTGCCCTTTGACCTGGGGGTTTCCTTGTCTTTAAGCTCTGCCCTCACTGGCGCTGGAGCAGGTGGCGCCTGGGCTGTGTGTGCACATGTGCTGGTGACTTGAGTGCCCTGGACCTCGCCATGGGTGGTGAGGGGTCGCCAGGGTGACTGAGGTGGCTTGAGGACCCCACCCGCTTCCCCCACAGGCTGGACTTCAACGGCTTCTACACAGAGCAGCTGGAGCGCCTGTCTGCAGAAAGGAGCCAGAAGGCGGCCCCTGCCGTGCCCGGCCCGCAGGGGCCCCCTGCTCCCGCGCCCAGGGTGGCCGTGCCTGCACAGTGACGCTGCCCAGCTGCCCCGGCTGAGCCTCGGTGTGGCGCCCTGCAGCGTCTCCGGAGCGTGTGTGCCCTGTGTCCTATCCAAACATAAAGTTGACGCACCTGCACTCGTCTCCTCTCGTTCTTGGGCTCACACTTGGACCAGAGCGTGTCTGCTGGTCTGGGCAGGCATGGGGCAGGGCAGTCGTCTCTGCCATCCTCTCCCAGATGGAGCAGCGTCACTTGGATGAATTTTTTGGCTTCAGATAAAGCAGAGTGAAAACACGTGGCCTTAGAACAACTTTAGGATGGTCAGCAAGGTGCTGGGCACGGGCAAGATCCAGTGTGGTGTCCACTCTGGTCCTTCAGGCTGGGGTTGGCTCCGGGCAGCAGGGGGCAGCACAGCCTCTGGTCCTCAGCTGGAGCCGCCTGGGTGCGGGTGCGTCGTCAGCCCACAGCCGAGAGGGTGCAAGAGCTGCCTGGGGCTGCCGCCTGAGGGGAGGCCCCACCCAGCCCGCTGTCCCGGGTGTGTCCGGTGGTGAGCGTCTTCCTGCTGCCCTGCCCGCCCCCCGCTCCCCCCCCGCCAGCCTCCTGCCAAAGCTGCCCTTCTTGCAGAATTCTGTGTGTCTCATTTTCAAAATCCAGTTCTGACCACCTATCCCAGGCAGCCCCTGGCAGGGGATGGATGCCCGGGTTCCCCCAGGGACTGGGGTGGGGGGGCGGCGCTGAGGGGTGGACTCGAGCTTCCTCTGTGAGCTGTGTGCAGGCCTGCCCTGGAGCAGGGAGGCTTATCTGCCAGTCCCATGGGGCTTCTGCCCACAGCGCCTGCCTGAGGGCACCTGCTGGCCTCCCACCTGGCCCCGAGGCCCTCATCCTTGTCCTGGGCTCAGCACTGGGCTCTCCTGAGACACCGCTGGGGCCAGTGGTGCTGGGGGCGGTGGTGGGCTTGGTGGCCGGGGCCTCTGTGGCGGGAGGGGCTCTGGCCCATGTCGAGGGGTGGGGGGGGGGTGGCGGGGGCGCTTTCTGGCCCATGGTGGGGGTGGCGGGGGGCTTTCTGGCTGGCGGCGGCTGCCCTGGCGCCGAGCTCCCCGCTGTGCTCTGGGCAGCCCGCTGTGGGGCTGCGTAGTCCCAGCAGCTGGTGTTTTTGCCCAAATAGGGTCAGGCTGCCTTTGAACTTCTGCTATCAGGTAACACGCAATAAATACCAAGGAAGGGAAGTAAAATTGCCAGATGACTTGGGCGTCTCACGTGCGTCGTCGTGACGTGAGCTCAGGGACAGAAGCCACCTCTGCCCCCCGCTGTCAGCTGTACCCGGGACACCCCAAAGTGTGTGCGAGCCCGTCCCGCCTTGGGTTTCTTTTCCTGCCATTCACTTTGGGGGGAATGATGGCCTGGTGAACTTTGACCTCTGGTCTGGAACCACTTGTGAGCACCACACCGTCTCACCTGAGGCCTTGACATGCCCCAACGTCTGACCACGTCAGGGAGCCTGTCCAGAAGGAGACGTGGGTGCCAGTGGGCAGCTCGGCTGCAGGAAGCCTGGGTCCCTGGATACCAGGCCAAAGGGGGCAGCCCCACCCTGCAGGACGGGAGGGCAGGACTGGCAGAAACCAGGGGAGCCGCCCGCGGGCAGGCTGTCCAGCCGCCGTGCAGGGCACTGGCGCACTGGCCCACTCCTGGGCCACCCACCGGGCAGGCAGCCTCGCCTGGCCCTCTCCACAGTGCAGGGTGTCTGCCCCGAGTGAAGAGGCTGCCCCCCGGCGCGCCCTGCGCCAGGCTCCCCAGCAAGGGCTCAGGGCCTGAGGGCAGGGCTGCCCAGGGGCCGCTGGAGCTTTCTGTTCCCAGGAAGCTGGAGGGATGCCCCCCTCAAGAGACCCCCCCCCCCACACACACACACACACACACAGCCCTTCCCAGTCCATTAACTCCGCTATCCCAGCAAGCCCCCGGCAGCTCCGGCCTGTCCCTCACCCACCTGGAGGACGCAGTGTTGCAGGGTGGCCCGTGTCAGCCCGACTCCCTGCCAATTCTGCTCACATTTAGGAGACTTCCCTGTGCTGAGCACCGGCTACGGTCGCTGACCCCGAGCCTCAGGGGACTAACGGGAGACCTGGGAGGCGGTGGGGGCCCCGCCCCTCCCGGCACCCGAGGCGCCGATTGGCCGCGGCCCGGGGGCTGGTCGCCGCGGGTGGGGCGCGCGGGAAGGAGCCTGACTCGAGCGCAAGACGAACCTCTGAGGGCGCAGCCGTGGCGGTACCTGCTCTCGCCGCCCTTCCCGGACCCCGGATCCCGGCGCTCGGGCCCCCGAAGGCCGACGCGCACCCCACGCCCACCGGACCCCCGCCATGCGCGGCCTCGGGCTCCTGCTGTTCGCCGCGCTGGGGCTGCAGGGTGAGGAGCGGGTCCCGCGCTGCCGGCGCCGCCGCCTGGCCCGCGGCTCCCCGCGCGGGACTCTGGGCTCGTCTCGGGGAGTCGGCCAGTCAGCGGGGAAGCCCGGGCGGTGGACGCAGGGAGCCTGCAAAAGGGAACTGTGTGGGTAAACGGGCAGCTGGGCGTTTCCTGCGCTGGAGGAGGGCCTTGCGGGGAAGTTCAGAGTGAAGGGCTGGCTGCCCCCGCTCCGGTCCAGGGCCTGGGGGCTATTGCCCACCTTTGCTGGGACCCCCAGCCTGGCGAGGAAGGAAGGACTAGGAGCCTCGGCCTGGAGCTGGGGGGTTGGGGACACCCCACGGAGTTGCCCGGCCACATGGGGACCTGCCTCTCTCTGGGGGAGCTGGCTGTGCTGCTGGCCTTTACCCCCACCCTGGCTCCCAAGAGCCTCCGTGGGTTCTGGGGCAAGGGCACTTCCCAGGCAGGCGCCCTCCCCTCGGCCTCTGTCCTGGAGCTTTGCCGAACGGTCTAACGGGGGACGACCACTAACACTGGCAAGAAGAACCTCAGGGGTGAGGCCGGTGGTCAGCTCTGGGTCTGGGCTGTCCGGCCGGGTACAGGGCAGCTTCTAGCTTCAGGCTGGCTGAGCCCGGCAGAAGAGGGCTCTTGCTCTGCCGTCAGATGCAGCCCTGTGATCATGGAGATGAACGGGGCGGGCAGACCCGCTTCCCCCCACCCCCCAGGGCCTATGTGCGTCCTGGCCCCTGAGGGGGGCGGTATCCAGGCCACCCTGGGCTCTGGGTGGCAGCTGGTGAGCTCCTAGACGGGCTGGCGCTGGACAGCGTCTCTGGGCACCCCCCGGGTGGGGGTCCTGTGGTCTCTTTAAGGCAGGGTCCCCACTCCGGCTGGGGAGCCAGACCTCAGGGTCTGTGGTGATTCCCCCAGAGAAGGGGCCGCGCATGGCAGGCTGGGAAGGGACTCCCGGGGCGGGAGGGTGTGTTGTGCACTGCTGACCCCCCTCTCCTGCAGGGGTCGCCCCCGGGGCCGCCCTGCCCCACGTGGAGCAGTACGAGGTGGTGACGCCCCGGCGCCTGGGTGTACCCCGTGCTCGGCGGGCTCTGCCCTCCCGCCTGGTAAGTCTCGGCAGGATGCTGGCCCGGGGGTCCCCCCCACCCACCTCAGAGCCCGTTTCCCACTGAGCAGGGTGATAGCTCCCTGTGTGCCCGAGATCGTAGCAAGGGGGCTGAGGGCCGGGGGCTTCCAGGCCTTTGGGCAGACTCCTGGGAGCTCACCTCCGCCCGAGCAGCCTGCCCCCTGCCCCCAGGCCTCAGCTTCTTCCGTCCTGCTCACCCTGGAGGCAGGGCTGCCTCAGGTGGCCCCGGCTGGCGCAGCCCCGTCTTCCTTTCTGGAGCTCGCCAGCCGGGGCCCCACCCCTGTTTCACTCTGAGACGTGGGGTGGTTCCGTGGGCTGCGTCGCTGACACCTCTCCACTGACGCCTCTCCCGGTTGTTGGGGCCGGGCTGGGATTCCCTGGGGCTGCCTGGGGGCATTCCTGACGGGGTACGCGCCTGCACATTTGCACGTGAGGGTGGAGACAGCCCTGACTTGACCTCTCTGTCCCAGGAGGAGCCGCCCACCGCCCACCGCCCTGGGCCCCTAGCCCCCTCTGCTGGCTCTGAGCACATGGTCCTGGGGGGTCAGCTGCAGCCTGAGGGGGGGCTGGAGGGGGCAGGGCCTCACAGGAGACGGTCCCCTGGAGCAGAGAGGGCGGCCTGGCCCCCTTGTCCTGTCGGGGCTGGGGTCCTCCTCCCCAACGTGGCCTGGGAGGGGCGTTGTCCTCTCCCCGAGGCCTGAGGCCCAGGTCTGGGTGGAGCTGCCCGCCTGCCCCACGCCCTGGGTACAGCCCAAGCCCCCGATGCCCCTCCAGGTTTGAGGTGGGTGTGGCCGGGCAGGGCCTCACCCTGGACCCCTCCCTGCCCCCTGCCCAGGGCCTGTACCCAGAGAGTGTCAGCTACGTCCTGGGGGCCCGAGGACACACCTTCACCCTGCACCTTCGGAAGAACAGGTGAGCGCCCGTCTTTCCCCTGCCCCACACCCCTCTTTCTCCAGCCTCTCCTCTGCACCAGGGGCGGCCAGGGCACCACGGTGACTCTTTTCCAGGGACCTGGTGGGCTCCGGCTACGCAGAGACCTACACGGCCGCCAACGGCTCCCAGGTGACAGAGAGGCTGCAGAGGCAGGTAGGGCCCCCGTGCTCCTGCCCCGGGCCAGCAGCGGGGGCGGGGAGCCGGGCACGGGAGTGGGGTCCTCACACCCTCCTCCCGCAGGACCACTGCTTCTACCAGGGCCGCGTGGAGGGGCACCCGCACTCGGCCGCCAGCCTCAGCACCTGTGCCGGCCTCAGGTGGGTGCTGCAGGCCAGGCGCCCCTCGCCCTCCAGAGGAGTGACTGGGGCCCAGGAGGAAGGGGTCTGCCGGGGTGGCAGTGGGGTCCCTGGGGCCACAGACTCAGAGCCTCGATCGTCTCTGCCCCAGGGGCTTCTTCCAGGCGGGCCCCGCCGTCCGCCTGATCGAGCCCCTGGCGGGGGCCGGGGAGGAAGGGCCGCACGCCCTGTACCTGGCGCAGCACCTGCAGCAGGAGGCTGGCACCTGTGGCGTCGATGACAGCAGCCTGGAGAGCGTCCTGGGGCCGCGGGTGTCTGCAGCCCTCAGACCGCGGGTGAGTGGAGGCCCGACGCTTCTTGCCGCTCTGCTTGGGCCCGCGCGCCCCCAGACTGCTGGCTGCTCAGCGATGGTGGGGTGGGCCTGCGTCTGGCTCCGCCCCGAAGCGGCAGAGCCCCCGACCCCCGACGGCTCCCCCAGTGCTGGCGAGGGCCGGGCGCCAGCTCCAGGGCCCGGGAGGGGGTCAGCGTGTGGCGATGGGCTGATAGGAGGGCTGTGGCTAGTGGCTGACTGGATTCTTGTTACCGCTTCTCAAAAGTGGTCAGAACCCAGGGAGACCCGCTATGTGGAGCTGTTCGTGGTCACGGACAGCACGGAGGTACCTGGGGCGGGGGCGGGGGGCAGGGGGGATGGGCGGGGTGGGGCCCCAGGCTGCTGCTGAGGGTCTGCCGTCCTCCAGTTCCAGCGGTTTGGGAGCAGAGAGGCCATGCGTCAGCGGGTGCTGGAGGTGGTCAACCACGTGGACAAGGTGGGCGCTACTTCCGCCCTGGGGGCTTCCAGCAGTGGCCGCTGGGACCCCTGGGCAGCTCGCGGCCAGCCCGACAGAAACCCTGCTGGACAGGAGGGTTGGGGCGGCGCTGGTGGCGGCCGGGCTGCAGGTAGAGCCGCCCGCCGGGGGAGCGGGAGCCGGGACCCTACCCCAGCCCCAGCCCTCGAGACCCCTCGCATCACAGTGGACACCGTGGGGCCTCAGGCCCTCCGCCAGCCTCACCGCCAAGCCTGACCCTCGCGGTTCCCTGTCCCCTGGCAGCTCTATCAGGAGCTCAATTTCCGCGTGGTGCTCGTGGGCCTGGAGATGTGGAATGGTGGGGACAAGATTCAGGTCAGCTCCCAGCCGGACGCCACACTGGACAACTTCCTGGCCTGGCGGACTCGCGAGCTGGTGGGCCGGCAGGCGCACGACAACGTGCAGCTCATCACGTGAGCGAGCTGGGGGGCGGGGGGCCACACCGCCCCTGGGGAGCGGGGGCCTGGAGCGCGGGCTTCGGGGCGCTGCTCTCCGGCGGACACTGCTCTGCTTCCAGCGGAGTTGATTTCACCGGGACCACCGTGGGACTGGCCAAGGTGTCCACCATGTGCTCCCAGAACTCAGGGGCTGTAAACCAGGTGCGGGGGTCTGTGCGGGTTCGCTGGACAGAGGCTGTAGCCGGCCGCGTGGGGCGGGGGGCGGTCGCGAGGCCTGGGGCTTGACACAGAGCACGTGGCGGGGTGGGGCACTCAGGTCCCCGGCTCCGCCCCGTGCTGCGCCCTGGCAGGCTGAACGGCACTGATGCTGTTACTGTTATTTGTAATAATATTACCGTATATCTACTATTTGAAGAAGCGATGTTGGCGGGAGTACCGCCAAGCCTCTCAGCCTCCCTGGGGCGGACAGTGGGGGAGGGGCAGGCAGTGAGGTGGGGCATCAGACCTGGGAGCAGCCCCAGCCAGCACGGCCCCCCTGCAGGACCACAGCCTGAATCCCATCGGTGTGGCGAGCACCATGGCCCATGAGATGGGCCACAACCTGGGCATGGACCACGACGAGAACGTCGCCGGCTGCTACTGCCCGGTGCCGCGGGAGGGTGGCGGCTGTGTGATGGCGGCCAGCATCGGGTGAGGCTCGGCGGTCCAGCCTGGCCCAGGGCCCGGGGCTGGGGGTGCTGTCAGCACGCAGAGCTGGCTCCACCCACCCTCCTGATAACAGGGACGCCCCCCAGCTCCCAGTACCCCAGGGAGCCCTCATGATAATGGGAAGCCCCCCTCCCCCAGTTCCCAGTACCCCAGGGAGCCCTCCTGATAACTGGAAGGCCCCCCCGCCCCAGCTCCCAGTACCCCAGGAAGTTCAGTCACTGTAGCCGGGCTGACCTGGAGACGTTCCTGGAGAAGCGCCGCACAGCCTGCCTGGTGGACACCCCAGACCTTGACCGGCTGGTGGGCGGCCCTGTGTGTGGAAACGGGTTCCTGGAGCGTGGGGAGCAGTGTGACTGTGGCCGCCCTGAGGTATAGAGCTGAGCACCGCCACCCTCCGCTGTCTGGGCTCGTGGGCCAAGTTCCCATCTGCAGGCTGGGCATCTGTTCCTGACCCCTGGGTGCCCTGCACACCTGGCCACACCTCCTGAAACGACCGGCAGGGCTGCTGGGTGGGAATGGCCAGTCTTCCCACGGCAGGGGCAGGGGTCCCGGTGTGCAGCCCACTTGGACCTTCGCTGTCGCCCGCCCCCCCCCCCCCCCCCAGGACTGTCAGAACCGCTGCTGCAACGCCAGCACCTGCCTGCTGGCCGAGGGGGCCGAGTGTGCCCACGGCGCCTGCTGCCACGAGTGCAGGGTGAGCCTGGGGCCCGGGCTCAGGGCAGGCGTGCATGCTGGGGGCCTCCTGTTCCCATGGTGATCTTGGCCACCTGGAACCAGGTGAAGCCGGCTGGAGAGCTGTGCCGCCCCGCGAAGGACCAGTGTGACCTTGGTGAGCACTGTGATGGCCGGTGGCCCGCGTGCCCTGAGGATGCCTTCCGGGAGAACGGCACACCCTGCCCAGGGGGCTACTGCTACAACGGGGCCTGCCCGACACCGGCCCAGCGCTGCCAGGACCTGTGGGGGCCAGGTGAGGGGGGCACAGCTGCGGGACCGTCAGGGAGGTGAGGGTGGCAGCGGGTCCCGAGCCAGAGGGCTGACCCAGTCCTGCCTGCAGGCTCGCGGGTGGCAGCGGAGACTTGCTTCCGCTACAGCATCTCCGAAGGCTGCGGGGCTGGGGTCTCCTTGCAGTCCGGCGGGTGAGCGTCCCTTGTGGCCCAACTGCCCTGGGGCCGGGGCCCGGGATGTCCCCCTCCCTGGGGCCACAAGAAGGTCCTCTGCACAAAGGAGTCTGGGGCGGAGTCGGGGCCTCTCGGATGGCGGGGCTGGGGGGGCCACCCCGCCCTGTGGGACCCTCGGCCCGAGCCGTTGTAGGAGGGCTGGGCCCTGGGGCTGAGGTGTGGAGGCCTGTGGCCGCCTGGGGCCTCGGAGCTCCTGGCGCGCTGAGCCTGGAGCAGGAAGCCCCACAGAGCAGCCCCATGCTCGTCCCTCTGTCCCCAGGGTCAACAAGTGCGGCACTCTCTTCTGCGAGGGGGGGCAGGACCCCCCGGAAGGCCGACACTGCATCCTCACCACCCACTCAGGCACTTGCCGGGCTGTCGTCCAGGATGGCAGCACTGCGTATGAGCCGGTGCCCAAGGGCACCAAGTGCGGCGAGGAGCAGGTGGGCCAGACGCCTCCCGGTCAGGCCGCTGGGCTCGGGGCAAGCTTGCAGGGCCCAGAGCAGGGCTGTGGCAGCTGCTGGAGCGCTCTGCCCCAGGTAGAAAGTCAGAAGGCGCACGGGGCTGCGGGAGAAGCCCCCGTAGTGAATGGGTGTGAAGACGGTCTGCGAGCCCTGGGGGTGGGCAGGGGGGTCCTCTGGCCCTGGTGGCCGCAGACAGCTGGCTGGGCACAGTCCTTTCCCACGGCTGAGGTTGGCCAGCAGATGACCTGCAGGCGGGGCCGTCGAGAGGGTGGGGGCTGTGGCCTGTCCCCGCAGAGCCCAGATGCAAGGTGGGGGGCAGCTCTGGCTGGCGGTGGAGACGGGTGCTGCAAGCAGGGGTCTCGGCCAGCCGCCTCAGGAGGCCCCCGCTGTCCTCCAGGTTTGCTGGGACGGCTTCTGCCGGGGCCTCCACGTGTACAGATCCAGGAACTGCTCCGCCCGGTGCAACAGCCACGGGGTACGTGGGCCCAGGGCACAGCCCGCCTGCAGGCCGCCAGCAGCCCTCTGGGCTTGAGAGATGTGCTGGCCACGCTTGCCGCCACCCCCCGCCCCCCCGCACCCCGCCCCCGAGACAGACAGAGGGCCAAGGCTGGCGCCCTGGGGGCGTCAGGAGCTGCCGGGCCCTCCCGAGGCGGGGACTGTCAGGGATCTCCCCGGTGTCTGAGCCGGTGGACACATGGGCAGAACAGTCAGGTGTGAAGCGTCTGGTTCTGGGTCTGACCCTGGGAAGGCCCGGGCCCCAGGGCTGTGCCTTCCTGCATCCCCTCCTGGGGAGGAAAGCCCACCGCCACGACCCCCTGCCCCCCGCGGCCATGCCGGCTTTGCTCAGAAAGCCCCGCAGTGTCTGGGAGGGCCGCAGCTGTCGGCACCTGGGAGGAAACCCTGGTGGTGGCAGTCCTAGACACCCCGCCTGTCCTCTGTCGGGGCCCCCGGGCAGCACAGCGCAGGGGGTCCCGAGGCCCTGACGCCCGGCTGCCCCCCAGGAGTGCGACCACAAGGACCGGTGCCACTGCTTCCCGGGCTGGGCCCCGCCCCACTGTGCAGAGCCGCTGTCCGACCCGCACGCAGGTAGGCTGGGCGGGCTGTGTCTGTTCACACGCTCTCAAGCCTGACGGGGTCTGGTCCTGCCTTTCCTCAGACCACCTGGGCAGGGCTGAGAGGAGGCCGCGTGCCCCTGAATTGTGACGGGCCTGTGGAAGGTGTGGCCTTGCAGCCTGACTGCACGGGTCCAGGGCGGCCCTCCCCGAGAAGGGAGGCCTGTCCCAGAAGGAGGGCTGCAGGCGGCACGGGCCGCTCCTTGCTGGGTCCTTAACCCACTCTGGGCCCAGGACACTGGCCTCCCAGCCCCACACTATCCCCCACTGAACACAAGGACGTGCACAGCACTGCGGCCCCCAGGGCCTGGCCTGGCCACGCCTGCATCACTAGGGCCGAGGGCCACCCGCCACCAAGCCCGGGACCAAGGGCCACCCACTAAGCCCCCGACCAAGGGCCACCCGCCAAGCCCCCCCAACCAGGCCGCCCACCACCAAGCCCCCACCCGAGGGCCGCCCACCAAGCCCCCGACCGAGGGCCACCCACTAAGTCCCCGACCGAGGGCCACCCGCCACCAAGCCCCCGACCGAGGCTACCCGCCAAGCCCCCCAACCAGGCTGCTTGGCACCAAGCCCCCGACTGGTCCCCCAGGACCCCGGAGCGCCAGTGTCAGGCACCAGGTCTCAGAGCTTCAGGGCCTGGGTTTTGGGGGGGTGTGGCCAGGATTCTGACTGTTGGCTTCCCCAAGGAGGTGGTTGCCTTCTCGCCCCTCCTCAGCTCCAGGCTGGCCTGGCCAGTGCTGAGTTGCCGGCGGGCCCTCCTGGTCCCTGCTGCCTCAAGCCAGTTCCGGCCCTGGTAATGCCTGGCCTTCTGTGCCCCCACAGCTCCTGGGAGCCTCCGAACACGTGTGCTGGTGGGTGTGGGCACCCTGGTGGTGCTGGTGCTGATCCTGGCGGGCGTGCTCATCTACCGCAAGGCCCGGAGCCCGGTCCGAAGGAGGTGGGGGAGCTGTGCTCTGGGCTCATAGGACGTCAGCGTGTGCAGGGCCAGTCGCCTGCTCGTGCTGTTGGGGAGAGAGGGGACCCCGTGGTGGGGGCCCCGCCCTGGGCCCCTGCCTTCTGCCGTGAGAGCAGGTTGGGCTGTGGGGACAGGTTGGTGACGAGGAAGCTCAGAGAAGGCCGCACCGGCCCCCGGCCCGGGGGTGACACTTCACTCTGAGCCCGCTGTGTGGGGACCTCGGCCCGTGCCGGCTGCAGCAGGACACGCCTGCTAGTGGCCTCCAAGCCCCCTGCCCTGGGCCTGGCCCGACCCCAGAGCTCTCCCTGTGGGGCTGTGGCCTGCACACCCCGCGGAGCGGCTGCAGCTGAGCGGTCTGGGGCCAGGCCGGGGTCCCCATGCACAGGATCCTCAATTCCCTGGGCTGAATCCTGAGGCCAGGACACACTGACCCATCTTATTTCTCCTAGGAATGTGGCACCCAAGACGGCCATGGGGCTCTCCAACCCGCTGTTCCACGAAGGGCTCAGCAAGCCTGCGAAAGGCGGGGCTCAGGCTCCCCCCGGGGCCTCCCCAGAGCCGGCCCCGCCCTCCCAGTCCCCCAAGCCCACAGCTTCCTCGGTGACCCCTAAGCGACCACCCCCTGCTGTAAGCGCCAGCCATCCCAACAGACTCCAGGCCACCCCCAAATCTCAGGTTCATGAGGCTCAGAGTGGCCCCCGTGACCCCCGTTTGGAGGCAAAACCAGGCTCTAGGACAAGGGGTCTGAAGAGCCGCCTGAGCCGAGGGAGCGGAACCGAGCCTGAGGCTCAGAGCCTCGGCGGCGGCTGTCCCAGGGTGGTCGGGAGGCGCCCCAGGAGGGTCGGGAGGCGCCCCAGGAGGGTCGGGAGGCGCCCCGGCGGGAGGCGCAGAGGCTGGCAGCACCTCCCTGTGACCCCAGGGCTGGGGGAGGGGCCAGAACCTTGGGTCCTCAGCGGGTGGGGGGCAGCTCTGAGCCAGGCCTCTCTGGGTGTGGTTGCCCTGGGAGACCCAGGCTCACGCCCGTTCCCTTCAGCCTCCAGGCTCCCTTCAGCCTCCAGCCGCCATGGCCAGACCACCGTCCCCGCTTCCTGTGTACCCCCAGCAGGCCCCGGGCCAGGTGAGCCGGGAGGGGCACATTGCGGGCCCCAGGGGGAGGAGGGTCTGTGGCTGCACTTGGTGGGCCAGGCGCCCAGTCTGGCAGCCCAGCGAGGACATGAAGAGCACCCAGGGGGCCTGGGTGTTCTGACTAGTCCTCCCCACTCCCAGCAGCTCAGACCTGCTCCTCCTGCCAAGCCCCTTCCGGTGCTGAAGCCAAAGCAGGTGAGAGGGCCATGGGGAGGAGCCCAGGGGCGCCGTGGGCTCCACCTCCCTTCTTTCAAGGCTTCCGTGGTTTGGGAAAAGTCTCTCCCAAACGTGAGTCACTGGCGCCCCAGCAGGCCCCCTGCCTTGGGGCGCATGTGGGAGGCCCTCCTACCCACCGTGAGGTCCGGCTCTGGTGGGTTGCCTCCATTGCTGGGAGCACTAGTGAGGTTCCTACACACCCCTGGACACACTCTCACCTCCCCGCAGGCGGGGGCTCCCCCGCTCTGACAGCCAGTGAGGCCTGGAAGACCAGGCTCTCTCTCCCCGCCCCGGGCCGGGGCTTTGCCCACCAGGCGTCTTGTGGGCCTGTGTCAGCCTGTCCGTCCCTGGCGGTGTGGAGACATCACCGGTTGCAGTGGTGTCTGTGGGGACTCGAATCACTGTTAGAGCCCTCTTCCCTTTGTGGTTAAAGCTTGGAGGTGTTTGGAGAGACGCCAGCCCAGTTCCTCCTCAAGCTAACCCACGGGGCCTCTGATGGTGGGTCTCGCCCGGGACAACCGTTACTGCAGTGTTTAGTCAATGAAGATTCCCTATTTCTCTTTTCAACTTTTTATGTTGAGTTAATTTTAGAGTTACAGTAAAGTTACAAGAAAGTCTTTAAAGTTTTAGGAGGGGTTTTGACAGGCCAAACAGGGACGGGGGTTGGGCAAACGGATTTCCGGCCCAGGAAGCAGAGGCAGCCAGGGAACTGCGCTAGAGAAGAAAGTGCAGGCCGCCCCAGTCCCTCAGCCCCCAGCCCCACTCAGCAGGGCCCTCTGGGTGCTGGGCCGCGCCCCACCCTGGCCTGGGCCGAGCAGGGCTCCTGCTAGAGACCTTCCTTCCCCACCCCAGCCTAGGTTGCCCCTGGAAAGGTGAAGTGCAAACAAACACACGTTTTAGTGGCGAATCCTTGGTTTTAGACCTTCCAAAGACCCGCATTCTGGCAATTTAAGAGCTTCTCCTGGGTAGTGTTGGGGTGGGGTGAGGCAGGGAGTTGAGGGAGGGGGCAGGATGGTGAGGTGACCCGACAGGCCCAGGAATGGGGGCCCTGCCACGCTTGGGTTTCATTCAAGGGCAGTACCAGGCAGGGCGGGGACCGTGTTGAGGGCAATTTTCTGTAGAGAGAGCTCAGCCCAGAGAAGCCTGCAGGCCAGTCTGGGGCCGAGCACAGCACCCAGGGAACTTCCTAGAAGTGCTGGGCAGACAGCGCCCGGGCACTGCCAGCCATCAGCTGTGTCTCCGTCCTCCCAGGTCATCAAGCCGACCTGTGCTCCCCCATTGCCACCCGTCAAGCCTGGAGCGAGAGGGGCCCAGCCTGGACCCACTCAGGTGAGGCCCTCACTGCCAGATCAGGGCCCACCCGGTGGGGCAGAGGTTGCTCGCTTCCCCACTAGAGGCCATAACCTCTGCTCTGTACTCTGTCAAAGGGCTTTTCAATGCTTACTGCTTCTTCCGGCTGCTAACGTCTTTTTCTGCACGTTAGTGTAGCGCGTGTAAGCACGGAAGTCTGCCGCTTCTGGATGGAGAACAGGCTTCTTGATAAAGCATCAGCTGTTAATACCCAGGGCTGTCGCCTCTCTGAGCAGTCACGGTTTTGGATGAAATGAGGATCCAAATTTTGAGAAAAGTGAAAGGAAGTTAATTCAGTTGTGCTCTTGGTAGCAGATGGCCTTTACTATGTTTTTTTCCTTCCCCAAGAAAGCTGTTGACCGGAAGGTTGCTCTGAAACCCCCTGTCCAGAGGAGGTGATGGGGCCCAAGCTCCAAGCACCCTGAGGGGCATCCTGCACCTGTCTGGATGTTGCCTGCGGTCTGTGACCTCACCAGCAGCAGCAGCAGCAGATGCAGCCGCCTGGCCCCAGGCCCTCCACCCCCTCAGGGCCTGAGGACTCTCTGAGCTGTCCTAAAGGAAGCGCTGGCTCCTAAGGGCCAAGATGGTCTTCCGTGTCTCAAGGTCACAGCCTAGGGCCTCTGGACCCGGGACTCCCTGGCTGGGCCCAGGACTCCCAGCTGGGCCGTCAGCTGCTGTCCTGACCTGGGGAAGGAGGCTGGGGGAGGCCAGCCCCTCCTCAACCACGTGTGTCTTCAGACGGCCACTGGTGTCTTATCTGGGTCCCTGAAAACGGCGCACGTTCAGCAGGGCTCAAAAATTTAATAAAATGTTTATATTTTACGATTAAGTTATTGATCAAGTTTTAAATGACGGCAAGTTTTTACTAGATCAGTGTAAAGTGCTGCATGCGAAACAGCGTGGAATTTAATTTATAAGACGTGACTTCAACGCTTGTTGAGACAGAAGTGTGAGTGTTGCTCAGTCGTGTCCGACGCTGCGCCCCCTGCACGGCAGCGCGCCGGGCCGCCCGGCCCTGCACCGTCGCGGGGACCCCCGCCTCACCGCGCCGGCTCCGCCCGAGCCTCCGGCGGGCGCGCAGCGGGGCCGCGCCCTCACCTGCGCGCACCGCCCGGAATTCCGGCCCCGCCGCCGCCGCCGCCCGGCGCCCTCCGCGGCCTCCACGCCTGGCTGGACGCGCTGCCGCTCGGCCGCCGCAAGCGCCACCTGGCCCGGGACTTTAGCGACGGCGGGGAGGGCCCGGGGGCCGGGGGCCCTGCCCGGGGGTCCGGGCCGAGAGCCCAGCGCTCGTCCTCCTCGGCCAGCGGGAGCCCCGGGGCCTGGTTGGCGGGACGGCCAGGCGAAGGCCCCCCGCGCGCTGGGCTCCCTGCGAAGCCGGGGCGTCCAGGCCCCCGGGGAGGGGCGGGAGGGCCGCTGCCTCGATGGCCCTGGGAGGAGGAGTGGGGCGGCAAGGGTGGGGGGCAGGAGTTCCTGACGCCCCATCCCCGCCTGCCCTGGGGGGCCCCTAGCAGCTCCCCGGAGCCCGCTGGCCCTCACGGTCCTCCCGCCGGGGCGCCCACACCCTGCGGGGGCTCCCCGGGACCCCCCTCTATCCTCCTCCGTGTGGAGGCCCTGGGGGACGGATGCTGCAAACATCCGGGCCCCTCGGCGCACCCCACACCCCTGCCCGCCCCGCCCCAGTGATGCTGGCGGAGGTCGTGAAGCTCTTTCTGCCCGCGGCTGGTGCGCCTGCACAACTGCGTCCCCACCTGCAACAGCGGCCAGAAGCGCAGCAACTGGAACGTTCTCAACAGGCAGGGCTCCGAGTGGGGCTTTCCGACCCGCCTTGACTGCGGGGGCCCACTCCTCGCCCCCCGCGGCTGGCCTGCGTGGGCGGCCCCCACCCTGGGGACAGGTTCTCAGGCTGCGTCCCTGCCGCGGGCTTCCCTGACACTCTGTCCAGTTCCACTTGAGGCTCCTGGGGGCTCCCCACCAAGAGGCCAGCAACAGTCAGCTTGAGACACGCTCTGCAGGGCGTTATCCTGCCTGCTGACCTCGCCTCTCAGGCACTCACCCGCCAAAAATTCTGGGTGCCCGACTGCTCAGGCCCAGCAGACACAGCAGTAAATGGGCCCAGCTAGGCGAGAGGGAAGACAGATAAGTGAGGAGATGGGGCCGGTGTCAGTTGTGACAAGTCACGTGAGGACACAGGCAGGACCACAGGAAGTGACAGCAAGCGGTGAGGGGGCGACCTGGGGCTTACGCGAGGCTGCAGTGGGGAGGCCGTGCGGAGCCGCCAAGGGCCCTTGGAGGACCCTGCCCAAGGGGACAGTGCCTTAGCCGGCTTGAGGCCTGGCAGGTTCTGGTGGGACTTACTCGGAGGGGGGAGAGACGGGGAGACGGAGGTGGGGTGGCAGCTGCCCCCACCCCCAAAGCCTGCAGAGGGCAGCAGCTGCGGCAGCCTGTGGGAAGTCAGGCTCTGAGCACCCTGGAGGTGAGTGTGCGGGACACCTGCTCAGAGCCGAGGAGCCTCAGGAGGATGAGTGCTGCCTAGACAGGCGGCGGGGAGCCTGGGGCTCGGCCGGCCTGAAGGCGCAGCGCGCTGTGCCCCGGGAGCCCGGGGTGGCAACTGGGAACGAGATGGCCCCAGGCCTCTGTGGGTGCGGGGGCCGGAAGGCACCCCCGTCCAGCCGCTCCGCACGAGGTGGGCGTGCCTGCTGGGCCTCCGGTCTCTGGCTGCACCCAATGCCTCTGCAGGAATGTCTTCCACAAGCTGGGCCTCAGTGTCTCGGAGGAAGAGATCCGAAAGGTGGTCGTCAGCACCCCTGGGGCCATCGAGCCCATCCTGTGTGCAGTGAGGGACAAGGTGGAGGCCAGCGAGGACCCGCCCGGCATGGCTGCACACGTGGGTACCGCCGCGTGGCCGTGGCCTCTGCTCTGCTGGGACACGGGCTCATTGCCTGATGATGAGAGTAAAACCGGCAAGTGAGTGGGGGCGAGGCCCCGTGTCCCCGTGCCTGACCGGCCTGCGTCCCTTTTCAGAAGCGCTCGGGTCCAGGCCGTGCCCTCTCCTCCGGGGAGCCCGTCCCCCTGCCCATCTGTGACAGGGGACACCGGCAGGCCTGCGGACGGGGATGGAGTCAGCCCCTCCCGGGGGTCTCACAGCACAACGGTGGAGCCCCTTGCAGGAAGCAGGATGCTCCTGTGGTGACGCTGGTGGGTGGGGCTCGCCTCCCCTGCACAGGCTGGGGGTGTCCAGACCACCCCCTCACCCCTGCCCCGCGAGGGGCCCTGCGCCTGGCAGACCACCCTGCCCCGCACTGGGGCGGCACCCAGCGGGAGGGGAGCGCCTCGCTCAGAGGGAGCCCTGCTTCCGTCACCCCCCACAAGGCCATGTGAAGTGGCCGTCGTCCGGGTCCAGCGGTCGCTCCTCCGAATGAGGAAGCCGTTCAGAGGTGTGGCAGGCTGCACCTGTGGATCAGCTCAGGCCCGACACGGCCACAAAGCACGGCCCCTACCTGAGCTGGAGGCTGGAGCTGACGTGTCCCGTGGTCTCGCAGGCCTGCTGAGCCCCTCGGCGCGCTCTGGGGCAGAGACCCGTTGGACCTGTGCATGCAGAGGGTGGGCTCCGGATTGAACCCTCTGCACCGCCCCCACTGGCCGCCTGCCCGCCTGCTAAAGGCCCACCTGCTCGCTAAAGGCCCGTGCCTGCCTTTCAGTTGCCCAGCCAGGGAGCCCTGGCACCGCCTGGACTCTGGGCTGCTGCAGCGGCTGCTGGAGGAGAAAGAGTGGGCGCTGGCAGTCCTCCAGGAGACCGTCAAGGTACAGGCCTAGGCGCCCCTCCAAGCAGCTTGGACCAGCATGCGGCGAGGCGGGGAGCAGCCAGGCAGGGCCCCGGCCGGCGGGGGGCCCGCGAGCATATCCCAGAGATAGCCAGAAGCAGAGGGGAGACTGACCACCCAGCCTCGCCTGTCATCACGCCAGGGACCACGAGTCAGGGGCTGCAGACTCACAGGCCTTGCCACGCGGACATACTGGACGGCAGGCTCGAGGGCCCTGGGGCCCAGGCAGGGAGCAGGCGGCAGCTCCCCGAGACGCAAGCCTGGCTCTGGGGGTGCATGCCTGCCCCCTCTCGCCGAGGGTCTCCAGCACTCCCGGGTTCAGGAGATGCTCGGGTCCCGTCACTGCCATTCAGCAACCCCCACGTGCTCTGTTGGGCGTCCAGGCTGCATGTCTGGACCCGAGACAGTGGGGGTGGGGCGTGCAGGCCGCACAGCCTCGGGTTTGGAGGAGCTGTAGAAATGGTGATGACAAAGGGGTTCCTGCTGGTTCCGCGATTGACGCAGTTTTTTTTGAGGAAGCAGGAAGGTGGCGTCATCCTGTGGTTTGCATCTGCTGGACGGCAGGGAGGAAGCCCTGTCTCAGCAAGGCCCTTTGCTGCCCTCACGCCCGCCGGCTCTGGGCCCTGTGCTGACACGGAGGCACGGCCCCCGTGGGCGGCAGAACAGCACGGTTTGAACCGCATGGTGTTCACTAGATGGGCACGACGCTGTGGTCTGCACTGCAGCCGCGACAGACCGTCTGCCAGTTTTGACTTGGGGGAGGGGTTGGTGCCCCCCCCCCACACCACCAGATTGATCAAGGGCCAACTGCATTTGATTTTTGAAACCCAGAGGGCAAGACAGCTCACCTGCTGTTTGGTGGTGACACAGTTGAGTTCCGGTCCCATGACTGTCACTGACATCAGATAAAACAGATGCGGGCGGGGGCAGGGGGCGCCGAGGGGCAGCATCCTGGGGCTGACAGGGTTGGGGAGGGATGCCGGGGTCCCAGCCTCCAGCGTCAGCTGGAACAAGGCAGCGCCCAGCTTCGGGACGCCCCTGCCCTTCACGCTCACCGCCGAGGGGCAGTGCGGCTAGCCATGGTGTGCTGGCGCTCAGGGCCCTCGGAGGGTCGGTCTGCTGAGACGCCGGCCCCCTGCCTCAGCCAGCGGGAGCCCTCTGTCCTCTGGACACGTGTTCAGGGGCAGACGAACTTTCAGATCTGTTCACTCTTACTGCTGGGGCATGGCAGGCGCTCTCCTTCCAGGAGGGGAGTTTACGCCCTGGCCTTGATTGGGAGAGGCTGGGGGGCAGCAGCTGTGCATGAGGACAGCTGAGCAGGAGCCCCGGGTGGGCGGTCCTCGACCATCTGTCTGCACGGGGACGTGTTCTCAGCCGTTTCCCTTCAGAAGTGACCCCTGCATGTGAGGCTGTCCCCTTGGCAGGCTTGCTCCGAGGACCTGCCCGGCCCGGCTGAGCCGCTGGGCAGGGCTGCAAAGGGAACCGGCCAGGAGGCTCCTTGGGTCTCGGGCAGCCCCTCCCTCTCCTGGCCTGCCCTCTATCACCTGGGGTCTCAGGCTCATTTCAGGGGCCCACGTTTCTGCCCAGAGTGGCCTGCTTGAGGGCCTTTGGTCTGATCGCTGATGGTGTGGCCTTGCAGGGGGGCTGGCTGGACATTCAGCCTGGGGCTGAAGCTGCCCACCATGGGAGTGTGGACAGGCGTCCCTCGGGTGTGTGTTCCTGCAGGTTCTGCAGATGAAGGTGGCCAGGCTGGAGCACCTGGTGAAACTGAAGGGCCAGCAGATCGGAGCACTCACGCAACAGGGGGACCAGCCCCCTGGCAGGGGTACCCCGGGACCAGAAGGGCCCCTTCCCCTGTCCACCAGACTCCAACCTCGAGCCCACTTGGAACTCCCCTAGGCTGGGTGTTTCTGGGTGTGGCCACACACTGTCCATGGAGTGGAGAACCATGGATGGCCTGAGCCAGCTTGTCCACAAGCAGAGGCCTGGCCCATCCCAGCTGCCCAGCCGATGTGGCCCGAGGTTCCCCTGCTGCCCCCCGCCCCCCCCCGCCTCCTCCCCCCAAGAAGACCAGTTTGGACATAAATATGGGTCTGGTTCCCTGGAGCCCCTGAGCTGTCCCGGCATCACTGTGAGCGTGGAGCGTCTGTGGGCAGTTGTGGGGTGGGGGCAGCGTCGCGAGTCAGCCAGCCTGCCGTCCCAGGAGCCCTGGGGAAACAGCTTGCAGGAGGTTGTGCTCCCTGAAGGGCGCCTGTGGGGACCTCACGGTGGCCACCCGACACGGCCAGTCACCCCTCCTTGCTCTGGAAGTTTTGGGGGTCAGAGCGGAGCCAGGACCTGCAAGACGGGCTCCCCCCAGTGTATGTGGGGCCCTGGCCCTGGGTGGGGGCCAGGGAGTCCTGAGATGGCGAGGTTGGGGGGGCAGGGGGCTGTGTCCTGTCCGTCCTGTGTCCTGGCACTTGTGCCTTCCTGCTCCAGCATCCTGGGTACTCACCCACCCCACCCCCTGCCCCCAATAACTGACTCACTGACCCTCCTCCCCGAATACACTCACACGCCCCGGGCCCCTGCAGGGTTTCAGGAAGCAGCGTCAGAGCAGAAACCTCCGTTGGTTTCGGAGCTGCTCTGAGTCAGCCCACGTCCTCCCTGAGTCAGACGTGCAACCCTGACCCCACTGCATGGGTCCAGCCCCCAGGCTTGGAAGGACCCGGGGTTTGAGGCGGAGAGTCTGCTTCCCCCTCCACGGATGGCCCGTGGAGGCTGGTTGCGGGGGGTCGCCCAGGAGGGGCCATCTCAGATTTCTCCTGGGCACACCCTCGCCCCTGGAGAGGAGCCCCAGGATGTGTCTAGGGGCAGGTCCGGGCTGCAAGCAGCTCCTGCCGCTCCAGCGTCAGGAGCCGCAGAGGGAGATGGGCTCCGCAGCCCAGCACGCAGTGTCTCGGGGCTGGGGGCAGGAGTGGGCTCACCAGGGCACAAGGCGGGGGGGGGGGGGCCTCTGGAGGACCATGCCCCCCACCCTACCAGCTGAAGGCTCTGCGCCACCTGCAGGGGCAGGAACACAGAGGAGCAGCCAGGCTGGGGGTCGGGCACAGGGCACACTGATGCAGCCTGGCCAGTGGCCAGGTGGCTGTGTGCTGGGCGGTGGGTTTTGGGCAGAGCTGGCCAGGCCTGGGCCCTGGGGAGACGCAGAGGCAGGCTGTCCCTGGAAGAGCATGAGGTGGGGCTGCTCCGTGGCCGCCCGCTGGCCCGAGCTGCCCGTGCCTCCCGCTCAGTGCTGCTAGCCAGGGGCAGCAGTCTGCTGTTAGAGGCCTGGGCCACTGTGAGTTCACCCCAGCTTTCCCCTCGAACCGTGGGTGCGGAGACAGCCCCTGGGGGCTAGTGACGTTAAAGTCAGGCTGCCCACGCCCTGCAGCCAGGACGCAGACACTAAGGCCTGTTAGGTGTCCGCCTCCACAGGCGCGGGTGGACACCGGGGGGCCTGGCGTGTCATCGGGCAGATCTTTTTGCACGTGTGATTTCACGATTTTAAACACATTTTTAAGGGGAGACCCTTGGAGGTGCAGAGATGTGCGTGGCATCCTTCAGGCCCACAGGGACCCCGCCTGCCCAGGGTGGGCAGAGGCAGCTTGCCCCCGGACCTCCCCAGTGTCCTCCGCGGAATGGCCAAGGTAGAGGTGCTGGGGAGGACACGCCCTCACTACCCCGGAGCCCTCCAGGCTGGTCCAAGGACGGCCCCGTGTGGCCAGGGCAGGAATCACGCCCTCCTGACCCTCCTTAAAAGCGACGAGAGGCTGTGATGAGGGGCCCCTGGTGGCCTTCCTGGCCGCGGAGGAGTGCAGGGCTCTGTGTCAGCCAGAAGCCCTCCAGGCCTTCACCCACCTGAACGCAGGTGAGCGGTGTGCACTGGGCCACGGCGCCCCCAGTGTAGACAGAAGCGCCAGTGGCCTCCAGGCCTGTGGGAGCTCCTGGCCTCCCCCCGCTGCCCACATGACACCCTCCCCAGCTTGGCACGTCTGTTTCCGTGATTTCTGAAGCAACTGATCTGGCTTTTCCTTCCCAGATGGGTTTCGAGTGAGCGCCACCGACGTGGGGGAGATGCTGGCCACGACGAGCTGGACGTGCTGCTGTGGACGCGGCTCGGGGGCGGGGGGCGCCCACGGGGCTGCTACGCAGGAAGGTCCTCCGGACGGGGTGGTTGGTGCTGGGGCCGCGACCTGCCCGGAAACCCCACCCTCCCCACGTGGCACGCCGCAGTCCAGCGGGAAGTGGGGCCTGGGGGGAGGGACGGGCCACGCTCCTAAAACAGAGCTGGGAGCGGGGATGAGAACAGGCGGACGTGTGGGAGGAGGGGACTTGGGCGCCCAGCAGGGCTGACTTCTGAGCAAAGGCGTGAAGAAAGCGAGGGGCTGCAGCTCAGACGCGGGGCAGAGGCCCAGCACGGGCGGCGCATGGGGCGTCGGGGGTGGAGGCTGTGCGAGGCTGAGGCTGCGAAGACCCGGGCTGCAGCGCCTCTGGGGCCGCCCGACCTCATGGGCGTTGCTGATGCCGCACGGCGAGGGCTCCAGAAGGCAGGGGCGCGGGTGCTTGACCACAGGACCACAGCGCCATCCTGGAGGGTGGGGTGGGGTGAACCCCGGGCTTCCCGCTCCCGGGCTTCAAGGCTGAGAGTGGGCCAGGCCGCGTGTCTGCTCCAGAAGGTGCAGCAGCTGGCCTGGTGCTGCGGATGTGTTGAGTGCTCTCTGACACGTGAGAAACACCTTTCCAGGGGAAAAACACCCTAGCTGCACAAAATGTGTGAGAAGTGAACTAGTGACAGCTTCCTTGAAACCATGGCAATATTGTAATTATTCTCCAAATAAAAAGTATATTAAAAAACTGGCCTAGAGGTTCACCCAGAACATAAAGTTTGTTTAGCTCAAAAAGTGGAAGTGTTAGTCGCTGAGTCCTACTCTTTGCAACCTCATGGACTGTAGCCCGCCAGGCTTCTCTGTCCATGGAATTCTCCACGTGAGGATACTGGAGTGGGTTGCCGTTCCTTTCTTCAGGGATATTCCAGATCCAGGGATCAAACCTGAGTCTTCTGCATTGCAGGCAGATTCTTTACTGTCTGAGCCACCAGGGAAGTCCTGTTTAGCTCAAAGCTTTGATTAAATTCAGGTAGTAAATTAGCACAAATTCAATGGCACCCCACTCCAGTACTCTTGCCTGGAAAATCCCACGGACAGAGGAGCCTGGTGGGCTGCAGTCCATGGGGTCGCTAAGAGTTGGACACGACTGGGCAACTTAACTTTCACTTTTCTCTTTCATGCATTGGAGAAAGAAACGGCACCCCACTCTAGTATTCTTGCCTGGAGAATCCTAGGGACGGGGGAGCCTGGTGGGCTGCTGTCTATGGGGTCGCACAGAGTTGGACACGACTGAAGCGACTTAGCAGCAGCAGCAGCAGCAGCAATTGACAGAGATTAGAAATGAAAGCCCAGAGAAAAGGCAGGAAAGAACAGCAACTGGCTGCTGTCCCAAGGCGGGTTGGGCCCTCGGTGCCCCAGGGGGCAGCTCCAGCGCTCCGGGGGCCCACCACTGCCGCCGGGCGGGGCTGCCCTGGAAGGGACATGCTGACTTGCCGAAAGTGGTGGGAAGCTGCCTGGAGAACAGGCTGGCAGAAGCCCATCGGTTCACAGCGATGGCTCTTGGGCAGGAGAACGGTTACTTCCGTGTTGCTGACAGTTCCCATCAGAGCAATGTGTGCTACAATCAGGAAAACGTGAGAATAATGCTTTTGGCAAGCTCACCTGAGAGTCCTTCTGGGTCACACACTGGACATCTGTCCCGTCCCTCCTTGTTCAAAGAGAGACCCTCCTTCAGAGAACCAGCCAACGCGGCAGCTGAAGGCATGATCCACCTCTTGCCTTTCAGCGAGAGCAGAGCCACGGCGTGTCCAGCGGGGTGCTGTGGGGACTTGGAGGGCCCGAGCATCCCTGGCCACACCCCAGGGGAGGTGAGAGGACCCCAGGCGCAGCCCCCTCTGCCCCACCGCATGTTCTGCGGGGTCTCAGTCCCCACAGTGTAACAGGCCACACGGGGTGAAATGCCCCCGACTCCACCCTCAAGTCAGCTGAGTGGCTGTCCAGACAGAGGGCAGACACAGAGGCCGAGGAGGTGGGCAGGGGCAACGCAGGGCTGGGGGTGGGAGGTGGCATGTCTGGACGCCCCCGCAGCGGCAGTCACCTGGACTGACGGCCCCCAGCCCCCCAGCCTGGGGGCACTGTGCTTCCCACCGCTCCCCGCATGCAGCCACACCGGGCAGCTGGCTGGTGGGTGCTGAGCCTTCTCTGGGTGCCCAGAGGAAAGCCCACCCACCAGGCTGGGCCCCAGGAGAGACCAAGCATTTGTTGCTGGCCCCTCGGACCCCCTTCAACACTGCAAGGTCACAGGTCCTCACACATGTGCAGACATGCTCACAGTCAGGCCCCAGGCCTCCCCTTTTTTCCCACCACCTGTGGGCCCTGGCTCTGACCCACCAGGCTGGATGTTTAGGGCTCTAGCGGGCCTTCTTCCCTGTGACCCGAGGCTGCTTGCAGCAGGGTCTCAGGACTCCTGCTGCGTTCCCAGCACAGCCCCTTTCCCAGATCCAAGGTCCTCCCAGCCCCCACCTGGGTCCGGGGCAAGGAGTCAAGGGGTGCTCCACTGAGAGCTCCCAGGGGGATAGCGCCCCCACCCCATGCCCCCACCCGACCAGCTAGGCCGGGGGCTTCTCTGTCCACCAGGGGATGGGGAGGGTTCCCTGGGAAATGCCTGGGGCCAGGAGGAGGTTGGCTGGGGCTTCACAGGCCCTCGTCCTTGGCAAGCTTGGCTCACTGGCTGCTCTTGGCCTGCTTCCTCTGCACGGCGGTGGCGACTGCTGGTGGAGGCAGGCGGGACCCATCTCGGGCTCTGTGCCCACCCCCAGCGTCCCCAGCACCTAACTGACCCCCAAGCCTCTACAAAGGGGCTTTTGGTGTTTGTGGAGACCCCAAGGGGCCTCGGATCAGGGACACTGAACTTCAGGAGGGGCATCTGCCTGTGGCGATCAGTCTGGCGAAGACCGGGGGGAGGCCCAGGGGCTGTAGAGGCCGAGGACCCAGGGAGGCTCATGGCTGTAGAGGCCGAGGACCCAGGGAGGCTCATGGCTGTAGAGGCCGCGGGCCCAGGGGAGGCCCAGGGGCTGTAGAGGCCAAGGACTCGGGGAGGCCCAGGGTCTATAGAGGCCGAGGACCCGGGGGAGGCCCAGGGGCCGTGGAGGAACGGGGCCGTGGAGGCTGTAGCTGCTGAGGGGGAGGCCTGAAGGAGACAGATCCTTCCCCAAACCTGGGGGCCCAGCCCCTCAGTGAGAAAAGAGACCCTGGCTTCTGGGTTACGGACAGTAGTGATTGCTGGGCCAGCCCTGTGTGCACGGGCGTGTGGTGTGTGCACACATGTGTGCAGGCCCAGTGGTCCAGGTGCTCAGAGGGGCTCCCCGTGCCCGGGGTGGGGGCAGCTGGGTCAGCCCTGCGGACAAAAGGGGCCATATTCTCCCTCTGGCTGGGGATCGGGAAGGCCAAGGTGCCCCGGGAGGCCGCCCGCGCTGTGGCCTTGAGCGGAGGCAAGTTCCCATGGCCCGGCTAGCATCCCAATCTGCCCGGGAGGGAGAGGATTATCTCCCAGCAAGGGAGTCACACAGACTCAGCCTTGAAACCCCGCCGCAGAGGCAGGGGGGCTCCGGGCCCAGCCTTAACCCCTTGTCTCCCCACCTGGCCCACATGCAGGTCCTGCCAGGGGACCCAGTGTGCACAGGTGCCGCCCATGGGCACCCCAGGCCATGGGGGCTGCTCACCATGCTCACGCTGCCTACAGCCGGGGTCAGGCTCGCAGCCGGACACCCCAGCCCAGGAGGCCCCGGGAGCCTCCGGGGGCTCGGCCCAGTTTGCCGTCAGCCCTCCAGGCCCCTGTCCTCTGACAGGTGTGGGGACACCCGTTCTGGCAACAAACCTTGGACGGCCAGGCGAAGGCAGGTTCAGAGCAACCGCACAGGGATCGCTGCAGCCGCATGCCCCTGGCTCCCGAGTGCTCCACCCCGTGGGCCTCGGGCCGCAGGCCTCCCTCCCCTGCTCTTCAAGGGCCCTCGGGGGGTCTCCAGTCTGAGGACGCTGCTGTCTGCTCTGTCGGGGGCAGCTCCTCTCGGGTGGACAGACCTCGCGGGCAGACACCCTTCGGCCTGCTGCGCCTGAGGGCTTCGCCAAATTCAGTGTCTCCCTCATGGCAGGAAGCTGAACCGGGGGCGGGAAGCTGAACCACTCAAGGGCAGGCCCCTAACCCGGCCTCGGGGTGGCGAGTGCCTGCAGTTACTAAGCCGGGGAACCACGTGTTGGGGTGCAGGGCCAGCGGGGAGAGGGCGCGGCCTCACTGTCTGGGAACCCGCCAGGAGTTGACGCAGCCGCCTCCGGGGCTGGGAGCTGCCCAAGCTGAGCAGACAGCTGTGGGGACAGCCCCCCGCCGCCGGGAGTGCAGGCAGGGAGGGAGTGAGCGGCCGTGAAGGACGCCCCTTATCGCGGGCCCGCTGTGTGCCAAGCACGTCCTTCAGGGCCAGCAGAGATACTTTCTGTCCTGTGGGCAGAGGGCGAGCCCAGCCCAGCACGTTCTGCATTCCGGGGGCCACTTGTGGGGGCCCCGCCCGCAGCAACAGGGCCCAGGACCCTGCGTGGGCCTGTGTGGACGCCACAGAGTCGGGGAGCATGGAGTGTCCCGGCCTGGGTGCATGCTGGCAGCCGCAAGAGTGCGGGGCAGGACCCTGCCTGAGCTTAGCCCGGTCCCTGGCCGGCCTCCCTGGAAGCCAGCCATTGTGCCTGCCTCTGGGGATCATCCTCACTGCCTGGGGAGGGGGCTGGAGGCGGCGGTGCCTGCTCCACTCGGCTCCTGTTAAAGTCTGATGGTGCAGGGACACTGGGAGCAGGCTGCGCAGCCAGAGTGAGGGGAGGGGCCGGGCTCCCCGCCCTGAGCTTGGGGTCCACTCCAGGCCCCGAGGGGCTGCGCAGCACCTGGCAGCAGAGTGGTGCTTGGGTGCACCCGTCAGGCAGGGAGCCGCCCTAGCATCCCGTGGCTGGCCTTTCTGCCTGCGGCCACTCCAGGTGGAAGCCAGCTCTGCGTCCATCCCTTCATCCCCAGAGTCCACAGAGCAAGGCTTCCAGGGGCTGAGACTCCAGGGGCTAGGGTCTCCCGGGGCCACAGCCAGGTGGGCTGGCTGGGACTAAGCTCCTCGTGGGGGGCCCAGCCTGCAGCCTCCTTCTCCCTCGGACTAGCTCTGCCTGACAGCCCGAGGGAGGCTTCCACACACAGACTCTGCCGGGTCAGCACCTGCCTCCCAGGGGCCTTGGGGGAAAAACAGACAGTGGGCCTGGCCCCCTGCTCCCCACCAGCCACCCACCAGGCTCCCCAGGCTCTAGCTGGTAGGGGGCCAGCCACTCCGGCGTCTGGGCCAGCAGGGTCCACACACCTGAGGCCCGGAGCCGGTGCCCCCTCCCCCCCCGCATCTCCTCTCTGAGCCTCTCTGGTTCCCCACGTGGTTTATAATCAGCAGGCACTGATGTTACAATCAGGTCAGCAGGATGACCAGGAGGGCCTCGGAGGGCTCCGGGGGGTGGGCCTCGCACCCTGGACTCCGTGCCTGCCTCCTGCCGCCTCCCTCCTGCAGGCCTGCTGCTGCCCGCCTGAGGAGCCAGGGTCAGGGTCAGGGGTGTCTCCCAAAAGCCGAAGGAGGCAGCTGTGAAGGGGAGGGCTGGTGGCGGTGGGGGCTCAGGGCAGGAGGCCCCAGGGGTGGGGGGACCCCGAGTGGTTTTGGGGAATGGGGGACCCACGGAGATGGCCCCAGGGCTGCCGCCTGAGTTGGGGCTGCACCCCTCAGCCTGGCACTCAGCAGGTGGCCCCCTCGAGCCTCTGAGCTCCCTGGGAGGGGGGTTTCCTCTTCCACCAAAGGTTCCCCCTCCCCAGCAGAGGCAGGGGTCTGACACCCCCTCTGTGGCCCCCTCTAGCCCAGAGATTGGCCCCTCCCAACGGCCCGGGAGACCCCTGAGCACCTGACCGTCCACTGGCGTCTGCAGGCCCCGGCAATCCCTCGCCAGGCTGCAAGGCTCCCAGGGGCCCGAGTGGGGCTGCGCACAGGCTCCTGGCAGGGGCTCTGGCCCCCTCTATCCAGCCCGGCGTCTGCAGATTCTCAGCTACACCCCCGGCCCCGAGGGGTCCGGGCCCTGGTGGGGGTGTCAGCGAGGTCTGGGCCAGGGTGGTGGAAGCCCTGCCACGTTCACGGTGGGTGCTGGCTCACCTGGCCTCCCTTGTACGGCTGCCTGTACCCTCGGCTTGCCTTTGCATCCAGGAGCCCGGCCCTCAGCCCCCAGGCCCACCAGTCGGGTGAGCGTGAGGGGCTGCTGCACACGGACACACAAACAACACACACACGCCAGGCACATACAGACACAGAGACACACACCAGGCACACAGACACAGACACACATGCCAGGCACATATACACATACCAGGCACACACACACACACCAGGCACACAGACACACACAGACACGATGTACACACAGACACAGACACACATGCCAGGCACACAGACAGTCACACACACCAGGCTCACACACACACACACACACACACACACACCAGGCACACAGACACACATACAGACACGAGGCACACACAGACACAGGCACACAGACAGTCACACACACCAGGCTCACACACACACACACACACATCAGGCTCACACACACACACACACACACACCAGGCTCACACACATACCAGGCACACAGACACGAGGCACACACAGACACAGGCACACACAGACACAGAGACACATGCCAGGCACACACACACACACCAGGCTCACACATACACACACCAGGCACACAAACACATGCACACCAGGCACACACAGACACAGGCACAGAGGCACACACACGGACACACAGGCGCACACACACCAGAGACACCTCAGAGCAAAGGCAGGGCGGGGCGGGGCGGGGCCATCCTGGGTCCAGGGGTCGCAGGCCACCCCAGGGCCGATGGGGCAGAGGGCGCGAGGGCTGCACAGCAGGACCCTGGCACTCAGGACGGGGCGGGGGGGGGGGTGGGGACACCCAGTGGCCAGTCTGTGTCAGGCTCAGATCACCCCTGTCATCCCCCAGGGGGGGAAATGTCTGTGAACAGGGCGGTGGGCATCCGTCCACAGAGACCAGCTGCGCCCCCGCCAGAGGGTACTGACTGGCAGCCCCATCCACGGGCAGGAGCTGAGCCCTCCTGGGCCCTGGGCCTGGAGGCACGGTGTGCGTTGTGAGTGAGTGGCAGGGGGTCTTCGGTCAGCCGTCCCGGGACTCCCTCATTTGTCCCCGCGTGTCCCCCCAAGACTGCAGGGGCCCTGCCCTTCTTCAGACCCCCGGGGCCCTGGGGAAGAGCTGAGCACGAGGTGGCCTGCGGGTCCTCTGGGCTCCCGGGGGTGGGTCCGGGGCTCAGTGCCCGGGCAGGAGGGGAGATGCCGTTCCTGAAGGCTGCCCCCGCGTGCGTGTTCCGGGCCGTGACGCAGGCCGCGCACAGGAAGATAAGGCCCGGAGGAGGCTGCGGGCCAGGCCTGGCCCCGTCCCAGGTCTGCAGGGGCCCGCCCGCTAGGGCTGGGCCCTCTGCTCAGAGCAGGTCTTTGTGCCCCAATCTCCCAGGTGCGGGGGCGGCCGGGGTCCTTGGCACAGCGCGGCCCGTGACCGCACGTGACGGCTGCCCCACCAAGGTCTCCGCCTGGCATAAAAAGGCGCCGGGCGGCCAGAGCCTCAGAGCCGCAGTCCTCACGCAGCTCTCCGCCACGCTGCCCTGCTCGCCTGCCGCCAGGACCCCAGACAGAGCCTGACTGCGACCAGGTAAGGCCCGTGGGCCTCCCGGTCTCCCCCGCAGCCCGCCGGCCGCACAGCTTGCTCGCACCCGGACCCCTGCAGCCACGACCGCAGCTCGTTCAGACCGACCCGAGCCGGCACGGACCCCGGACCTGCAGCCACACCACTCGCTGTTCCTTTTTCCTATGCATATACTTCTTTGAGGGTCTGGCCTAAAGAGGTGTAGGGCATGGGAAAATGGGGCCCCGAGGTTCCCCTGCACCAGAGCCTGCTCCCCGCCGGGCACCCGCCTCGAGACCTCCACGCTCCGCACGCCGGGTCGGGGCTCCTGACCTCTGCTTTGGGTTGAGGCGGGGGCGGCGGGCGTCACGGGTCGTGGGACGGGATGGGGTGGGGGGGTCACAGGTCGTGGGACGGGATGGGGCGATCTTCACTCCCGTGGGTGTGGTCCAGGCACCGTCCCTGGTGGGGACGCGGCCTTGGGGACAGAAGGTGCGGGAACAGGAGATGGAGGGCCCGCCTGGAGCTACGGGGCGCGTCAGAGGTGGGGGGTGTCAGCGGGGGTGGCCACGGGGCTGCTTCTCCACCCTCGTCGCGCCGTGATGACTGCCATTCAAATAAAGATGACTCCGCGTAAAGTTCAGTGTGAAGAGTGTTGATACGGTGTGTTTAAAACAAAGCCCCCTCATCGTGTGGTTTTTTCCTCATCCAAGCTGGTGGCGGGGGGTGGGGGACACATCAGTAAGAGTGGTCTTGGGGGAACTTATTAAAAAAAAAGAAAAACACGAGGGAGTGAGAAGACTCCTAGACATGTCAGCTGAGAGGGCGGTGGGTGGGGAGCTTTCTGAGGACCTTTCTAACAACCAGGGTCATGGGGACAGGGCCCTCTCAAGTGATGGGGCGGGTGGGCCAGGACTCCCAAGGCTGCAGTGGAGACAGTCCACCCCAGCACTGCCCGGGGCACCTGCCGGGTGGTGGGAGCTCCCTGGCAAGGGCGCCTGGAAAAGGGGTCAAGGGGGGTCCAATGAATGGGGGGTGTAAGCAGTGACTGTCGGGCTTACTGGCTGATTGACCCACCAAGCACAGCTTTATCAGTCGTCGTCCCAGGCTCAGCTGTAGGACGGTCCTGCGGGGGGTAGGAGAAGGGGACAGGCCGCAGCTCCTGGAGGCACCCAGGCTCAGGCAGACGCCCACCCCCCGCGTGTGCTCCCTTCTGTCCATCCTCACCAGAGCACTGGGGCTCAGCTCCCCTGGGACCCTTGAGTGTTGAGGAAAGCAGGTGTGACACCCTCAGTGCACGAGGGCCAGCGGCACTGAGCCAGACGCCTGTTTCCTGCGATGGGGAGAGAGGTGGGCCGCGGGCAGGGCTGGATCCAGGCTGTCAGCTGCTCCAGGGAATGGCTCCTGAGCAGAGGGAGGGAAATCCCTCAGACCCACCACGGCCTGCCAGGCATGCCCTCCCCCTGGGTTCTGGACTTGTCCCAGCTGCGGGGGGGCATCCCTCGTGGGCAGCTCCCTGGGCACAAACACAGGCCTGGGAATGTCCACCAGGAGGTGGAGCAGGGCAGGCCAGCGTGTCCTGTATCCGCTGAGTCCAGCAGGAGGGCATGGAGACGCAGCCAGGGCCGGGCCTGGGGCTGGGAGGCCTTCGGGAAAGCCAGGTGATGCCAGACAGGCTGTCAGTCGTGGGGGGCTTTGTCCTGTGAAAGGTGGGGTGGGGGAATGGCCCTCCCCCACAAACCTCAGGGTGGCTTCCCTGGGGAGGTTTCCCTCCACCTGCCGCCTGGCCACTTGCAGTCACCGCCAGGGCTGGGAATGTGGGTCTCACTGGCCTGCGGAGGCGGTGACACGCAGCCCTCCAGCTGCAGAGGCCAGGAGCCCAGAGGTCCTGACCCCTGGAAAACGATGGTTCGGGACGGCAGGTCCTCTGCCACCAGCTGTCGCTGAAACTGGAGGACGGAGAATCTGTCATGGCCTGTCCATCACTGCAGAGCAGGGCTGGCCTGAGGGCACCCCCACACCCCAAGAGGGCTTGGTGGGGCTGCCTCTGCTCCGCAGGCCCATTCTTTCTACTTGACGTGGGGGTGGCCTGGCCGGGCATGCCCGTCCCTGAGCCACAGCTGGAGGCACGGCCTGGGATGAGAATGGGAAGGAGACAGGGAACGGGCTGGCAGGGGGTGGGCAGGGTGATCACTTGCACTTGGTGCCCGTCAGAGTCCTGCACAACGGCCACGCTGGGGGCCTTCCTTTGGGCTGCCTGCTACCTGTCTCCTGTCCTGCAGGCAAGGGAAACCGGGGCGGGTCGCGGGCAGGTATGGATCCTGGCTCCTAAGCTTTTCCCCATGATGGGGGACCAGGGTCGGAAGACACAGCCCCCGGAGGCTCCGCCCCCACCGCAGCAGGGCAGGCACCTCTAGGCCTTTCCGGTGTCCAGCTCTGAGGTCACCGTTAAGGTGGATTCAAACGCAGGGTGACAAACACCTTCACTTCCTCCTAATCCTGTTGGTTCTCACATTCGTGCACGAAGCGCGGAGCACCCAGCACAAGAAGCCACCTTTACTCCGACTGGAAGGCCAGCTTCCAGCACCTTCTGTCAGATAAGCTGTCCCTGACTGTGAGGGCCCAGCACAGCCCCGTCTTCCTTGGCCTTTGGTGGCTCGCTGACCGTCCCCTCCTACACAATCCTGTGGCTGTTTTCAGGGAGGCAGCAGCTCTAAAACTTCAACTGTAAACTGTCCACAGTCCTGAGGCCAAGAGGGCCCAGTCCCAGCAGCAAGGGAGGTCGAGGGTGCAAGCCCTCCAGGCACCGCGGTCTCTGAAGGTGGACACCAGGCGTGGCCCCGCACACCCCGGGTGTCTGGCCGGCCTCAGCTGCGGGCTTCCGGGCGCACACTCTCCCTTACAAGGCGCCCTCGTCTCGGGTGGGGCCCAGAGGCCCCGGGCGCCCCAGGACAAGGCCAGCTCGGTGGGCACCCCGGTCCTGGCATCTGGGAGGCAACACGCTGGGGGCTGCCCGCCGCACGAGGCCCGCGCCGAAGCTGGGGGCTGGCTCCGCTCGGAAGGAGCCCGGAGGCTGAGCCAGAGCAGGGGGCTCAGGCAGCGGCCCGGGGGAGCGGCGGCGGCGGCGGCGGCGCGGGTCGCGCGCTCAGCCGAGAGCCCTGCAGGGGGCGCCGCTGTCTCACACGGCGAATCGGGACGAGGTTTCGGTTTGCGGGGAAGAGGGTGGAGCCGCAGAGGATGTCCCCGCCCACCGGGGTAAGCCCCACCCCTGGCCCCGCCCCCTCCCGCGGGCCCGGGCGGGGGGCGCTCCGGGGCGCCGCGTCCCTGGGCGCTGTTTCCCGGTCCGGCCCCGCGGGAGGGCGGGGGCACCACGCCCGCGCGGCCGAAGCGCCGCCCAGGAGAGGCCAGGGCCTCGGGAAAGCCGCCCGCCCGCCCGCCGGCCTCCCACTGGGTCGAGGCGGCGCTGCCCCGCGCCCTCGACCGGCCTCCGGAGCGCGGACGCCGGGGGGGGGACAGAGTGGACGCGGCGGCTCTCGCACCGCCCCCAGCGCGCAGGCGCCCCTTCCGGGAGCAGTTTCTGTCGCCGGTAGACGAGCTCTGACCCACGGGGCTCCACCCCGGAGCCCACCCAGGCCAAGCCTGCCCCCCGCCCGGTCCTCGGGCGCCCCGGCTCCGTGGCCGCCGCGGCGTATCCGGAGGGTCGGTTCCGAGCTGTAGGGAGGGGACGGGGCAGCGCCGAGCTCCCCCGTGAGGTGAACACACCTCCACGTCCTTCATCTAAGCTTCTTAAAGTGGAAACACACAGTCAGCACCAGCTCCTCTTCCGGCCACGCAGGACCTGACATGGAAGCGCAGCGGTGACGCCACAGAAATGGAGCCGAACTCTGAGTCTCCTCCGCTGCGGACAGAGGCTCCTCGGGCTTCGGGAGCCATGGGATGTTCACGGGGACAGAGTCCAGACGGCACCGCGCCGCGGCCGCCCCTGCCGGTCGCCAGGTGGCCAGCGAGCTAGCCGTCTGGAGGCCGAAAGAAGGCGCCCGGCACCGCGGAGTGGCCCCGGTGACCTCGCCAAACTGAGCGGGCTTCGTGAGGCGCAAGACGGGCTAACTTTTGACCCTCTTGCGGAAGTGGGCACCAAGCGTCTGGTCGCGGCTCATATGGAGGATGGGGGCAGCTCCTGGCGGGAGGGAGGAGTCCCAAGGGCCTGAGCAGGGAAGACTCCTACGGGAGGGGAAGCCCCAGGCCTGGGAGGAACGCCCCACCTGCCAAAGGAGTACACGGATGGATGGCTCTCCTCCCAGACCCGCCCCGACTCCCAACCCAGCCTGGGGAAGGAGGGCCCCCTGCACACGCACCAGGTGTGGGCAGCCCCGGGGCACACACTCCTGGGGACTTCAGCGGCCCCGTGCCCACGGTCTCGGGGGGCTCCCCTGCTCTACACCTGGAGACCTCAGCGGGCCTGGCTGTGCCTGCTCGCCCCGCGCAGCTGCTCCAGGGAAGCCAGTCCACTGGGCCGAAGCTGCCGCAAAGGATGGAGGCGGGAGGCAGCCCCACTCACAACCCGGCCCCGGACAGATGGTAGGGCCGGGGACTGGGCCCAGCTAGCTGGGTGGGACCAGCCGAACACAGGGTTCTGCAGGGCTGGGCTGCACATACAAGCTCAGGAGGTGGGTTTACCTGGATGACCCAAATCCCCCTCCCCAGATAAACAGCACCTGCTGCTGTTGCTGCTGCTGAGTCGCTTCAGTCGTGTCTGACTCTGTGCGACTCCATAGACGGCAGCCCACCAGGCTCCCCGGTCCCCAGGATTCTCCAGGCAAGAACACTGGAGTGGGTTGCCATTTCCCTCCCCAATGTGTGAAAGTGAAAAGTGAAAGGGAAGTCGCTCAGTGGTGTCTGACTCCTAGCGACCCCTTGGACTGCAGCCCACCAGGCTCCTCCATCCATGGGATTCTCCAGGCACCTAATTGCTTTCAATTCAGAGGCACAAAGGAGGCCATTTGCACCTCCTCCAGCTCTGTGAGGTCTGATCGAGGGAAAGGGCTACGGCCAAGAAGGCAGAGGCGGGCAACTGAGGACTTGCTACGTGGTCTCTGCTGCCCCCGCCCCGCCGGCCGGGGCTGCTGGAGGGTGAGGACAGCCCCTCCCCCCAGCACCCGCTGTTGAACCTGCACGGGAGTCTGCCCGCTGGCGGGAGCCCAGCGTCCGCAGTCGCTCCCGGGACAGGTGGCTCAGCCAGCGTCTGCGCTGCAGGCTGTCCCGTTCTGGCAGGGTCGACTGGGCTGGTCCGCGAGGGCCCCTTGGGCCCGCCCACACGCCCTGCAGGGGCTCCCTCTGGTCGCAGGAGCTGCTCCCAGATTTGAGTGGCAGGAAGGAAGGGGTCTGCTGGCACAGGGCAAGGACACGTCTGTGCCCGGCTCCTGGCAAGGGCCGGGAGGAAGGACAGCGTCTCCTGAGCTGCTCTGCTGGGCCGCTGCCCCGCGTCCCCTGCCCCCGCCTCCCAGTCCTCCGGATAGCCAGGCGGGTGCAGGGGCTGCTCTACAAGCCCTCGGTCCTCGTCCCGGTGCCTGCAGCGCTTCACCCCTCCCTGGATGTGGCCGCATCCCTGGTGCGAAGCTGGCCTCAGGGAAGTGGGTGGTGAGATCTGGGGGTCGGTGCTCCGTGGGGAGGCTGCCAGTCAGCCAGCCCTCTGTCTCCCCCAAACCTGGCCGGCCTGAGTCTTCCCCCTCCACGCCACCGGGAGACAGATACGTGGCGCGTCCTAGTTGGCCTGCAGGGCACTGCTGCAGGAACCCATCCAGGGAGCCGCACCCTCAGGCAGACAAGGCCCCCACTGGCGGCTGGATCCAGCCCCCAGCCCTGAAGGCTTTGGAACGGACAGGGTGAGTCTGCGGCCTGGGCTTCTGAGGGTGCTGGCCTGGGCTGGGAACCAAGGCCGCCGCCCCCCCCCCGCCCCCCCCCCCGCCGCCCACGTCAGCCCGCCTGGCTGCCTCGCTTCAAGATTAACACCCCAATCCCACCCTCGAGCACTCTTGGGCTTAGCAGGGAGCAGGGGCCGGCCAGCGTGGTCCTTGACCTGGTGGGGTGAGGGTTGGAATTTAAATCCTTAGCCATGTCAGGTGGGGTGTCTCCTGAGATGACTGCAGGATGTCCTGTGAGTCGTATGTGCCCAGGGTGCCCCCAGGATGCTCGTGGACAGGCTCCTGAGCGCAGCTGTGGACGTGGGTGTCCCGCCACCATGAGAGCAGCCGAGCTGTGGGTGCTCGGAGTCCCTGGGCCGGCCGCGGTGCCTCCCCAGCCTGGTCTAGGGAGTGAGCCGCAGCTCCTGACTGCTCCAGGCGCACAGAACCTGCGGGACAGGCACCCGCTAGGTCATAGAGCCTCAATCCCCAGCCCGTGGGCCAGTACCGGTGCCGCCCGTTAGAACTGGGTGGTACAGCAGGAGATGAGCGGCAGCTGGACGCGGGCAAAGCTCACCTGCCGCTCCCCATCCCTCACGGTACTGCCCGAATCAGCCTCCTCTGTGCAAAATGTGTCTTCCCCAGAACTGGTTCTGCGTCCAAAAAGGGTGGGGATCACTGGCTTAGATGAAGGGAAATGTTTGTTGGGAATCACTGCTGCTGCTGCTGCTCAGTCGATTCAGTCGTGTCCGACTCTGTGCGACCCCACAGACAGCAGCCCACCAGGCTCCCCTGTCCCTGGGATTCTCCAGGCAAGAACACTGGAGTGGGTTCCCATTTCCTTCTCCAATGCGTGAAAGTGAAGAGTGAACGTGAAGTCGCTCAGTGGTGTCTGACTCTTAGCGACCCCATGGACTGCAGCCTACCAGGCTCCTCTGCCCATGGGATTTTCCAGGCAAAAGTGCTGGAGTGGGGAATCACTGCATTGAGTAATGTCGGGCATTAACATGCACCACGCCTTTCAAAACCGCTTCAGCATCTCTTCACTTCTGATCTTTCAGGGGCAGTCCACTGGCCTTTGGCCCCACAGGGGCACCATCTGCCGCAACCCCACCCCAGGTCTGCTGGGTGACCCCTTCTCTTAGGGGACCCATCTCTTACGGACACCCTTCCCGGCCCCTACCCCGACCTCTCCTCTCGGGGCAGCCGGCCCCTCCCTGCAGCGCGTGTGGACTCTCCTCACCTGGCTCTTGTCCCCTGGGGTCTCCCCTCCCCTCCGTCTACCCCGGGCTGCTCCGAGACAGCTGTCGCCCTGTGGGGCCTCGGCTTCCTTACGCCTCCTCGGGGTCCAGGTGACCGGGTGCGGGTGTGGCAGTGGCTCTGGGCCACTGGCCCCCAAGCCCCGGTGGCAGCCGACCTCCCACTGCAGCGGCAGGGGCCGGTGGGGCGAGCGGGGGCTGGTCACCCGCGACCTGCAGCTGTCTACACTCCAGGGCCCTGAGGCTGTGACTCAGCCCTCCCTCGACCAGTCAGCTCCCCACAGCAGCCCAGCTGTCTGAATTCTTGGACCCGCTGGGCCCTCACCATCACCAACAGGCCGTGACTAGTGCCGGCGAGTGAGGCCCCCTCCCCTGCCCACGCCCCCCGAGGCCGGGAGGTCCCGTGTGGCTCCGGCGCGGGCCGGTCCCGGCTCTCCTGTGCCCCGAGGGGCTCAGTCAGGGCTTTGGCCACCACGCCTCTCGCCCCCCTCGTGGGAGCCAAGAGGGCGGATCTGTGCCTCTAGTGGGGAGAACAGAGGTCGTGCCTCGGGGCACAGTGGCCACGTCCCACCCAAGCAGGGCGGTGGTCTGGGGGCGCCGTCAGTTCCCGGGCTGCAGGTGTGGAGCCAGGGAATGGGCTGCCCCTGGGGACTGGCTCACGTCTGTCTGGGCCTCCCTGTCAGCCGGGTGGGCGCCTCCCCCAGGCCCCGTCCTTCCTAGGGGGTCATGTCAGAGAGCTCCCTGCTGCTGTGCCAGGGGCCCCAGTCCCGGGCCGGCCCCTCCATCCCACCCACAGAGGCGGCAGCAGGGCAAGCCAAGGGGACAGGCTGGGGGGGCGGACTCCCCCTCCCCCCTCCTCTCACCGTCCCTGCTCCAGTCAGCAGCTCAGAAGCGAGTCCCGTGCCTGGGGACCCCCACGGCATCTCCTTGGCAGGTGGGGGCCCCGCCACCCTCCAGCCTCGTGAAGACCTCTGGTTGGAAGGGCTGGGCCAGGCGGGGGCGCATGGTGAGGCCCTCAGACGGACAGACAGACTAGAAGGCATCACCCACAGCCAGGCCCTGCGGCCTTGCAGCGGTCCCCCCAAGACAGAACGAGAGTGATGAAGGGGTGGGTCCCCCGTCAGTCTGAGGGACTCCGAAAGGGACCCCGGGTGACCCTGGAGGGAACCTTGATGAAGGTCTAACTCCAGGCTCTGGTCTTCGGTGAAACAGGTTCTGAAGCTAGGAAGCTGGAATCAACGGCACTGAAACAGAGTTTCATGTGAGGCTGAACGTGGAGCTCCGAGCACATTAAGTTGGATAATTCGGTGTCCCAGTCGCACAGGCCACGTGAGGCTGGTGGCGGCCGGGCTGGACATTCTAGAACGTTCCTGTCACCCCAGAGGGCTTTTGCTTGGTGCTGTCCTTAGAAACAATGAGCAAAGTGAAGTCAGATGAGCACCTCCTCACGAACATGAAGGGACAGTGACCCCTGAGGTCTTCACGAAGGGGCCTTCGGCAGGCCAGCAGGGTCCTCGCAGGATTAGGTCAGCGCCCAAAACTCAGAATACAGAGGAAGAGGGAGTGCCCGCAGGTGTCCCGAAGGTGAGGCAAACAGATGAGACCCCCGAGGAGCAGAGAAACCACCCAAGACGCACAGAGGCGCTCACGCAGATAAACGGCCAAAGGCGATGGGCCTCGGACACTTCCGCTGACCCCGGCCGAGGACGGGTGGGGCTGCACCCGCTGTGAGATTCGGGAAGCGGAGCTGGACTGGCCACCCTCAGGGTCCACGCCAGGGACTCAGCAGGTCCTGGGGCTGGGCCAGGTGAGCGGTGTGAGACGCAGGCCCGAGTAGCTGCTCCCAATCCTCAGCGACCAAGCTCTGGGAGAGGCCGGCACCTCGGCACCTGCTGGAGATGCTGCCGGCACCCGCTCAGGGTCCCATCTGTCTTGCTGCGGGGATGCCAGGCCGGGGGCTGCAGGGCGGATGCCGGCTGCTTCCTTGCCAGGGCCTCCTGAGCGGGGAGCCGAGTCAGGGGCGCTAAGCCCAGCTATGAGGCCTCACCCTCACAGCCTGTCGCCTCCCAGGGGCCCTCCTGATGGCACCACCCTGGGCTTGGGGTCTCAACATGGAATCAGGGGGACGCGTTCGCTCCGTAACACTCAGCCCTGTGGTTTCTGGCAGACAAGTTGGTCTAGCGCAGAACAGGGGAGGGAGGAAGGCAGCGCTATTGTGCCTCTTGGCACACCCCCTCCCGCTCTGCGCCCCCACAACGTGGGGAAGAGACTGCAGACGCGGCGGGGGTTGTGAAGAGAGTGGCGAGCCGCACAGACCGGGAGGCCCTGGTGAGGGTGCCGAGGAAACGCTGGCGGCAGCCGTGCTGGCCTGAGCACGGACGCGGCTGCCCACGGGCCCCATCCGCATGGCCTGAAAAGGTGCAGGCTCACAGCCCGCCCGAGTCCAAGCGCCCCTCGAGTCCCCACGGAGGAGACTGTTCACACGTCCAGCTGTGCCCCGGCAGAGCCCGGTACGGACAGTGTGGTCAGAGGAGCAGGTGCAGAAGAGACGGGGTCTGGAAGATGAGCAGTGAGAATCAGGACGGGCACTTCTGAACACTCCTGAAACACGAGGTGTACAGGAAGCTCGCTTCAGCTAAATTCAGGGACCGTCTGGACACCAAGGGCGCGCAGGCAGAGCTAACCAGGTGGACTGGAGCCTATCCCGGGGCGCGGGAGGCCCTGCACTGAGAGGGCCAAGTGCCTCTTTGGGGAAAATGCATCCGGTATGAGGTTGTCCCGTGTTATTGGAATACTGGTCTTCTAGGGCTCAACAGCACTGACCCTTGATGGGTGAATGTGCTGTGATAACCGCTCTCTCTGGCCCCAGGCCCGGAGGGACAGGAACTGGTGTGGCAGGCCGAGAGTGCTGAATGAGGTGGGAGCTGGCTTCCAGCTCCTGGCGGCCCACACGGAAACAAACCGGGCTCAGGGGCGAGCCGGGTGCAGCCCTGCGTTCCGGGGCGGACGAGGCTGAGGGCCCAGGGCAGTCCTCCTCACACACAACAGGAGCACCAGCCGGCTGTGTGGTGAAGGGGAAGGGCAAAGCCAGCCCCAGAGCCCTGCAGCCGCCGGGGTGGGGCGGGGCAAGGCCCGAGGTCATGGCTGTTGATTGTCCAGGCCAGCGAGGCCACAGGCCGCTGTGCTCAGCGCCACAGCAGGCGTGCCGGTGAGCTCACACGTGCGGACAAGCGGCAGCTGGACGGGTCCCCGAGCGCCAGGGTGGGAGGGCACCGGCAGGGCACCGGCCACACTGCTGACCGGTCACTGCAACACCAGTGGTTAAAGGTACGAACCTCACACTCCCTAGGATGGCTGAGGTTAAAAAAAAACAGTAACACAAGTGTGGTTGAGGATGTGGGGAAATTGGAACCCTCATTCAGTGTTGGTGGGAATATAAAATGGGGCAGCGGCTGGAAGACAGTATGGAGGTTCCTCAAAAAATTAAAAATGGAATTACCACATGACCCATTAATTCCACTTACACACCCAAAGGAACTGAACACAGGGTCTTGAAAGATATTCACACCTCCGTGTTCACAGCATCATTGTTCACAGTAGCTGAAAAGTGGAAGCAGCCCAAATGTCCACCAAGTCAATGGACAAGCAAAACGTGGTCCATCCACGCAGTGGGCTATCATCCCGTCTTTAAAAAGAAAGAAAACCCGCAGTGTGCTGTGTGTGTTACTCACAGCTTGGAGGACATTATTCTGGGTGAAATAAACCAGATACAAAAAGACAAATACTGTCTGATCCTAGTTTTGAGGTCCCCAGTGGCTCAGATGGTAAAGAATCTGCCTGCAACGCGGGAGACCTGGGTTAGATCCCTGGGTTGGGAAGAGGGCACGGCAACCCACTCCAGTATCCTCACCTGGAGAATTCCACGGACAGAGGAGCCTGGCAGGCTGCAGTTCATGGGGTGGCAAAGAGTCAGACACGACACACATGAGCATCCCGCTGGGGGCGGGAGGGGGGCTGCAGAGTGAGTGTCCAGTGATTCTGTTTGGGAAGAGCAAGTTCTGGGCTGATGGGGGTGACCGCTGCACAACGTGAACATCCCTGCACACTTGAAACAGGCAAGACGGGAGACTTGGTGCTCGGTGTATTTCACCAGAGTGAAGGAGAAGGGGTGAGCCTGCTGGCTGAGGGGCCCCTGATGACCCGAGGATGGCGCTGGAGGCCGGCTGGGCCGATGCCCACACGGGCACAGGAAAAGGTGTGCTCAGGGCAGGACGCAAAGGGAGGTGCGCTGCACACGTGCTGAGTCAAACCCGGATGGCCGGCATGAGACCCACCTCCCCCCACAGCCCCAGGCGCAGCCCCCCCCACCGCCTCAGCAAGAACACTGCTGAGGCGGGTCTCTGGGGAGGGTGGGGAGACGGGATCTGAGCGTTTCCACGTCAGGAATGGCTTAAGTCACAAATAAAGCCCCTAGCCGAGGCGCTGGAGTGAGACAGGCTCGCGCCTCCGCAGACTGGAAGACCTTTGCGAGGCTGGGGAAAGGGTGTACAGGGTCATCAGGCCTTGAGCAGGAGGGCCTGGACATGGCCCCCAGCCCGCCAGGCAGCATGGGCAGGAAGGCAGACAGGTTCTCCTTCGTGCACCCCAATACCTTGGTCCCCAAAGACTCGGAGGCTTCCATGGATCTCAAGCCCCCAAACAGCCCTTTCCCGGAGCAGGGTCCCGGTGACATCGCGCCCCCTGCCCCCGGGGGCTTCGGGGACTTGCTGGGAAGCGGCCCAAGGCTGTCTCAGACCCCCCACCCTTGGCTCTTACCTTTGGGAGCGTGTAGGGTGTGCGGGTGTTTACAAACGCGAAGGATCCCCCTGCAGGTTTCTGCCCTCCGGTGGGCAGAACGGGGCAGGCACCGTCTCTCACAGCAGAGGCCAGCGTGTCCTCGAGGATTCGGGATCTTTCATACACAGCCCCTAGTCCTGCCGAACGGTGGGTGCACCCTTGTTCTGGCGGGTCCCTGCGGCTGGGGGCCCAACTGGGGCCTCTTAGAAGACATTTCCAGGACAGGGCTGGGGGAGGGGCTGAGTGCTCGGCCGCCTGGAACCTCCGGAGGGCGAGAACTGCAGGGCGGTTGGAGACAGGCTTCCCGCTTACCTCGCCGACCAGAGCAACCACTTAACTCTCTGAAAGATCCCCTAGCTGCTGAAAAGCCGCCGGGCATTCAGCCCGGAGGCGTATTGTTATGCGGGCCCGCGCCTCCGGCTGCTTCCTCCTCCCACCCGGCTGGGAGCACGTCCGGCCACGCCCAGTCCCCGCCGGGTCTGAGCCCCAGCGCAGGGTGGGGCCCTCAGTCAAGACTCGGAAAAGGCTCCTGGGGCGATTTCGATAAAATCCTTTTCAAGCTGCACGAACCCTGGCCTCCGCCTAGGTGGAAAAGCTCAGGGCCGCGCTTCCTGCCCCGGGCCCACCCAGCCCACGCACCTCCGTGAACGGGAGGGGACCCCTCCCCGGGAGCGCGTTATCCTGGGAACCTCCTTCCTGGACGAAGCTCGGCCCAAGGCCGCGGGCTCTTCCCTGGACGGCCCGCGGGGGGCGGCCGGATACCGCTTACACCTCCCCCACCGGTTCCGGCTGAACCCGGCCCCCGCCGGTTCCCCGGGCCCTCCCCGTGGCGCCCGGCCTCCTCCCAGCTCGCAGGGGCTCGCCCACCGCGGCCGGTCTGCGCTGGTGGGAAGTCGGGGCAAGCAGGGTCTCGAGACCTGGACAAGGCTGGTATGCGATGCGGGCCCCGAGCTCGGGTTCCACGTGCCCACAGCCCTCTTCCGACGGGAGATGGGCCTCCTAGGCCTGGTGGGGCCGGGCAGAATCCCAGCTGGGTCCCTCCCAGGGGTCCCGAGGCCATTTTAACCTCCCAGTTATCTCCAGCCCTACGTTCCTACCCAGAGCGCAACCTGCACACAGGATTGAGTCAGAAAAAGCAGTCTTTTTATTGAACACACCTAGGTTTGGTTGGGGGGGGGAGGGGAGGGGAGGGGAGGGCAGCAGGCAGGGTCAGGGCTGAAGGGGCGGCCCTCCGGCGCGGGGACCGCGGAGGGACAGGCCTCACGGGCGCGGGTCGGCTAGGACACCTCGCTCGGCCGCGGCGCTGCCCAGGATGAAGCCCACGGCCAGGGACACGGTCTGGTCGAAGGAGCCGCGCAGCTGCTCCACGTGCTGGTTCAGCGTCAGCAGCTGGTCACGCAGCGGGCCCAGGATGGACACGATGTCGCCGAGGTGCCCCAGGGTCTGCAGGAGGGCGGCGTTCAGCGACGGCGGCGCGGGCTGCTGGGGCGCGTGGTCCTCCGGGCGGCCGGGCGGCGAGTCGGGGTCTTCCCGGGCGGGGCCCGGGGACGGCGGTGGCGGGGAGCCGGGGGCGCGGAAGGACTCGGGCTCTTCGGGGCGGCCAGGCGCAGGCGTGAAGGTGCAGGGGGCCGTCGGGGAGCCGGGGGCGTGCGGCGCGTCCGCAGACTTGGGCGGGGACGGGCTGAACCTGAGCGTCCACGCGGGATCCGAGTCGAGCTCTCGGGACGCGGGCAGCGGCGCGGCGCCTGGAACGCGGAGCCGCCGGTTGCCGGGGGCGCGCCCCCCCTCCCCACAGCCCGCTTCCCCCCCGCACTCCTCCGTCTGGGGCGCGCCCTCCCCCACCCCGGCCCACCTACCCGGCTCGGCGGGCGCGGCGGAGGCAGGCCGGCGGCCGCGCGGGGGTCGTCCGGGCCCAGGGGAGCGGCGGCGTCCGCGCCTGCGCCCGTTGTCGCCGAGGAGGCCCATAAGCTGGCGGATCTGCGCGTCGAAGGGCCCGGGCGGCTGGCCGTGCGCGTCGCGGACCTTGTCCTTGAGGAACTTGTAGCGGCGGCGGCACTGCGCGGGGGTGCGCCGCACCTGCTGGCGGGCCAGCGCGGCCGACACGCGGCGGTAGGTGGGCAGCGCCCGGCGGCGGTCCAGCAGGAGCGCGCGCCACACGGCGGGCTGCAGCAGCGTGCCGAGCAGCAGCTCCGTCTCGCGCGCACTCCAGGGCGTGCGCTGAGCCGAGCCCGGCGACACGGGCGAGCCGGGGGACGCGGGCGAGCCGGGGGGCGCGGGGGGCGCCAGCGCGCCGGGTGAGGCGGCTCTCCGGGGCGGCGTCGCCGGGGCGCCCCCCGCCAGCCGCGGCTCGGGGTCCGGGCTGGCGGGCGATGGCGGCTCGGGCGGGGGCGGCCGCCGCGGCCGCAGTAGCATCCCGGGGCCGGCGGGGTCGAGGCCGAGGCCCGGGGGGAGCCGTCAGGTCGCGCTCGGGAGACCCTGCGCGCGCGCCCTGCTCGCAGCCGGCGCCGAAGCCCCGCCGGGTCTACGCGGCCCTCCCCCCGCCCCGCCCCGCCCCGCCCCGCGCGCCAAGTTCACCCCGACCGCGGCAACGCCTGGTCTCCGGGCCAGGCTTCGGGGTCGCGGGCCTAGGGCTCCTGGAGGAAGGCTCTGCCCCCGCCCGCCTACCGCGAAAGCGCCCGCCCAGCCCCCTTGTCTGTGCTTCCTAAACCGCGCGATCAAGGCCGAACGAACACGGCATCGCGTGTCGGGCGCGCGAGGTTCCGGCCGGGGTTACGCATGTGCGGTGCCCTTTCACCGCTGCGTAGAGGAAGCCATGGAACGTTCTGGCTCCCAAGCCCCGTTTTTCCTCTGGTGCACCCCAGATATCCCTGAATGTAATCGTGTTCTGGTTCCACCAGCCACCCAGACCCCCGGCCCCTCTGCGGTTTTCGTTTGCGGAGGCGGTAGCGCTCACCGCTATCTGCGGGACCTGATGGAGAGCGCTAGGCCCGTGGGCAGACTTAGGGTCGGAATGCACATACACCGCACGCAAGGGGCCTGTCTTATTCTGATGAAGAACGGCCACCGCCAACATTGTGTTTACTAGAGTGTCAAGCCTTACCCCCTGAGATACTAAGGGTAAGAGAAAGGTGCCCAAAGTTACAGTTTCTGCTCAGTTCAGTTCAGTTCAGTCGCCCAGTCGTGTCCGACTCTTTGCGACCCCATGAATCGCAGCACGCCAGGCCTCCCTGTCCATCACCAACTCCGGGAGTTCATTCAGACTCACGTCCATCGAGTCGGTGATGCCATCCAGCCGTCTCATCCTCTGTCGTCCCCTTCTCCTCCTGCCCCCAACCCCTCCCAGCATCAGGGTCTTTTCCAATGAGTCAACTCATCGCATGAGGTGGCCAAAGTACTGGAGCTTCAGCTTTAGCATCATTCCTTCCAAAGAAATCCCAGGGCTGAGCTCCTTCAGAATGGACTGGTTGGATCTCCTTGCAGTCCAAGGGACTCTCAAGAGTCGTCTCCAACACCACAGTTCAAAAGCATCAATTCTTCGGTGCTCAGCTTTCTTCACAGTCCAACTCACATCCATATATGACCACAGGAAAAACCATAGCCCTGACTAGATGGACCTTAGTCGGCAAAGTAATGTCTCTGCTTTTGAATATGCTGTCTAGGTTGGTCATAACTTTTCTTCCAAGGAGTAAGCATCTTTTAATTTCATGGCTGCAGTCACCATCTGCAGTGATTTTGGAGCCCCCCAAAATAAAGTCCTACACTGTTTCCACTGTTTCCCCATCTATTTCCCATGAAGTGATGGGACTGGATGCCATGATCTTGATTTTCTGAATGTTGAGCTTTAAGCCAACTTTTTCACTCTCCTCTTTCACTTTGATCAAGAGGCTTTTTAGTTCCTCTTCACTTTCTGCCATAAGGGTGGTGTCATCTGCATATCTGAGGTTAGTGATATTTCTCCTGGCAATCTTGATTCCAGCTTGCGTTTCTTCCAGTCCAGGGTTTCTCATGATGTACTCTGCATATAAGTTAAATAAGCAGGGTGACAATATACAGCCTTGATGTACTCCTTTTCCTATTTGGAACCAGTCTGTTGTTCCATGTTCAGTTCTAACTGTTGCTTCCTGACCTGCAGACAGATTTCTCAAGAGGCAGGTCAGGTGGTCTGGTATTCCCATCTCTCTCAGAATTTTCCAGTTTATTGTGATCCACACAGTCAAAGGCTTTGGCATAGTCAATAAAGCAGAAATAGATGTTTTTCTGAAACTCTCTTGCTTTCTCCATGATCCAGCGGATGTTGGCAATTTGATCTCTGGTTCCTCTGCCTTTTCTAAAACCAGCTTGAACATCAGGAACTTCACGGTTCACATTTTGTTGAAGCCTGGCTTGGAGAATTTTGAGCATTACTTTACTAGCGTGTGAGATGAGTGCAATTGTGCGGTAGTTTGAGCATTCTTTGGCATTGCCTTTCTTTGGAATTGGAATGAAAACTGACCTTTTCCAGTCCTGTGGCCACTGCTGAGTTTTCCAAATTTGCTGGCATATTGAGTACAGCACTTTCACAGCATCATCTTTCAGGATTTGAAATAGCTCCACTGGAATTCCAACACCTCCACTAGCTTTGTTTGTAGTGATGCTTTCTAAGGCCCACTTGACTTCACATTCCAGGATATCTGGCTCTAGGTGAGTGATCACACCATCGTGATTATCCTGGTCGTGAAGATCCTTTTTGTACAGTTCTTCTGTGTATCCTTGCCACCTCTTCTTAATATCTTCTGTTAGGTCCATACCATTTCTGTCCTTTATCGAGCCCATCTTTGCATGAAATGTTCCCTTGGTATCTCTACTTTTCTTGAAGAGATCGCTAGTCTTTCCCATTCTGTTGTTTTCCTCTATTTCTTTGCGTTAATCGCTGAAGAAGGCTTTCTTATCTCTTCTTGCTATTCTCTGGAACTCTGCATTCAGATGCTTATATCTTTCCATTTCTGCTTTGCTTTTCGCGTCTCTTCTTTTCACAGCTATTTGTAAGGCCTTCCCAGACAGCCGTTTTGCTTTTTTGCATTTCTTATCCATGGGGATGGTCTTGATCCCTGTCTCCTGTACAATGTCACGAACCTCATTCCATAGTTCATCAGGCACTCTATCTATCAGATCTAGGCCCTTAAATCTATTTCTCACTTCCACTGTATAATCATAAGGGATTCGATTTAGGTCATACCTGAATGGTCTAGCGGTTTTCCCTACTTTCTTCAATTTAAGTCTGAATTTGGCAATAAGGAGTTCATGATCTGAGCCACAGTCAGCTCCCGGTCTTGTTTTTGTTGACTGTATAGAGCTTCTCCATCTTTGGCTGCAAAGAATATAATCAATCTGATTTCGGTGTTGACCACCTGGTGATGTCCATGTATAGAGTCTTCTCTTGTGTTGTTGGAAGAGGGTGTTTGCTATGACCAGTGCATTTTCTTGGCAGAACTCTTAGTCTTTGCCCTGCTTCATTCCGCATTCCAAGGCCAAATTTGCCTGTTAGGAAGTCGTATTTCTTGACTTCCTACTTTAGCATTCTAGTCCCCTATAATGAAAAGGATATCTTTTTTGGCTGTTAGTTCTAAAAGGTCTTGTAGGTCTTCATAGAACCGTTCAACTTCAGCTTCTTCAGCGTTACTGATTGGGGCATGGACTTGGATTACGGTAATATTGAATGGTTTGCCTTGGAAACGAACAGAGATCATTCTGTCGTTTTTGAGATTGCATCCAAGTACTGTATTTCGGACTCTTTTGTTGACCATGATGGCTACTCCATTTCTTCTGAGGGATTCCTGCCCGCAGTAGTAGATATAATGGTCATCTGAGTTAAATTCACCCATTCCAGTCCATTTTAGTTCGCTGATTCCTAGAATGTCGACGTTCACTCTTGCCATCTCTTGTTTGACCACTTCCAGTTTGCCTTGATTCACGGACCTGACATTCCAGGTTCCAGTCACATCCACAGCTGGGTGTTGTTTTTGCTTTGGCTCCATCCCTTCATTCTTTCTGGAGTTATTTCCCCACTGATCTCCAGTAGCATATTGGGCACCTACCGACGTGGGGAGTTCCTCTTTCAGTGTCCTATCATTTTGCCTTTTCATACTGTTCATGGGGTTCTCAAGGCAAGAATACTGAAGTGGTTCAGCCTTCTAGAAATCCTAGCCAGAGAATAAACCAACAAAAAGGTGTGGAAAGTATGGAGATAGCCAAGGAAGAAGTGATACAGTGCTCCTTGCACGTAATATGGTGGTGCACGTGGAAAGTGCAAAATCTTCAGCCACAGTCAGAAGCAGTGAGCTTTGCAAGGTCATTGAATACAAAATTGAGCAAAAGTCAATTGTATTTCTGTATACTAACTACAGTAGCTTTATGAAACTCCTTGTTGTTGTTCAGTTGCTAAGTCATGTGCCACTCTTTGAGACTCCATGCACTGCAATACACCAGGCCTCCCTGTTCTTCACTATCTTCCGGAGCTTGCTCAAATTCCTGTCCATTGAGTCCATGATGCCTCCAACATCTCATCCTCTGTCCTCCCCTTCTCCTGCCCTCAGTCTTTCCCAGCATCAGGGTCTTTTCCAGTGAATTGGCTCTTCACATCAGGTGGCCAAAGTATTGCAGCTTCACCTTCAGCATTAGTCCTTCCAATGAATATTCAGGATTGATTTCTTTTCAGATTGACTGGTTTGATCTCTCTGCCATCCACGGGATTCTCAAGACTTTTCCAGTACCACGGTTTGAAAGCATCAGTTGTTAGATGCTCAGCCTTCTTTATGGTCCAACTCTCACATCCTTACCTGACTACTGGGAAATCGATAGCTTTGACTAGGCAAACCTTTGTTGGCAATGCGATGTCTCTGCTTTTTAATATGCTGTCTAGGTTTGTCAAAGCTCTTCTCCCAAGGAACAAGCATTTTTAAATTTCATGGCTGCAGTCACCATCTGCAGTGATTTTGGAGCCCAAGAGATTAAAAGCTGCAACTGTTTCCACTTTTCCTCCATCTATTAACCATGAGGCGATGGGACCGGACGCTGTGAAAGAGGAGAGTGAAAAAGCTGGTCTAAATCTCAGCATTAAAAAAACTAAGATCACATCATCTGCATGTCCAAAGTCGACACTTCTCCCAGCAGTCTTGATTCCAGCTTGTGATCCATCCAGCTGGGCATTTCCCATGATGTGTTCTGCACAAAAGTTCAGTAAGCAGGTGACGTAAGTATGCAGCCTTGATGTGCTTCTTTCCCAATCTGGAACCAGTCCGGTGTCCTATGCCTGGTTCTAACTGTTGCTTCTTGACCTGCACACAGGTTTCTCGGGAGGCAGAGTAGTCTAGGATTCCCATCTCTTTAAGAATTTCGCAGCTCTCTCGACTCCATCTTGGCAGTAACGGCAGTGGTGTCTGTGATCTAGTTGCCAACATGCAGCTCTCTGCACCCAGGAGCTACACACTCCAGGTGACAGACCAGGAGACCGTTGCCCAGATCACGGCTCAGGTAGCCTCATTGGAGGGCATCCCTCCAGAAAATCAAGTTCTGCTCGTGGCAGGCACACCCCCAGAGGATGAGACTACCCCGGGCCAGTTTAGGGTGGAGGCTCTGAGCACTCTGGAAGTAGTTGGCTGCATGCTTGGAGGTAAAGCCCATGGTTCCCGCCAGGCCCATGCTAGGAAAGCCAGAGGTCACACTCCCAAGGTGGCCAAACAGGAGAAGAAGAAGAAGACAGGCCGGATCGAGAGGCACATGCCGTACAACCAGCGCTTTGCCAGTGTGGTGCCCGCCTGTGGCAAGGAGAAGGGCCCCAGTGCCAGCTCTCCATTCCTTTGTAATCTTGACTTTCTCTAATAAAGCCGCTTAGTCCAATCCAAAAAATAAAATTTCCACAGTTTGTTGTGATCCACACAGTCAGAGGCTTTTGGGTAGTCAGTGAGGCAGAAGTAGATATTTTTCAGAGATTCTCTTGCTTTTTCTTTGATCTGGTGGATGTTGGCTTTTTGATCTCTGGTTTCTCTGCCTTTTCTAAATCCAGCTTGTACATCTGGAAGTTCCTAGCTCATGTTCTGTTGAAGCCTACCTTGAAGGATTCTGAGCATTGCCTTGCTAGCCTGTGAAATGACTGCAATTGTACAGTAGTTTGAACATTCTTTGGCATTGCCCTCTTTGGGATTGGAATGAAAAGCGACCCTTTCCAGTCCTGTGGCCATTGCTGAGTTTTCCAAATTTGCTGGCATATTGAGTGCAGCATTTTGACAGCATCATCTTTCAGGATTTGAAACAGCTCAGCTCGAATTCCACCACCTCCACTAGCTTTGTTTGCAGTGACACTTCCTAGGGCCCGCTTGACTTCACACCCACGATGCCTGGCTCTAGATGAGTGATCACACCATCACGGTTTTCCAGGTCATTAAGACCTTTCTTGTACAGATTTTTGGTGTGTTCTTGCCACCTCTTCTTAGTATCCTCTGCTTCTGTTAGGTCCTTGCTGTTTCTGTCCTTTCTTGAGCCCATCTTTGCATGAAGTGTTCCCTTGGTATCCTCAGTTTTCTTGAAGAGATCTCTAGTCATTCCCATTCTATTGTTTTCCTCTATTTCTTTGCATTGATCACTGAGGAAGGCTTTCTTATCTCTCCTTGCTATTCTCTGGAAATCTGCATTCAGTTGGCTATATCTTTCCCTTTTTCTTCTTTGCCTTTCACTTCTCTTTGTAAAGCCTCCTGGACAACCACTTTCCTTCTTGCATTTCTTTCTCTTGGGAGTGGTTTTGGTCACCGCCTTCGGTACAGTGTTACGAACCTCTGTCCATAGTTCCTCAGGCACTCTGCCTACACCAGATCCAATCCCTCGGATCTGTCACCTCCGCTGCATAATCATGAGGGATTTGATTCAGGTCACAGCTAAATGGTCTAGTAGTTTCCCCTGCTTTCTTCAATTTAAAACTGATTTTGGCAATAAACAGCGCCTGATCTGAGCCACAGTCAGCTCCAAATCTTGTTTTTGCTGAGCCTCTCCGTCTTCAGCGGCAAAGAACAGAGTCAGTCTGGTTTCAGTGCTGCCCATCTGGAGACGTCCGTGCGTAGCATCGTCTCTCGTGTTGCTGAAAGAGGGTGTCCGCTGTGCCCGTGTGTTCTGGGCAGAACTCAGCTGCCCTGCTTCACTGTGTGCTCCAAGGCCAACCGTGCCTGTCGCTGCAGATCCTCTTGACTCGCTGCGTTTGCACTCTAATCCCCCGTGGTGGAAAGGACACGTTCGTTTGGTGTTAGTTCGAGGAGGTCCTGTAGGTCTTCATGGAACTGCTCGACTTCAGCTTCAGCATTAGTGGTCGGGGCACAGACCTGGATCACTGGGATACCGAATGGTTTGCTTGGAAACAAACCGAGATCATTCTGTCGTTCTTGAGACTGCACCCGAGCACTGCATTTTGGACTCTTAATTGACTCTGAAGGCTACTCCATTTCTTCTAAGGGATTCTTCTCACAGTAAATATAATGGTCATCTGAATTAAATTCTCCCTTTGGTGTCCATTTTGATTCTTAGACTCCTTCAGTTCAGTTCAGTCGCTCAGTCATGTCCGAGTCTTTGTGACCCCATGGGTCGCAGCACGCCAGGCCTCCCTGTCCATCACCAACTCCCGGAGTTCACTCAGACTCACATCCATCAAGTCGGTGATGCCATCCAGCCATCTCATCCTCTGTTGTCCCCTTCTCCTCCTGCCCCCAGTCCCTCCCAGCATCAGGGTCTTTTCCAGTGAGTCAGCTCTTCGCATGAGGTGGCCAAAGTACTGGAGTTTCAGCTTCAGCATCAGTCCCTCCAGTGAACACCCAGGACTGATCTCCTGTAGGATGGACTGGTTGGATCTCCTCGCAGTCCAAGGGACTCTCAAGAGTCTTCTCCAACACCACAGTTCAAAAGCATCAATTCTTTGGCACTCAGCCTTCACAGTCCAACTCTCACATCCATACATGACCACTGGAAAAACCATAGCCTTGACTAGATGGACCTTTGTTGGCAAAGTAATATCTCTGCTTTTCAATATGTTATCAAGGTTGGTCATAACTTTCCTTCCAAGCAGTAAGCGTCTTTTAATTTCATGGCTGCAGTCACCATCTGCAGTGATTCTGGAGCCCAAAAAAATAAAGTCTGACACTGTTTCTACTGTTTCCCCATCATTCTGCCATGAAGTGATGGGACCAGGTGCCATGATCTTAGTTTTCTGAATGTTGAGCTTTAAGCCAACTTTTTCACTCTCCTCTTTCACTTTCATCAAGAGGCTTTTTAGTTCCTCTTCACTTTCTGCCATAAGGGTGGTGTCATCTGCATATCTGAGGTTACTGATATTTCTCCTGGCAATCTTGATTCCAGCTTGGGCTTCTTCCAGCCCAGCATTTCCCATGATGTACTCTGCATAGAAGTTAAATAAGCAGGGTGACAATATACAGCCTTGACGTACTCTTTTTCCTATTTGGAAACAGTCTGTTGTTCCATGTCCAGTTCTAACTGTTGCTTCCTGACCTGCATATAGGTTTCTCAAGAGGCAGGTCAGGTGGTCTGGTATTCCCATCTCTTTCAGAATTTTCCACAGTTTATTGTGGTCTACACAGTCAAAGACTTTGGCATAGTCAATAAAGCAGCAATAGATGTTTTTCTGGACCTCTCTTGCTTTTTTGATGATCCAGTGGATGTTGGCAATTTGATCTCTGGTTTGTCTGCCTTTTCTAAAACCAGCTTGAACATCTGGAAGTTCACAGTTCACGTACTGCTAAAGCCTGGCTTGCAGAATTTTGAGCATTACTTTACTAATGTGTGAGATGAGTGCAATTGTGCGGTAGTTTGAGCATACTTTGGCACTGCCTTTCTTAGACTCCTTGGTGTGGGATAATTCTAAATCTCCACCCGGGTTATACAGACGGCAAAGAGTGCCTGCTATCTTTCTTGGCCCTGGAACTTGGGCAACGCTGAGAAGTCGGTGGCTGCACAGCCCTGCTGACTAGACTGCGGTGCAGCAGGCCCCCTGCTCGCGGCCCTCGAGTGCTCACAGGAGCCCCTCCGCTCGCGGCCCTCAGCCCTCGTGTGCTCACAGCAGCCCTCAGCCCTCGTGTGCTCACAGCAGCCCTCAGCCCTCGTGTGCTCACAGCAGCCCTCAGCCCTCGTGTGCTCACAGCAGCCCTCAGCCCTCGTGTGCTCACAGCAGCCCTCAGCCCTCGTGTGCTCACAGCAGCCCTCAGCCCTCGTGTGCTCACAGCAGCCCTCAGCCCTCGTGTGCTCACAGCAGCCCTCAGCCCTCGTGTGCTCACAGCAGCCCTCAGCCCTCGTGTGCTCACAGCAGCCCTCAGCCCTCGTGTGCTCACAGCAGCCCTCAGCCCTCGTGTGCTCACAGCAGCCCTCAGCCCTCGTGTGCTCACAGCAGCCCTCAGCCCTCGTGTGCTCACAGCAGCCCTCAGCCCTCGTGGGCTCCAGCTGTGTTTGGTTACCCTGTGCTCTCAGTCTGCCCCCGTGGTCCTCTCTAGACCTTTCTGCCCATGTACTCGACACTCTGGGGAGACTGGCGGGCATTCTGAGGCTTGCCCCCCAGTTTGGGTTTGTCTAGTGTCTTCTCACGATTAGACCGGGGCTCGAGGGCCTGGGACGAGACCCCAGAAGTGACGTGCCATCTGCTTAGTGTGACCCTCCTCTGCAGTTAGGGTGAAGCCTGCATCTCCCCACTGTGAGGGCACCCTCGCGGGGGCCAGTCGCCAGGTGCCCCCAACACCAGCTGCCCCTCCCGGGGCAACACCAGCTGCCCCTCCCGGGAGCCCGTTCGGGTTCCCCCTGGGATTCCTGTTGCTCATTCAGCTGTCTGCTGACGCCGGTAAGGGCTGACTTGGACCCTCCTCCTGGCCCACAGCCCGTCGCTGCCACGCGTGGGGCGCACGTGGTCGGCTCTGGCTGTGGGAGCAGCTCTCCCCTCTTGTCCTGTGTCCCTCGGACGCGATCTGCCTCTGTCCCCTTCCTCCCTGTAGCTCCTGACTCGTGTGCTGTGCTTTCCCCACCCCAGCCCTGGAATCGGCCGTTCAGCTGTTTCCTTGTTCTTTCTGGAGACCTGAATGTTATCTGGAAACCAAGATTTGGGGTGTCAGTGCTTTAGGGGCTGTGGTGTGGGGGCAGCTGTGAGGAGGAGGAGCGATGCTGCTGGCATCTGGAGGGCGGAGCCCAGAGATGCCAAGAAGACCCCCAGGCTCGGGCGGCCCCACAGCAGAGAGACCACCGCCCTGCGGTGCCTGCCAGGCCTGAACCGCAGCAGCACGACCCTTGCTGGTGGTGACAGGCCCGGGCACCCCTCAGTCCCCCCCGAGGACAAGCTGGCCGTCCAACCTGTGGGCTGTGGGCGAGGTCTGGGTGGCCGGGCCCTGGGATGGTAGGGTTTGTGGTGGGCAGGGCGGGGCTGTGGTGTCCGGAGGCCTCCGCGGGCGGCGACTGTGGGAGGCCGGCCGTCTCCTCCGGAGGCAGCTTGCAGGCCCCGGGGTGTGGGGCGAGGTCCTGGGGCCGCCTTGCCCCTGGCTTGTCACCCAAGATCATTGCCGCCCGCCCTCACGAGCAGCCCTGGAGACATCATCGTGGCTGTGGGGAGCCCCCCGTGACCTGCGGGGCGGACAAAGTGCGGGAGCCGTGGGCAGCCGTCTCGGTAGAAACGGCTTTATTAGAAACTGGAGTGCGTGAGCATGACATGCAGACGGGCGCGCGGGGGCCGAGGCGGCCGCTCCCGGGGCAGCCGCTCCCGGGGCAGAGCCGGTCTGGCTGGAGTGCGTGTTCACGCGGCCGCTGAGCTTTTGAGTTCAGTGCTGAAAACCCAGGAGTTCATCTGCAGAACCAAATTCTCACATGAAAGCCACGTCAGGGCCAGGCGTGCTGCACACCTGTCGCATTTCACATATGCAGGAGCTAGGTGTCGGGAATGAATATACATGGGAAAACACCCTGACGTTAGAAGTTCAGCGTTTTATCAGGTAATGGTTTTCCTTGTAATACTACTAGCTGGTTGCGCCAAAGAATCACTAATCCTAAAACTCAGAAGAATCTTGGGTCTCGCGGCGATTTGCAACGTAAGGATGCTGGTGCCTGGGACGGTCCGGGGCGCTGGCCTCCCTGCCGCGGGTGTGTGAGGCCCAGCCCTGGTCCCCAAGCCACTGGCCGAGCACGTCCTGCCTGCGCTGGGCAAGGCGACACCAGCAGGCCGGTGGAAACAGCCCTGGGGAGCGCTCAGTGCCCCCGAGGCAGCAGGCGCCTCTCCTCTCCGGAAGCACAGTGGCAGCCAGCCACGGGAGGCGGGCACGGGTGTGCGTGTCGCATGCACGGGTGCTGAAGGCGTCCGGGACCACCCCCAGGCGCCCCCCACCCAGCGGGGTCGCAGAGGGGCCGCTGAGGCCATCTTGGCTTTGGAGCTACCGTCTGAGTCCTGCGCCCTTGAACGCGGGGCCTCAGCACAGGGGAACCGGCCCCACGGGGCAGTGCTCTCAGTGGCGAGCAGCGGGCACCGGGGCCATGGGGCATGGGGAGCGGCCGGTGGGAGCTGCGAGCCACTGGCGGGCAGCAGGGGGTGGCCGGGTGAAGGCTGCGAGGCTCGGGCACCCCCACCCCCAGGGCAGGGCGAGCAGCCAGCGCTTGGGGCAGAGAGCGGGATGTCTGGCGGGGGAACTGTGAGCCCAGGGCTGGGCTGTGGCCCCTGGAAGCCTCAGGGCTTCACACGGAAGGTTCCAGAACCCTTGGAATCTGTCGTTAGCAGGGGGACCAGGGGTCCGTCTTGGCCCTCCGTCATGGCAGACACCGGCAGACTCACGCAAACACTGCTCGGGGGCACCCGGGTTACAGTCCGAGGGGTGCGGGGCTCTGGGGGCAGGCTGGGCGGAAGCTGTTCGTCTAAGAAACATAATGAGCGTCCGGGGGTCGGCTCCTGGGAGCCTACTCACCCCGGTCTGGTTTACATCTCACATCTTTAAATTGTACAGTCAGCCTCCCGGCGCCATCTCCGGGTCGGTGTCTGAGCCTGCACTCCAGTCCGACGGCCCTCCTGGGCCGCGGGGGGTCCCAGTCCACCCCGGGCTGCCGCCTCCGCTACTGGAACGTGGCTCTCATCCTCCGCAGCTTGTCCTGAATCTTCCGGGAGTGCTTCTCGCTGGCCGCCTGCCGGGGGCCCGCCCCGCTGTCCGCCGCCAGCACAGTGATGTCGGCCCCGCTGAAGCGGGCGATTCTCTGCTTGAGCTGAGACTGCAACTTGGGGTCGGGGGCGAACGTGTAGGGGTTCTCCTGGAACGCGTGGACCTGGCTCGCCACCCTGGCGATGTTTCTGTGTCGGGAAGAAATGGGACGTAAGTTTGCGCACGTCTCGGGGGCGGTGTTGCAGCTGGTGGGCACTGGCCAGTCCCAGCCTGGCCGCATCAGAGTTCAGACCGCGAGGGGCCAGTCTGCTGTTCATTCACAGGCCAGACCTCATTTCAGGGCCCAGGCGTGTTTGTCCACCTGCCCTGCGTCTGTCCATCCCTCCCTCCCTCCGTCTGTCCGTCCACCTTTCATTCCACAAACGCTGACTGGAGATGTGCTGTGTGAGGCCCGGTCAGTGCTGAAATCCCCACGATAAGGAAGCGTGAGGCAGCCCGAGGCGGCAGACGAGTGCACGCCGGTTAGTCCATCCGGGCGGGTTTGGTGCTCTGCGCTTTGGCCCGGCCCCGTTCAATGACGTGGCGCCCAGGGAACCAGGGAACCGTCCACGTGGGGAGCAAGCCTTTGCCTTCCAGAGCTGGGCGGCAGGCGGCAGCTGACACTCCACTGGGCGTCATCCGGAGAACGGGGGCCTCTGGGCTGCAGACGCTCTGCCCGGGGAGGCTGTGGGCCCCAGACACATGTGCCCACCCTGGTTTTGGGTGAAGACGTGGTGTGTTCCACTCGAAGGCCTCCGTTGTTAATGAGACAGGTGTGCAAACACACGCGCCCGTGAGCCGCGTCAGGAGGAGCACACGTGAGCAGAGCCTGGCCAGGCCCTTTCTGGACTGTGGCCTTCCCTCAGTGCCCGCTTCCCCGTTGATCGCCATGGACCTCTTGCAGTTAAGTATGCCTTGTGGATAATAGTGTTATCTCTAAACTACTGTTTTCAGGGACTGAAAGGGTCTCGCAGGCACAGGTGGAAATGTTGAGCTCCGTGCCCCCTGGGCCCTGCTCACAAAGCAAGGCTGCTGTCCTTGACCCCGAGGAGGCTGGACCAGCCTCCACCTGACTGCAGTGTGAACGGGCAGGCAGGGCAGGGCGGGGAGGATGGAGCTGTGGGAGGGGGCGCTCCTTGCAGACCGGCTGGCCCTGAGCTGGGGGCATCGTGGGCCTGGGGCGCTGTGGAGGGGTGATGTGGCCGGGAGCCCCTGGAGAGGTGGCCTGGGCCTGGATGCTGAGGGGACTGGTGCCGCACAGGCTGAAGTGGGCAGTGACCCTCTTCGGGGGTGTCTGAGTCGCTGGTGGGGTCACGGTGAGGGTGGTCGCAAACAGCGCCCAGTCTGTGCCTCCTGGTGGGTCCCCAGGGGTGCCAGCAGCTGAAGGGGCGGGGGCCTGACCAGGGGTCCAACAGGAGAGCAGAAGCGGGACAGAGGGAAGAGGCGGCTTCTGGGGGCTGGGGGGCGGCTGCACAGAGTTGGGGTTCAGGGTGTGCCTGCTCTCCCAACAGGAAGGGAGGTTGCAACGACCTTCGACCTTGGGGCGGTGTTTGGGGCCACGGATGCCAGCAGTATGGGAAATGTTTACCCCGCACTTGTGGAGGAGGAGGCAGCTGGGGGTCACCTGGAGGGAGCGTGTGGCAGCCTGGGCCAGGGTGAGGGCTAGGTGGGGGCATTCTGGTCCAGGCCTCAGAGGAATAGGAGGGAGGGGGAGACCCCTCACCTGGCTGGCTCACCTGTGGGCCCCTCACCTGGCTGGCTCACCTGTGGGCCCCTCACCTGAGCTGGCTCACCTGTGGGCCCCTCACCTGAGCTGGCTCACCTGTGGGCCCCTCACCTGAGCTTGCTCACCTGTGGGCCCCTCACCTGAGCTTGCTCACCTGTGGGCCCCTCACCTGCTGGCTCACCTGTGGGCTTCTCACCTGAGCTTGCTCCACCTGTGGGCCCCTCACCTGAGCTTGCTCACCTGTGGGCCCCTCACCTGCTGGCTCACCTGTGGGCTTCTCACCTGAGCTTGCTCCACCTGTGGGCCCCTCACCTGGCTGGCTCACCTGTGGGCCCCTCACCTGAGCTTGCTCACCTGTGGGCCCCTCACCTGAGCTTGCTCACCTGTGGGCCCCTCACCTGGCTTGCTCACCTGTGGGCCCCTCACCTGCTGGCTCACCTGTGGGCTTCTCACCTGAGCTTGCTCCACCTGTGGGCCCCGTTGGTCATGGTGAAGCCTCCCGTCTCCAGCTGCTGTATGTGCATGGCCAGCAGGTGGGCTGAGGGCAGGGTGGGCTGGGCCCTGAGGCGCCGTCCTTCCATCAGACACAGGCTGTCGCTCTTCAGGAAGACCTGGGACCCAGACGGGCATGGGGTGAGCAGGGGCAAGGGGGCATCCCTGGTGCCCAGCAGGGCTGGCCAGTGCCATTTGGTGCATGGGGCACCACACCCCAATTTGCCATCCAATTCAAAATGCCCCTTGGCTCCCGGGCTGGGGGTCCAGGCTCTGCAGCGTGTGGGCACAGGAGGAACACTGACTCCCCAGAAAGACATGCGCTTCCTGCTGCTGAGGTGCTGGTTCCAGAAGCGCGATGAGGAACCCCCACCCTAACGAGACAGCAGCAGGCCCCCAGCTGCTGTCAGCCGATGACACACGGGAGCCGTCCTACTGGCGGAGCTGGGCCTGGGCTGGACGCAGGCTGCCCCTGGCGCCTCGGCCCGTCAGCCAGAGGCTGTGTCCTCGCCGACCGTCTCTCTCTCGAGGGGCAGTCAGGAGGCGGTGGGCTTGGATACCTGCACCCCCAGTGGGAGTCAGACCCATAAGGCACAGTCGGCAGGCAGGGCTCCTGGAGCGCTCCTGCCTCTGCCCGTCCCGCCACCCACCGCCCCTGGGGGGACGTGAGCTCCCGGGAGCTCACGCACACCGGTACCTCCACAGCTTTCAGCTCCTCCATCACTTCTGCTATCTTCGCGGGCAGAATTCTCCAGGCCTAGAGTAAAAGCGCGGGTGAAACCCCGGCCCCGCGGGGCCTCCCTGCCCGGCCGCGTGGGGGACCCACCGCGCACTGGCGCACGGCCGCGTGCTCCAGGCCGCCCAGAATCTGCATGGCCGTGGCGAAGTTCCTCCGCTCGTAGCAAAACTTCGCGATCAGCAGAAACTTGGAGAGCAGGGTCACCTGCAGCTGAAACCAGAGAACGAGACACTCGTATCCTGAGCTCTGAGGGGTGCAGGGCAGGGTCGGCGTCGGGGTGGGTGGAGCAGGCGGCCCACAGGGATGGGCACAGAGGCAGGCCCGGTGCTCCCTGTCCCCTGGACAAACCTTGGCTCAGGACAGACGGGGGCAGCGGGGCACGCCCGGGAGCGGGAGAGGGGCCCCACAGGGGCCCAGCGTCTCCTCTGCCCGGCTGGCGGGACAGGGTTGTGCTGCCTGCTTCCACAGGGTCGCTGGTCCACAGGGCAGAGCGCTGGGTCGGCTGGGAACCCCCAGCACCACCCCCCACCCCCGAGGGAGTCTCTGCCCACAGCCCAGTGCAAGGCCCCTCAGTCAGTGCTTGGATTTCACACGATTGCGGTGACTTGGAAGATTCTGGAGGATTCAGCTGACCCTCATTTCAGCCGCACCCCGTGGACCGTCGCCACGGCCAGCACCATCCTTCGGGGGGGACACCACCTGCGACCCCACCGCACACCCTTCTGTGCGCTTGGCCAGTGCCTGGGTCCCGGGATGGCCCAGGGGTCACTCAGCACGTGGCCGCCCCCTGCCTGGCGTGAGAACAGTTACACGCCTGCTTCTCCCGTTGACGTCTTTTTCTTCGCAGGTCTGGACAGAGGCAAAGCAGGAGCCCCCAGCCACTGCAGGCAGAGCTGCCCCACACGGGGGCCAGCCTCGGATACTGGGGTCTTGTGGTGGTCTCCTCGGGCGGCCAGCCTCTCTCCCCCCCCACCGGGCTCAGCACCGTGGCCTGTGTCCCCGGCTGTCCCCACGTGGGGCTGAGTGACAGGCCCTGGCATGGGCAGTGGGGTGCATGGTCGGTCCATTGGCTGTTGGTGGACACGGGGTGGCCTCCTCATCGCAGCTGCTGTGTCCCGTGACTTCTGCGCCCACCGCTGAAGCCGGAGGCCTCGTTTCCCTTTGTTCCCACCGTCACTCGTCTAAAACATGGGGCTTGCCTGGTGGCTCTGCTGGTGAAGAATCCGCCTGTGATGCAGGAGACCTGGGCTCAATTCCTGGGTTGGGAAGATCCCCTGGAGAAGGGAAAGGCTGCCCACCCCAGCGTTCTGGCCTGGAGGATTCCATGGGCTGTGCAGCCCCTGGGGTTGCAGAGAGGCGGGCGCGACCGAGCGGCTCCCACTGTCAGACGCGCCACACTGCTTCCCTTTCTCTGTGCCCCTGTGCTCCCGCGTCCCCAGGGATGGGATCCGAATGGGGTGTGCTGCCACCTCTGAGGGCTTCTCTTCAGCTCAGTTCAGTCGCTCAGTCGTGTCCTCTTTGCCACCCCATGGACCACAGCACGGGCCTCCCTGTCCATCACCAACTCCTGCAGCTTGCACAAACTCACGTCCATCCAGTGGGTGATGCCATCCAGCCATCTCATCCTCTGTCGTCCCCCTCTCCTCCTGCCCCCAATCCCTCCCAGCATCAGGGTCTTTTCCAATGAGTCAGCTCTTTGCATCAGGTGGCCAAAGTACTAGAGTTTCAGCTTCAACATCAGTCCTTCCAATGAACACCCAGGACTGATCCCCTGTAGGATGGACTGGTTGAATCCAAGAGTCTTCTGCAACACCACAGTTCAAAAGCATCAATTCTTCAGCGCTCAGCTTTCTTTAGAGTCCAACTCTCACATCCATACATGACTGCTGGAAAAACCGTAGCCTTGACTAGACAGACTTTGTTGACAAAGTAATGCCTCTGCTTTTTAATATGTTGTCTAGGTTGATCATAACTTTCCTTCCGAGGAGTAAATGTCTTAATTTCATGGCTGCAGTCACCATCTGCAGTGATTTGGGAGCCCAAAAAATAAAGTCGGACACTGTTTCCACTGTTTCCCCATCTATTTCCCATGAAGTGATGGGACCGGATGCCATGATCTTTGTTTTCTGAATGTTGAGCTTCAAGCCAACTTTTTCACTCTCCTCTTTCACTTTCATCAAGAGGCTCTTTAGTTCCTCTTCGCTTCCTGCCATAAGGGTGGTGTCATCTGCATACCTGAGGTTATTGATATTTCTCCCGGCAAACTGGATTCTAGCTTGTGCTTCCTCCAGCCCAGGGTTTCTCATGATGTTCTCTGCATATAAGTTAAATAAGCAGGGTGACAATATACAGCCTTGATGTACTCCTTTTCCTATTTGGAACCAGTCTGTTCCATGTCCAGTTCTAACTGTTGCTTCCTGGCCTGCATACAGATTTCTCAAGAGGCAGGTGAGGTGTTCTGGTATTCCCATCTCTTTCACAATTTTCCACAGTTTATTGTGATCCACACAGTCAAAGGCTTTGGCATAGTCAATAAAGCAGCAATAGATGTTTTTCTGGAACTCTCTTGCTTTTTTGATGATCCAGCGGATGTTGGCAATTTGATCTCTGGTTCCTCTGCCTTTACTAAATCCAGCTTGAACATCTGGACGTTCACATTTCACGTACTGTTGAAGGCTGGCTTGGAGAATTTTGAGCACTCCTTTGCTAGTGTGTGATGAATGCAATTATGCGGTAGTTTGAGCATTCTTTGGCATTGCCTTCAAGATTGGAATGAACACTGACCTCTTTCCTGTGGCCACTGCTGAGATTTCCAAATTTGCTGGCATATTGAGTGCAGCACTTTCACAGCATCGTCTTTCAGGATTTGAAACAGCTCAACTGGAATTCCATCACCTCCACTAGCTTTGTTCATAGTGATGCTTCCTAAGGCCCACTTGACTTCACATTCCAGGATGTCTGGCTCTAGGTGAGTGATCTCACCATCGTGATTATCTGTGTCATGAAGATCTTTTTTTTTGTTTTTGTATAGTTCTGTGTATTCTTGCCACCTCTTCTTAATATCTTCTGCTTCTGTTAGGTCCCTACCATTTCTTTCCTTTATTGAGCCCATCTTTGCATGAAATGGTCCCTTGGTATCTCTAATTTTCTTGAAGAGATCTCTAGTCTTTCCCATTCTATTGTTTTCCTCTATTTCTTTGCACTGATTGCTGAGGAAGGCTTTCTTATCTCTCCTGGCTATTCTTTGGAACTCTGCATTCAGATGGATATATCTTTCCTTTATTCCATTGCTTTTCGCTTCTCTTCTTTTCACAGCTATTTGAAGGCCTCCCCAGACAGCCATTTTGCTTTTTTGCATTTCTTTTCCATGGGGATGGTCTTGATTCCTGTCTCCTGTACAATGTCATGAACCTCATTCCATAGTTCATCAGGCACTCTATCTATGAGATCTAGGCCCTTAAATCTGTTTCTCACTTCCACTGTAGAATCATAAGGGATTTGATTCAGGTCATACCTGAGTGGTCTAGTGGTTTTCCCTACTTTCTTCAATTTAAGTCTGAATTTGGCGATAAGGAGTGCATGATCCGAGCCACAGTCAGCTCCCGGTCTTGTTTTTGCTGACTGTATAGAGCTTCTCCATCTTTGGCTGCAAGGAATATAGTCTGATTTCGGTGCTGACCACCTGGTGTCTGTGTGTGGTCTTCCTGTTACGTCCTCTGGCTCAGCTTTTGAGTTCTGACCGTTTTCTGAAAGCAGAGTTTACGTGTCGAAATCCGTCTCCGGTTGTTTTGACGGCATAGCGGGCCACATGCAGCGTGGGGACCGTGTGTGTTTCAGGCTCGGTCAGCACGTCCGCCCAGGGCGCGCTCTCCCTCATCCCTGCCCCGTGCTGTCCCTGCAGACCTCACACCACCCCGCGAACAGCCCTCCCTGCATCCTCTGCTCACAGTGACACTGGCGCGGTCCCCTGGCTGCCGCCCCGGGTGGGGCTGGAGATGGCTCTGGCCTGTGCCCGGGGCACCGGTGCCCCCCCAAGGCACCAATGCCCCCCCACTTCCCCCCAAAGCACTTGGAGGCCCGTGTGATGCCCTTGATGGGGTGAGCGGAAAGTTGCAGGTTGGTGTCGCTCAGGAAGACATCAAGGATTGGAGCAGATGGGGGCGAGGGCAGGGTCCCGGTGCCCACGTCCTGGCACAAATGAGGAGGGGTCAGTCTTTCAGCTAATAAACCTCTGAAGTTGGAAGATTCTCCCTGAAAGGGGAAAGACTGGGGAACTCTGCGTGTGTTGGTGGGCCTTAGGGCTTTGCCAGGGGTTGGGGGTGGAGGCCGGGGAACTGCGGGGGCCCTGCCTTGAGGGCCCCTAGTGCTCGCCTGCCCCAGGGGCTTCAGCTTGGGACGCTTCCGTGCACCCCCAGCAGAGGGGCTCGCCCAGGGAGGTGCCCTCACCGCTGGCACCCCCAACCCTGTGCTGGGGCTGGAGCCTCAGGCACCGACCTTGGAGGTGTGGCTGGTCACGATCTCGGCGGCAACCCAGGTGCTGACGTCATCAGCGCTTCTTAAAAGCTGTAACAGGTATTTGTCCTGGACGTAGTTGGGCAGAAATAAGCTGCAGGTTTTGGCTGACAGAGACTCAGAAGAGCTGGCCCTACAAGAGAGGCAGGCACGGGTCCAGCTTGTCCCAGCCGGGACACAGCAGTGCTTGGGACCCTGAGGAGGGGGGTGGTGCCCAGCCCGGAACCCCGAGGCACTGCCCATTAGCCAGTGTCTGGAAAGGCATTTATACCCGGCGGAAATGGCTGGGTGGAGCCCTCGACCCCCTTGGCCACCGCAGCGCCCCCAGCTCCACGACACTCACTTGGGGACCGCTGCACTTTTGTCCGTGACGCCCAGGGCCCTCGAGTTTAGGAAGTGGACGGGATGGCACTTCTGAAACAGCTCCTGCCAGGATGAGGACACAGGGCAAGCAGCACCCTGTCTCAGGGCCGGGGCTCTGGGGGGCTCCCCACGTCCACCCGGCGGCGGCAGGGGGTGGGCGGCCGCTGCGTCCCTGTTCCTGCCATCGCCTGCCGGGTGGCAGGGCCTGGGTCGGCGGGGGCTCGGGAGGGGCACCTAGGGGCTGACCGCCCGCCCAGTTCTAGCAGGAAGGGCCCTGTGCAGGGCAGGGCAGGGCGCCCCCCACAGGCCGTGTGGGCCTGGCGCCCCCACCTGCTGGAGCAGCGTCAGCTGGCTGAAGAGCTGCTGGGTGCTGTACTCGGTCAGGAAGTAGGGCCCCTTCTCGCCGGCCTTGGTGTAGGGCCCGTAGAAGTCCTCCAGGAAGCAGGGCTTGGGCAGGGCCGACGCGATACTGTACTGGCGCCCCTTGTGGTGGGGCAGCGCCAACCCGTTGCCCCGGGAGAGCCGCCAGGGGAAGCTCTGCAGGGTGGGTCCTTCGGGTCAGGGCGGCTGGCGGCCAGGGGCCCCCAGCTTGGCTCAGATAGAGCCGCGGGGCAGAGCCCTGCCTCCCGTCCCCGGCCGCCCTGACCCCGGGATTTCAGCGGCTCCCCTGTGGACGGAGCCGTGGTGCTGGCCTGCACACATCATGGTGAGGCCCCCCGAGACCCTGCCCCATCCCGGCCACATCCCACCCTGCCCTTGGCCCAGGGTCAGGGCGGTGGGGTGGTCTGAGCCCCTGGCCGGCCCTCTCGTCCTTGTCCGGGGCTGTGACAGGAAGTGCCCGCCTCACCGGGCTGCTGCCCCGGAGCTGCAAGACGGAGTGCACGCGCGCCTCTGCCCGTCTGCTGCGTATACAGGCATGCACGTGTGTCTTTGTGGGTGTCGCCGCGCCATGTGCGGGACTGGTGCCCATCTTCCCGGGAAAGGCCGCACCTTCCGGGAGACGGCGTCCTCCGAGAGCCTCTTACACAGGGCGTTGAGGGGCCTGGTGTCCTCCTCCACCTCCTTGGGGTCCTCCAGGTCCATACCACGCAGGGTGCCCTCGGCCCGCCGCTCACTGCCCACCTCCAGCAGGCCCAGCAGGTGCTCCGCGGAGCCGTCCAGGGGCAGAATCTGGGCAGAAGCACGTGGGGTCACCTACCGCCTCCCGGGGGGTGCGTCCCCCCCGCCCCCCGCCTCACCTGGGAGGAGAGGTAATCCTGGAGCCTCCCCAGGAGCCCGGCATTCCTCACGAAGTCCACGGCGTAGCAGTCCTCCAGCCAGGCCTGCAGCAGGCAGAAGCTCCGCCTGTAGACCTTGGTGAAGGTGGAGGTGGGCTCCTGGTGGGCCCTGGAGGCAGAGGAGGCCTGAGCCGGGCAGGGCCCCCGCGCCGTCCCCAGATGGGACGGGGTGGGGGAGCGTGGCTCTGTCTTTAGAGGACACCTAGGTCTCGCCCCATGCCGCCCGCCCGCCTGGGCACAAGAGGGGCTGCTGCAGCCACCGCCCCCTGCAGCCTGCCCCGAAGTTGGGAAGGTGTCCGGAGCAGTGGGGTGGGCAGGGCCTCTGCGAGTCCCCTCCCGGGGTGCCCAGCCTGAGCTTGTGCGGGCGTCTGGGGGCAAGGACAGGCCAGCTCAGAGAGGGCGAGAACACGTCCAACACCGCCCACCACGCCCTCCTGTGCTGACCCTGCCTGCTGGCTGAGGCCCTTGGGATCCCCCATACATCCTCCAGTCCATGGGGGTCCCACCTTCCTTGCCCCCACCCTGCTTCTCCCCTCTGGGGGCATCAGTGGCCGCTCCTGGCCCGTCTGCACCCCACTCTCCGCCGCTGTCCTTGGCCTGGACCCTGGGGTACCTGGACAGGGTGCTGCTGATGCGGTCCAGCAGGAAGTGCAGGAAGTCGTGGGGGCTGCAGAAGTAGCGGAAGGTGTACAGGAACTGCTGCACGTAGCCCTCCAGGAAGGCGCCGCTGTGGGGGGCGGGCGTCAGAGTGGGCCGGCCGGCACCCGGTCCTGGGGTGTGTGCAGGTGTGCGTATGGGTGTGAGTGTGTGGCTGTGTGCACAGATGAATGCACAGGGGTGTGTGTATGGGTGTGCGTGTGCAGGTGTGTGTGCAGAGGTGTGCGTGTGCTGAGTGGACGTGCGGGTGTGTGCATGGGTGTGAGTGCAGGGGTGTGCATGTGCTGAGTGGACGTGCGGGTGTGTGCATGGGTGTGAGTGCAGGGGTGTGCGTGTGCAGATGAGTGCATGTGTGGGTGTGTGCATGGGTGTGAGTGCAGGGGTGTGCGTGTGCAGATGAGTGCATGTGTGGGTGTGTGTATGGATGTGAGTGTGCAGGGGTGTGCGTGTGCAGATGAGTGCATGTGTGGGTGTGTGTATGGGTGTGAGTGCGGCTGGGTGCAGATGTGAGTGCAGCTGTGTGCACTTGTGCATGAGTGCAGGTGTGGGGCTGTGTGCAGAGGTGAGTGCACAGGGGTGTGGGTGTGAGTGCAGGTGTACACAGGTGTGTGGCTGTGTGTATGTGTGTGTATGGGCGTTGGTGTGAGTGTGCGGGTGTGTTTGAGTGCTTAGATGTGGACACGAGAGTTCTGTGCTGGAAGCACTGGCTGGACCACTACTCAGAACCAATGAGCCGGGGGTGTGGGGTACTGATCACATTAGAAATTCCTCAACATTTTCAGTCTGAAGACTTTTAAATTTCATTTTTTTAAAGGATTTTTTTGCCCGCGTGACGCGGCATGCGAGCCTGCGCCCCCTGCATTGGAAGCTTGGGGTCTCTACCACTGGACACCGGGGAGGCCCCTGAAGACTTTCTTAATCTCCGTTTTTCAGGCTCTCCTGTCTCCTTGTAGAAACCGCTAATTCAGAAAGCTGAGCAGGTGCAGGGGCCCTTCCCCAGCTGCAAATCACTGTCAGGAAAAAAGCAGGGGGGGCTTGTGGGTCCTCGGCCTCAGGCAGGGCCCCCTCGGGGTGCCCCCGGAACCAGGAGAGCAAAAAGGAGGTGGGGGTCCAGGAGTGAGGCCCCGCGGGCCGCTGGTCCCTTGCTGGACCCAGCCAGATGCAGGCAGGACTGGGCAGCTGGGGTCCAGCTCCCCGCAGAGGGGATGCCCTCTTGGGGGTGCTGTGCTCATGCGTAACACGCACACCCCGTGACACACACACGATGTCTCCTGGAACAGTTTGGAGGGTTGTGGTGCTGAGTGACACCCCATCCCGCAGGGGAGGGGGATGAGGAGGCCTGAGTTTGAGGGGCAGCCCGGAGCGCCCCCCAGCAGGAGGCCCCCGGCAGCCCACTTAGGGAGGGCGACTTGGGGGGGACAGAGACAGCTGCTCCTGGAGGGCCCTGTCCCCCACTGGCTATCAACAGCCTCCAGCCCAGAGAAGACCCGAGGGGCTCCGGAGCAGCGTGCTGAGCCCCTAGGAGCCACCCTGGGGTGACGCTCCCACCATCGCGTGGGAGGAGGTCTGTGTCCAACCTGCTTGGGGCTGAGAGGGATGGGCCCTTAAGGAGGCTGCCCAGAGCCTGAGCCCCATGTGGGGCTCGGGGGTGCACCAAGGGATGGGGGGTCAGGGGTGCCTGGGGGCCCCGGGAGTGAGCAGCCTGGCCCCTCCCTGCTGCAGGCGAGCCCTTGCGCCCGTGTTATTAGTTGGGGTCCCATGAGCCTAAGGGGCCTCCCCGGTGGCTCAGCAGTAAAGAACCTGCCGCAGTGCAGGAACCATAGGAGGCCCGGGTTCGATCCCTGGGTCAGGAGGATCCCCGGAGGAGGGCATGGCAACCCACTCCAGTCTTCTTGCCTGGAGAGTCCCGTGGACAGAGGAGCCCAGTGGGCTACAGTCCCTGGGGTCGCGTCGGGTTGTTGTGACTCAAGTGACTTAGCATGCGTGCACAACTCAAGTGACATAGCACGCGTGCACATGAGCCTAACCCTGCTCACGCCCAGTAGCGCTGTGTGGAGAGCTGGCTGGGTGCAAGCTGCCCTCAGCTCTGGAACCCCATGTTAGTTACTGGGCATCCGACCTAGGAAGCTGGGCGCAGTCACGGTGCCTCGGGGGGGGCCCAGCTGTGTGGAGTCAGGAGACCGCCAGGCTGTCAGTCATGGTGGCCGGGTTCCCAGGGGTCTCCTTCAAAGTGCCCCCTGCACACCTGACCCAGACCCCCAGACCCACGCGTGTGGGTCTGGGCCCCTCAGCCAGGAGCCTGGCCAAGGAGGCCAGTGGGCACCGACACAAACTTAGGTTTCTGACGGGAACTCCACACAGGTAGCATGCAGCCCCGCCTCAGGGGCGCAGGGAGACGCCCGCCTCCTCCACCCGACCCTGGGCCTGTGCCCCCCTGGTCTACAGGAGCCTGGGGGGCACAGGGGTCCCAGCGTCCCCCCCGGGCTGCACCTGGAGTACAGGTAGGCCATGAGCCCCAGCGGGGTGCCAGCCTGCAGGACGCGCGCCTTGGGCTGCCGGCCGCCGCGCGGGTGCTTGCTGACATTGTAGAAGATGAGGGAGGAGGACTCGTCCAGGGGGCTGAAGTCCAGCGTGTCGCAGTGGGCGGCCGCGATGTTCACGATCACGGGCAGCGCACAGGGCTCCAGGCCCCACTGCTCCGCGTACACGACCTGGGGCGCGAGTCAGCGCTATCTGCCTGCCCGGCCGCCCGCCCGCTCCGCGCCTGAGCTGGGGCGGCCGCTCAGAGGCGGGCGTGTTCCAGGGGTTTGGCGGGAGGAGCCTCTGGACGGGGGGCGGGGGCCTTGCCTGGAGGTACTTCTTGGCCAGCCCGAGGAACTGCACCTTGGCCCGCATCTCCTCCAGCTGCCCCTTCAGTTTGGACAGCATGGTCTTCACCTCGGAGCCTGGGGGTGCACGCGGTCAGCGCGAGGCGCCCGAGCCTCTCGGGCCGCCTGCCCCCAGCCCGGCCCTGGCCCAGCGAGGCTACCTCTGCTCCTCTTCTCCTTCTGTAGGAGCTTCTGGTAGAACTTCAGGGTCTTTCGGAAGTTCCTCTTCTCCATCGTGAGCTGCTGCTCCAGCTCCTGGGGAGGAAAGAGCTGTGAGCCCCGGGCGCCCGCCCTCAGGTTCAGGGGAGGCAGGCTCGCCCACAGGGCCAAGGGGGCCCTTCGGGACGTCCGCGTCGGCTCAGTGGAACTGGGAGACGTCTCAGTGGCGTGGAAAGAACCAGATTCGACGGACTTGCTCAAAACAAGGCAGCCAAACGTGCGGGGTCGGTGACCACCAGGCCGCCCGGCCTCCCCGCAGCCACCCAGGAGGAAAGGCGGGCAGAGCAGGGTGGGCGCGTCCAGTGCCCTCTGGTCAGAGGGGTTGCCTCCCGGAGAGAACCCCAGGCGCCACGTCCCTGGCTGGGGGGACCTGGGCCCACGCCTCTCGTGGTTTCCTTGGTCTCAGGGATCAGCCGTGAGTGAGGGTCCGCGGGCACCTGTGGTTCCATGAGGCCCCTCTGTGGCCCCAGACCTACCCACTGAGGCCCCCCACCACACATACCACTCCTCAGGACCCCTGTGTGATGTGGGCTGGGCCCCCCATGTGCTCAGCCGCCTTGCTTGGGCACGAAGCTTGGACACAGCCAGCAGTACAGACCCCGAAGCCCACCAAGCCAGCCCTGGAGCCACGCGCAGCCCCCTGGAGCCCAGCCCTGGGCTTCTGTGCAGAGCCCCAAGGCAGCAGGGGCGTCAGCCAGGCCAAGACCTTGAGGATAAACGTGTGAAGGAAGATTCGCAGGGCGGTTGGTGTGAGCGGGCGTCAGCCCCGTGGGCACAGCCTGGCAGGCACACCGGCGGGCTTGCCCCAGGCGGGCTCGGGTGGTGGGTCTGCATGGAATACTGACGGTTACTTCCGCCCGCCCTCACCCGACCAAGGGTTCTCACAGAATTAAAGGAGCATGCGCTCATTAGACCAATAAACGGGGATGGCCTGAGGTACAGTTTAGGCCCACTGGCCACTGGATTTACGTGGACCTGAGGTAGACAATAAATAAAACAGGACTCACAAGCTGGAAAGCCCAGAAAGTGTGGACAAAGAGAAGACGGAGGTGAACGTCGATCGGTGCCTCCCACCTAAACGCTCGGAGCAAAGCCTTGTTAGGACAGCAAGCTGAGCAGAGACACGCGCAACCGCAGGCCGCGGTGCAGCGGGCGGACGGCGCCCCCGCGTGGTCAGCGGCGGGAGGTGACCGCGCTCCCTCCGGCGGCCCCGCCCACCCAGGCCTCACACACGAGCGCCTTCTGGGAGCAGATGTGAAATGTGTCCACGGGATTTTTATGCCTTTTGTGTTTTTTCAAGGCCCCTGTTTGAAACAGACACGGTGGGTCTCCGAGTGTGGAGCTGGGGTCAGGGTCACCCGGGGCAAGAGCAGAAGTCTTGACCCACCTGCCTGCACTCAGGTTCCAGGGCATACGCCTTCCAGGGGCAGGAACAAGGGAGAGACACCAGTCTCCCGCCCGGCGTTCCCCCGCCCACTGTGCCCCTCGGGACCGTCCCCCGAGTGCACCGCCTGCAGAGCCGCTGTGGGACCCGGCGTGGGAGCCTCCTCCTGGCCGTGGGGTTGCGAGCGAGCAAGCCACAGATAGCAGCCCAGCGCGTCTGGGACCCGAGCTGGTCTCCCGTATACCTTTAAGGACCACCCTCGTGGGACGCGGGGCAGCCAGGCTCATCCATGGCCCAGTCTCCCTCCAGGAGCGGCCATGCCAGGAGAGCCCGGGATTGAGGACAAGGGCCCCGACGACCCCACCAGGCACCCGCCCAGGAGGCCACAGGCAGCACCCTCCCCAGCCCCGAGCACAGCGCAGGCTGGAAACGGGCTGCCTGTCCTCAGGGGCCCACACTGACATAATGCCACCAGCAATCGTGACCTGTGACATCCAAGGCTGTGACTTGTGGTGTCAAACGTCATGACACGTAATATACGAGGACATGACCTGTGGTGTCAGAAGTCATGACCTGTGACATCCAAGGACATGACCTGTGGTGTCAGAGGTCATGACCTGTGACACTGGAGCGTGTCACCCATGCCATCAGAGGACCCCCAGGCCAGCCCGCCGGCCTGCCCAGCACTGTTGAGTGGGGGCTGCTGGCAGGTCCGCGAGGAGCTGCCTCTGACCGGGCCATGTCCTCCTGGCCCCACCGCCCAGTGGCCCTCGTCTGGGGTCCCGTCTCTTGGTCCAGCTGAGGTCAGCGTGACAGCAGTGTTGGTGGGATGCTGTGGGTGCCTGGGCTCAGAGTTGAGGGGTGCCGGGGAAGCCCACAGGGTTTGGGGACCCCCACCCCAGGGTCTCTATTAGATTCAGTTACAGTGCGTGTGGGGTTTCCCAGGTGGCACAGCGGCAAAGAGCCCGCCCGTCAGTGCACGAGGCGGGTGTCCCTGGGGGGGGAGACCCCTGGGGGAGGGCGTGGCAGCCCACTCCAGTGTTCCTGCCTGGAGAGTCCCATGGACAGAGGGGCCTGGCAGCCCACAGTCCCTGGGGTCGCAGAGCCGGGCACGACTCAGCACACACACGGTGCGTGGCTGCCGAGAGCACGGAAGGCTGCTGGCTCTCCGGGACTGAGGCCTGCCGTGCTCTTCCTCTCCTGGCACTGCGTAGCCAGGTGCGGACACTCAGGAAGGCGTGGCTGGACGGTGCTGAGGCTCGCGGCGCGGGGCTACAGGGGGTGGGGGGCGGGAGTGGGGTGCCCGGCTGCTGGCCGCTTCCTCCTGTCTGCCCCCCAGGGCCCACCCTGCGTGGCTGTGGCCCAGGTGGGAGCCTGGTCACTCAGGAGGGGTCTGCAGTCCAGGTCAGAGCTCCTGGTCGTGGAGGGGCAGACCCACAGTGACTGGGCAGAGACCTGGGGTTCGGAGCTCTGTGGGGCTGCCCTGCACGTGGGCTGGCCAGGCCTGAACGCTCTTATCCAGGACCTGCCGTCACCCTGCTGACCTGGGAGGAGCCGGGGCTGCGCCTGACCCGGAGGGGCATGCAGAGTGTGCTGCCCACCAGGGAAGCGGCCCTGGGGCCTGGCCGAGCCGACCCGAGCTGACCGCCACGGGCCAGGTGGTTCTCACCTGTCATGCTGACCCTGCAGCCCAAACCCAGCTGTGGTCCCCAGGGCAAGGTGACCTCCTGCCAGCCGGCCCCTGGTGGCCAAGAGCCCAAAAGAGAGAAGCTGCTTCCTGCCCCCGAGATGGGGGATGCACGCACATGAACACAAGCCCCCTTGGAGGACACACAGTGGGGGCCCTGCCCAGCATGGTGGCCGCGGGAGCAGGTGGGAACCGGGAGCCCTGGCTCGGACACCTCCTCCTTGCCCGCAGCGCGCGGGGGCCGAGCCCTGACCCCGCCCCCAAGCCGAGACAGGCGCTGGGCTGAGCCCCGCCCCCCCCCGCCCCCCAACAAGCGGAGACAAGCGCGGGGCCGAGCACCCTCCCCCCGCTCAAGCCGAGACAAGCGCCGGGCCGAGCACCGTCCTCCAAGCCTGGACAAGCGCGGGGCGGAGCCCCGCCACCCCCAAGCCGAGAGAAGCGCGGGGCGGGGCCGAGCACCCTCCCCCCCAGCGGACGCAGGGCTCACCGGACTCTGGGCGTTGGCCGCAGGGTCCCCGGAAGCCTTCTGTCCAGCCAGCTCCTGCACGTAGCTGTGCACGTCGGGGCCGAAGCAGTCGGCCTCATAGAAGGCACTGCACCAGCCGGGGCTGCAGCTCAGCGCGCCCGGTGGGGCGGGGCTCACCGCCAGGCCACGCTCAGGGGGCTGGGGGGGCCGGGACTCGGCCTCGCCACCCCCCGCCAGGCCCCCGCCCTGCAGCTGGGCCTCCGGCTGCCGCTCCCTCCCGGCTTTGACGGACTGTTGAGGCCGGAACCCCACTTCGAAGTTGCCCCGAGAGAGCTCATCTGAGTCCACACCCGGCTTCTCCTTCCCTGGACAGAGGAGAGGGGGTCACAGTGACGACGTGGGTTCCGGGAAACAGTCCAGCCCTGACTGTTGGGAGAAGCGTCAGGTCCCGAGGAGGGGCTGGGAGGGTCCTCGGGGTCCCCTTCCCAGTGGGCCGCTGTGCAGGGCGGAGTCAGGACAGAGATCCCAGGGAACCTGGGCCTGTTCTCAGACGAGGCAGAGGGACCTGGGAACCCGGGGTCCCCGCGAGCAGCGGGCTGTTCTCGGGCACCTCCACTGGCGCACGGTGCCCGAGCGTGCGTGCTGTCCGGGGGCCATCCTGCGCGTGAGCACAGCCGCAACTGCCTGGCCCCTAGGGCTGGGACCCGTCCGATGGGCTTTGGGGCGTCATCAGGAGCCTGGGGCTCCAGCTTCAGGAAGCACCTCGATGTCTTAAATGGCTCGTGTCCAGCAAGGATGCCATTGTCACCCCGTCACCACACTGCTGCCCCAGCCCTCGCCCTTGCCACCCACTGAATGCCTGGGGAGCACTCCCCCCACCCTCCCCCCACAGAACAGACCCCCTGGAGGAAGGTCTCACCCCAGATGCTGGTCTCCCCCGGCCCGAGGCACGAGGCCCTCCTGCTGGACGGCGAGCAGCTGCTCGGAGCACAGGCCCCGCTCCCCTCGAGCTGCGACCCAGTCTCTTCGGAAGCACTGCCATCAGGACGGAGGACCCTGCAGGAGCCCCTGGGATCCCCCCCCCGAGTCTGACCGGAGGTGCCCCTGGGTGGAAGGTGGGGACCTCGGGACGGAGGCCCTGCCCGCACCTCTGGGACAGCCTGGCCGCAAACATGGTGGACACAAGCCCTTGGACAGAGGACCTTCTGGGCACCTGTCTCCCCTCGAGGCCCCTCCCGCAGTGCTGTGAAAACAGGGCTCGGCTGGGGTGGAAGGCAGGTGTGCGTGGCCCTCAGTGTGGGGTGCTGGGGGCCCAGGAGGACTGAGGCTGAGACGGGGCTTGGGCTGGCCTGGGAGTCAGTGCGCCCTGCCCTTCCAGGCAGAAGCCTGCCAGGTCCCCTGCCCACATCGCGCTCTGTGGCCCCCCAGGAGGGGTTGGGCCACAGTCACCGGGCCTGTCCTGTGAAGAGGGGGCCAGGAGCGCTGGGGAGGGGAGCCCACCGGCCCTGACTCCTGCAGCTGCCACCTCCCCTCCGACTCAGGAGGGAGCTGGGCAGCTGGGGGGGATGATGTCCCTGCAGGGGCACTCGCCCACGCCCCAGGGGGCCGGCCCAGGGAGGGGAGGCGCCCCCTTCCCACCAGAGGAGCGGCTGCACAGGCAGCGCTTCGGCCAGAAGGGGGGCCGTGGTGGCTGCTCTGGGGAGGGCGCCCAGCTGGGCTCCGGCAGGAGGCGAGCCCCCGGGGCAGGCGGGGGTAGGGGCCCAGGCGGAGGAGCTGGGGGTCCGCGCCAGGAGGGGTCTTACTTCCCGGAAGGCGGCGTCCGTCCGTTCACCACGTTGAAGAGGCTCTGCAGCAGCCTCTCGCCCCAGTAGAGGTCGCAGAACTTTTCTGATATGGCCCCGCAGAACGTGGCGTAGGTGAGGTCTTTCAGGGCGTAAATGTACTCCCCTGCGTTGGCGGGGGGAAGAGTCAGGATGCGGTGAGCAATTTTCCGGGTCCGGGGGCTGGTGGGTCAGGGACCCTCCTCCTGTTCCACCCGTGCTGGGCCGCATCATGGCGTTGGGCTCCACGGTGATCTCCCCCATCCCTGCGTGCCCGCCCCTGCTCCTGGGCCGTGACCCTTGGTACCCATGATTAGAGCCTCCAGCCCGCGGTCCAGGTAGCCGTCGAAGGCAAACTCCTCCTGGATGAGGCGCGTGGCCTCTTGCAGTGACGCGCAGGCTGCCCCCTCCGGGAGGGGCGGGGCGTCCACGCTGGATGGACAGAGCTTGCGGTCTGCTGGCTGGGGCGCCTCGGGCTGGCCTCCTGGGGTGGCCCCAGGGCTGTCTGGATTCCCTGTGGCCAGGGAAGGGCCCTGTGCGGCTAATGGGGGCCTCTCAGGCTCCTGGCCTGCCTCCTGGGTGGTCCTGCTTCTAGGTGGCTCAGCTGGGGGGCGAGGGCTGGCGGGCGCTGTGGGGGGCCCAAGCCCATCAGAAGATGCTCGAATTGGGATGGGCTCCTTGGCCCCTCGATCCTCAGAGAACTCCTGTTTCTCCAGGGGCGGGGCTGGGGCTGGAGATTGTGGTGTTGGCATTGACGGCCCCTCTGGTGGGCTGGCGGGGGTCCAGGGGCACCCCTGGGCTGAGCCTCTTGGTGCTGACTCCCTGAGGGGCCCTTGGGGGCTGGGCGCCAGCTTCACAGCTGTCTCTGGGCTAGGGGCCGTGACGGCCTGCTTCCCATCGCCCTGTGGGTCCAGCCGGCCTCCTGTGGCTTCTGGGCTCTCCGCTGGCCCTGAGGTCAGGGCGGGCCTGTCCCTGTGAGTGGAGCAGATGACGCTCAGGGGGCGCCTGGGACCCCTCCAGCTCCCAGGAGCGGCACTCACCTGGAGACAGCTGCATCTGCAGTAAGGACGATGGGCCTGCAGTGACTGTCTGGAGAGGTGAGCGCCTCTGGGAGCAGCACGGCCCCTTGGAGGCCAGAGGGCTGACCCGGCACTGGGCCCTGCTCGGCCACAAGCCTGCTGTCGTCAGCGATCCGCATGAGGTCTGGGGACAAACACGGGGTGACCGGGGTGGGCGAGGGCCTTCGTGGGGGCCGGCTATCGGGAGTGCTGGCCATAGCGAGTGTGGGCCATCGGGAGTGCGGGCCTTAGTGGGTGAGGGCCTTTGTGGACACTGCCTTCATGGGGGCCGGCCATAGGGAGTGCGGGCCTTCATGGGCACTGCCTGGACGGGCTCAGCAAGCCCAGGGCCACTGCGAGGGAAAATCCAAGGAGAGAGGCTGAGGGAGGTGCGTCCAGGGCTGCCCCGAGCTGGCAGGGAGGGCGCAGTACTTGGCTGCGTGGCTGGAAGGCTGGAAGAGGTCAGTGGCCCGGCCGCAGATGGGAGGCTCTGTGGGCCGTGTGCTGGCGGGGTGCACTGGGAGACACAGGCCGTGAGGCAGAGGCAAGTCGCCCGCTCTGGCCGCTGGACACAGGGAGGCCTGAATGCAGGGTCAGAGGAGCCGGGGGGTGTGAGGCAGGGTGGCTGGGGGCCAGCTCTGGACACGCCGTCTGGGGTCCTTGGCCACATCCAGCGTCCACGCGGGGCTGGACTCCTGGAGGCAGGGGCGATGACAGGCCCGGGGCAGGGGAGGCAGAGAGGGCCAGTCCCAAGGCCCACCTGAGTTAGGCCTGGGTGCGGCTGCCAGGCTGGGGTCCACCTCAACCACCGAGAAAGCGCGCTGCAGACCAACGGTCTCCTCTTCCTGGTAAACCTGGGGCAGAAGGACGCGGCCAGCTCCGCAGGATGAACGTGAGGCCCCGGAGGCGTGGCCTCTGCAGCCTGAGCCCCCTCAGCGCCCACGGGCCTGGCTTCTGTCTCTCTGGAGCGGGAGCCCCGGGGCACATGGGCTTCTGGGAGCAGCGGGTTCTGCTGGTTCCTGGGGTGGGGGCCGGTCAGGCCTGGGGCAGCCAGGCCTCACGTGGATGAGGGTAGCGAGTGCACGTCGCATCCAAGGGACGGTGTCGCCACCGTCAGCACGCCCGGAAGCTGAGGGTCACTCTGCGACCCCCAGGGCGTGCCAGGGGTTCAGCAGAGACCAGGGCGGGGGCCTGGCCCCCCGACAGCGGCACAGTCAGGCCAGCGGATGGGGAGTGACCTGCTGCCCTGGCCCGGGGTCTTCTCCTCCTTGAGCAGGAAGAGCGGGAGCCTCTCCCGACAGCCCGGTGTAGCGCAGAGGCTCTGCGGGGTCTGCCGTGCCCAGCTTACCTGGCAGGTCCGCGCCCTCAGGTGGGCCAGGATCTTGCGGCTGTCCATGCCCCGCTGCAGGAGGTAACCACTACAGGTCTGAAAGCAAGCACAGCCCAGCATCCAGACACACGGCCGCGCTGTGCACTCTCAGGGTGAAGCCGGTCGGAGTATGGGGTGGCAGCCGGAGGCCTGGGGGCTTCTCGGCAGGAAGACCCCACAGCACCCCTTCGTGGGGAGAGCCTGGGGGCTGGGCTGCGATTCAGAGTCCCCGGCTGTCCTGGCTGTGGTCAGCTGGGACGCCACGGATCGAGGGGCTACACCCAGCCTGGTGGACCCGTGGGGGAGTATGGGGAAGTTGGGCATGTGGGGTCCGTGCTCGGCCCAGGCTACCCCTTTCCACCCGGCCGGTGGATGCACTGGAGACCGGGACAGGCTGGGAAGGTCGTGAGATGAGCAGCAGGGGCCCCTGGCCCCCCAACCACAAATGAACCCACGTGGTCCCCGTCCAACCCTGACCTCCCCCCGAGACGAGAGCCTGTCCGGCCCCCCACAGTGCAGGTACCTCGATGGCCTCCGAGGCAGAAGGCCGCTCCTGGGCGCTGCGTCTGGCCATGTGCAGGAGGAGCGTCTTGAGCCTGCGTGGCAGGGCCAGCTTGCGGTCTTGGGGGACACTGAACTTGGCGGCCGTCCACAGGACCGCGGCCACACAATATACAGAGGCCTGGGTGGGGAGAAGGGTGGGCCGCGGGCTCAGAACTGCCCACGAGCGGGGGCTGTCCTCAGAGCCTGGAGGCCCCACCACAGACCCTGAGCTACACGCCAGGCTCTGGCCTGGGGCTCTGACCAGTACCCACAGGCGTCAGAGCCTCAGCATGAGCAGGAAGACCTGGGCCCCGGCCACACCTTCCAGCTTGCTCTCCACGAAGGGACGGTGGCCCCGCGGGGGCCTGAGGCCCAGAGTCCACCAAAATCCTACCGTGCTGCTAAATGCTGACAACAGGCTCCCTGAACAGAAGCACATCCTCCCGGTGCCCACAGAGGTCTGTTCTAGGATGTGCTGACACGAGGGGCGTGGCACACACACTGGAGTGTGTCACGGAAGGGCCGATGCTCCTCCCTGCAAGCTCGTGCAGTCGGCCGCTTCTCCCCGAGGACCCCCCTGATTTCCATCTGACTCTTGTATCTGCAGCCGACCTGTGACCAACACGAGCTTCCGACCTGCTTGGGGCCAATACCTTTGTTTCTCTCAAAAAGTGAAAGCGAAGCCAGAGACACAGCGCCCTTCTGTGCCGAGTCCGGTGCCCGTGGCCGAACCCCGCGGGGTCGTCCGGGACCCGACGCACTCTGGTTCAACCTTGTCATATTCGTCCAGGACAGCTGTCATTAAGTCCAGCCAGCTGGCAAGACGAGGAATCAAGCCCTGAGTTCAGCGCTGGTGGATGTCCATGGTGTGAAGACTCAGCGTGGCCGGGTCCCAGCCGTTGGTGCAGTGGAGCCCGGGGGTGGGGGACACGGGGGCCCTTCCTACGGGGCTCCCGCCCGGAAGCACAGACACAGCCGACTATACCAACTCATTGTCCAGTCGCTCAGTCGTGTCCGACTCTGCGACCCCATGAATCGCAGCACTCCAGGCCTCCCTGTCCATCACCAACTCCCGGAGTTCACTCAAACTCATGTCCATTGAGTCAGTGATGCCATCCAACCATCCCATCCTCTGTCGTCCCCTTCTCCTCCTGCCCTCAACCTTTCCCAGCATCAGGGTCTTTTCCAATGAGTCAGCTCTTGGCATCAGGTGGCCAAAGTACTGGAGTTTTAGCTTCAACATTAGTCCTTCCTATGAATATTCAGAGTTGACTTCCTTTAGGATGGACTGGTTGGATCTCCTTGCAGTCCAAGGGACTCTCAAGAGTCTTCTCCAGCACCACAGTTCAAAAGCATCAATTCTTCAGTGCTCAGCTTTCTTTATAGTCCAACTCTCACATCCATACATGACCACTGGGAAAACCATAGCCTTGACTAGACGGACCTTTGTTGGCAAAGTAACATCTCTGCTTTTCAATATGCTGTCTAGGTTGGTCATAGCTTTTCTTCCAAGGAGCAAGCGTCTTTTAAATTCATGGCTGCGGTTACCGTCTGCAGTGATTTTGGAGCCTGTAGAGTCTGACACTTGGTCCCCTTCCCCACCTGTCACGTGGCCGGACGCCCTGATGCTAGGGTTTGGGTTGAGTTTTAAGGCAGCTTCCCCACTCCTCATCACCCTCCAGAGGCTCTTTAGCCCCTAATTTAGTTCAGGTCGGTAGGAAGTTGTTAGTTTTGAGTATTTATCAACTTCCTTCTAATTTTGAGGTAACTGTAGATTCACACAGCTGCAGGGGATGACCCAGGGAGGCCCAGGTGCCCTCCCCCAGCCCCGGCGGGGACGCCCTGCAAGGCTGGGCACAGTGCCACAGCCAGGCCCCTGGTGTGGACCCCACGCAATGGGAGCTCTGCTGTCACCAGGATCCAACCTGTCCCCTCCAGCCTTAGTTGCTGGCGACGATTCCTCTGTTCCCCAGTTCTTAATTTTGTCATTTCACATGAATGGACCTCCCGCTACACAGCCCTCGGGGCTGACGCTTCTCTCTCGGCTCCATCACCGCCGCCACTCTGTGGGCTGCCCTGCGCCCGCTGAAGACATCTGAGCCGAAAGACCTCCAGGCTTGGGGCTGTGGCCGGCAAAGCCGTGAACAGTCGTGTGCAGGACTTCATGCGAACACAAGCTTCATGCCTCTAAGAAAGACGTCCGGGTTGTCCGGGTCCCCGTGGCAACGGATGGGCGTCCCCACTGCTCCTCGCCCTTGCGGGCCTTTGCTGTTGTCAGTGTTTGACTTTAGCCTCTCTGCTGAGTGTGTGGTGGGAACTCACTGCTCTACTTGGCATCCCGAGTGCTGGACAGAGTGCGACATCTTTCACGTGCTTGCTTGCCATACGATACCTTCTTTGGTGAGGTGTCTGTTCAAAATTATTGTGACAATATACAGCCTTGATGTACTCCTTTCCCAATTTTGAGCCAGTCTGTTGTTCCATGTCAAGTTCTAACTGTTGCTTCTTGACCCCTATATAGGTTTCTCAAGGAGCAGGTAAGGTGGTCTGGTATACCCATCTCTTTTAAGGATTTTTGTTGTGATCCACAGTCACGTAATCAAAGGCATTAGTGTAGTCAGGGAAGCAGAATAGATGTTTTTCTGGAATTCTCTTGCTTTTTCAGTGATCCAATGGTTGTTGGCAATTTGATCTCTGGTTCCTCTGCCTTTTCTAAATCCAGCTTGTACATCTGGGCGTTCTTGGTTCACATCCTCTCGAAGCCTAGCTTAGAGATTTTGAGCATGTCCTTGCTAGAAATGTGAGATGAGTGCAATTGTGTGGTAGTTTGAGCATTCTTTGGTATTGCCCTTCTTTGGGACTGGAATGAAAACTGATCTTTTCCAGGCCTGTGGTCACTGCTGAGTTTTCCAAATTTGCTGGCATATTGAGTGCAGCACTTTAACAGCATCATCTTTTAGGATTTGAAACAGCTCAACTGGAATTCCATCACCTCCACTAGCTTTGTCTGTAGTGATGCTTCTTAAGGCCCACTTGACGTTGCACTCCTCGATGTCTGAATCTAGGTGAGCGATCACACTATCGTGGTTATCTGGGTCATTAAACCCATTTTTGTACAGTTCTTCTGTGTATTCTTGCCACCTGTTAATATCCTCTGCATGTTAGGCCATACCGTTTCTGTCCTTCATTGAGCCCATCTGTGCATGAAATGTTCCCTTGGTATCTCTAGTTTTCTTGAAGAGATCTCTAGTCTTTCCCATTGTATCGTTTTCCTCTATCTCTTTGCACTGATCGCTGAGGAAGGCTTATCTCTCCTTGCTACTCTCTGGAACTCTGCATTGAAACGGGTGTATCTTTCCTTGTCTCCTTCGTCTTTCGCTTCTCTTCTTTTCTCAGCTATTTGTAAGGCCTCCTCAGACAGCCATTTTGCCTTTTTGCATTTCTTTTTCTTGGGGATGGTCTGGATCACTGCCTTCTGTACAATTTTACGAGCCTCCATCCCTAGGTCTTCAGGCATTCTGTTGTAGACTTTTAAGAGTTCTTGGCGTAGCTGGGATACAAGTCCTTGGTCAGATACGGGTTTTGCTCCCGTCTGTGGCCTGACTCCTCACTCTCCTAACTGCATCTTTTATGGAGCAGAAGCATCTAATTTTACTGGAGTCCAACATCCACTAACTTGGCTTTGTACCTACATTTTTGCCTAGATTCTCTCCTCCATCATCTTCCAGGAGTTCTACAGCTCTGAGGGCTGTGGCCCATTTCGAGTCAGTTTTATGAAAAGCGCCAGGTCTGCGTGAGGATCCCGTTACATGTGGATGTCCTGTTGTCCTAGCACCGCCTGTTGAGAAGACTGTCGCTTCTCCCAGGATGGCCTTCGCTGCTTTGCCGAAGACCCGTTGACTGTGTTTGCGTGGGTGTTTCCGGGCAGTCTTGTTCTTTTTATTTGTTCCGTTATTATTTGCCTTTCCTTTTGCCAAAGCCACACTTGATTACCGTCGCTTACAATCAGTTTTAGAACTGGGTGGAGAAGGAAATGGCACCCCACTCCAGTGTTCTTGCCTGGAGAATCCCAGGGACGGGGGAGCCTGGCGGGCTGCCGTCTATGGGGTTGCACAGAGTCAGACACGACTGAAGCGACTTAGCAGCAGCAACAGCGGCGCCAGGCCTCTGACTTTGTTCTTCAATTCTGTGTCTGCTATTCCGAGTCTCCTGCCTCTTCACATAAACCTTAGAATCGGTTCATCGGTAGCCACAAAATAACTTGCTGGAATTTTCACTGGAATTGCATTGAATCTATAGATCAAGTTGGGAAGAACTGACATGGTACTAACATTGAGCCTTTCAATCTATGAACAAGGACTGCCTTCCCACTTTCTTAGCTTTTCGGTTTCTTTCGTATTAGCTTTGTTAGTTTTCCTTATATGTGTCTTACACACACGTGTGCATGCTAAGTCACCGCAGTCGTGTCTGACTCTTTGCGGCCCCCTGGTCTGAGCCCTCCAGGCTCCTCTGTCCATGGGATTCTCTAGGTAAGAATACTGGAGTGGGCTGCCAGGCCCTCCTCCAGGGGTTTTCCCCACTCAGCGACTGAACCCGTGTCTTTTACGTCTCCTGCACGGGCAGGCAAGGTCTTTACGACTAGTCTCACACACATCTTGTCACATTTACACATGAGTGATTTTTTTGGTGCTACCATAAACGGTATTGTTTTTTAAATTTCAGATCTTAATTGTTTGTTGCTGGTAAACAGGAAAGCGAGTGACATTTGTATCTTCCCTCTTTTACCTGTGATCTTCCTATAACTGCTCTGTTCCAGATTCCTGTGAATTCTTCGGGATTCTGACACGATTTCAATCATCTCAGCTGTAAGCAAAGAGAGTCTTCTTTTTTCTTTCTCAATCGACACACGTTCCCTTTTCTTGTCCTGTTGCTGCGTTACCTGAGCTAATACAGATCTGCACACGTGTAGGTGTACACGTCCGTGCACGTGGAAAGATGCTCTGCTTCACATGGCATTTGGGGGATGCAAATTAAAACAATGAGTTACCACCACACGCTCAGTAGAAAGGCTAAAATCAATGTAGCATATTGAGGAATGATGAGAAGGGACATTCTCGCCTTTTTCCCAGTCTTAGGGGTAAATTATCTAGCTTCTCACTGTTAATTATCTGTTGGCTATTTTTGTAGATATTCTTTACCAAGTTGAGGAAATTTCCTTCTGTTGCTAGTTTGCTGGGAATTTCTATTATGAGTGAGTGCTGAATTCTGTCATAAGCTTAGTATCTCCTGATACAAACAGATGCCTTCTCTTCTTTAGTTCACGTGATGTGTTACGCTGACTTCCAGCGGTTGAGTCAGCCTTCCACACACGGAGTAAATGTCATTTTGCCAATTTTAAATTCTGATGAAAAGTTCAATTTACCCATTCTTCCTTCTATGGAGAAATTTAAGGATAGTGCTTCTAGTGCCAAGTCTAACAACTCCACCTAGCCCTCCATCCCAAAATTTTTCTTTTTTTTATCAGCATTTTGTGGCGTTCAGCATACAAAGTCTGTACATTCTCTGTTTGATTTACATCTAAGTATTTCACTTTTTTGAGTGATTAAAATGTGTGGCGTTTTTAATTTTAGTGTCCACATGCTCACTGCTAGTACACAGAAATAGTACAGTTGATTTTTGAATGTTTATCTTATAGGCTGTGACCTTTCAGAACTTACTTCTAAGTTGTGGGAGGCTTTTCTTTTCTGTGGATTCTTTGGAATGCCTTTGGGTTTTCTATGGACAGTCATGTCATCTGCACACTGCATTATTCCTTCCTTCCTGGACTCGTGCTTTCTTGTGTCACTGCAGTGGCTGGAACTTCCAGTACAACGCTGAGTGGGGTGGAGTCAGCGGGCATCCTCCCCTTGTTCTGGGCCGCACCCTTTCCACTAAGTATGGTGCTAACTGTATGGTTCTTCTGGTCGATGCTCTTTGAGGAAGTTTCTTCTATTCCTATTTTTCGTTGTTTTTTTTTTTTTTTAAATAAATAGATGTTAAATTTTGCCAAATTAGAGTTCCAAAGAATAGCAAGAAGAGATAAGAAAGCCTTCTTCAGCGATCAATGCAAGGAAATAGAGGAAAAGAACAGAATGGGAAAGATTAGAGATCTCTTCAAGAAAATTAGAGATACCAAGGGAACATTTCATGCAAAGATGGGCTCGATAAAGGACAGAAATGGTATGGACCTAACAGAAGCAGAAGATATTAAGAAGAGGTGGCAAGAATACACAGAAGAACTATACAAAAAAGATCTTCACGACCCGGATAATCACGATGGTGTGATCACTCACCTAGAGCCAGACATCCTGGAATGTGAAGTCATGTGGGCCTTAGAAAGCATCACTACGAACAAAGCTAGTGGAGGTGATGGAATTCCAGGTGAGCTGTTTCAAATCCTGAAAGATGATGCTGTGAAAGTGCTGTACTCAATATGCCAGCAAATTTGGAAAACTCAGCAGTGGCCACAGGACTGGAAAAGGTCAGTTTTCATTCCAACTCCAAAGAAAGGCAATGCCAAAGAATGCTCAAACTACTGCACAATTGCACTCATCTCACATGCTAGTAAAGTAATGCTCAAAATCCTCCAAGCCAGGCTTCAGCAGTACGTGAACCGTGAACTTCCTGATGTTCAAGCTGGTTTTAGAAAAGGCAGAGGAACCAGAGATCAAATTGCCAACATCCACTGGATCATTGAAAAAGCAAGAGAGTTCCAGAAAAACATCTATTTCTGCTTTATTGACTATGCCAAAGCCTTTGACTGTGTGGATCACAATAAACTGTGGAAAATTCTGAAAGAGATGGGAATACCAGACCACCTGACCTGCCTCTTGAGAAATCTGTCTGCAGGTCAGGAAGCAACAGTTAGAACTGGACATGGAACAACAGACTGGTTCCAAATAGGAAAAGGAGCACGTCAAGGCTGTATATTGTCACCCTGCTTATTTAACTTCTATGCAGAGAACATCATGAGAAACGCTGGACTGGAAGAAACACAAGCTGGAATCAAGATTGCTGGGAGAAACATCAATAACCTCAGATATGCAGATGATACCACCCTTATGGCAGAAAGTGAAGAGGAGCTAAAGAGCCTCTTGATGAAAGTGAAGGAGGAGAGTGAAAAAGTTGGCTTAAAGCTCAACATTCAGAAAACGAAGATCATGGCATCTGGTCCCATCACTTCATGGGAAATAGATGGGGAAACAGTAGAAATAGTGTCAGACTTTATTTTTTTGGGCTTCAGAATCACTGCAGATGGTGACTGAAGCCATGAAATTAAAAGACGCTTACTCCTTGGAAGAAAAGTTATGACCAACCTAGATAGTATATTCAAAAGCAGAGACATTACTTTGCTGACTAAGGTCCATCTAGTCAAGGCTATGGTTTTTCCTGTGGTCATGTATGGATGTGAGAGTTGGACTGTGAAGAAGGCTGAGCGCTGAAGAATTGATGCTTTTGAACTGTGGTGTTGGAGAAGACTCTTGAGAGTCCCTTGGACTGCAAGGAGATCCAACCAGTCCATTCTGAAGATCAGCCCTGGGATTTCTTTGGAAGGAATGATGCTAAAGCTGAAACTCCAGTACTTTGGCCACCTCATGTGAAGAGTTGACTCATTGGAAAAGACCCTGATGCTGGGAGGGATTGGGGGCAGGGGGAGAAGGGGACGACAGAGGATGAGATGGCTGGATGGCATCACTGACTCGATGGACGTGAGTCTGAGTGAACTCCAGGAGTTGGTGATGGACAGGGAGGCCTGGCGTGCTGCGGTTCATGGGGTCCAAAGAGTCGGACACGACTGAGTGACTGAACTGAACTGGATTGGACTGGATGTGATCATGGGGTTCTTCTTTAGCTGGTTCGTATGTTGGACTGCACTGAGTGGTTTTCAAGTACTGAACCATGCATCCCTGAACTCACATCCCTGGAATACTCCTACTTGGTGTATAACTGTTTCTACACGTCAGTGAATGCTGTTTGCATCTGTTTGTTAAGGGCTTTTGCCTTTATCCTCATGAGGAACTATAGGCATATTTGTTGCAGTATCTTTGGTTTGGGCATCAGGGTAGTAACAGCTTCATAAAATGGTTTGGGCAGTGTTCACTTCTGTGCTTGGAACCGACCGTGTGGACCTGGCATTAGTCCCTCTTTACATGCTGAGCAGAGCTCCCATGCAGCACCGTCGGGGCCTGGGGATTCAGAGAGTAAACTCGCCGGTTCAACCACCTCAACAGTGACGGGGCTAGTCGAGGTCTATTCATCTTGGTGAGCTGAGGCAGCTGATGTCTTTGAAGAACTGGCCCGCTCCGTCTGAGTCATCGCCTGTCAGGGGTCATCTGTGGTGTGCCACCTCCCTTTCGGTGCCTGCAGGGTCTGCGGGCGCGCCCCGTCCTTCCTGACCGTAGCTCGTGCCTCCCTGCGCGTTCTGCTCGTCAGCGAGTTTCTCAGTTTCCCTGGTCTCTCCGAGAGCCGGTCCGTTTCGCGCTGGTTTCCTTCACGCTTTTCCGTTTGCACTTCGTTGACTTCCGCTCTCCACTTCCCTGCTTCTTTCTTTCCGCTTTGGGTCTGTTTCGCCCTCCATCTCCTTGGTGCTTGAGGTGCGAGGTTAGATCACTGCGTTGAGACGTCACTTCGTTTCAAGTTTTCAGCACACAAGTCCTGTACACGCTTTGTTAGACTTACAACTATTTCATTTTTTAGTGATTGTTGGAGGGAAAGTGACAATGGCAAAGTCCCAACTCTTCCTGAGGCCTCCTTGGGCACTGCCCCTGCGGGGGGAGGGGCACTTCTCGATGCCGGGAGCTCGGGGGTCACAGGCTGGCTGCTCAGCCTTCTCCGCCAGCACCTGGAGGGGCAGGCTGCCTACCCCTTGTCCTGCCACTCTAGCTCCAAAGTATGGGCCTCCCCTGGGCCTGAGCAGATGCCCTTCATCCTCCACGTGTGAGGCAAGCGCCCCTGGGCTCTCGGGACCACTGCTCCCGGCCAAGCCTCCCCGCACACCCCCCCCCACCTGCCTGCCACCCACTCCCGCTTTACAAACCGTGTGCTTGGGGGGCCGGTTAGTGGTCCTCACACCGGGCCCGTCCTCTGCCCTTTCCCCACCAGGCTCTCTGGACAAGGTGTGGGCACCATGGGGAGGGGAGTGCGGGAGGTCAGGGGAGGTGTGCGGGAGGTCAGGGGAGAGGGTGCGGGAGGGCACAGGAAGGGGCTGCACGCGCCCCAGGGAGGGGCTGCGGGAGGTCAGGGGAGGGGGTGCAGGAGGCCATGGGAGGGGTGCATGAGGTCAGGGGAGGGGTGCGGGAGGTCAGGGGAGAGGGTGCGGGAGGGCACAGGAAGGGGCTGCGGGCGCCCCAGGGAGGGGCTGCGGGAGGTCAGGGGAGGGGGTGCAGGAGGCTATGGGAGGGGTGCATGAGGTCAGGGGAGAGGGTGCGGGAGGGCACAGGAAGGGGCTGCGGGCACCCTGGGAGGGGTGGGAAGAGGCGAGGAGGGTGGAAGAGCCCTGGTACCTTTTCAGTCATCAGCTTCTGCTCTTCGACCTCGGGAGCCAGGAAGAACGCGTTGTAAGCGCCTGAGAGAGAAGACCCCAAACCCTGCTGAGCCTACTTCAGCGCGGCTGTGGGTGCTGCCGCAGCCCCCAGGCAAGCCCGCTCACGCACCGTTGACAGGAGGCGGCCCGAAAAGCACGGCCCCGTCCTCGGCCACCAGCACGGAGTCCAGACACAGGCAGGCTGCGGAGGAGGCACGGGTCAGGGCCCCCGAGGGCTGGCCGAGCCAGGGGCAGGGCAGGGTGGCTGTCAGGGCGCAGGTGCTGCGGGAGGAGGGGGGCAGAGGAACGGGGCCCGCGCGCTGAGTGCTGCCCGGGAGGGTCCTCGAGCGAGGCCGGCCCTCTCTACCCACAGCCGAGGCTCACGGGGCCTGGGGGTGGCCACACCGCAGCGCCTGCCCCGTCTGTCATGTGCCAGAGCCATGGTGGGGCCAGAGACATCTCTCTGCCTGGCAGGGCGGAGCTTCGGGGGCCACAGAGCATCACAGCACCCAAGACCACCCCCACCCGCCAGAGGGGACAGCGTCACCCCTGCTGAGAGGACGTGGGCTGAGCCCCCCACGCGGCTCCGGCTCCACTGCAGGGTCCCCGCTCTAAGGCCCACACATTTTAAGCTGCACTCTGACCCCCTTGGTCCTGATACCAGAGCCGACACCCCAGGCTGCCCCCGGCTCACAGGGTGGACACGGCTGCCCAACCCCAGGCTGTGCACACAGCACACGGGTGAGGGAGTCCACTCAGCCCCCAGGTCCTGGGCCAGATGTGCTGGGGTGGGTGGGCTGGGGGAGGACCCGCGGGGGGCGTCACCTGGGTGCTGGCCGAGCGTCCGCAGGGTGCTGAGGCACGCGTGGGACAGAGCCCAGAGCTCGTACTCCTTGAAGGGCCGGCCCAGCTTGGTCAGGAGGTCCTGCAGGGAGACGCCCTGGGGGTGGGGGAGTCGCATTCAGGGTGCAGGCAACGGGGAGGGGTTTACAGGGCAGGGACCGCCTCCAACACGGTGTGTGTGCTCCTCCCCCCGCACGACAGGCTGGCGGAGTCCCGGCATCCACACAACAGGCACTGGGGGCGAGTGGACCGTCCAGATCCCTGTGCACGGCCAGCGGAAACGTAAAACGTGCAACAGTGTGGAAACCGCACGGAGGCCCCTCAGAGAGGCAGGTGCGGAATTACCGTCCACTCCAGCAACCCCGCTTAAAAGCGAGGTCTTGAGGATGTAGTTGTACACCCACGCTCAAAACAGCGTGATGCACAAGAGCAGAGAAGTGGAAGAGCCCAGGTGCCTTTGGGCGATGGACGGACAAGCATGATTGGTCCATCCACTCGAGGGACATCGCTGAGCCCTAACGAGAGGGGAATTCGGACACAGCAACAATGCAGATAAAGCCTGGTCAGCGACACGCCGGCCACAGAGGGATGCTGATTCCTCCCACATCACAGACTGAGGGGTCACAGCCAGAGGCAGGAAGCAGATGGGAGGGTGTCAGGGCTGGGGGAGGGGAGGAGGGGTCCATGCTCAAAGCGGGCGAGTTTCAGTTTGGGAAGATGAGAAAGTTCTGGAGGCGGTGGTGGTGATGTTCGCACAGCAGTGTGAGTACCTGCTGCCACCCACCTGCATACATGAAATGGTTAAGACTGATTTCATGTTACGTATCCCCTTTCCTTGTGACCCCTATCCCATAAAAGTCCCAGAATCAGAAGACTGACTTTAGCTGGGAGGGAGTTCTCTGATTTGGGGCCACAGGGGGAGCTAGGCCAAGCCGCCACCCTCGGACACAGACGTGCGTGTTTACAGGAAGGTTCGGAGGTGGTGGCTTCACTGCTCCCAGGCTCCACTCTACTCCAGGGTGCAGCCGCCCTGGTCCTGTGGCTCCCCTCCCCGGTCTCACCCAGGCTGTGCCTGGCCAGTGGCCTGGATTTAGGGGCACAGGGCTCCCCAAGTCTCCTGCTATACGTGGGGTTGGAGCAGCCAACTTTGCAACCAGGACCTGCTCTCCAGAGATCTGGGTCCCTGACCACCTGACGAGCTGTGGCCTGTGTGGGGGCCTAGTCATCAGAGGTCTTTGGGGCAGGAAAGCTGGTGGCTGAGACCATGGCTGGGCTCCCCATCAGCCATGGGCTCTGCCTCCAGACACCACCCACCCTCTGCAGGGTGGTCCCAAGCCTCAGTTCACCCATCTGGGACGTGGGCTGTCGTGAGGCTGTTGGGCATTTGAAGGTGAGTGGGGACCCTGGCTCAGGCCTGAGGTTTCTCACCCCGGAGCCTGGCTCTATGTACACAAGTGCGGCTGTGTGGGTGGACACGGTGGGGCGGGGCGGTGGGCCAGTGTGGGTGGGGTGGACAGCGTGTGGGCCTTGAGCACGTGTCAGTGCGTGCTGGGGTCTCCAGGAGGGATTTCCATTTTAAAGTAACCATATTTTTCATGTAAATTACCCTCAGGTGCTTGTCAGGGTATGAATACAAATGTAACTCAGTCAGCCCTCCCCTTGAACCTCTGGGTCAGCAGTGAAGTTCCTCAGCCGTGTCTGACTCAGGGACCCCATGGACTGTAGCCTGCCAGGCTCCTCTGTCCATGGGATTTTCCAGGCCAGAATACTGGAGTGGGTTGCCATTTCCTTCTCCAGGGGATCCTCCTGACCCAGGGACTGAACCCGGGTCTCCACACTGCAGGCAGACTCTTACCATGTGGCCCACCAGAGAAGCCTGGGTCACAGAGGGGGGTGGGATGAGGCTGGGGAACAGCACTGCCCCACATACACCCGTATTTGGGCCACAGACCCCCAGGCGGCTTTGTCCCGAGATGCTCACGGGGACCCACCTGGGGGGAGTGACTTGCTGGGGCCAAGACTTCCGCCCACAAGAGGGCTGAGGGCTGCTGCAGGCCACTCAGATCACCCGCGGTCACGCTAAAAACACACAAACCTCCTGGACGCTGGCTCTACAGGCGTTCTCTGTCCTTCCCAGCTTGCAAAGAGACAGCGCCAGGACAGAGGAGCCTGGTGGGCTACGTTGGTAGGGTCACAATGACTCGGACACGGCTGAAGGGACGCACGCCGGGTCTGGAAGATCACCGCCCCACCCGCCACCCACCCGCCACCCGCCCTCCACCCGGAAGACCCCACCTCCTTGGGGAGACCCCACCCCCTGGTCACGGTGGCTGCTCAGAACTCTGTAGGAGGAGAACGCTGCTCAGGCCCCATGGTAGAAAATCCGCCTGCAGCGCAGGAAACCAGGGTTTGATCCCTGGGTCAGGAAGATTCCCTGGAGGAGGGCATGGCAACCCACTCCAGTATTCTAGCCTGGAGAATCCCATGGACAGAGGAGCCTGGTGGGCTGCAGTCCATAGGATCGTACAGAGTCGGACAAGACTGAGCGACTATCACCTTTCCAACCAAGCTTGACAGGTAAGCAACCTCAACCCACATTTTTAATTAATTTCTAACTTAAAGACGCCCCTGAGCACCAGGGCTGGCGAAGCAGAGCGGAGACAGCCCTTGGGCCTCCTCCTGGAAAGGCTGTTCCCTGCGCCTCTTTGAGAGAAAAACTAACCCAGCAAAGGCATGCCTGGTTCCCCGTCTTAAAGCTTGGAAACTGAGCCCAAGTGAAGCTGAAGCTGCCCTCCTTCCTTGGGGTAAATGACCAGCACTTGGAGGGCACCCGTGAGCGTGCGCAGGCCCCACACGGCGTGCGGGACCCGGTCACCCGGGACCCGGTCACCCACCTGCTCGGCGGCCGCCCTGTCCGGCTCCCCGGCTCCATCCGCAGTTCCCTTGTCAGGCTCCGAAGTCCCTGGGTCTCCACCTGCGTCTCGAGGGCCCTCGGAACCAGGCGGCGGACTTTCCCGAGCGGGGCTGCCGCTGCCCACCCTCTTGTCCCCTCGGTGACGGAGCTCGAGCTCTCGCTCCAGCCACAGTCTGGATCCAGGCTGTGCCTGGAAGCTGGAAAAGCCATGTTTCCCCTCTGGAAAGGCCTTCTTGGGGTCTGGAGAGAATTCCGATGCGGGCAGAGGGGTTTTCACGCTGGTCAGAGACAGGCAGAGGGCGCCGGACTCGAGGCCATCGGGCTGGAGCCGGGGGAGCGTCCGCACCTTTCTCAGGCGGCTCTTGTCCGAGAAGCCTCTGTCTTGGTCAGCCACAGGCCGCTGGGCGTCCAGGAGGAGGCAGGCCAGCCTCTCGGGGGCCAGCTCCTCCTGACCCGGGCTCTCTCCGTTCTTCACAGGGGAAGACAGCAGAGCCTTGGAGGGCGGGGTCCCGGGGTGCTCCAGGCCTTCTCTGGTGGGGCTCAGGGGCCAGCCCTCCGGGGCAGGCAGGGCCTCGGGGTCAGCAGAACAGTCCCCCAGCTGCCTTTTGGGCCCTGCACCTCTAGGGGCCAGTCGCCCCCTCCAGGTGATGTCGCTGACATCTGGCGGAGAGCAGGGCATGGTCACTGCGGAGGGCAGCAGCCTGGATGGGCCTCTCCCTGCCTCCCCTGCTCACGGCCACCAGTGAATGCACTGCTGCAGGACCCCTGGCCACACACAGCACCCCCCCACCCCCGGACTGGTCCAGAGACGCCCTGGCCTGTCTCCTTAATCGCACCATCCTGGCTAATTAATGAGCCTCCAAGGCTCCGGTGCCCCACCCCCACCTCCACCAGGGATGAGTTTCCCGCAGGGGAAACGTTTCCTAAGGCCTGTCTAATCACCTCATCCAAAAAGCACATCGTTTTGCTATTATAATTACACGAGCGATCCTCCCCAAAGGAATAAATTAAACCTGGCTGCAGTCCCGCCTCATCTTGATGCACAACCTTCCCCGCACACGTCTCTGTGTGAACAGCTCTGTGTGCTCCTACTCCTGCAGCCTCCCGCCCTGGAGCCTCCCCGCTGTTAGGACCGCCAGCAGGCCCGGTGCCCCTGCAGCGCCACGAACGCCGACTTGGCGGGAAAAGCTGCTGCTTGGCTGGGAGAGGGGCCCTGCCGCCCCCAGAGGCTCTGCCTCCCCCAGGTTCCTCTCGGGCTCCGTGCTTCGAGCACAGCTCACAGCAGACGCTGGCACTAGTTCAAAGTGCCACTCGAGAGTACACCCCAGAGCCGTGAAAGTCCCAGATGCTTCAGCAACAGCATGTGTGGCAGGAGCTCGGTGGCCGCCAGAGGATGGTGCTGGGTCCATGGCCCCAAGGCCCACAGAGCAGGACAGAGGTGAGGGGGTGTGAGCACCCACTTCCCAGATGCCCTGCCGCTCACCTCTGACTGGGTGTGCGTGGGTGCGCGTGTGGGAGCTGTGGGCGTGCGCTGTGTGTACCTGCTGAGTGGTCTAAATAGGTGTGTCCGAGTTTGCACATGTATGTTTCTGTGTGTGCTGGGGGGGCACATGTGATCTGTTCGGATACACGTGCATGTAAGTGTGGGCGCTTCCACGGTGTGAGGATGCTGGTGCTGACGTGCACACACTCACACGTGCACGGCTGCATGCGCGGTAGTGCCTGGGCACGTGTGCTGGCCCGCTGGCGGGTGTGCTTACCTTGGAACGCCCCAAAGGACTCGATGGAGAGCACTCTCCTCCCGGCGGCCGACAGGCTCCGGCACAGGCGGCAGGACGACGTGAGCTGCATCTTCTCCTCGCACAGGGCGATGATGCTCTGCGGCGGGCGGTGCTCAGCCCGCGCCCTCGCCCCGGGGCGGCCCCCACCCCCGCCCGCTAAGCCTTCCAGGCTCTGGGGTCACGGGCCGGGGCTGGGGGAGCTTACGGATTCTGTCCCGCCCATGACCATTACAAGGTGCACCCTTAATCGCCGAAGTGGAGTAAAAAAGTCAGGAGCCCGGATGGCCAGGTGGTGGGGGCGCTGCATGCTTACTGGGTGTGCGAGTGCGGGCCGGGGGCGCACAGGGTTCAGGGTATTTCCTGGGGTGAGGCGGGGCAGGCCTGCGAGCTTACCTGGAGGTCGGGCCGGTCCCTGGGGTCCTCCGCCTGCATCTGGCCCAGCAGCGCCTCCAGCTCCTGGCTCAGCCTGGGCTGGGGCTCAGGCTCTGGCACGTAGTCGAGGGCTGCCTTCAGCGTGGCCCCCAGAGAGTAGATGTGAGCCTGCAGCATCAAAGACCCGCTGGGGCCGGGGGCGGGGCCGTGTGGGCCATGGGCGGGGCATGGGGCGTGGGCGGGGCCGTGCGGGCCATGGGCGGGGTCATGGAGGCGGGGCCGTGTGGGCCATGGGTGGGCGTGGGTAGAGTCGTGGGGCGGTGGCCATGGGGCGGACCTGGGGCTGGCCCGTGGGGCGGGCGCGTGGTGGTGCGGGGCCGTGGCGTCATGGGCGGGGCCGTGTGCGCACAGCCACCGGTCGCACGCAGTGTTGCTCTTCCGGGCCAGGAGCCCCCCTGATCTTTCCAGGGCAGCTCCCCGCCTCACCCCCACCCGCAGGACATCTCTGCTCCTGCCCTGACTGCTCCCTTTTAGGCCACTCGCGGACTTCGCTACTTCTCGGCTGAGCTGTTGCCGTTTGGGGTGCATTCCTGGTGGCTCAGATGGTAAAGAATCTGCCTCCCAATGCATGAGACACAAAAGACGTGTGTTTGATCCCTGGGTCAGGACGATCCCCTGGTGAAGGACATGGCAACCCACGCCAGTATCCTTGCCTGGAGAATCCCATGGACAGAGGTGCCCGGCGGGCTGTGGTCCACTGGGTCGCACAGAGCCGGACACCAGTGAGGAACACCTTCCCTCCTCCCGTGAAGGGGCTGGTCTTGGGCTCTGCGCCACATGGATGTCCTGCCACAGCTTTTCACTTTGTTCATGTGTCTCTGACATTAAAAAATTCTGCTGTTTCATTGGTGAGATCTGCTGCTGTGACCATCCTCGCGTGGACGTCTTCATGCAACCACGCACATTCACGAAGGCTCAGGCCTACAAGTGGGGCTGCCGTTCGGGGTCATGGCCAGCTGCTAAGGAGCTTCGCTCATGAGTGAGATCATTCTTTTTTATTGGCTTCCTTGGAGGGCCTTCCCTAGCCCAGGACAATAAAAACTGCTTACTTCTCTGCTTTTCCAGTACTTTTGTAGTTGTGAAGCATCGAGCTCTCGCCCATCTGGGATATGTCTTTTTGCTGGGCACTGCAGGGATGGGGGTTTGTCTCCTGGTGGAGAGCGAAGAGCCCGCCGTCTGCCGGCCTGGACCTCGTCCCGCGCCCCTGCTCCCCAGGGCCTGCGCTCTGGCCTGCCCCCTCTCACTCTGGCTCTCCTTCCGTCCAGACTGTGCTCTTTCAACCACGGTAGCTTCCGAGCACACCTTCACACCTGGAGGACAAGCTGCTCTCCCATCTCCCCCGCCCCCCGGAGAGATTATTCTCACATTGGTCAAGTTTATAAGTAAAGTCCCACCATTCCCATTTTCTAAAAGAGCCAGAATGGTTGGGATTTTGGTGTAACAGCACTGATGCTGCAGAATCTGGGAGGGCCACCGTCACACAAGATAAAGCACGTGGATACCGGCAGGACGGCTGTCTCTAGGTCGCACCGTCAGCAGCACGCTGATCCATCTGTGGACAGAAGCTCCCCTGTGGGAACTGTGGGATCCGGCAACATTTGCCAAGGGACCTGGCAGGGGTCGCGCCCACCTGTTCCTCAGGTGAGAGGCAGACATGCCTCTGGACCCCTTAGCTAGACTGACTAGGGAAACAAGAGAGGACTCAAGTGAAAGCAGAAATGAGAGAGGAGATTTTACAACTGATGCCAGAGAAACAAAGGATCATAAGAGACCCCTATGCATACACCAAATTGGATAACCTAGAAAAAAAGGATACATTCCTAGAAACACAGAGTACTGAGACTGCATTCTGAAGAAATAAACTGAACTGTTACTAATAAGGAGATCAAACCAGAAATCAAAAACCTCACGACAGAGAGAAGCCCAGGATGAGACGACTTCACTGGTGACTTTTTACCAAACATTCATTTAGAGGAGAATTAACGCCAGTCCTTCTCAGATTCTTCCAAAAGTCAAAAGAGAGGGAACACTCCCAAACTCATTTTATGAGGCCAGCATTACCCTGGCATCAAAGTTAGATAAGGCAATACAAGAGAACTACAGACCAACATCCCTGATGAATACAGATGTAAAAATCCTTAACAAAAATTAGCAAACTAAATTCAAAAGCACATTAAAAAATCATATGCCATGGTCAACTGGAATTTGTCCCTGGGATGCAAAGATGGTTCAACATAAGCAAATCAATAAATGTAATTCACCATATTAATAGAATGAAAGTTAAAATAATATGATCATCTCAATGCTACTGCTGCTGCTAAGTCGCTTCAGTCGTGTCTGACTCTGCGTGACCCCATAGATGCCAGCCTACCAGGCTCCGCCGTCCCTGGGATTCTCCAGGCAAGAACACTGGAGTGGGTTGCCGTTTCCTTCTCCAATGCGTGAAAGTGAAGTCGCTCAGTCATGTCCAACTTTATGCGACCCCATAGACTGCAGCCCACCAGGCTCCTCCATCCATGGGATTTTCCAGGCAAGAGTACTGGAGTGGGTTGCCACTGCCTTCTCCAAAAAACCATAGCTTTGACTAGATGGACCTCTGTCTGCAAAGAAATATTTCTGCTTTTTAATATGCTTTCTTCTACCCATCAGCACACTGAATTCTCTCAGTGACTCTGCTAGGCTGGCAGTTATGCTCCCCATTTTACAGGCGGGGAGACTGAGGCTCAGGGGAAAGCACCAAGTCTCTAGTGGTGAGGCGTGAGTTTAGACAAAGCTGGATCTAAGACGCTGCTATGACTGCTGCCCTGTGGACAGACGATGGCCCTGGGGGACGTGGCTGCCCCCCAACATGCTTACTCTGTTTCTCTGCAAGCTAGAGGGCAGGTTGAGAGCTGGATAAAGAAGTGCTACCTTTACCCAAGTATGTGAGTCTTGAGAAAGTCATGGTCCCTGAAATATGGGCATAATATCATCATCTCAATAGAAGCAGAAAAAGCATTTGGAAAAATTCACCATTTTCATGATAAGAACTCGCGATAAGTTGGGTATGGTAGGGATGTGCTTCACCATAACAAAGGTCACATACGACAAGCTCACAACTAACATCATCCCCAATGGTGAAGTGCTGAACTCTAAGTTTAGAACAAGACAAGGATGCCCATTCTCACAATTCCTCTCCAACACACTGGAAGTTGTTGATGGCCAGGGCGACTAGGCAAGAAAACGAAACAAAAGGCCTCCAGGCTAGAAGGGGAGATAATCTTGTCTCTGCGCACGATGTGGTCTCGCATGCGGAAAACCTTAGCTTCCATCAAAAGCTTTTAGAAGTAATCAACAAATGCTGTAAAATTTCAGGATACAAAATCAGCACACACAAATCAGCTACATTTTTATACATTAACAATGAAATATCTAAACAAGAAATAAGGCAATCAGGAGCTTCCCTGACGGTGCAGCGGCTAAAGAATCTGCCTCGTGATGTAAGGGACGTGGGCTTGATCCCCGGCCGTAACACTTAGAAGTGAATGATACTGAAAATGCTATGAGGCAAAATTCATGTTTGGACGGGAAGTCTTAGCTTTAGGCGTTGACCCTAATGTTAGGAAAGAAGGAAAGCTCAGACTAATGGGCTGAGTGTCCAACTCAAGTTAGGAAGACTCGTTAACTTGAAACGAGCACACAGAGGATGAAGCGGAGGCGCAGACTCGATGGAGAAGCCGCCATGCGGGGCAGGACCCGGCCCAGGGCCCAGGTGGGCTCCCTGCAGAGCCGGCGGAGAAGCCGCCACGCGGGGCAGTCGCTCTGGCCCAGATGAGACTTGGCTGACCTGAGAAGCCTGTGTTTTTAAACAACTTATTTGACTGAAGCACAGTTGATCAGCAACCTGTCAGCTTCTGCTGCACAGCAAAGTGACTCATTCATGCACATCCTTTCAGGAGTCCTTCTCATCATGGTCTATCACAGGATGCTGAACGCGGTTCCCTGCGCTATGCAGCAGGACCTTGCTGTTCACCGTCTCACGTGTAACGGATTTGCTCCCACTAACCCCCAGCTGCGATCTTTCCCTCCCTGTGGTAACCATGGTAACCACAATCTGGGCTGCGTGGCTGTGAGTCTGTTTCGTGCCATATTTCATCTTCCACATGTAAGTGCCACCATATGGTATTTCTCTTTCTCTGTCTGACTGACTTCACTCTGATGGTCATCTCTGCGTCCATTCGTGTTCCTGCAAAGGACGTTATTCCATCCTTCTTCATGACTGAGTCGTATTCTATTGTGTATACGCACCACGTCACTTTCTCCTCTTTTTTGGCCACGCCATGAGGCTGGCTGGGTCTCAGTTCCCAAACCAGGGGTGAACCCAGGCCGCAGCAGGGAAAGTGCTGAGCCCTAACCACTGGACCACAGGGACATCCCTACGTCTTTGCTATCCATTCATCTACAGCAGCTTGCTTTATGGCCTGTTGAACACACATTGTATGACTGCTTTAGCCATTAGAGAAGAGGATGGCTTTAAAATCAGAACAGAGTTGCTGCGGCTCAGGCATCCACAGAGGATCCAGGTGGCTGAGGGTTCAGCCACGTTCCTGCATCCCCGAGAACTTGGATTTCGGGATGCTGCTATCAGACTCAGGGACACCACCAGCCGTTCTCAAAACAGTATCTGCCAGCAGCTGCCAACTGCAGCCTTACGTCTCAAGCCTCCCCGTGACTATGCAGGCATTTTAGACCCCAACAAATCCTGCTTAACCAGCACCCTTCCTTCTTGCAGCTCCAACCCTAATTCTTGACAGACAACTTAAGTAACTTTGTGGGTTTTGCCTTTAAAGCCTCCACATTTTGGACCCTGGTGACACAACGCAGTGCTTCCTGACCGTGTCTTTCAGGCCGCAGTCCTCTGTCTGGCTCAAACAGCAGCCTCTGCATTTCTATCGGATTTCTCTGCATTTCTTTGGATTTCTCTTATGGATTGTTATTATTTCTGTTGACAAAACTAACAAAATAAAGGGTATAGAAAGGATGTACTCCTTCCTGCAAGACTAGCAAGAGAAGGCACAAATAAATCGAAGGGGGTACCTACAGTGAAAGCATCGATTAAGAAAGGATGTCCCCTGCAACTCTACAAACACAGGTAGAAATGGGTAAATTTTCAGAAATATGTGGTTTATCAAAAGCTGAGTCAATAAGAAATTCAAAACAGGTAAGTCCTATAATTATTAAAAATAGAGCAGCAATTAACTCTTTGCTCCAAGGAAACAGATGGCTTCCTAAGTAGGTCTGACCAGACTTTCAAGGACCAGAGTATTCCATTCTTTCCTTTACACAGCAAAGGAAGCGGGGGCGTTTGCACACGAGAAAGATACTCCTGATAGCAACACATTCAGAAACATCAACAGAATGGAAAACCACCAGCCACTCATGGAAATACGCAGAGATGCAAAGCAGGCATCGGTTGATCAAATGCAACGGCGTAAAGAAAACACAGGACGCTGCCCGTTTAGGTATTTCTAAGTGGGAAAGGCTGACTTAATGTTAGAAAATAAATTCGGAGATACTGACATCTTAATAATCATTTCAAAAGCTGCAGAAGCATTGCACAATAGAACCTGATGCCTCTGCACAGCAGGGGCCTGAGCCAGAAGTCCTGCTGGGAAGGTGGGAGGAGCTCTCAGGATGGCGGAGAATCACTGACCTGCTCACCCCTGCTCCAGCCCACACGGGACAAGTTGCGCGGCACCAAAGCTTTGGACAGCAACACAGCCTGCCCTCTTCTGCTGGTGACTTGATCAGCTGCAGGCAGATTTTTTACCACTGAGCCACCTGGGAAGCTTCCCTGGTGGCTCAGACTGTGAAGAATCGACCTACAATGCAGGAGACACAGCCTCAATCCCTGGATCAGGAAGATCCCCTGGAGAAGGGAACGGCTACCCACTCCAGTATTCCTGCCTGGAGAGTCCCGTGGAGAGAGGAGCCTGGTGTGCTGTGGTCCATTGGGTTGCAAAGAGTCGGACACGACTGAGCGACTAACACTTTGATCAGTTAAATAGAAAGTTATCAGAAATAATCAAATAATTTACCACAAGGGCTGAGACAAGATTAAGCTGTTACAGTGAACTGCATTTCTGTAGACTTGACACAAAAAGCAGGAAAATGCGATTCCAAAGATGACGATCCGTTCACACAGAGTCAGAAGCATCCCGTGCCTGAGAGTGACCTACTAAAGGGCACTCAGGTAAGACACAGGAGAGGCTTTAAACCGCTGCTGAGACAGTAAATCAGAGCTAAACAAATGAAGAGGAATAATGAGTTTCTAGAGGAGACCACATTTATAATAAGGGTGTGAGTTCTCCCCAGACTGAGGTGCAGATTCAGAGCCATTCTAGTCAAAATGCCAACAGAGCTTTTCATGGAACTTGACACTAAATCCAAGCCTTCTGTGGAAGAAGAAAGACTTCAGAACAGCCGGGGTGCTTCTGAAAGGGACAGGGAGTGAGTCTTTCCCTGTGAGACACTGGGCTCCTTGCGGAGCTGGGGTTGCTAAGAAATGCAGGGTGCAGAGCCCCCTGGACTAGAGCAGAGGTCTGGGAAGTAGACCCACTTTTGTCTGGACTGGGGTGTGTGTGGCTTCGCTGGAGTAAGCCCAAGGCGAGCCGATAAGCAGCTGGAAAGACCCTTTTCTACACAGAAAAGGGTGAACTTGGATCCTTGCCTCACTACATAAAAAAAGTGCACTTCGGGTGGATTAAATGTGAACAACAAAACCTTTAAAACTCTTGGTAGAAAATGCCAAGTATCTGTTGGACCTTGAGATTGGGAAGGTTTCTTAAGGCAAAAAACAAACCACTAACAGTGAGAGAAAACACTGTCACCTACAAACTGGCCCCTGCAGTCCACCTCTACAAGGGTTAAATCAGGCGCTGCTGCAGCTGCTGATCCTCAACACTCCTGAAAGGAGCTCAGGGTGGAGAGCAGGAGTGAGGCCCTCCGCTCCGGGGAAGGTGGCGGGAGAGGTCTTCCGACAGATGCCGTCGGGACCCAATTGTATGAGCCCAGTTTCTGCATCTCATTTCCAGAAAAGCACTGAAACCCTTCATGGTGACGTCTGCTCCCTGTGACTAGCAGACCTTCTGCAAGGATACGTGCGTGGGCTTCCCTGGTGGCTCAGCGGTGAAGAACCTGCCCGCTGATGCAGGAAACACAAATTCAACCCCTGGTTCAAGAGCGCGCAGGCGGTGGAGCAACGAACCCCGTGAGCCACGACTACGGGGCCTGTGCACTGGAGCCTGGGGGCTGCAACTGCTGAGCCCGCCGTCCTAGAGCTCACGCTCCGCAGCGAGAGAAGACCCAGCAGTGAGGAGCCCGCAGAGCGCCACGGGACAGCAGCTCCTGCCACAGCTGGTGAAAGGCCCGCAGACCCGATGAGCGCATGAATAAATAACAACATCTACGAAATGAAAAAAGAAGGAACAGGAGCTTGGCCGCACACAGGTGGCACAGTGGTAAAGGATCCGCCTGCCACTGCGGGAAACGCACGAGACATGGGTTCCATCCCTGGGTCGGGAAGATCCCCTGGAGGAGGAAATGACTGCCCGCTCTGGTACGCCTGCCTGGAGAATCCCACGGACAGAGGAGCCTGGGGGCCCCCGGCCCATGGGGTCACAGAGTTGGACACCACTGAACAATTGAGCGCCCACCCACGCCACTTCCCCTTCACCAAATCGCACATAAGCTGGCCTCCCCGCCCTCTGGAGCAGTTTCTCAGACGTGCCTCAAACGCTGTCTCCTGGGCTGTCGTCTCATTTTGCCCCAAATAAAACTTAACCTGCAGCTCTCACATTGAGCGTTTTTTTAAAGTCAACACCAATAATTTGACTGTTTTATAAATGACAGGGCTCCCTCGGTGGTACAGTGGCTAAGAATCCACCTGCCAACGTAGGGGACATGGGTTTGACCCCTGGGCTGGGGAGACTCCATGTGCCGAAAAGCGACTAAGCCCGTGCACCGCCACTACTGAGCTCGCGCTGAGCCTGCGCTCCCCCGGGCCGCCAGCCACAGCGACTGCACTCCCCCAGGCCTGCAAGCCGCAGCTGCTGAGCCTGCACTGCCCTGGGCCCGCCAGCTGTGGCGACTGAGCCCGCGCCGCCGCCGGGAGCCTGTGAGCAGGATGAGAGAAGGCGCTGCAGTGAGAAGCCTGCGCACCTAGAGGAAGCCCACACAAAGCGACGAAGACTTGCGCAATGAATTAATCAATCTAGGAAAGTTTCTAAACAGGAAGGGCTGATAAACTTTTTTGTCATCAGAGGATGCCTTCAGGCAGCTTTTCTCAAAGCATGGTTCCAGAGGCCACACAGCTTCACAGCGGAAGGCTGCGCGGGCTCCCTGGGCCGTGGGCTGAGCGCGGGCATGGCAGACTGACCGCAGACGCCGCGGTGAGAGCCGGGCCTCCGCCAAGCCTTCGGGAGGTTTACAAACACGGAAAACAGCGCCACTGCCCTCACTGTTTTGGTGGGGGAGAACACTGTCACTTTTCATGAACACACGTCGTGCGTGTTGGCAGGGAATGGGTTTATGATCGTGATTATTAAATGAGTTAGCAGGTGGACTTTTTCTGCATTTCTCCATTTTATCTGTAACACAGTGAGTCCTGGCAGGTGTGACTCACACAAAGCTCTTTGGATACATGATTTCTAGGACTATAAGGGTTCCAAGAACCAGAGTTTGAGAACTGCTGCCTCAAGGAAGTGAGACGCCACATTCCACAGTGAACACGACATCTGCAATCCTGACAAAACGGAGGAAAATACGGGAAGAAAAGCGGAACAACTGGAGAGAGATGGGCCTGTCAGGCCCCACCCCACCCACAGGACCATCGTCCGGGGCCACCCCGGGGAGGCAGGCCTGTGGAGATGCTGGTCTCTCCAAGCGGGGGGAGCGTGCCCCTGGGCCCTCCCGGCTCTGCAGTGACCGGGCTGGGAGCTCGTGCTGGACACCCCGAGGCCGCGCAGAGCAGCACGGACCCCAGCAGTCCTGCCCCCCCCACCCCTGCCCGACGAAGGATGTGATGCCCAGTGCAGGAAAGAAAGTTCCAGGGGCTGAGAGGCAGCGAGAGGCTCTTTTCAGGAAGCTGAACTGGCACAGGTGGGCCCTCCCCTCTCTAGGTCTCTGCCCAGGGGGTCCCTTGCTGGGGCAGGGCCTGGCGGCCTCGGTGACCTTGGCCCGAGTGTCCTTGGCGTGGCCGCGGCTCACACTCGTGGGGGATTCTCTGGGCCACAAGCCTCCCACAAGCGGCCCCGTCAGTCCTTCAGAGGAGCTGTACCCCCGCCAGCCACCACTGGAAATTTTAGGCGCTTTTAACATCTTAAATGTAGTCACTTCACACTCAGACAGCATGCCAGGCGCGCGGTGAGGAGCCAGCAGCCAGACGTGTGCTGTCGCCGGAGCCCAGCAGCAGGGTGAGTGCCCCACGCAGCCCCTCGGGGGGACCCCAGCGCTCGCGGAGGGGGCCAGGTGCTGGCCTCCTTGCTGCCACTTACCTCAAAGGTGTTCCCCGTCACATCAAACTCTGGGGGCACAAAAGCTCCCTCAGGGTCATCTGGGGGGGGAAGAGAAGATGCCGTTCACATGGTGACCCCCCAACACACGTCAGGTGAGACAGGCCGCCAGGCTCTTCCCAGGTGGGGGGCTACGTGCACCTGGGGCCCAGCCAGGACCACCCCCCAGTGGGGCCCAGCCCCCGGCCTCCCCTCACCCAGGCCCAGGCAGGTTGCCGTGGAAACTCAGCTCCAGACCACGGCGCCCGGGGCGGGGCCGCATCCTCGCGGGCCCCTCTGTGCTCACATCACTGTGCGGGCCTCACCGCTGAGCTGTTCCATGAAGCACACGTTCCCGCTGGTGTTGAAGGCCAGCGTGTCGGGTGTGATGCACAGGGTCTGGAAGATGGCTGAGTGGGCGACGCTGCGCATTGCCAGGCTGCACTCCAGGCACACGGCCCAGGCCTCCTGCTCATTCAGGCCGCTGTCCCGCAGGGAAAGGATGTCGGCCAGGGACACGTTCTCCTGCCGAGACAGCCTGGGCTGAGCCCTGGGCGCCTGTGGAGGGGCAGGGGGCCGGGGGACGAGACCCTGCAGCCGCCCTCACATCTGGATCTGACTCAGCTGTGGTCCTGCACCCACTTGTGTGCACACAACACACTAACACAGTCGTGTGTGTGCACGCACACCCACCTGCTGTCCCCATACACGCACACAACTCTCACACATTAGCTATCAGAGGCACAGGCACGCAGAACCCGCGCGTCCACACACGGAGCCCACGCGCCCACACAAGGCACGCCTGCACGAGCACATTCACCACAGGCGCACACGCCGGACACCCTGTGCCTCGCCGCCCTTTCCCAGGCCATGTTTGATGCGCTGGTCAGCCCCGGGTGTCTGTGTGTTCACACACCACCCACCTAAAGAAGGGACGGGACACAGAGGGAGCCAGACCGGGAGCTGAGCGGGAAGCATGCGGGCAGTGGTCAGGAAAGGGCCTGGACGCCCAGCCTCAGAGTGGGAGTGGAGAGTGGGGTGAGCGGGGCTGGAGAGTAGGGGTGAGGGGGGTGAGCAGGGCTGGAGAGTAGGGGTGAGCGGGGTTGGAGAGCAGGGGTGAGCAGGGTTGGAGAGGTGGGGTGAGGGGGGTGAGTGGGGTTGGAGAGTAGGGGTGAGCGGGGTGAGCAGGGCTGGAGAGTAGGGGTGAGCGGGGTGAGCAGGGCTGGAGAGTAGGGGTGAGCAGGGCGGGAGAGTAGGGGTGAGCAGGGTTGGAGAGGTGGGGTGAGGGGGGTGAGTGGGGTTGGAGAGTAGGGGTGAGCGGGGTGAGCAGGGCGGGAGAGTAGGGGTGAGTAGGGTGGTACAGAAGAGAGGGCCCCAGCTTCCTGTCCCTACCAAGCTTCTGCCTGCAGCCTCCACTGCCCCCACCCCCCCCTCCCCGGCAGCGTGCAGGGTGCTCTCAGGTGTAGCCGAGCCCAGGTCCTGAAAGGAGCCTCCGCCTGTAAACTTCTACCCTTCCCTGCTCGGGTCCCCAGAGCCACAGCTGAAGAGGTGGAGAGCTTGCAGGGGCGCAGCAGGCTGGGAGGCGGTGTGTGCACGCGGTGCTGGGGGACGGAGGCGGACGGGGCAGGTCTGCTTGGGTGCCTTGGTTTGCCCCACAGTCCACGGCCTTCTCAGCTCAGGGAGGGCCTCGGTGCCACCCTCCTGGGCCTGCCCTGCTCTCTCTGTTAGGCATGGCGTTAGGATGGGTGGGGATAGGGCAACCCAGGGCTCGTGGCTCCTAGAGCCAGTGGGGGGTGGGCCCGCGCCAAGCTCCGGCAGTGTGCGGACCCTGCGGAGGGTGGATGGGCGTCTTAAAAGGAGAATCCTGAGCAAAGAGCAGAGCGTGCGGTCAGGCTGGGGCAGCAGACAGTGACCCCGCACCCGCCGGCTGCGTCTGGTTCTCTCGTAAGAGGTCGTCCACATTCACCTCGCGCAGGGCCTGTCTGTCCCCCAGGACCCTGAGGACTCAGAGCCTGAGGCGCCTGGGGGCGCCGTGGGGCCTGGTTAGAGAGGTGCCGGGCACCGAGTGTGCACGGACGCATGCCCACACACCAAGAGGCCCATGCACACGCACCCAGACACGCACAGACGAGCCCGAGGACCCCGTGGGCTTGGCGGTAAGGAGGACGTGTCTGAGCCGGTGCCACTGCAGGGGCCTCGCTGACTCTCCCCGGCTGTGGCCACGCGGGAGCCTTGTGCCAAGCAGGCCCCCGTCCACACCCAAGGCGACGGGGCTTGGAGGCTGGCAGGGGCTTCATGGCGGAGGCAGACGTTTGTGGGTGGTGGGGGTGGGGGGCAGTGACATGTTAGGAACAGACACGCTGGTGAGTCTCTGGCCGACGGCTGTGTTCCCTCCGTCTCCAGGCGCTTGGGACCCACCAGGGCTGTGGCAGGCGGGGGCACTTCCGTCCTGCCACTGCCCACATGGCTGGACCCAGACACCGCGGCCAGTAGTCACTGGTTCCAAGTCCTGGGTATAGACCCAGCCTTCTGGGCAGGTCCAGAAGGTTCTCCAGAACCCAGCCGGGGCCCGTGCCCCACCCCTCAGCACTGCCCAGCAGGACGCTGCCTGGTGGGCCATGGGCTACATCTGTGGGTGGGCCTCCCAGGGCAGTTAGAGCGGGCCCCTGGCAGTCGTATGGGCAGAGGCTCAGTGTCTGACCTGGCTGGGAGGAGAGCAGGGGAAGTGGGGGACGCAGCCTTCCCGGGCAGCCCCCTGCTGTCACGCTGGGTCCCAGACGGGGGTCTCCTGCCACCGGCCGGGCACAGTGAGGTGCTGGCCAGCAGGAGCGTCTGTCCCTCTGGGGCGAGCCGTGGGCCAGGCTGCCTGGGCCACGGGACCCCTCCACGGGCCATTCTGCACGTTTCAAACGCTGCCTCTGCCTGCAGACTCCCTGGCCCAGCCCAGCTCCCGGCCCACAGACGCTGGGGAGACAGATGTCCCACTGGTCTTCGGGGGCAGTAAGAACACTCCCTCAGGGGAGCCTCGGGACCGGGAGACCCTGCCCCCCGAAGGCCCCTGAACACCAGGGCCGCCTGCAGCCTGGTGGCGGACGTCTGCCCCTCCCGGACGGCTCTGCCTCTCTGCTCTGGCCTTTGCGGGTGCCGGAGCGAGGATGCTGCTTGCTGGTGGCCCGGGGCCGGGGGGCCAGGACCCTGCTGGGTGGTGCCGGCCTTGAGTTCTCATGCCCATCTGTCGCCCATGTGTCCCCAAGGCAGGTGCCCAGAGTGAAGTTGCTGGAACAGGGGGAGGGGCACCCACACCCCACTACCGGACCCCTAACTGTTTTCCAAGGAGGTCGGTCTGCTCCACGGCCCCCACCTCGCAGGGCGGGCGGCCTGGTTCGCGCCAACCTGGCGCTGGCGGGAGGGTAGTCACGGCCCTCTATCTTGTGTTCCCTGAGTGTAATGAAGTCGAATGTTTTCTCACATGTTCACCAGCAATTTGAATTTTGTCCGCAGTCACAGTGAGGGAGGGACTGTCCAGAGGCTCCGGCTGGAGTCTCTGGCTCGCGGGACTCAGTTATACAGTGAGCTGTGTAAGCTGCGAACACCCGCGTCTCCTGCGCTGGGTACGGTCCCCGCCGGAAGCTGCTCACGTCCCCGCCCGTGGTCCCCCAGGGGCTCCTGCAGCCCAGCCCTCCGTCCTCTCACATGGGACAGCCTTGGGGAATCAACCTGACGGCAAAGTGCTGTCACAGGCAGGCCCACGTCCCTGGCGGGGACTTAAAGCCTTTAATACTGACCACACCCACTGTGTGCAAGCACCAGAATCTGGAGCAGGGGCAGGACCTCGGCTGGAGCCCCAGGACAGGCCTCTGGGTTCAGAACACACCCAGGGCAGTGCCTCGCATCAGGAGAGGCTGCGGCAAGAGGGGCCGGTTGCCCGGATCTCCTTGCTGGACAGACCACCACCGCAGCCTCCCACGACACCTGGAGGTCACGGCCACGGACGGCAGGGGCCCCAGCCCCACGCACTGGGCTCAGCGGGGGCTACTCCATCCCCAGGGCGCTGCGACGGCTACCAGAGAGCATCAGGGCTCCGTAGAGGGACAGACTGCAGGCTCTGGGTGGAGCCTTTGGGTCCAAACCCTGCTCTGCCTGCCCGTTTACTGAGCAGCCATCACAGCTCAGGGTCTCGGGCACAGAGGAGGCCCTGGAGGCGTGGGGCAGTCGGTGCAGAGAGGCCGTCTGGAGAACCACGTTCTGCGACTGCCTCGGAGGGTGGTTTGGGGGACGTGAGGTTTCCAGCAGACGCTTTAGGAACCTGCCCTCCGAGAGCATCTGCAGGCTGTGCGCCGGGAGCGCCCTTCACTCTGCCATAAAGCCGGGGAGACACCCACAGAGTTATTTATTCCCTTGTGTCTGCTGCCCTCTCTGTCACCAAATCCAGGCCACGGCGGGTGGGGATGGGGTGGGGAGGCAGCACCCCCCACCCTCCCCCTCGGGCACTGCCCCCTCCGCAGACTCTGAAGGCCTGTTTCTAGGGCATGAGCCCCTCGGTCCTTAGAACCAGCTCGGCTAAGGATGTGAGCAGGGGCCAGCTGGGGGCAAGGGCCCCAGGGCCTGCAGCGCCGGTTTCTGTGACCCTCCAGTTCAGGAGGGCAGGTGGGTCTGTCTTGTAGACCCCACAGACGGGCGTGTGCTGGGACGGGGGCTCTGCAAAGACCCCAAAGCCCGGGGAGCAGCTGAGCCGTCCAGCGACCACCTCTGCTGTGGCCGGGACTGGCCTGTTCAAGAGCCATGGGGTCTCCATCCAACCCCGACCTACAGAGCTACCTGACGAACCCAGGGGCAGCTTGTCCGACGGGGTTGCAGGCAAACTGGCTCTCGAGGTGCTTGGCCTGGTTAGCGGCCAGAAGCCCCACGGGATAGAGCCTCCCGCCCTGGCAACCCCAGACGGGGGCTCAGGACTTGGCCTCCTGACTGAAGGCCCGGAGTCGGTCGTCAGTCACAGAGACCCCAGCCCCCACACCACCAGCTCCTGGAACAGGCCTGACTGGGCTCTCTGCCGGGAGAGAGCCAACTAGGACCGCGGCCGGCGAGGGGGATCACCGGGCTGGGCCTGGGGCCAAAGCGCCGGCGCTCATCCCCCCAACATCTGTAACCCCGGGCCTCCCCTGCAGGACGCCGACATCCGCACCAACGGCCCACAGCTGCTGTCCTGAGGGGAGGGGACGGTGAGAACAGCTGCAGGGTTCCCTGCGGCCGGGACCTGGCCCGCGGGGACCGGGGCCTGGGGGTCTCTCTGCGAACCCCTCGGTGGGGGCGGTGGGAGTCCCGCCGTGGGGCGGGGGCTCACCTCGTCTTCTGGCAGAGTGGGGAGCGGCTCGAAGTCGTAGAAGTCCAGGTCCTTGCCGTCCTCCTCATAAAAAGCCGCCGCGCCCCGGTCCATGGTCTGCGTCCTTGGGCGCGCCGCCGCCGGAGCCGCCGCGTCCTCGCCGCGCGAGGTCCGCGCGGCCGGCGCCCCTCCCAGCCTGGCCTCGCCGCCCGCGGCCCCGGCTCCCCGGCCGCCGGCTCTGCTCCGGGGCTGGTTGTGCGCTCCGGGCCGGCTCCGCGCGCCGGGCTGGCCCTGCGCTCCGGGCCGGCTCCGCTCGGGGGCTGGTTGTGCGCTCCGGGGCTGGCCCTGCGCGCCGGGCCGGCTCCGCGCGCCGGGCTGGTTCTGCGCTCCGGGCCGGCTCTGCTCGGGGGCTGGTTGTGCGCTCCGGGCCGGCTCCGCTCGGGGGCTGGTTGTGCGCTCCGGGGCTGGCCCTGCGCTCCGGGCCGGCTCCGCGCTCCGGGCCGGCTCCGCGCGCCGGGCTGGTTCTGCGCTCCGGGCCGGCTCTGCTCGGGGGCTGGTTCTGCGCTCCGGGCCGGCTCCGCGCTCCGGGCCGGCTACGCGCGCCGGGCCTCCATGGCAACGCGCCCGCGTCCCCCGCGCCCCCGCCCCGCGCCCCCGGCGCCCCGCCCGCGCGCTGCCGCAGTGTCTCCCGAGCAGGGCGGGGGTGGGGACACCCGGGCGCCGGGCTAGGGCACTCGGAGGGCCGCACTCACTTTGGCGGGCAGCTGGGGGCGCCTGGAGCCTCTAGCGGCCTTCTGGGGATTTTGTCCTTCGGGGATGGTGGCCGTTTCCGGGGGCTGCGCTGGGGGCGCTGGAGGTCTGTGCGCGGCGGGCGCCGTTCGGGGGCGGGGCGGGTGTTCCTGAGCGGTGCGTCGCAGGCTGCTGCGGGGTCTGCGCCCACCTGGGCACACGGAGCGGGGGCCGTGGTCCACCGCAAGGAGGCTGGCAAGCGGGCATCCCACCTTCCGCCCGTACCCCGCTCCCGCCCCCACCGGCCGAGGGCGGGGCTGCCGCAGTCCCCGCGGGGGCTGGGTTGGCGGCTGCAGAGGCTCCCGGGGGTGGGTGGGGGGAGCCCGGGGAGAGGGGCGCCGGGGAGGGGGGACAGCCGGAGCGCGGGTCGGGTGGAGACCAGGAGGGGACCCGTGTAAGCAGCTGCGCTCTGGCCGGCGGCTTCTTCAGGTAGTCTGGTGGGTGACAGGTAGGACCAGCACTTAGAGCTCCATCCCAGCTTTGCCAGCAGGCTGTGGAAAGGAAACCAGACCCTCAACCTGGTGGCTTCAGGGCTGACCCTTCACCGCCCCCTCAGGCTCTGTTAGCCAGTTTCCTCCGCACCAGGGCCAGCCTTTCCCCAAGCTGGGACCTGTGGCTGGGCAAAGAGCAGGACACCCCGACCCCAGCCCGGCAAAGATCCAGGGTGCTCCTCTTCCTGGGTAGTGAAGATCCAGGCCCCCACCACTGCCCACCGCCTGCAGAGATTCAAACTGCACAGCACCTCCCTTTTCCACAGGAGGGGCGTGGTGGTCTCACCAGCCTGTGTGGCATGGCTGGTTCCCTCCCCCCAGGGGGAGCGGTGGACCAGAGCTCCCACAGGAAAGTGGGCACTGCGGCCAGGCTGCCAGCTACACCCTCGCAGCCTGGCCGGGCACACAGCAGTCGCTCTGTAAACACGGCTGCGTGAAGAAGTGGACTTGTGGTAAGCCCTGCGGAGCCCCAGGATGCGGGGGACAGATTCCATCCTGGCTCAGGGCTTGGGGCCTCTGGGCCTGTGATGTGACCCCAGGGGGGCACTCAGGTCAGAGGAGAGACCGGGGATAGTGAGGCCTCAGGCTGGTGGCCGGGGCTCCGGGCAGCCTCACCTTGTGCAGTGTACCCCCGGCACCTGAAGCAGAAAGGGCTCCGGCTGTCTGGGCGCTGAGAGCTGGGCTCTCAGACTCGGTGTGTCTGGGCTGTGGGTGGGCACTGCCTGGTGTCTCAGAAGGACGGGCCCTGCTCCAGGGCTCCAGCTGCGGCCTGGCCCGGACCCTGTGTCTGCAGAGCTGGGCGCCCTGGCTTCAGGGTCCCCGTGCTGCGTGGCTGGGGGCTGCTGCCTCCCTGTCCAGGGCTGGTGTCGAAGCGCTGCTGAAGCCTGTGGCCTTGACACCCTGGCCCACCACCTGGCCTCTGCGCCCTCTGGGGCCTCGGGCTGTGTACCACCTCTGTCACCTGGTTCTTGGGTCTCCGAGCTGCCAGGCCCAGGGTCTGGGGGCAAAGATCACCCCCTAACTGAAGGAGCGGCCTCACTGTGGGTGCTTCTGGGTCTAATGGCATCGTCTGCTTCGGGAAGAGGGGCATCCGATTTGGGTAACATGCCGAGCACGTGGGCGCAGATGCTGGCTGAGTCAGCTCTGGCTGTTGCAGCCTACAGGTGCCCAGTGGACATCACCCATCTCCGTGGTCAGGCGGGGACCAGGGCCCTGGGCCAGTGGGGAGGGGCCGGGGCCCTGGGCCAGGTGCTCCTGGCAGGGCCCACGCTGCCCTTCCCTCGTCTCCTGGAGACTTGTGGCCGCCAGGCCTCGCTGCTCGGGGCAGTGGCCGGACGCCTGTGGGGCGTGTTCTGTGAGTCCCACTGTGTGTTTGCACACTTGCCGTGCTTACAGCAGGCTTTGCTCCCAGGAAGGGTGTGGCCCCTGTGCCCTGCCGTGGTGGGTGCTTGTCAGTGTGCCTAAGTGACCGTGACGTTGCGCTTGAGAGAGAGGGCTTCCAGATTGGGCCTCTCGGCCTCCCCAGAGCCGATGGGATGGCACAGGTGGGACAAGGACCTCCAGGCAGAGCTGGGCCCACGCAGAGTTAATGTCAGCCCCAGACAGGCACGAGCCCTCACCAGCAGACTGCAGGAAGGGCCGCTTTGCCCTGGCCGAGGCGTCTCCGGACTCGTCTGGTGAGCTAGCCCACTTCCTGTGGGCCCTTGGTGCCGCCAGAATTCTGCAGAGGCTTCCAGCTGACCCCGGCTCCAGCTGCAGCCGTCAGCTCCCCGGCTGAGGCCACGGCCTGGAGGGTCTCGCCTCCTCGTCCCTCTGACCCCCAGACTTGCTCTGGTGCACTCTCTTCTCCTCCAAGCCCCTCCGTTGGCCTCCAAGCAGGCCCTGGACTGAGCACCCTCCCCAGATGCCCAGCCTTTGGCCTCACCCGGCTCCCTCCAGCTCAGTGACCAGGAAGACTGTGCTCCACGCAAGGCTTGGCCCTCGTCATGCGTGGATCCCGCCTGTTCTTCAGAGCCTGTCTCTCCTGGCTTCCGAGTGAGGTTCCTCTGAGTGCAGGGTTGGGGTTGGGAGGGGCACTGAGGGTGGGTTTTCAAAGCCTTGGCTCCTGTTTTCCCAGAAAGAATCTTGAAAAGCTGTCACGCCGCTTGTACATTTTGAAATTGACATACATGGCTTTGAAAAAATAAATGTAAATCATTGCAAAGAATGTAATTTCTGTTGTGGTATAAATATTGACATTTGGCAATAAAGCTGTTAGTCATTCTTGTAAATGTGCCCAAGGAGCTAAAAACCAGAGTGGTTTTGATACCCGCTATCAATCAGTTAGAAAAAAAATGTAAAAAACCACATAAACATGTTTTTCTTCAATAATCAGGCATCTCCGCCATAGCATTTTCCTCAGACTCATTACAGGCATCTAACTTCGGCCAGAATTTCATCCTACCGTGGCATATTTTTACGCTTGAAAATTTCTGTAGATTCTCCATAATACGTTGCAACAAAATGCATGTAAGTTTTGTTAAGTTGAATACTTCTTAGATAAAAAATTTTAAAACATTTTTGTTTTCAGTGACTGTAAGACTCCTTTTACAGTATCAAAATTCTGACCACACTTCTCCCGAGAGAGACGTGCACTGAGGACCTGGACGGCCAACCGGCTCTGCTCGGGGGGCCTGAGCTGGGCTGTGGCTCGGTGGCCGTCACTCCATGCCTGTCGCTTTCCCTGTGCTTCTGGCCTCCGTGGGGTGGGTGAGGGCCTGGCCAGCAGGAGGAGGCCCCCTCCACTGCTCTTCCGTGGGGCAGGGCTGGTCCTGATTCCAGCTCCCCCAGGACTCCAGCCCCACGGCGCCCTCCTCAGAGGTCTGCGCCCCCGCCCCCCAGCCCCCCGCGGGGAAGCCCCTCCTGCAGATTCTGTCCACGGGGACCTGTGCCTGGCTCCTTCCAGCCCTGGTTCCCTGCACGTGGACTCTATTGATGTTACCGGGGTGGCGGACCCCGCAGGGACCCAAGCCACTTCCTTTCACTCACGGGTGGCGTATGCCGTTGCAGTCACATAGCGTGCATCACGCTTCCCAGGAGATGGCGTGGCCAGGCTCGAGGGCGCGCACCTCAGAGCGTACGGCCTGCGGCCGAGTGCCTTGCCTTCCCAGAGGCCACGTGCCAGTGCTGGGGGACAGGATGAGGTCTCTGTCCACAAAGTTCCCCATCTAGCTGAGCCAAGCTGGAACATTCCAGATGGGAAGCATTCGAAGACCCCAGATGCGACTTCTCACAGCTAGGGAGCTTGCGGGAGCCTGGGGTCCCCTTATGGATGGAGCCGGCAGGATGCCTGCTAGAGGTGGGCAGACTGGCAGGGAATCCTGGTCAGAAAACTGTGTCTCTAACACACTCTTTCCTCCCCAAAGCTGTGAGCTTCTGACGCTAAATCAGCCATCCCTTTAAATCTGACCATGGATGTCCCCTGACCCTCTCGCTGTGGGTCTTTGCTGCCCCCGTGAACATCCAGGGGAAGTCTTGGCCCCAGAGCTCAGAGCTGGGCTGGAGTGCTGGGGGCCCACCTCAGAGCCCCTTGGTTCTTGCGCGCACACATGCCCAGCACCAGGTGTCGGCAGTGAGCCTGCCTTCTACTGGGACACAGATGAAGGCGCCAGCGTGCTGTGGGGGAGCAGGTCCCGTGCAAGAGGGAGCCACAGCCCGCGGAGGGCACGTCCTGGGGCACTGGAGAAGGGGCTGCAGGAAAGCGCACGGTCACGGGCTGAGGGGTCCCCCGCGGTGAATCAGGAGGAACAGCAGCGACACCCTCATCCCCGCCCACCCCGTCCCGCCTTGCAGAGGGGTTTCCTGCGCTCTTTTCAGAGTTTCACAGTAAGCATATGTTGTTAAACACATAATTTAGTTTTGCTCTTTTTTTTTTCTTTTTTGGTAATTTGTGTGAGTGGAATCACACTGCACATTTTCTTTTTTTGTCTGGATTCTCTCCCTTAGAGTTATTCTGGGAACAGGAATCTCGTTGTTACTGAATTGTGCTAAATACATGAAACCACCGCTGACGGACATCTGAGCCGTCCTAGGTCGGGGGTGTCAGCTGGGACACATGCTGCTTGAACTGTGCAAGCAACGTGCACGCGTTCTGGCCAGGTCAGCCATGACGCTGGTGCTCGAGTCCTTGCGCGTGCCCAGCCTCCTTCTGCGGGAAACACTCTGAGTGTGCACATGTGTGAGTCTGCGTCCAGCGGTCTGCGGTCAGCCTGGCAGAAGCGCCTGTGGGAAGTCCCCACGCTCTGACTCCGCCCCCACCCCTCCTTTTCCTCCTGAGCGTCTCAGCGTCCTGGCCCGTGAGAGTGGCTCCCGGCCGAGCCGTCCTGGTGGGGTCTGGGTGCAGTCTGCACGCCCCCAGGCCTGAGGGGCAGCAGATGTCCCAGCCCCCGACGTGGGCACCTCCCTGTAGAATCAGGCTCCCTTCTCGTCTCTCATTTATATTCTGTAGTTTTCAGGGGAGGACTGGCGTTTCTTCTACTGGATTCATCATGAATATCGGATGTACTCTGGTTCTGCTGTAAATTGTTATCTTTGTAGAAATTCTGTTTCCTGTTTAGCGCTGGCCTATGGGGGTCAGACTGGCTCTTGCCCACGACCTTGTGTCCAGCAGAGTGCTAACCCTACCGAGTAGTTCTGATCGGAACCGACCTGGGCTTCCAGTGGCGATCACACTCCCTGGGAGTCAGCTCAGCTTCTCGGTTTCCCATCCTCACCACGCCTTCCACCTGAGGACCGTGGGACCCAGCACAGCCTCGAGCAGGCTTGGCGAGATGGTCCCCTGCGCTGAGCTCCCAAGGTGAGCCGGGGGCCTTCACTTCATCACGGTCCAGGATACTCTTGCTGTCGATTTTGATAGGTCAGTGACGTTCGCTTTTACTGCTAATTTCGCAAAAGCTCTTTTTTGTTTGTTTGTTTGAAAGGGGCTTCCGAGGTGGCCCTAGTGGTAAAGAGCCCTCCTGCCAATTCAGAAGGTGTAAGAGATGCGGGTACGATTCCTGGGCCTGGGAGGTCCCTGGAGGAGGGCATGGCAACCCACTCCAGCACTCTTGCCTGGAGAATCCCACAGACAGAGGAGCCTGGCGGGCTATAGTCCATGGGGTTGCAAAGAGTCAGGCATGACTGAAGCGACTTAACACACACACTTATTATTATTATTTTTTAAAGGAAACACTTTTTGGCTGAGTCTCCACTGCAGTGGGCGGGCTCCTCACTGCAGCTCGGGGGCTTAGTTGTCTGGCAGCAGGTGGGATCTTAGTTCCCTCACCAGGGACTGAACCCACGTCCCCTGCATTAGAAGCTGGATTCCTAACCACTAGACCACCAGGCAAGTCCCCGCCAAATCTTAACATCACAAGCGGATGTTGAATTTTATCGAGTGTGTTTTCTGCGTCTGTGACGGTGACGGTTCAACCCCCTTTATTCTGTTAGTGCCCATGTCTCAGTCAGACTGGTCCCGTGCTCGGGAAGCAGGCCCACCCGCCTCTGACACCTCCCATCTTGCAGGTGTCCCTCATCTCTTTTGTGGGGATTTTTGCGTCTACTGTCACTGGCCATAGATTTGTTTTTCCCATGATGCCCTTACATCAAGGTTATGCGCACCTCATGAAACAATTGAGATGTGTTTCTTCTTTTTCTATTTTCTGGAAGGTTTTTGTAAAATTCACACGATTCCTTCCTTAAATGTTTAGTGGAATTCTCTGTGAAGCCATCCAACTGTCTGGACCTGAGGCTTTTCTTTAATGGGAAAGTTTTAAATGATAGATTCGATTCTTTAATGGTTCAGTTCAGTTCAGTTCAGTTCAGTCGCTCAGTCATGTCTGACTCTTTGCGACCCCATGGATGGCAGCACGCTAGGCCTCCCTGTCCATCACCAACTCCTGGGGTTCACTCAAACTCATGTCCATTGAGTCGGTGATGCCATCCAACTATCTCATCCTCTGTTGTCCCCTTCTCCTCCTGCCTTCAATCTTTTCCAGCCTCCAGGTCTTTTCAGATGAGTCAGCTCTCCGCATCAGGTGGCCAAAATATTGGAGTTTCAGCTTCAACATCAGTCCTTCCAATGAAACCCAGGACTGATCTCCTTTAGGATGGACTGGTTGGATCTCCTTGCATTCCAAGGGACTCTCAAGAGTCTTCTCCAACACCACAGTTCAAAAGCATCAATTCTTTGGTGATCAGCTTTCTTTATAGTCCAACTCTCACATCCATACATGAACACAGGAAAAACCATGGCTTCAACTAGATGGACCTTTGTTGCCAAAGTGTCTCTGCTTTTTAATATGCTGTCTCGGTTGGTCATAATTTTCTTCCAAGGAGTAAGCGTCTTTTAATTTCATGGCTGCAGTCACCATCTGCAGTGATTTTGGAGCCCCCCAAAATAAAGTCTGACACTGTTTCCACTGTTTCCCCATCTACTTCCCATGAAGTGATGGGATCAGATGCCATGATCTTCGTTTTCTGAATGTTGAACTTTAAGCCACCTTTTTCACTCTCCTCTTTCACTTTCATCAAGAGGCTCTTTAGTTCCTCTTCACTTTCTGCCATAAGGGTGGTGTCATCTGCATATCTGAGGTGATTGATATTTCTCCTGGCAATCTTGATTCCAGCTTGTGTTTCTTCCAGTCCAGCGTTTCTCATGATGTTCTCTGCATATAAGTTAAAAAAGCAGGGTAACAATATACAGCCTTGACGTGCTCCTTTTCCTATTTGGAACCAGTCTGTTGTTCCATGTCCAGTTCTAACTGTTGCTTCCTGACCTGCAGACAGATTTCTCAAGAGGCAGGTCAGGTGGTCTGGTATTCCCATCTCTTTCAGAATTTTCCACAGTTTATTGTGATCCACACAATCAAAGGCTTTGGCATAGTCAGTAAAGCAGAAATAGATGTTTTTCTGGAACTCTCTTGCTTTTTCAATGATCCAGTGGATGTTGGCAATTTGATCTCTGGTTCCTCTGCTTTTTCTAAATCCAGCTTGAACATCTGGAAGTTCATGGTTCACATATTGCTGAAGCCTGGCTTGGAGGATTTTGAGCATTACTTTACTAACGTGTGAGACAAGTCCAATTGTGGGGTAGTCTGAGCATTCTTTGGCATTGCATTTTTGGCGGATTGGATTGAACACTGACCTTTTCCAGTCCTGTAGCCATTGTTGAGGTTTCCAAGTTTGCTGGCATATTGAGTGCAGCACTTTCACAGCATCATCTTTTAGGATTTGAAATAGCTCAACTGGAATTCCATCACCTCCACTAGCTTTGTTCATAGTGATGCTTCCTAAGGCCCACTTGACTTCACATTCCAAGATATCTGGCTCTAGATGAGTGATCACATCATCGTGGTTATCTGGGTCTTTAAGATCTTTTTTGTACAGTTCTTCTGTGTATTTTTGCCACCTCTTCTTAATATCTTCTGCTTCATTAGGTCCATACCATTAGTATCCTTTATCGAGCCCATCTTGGCATGAGGTGTTCCCTTGGTATCTTTAATTTTCTTGAAGAGATCTCTAGTCTTTCCCATTCTGTTTTCTTCTATTTCTTTGCACTGATCACTGGGGATGGCTTTCTTATCTTTACTTTGCAACTATTCTTTGGAACTCTGCATTCAGATGGGTATATCTTTCCTTTTGTCCTTTGCTTTTCCCTTTTCTTCTTTTCACAGCTATTTGTAAGGCCTCCTCAGACAGCCATTTTGCTTTTTTGCATTTCTTTGAGTTTCTTTTTCTTTAATGGTTGCACAAGTCCTAAAGCTGCTCCTGCGTCTTCATGGGCCAGTCTTGGTGAGCGGTGCTTTCCTAGGGCTTTGTCTGTCTCCTCTCGGGTCTCAGGCTCGCTGGCTCTGTGCTGCGTGCAACCCCCCCTTATCTTTCAGGGTCTCTGGGATCTGTCATAACGCCTCCCTTAGTTCTTGGCGTTTGCTGCTTTATTTTGTCTTGATAAGATTTGCCAGGGCAGTGTTGATCACACTAAGTTTATTAAAGAATGTATATTTGATCAACTTTTATTTTCATTATTTCATTTAATTTACTTGGGGGAAAGTTCTAATTACTATTATTTTTCGAAATTCTTGAGATGGATGTGTGACTCACCAGTTTCCAGCCTTTTCCTATGCTGTTTTGAAAATCGTGTTGATTTTGGCTGCTCAGGTCTTTGTTGCCGCCTGGGCTTCCTCTGTTGCCGAGAGCGGGGGTGCTCTCTGGTCGTGCCAAGGGCTCTCCCTGCGGGGGCTTCTCCGGTTTCGGAGCACGGGCGTCAGGAGTTGAGGCTCCAGGCTCTAGAGTGCAGGCTCAGTAGCTGTGGTGCCCGGGCTTAGCTTCCCGGGCCAGGGAGCAAACCTGTCTCCTGCCCTGGCGGGCGGATTCTTCACCACTGAGCCACCAGGAAGTCCAGCCTTTCCCTCTTCTATAGTTTATTTAGAGCTATAACTTTTCTCTAAACACAGTTTCAGCAAGACAAGGTTTAAATTGTTTTAACTGAGGTAGTTACCTATAACGTCATGTGAGTTTCGGGTGTGCAGTATGGTTACTTTATATTTGAATGTTGCAAAATGATCAGCACAGTAAGTCTGTCACCTCACGCAGTTACAGCTTTTGGGGAGGACTTTTAAGGTCTAATGACGAGGCCTTCCCTGACGTGCAGCCTTCTTGATTGCTGATCGGGCCGCGTGTCTGTGTTTCCGTTGGCGCTGCTGCAGAAAGCAGCCTTCCCCCTGTTGTGACCACCTGCTGCAGGGCCCAGCCCCAGGGACATCTGTGCCCCCAGGCTGGGGGCTCGTGAGGGTCCTGATTGTGCCCCTGCTAGACAGAGATGGTGTTCTCACTGGGTGGCCAGGTAGATCTTCCCACTGGTTCACGGGACAGGCCCGGGTGTTGGGGGCCTCCAGCCCGCCTTCCCGCAAGCCCTCCCACGCTGGGCGGCTGCTGCCCTGACTGAGGGTTGAATGACTGGGACCTGCTGTGCCTCCTTTCAGGCTGTGAGTGGCTCCTGCCGAGGACAGCAGAGGCCTGGCACTCACGGTCGGGCTCCACTGCTTTCCTCCTGGCCAGTGGCCAGTGGCCCGGGGCCTCTCACTGGCCGGAACCGGGACCCTTCAAGTGCAGAGTCAGCCTGCCACCCGTGGGTGGGGCATCTTCCCACTCTACCACCTCCATCCCCCCACGCCCACCCCGCACTGCTCTGGATTCTCTGCAGGCTTTCTGCTTCTTTGCCTAAGCCTAACCCCTTTGTGTTAATAACAGGAAGGGGGTCCCTTCATCCCACAGGCTCCACGGGCAGGCCCAGCTGAGATTTTCTTTGCCCCTAGACTAACACTGATCCATCATAAGCAAATTTTGATCATTAAAAACAAAATTACAGAATAAACTCAGTTAAACCCAGTTTAAACAAGACGTTGCCAAGACACAGAGCTTGTTGGCTCTTTTCCCCACATGAGACACAGCACTGACTTTATGCCGTGGGTCCCTGTGAGCAAGACGCTGGAATACCACCGTCTTTCCTGGATGGGTGTTGATGTCTCACGTTTCTTGAAAAATAGCAGAGGCTCCATTTCTTTTACTTCAATGTGGTACATTTCTCAAAAAAAAAAAAAAAAGCCGAGGCTCAGATTCATAGGAATGTTTCTCCTCTTTTGTCTGTTTCTGCACGTACTGAACGCAACAGCCTCAGGGCCGTGGTGTGAAGCAGGACCCAGGAACCGTCTGGGGTCTGTCTCCACTTTGCTCCAAACTCCACCCACGTTCCTGCCTTTGGGGGCCGCCCTGTCTGCTCTCAGCTTCCCCTCCCCCGGGTCTCCACAGGGCACGGCTGTGGAGGCTCCCACGCGGCCAGGGACCTGGGCGGGGCTCCCGGGCCAGCTCAGGGGTCCCCGCCACTGGTCAGTGCTTCCCACCATCCGGCTCTTGCGCTGGCTTTTCCCGTTTTCCCGGGGGTTCAGTTCCATCATTTTCACTCAAACCCTGGTCGGGTCCTCCCCAGGTGGGGCCTGCTCGGCCTGCTGGCCGTGACCCTCCTCTCGTGATGCATCTCTGGTGGGGGGTCGCCCTCCCCTGGAACCTGAGGCCGACGTTTCCTGTGCAGGATGTTTCCTTGCAGCTCGTGGAGAGAATTCCACGTTAGTGAACATTCCAAAAGGTGCACCTTCCGGGCATTTGTACTCACTGCCTCAGTTTCTGGAGCCTTTGTAGGAAACGAGAAGACTGCTTCCTGCCTGTCGGCTTCATCCCAGGAGCTCTGTCTGAGGCCTTGAAGAAGTCCTCACTTGGAAATCCCCACCCATCCATCGATGCCACTTCCCTGGTCCAGGAGGCGCCCTGTGACATCCTCCCGTGAACGTGGCCCCCAGGCCCCTGTCCTGCCCTTCCGGGTTCCCAGGCCACGTGGAGATTACTGGGGTCCCACAGCCCCCCACCCACTTTGAAGCTCCGAGGACATGGACCAAGCAGGAAACAGCCGTGGACCGTGGGCCACAGGCAGTGAGCCGAGCCTGCAGCAGGCTTGCCGTGTGAAGACGGAGGGTCTCTGGTGGGGCCAGGCAAGCATGCTGTCTGAGCTGATGCCCTGGGGCCTCTGGGACAGTGGGTGGCAGATGCTGTGAGATGCTGGAAGTCACTTGACTTCTCTGAGCCTGCTCCCTGGGCTTGATGCGGGCATTTGACAGGTGACGCGTGAAGGGCTCTTGGCCCACGCGTTGGGTTTGGCAGAGTGGGGAGGACAGTTGGGGCGTGGAGTCTGTGGGTGGAGATGGGGTGGGCCCTGGAGGAGGTGGGAAGTGGTCCCCTGTGAACCCTGGGGGCGTGCTTCCTCCGGTGGGTCCTGAGTGGAGGCGGGGGGAGGATGAAGGGAGGAAAGGGAGTCCCTGACCCATCCTGAGGGTGGGGTGGGAGGGCCACTGTCCTCCGTGAAGCCCATGTCTCCTGCACGTGCGGGGCTTGCTGGGACCCCGAGCTGAGGGGTTGGAAGGGGCTGCACACCCGTGTGGGCCCCCTCCTCCCCCAGGGCGCCCCCCTGCCCTTTATAAACTGTGGAGTGCAGTGCACACTTCTGGCCCCTCGCCCAGCCACGGGCTGCCTCTGCTCTGCAGGTTGATTCTGGCATGTCCACCACATTCTGTCCGCTGTGCCTGGCTTGGTTCGTCTCTCTGTCGGCTCCGGGTGGGTCCGTCTCTCTGTTGGTTCCGGGTGGTTCTGTCCCTCTCCCTGTGGCCGCGTCGGTCACTGTCTGGGGAGACCCTGGTGGATGCCGGCGTGGACTGTCCTCTGAGCAGCATGTCAGCAAGGCTTTCCCGACGCCCACACTGGGACCCCCGGGGCCCACCAGCAACACTGATTCTGGCTCCTTTAAGATTTTGATGCTGGTCATCATGAATTTTTGCATCATTTTTTTTTTTCAAACATTGTATCACAACCTTACTCGTCTTGATTACTGAGTGTGGGGGCCTCTGAAATGTTGCCCCGGGCATCTGCTCACCCAGCCCCCCAGGAGCTGGCTGCTTCTGGCCTGTGCTCCTCACTGGCCCCGCCCTCTCGGCCCCCCCGGACCCCCCCGCGCCCCGGTCTTGCCCCCGGGGCTCTGGGCTCCTGGCCCCACTGGCCCCTCAAGCTCTGCCCGCTGCTTTGGTCCCCAGGCCTCCCCACCCTCTGCTGACGTTCCCTCGTGCTCCCCAGGGGAGGTCTCGGCATCTGACCAGCCATGAGAGTTCTCTTGCCTTTGCGGGCCCCCCAGTGCTCGTCCAGGATCCGGTGGTGACTGTGTAGACAGGCCACACGGAGCCCACTGGCTGTGCCGACGCCAGCAGACCCCGAGGTGCTCCAGGGGCTGGAACGTTCAGAGGTGGCTCAGGGGCTTCTGGAGAAGTCGGGGGGTCAGCAGGGATCTCTTACTGAGCGCCAGCGCTCCCTGCAGCTGGGCTAAGGCTTCCCGGGCCCCCGGCAGCTGGCTCCCCAACAGCGGACACTCGGGACAGACCTTGATGCTGGGGGTGGACTGCGATGCTGGGGAGAGGGCAGCTGAGGCACCCTGAGGCCCCACCGGCTGACGCTGTCAGAGCTGCCCTGAGGGGCTGTTAGACAGCGGCCAGGCCAGGGCAAGGGTGCTGCACATGCCCTCTGTGACGGGCATGTACTTGCACACACACTCCCACATACACGTGTACTCTTCTGCGCTCACATGTACAACACAGCGCTCTCCATGTATACACGATTCACACACATGCACACGCATACACTCACAAGTACGCACACATTCACACATGCATATCTGCACACGTTCACTACTGTGCTCTCACGCATACACTACACACTCAGACATGCACACACCCACCCAGCTCTCAACAGCACATTCAGAAGCATGTGTTCTCACAGTGTACACACACGTGACATGCACAGACACACGTGACATGCACAGACACACATGTGCGCACAGCAGTTTGAACAATGCACAGATGCACTCAGCACACAGGCACACTCGTGCGTGCTCTCACACGCATGCAGGAGGCACACTCTGGCTCCAGCCCTGCCTGTATGCCCTCACACAGCACTAAGAAGTGGTGACCCAGGGTTAGACCTCAGACAGCGGTCTGCAGCTTTGACCTCTGACTTCGCATCCTCTGGGGGGATCGTCCATGTGGGGTGCCCCCGGATGTGGTTGTGTCATGGATTTTTATTCCTGGAGAACTTCACTATGGACTGTGTCACCACACTGCCCAGTGGGCTCGGGAGGCTGGCGCAGCCCCGGGACCCACGAGGTTCACTGGCTGCCATCCAGTCTCTTTGGTCTCAGGGATGAGCCGCTCTCTGCTCTGCCGGGGGCGGCAGGGCAGAAGGGGGGGGATGCCTTCTGGAGGGGCTGGGGGCAGCTTCATGGCTCCCTGGCCTGCCCTGAGCCGGGCACTGGGGGGCCTGCCCCTCAAGGGACAGAGAGGCTTGCAGATCTATGAACCAGCCACACAAAGCACCAACGAGGGCGGCACAGAGCTTCGTCCACGGCTCTGCGTCCACAGTGAGTGCTCGGCGCTGCCCCGGGGCGCTGGTCACGGGGGCCACAGGCAGGCACCAGGCTGGGGGTGGAGACGAGAGCCACCCCGCGGCGGTCATCGGTAGCTTGTCTGGTTGTCTTGTGAGGATGCAGGTACTAGACACCAGGGTCTATTACAAGGTCACTGTTAGGTTTACAAGAACCCCGGGAGTCGAGGCCCCCGTGCTGATATACTGGGCAACCTGCCTGGGACCCTGGGCACGCCTGCCCCTCCCCGCCCAGCAGGTGTGGGGAAAGAGCTGGTCCTCCTGGAGCCCCCGTCCCCACGCAGATGCTAACAAGCCTGGTGATGAGGCTGCGCAGGGCAAGGAAAGCCTGGCGCTCGGGGGGCTGGAAAACACGCGTGTGCGCGGCTGTGCAGCAACAAGTGCACGTGGGTGGTGTATGTGATGCACGCTGTGTGAAGGGCGTGTAACGTGCACACCGCATGTGTGCACCCATGGTGTACCGTGCACACGTGTGGCGTGCGTGCATGCGGCAGTGCACACGTGTGCAGTGCACCCACACACGTGGGTGTGGGTGTGGGTGTGGGTGCACACATGCACAGACCCGGCGGGGGGGGGAGTCCAGGCTGCGCACACGCTCTCCCCTCGGGCTGTCCAGGCTTCTGCCTCTGCAGGGACCCGGAGCCCCTCCTGTGGGACACGCGGCTGCCGTCACAGAAGGACTTCGGTCATTGACATGTGTCCTCTGAGTTGGACTTTGCGCCCACATGTTCATGGAAATGCCAGACCCTCTCTCTCTGTGGCAGGGACTTTATTGTTCCCAAACGCCATGGTGGGCAGGCCCCGGTCCCGACAGTGCCCAGCTTCAGAAGTCAAGTGGACATCAGAGGGTGTGTGGTGGGCGTTTCCAGGGCACAGACCCCTCAGAGGCCCTGCCGGCCCCGGGGGAGGCTGAGGGTCCCCGGAGTGAGGCAGCTGCCCGGGGGCCTGTGATGCTCTCCGGCCCGGGGTGAACAGAGAGCCAGCCTGGGCTGAGGAGCGGGCTGAGTCCTCTGACGCTCCAGACCGACAGGCAGGCTGCCTGCCTCTAAGAACAAACCTTAACGGAACGCACACGTCAGGTACTGGGAGGCGGTGGCGGTGCCTCCTGCCGCAGCCAGGGCCATTGAGGCAGCAGGGGTCAGACGGGTGCACGCAGGCACGTAGGGCGGGTCCTCCACCTGGCTGCCGGGACGCGGCGCTGTGGGCTGGAAGCAGGTGACTGTGGGCAGCTGGTGCTCCTGAGTGCGGGCTCCGTGGAGGCAACCGCAGCCCAGAGCACCTTCCCGCTCATGTCCTTCCCGGGCAGGGGTGAGTGGGGGGTCTGCCAAGGCTGGGTCGAGAGGCGACCCCCACCCACCCCAGGGGCAGAGGGCTCTGCTTTGGGGCAGTCCCGGCCGCTACACCGTTGTCTCGTTCCTCCAGGGGCCCGTGCGGATGTTGCCTGTGCTGTCCGAGCCGAAGGGGGCAGCATCCCGCACGTCGCCCTTGAGCAGCCCGTTCTGGCCGGGGCCACCAAAGGGCAGCGACTGTGTCCGGCGGAGCATCTCCAGGGGCGCCGGGCCGCGGGCCGCCTCCCTGCCGGGCCGAGGTGGACAGCTGTACAGCATGGGGCTGGGGGCGCCGCCCTCGGGCTGGCTGACCAGGGGGAAGGGGTCGCCCTGGGCACAGCAGGCCAGCGCGTGAGGGCCCACGGGGCCCTCTAGTGAGCTGGGCGGGCTTTCCGAGCGCGAGCTGTGTGGGCTGCCGTCCAGGCTGGACGGGATGTGGTAGGCGTACTCCTGCTCGGCCGCGGCCGCCCGGTGCCGGCGGAAGCAGTGCGGCTTAGTTCTGCCCTGGACACACGTGTGCAGGTGTGTGTCGTGCTCGAAGGCGTCCCCCGGGTGCACGTGGGCTGCTTCCTCCGTGAGCTGCTCGCAGTGCATCTGGGCACAGCAGGGCGGGGCTGGCGACAGGCAGCTGACGTGGCCTTGGCTGGCCTGCAGGTTGGTCATCTTGCAGTGGCTGGCGGATGGGTGGCTGAAGCCCAACGCCTTGCCAGGACAAGGCGAGTCCTGCAGGCAGGCCACGTGGCCCAGCGCGTCCCCGTTGGCGTCGAGGGCAGGGCGGGCGCTGAGCTTCGCAGGGTGGGGGTCCCGGCGGGTGGGGCAGCAAGACCACCAGCAGTGCCACACGTCATCGCGCTTGGCACAGTGGTGGATGAGCACGAAGAGCCCCAGGGTCACGCAGAAGGCGCCGTACAGGCAGCTGAAGACCATGTCCAGGAAGTGGCCCTGCGACACGGCCAGCGCCCCGAAGGCCCATGTGGCCGCGAACAGGAAGAGCGTGAAGGCGGCGGCCCGCAGCTGGGCCCGGAATGAGTGCTCATTCTGCAGCAGCGAGGCGGCCCGGCCATCGGGGGCGGGCGGCGCACCCCCCGGGGTCCCAGGGCCACCCTCGGGGCCTGCCAGCCGCTGCTGCTCCTCCGTCCGCTCCCTGAGCTCGTACCTGCGCTCCGGGTGGCGCCGGAGCTGGACGTAGGTGCCAAGGAAGTACACGCAGGTGACGAGGGCGATGAAGGCCACCGGCCCATAGAAGGCGCCCAGGCTGGGCTCCCAGGCCATCCAGCAGCTGCGGGGGAGAGGGGGTCAGCAAGGGGGCGCTCCGGGCAGCCTGCTGGGTTGGAGCAGGGCTCACAGCCTCCCCGCGGTCACGTGATAAGGAGACACCAGCATGGCTGGGCCGGGGCGGGGGCGCAGGCGGGACACAGCGGGGCCCCAGGGAGGGCCCAGGAGGCGCTGGGCCCCCTGAGAACAGGACGTGGGGCTTCGCCCCCCAGGGCAGCTGTGGGAGGAGCGCGGGGTCGGGCGGCTTTCTGGCCCCCCCAGGAGGCTCTGCTGAGGAGGGCGGAGGGACCGCTGGGGCAGCCCAGGGGAGCAGCCCCACAGCCCTCGACCCACAGAGGTCACCGCCGGGGTGGAGCTGACAGGCGGCCCCACCCTGCAGGGCCATCGGGGCGAAGGGCCCCACCCCGCCCGCCGGCCAGAAGGGCCTCGGGCAGGCCGGGAGCGCTGGAGGCTTAGGGTTACGGTCAGGGTTAGGGCGGGAGCGGGGAGGGCGCGGGGCTGGGGCGGGAGCGGGGAGGGGCAGACGGCCGCGCGGCCGACGGCGCTGTCGGCCGTCTGGGCCCCGCACGCGGCTGGGGCCGCTCAGCCGTCCTGGGCCGTCCTTCGCACCCCCCACCAGGCCTGCCCTGTGCGGCCAAACCAGCCCGTGGAGCGGGCGGGGTTGTGGCGGCGCCCGAGCCGGGGGAGGCGGCTCTGGGCCCCCGGGAGGCGCGCGGGGGCCTGCGGCCCGTCCTGCGGCCCCGCGGGGCGCCCGGTACTCACTACGCCGCATCCTCGGCCTCCATCCCGTAGTTCCTGATATCCGTGGCGGCCGTGACGCCGCAGATGACCAGAGGGGCCCCGCCGCCGACGAGGTAGAACCTGCGGGGAGGGGGCGCTCACTGCCCTCGCGGCCCCCGCACCCCAGGGCAGCCGCGCTCCCTGCGCCGCCCGCGGGCCAGGCAGGGGGAGGCCCTGCTCTCCGCTGTCCACGCGGCAGCAGCCCGGCTTGACTGAAGAGCGCTGCCGCTGTCCTGCCGGACCTGGCCTCCCCCGCGCCGCAGCCCCCACACCCCCTCCCCACGGCCCTCCCCCACCGCCATGCCCCTCCCCCATGTCCCGCGTGTCCCCTCCCCCACCGCCATGCCCCTCCCCCATGTCCCGCGTGTCCCCTCCCCCACCGCCATGCCCCTCCCCCATGTCCCGCGTGTCCCCTCCCCCATGCCCTCCATGCCCCGCGCCCCTCCCCCACCGCCATGCCCCTCCCTCGTGTCCCCCGTGCCGCCTCTGCTCCCACACACCCCGTCCACGTGTCCTCCCTTCGCCTCTCTGCCCGCACAGAGATGACCCTAGCCGGGCCCAGCGCGTGTGTCTGGGGGCGGGCGGCGCCCTAGTTCAGCAAGAAGAACAGAAGGACGTGAAGGCCCTGGGCGGCGGTGGGCCGCGGTGGATGGGGCGGGGCCGCGCACCCCGGCGGACGGCCTGGCGCTGCGGTGGGTGCTTGCTCAGGTGCCCCCTTGGGCGTAGGTGTCGCTGGGCAGCGCTGGACGCTCTCAGCGCCTGCCCGCCGAGTCGCCCTCCGCCGGGGTCCAGGCCACACCTGTCGGCAGGGTCAGTGACCCACGGGTGCGTGCGCTGGCCGGACGCCTCGGGAGGAAGCGCTCGGAGCCGCAGTTCCTCAAGCCTGGCAGCCGAGTCTTCTGCGGCCTGGGGCAGGTTCTGGCGTGTGACCCTTCCAGAGGTGCAGGGACTCATCCGGGTAGGTCCTACCTTCGGGGCCTTGGCCAACAGCTCCTCCCAAGGATGCTGCCCCACGTGGGATCCTGGGGGTGTGAGCGTGGGTGCTTGGCCATAAGTATGTGGCTGTCACACACGCGCAGAGGGCAGCCTTGGGGAAGCCCGGGGGACAGAGCGGGACGACCCCCACAAGAGATGCCATTCTCAGGATGCCACAAGCACCCACATCACTTCGACGGCACCAGGCCCCCAGTGACAGGAACAACTCCGGGTCCACGGAGGAGAGCCGGGAGACCTGCACGCAGTTACCCGGTGATGGCCGGGCCTCTGCGCCCCCAGAAAGTCTGCTCCAGAAGAAAGGGCAAAGGAAAACACGTCCCAGACAGAGACGAAGCCCGGAAGGGTCCTTGTCAGCTGACCTACACTTCAGGAAATGCCAGATGAAAGCTTCCAGGCTGGAGGCGCACTGCACAAATAGGGGCTTGGAGGAACGGAGACCGCAGGAAGCACTGAGTATTTGGGTGAAGAGAAAACATCCTGTTTCCTCCTAGCTTCTCTAACATATGTATTACTGATGAAAGAAAGACCTTAACACTGCCTGTGGAGTTTGCAGGACTTCCTGATGATGGCTCAGAGGGTGAAGCGTCTGCTTACAATGCTGGAGACCCGGGTTCAATCCCTGGGTGGGGAAGATCCCCTGGAGGAGGAAATGGCAACCCACTCCAGTATTCTTGCCTGGAAAATCCCATGGACAGGAGCCTGGCAGGACATGACTGAGCAACTTCACTTTCACTTTCACTTGTGGAGTTTACAGTGTATGTGGGGCAACACTGATGATGTCTGTAGCGGAAAGAGTGGGGGGCACAGGGTCGCAAAGTTTCTAATTCTCATGGTTTTTACGTGGAATAGTGTGACTTTCAAACTATAGAGATGTGAAAAGGTCGTGGTCACCCCTAAAGCAGCCATGAAAAGTAATAAGCAAAAAACTAATAGATAAAATGAAATATTAAAAATAACTCAAAAGAAAAAATAAAAAAGGAAAGGAGGAACAGAAAAAAAAGAGAAAAAGTAAAAACAGAAAACAGAGAAATGGAGACAAAATCAAAATGCCACTAAATTTTAATGGATTAAACATTTCAGTTCAAAGGCAGCGATCATCAGAATACATCAATACCAGCAAAAAACCAAGACCCTGTTATATGCTGTCTACAATAGGAGAAAACATTTTAAATAAAAAGATATACAGTGGCTGAAAATTAACGGATGGATAAAGCTATCCGCACGAACTGACTCTAAGAGGCCAGAGTGGCTGCGTTAATACAGGACAAAATAAACTTTAAGAAAAGACAGAAAGGACGGCATTTCATAATGACATCCATGTTGATTCATAGGAAGACATTTAAACTGTAAATGTGGGGGGCCAGAGGGAAGATTCAAAATATGCGAAGCAAAAATGGACAGAAATAAAGGGAGAAATAATTCCAAAATCACAGCTGGTGTTTTGAACTCCCCTCTCTTAGCAACTGATGGGACAAGCAGGCAAAAAGTTAATAAATACAAGTAACATTAATCATGTTTCCCTAATGTTCATTCTTTCTAGAAAATCATATCCAAAAATTGCACAGCACGAATTCTTTTCAAGTGCACACCATCTATTAATCATTGCAGATGATATGATGCTTCATAAAGCAAGTGCTGATAAGTTTAAAAGCATTTAAATCATACAGAGTATATTCTCTGAGATCAAAATGAGACTAAATTAAAAATTAATAGCAATAAGGTAACTAGGAAAACCACACATATCTGAAAAATGAGATGTTATACTGCTAAATAATTCATGGATGAAAGAAGAAATTATAAGGAAATCTGGAAAATATTTTACCAAAGTGAGAAAGAAAGCTCAGTATAATATTTCTGGGATGCAGCTAAAGCTGGGCTTAGAGGGTCACTCACAGCTGTGAATGCTCCCGTGAGAAAAAAAGGAAGATTTGAAGTCCAGCGACTAAAGATCCCACCTCAACAGGGCAGAAAAATAAAAGAGCAAAGTGAACTCAGAGTAACCAGGAGGAAGGAGATGATAAAAACAGGGGCAGAAATAAATGAAAAAAGAAAACAAAACCAAAGTCCAACAAGAGCCTACTGCAAAGCACAGGGAAGCCCGCTCAGCGCGACGCGGCAGCCTGGGCGGGAGGAGGGTGGGGGAGGACGGACGCCTGTGTGTGTGGTCAGGGTCAAACGTCAGGGTCAGCTGGACGCGGGCAGGAGAAGGGTGGGGGAGGACGGACACCTGTGTGTGCGGCCAGGGTCAAACATCAGGGTCAGCTGGATGCGGGCAGGAGGAGGGTGGGGGAGGACGGACGCCTGTGTGTGTGGTCAGGGTCAAACATCAGGGTCAGCTGGACGCGGTCGGGAGAGGAGTGTGGGGGAGGGCAGACACCTGTGTGTGCGGCCAGTGTCAAACGTCAGGGTCAGCTGGACACGGGCGGGAGGAGGGTGGGGGAGGACGGACGCCTGTGTGTGTGGTCAGGGTCAGCTGGACGTGGGCAGGAGGAGGGTGGGGGAGGACGGACGCCTGTGTGTGCGGCCAGGGTCAAACGTCAGGGTCAGCTGGACGCGGGTGGGAGGAGGTGCCATGAGTGATGTCGACCTTTTAGGGGTCAGTGAGCTAAGTGGACGAGAGTGGGTGAATCTAACTCAGATGACCGCTCCTGTGGGAATTCCCAGGTGGCACTAGTGGTAAAGACCTGCCTGTCAGTGCAGGGGATGCACGAGATGTGGGTTTCAGCCCTGGGTGGGGAGGATCTGGAGTAGGAAAGGGCAACCCACTCCAGTACTCTTGCCTGGAGAATCTCATGGCCAGAGGAACCTAGGGGCTACAGTCCATAGGGTCACAAAGAGTCAGACACACTGAAGTGACTTAGCATGCTCTGTGGGCAAGAATCCCTTAGATGAAATGGAATAGCCCTCATAGTCAACAAAAGGGTCCAAAATACAATACTTTGGTGCAGTCTCAAAAACAACAGAATGATCTCTGTTCATTTCCAAGGCAAACCATTCAACATCACAGTAATCCAAGTCTATGCCCCACCCACTAATGCCGAAGAAGCTGACGTTGAATGGTTCTATGAAGACCTACAAGACCTAGACCTAACACGAAAAAAAAAAAAAAAAAAAAAAAAGATGTCATTTTCATCATAGTAGGTTGGAATGCAAAAGTAGGAAGTCAAGAAACACCTGGAGTAACAGGCAAATTTGGCCTTGGAATGCGGAATGAAGCAGGGCAAAGACTAATAGAGTTTTGCCAAGAAAATGCACTGGTCATAGAAAACACCCTCTTCCAACAACACAAGAGAAGACTCTACACATGGGCGTCACCAGATGGTCAACACCGAAATCAGACTATATTCTTTGCAGCCAAAGATGGAGAAGCTCTATACAGTCAGTAGAAACAAGACTGGGAGCTGACTGTGGCTCAGATCATGCACTCCTTATTGCCAAATTCAGACTCAAATTGAAGAAAGTAGGGAAAACCACTAGACCATTCAGGTATGACCTAAATCATATCCCTTATGATTATACATGCTTATACAGTGAAGGTGACAAATAGGTTCAAGGGATTAGATCTGGTGTAGACAAAGTGCCTGAAGAACTGTGGACAGAGGTTTGTAATACTGTACAGCAGACAGTGACCAAAACCACCCCAAAGAAAAAGAAATTCAAGAAGGTAAAGTGGTTGTCTGAGGGGACCTTATAAATGCCTGAGAAAAGAAGAGAAGTGAAAGGCAAGGGAGAAAGGGAAAGATATATCCAACTGAGCGCAGAGTTCCAGAGAACAGCAGGGAGAGACAAGAAAGCCTTCTTAAGTGAACAATGCAAAGAAATAGAGGAAAACAACAGAATGGGAAAGACTAGAGATCTCTTCAAGAAAATTAGAGATAGCAAGGGAACATTTCATGCAAAGATGGGCTCGATAAAGGACAGAAATGGTAGGGACCTAACAGAAGCAGCAAATACTAAGAGGTGGCAAGAATACACAGAAGAACTGTACAAGAAAGGTCTTAATGACCCAGATAACCGCGATGGTGTAATCACTCATCTAGAGCCAGACATCTTGGAGTGAGAAGTCATGTGGGCCTTAGGAAGCATCACTATAAACAAAGCTAGTGGAGGTGATGGAATTCCAGCTGAGCTATCTCAAATCCTAAAAGATGCTGCTGTTAAAGTGCTGCACTCAATATGCCAGCAAATTTGGAAAACTCAGCAGTGGCCACAGGACTGGAAAAGGTGTTTTCATCCCAATCCCAAAGAAAGGCAATGCCAAAGAATGCTCAAAGTGAAAGTGAAGTCGCTCAGTCGTGTCTGACTCTTTGCGACCCCATGGACTATAGCCTACGAGGCTCCTCCATCCATGAAATTTTCTAGGCAAGAGTACTGGAGTGAGTTGCCATTCCCTTCTCCAAAAGGATGTTCAAACTACTGTACAATTGCACTCATTCCATATGTTAGCAAGATTACGCTCAAAATCCTTCAAGCTAGGCTTCAACAGTACATGAACTGAGAACTTTCTGATGTACAAGCTGCATTTAGAAAAGGAACCTGTATGCAGGTCAAGAAACAACAGTTAGAACTGGACAGGGAACAAAGCACTGGTTCAAACTTTGGAAACCAGTATGTCAGAGCCATACACTGTCACCCTGCTAATTTAGCTTACATGCAGCGCACGTTATGCGAAACGCTGGGCTGGAGGCAGCGCAAGCTGGAATCAAGACTGCAGGGAGAAATGCCAACAGCCTGAGACGTGCAGATGGCGCCCCTCTAATGGCAGAAAGTGAAGAGGAGCTGAAGAGCCTCTTGATGAGGGTGAAAGAAGAGGGTGAAAAAGTTGGCTTAAAGCTCAACACAAAAAACTACGATCATGGCATCCAGTCCCAACTGCGGTGCTGGAGAAGATTCTTGAGAGTCCCTTGGACTGCAGGGAGGTCCAACCAGTCCATCCCAAAGGAAATCAACCCTGAATATTCATTGGAAGGACTGGTACTAAAGCTGAAGCTCCAATACTTTGGCCACCTGATTCGAAGAACTGACTCATTGGAAAAGACCCTGATGCTGGGAAAGATTGAAGGCGGGAGGAGAAGAGGGCGACAGAAGATGAGATGGTTGGATGGCATCACCGACTCGACGGACACATTGCTGTCAGTCCCCCAGTCCCGTCTGACTCTCCGCAGCCTCTCGGACTGCTGCACCCCAGGCTGACCTGCCCTTCACCGTCCTTGACCGTCCTTCACTGCCCTTCACTGTCCTTCACCACCCTTCACTGTCCTTCACCATCTCCTGGGGTTTGCTCAGACAATGGACACGAGTTTGAGCAAACTCTGGGCTTTCCTGGTGGCTCAGATGGTGAAGAATCTGTGTGCAATGAGGGAGACCCAGGTTCGATCCCTGGGTCAGGAAGATCCCCTGGAGAAGGGCATAACTACCTACTCCCGTATTCTTGCCTGGAGAATCCCATGGACAGAGGAGCCTGGCAGGCGACAGTCCACGGGGTCGAGGAGTCAGACGCGACTCAGTGACTGAACAACAAGAAGCCAGTCTGTCCCTGGACGGTGAAGGGGTGAAGGTCCCCCAGGGTCAGGCAGGGGCAAGGTGACCGTGCCTCTGGGCCTCTGAGCATCTCCTGGATGCCGGCACGTGACGAGGCAGCAGAGGAACAAAGGTGCCAGTGAGAATGCTGTCGATGCCCTTCCGTCCGCAGGCGCCCCGACCGGCTCCCCGAAAACCGCTGCGGCGGCTCCAAGACAACAGCTTGGAATCAGGGGCGAGTCTAGACGGCTGCCAGCCTATCGCACAGAGACCAGTCACCAGCTTATAAAGATCAGCCACCAGCTTATCACAGAAACCAGTCACCAGCTTATCACAGACATCAGTCACCAGCTTAGCAGAGACCAGTCACCAGCTTATAAAGATCAGTCACCAGCTTATCAGAGACCGGTCACCAGCTTATCACAGAGATCGGTCACCAGCTTATCACAGACATCAGTCACCAGCTTATCAGAGACCAGTCACCAGCTTATAAAGATCAGTCACCAGCTTATCAGAGACCGGTCACCAGCTTATCGCAGACATCAGTCACCAGCTTATCGCAGAGACCCGCCACCAGCTTATCGCAGACATCAGTCACCAGCTTATCAGAGACCAGTCACCAGCTTATCACAGAGATCGGTCACCAGCTTATCACAGACATCAGTCACCAGCTTATCAGAGACCAGTCACCAGCTTATAAAGATCAGTCACCAGCTTATCAGAGACCGGTCACCAGCTTATCGCAGACATCAGTCACCAGCTTATCGCAGAGACCCGCCACCAGCTTATCGCAGACATCAGTCACCAGCTTATCGCAGAGACCCGCCACCAGCTTATAAAGATCAGTCACCAGCTTATCAGAGACCGGTCACCAGCTTATCACAGAGATCGGTCACCAGCTTATCACAGACATCAGTCACCAGCTTATCAGAGACCAGTCACCAGCTTATAAAGATCAGTCACCAGCTTATCAGAGACCGGTCACCAGCTTATCACAGAGATCGGTCACCAGCTTATCACAGACATCAGTCACCAGCTTATCAGAGACCAGTCACCAGCTTATAAAGATCAGTCACCAGCTTATCGCAGAGACCCGCCACCAGCTTATAAAGATCAGTCACCAGCTTATCAGAGACCGGTCACCAGCTTATCACAGAGATCGGTCACCAGCTTATCACAGACATCAGTCACCAGCTTATCAGAGACCAGTCACCAGCTTATAAAGATCAGTCACCAGCTTATCGCAGAGACCCGTCACCAGCTTATAAAGATCAGTCACCAGCTTATCGCAGAGACCCGTCACCAGCTTATAAAGATCAGTCACCAGCTTATCGCAGAGACCCGCCACCAGCTTATCGCAGAGATCAGTCACCAGCTTATCAGAGACCAGTCACCAGCTTATCACAGAGATCGGTCACCAGCTTATCACAGACATCAGTCACCAGCTTATCAGAGACCAGTCACCAGCTTATAAAGATCAGTCACCAGCTTATCGCAGAGACCCGTCACCAGCTTATTGCACAGACCAGTCACCAGCTTATCAGAGAGACCGGTCACCAGCTTATAAAGATCAGTCACCAGCTTATCGCAGAGATCAGCCACCAGCTTATCACAGAGATTGGTCACCAGCTTATCACAGAGACCAGTCACCAGCTTATCACAGACATCAGTCACCAGCTTAGCAGAGACCAGTCACCAGCTTATAAAGATCAGTCACCAGCTTATCACAGAGACCCGTCACCAGCTTATCACAGACATCAGTCACCAGCTTATCAGAGACCAGTCACCAGCTTATCACAGAGATCGGTCACCAGCTTATCACAGAGACCAGTCACCAGCTTATCACAGACATCAGTCACCAGCTTATTAGAGACCAGTCACCAGCTTATAAAGATCAGTCACCAGCTTATCACAGACATCAGTCACCAGCTTATCAGAGACCAGTCACCAGCTTATTGCACAGACCAGTCACCAGCTTATCAGAGAGACCAGTCACCAGCTTATCGCACAGACCAGTCACCAGCTTATCGCACAGACCAGTCACCAGCTTATCACAGAGACCCGTCACCAGCTTATCACAGAGATCAGTCACCAGCTTATCAGAGACCAGTCACCAGCTTATCACAGACATCAGTCACCAGCTTATCAGAGACCAGTCACCAGCTTATCACAGACATCAGTCACCAGCTTATCAGAGACCAGTCACCAGCTTATCGCACAGACCAGTCACCAGCTTATCACAGAGATCAGTGACCAGCTTATCACAAAGATCAGTCACAGAGATTGTTCACCAGCTTATCACAGAGACCAGTCACCAGCTTATCAGAGAGATCAGTCTCCAGCTTATCACAGAGATAGGTCACCAGTTTATGGCAGAGACCAGTCACCAGCTTATCAGAGAGACCAGTCACCAGCTTATCACAGAGACCAGTCACCAGCTTATCACAGACATCAGTCACCAGCTTATCAGAGATCAGTCACCAGCTAACTACAGAGACCAGTCACCAGCATATCGCAGAGACCAGGCACCAGCTTATCGCAGTCACAGGGGAGACAAAAGTGCTGTTTGCAGTGACATCAGGTCAAAGCCTTTGACTGTGTGGATCACAATAAACTGGAAAATTCTGAAAGAGATGGGAATACCGGACCACCTAACCTGCCTCTTGAGAAATCTGTATGCAGGTCAGGAAGCAACAGTTAGAACTGGACATGGAACAACAGACTGGTTCCAAATAGGAAAAGGAGTACATCAAGGCTGTATATTGTCACCCTGCTTATTTAACTTATTTGCAGAGTACATCATAAATGCTGGACTGGAAGAAACACAAGCTGGAATCCAGATTGCCAGAAGAAATATCAATCACCTCAGATATGCAGATGACACCACCCTTATGGCAGAAAGTGAAGAGGAGCTAAAAAGCCTCTTGATGAAAGTGAAAGAGGAGAGTGAAAAAGTTGGCTTAAAGCTCAACATTCAGAAAACGAAGATCATGGCATCTGGTCCCATCACTTCATGGGAAATAGATGGGGAAACAGTGGAAACAGTGTCAGACTTTATTTTTTGGGCTCCAAAATCATTGCAGATGGTGACTGCAGCCATGAAATTAAAAGAAGCTTACTCCTTGGAAGGAAAGTTATGACCAACCTAGATAGCATATTCAAAAGCAGAGACATTACTTTGCCAACTAAGGTCCATCTAGTCAAGGCTATGGTTTTTTCTGTGGTCATGTATGGATGTGAGAGTTGGACTGTGAAGAAGGCTGAGTGCCAAAGAATTGATGCTTTTGAACTGTGGTGTTGGAGAAGACTCTTGAGAGTCCCTTGGACTGCAAGGAGATCCAACCAGTCCATTCTGAAGGAGATCAGTCCTGGGTGTTCATTGGAAGGAATGATGCTAAAGCTGAAACTCCAGTACTTGGGCCACTTCATGCGAAGAGTTGACTCATTGGAAAAGACTCTGATGCTGGGAGGGATTGGGGGCAGGAGGAGAAGGGGACGACTGAGGATGAGATGGCTGGATGGCATCACTGACTCGATGGACGTGAGTCTGAGTGAACTCTGGGAGATGGTGATGAACAGGGAGGCCTGGCGTGCTGCGATTCATGGGGTCGCAAGGAGTCGGACACAACTGAGCGACTGAACTGAGCTCAGGTCAAAACCCTGGAGGCTCTTTTTTCTAAATTGAAAATTTATATGGGGGCTTCCCCGGTGGTCTAGTGGGTAAGAGTCTGCCTGTCAATGCAGGGGACACGTGTTCAGTCCCTTATCTGGGATGATCCCGTGTGCTTCGGAGCAAAGAAGCCTCCGCACGGTGGCTGAGCGCACCCGCCTGGAGCCCACGCCCCACAAGAGGCCATTGCACCACACCTAAGGAGCAGCCCCGCCCACCACAGCTAAGGAAAGGCTGTGTGCACAGCGGTGAAGACCCACTGGAGCCAAAAATAGGATAAAATAAAAAATAAATTAATTAAAAAAATAACTTATATGGAAATATTAAGGGCTCGGGCTATCTGAAAAGCAGGCAGCGTGCCACACCCCTGACTGCAGGGACGGACCCTGACGCCCAGCATCGGGACCAGAAGGAAGGCTGACAGCAGGCAGGGCTGCTCAGCTCTGCCCCATCAGGCTGGCGAGGGGTCTCCCGTGGAGACAGCAGCTAAGCACGGCCCCTCTGCTGGGAGCCTCCCTTCCTGGGGCGAGGCTGGGGCTCCTCACAGGAAGACAGACCACCTGGCAGGGGCCTGTGGAGGCGGCACTTTCAGCCTGGTGACAAGCAGTGACGGGAGATAAGCCCCCCAGCCCCGGCCTGGGCCGGGCCCCCCGTCGCTGCCTGTAGCCCCTCCGGGCCTGCTCCCACCTGGACGTCCCGCTGTCCCTCTCCTGAGCATGGTCCCTCCCATTGCTCTGTCGCCTGCAGCTCCAGGTCCAGCCTTACCCCCTCTCGCTGTAGCTCGGTGCCTGCCTCACCATCGTGTGATGCCCCCAAACCGCTGCCCGCCTGGCATGACTGTCTGCACACGGTCTGTGCTGCTGCAGGGCAGCCGCCGTCTGCAGGTGAAGGTGCCATGGTGGGGCAGGGCCCACTCTGGCCCAAGCTCCTCCGGCCATGAGCTCTGAGGGCCTCCTCTTGGGCCCTGGGTGTGAGCACGGGCCACGAGACCAGCCTGGAGGGAAGGAAAAGGGCAGCGACGGGCCCTGAACAGGCCGGATTCGCAGGGTCTGCTGCAGGCCAGCGGGGCCCGGCCGACCGAGGCTGGAGCTGCCCCCACCAGGCAGGGATGCACAAAGCAGGGGCCTCTGCAGACCCCTCGGGTGCAGGGAACAGCCCCCAGGGCTCCAGCTCAGTGCCCACAGGGGCCACGCCAGGCCAGACGGAGCTCCAGGGACAACAGCCGGGCGGCCTCAGGGCGTGGGGAGGCCTCAGGGGAGCCAGTTCTGCTCTGGGCGCACAGCAAAGGGCCTGCCGGACCCCCCCCCCCCCCACGTCCCCCAATGCTGCACTGGGCCCAGCATGCCGACAGGTCCACGGAGGAAGCCCTGGGTTTCGATGAAGAGGCTCCTTCAGCACGTGGTGAGGTGACGTTGCAAGCGTGCAAGGGGCCTCTGCTCAAGTGTGCAACCCACAGCGGGCCCAGGGCTCAGAGCCCCTCAGAGGACTCCAGCCACCCAGGGACAGCTCACCAGGAGACCCCGCTGCCGGCCTCACCTTGGGCCACACTCCTCTCCCTTACCCGGCACTGCCCATGGGTCCAGATGGGTCCCCCAGCTCGCCCAGGAGGAGACCCAACCCAGCAGGGGTCCGGAACGCTGGGCGGGCTTGGCCCGCCTTCCCCCAAGGTGGACAGTACCCCCAGCCCCCTGGGAGGGGCTGCCGCCTGGGCCAGACTGTGCCCTCGCCCTGGGGTCCTGCAGGTGGGCTCTCACAGCCTCTCCACCGCCCCTGGTCGGGCCCCTGCAGCCCGCCGCCACCCCCTCTGCGGGGAGCCTCGCCCTTCTCCGGTGGTTCGGCTCCGCGTCCAGCACCTGCGGGACGGCGGCCGGCAGAGGGCGCTGGAGGCCCGGGGCGCTGTCCTCGCGGCAGCCGCCTGGCGCCCGGGCCGGTGCGAGGCCCTGCCCTGCCCCCGCCGCCCCCGTCCCCAGTGGACCCCCGCCCCCAGTGGACCCCCGCCCGGCCGCTCCAGTGAGGGCGTGACCCCAGGGCCGGGGCGGCCGCTGCAAGAAGCGGGAGCGTGGAAGCTCGGGTCAACCCTGGGGGCTCCGGGAGGGCCCGGCCCACGCGCCTGGGTTAGCCCGCTGGCTGGTTTCGGATTCCAGCGCCTGGACTGCGTGTGATACATTTGCCTGCTGCTAACTGTCCGACCGACCGTCGTGTCGGACTCTTTGCGACCCCACCGACTGCAGCCCGCAAGGCTCCTCTGTCCATGGGATTCTCGAGGCAAGAATGCTGGGGTGGGTTGCCACGCTCTCCTCTGGGGGATCTTCCTGACCAGGGGCAGACCCGGGTTTCTTACTTCTCCTGTGTTGGTAATGGGGTTCTTAACCACCAGTGCCACCTGGGAGGCCCCGATGATAAATTCATGGCGTTTCAACTTGTTCCAATAGGAGCAGGAAACTAACCTGGTCCCCAAGCTCACACTACCCAGAAAGTCATGTCCCAGCAGAAAGCACAGAATTGTAAGTGGAATCACAGGGCAGAACCTGCGAGGCACGTCACCGAGAAGGGTGGGTTTGTAGGGGTGCAGTGTTGGCGCCCAGGCTCCTACTTCCGGCTGGGGGAGTCGGAAGGACACCCGTGACAGGTGATGCGGGGACCTGCCTACCTAGTCCTACAGCAGCGGAAGGACGGACTGATGGACAGACGGCCCTGAGGGGGACGGGAGGAGGCTGGGTGCTCAGCGGGGAGTGCAGATGGGACCCCAGAGCCCCTGCTCCCAGGAAAGATGAGCAAAACCTGGGGGGATGGTGGGGTCACAGACACCCCCCCTCCCACCAGGAGCAGCGTGCCTACAGCACCTGGCCACTTATCCGCACCACGCAGCCAGATGGTGACACAGTTTCAGACACGGGTCTGGAAAGCACGCTGGGCAGTGAAATAAACCTGATAAAAATATAAAATGAGCGAGTCCATGTGTATACGGCCCCAAATCAGTGCAGACAAATTTGGGTAAAACTATAAAAAAAGGCGATAGAAGTCATGAGTCAGGACGGGGGTGGGGCATGGCCGAGTTTCCTGCAGAGGAGGCTTCTGTTTCTTCCTTTGAAGGGCACAGGACTGTTTCATAAACCTGCATTGATGTTTTAGGCTTTTGGGGGGGTATAAATGTTCTATTTCTCAAAAAAAAAGTGTTTTTAAAAAGAGGAAGGACCAGCCCTCCCCACCCCGAGCCTGGGGTGGAGGGTGAAGGTCCGGCAGCTCTGCCCACCCGCCCAGGCCCCTGCCCGCCCCCTGTTCTGTCTTCAGGGCCTGGGGCCTGCTCTGCGTGCTCCCCTGGCTGCTGACCGGAGCCCACGTGCAGTCAGGGTGCTCCCTGGACAGGGAGCCCTGGTCGGTGGGCGCAAGGCCCAGGTGGAGGGTGCTGTCCCTGCTGAGGCCCCTGCGCCCTGTGTGGGCATGCGTGGTGCCCGCCGGGAGTCCCTGTGGGTGTCGGCCAGCTCCACGAGCCCCAGCCGCCCTGGAGGCCTCACAGAGGGGGCTCCAGCGACCTCTGGGTGCTGGGATTTTCTGACTCTGACCCACGGGCCCTGTCTGCTCCGGCTTCAGTGTTCAAGTGGGGCATCTGTTTACTGACCTCGCGTCCTGAGTTTAGGGCCCCTGGGAAACTTGACTTTGAAATCCCAGCAACCGCCCCCGGTGCCTGTCTTGTGTCAGCTGAGCGGGGCAGGCCCTCTTTCCAGGTCACGGAGCCCATGCTTCCCTGACTGTCCGAGGGGCCACAGGAGAGGACAGAGGACTGCAGAGGCCAGATCCTCCCGCCACGGCTCAGCGACCGGAAGGGACCAGCAGGGGAAGATGCCCACAGCAAGAACCCGGGAGGAGAAGCCGCGTCAGGCTGTGAGGAAGGACCCGAGGGCCTGCTGGCCGCTCTGTCCACTGTCCAGGCCAGGCAGGCCCGCCCCCAGGATGGCCTGAGGAGCTGCCATCAGCTGGCCGACGCCGGCTGGTCCATGCCCTTGTGGAGCCTGGGTCTCTGTGGATGAGATCCGCTGACATAAACGGAGGGGTTGCTGCTCCTGGGCCCCCATATCCTCGAGGAAGGGGGGCTTCACTTGGAGGAGGGGTGGGCTGGAGACCTGGAGCAGCCCAGGGCAGCCGGCAGCAGCTGGAGGCCGGATGAGGATGAGCTATGGACCTGCCCGGGCGCAGGCCTTCAGCCCCGGAGTCTGACCCGGAGGGCACTTCCCCTCTGGGCCCAGTTAGTGCTCCTAGTGTCGGTCAGGACTTCGAAACCCGAGAGATCAGGTCAGTGATTTCAGCTCGGGTGAAAGAGCCATCCATGTCCATCACCCGAGTATGCGGCTTCGAGAGCCACCGACGTGCCTCTGAGATGCAGACCCTCACGTCCAGCTCGCACCGGCCGGCAGTGGGCAGAGGAGGGTGAAACCCTCAGGAACTTGACGCCTGGAGAAGAGCTGGTGGACGAAGGCCTGGGCCGTGTGAGGTGCAGAGGACGCCTGCCTGAGCCCCGACCAGCCGTGACGGCGCTCCAGGACAGGCCGTGACGGCGCTCCAGGACAGGCCGTGACAGTGCTCCAGGACAGGCTCCTGTTCAGAACGTGGTGCTGATTCAGTCACTCAGTTGTGTCCGACTGACTCTTGGGAGTGTAGCCCGCAGGCTCCTCTGTCCGTGGGACTTCCCAGGCAAGAACACTGGGGTGTGAATACTGGAGTGGTCTCCTACAGAGACCAGGAGGCGTGGAAACCCAGCAGCATGATGTGTCCTGATTCTCGGGGGTAGGTCCCCACACGCGAGGCCGTCCGCTCGCGTTTAGCTGGCAAAAGCCCCCGTGTTCCTGGGCCGGGCCTGTGAGCTGGGCCGGGGTCCCAGATGCGGCCTCACAGGGTTCTGCTCGGCCCTGAGCCCTGAGCCCTCTGCTCCCAAGGCCACACGTGGGGCCGTGTGGCTCCACCCGGCCCAGCGCTGGGACAAGCACGTCCCAGGCCCCCAGCCAGCTTCAGCTTCTGCCCTGAGAGGGGGCCCCGGGCAGAGGGAGCCCCGGGGACGCCTCCCTCCCCCAGGCAGGGCGGTCCAGAGTCGGGGCCAACTGCCTGTGGACCACAGACGAACCAGGCTGTGGGCACCACCAAGTGGGCTTTTCAGGCCTTGAGACAGGAAACTACTCGGGGCCGCTCTGTCGGGAAGGCAGGGCAGGCTGCAGCATCAGGACCCGGCGGCACGCGGCTGAATCAACCCAGACGCCAGCAGCCGCAGCCAGAGCTGTTTGACGCTGACGTTTCGGTGGAGTCCCTGGGCCTGAGTTCCCCTGTTGAACTCTCCCCCAAGCCGAGATGGCCGTCTCGGGAGGGGGTCTTGTTGTAGGGTGGAGCCATCGGGAAGCACTTTTCCAGAGACAGCAGAGAGCCTCCTCGCCCCTGGCCTGGCACTGTGTGAGGACACAGCGGGAGATGGGCCCCAAGGCCAGGAGGCTGGTCCCAGCTCCGTGTGCTGCTGGTTCCCGCCGCTCGGTTGCTGTCAGATCAAGTTTCCAAAGTCCCTTGCGTGATGCCCTCGAGTGCGCCCCTGCCCCGCCAGGCCCCTGCATGCAGGCCAAGCCCTGGGCCGTGTCCGTGTCCCCACACGGCCCCCTTGTGAGCACGTCTGCATTTCCTCCCGGGCTGTGCCGACCACTCACCCGGCATCTGCACTCCTGGGAGCCCCTCCCCTCCTTGCGAGCCTGCACAGACTGTCCCAGACTCAGCCTGAGGGTCTCCTCCCCCCTGCAGCCCCTGGAGGTCCTCCTGCAGAGCCAGCCACCACCTCCTCGCTGAGCACTGGGATGGGGCGGGGGGGTTATCCTAAGGATCTCGTGATGACAGCTGAGCCTTGGGTCTACAGCCACACAGCCATCATCTCTGTGCTGAGCACTGGGGTGGGGGGGCCTCTGGGGGTCCCGTGATGATGGCTCAGCCTCTGGGCCTCACGTCAGAACACAGAGTTAGTCAGCCTGCTTTCCGCCAACAGCAGCTCAGATCAGCATGGACGTTGCACACACCAGGCCCAATTAAACAGTATTTACTGACTTGGCGTCATCTCTCGATCGTGGTTTCCACGTTTAATGAAAAGGAGCTGTGAGCCCAGGTCTGAGGATACAGGGGCAGGGCAGCCCCCCAGGTCCCGCGGGAGGACGCAGTGAAGCCTCCCTTGGATGAGCTGCGGAGGCTGCTGACAGTGTCCCCCAGGTGGGAGAGCAGGGAACCCCTCCCGCAGGAGCACAGGGAAGGCCCGACCCGCAAGGCTGAGGGGTGGCACCCCTGCATCCCAGGTAGTGATGCCCCAAAGGAAAGCCCTGGGCTGGGACTGACAGGCCAGGAACCCAACTCAGACTCAGGTCACAGCCGTCAGGGACCCACGAAGGCCTCGACTCTGCCTGGTGACCCCTGGGAGGCCCATGGCCCGAATTGAGATGCTTCTTGGAGGCCCCCGGGGCCACGCCCACCTACCCTGCTGCCCGTCCCCCACAGAGAAAGCAGATGCTGACTTGGTCCCGCGCCCACAGCAGAGCCCGCAGGGCCGCCTACCCCAGCCCGGACCCTCGCTGAGCCCCAGCCTTGCCCTCGGAGCTTTCTAAACACGGGAGGGATGAAGTGACTCCTTCCCACCCCTGGGATCAGGGTCCCACCCTCAGCCACGTGGCCCTCCACTCACGCAGAGCTTCCCCGTCTCTAAGGGTCTCAGCATGGCTCTAGAGCAGACATCCCCTCCCTCCACCGCCTCCTGCCGAAAGCCTGATGATCTGGGGGACACAGCACGGTCACAAACAGTAAGCGGGTGGAAGGAAAGACCTCACGATGAGTGAAGTAAGCCCATAGCACGCAAACCTCTGGGTCAGCAACAGCAGTGCCCAGGGGGAAAGTCACGCCATAGGTTCTACAGTCAGAACAGACAGATCTCAAATTGGGAATCTGACTTGATACTGTAAAGAACCGGGAAAGAGGAAGAGTGAACTGAATTCAAACCAGCAGAAGGAAGGGAGTAATAGAGACTCCAAGCAGAGATGAATGCGACAAGGCGATCATTAGTCGGCTGCTGACGTGTGCGCTGGGGCAGCTCTGAGATCTCTTTGTGCCCACGTGTCCTTATTTTGTAAAACAGAAAGTCATCTTCCCTCTGAAATGTGTGAAAGCACTTTGTAAACTATGAGATCTTATTAAACTTACTTTATGTCAGACACATTTTCTGTTCTAAACAAAGTGCCAAATAGCTGTAAAGCCCATACCAGCACTTGGGCAGAGAGCTTGACAGAGTATGTGCTCAATAAGTCCCCGATTTCAAAAAAGAAAAAAAAAAAAAAAAGAAAGAAAGTCAATGAAATCAAAGTTAGTCCTTTAAAAAGCATAACAGAATTGGCCAACTGTTGGCCAGACTAAGAGAAAAAGAGAAAGGGCTAACACAGTCCTGCAAGTCCTCACCAGCGCAACGAGGCAAGAAGAGAAAGGAGGATGTCCAGGCTGAACACGAAGCAATGAAACCCCCGACGTGAAGAGGAAACCATGTGTGTGTGTGTGGTCCCAAAGGGCCCCCTGAGAGTCCCTGGGGCTAGCAAGCAACGTGAGCCGCCTCCAGGACACACACCAGCAAACAAGGTCAGCTGCGTTTCTGCACACAAGCGGGCTTCTCTGGGGGCTCAGATGGTAAAACAATCTGTCTGCAGTGCAGGAGACCCAGGTTCAATCCCTGGCCAGGAAGGTCCCCTGGAGGAGGGCATGGCAGCCCACTCCAGTCTTCTTGCCTGGAGAACCCCATGGACAGAGGAATCTGGTGGGCCACAGTCCACGGGGTCGCACAGAGTCAGACACAACTGAGTCACTAACACACGTACGTAAGCAATGAACAGCCTGAATATGAGATTAAAGAAACAATCCCATTTACAACAGCATGAAAATACGAAGAAAATAATTTAACCACGAAGCACAAGATGTGCGCGGTGAAAACTGTAAACATTCCCAGGAGGAATGAAAGCCCTTCATGAATGAGCGACATCCTGTGCTTATGGACTGAAGACTGTTCGTAACGTTAAAATCCGCTGGATCACAGAAGAAGCTAAAGAACTCCAGAAAAACCTCTACTTCTGCTTTATTGACTATGCCAAAGCCTTTGACTGTGTGGATCACAACAAACTGTGGAAAATTCTTCAAGAGATGGAAATACCGGACCACCTGACCTGCCTCCTGAGAAATCTGTATGCAGGTCAGGAAGCAACAGTAAGAACCGGATATGGAATAACAGACTGGTTTCAAATAGGGAAAGGACTATCTCAAGGCTGTATATTGTCACCTGCTTATTTAACTTATATGCAGAGTACATCATGTGAAATGTTGGGTTGGATGAAGCACAATCTGGAATTAAGATTGCCGGGAAAAATATCAATAACCTCAGATACATAGATGATACCACCCTAAGGGCAGAAAGTGAAGAACTAAACCTCTTGATGAAAGTGAAAGAGGAGAGTGAAAAAATCTGACTTAAAACTCAACATTCAAAAAACTAAGATCATGGCATCTGGTCCCATCACTTCATGGCAAATAGATGGGGAAACAATAGCAACAGTGACAGACTTTATTTTTCTGGGCTCCAAAATCACTGCAGATGGTGACTGCAGATATGAAATTCAAAGATGTTTGCTCCTTGGAAGAAAAGCTATGACCAACCTACACAGCACATTCAAAAGCAGAAACAGTACTTTGCCAACAAAGGTCCATCTAGTCAAGGCTATGTTTTTTTCAGTGGTCATGTATGGATGTGAGAGTTGGACTATAAAGAAAGCTGAGTGCCAAAGAACTGATGCTTTTGAACTGTGGTGTTGGAGAAGATTCTTGAGAGTCACTTGGACTGCAAGGAGATCCAGCCAGTCCATCCTAAAGGAAGTCAATCCTGAATATTCATTGGAAGGACTGATGCTGAAGCTGAAGTTCCTATCCTTTGTCCACCTGATGGGAAGAACTGACTCATTGGAAAAGACCCTTGATGCTGGGAAAGATTGAAGGCGGGAGGAGAAGGGGACGACAGAGGATGAGATGGTTGGATGGCATCACCGACTCAATGGACATAAGTTTGAATAAACTCTGGGAGCTGGTGATGGACAGGGAGGCCTGGCGTGCTGCAGTCCATGGGGTCACAAAGAGCTGGACGTGACTGAGCGACTGAACTGAACTGAATAATGTGAAAACGCTGACACTTCTCAACGTGCTCTCCAGATTCAGTGCAGTCTCTGCCCAGAGTCCAGTGGCCGTTTGTGCAGAAATGCAGAAAACTATTTTAATGTTAGTGTGAACCAGTGAAGTTGCTCAGTCGTGTCTGACTCTTTGCAATCCCATGGACTGTAGCCCCCCCAGGCTCCTCTGTCCATGGAATTTTCCAGGCCAGAATACTGGAGTGGGTAGCCATTTCCTTCTCCAGGGGACCTTCCCAACCTAGGAATCGAACCCAGGTCTCCCACACTGCAGGCAGACGCTTTACCGTCTGAGCCACCAGGGAAGCATAATGTTAGTGTGGGATTTCACAGATGTTTTTAGTTCTCATCAGAAAGCCTCGGAACTGAGTTGGGAGAACTCAGGGCTCTGCCCAGCGCGGGGCCTTCCCCAAGGCCCAGCAGGATGTGGCGTGCTCTGCCCGCAAGGGGCCCCGCAGCACGCTCCTCCCAGGAGGTCCCAGGAGCTAAATCCTTGCTGCAGTTGGTGAAGCACAGTTGACTTTCCCGTCCTGGGGGTTCAGGATGCAGTGAAGCGATGCCCCCGGCGGCCCAGCGGGGAAAGCCCCCTGACAAGGATGCTTCTGGGTGGAGGAGAGCAGGACGGAGGCTCCAGGGCAGAGTTCAAGCCCCAGCGGCCCTGGAGGGAGTGCCTCCAGCCCCTGACAGTTCCTCCTGGTCTTTGGGGTCCCCGTCGTCAGCCTCTGTCCTCTGGAGAAGGTCCAGGCCCATGGCACCTGCTGCCAGCCCCAGGCCAGGCTGGGCCAGAGAGAGCAGCTGGGCAGGGGGCAGGTAAGTCTGAAGCAGATGCCTCCCCCTCTGACAGCCACACCCGTGGGGGTGCATGCCAATGACCGAGGGACCCTCGGGGCCACCGCACTGGGTAGGCGGCCTTCAGCACCAGGCTTCTTGTCCCAGGGGCAGCAGACGTAGGCGGGTGGGCGGCAGTGGTCCCCAGGAGGCACTGGGGGGAGTGAGCTGCGGGTGTGACCGTGCAGCTGGGCTGGGCCCCTGCCCCCATGACACAGAGCCACAGGGCCAGCCGGGTTACGCGCATTCGAAGCCACCGCATAAAACCACAGCTTGCTCCACCCCATTCTTCAAACCACCAGGCAGCTCTGCAATCAGTTTCAGCTCCGGAAACGGAAACACATTTTGAGAGTGATTTTTAAACCCGGGGGCCTCCCTGGCAGGAGATAAGATGAAGAAATCTCGCCTCCCTGGCCCAAGCTGCAGCAGAAGCCACCAGCCCTGGTTGCCACGTGGCAACGTGTCTGCTCCACGTGAAAACCAGACAGTGTTGGGAACGGGGGTGGGGGCTGGGAGTCACGATACTCACTTAAACAACAGCGTTTTTATCTGCCTCACCGGACGCCTCTGCGGGGTGGGCGCTCACGAGGACAGGCCAGTGGCCCCTCAGGTGCGGAGCCCGCTCCGGGGGCGCTGGGCCCCACGTACCCCCCACCCCCGCCCTGCACAGGCCACGACCCCAGGAGCCGCTGCCCCTCACGGGACCACCTGGGTGCGGCCATGCCCAGGATCCCAGGCCAGGGCCCCAGACACCCAGCACCATCCCACTCAGGAGCTCGGGCAGCCCCTGGCGGCCTGAGCGCCTCACGGCGGTCACCAGGGCGTCCAAGGCCCTCTGAGCTCAGGTGATGGCCTGGAGACGGGCCAGGTGATGGCGCTGGGCAGTGGGCACCCAGGATCTGGCCACACAGGCCGATCTGGGCCTGGCTCCTGCCAACGGCCGATTTGGATTCAGTCTTGGTTCAGGAAATTGGAGGGCAGAGGCCAGCAAAACATGGATTGCTGTGAACCGCTGCCTGGGTGGGGCGGGCCCGTCCTTGCCTTAAGGGGCTGAGCTGCGCTGCAGTCTCCCGAGAGGTGCTCCTGTGGCGGCCCAGACAGGACGCTCCCGGGGCGCCCCAGGCCGCGTTCTGGGAGGATGTCTGGGGGTCCCACTGGCCCCAGGCCTGGTCCCACCACGTCCACCCCAAACTCTCCCAGTCTGAGGAGGAAACAGGGATGACCAGCTGGAGCAGGGGCCCCGTTCAAATCCTCGTCCAGCCGCGCGGTCACCTTGAGGTCAGGTTCCCCCCTGCTCACCGAGACCCGTGAATAAACCGAAGCCGAGACCAGGACCTTGGCCCAGCGCAGAGCCGTGTCCACCTGCCCACCCACGGCGGGCGCCGGGGGCCTCCCCGCACTGACTCGGCAGCACCAGAGGGCAGGAACCCCGCACCTGGGCGTCGACCCCATCCCGGCTCCCCCGCCCTGGCCCCCCCAGCCCCGGGCACCTGGGCCTTCCATCACCCCTGGGCCCAGGCTTCCCCATGGCCAGCTTGCTGAGAACCCCCAGGAAGCCCAGGGCTGGGGGTCAGACGCGCTCGGTACCTGAGCAGGGGCTGCTTGGGGATTGGCGGCTGGCCTGCCCCCGGGCACAGCGGGGCCTTCCTGGTCACCTGCTTGTAGATGTTCCTGGCAGTCACCCCGATCCACAGCAAAGTAGACAGTGTGGAGTAGTGCAGCACAATGCCCACCTGGGGGAAGAGCCAGTGAGAGCCCGCCCGCCTGCCAGCGCCGCCGCCCCGAGTCTGAGCCCCGACCTTCACCCTCTCCCCCAGAGCCCCTGCCCTGAGTCTGAGCCCCCCAACCCCTATCCCGTCCCCCAGCGCCCCCGCCCCGAATCTGAGCCCCGACCTTCACCCTTTCCCCCAGTGCCCCTTCCCCGAGTCTGAGCCCCGCACCCTGTCCTGCTACCCCCTCCCGCACCCTCAGGAAACAGCTCAACAGCGACAGGAAGTGGGCCTGGCAGGGGCCCTGGGGTCCTGGGGCAGACACCGGGCTTCACAGGGACTCAGAGCTCAGGGAAGATGCGTGGGTGGCCGGGACCCTGAGCCAGCTTGGCCTCCCGCAGGGAGCTGTGGGCACGCCCCCTCCTCCTGCCCGCCCTGCCCCCCCCACCCCCAACGCCTGGTCCTAGCGGGGAGACTCCTCCTGCACGGGGGGGGGAGGGGGGGAGGGGGGTGGGTGCCATGTGATCAGCGCGGCTCAGCTCCCCCGGACCCCGCAAGAAGGGAGGGGCGGAGGCGCGGGGGGTCTCCCGGTTGCTGTGCCTCGGTGATCAGAAGCTGAAGTTCACTCCTTGCCTGTCGGAGTCGCTCGTTATTATGGAAAGAGCCCCGACGCCCCTGGCGGCTCTGCTTTAGCTAATTGGGCGTTCATTCCACACCCCATCATCGCCATCCAATTCTGTAGAATGAGGCTACCTTTGAAGTAATGACCTGACGCGTTTTGCGATGACAGGTAAAATATGGTTGTGATTGTAAGGATGTCAGTGTTTAAGGAATACAGAGATTCTCTAAACAAAGGTAACATCGCACCGTTGTAAGGATTTATCGCATGCAGAGTTCAGCTTCAACTTATGAGAAAGCCCCGTAAGGACGGGTGGGACTGTTGTGAGAACGCTGGACTGCGTTTCGGTCGCTGCCCGCGCGCGGAAGCGTCCAGGCCTTCTCTCTGCCCGGCCTGGGCCTCCTGCCTGGGCGCCGGAGCCCGCGACCCCCGCCTCTGGCCGAGGGAGGGGGCGGACCTGAGCCGCGTCCTCGGGGTGGGGCCTGGGCCGGCCCCGCCCCGCCCGTCTTCCCCGAGCGCCCGGGACGCGCCAGCCTGTGGGTGACGGGGAGGCCGAAACAGCAGGACCTCCCAGACGCCAGCCTCAGGTGGACACGTGCAGAGGTCGCCGCAGGGCCGTCACGCCGGCGTCCACACGGCCCTTGAGCCGCCCCGGCCGTGCCGGGCTTCCGCGGGGCCATGGAGCCCCCGGCGCGCGTGGTGTCGCAGCCTCCGCGCGGCGCGCGCGGCTCTGGTCCCATAACGACCACCTCTCCTCTCCAGCCCCCAGCTCTGGGCCCGAGCGCCCATCACGGCCCTGGGGCGCGTTTCCCTGAGACGCCCGCCGGGGTGGGGGCGCCGCTGGCTGTGGGGGCCGCTGTTGAGCCCAGGTGGTGGTGAGCTGGGGTTGGGCACGGTGGGCCAGGCTGGCTGCCGGCCGGGGCAAAACCGCCCTGGGGCTGATGAATCGTCCCCCGTGGCGGGGGCAGCGGGGCGCCCGGAGTCTGCAGCCCGCAGGACGGCCAGCTGTGCGGGTTCAGTCTGAGCGGGTCTGGAGGCGGGAGGTCCCAGCCCAGGACACTCACGGCTCTCCCTGCTCAGACGTCTGTCCGTCCGGTGCACGCTCTTGGGGACCGACGAGGCTGACGTTGGGAGGACAGTCCGCTCTCCTTGGGCCGCCGCTTGAACGTTCATTTCACACGGAAGCACCCTCACAGACGCCCTAGAGGGATGTTTGACCGAATGTCTGGGCACCAGGGCCAGTCAGCTTGACACTGGACAGAGCGTCACACCTTCCAGCCGACCCGGCTTTGAGCTGTGCCCCGGGGTCCCTCTCCTCCGGTGAGTGTGGGGCCCACGGTCACGGCCTCCTAGCCCTGCACCTGTCCTCTCTCCTGACTGTCCCTCCCGGTGAGCCTGGCCTGGGGGCCACGGGCCCTCTGCTGGAATCTTGCCCTCTCTGCCCCGCACCAGAGCCGACATTCATCTTCAAGTGAGCGAGTGGAGCCGCAGTTCCTTCTGGAAACGTGGACTCGGAGCTGAGGGGGGGCTGTCACCACGAGGTGACCAGCAGGACTTCTGAGGCCCTCCAGGCATGTCTGCCCCTGCCCGTGACACACTCAGGGGTCCAGCCTGCTGGCCTAGCCTGGCCGAGGCTGCCACAGGGATGCCTGGCCCCCTAACCTCCGTCTGGGCAGAAGGCTTGGGGACAGTTCCTGGGTTGGGGGCCCCCGGCCGGGCTCTTGGGACTGTAGGGGTCGTGGTGCACCTCACACCGGAGGTGCTGAGGGGTGGCGGCCCCAGGTCCCAGGGCTCCCCTCGCAGGGAAGCGTGGACATACGGGGAACAGTCCATTCTGCTGCTTCCAGACGGCTCCACGTCTCAGCAGGTGTCCAGAGGCGGACGGCAAATTCGATTTCCCGGGGCTCCCCCGGGGGTGTTTCTGCAATATCGGGAGACTTCCAGGAGCGTGTCTGCCCTGCGTGCGGTGCAGGGGTGTGCTGGTGAGTTTTCGGCCAGGCACCAGGGACAGGTGCAGAGTCGGCCTCCCGGTCGGACGGTTGGCATCCACACACGTTTGTGTAAAGCTGACCTCTCTTCTGTACTCAGGAGCCTGGGGACGCTGGAAACTGGGCCCTTACATCCTGCCGCATGGGCCTGGCACCTTGTTTGCAGGGGGAGCGTGTAGGGGCAGGAGCTCACAGACAGTTCCCCCCGAGGCAGCCCTGCCCAGTGGGAGCAGACTCTTGCCCTCTGACACCCAGGAGTTGCCAGCAGCTGCCTTTGGCGCAGAAGGACAGGTCAGTTCGTGTGGACAGAGGAGCTGAGGTCAGCAGGCACACACGGGGGCTGAGGTCAGCAGGCACACACGGGAGCCGAGGTCAGCAGGCACACACGGGAGCCGAGGTCAGCAGGCACACACGGGAGCCGAGGTCAGCAGGCACACACGGGAGCCGAGGTCAGCAGGCACACACGGGAGCCAGGGAGTTGAGCTGAAGCAGCCTCCACGGCTGTCGCCATGCTCTTGTTGAATTCACACAACCAAGGCCACAAGGGGGGGCCTGTGAGCTCGTGTGCTGGCCAGGACACTTTCTCCATGTGGTCCTGGCAGATGGACACCCACTAAATGAGTCCTTGATGAGATGCCCTGTGGTCCATGGGGAAGCCCCCACCTGGCCCCTGATGAGTGCTGGAGGTGTCTGCCCGCCGGGAGGGGACTGTACCCCCGGAGGGGACTGTCCTCCTGGAGGTGTCTTCCTGCAGGAGGGGACTGTCCCCCTGGAGGGGACTGTCCACCTGGAGGGGACTGTGCCCCTGGAGGTGTCTTCCTGCAGGAGGGGACTGTCCCCCTGGAGGGGACTGTCCACCTGGAGGGGACTGTGCCCCTGGAGGTGTCTGCCCACCAGGAAGGGACTGTGCCCCTGGAGGGGACTGTCCGCCAGGCTGAGCCGAGGCCAGGTGTAGGTGGGCTGTTGAAAGGCTGGGGGGAGAGAGCAGAGGGGCCTCGATGTCCAGCTGCACGGACCCTGGGCCTTTGTCCTTGACTCGTGGCTGACGGAGGGGCCTCTCTGGCTCTGTCAGGACCAGGGGGTACCTCATACGCGCCCTTTCTTTTTTGGCTTCGCTGCGAGGTTTGTGGGATCATTTCCCAACCAGGGATCAAACCCACAAGCTCTGCAGTGGAAGCTTTAGAGTCCTACCCACTGGACCACCAGGGAAACCCCTTTCCCCTCTTTCTAAGAAAGGCCAGGCGGAGCCACGGGGTGGGAAGAAGACCCCCCCAGGACTTCTCCCAAAGGCCCCTTATCACCCAAGAGGGCCAGACCTTCCAGTCAGTGTGAGAGCACTGGGTGCCTCGTGGGGTGGGCACCCCCAGCCCCTGGTGACCCGGCAGTGAGGGCGGGGTCTCCCTGGTGAGGAGCTGAGACCTCTGGGCCAGGACTCTCACCTGGGCTGAGGGAGCAGGCCCCGCCCCTGAACTCCTGCCCACCCATTTGCAGGAGAGGCAGGTCAAGTCCCTACTTCTGCGATCAGCCAGTTTGTTGGAAACTGACTGTCTCGTTAACATGTCACCAGGGGCTTGGAGAAAACTAGTCCAATTGGAAAATAAACTAACGTGATCAGGCGCTGAGCAGATCGGTCAGACTCACACAGGGGAGGAACTGTGATACAGACGCACTGGGTGCTAGAGTGCCCGGCAGGAGAAGCCCCTGGACAAACGCTCGTATGTCGTTTCACATTCAGGACGATCATCACAAATCTCCCCCTTGGTTGGAAAGTCGATGAACACTTCAGACCTGGCAGCAAATGAAGACAGCACTCACCGCCTGGCACAGGGTCGGGAATCTGGTGCGGTTGATGCCGCCCGCGAAGGCGGAGAAGGTCAGGGCCGCGTGGAGACAGAAGTTCAGGAGGGTGTGCCGGCCCAGGCGGCTGATCCGGATGGCGCTGCGGGGCGAGACCGCGGTTAGCAGCGTCTCCCGGGGCGGGGCGCGGGGCGGGGCGCGGGGCGGGGCGCGGGGCGGGGCGCCCTCTGCTGCACAGGCCGCGCTCTGTCCTGCCGGGACCGGGACCGGGACCGGGCTGGAGGCCTCGGGTGGACGGGGATCGGCTGGGAACAGCACGCTAGGAAGACCAGGCCGGGGGCAGATGGACAGACTTGCTGTCCACTCTAGTTTGTGGCCTCGGGTGCTTGGTGTAAAGTCACCCTGGGATGCTGGGCCTGGACGTCTCCAGTCGTCATATAAACGAGGACCTAGAGGCCCTGGGACCTCACAACTTGTCCGAGGTCCCCGGGGAAGGTGCGGGGTGGGGAGGGGAAGCCGGTCTGGCTTCCTCATTCCCCGGGTGGGGTTCTTTGCATCTGATTGAGTCTGCACCTTGGGAGAAGGCTGTGGCTGACTGACGACCCCACAGCCGTGACTGCCGCAGAGGACACTGCTTGGGGTGGTTCATGCCCAGGGCCAGCCCGGCAGGGCCCACACTAGGCTTCTCAGTCTGTGCCTGCAGCCGTGACTGCAACCACAGCTTCCCTGCAGCCTCGGTCACGCTCAGGCCTCCACCTGTGGCCCCGGCCCGCGACGTGCCCAAGCTTCTCCCCTGACCACAGTTATGCCCGTGGGCCAGGCTCTGCCCACGGCTCTGCCCATGGTCTGGCCCCTGATGGTGGCCAGGACTCCTCCTCGATTTTCCCACATCATCTTTGAGGGACGTAAAGAAACCACTGGACTCCCCTGTGGCCGGCCAGCCCAGAGCAGGGCTGCTCTGAGGGTTGTGCGGCTACTCGGACCTCCTCGGGGCTCGGGCTGTCGGGGCCCTTGGAGGAAGAGCGCGTGTCACCTGACGGGATGAGAACGTGAGGCCTGGGACGTCCGTCCCCCAGCACTCAGCCACCTGCGGCCGCCAGGGCCACCCGGGCCTGTGAGGCACCTGCCCGGGACTCCTTTCTACATGAGGACGGAGAGGGGGCTCACCTTTGGTGGACGACGTAGGTGGCGGCGGAGGCCAGCAGACACAGCAGCATGACGGCCGTGCAGGCATACACCACGGGGTGCAGGAGCTCCCCTGGGGATGGGGGCAGGGAGAGGACCGTCCTCAGATCCTGGAAAGGACATGGAGCGCACCGCGTGACTGGCGTGGCCGGGCTCTCCCAGGACCAGCGTCCGCCCTGCAAGCTCCTGGAGGCCATTCCTGCACCAGCAGACGTGCTGGGAACGTCTAGGGCAGGGGCAGGGCCCCTAACCCGGGGAGCGCTCAGGGCCGAGGTGCCCAGCACTTGGCTCAGCCGCCGGTGTCCCCGTGGGCTCTGACGGCCGCCTCCCCAGGGACAGCACCCTGCTGGGCTGGGGGTCGGCCCGCCAGGCTCCCTCCGTCCCAGGGGCGCGGGTCGCCCGGAGCCCGCTGCCGTCAGAGTCACCTGTGTGACGGCACTGCCCTGGGAGGCTCCTGTCGGGTTGCCCCCAGGTCTTTCTGTGGGCCGCACACCCACTGATGCACTGCTGGGAAGGTCTCCCAGGAGAGTCTGTGCCCAGTCTCAGTGGTCCTGCTGGGTGTGAAGCTGCCCCAGACCCTTGTGGCGCCCTGCCTCCACTGCGCATCACACGAGAGCCCTGCCATGGGCAGCAGCCCCACAGTCCAGGGGCGCTGGGCTTCAGGGACCCGGCTCAGGTCAGACACAGTCCTGGGGTGGCCCTGACCCGAAGGGGCCAGGGCCTTTGTGAGAAGGAGGATCAGCAGGAGAGGCCACAGCGGCATGGAGGGGGGGCGTCTACACGGCAGGGAGCAGCCCCGGGACGCCAGCCTCCTGGGGAGGAGGAGGAGGCGCTGTCTACACGGCAAGTAGCGGCCCCGGGATGCCAGCCTCCTGGGGAGGAGGAGGAGGCGCTGTCTACACGGCAAGTAGTGGCCCCGGGACGCCAGCCTCCTGGGGAGGAGGAGGCGCTGTCTACATGGCAGGGAGCGGCCCTGGGATGCCAGCCTCCTGGGGAGGAGGAGGAGGCGCTGTCTACATGGCAGGGAGCGGCCCCGGGACGCCAGCCTCCTAGGGAGGAGGAGGAGGCGCTGTCTACACGGCAAGTAGTGGCCCCGGGACGCCAGCCTCCTGGGCTGTGGTTTGAGCCTCCTGCTCTTGGGGCTTTGCTACAGCCCTCCGGGGAGAGCCTCTGCCCGTGGAGTGGGCGCTCTGGTGCCCACTGCCCAGGTCAAGGGCGGGGTCCGTGCTCCATGCTCTGAACCTGCTGCTCTGCTGGCACAGCTCCAGGGGATGTGCTGGGCTCTGGAGGGCACACTGGGGGCCAGGCTGAGCCTGTGGAGTACGGTCCGGCGGCCCCGTGAGACAGCCTGAGCTGCCCTGGCTGTGCCCGCAGGGCTGGTGCTCAGGGTTGGGCTCTGCCCTGCTCCCCAGACCGCAGAGTGTCCATGCTGAGGTGCCTGCCCCGGCCGAGTGGGCAGCAGAGGTGGCTGATGGAGCCTCCAGGATGCAGTGGTGGGGGACGGAGGGGCACCCCGAGAAGGCCTGGGCCTGTCCACAGTGGGAGGTAAGAAAACTGCTGTCCTCAGGCTCAGGCTGCTTGTCTCCCAATGGACATTTCTCAGCCCAGAGCACACGAGGCCTGGCCGGCCAGGGGCGAGCTCAGAGATGCCACTCTGCTCCCTGACTTTGCTCTGATGCAGACTTGGGTGAGAAGGTTTCTGTCACCGTGGCAACGGTGGATGGAATTCAGTCCCCTGGGAACAGGCACTGCATGACCTGGATGCCAAGGGGTCCTGGGCGTCTGGCTGCCCAGGGGCCCCGTGGACGAGTCAGGCAGGAACAGCGCCCGTTCCAGAGTGAGTGGGAGGCCAGGAAGGCGCCGTGCTGCTTGCAGACCCCAGGCCGGACACGCGCTGTCCACCAGCCCCAGTCCTGACCATCCACAGGCCCCGAGGGCCCCTGTCTGACGTGCACGGGCTCAGGGGAGAGGCAGGTGGGGGACACGGGCCTCAGGACGACTGGGGAGTTGGCTGTGTGTCCCAGGGACCCTGCTCCAGCACCGGGAAGGTGGTGCCCCGAGGGGCTGCGGTTAGACCCTGGCAGGACTCAGGCCGCATCCCGAGGAGCTCCTTCCGAAGGCATGGAGGCCGTTGGGCCCGTCCTGCGGCCAAGAGTCTGCACCCCGGTGACGGGGCCTCCCAACAAGGGCAGGATGGGCTCCTGGTGGAGAGCGGATGCCTCACGAGGGGTCAGCGGGGCGGATGCCAGCGCTGGGGTCTTGCTTTCGGGGTGTTGGGCTACCGCAGCCCAACCCCAGGGCCCCGCGCATCCCGAACTCTGAGTGTCTCCGCCGGGCAAGGGCGGGAAGGGGTCTGGTGCCCAGGAGTCCCGTGGTGTTTCTGCACCTGCCAGGCTCCATGGGCGCTGGCCTCCTGCCAGACACAGCTCACAGCGAATGTCGAGGAGAGACAGGTCTTCTCAGTCAAGTCCTGATACCAAAGGGTCTTTTCTTCCCGGAGTCCTCGGCTGTGACGGTTTGGCTTCAGGTCTGACGGGGCTCTGGGGGCGTCCCCAGGCCTGTGCATGAGGTTCCTCTCACGGGAGACGACGGTTTGGCTCTCCGGGGACAACCTCACCGGCTGAGGCTGCCTGACTCACCGTGGAGGCACGCTGGGGCCTGTGTTTCTGGTTTACATCCACGTGCAAGGGCCACTGCAGGTCCGGCCTGGCCCGTTCTCCCAGGGACCCAGTTGGGACCCACACCCTCACATCTCACCTGGAGCTGAAGGGCCAAGGGGGGCCAGCCTCCCCGGGGGCTCACAAGTCCCTTCCCCACCTTCTCCGGGCACCGTCACTACCCCTCAAGACTGAGGTCAGACCTCCGACTCTTGTCTAGCGGGGCAGGGACGCGGGAGTGGGGGTGGTTGAGCAAAGCAAGCCCGTGCTTCCGGGTGCAGTGTCCGCCTGACGACTGCGTCTGTGGAACGCTGGCCCAGCAGGGCTGCGATGGGGGAGCCTGTGCAGGGCCTGGACCTGTGGCGGAGAGCTCTCCTCCAGCGCACGCAAGCTGCCAGGTTCTGTCCACACAGGGAGACCCCTTTCCGCTGCGCCGAGGAAGAGCTGGGAGTGCCTCTTCCGCAGCAGGAAACTAGCTGGGAGCGTCGGTTCTGGACACAAAGGCGCTTCCTGGGCCTGACGCCCACGCGACCTTGGAGCGTGCGGGGTCACCCCACCTTCGCACCCCCTCCTTTCCATCCTCGGGCCCACTTTTGAGGCTCCATGTGGTGGTGTGGGGTCTTTGACCGCCAGCAGCAGCACCCACAGTATATGCTTCGGGAGAGACAGAGATCGGATTCCACTCGGCCTCCTGTTTCCGTTTCCTTCTCCAAATCAGACTTGTCAACAGCGCTTTCTACATTTTTAGAGGTGACATTTAAAATTCAAACTAGGTAATGCAAACGGCGATGCATTCCATATTTTAAAGTTCGCACATGTACAAGTGCCTCAGAAGAATCCACTCTGCAAACATTCCACCAGCAAAACCCTTCTGACGGTCCAGGACCTGGTCAGATGGCACCCACTGAATAAGGCCCGTGGAGGCTGTGGGGCCAGCCGTGCGCTGGGACCGGGGACCGCGGATGGAACATGGGCCTCCGGACCGAGAGGCATCCAGAGAGCCCAGGGAGGAAGGGAGGCGAAGCAACCCCGGCCTTCTTGCGAACGAGGCAGCCCACGAACTGCTGAGAGCCGCGGGCCTGCCCCAGCTCCGGGGCTAGGGCTAATGATCCCACTCACGTCTTTGCTCACAGGACAGCCAGTTGAGACCACAGTGGGGTGTGTCGAGGCCGCGGTGGGGGGTGTACAGGCAGCGTCGGGGTGTGTCAAGGCCACGGTGGGGTGTGTACAGGCCACGGCAGGGTGTGTCTTGTCCTGAGGACCTGGGCTTCGCCGCCCCGTGGCGCCCGCAGGCTGTGAGCGGCGGTCCCGGGGCAGCGGTCTGGCTCGAGTTTCCCCTTCATTTGCGTCTTATTGTGATTTTCTTGGATGTGTCCTCTCTGTTATGTTCTGCAACCACGTCAGGATGTGGAGAAAGACAAGAAGATAGGAGGATGCCGTCAGGTCAGGCATCGCCTGTCTGATCACATGAGGCGAAGTGGCCTCTCCGGGCTGTGGGTCAGACTGTCTCTGGGCGTCCATCCTGTGCGCTCAGACATCCAGGCTGGGCCCGTGGGCAGCTGGAGGCAGGCAGGACAGGCCCTTCCGCCCGAGGTCATCCTGACCCAGAGGCTCCCGGGGGCCCCTCATCTGCCAACCTGTCCCTCCTCCCCGAGGGAGTCCGGGAGCGCAGATGCACAGGGCAGGAGTCTGCCCGATCGGGGCACACGCCGTCCTGACAGGGGGATGCTCAGGGGTGTGCGGCGTCAGCTTTTGAGGGTGTGCGAGCTGGCTGCACAACGAGGAACTCTGAAGAAAATACATTGAGAACTACCACGGGCTTCCTTCCAGACCAAGGGTCACGTGTGAGAAATGGTCCCCGTGAAATGGTCCCCACCAAGGGGAACCAGCAGGGGGCGACACGCTCTGAGAGACGCAGGCAGGTGCCTCAGCTGTTGGAAGGTGAAGTACTGGCCCGAAGGGGACGGGACATGGCAGGCGGGAGGGACCCACTGGTGCTCCGGGGAGCTGCAGGCGTGGCGGGCAGCTCAGGTCAGCTGAGCCAGGGCCTGAGCCCCTCAGGTCTGGCCAAGTCTCCCCAGCCTGGATGGAGCCCCTGGATGCCCTGCGGGCCCCCTACCTCCCGCTGCCCCTCGGCTCCGGCTTCCTGGCCCCCGCCCTGCTGGTCTCTCTGGGGTTTTACTTCCATCCTTCTCGGGGGAACGTGGGTGCTCCTGTGTGGACTGGGGCCCCCGCGTGGGGTCTGGCCTTGAGGGGGCCTCTCACCCTGTCCTGGCCCCTGAGGACTGAGCAAAGGTCAACCCCGCTCAGACCCAGCGGGGCTCCACTGAGCTCCCCTTGGGCCGGGCCGGGCCAGGCGCCACCGCTGAGCGGTCCCCGAGGTGCTCGGGCCCCAGGGTCAGTGAGCTCAGCCTCCGGGCCATGCTCAAGGCCACAGGGCTGTGGGAAGCACACGTGCTAGCCCTGCCGCCCAGCCAGTCCCCAGAGACAGGTGTGCCCCGACAGCCATGCCTACAGGACCGCCGGACGCCGCACGCAGGAAGGACAGAGCACCTGGCCAGGACGGTTTTCACTCCCTTCCAGGCCTGTCACTGTGTTCCCTGGGAGACCTCGTTCTCTGCGGTTTTGGTGAGGATCACGGGGCTGCTCGAGGGGAGTGTGGACGGGGCTGTCGCAGCAGCAGCGGTGCAGGTGGCCGCTGTCAGCCTCGGCACGAGGGTCAGGGCCCTGAGGGCTGGCGATGGGGCCCGACTTGGCCCGAGGAGGCCGGGCTGTTAGGTGCAGGCCCCCTGCCCCCAGGGGTGTCCGCCGTCCCGAGGGCGCACAGGAAGCTTGCTCAGAAGGCAGCGCGGGCTCCAGCAGGCCTGCCCGAAGATGCTTAGGGCTCCGCAAGGTTCAGACGTGGCCGCGGCCTCACTCAGGGCCCAGAGTCGGGGCAGCCGACTGCCAGGGCCAGGGCCAAGCAGGTGGCTGGAGGGGGCAGCCTGGGCGCGGGGCCAGAGCCACTGGCGGCCGGCTTTCCTCCCCACAGCCCCCAGGGCCCTCGAGCAGCTGCCCCGCGGGCTCCCAGACACGTGCAGGAACATGCTCTCGCCAGACCCGGAGGCTTGGGCTTGGGTGCAGCCGCTCCTTTCAGAAACGCTCCCCAATGTGAATGTGACTTCTTAGGACTGGAACCAGTGAGCCACTAGGTCCAAGCTCTCTGGACAAGGGCGCCCCAGCTCTTTCCTCCCGTCCTAGACGCCCGCGTGGCATGGGTGGGAGCTGGGGGCAGGATGTGGATGGACTCGCCGCGAGGAAGGCGCTTGACAGGTCGGAGAGGGCCAGAGACGAAGGTGAAGACGGGCCTGATGCTGGGGCACCTGGACCGGCAGCTGTGGGGCCCCAGGGCCCACCCCCAGGCAGCTCCATCCAGCCTTTGCCGACGACGGGACCCAGATTGCAAATGAGGATCTAAACTGGAGGAGGCAGAGCTTCAAACACAGCCAGACTGAAGTCCTGACCGTGTTGGGGTGCACCCACGGGGCAACAGGTGCCTGGCTCAGAGCTGGGGGCCCGGCCGGGGGCCCCGGGACACACACCGCTGGACGCTTAAGAGGCAGGTGCCACCCGCTCCCTGCCTCTGAGCCCTCGAGATGACGCTAACCTTCAGCAAAAGGCATCGCTCTCGTTTGGACATTTCAGATCCAACCGGAAGGGAACCAACAAGAAGCTTGGACGGCCCCTGCTTGTGGAGGCTCGGGTCTGCATCTTCAGCCCAGACTTGGCGTCCGAGCCCTGGCCGTGGGGGTGCCATCCTCGGCCATCGGCATTCTCTGCACGTGCCGGCCGTTGCCCGTCACAAGCGGGCACAGTGTGTCCTTTATTGGAATCCAAACCGGCTGCGAACGCAGGGAAGGGCCCCGGGCCTGCAGGCCGAGCCCCCGCACGTCGGCCGTGCCCCCACACGCCAGGCGCGCCCCCTGTGTTGGAGAGGGGCCTCCATGCCCACTGCGTGTGCCGCTGAAGCCCACCCACGTCCCCTGCCTTGCGTTCGCCAACTTTCCGATGGGAAGGGCTGCAGTGGGAGGGAGGGCCGTGCGCAGGGCCTGGGGCCAGGAGAGGGCGGGACCCCAGCGCCCCCCCGGGGGCCCCCAAGCCTGGGGTCCAAGAGGTTTGCACAGGGGGAGGGCGAGGCCGGGGCAGGCCGCCGCCTCCCCTGACTCAGTGATTCAACATTGCAGCACGCCGCTAATTAGTATGATCTCCGCGAGCCGCCGCTGAAGAGCCGCCGCGGAGCAGCAGCCCGCGGCCCCCTCACGGCCCCGCCCCCCGGGCGCCTCGCCGCAGGACCCGGCGCCCCCCGCCCAGCGGAGCACACGGCAGCTCGCGTGCCTGCGTGTGGGGCGGGCGGGGGCCTGAGCCCCGCCGCCGTGTACTCACCATGGGCACAGCGAAGTTACTGAAGTGTGAGCAGGGGTGGAACGGCCCGGCCGCCTATGTCGCTCCCTGCTCCCCGCCAGCCTCCATGGCCGTCCGGAAGGTCAAGCTATCCCGCAGGGGCCGCGGGGCCGAGCCCTGGGCGACCGCGGCGATGGGGTGGGTGCAGGGGGGAGAGGCCGCCCCCATCTGTGAAGGCAGGGAAGGCCAGGTGGTGGGGGTCCTCCGCGCATCTCGCAACCCCTCTCCCCCCGCACCGTCCCCGGGCAGCCCCGCCTCCCGCGCAGCAGCAGCAGCGCCCCCCACAGTCTGCCCCGCTCTGGGCTTCTCTCGCCCCAGCCAGCCTGTTGGAGTGTCCGGCTCCAGGCGTCTGGGTCAGGCAGAGGCTCGGGGACGACCCGGGGCCTCAGGGGCCTTGGAGGGATGGTGCCCCCGGGAGCGCTTCCTTCTCCATATTTAAAAATCGGCCTCCGCTTGCCATCCAGCGCAGGACTCTCAGCCCAGTCTCAGGCTGCAGGAGTCACGTAGAGCATGTCTGTCAGCTCAGCCAAGAGGCTCCAACGATCCCCCACGAGCAGCCAGACCCGGGCGGGTGAAGCTTCTGCTGCCTGGATGCGGCCAGACCCTACGGGCCGGCCTCTCCCCACACAGCTCGGTTTCCCCGGTGGATGGGTTCCGTCAGCAGAACCCAAAGTTGTTCATAATCTGCGTTTGCAAGAGCAGGCACAGCCGGCCCCTGGCAGGCGCTGATGCCCCGGGGGGCGGCCTGGGGAGCGGACACTGCGGCCGGAGGGCTCCGACCTGCACCCCTCCCCAGCCATGTCCTGCTGCCTCCCGGGGGGGGGGGGGGCACCTGCGTGCAGACCCTGGAGAAACGCAGCCCAACTTCTCACCTATTTTGGCGAAACGAGCTGGAGTGGCCGCAGTCCTGTGCTTCCCGCTGGCGGAAAGGTGGGGCGCGTTCCCGGGTCTGGGGAGCCGTTGTCCATCCAGGGGCAGCGCGCCGGCTGGAGAGTGGAGTTATCAACAGATTGCAAGCCCGCAGCCCGGCCAGCCCGGCCTGCCGGGGGTGAGCCGGAGCCAGGAGCGCACGCTGGTCCCCGTTCTCAGCGGGCGGCTTCCCGAACTCCGTGCGAGGATCGCCGGCGGCCGCTGCGCCTGCCCCCGCGGGCGGGCGACGGCCGGGGACGGGCCGGTCGGAGGCAGAGCCGTAACCATGGGGACGGGGGAGGCGCTGACGCGCACGCGGCGGCTCCCTGCGGCAGCGGCGATGGTTCTTCCCAGCCAGCCCGCCGGCCCAGGCTCCGCAGAGCCGATTTAAAGAGACAACCGGCGGTTTCGTCTTCGTTGCCAACAGAAGCGGACAGCTCCCATCAAAACACCCCCGGGGGGAGGCGGGGAGCGGGGTGGGAGCTCTGTGTGTTATTCTGGCAGGAAGCCCCTGTCCCCCTAGGGCTCTGGGAACACAGATAGGAACAAGGAAATTGATTTCGGAGGAGTTTTCACAGTTCTTGTCTTAAAATATTCTCAGATCCAAAGATGGCCACAGTGAGGTCAGCCCACAGCGCATCCCAGCGTGAGTCAGCAGGTGGTCCTGCCCTGTCGGTGGGCTTCAGCTGTGCAGAAAGAGCCCCCGACCCCGACCCCAGACCCCTACCCAGTCCAGAGTCCTGGACCCTGCCCAGGGCTAGAGCTGGTGACAAGCTCCCAGAAGAAAGCTGAGCAGGTGAGGGGAGGATCACAGGGGTCCTGCCTGCAGGGTGTGGGGTGGGGGTGCCGCTGGCCAGAGGGTCTCTGAATGGGGTATTCCTACCCTCCTGTCCTTGGTCCCACCAACATCCCCAATGCTTCTGTCCCCAGGGGCCCACTGTTCCTGTTGCCCCTCCGTAACGGGTCCTGAGCTTCAGCCGAGGGACAGAGACCCCCGAGGGGTGAGGGGTCATCCGGCCGCCCAGTGGGTGCTGTCAGTGCTGACTGGAGACCCTCCTGCCCATGCCTGCCCACCTAGCATCCTGGGGTGGCTCCCTCAGGTGCTGGCGGGCACAGCGGAGGTCCCCAGGCCAGGATGATGGTCCGGGACAAGGAGGGCAGGGGGTGGCGGGAGGACCATTCTGGACTGGGGGGATGTTCTGCTCAGACTCCCCAGGGCTGAGGTGGACCCCATGGGGCGTGTGTCCACCTGCAGCTCCATCCACAGACTGTGCCGGGAAGGGGCTGATGGACACAGGTCAGCTCACTACCGCCCCTGGGCCCCCAGCCCCGAGATGACAGAAAGGTCTTGGGGCCAGGCGTCCAGGAGGCCGCCGGGGCACCGGGAGGAGGCCCGGGGCTGACCCTCTGTCCCTGGGCCCTGGCCACAGCATGGAGACCCACCCCGGCCTCGGAGCAGGGGGAGCGGAAGCAGAGCTTGCTTCCAGGCGATGCTGAAGGGACACAGAGGGTGGGGGCCGGCCTGGAGGAGCCCCTCCAAGCCCAGGCCTCAGCCCCACCCTGGGGCCCGTGGGCTTCAAGGCAAAGGCTGGTCGAGCCCAGACTCCCCAGGGGTGCAGGTGGGTGCACGGAGTGCTCTGGGGGCTCTTTGGGCAGACGGGCCTGGCTGGCTGCTAACATCCTGACCCTGCACTTGCGGCTGGACGCAGTGCAGCCGGCTCTGAACCCCAGCGTCGGCCTGGGTGAGGGCCCGGGGCTCCTCCGGATGAGGCCACCCTGGGAGCCGCGTCTGTGGGCTTTGGGCTGGGGAGCTGGGCCCCCCACTGCTGCCCCACCGTCCCTCCTCGGGATTGGGCTACCAGTGCCCTGGCACCCAAGCTGCCCACGGAGGGTCACGAGGCAGCGACGCCCCCTACCCAGCGGCCAGGCTCTGTGCTGGCCCAGGTCAGAGCGGAAGGAGAGCCAGTGCCGTGCCCACAGCAGCCACGGGCGCCTCAGGCCCTCTCCCTGACACAGTGGCCTCCGCTCAGAGGACCCAGAGGGCCCCCTGACGATGGGTCATGAGCGCGAGCTTTGTGACGGGACCTCAGGCAGCTGGGCTAGGGCTGCCTCGGGCCCCCTCGGTGCCCTGAGCGTCTCTGCCGTCCGTGAGCAGAGCCGAGGCTTCCTGGAGTTTGCAGCTGACCGTGCGTCAGGCTTGGTGGACTCTTGGGCCCTTCCAGCTTCTAATGCACCAAGACTGTCTTCTGAGCAGACACGCATCTGCTCAGGCCTCCTGCAGGCGCTGGGAGCTCACTCCTGAAACCTGCGTGGCTTCGCAGGAAAGCAAGGGTCTCTGGCAGGGCGGGCTCTGGGCTGCCTCACAGCACTGCGTGTTTGCCTCCCTTCGCGAAGGCGCGTGTCTGGCACATTCTGTGAGCTCAGGACTCCCCAGCAGGAAGATCTTCCAGTTGCCAGCAGAGCGGGCAGCCCCGACCTCCTTCCAGCAGCCCCTCAGCCCTTTATCTGGCCCCCCTGGAGAGAAAGTCACTTTTGATGAAGGGGTGACCACAGCTCTCTGTGGGGGGATAGGATGGGGTGGGAGCAGGCAGGGAGGGGAACCGAGGTGGAGGGCAGGCAGGCGGGAGGGCTGGGGCCCTGGCCCCCACGGCCAGAGGATGTCAGGAACCTGCTTATGTGAAGCCAGGAGGCAGCCTGCTGCTGCTGCTGCTCCAGACAGCCGCAGAATGGACGGGGTCACAGGTCAGCGGGGGTAGGGGTCAGCTTGAGACGGCGCCCCACCCCACCTCCCTGGGCCTGAGTTGGGCCTAGGGCCAAGGAGTCTCAGGCTGGACCTGCCTCCGGGGTGAGCGCTGAAGGGAGCCTCAGGCTGCCGGCTTCCTGGACACGGCGGTGTGGGGGCCACGTGTGGGACGGGGGTGGCGTTGGTGGCTTTTCCGGGCTGGCCCCTGAGGCTGGACGCATGGCCGACTATGTGCTCAAATCCACTGAGCCGAGTGAAAACCATGCTCCAGTTGCCGTGGCAACCAGCAATCTCCCCCAGCAGCGTCAGTTTGAATTTGTGCAGAACATTTCTAACAAAGATTTACGTCAACAAACTCACTCTGCCCTGAGGTCAAGCTGAGTCTGAGAATAAAAGCAAACGCAGTGTTCCTGTGGCTGCCCTTCCTCCCCCAAGGCTCTCAGAGCCCCCGGAGAGCCAGGCCACGCCCGGGGCGACCTCCTGCTGGCCACCAGTGACCCCGGGCAGCCTTGGGGGTTTCACGCTGAGAGCCTTGTGGGGTCCGTGTCCACGCATGCACACCCCTACAGGGCTTCGATGCGTCCAGGGATACAGGACGCCCCCCCTTCAGGGCTTTGGTGCATCAAGGGATAAAGACCCCCCCTACAGGGCTTCGGTGCGTCCAGGGATACAGGACCCCCCTCCCCCAGCAGGGCTTCAGTGCATCCAGGGATACAGGCCCCCCCCACCACGGGGCTTCAGTGCTTCCAGGGATAAAGGGCCCCCCTACAGGGCTTCGGTGAGGCCAGGGATACAGGGACCCCCTACAGGGCTTCGGTGAGGCCAGGGATACAGGGTCCCCACGGCCCGCCTGAGCCGGTCCACCTCAGGCCCCACAGGCTGCGGCCAGCGGCCCGCCTCTCTGAGCACCCCTGCTGGCAGCGAGGCCAGTCCTCCCCACCCTGAGCTCTCAGCCCCTCACCTGCCTGCGTCCTTCAGGCCCATCAGAAGGGCCCCTGAGAAGACGCCTGAAGGAAGCGGAAGGGTGAGTGGCGGTCGCTCAGTGCCGCCGATGCAGCCCGTCTCTGCTTTCCTTTCTGGCAATCCCTAGCTCACCCCATTTTTCATTTCCTTCCGCCTCTCAAATCACATCTGCTTTCCTCCTTCACAGCTTCAGACCCTCCCGGAGCCCAGACCCTCCCTCCTTCAGGAGCAGGTCCTGGAGCCTCCGTGGGGTGCTGGGTGGGGAGTGAGCTCAGCCCCCGCCGTGCTGGGGGCTCCCAAGGCGCCGTTTGCCTGGAGGATGTTCTTGGAGGAAGAACACTTCAGAGGCTGCTGGGGGCCAGGAGGCAGCTAGAGCCTGAGGATCCCCTGCTGGTTCTGCCGCACGCGGGTGGGGGGTGGTCCAGGCTGGTGTCAGGGAAGCAGCGGGCAGATTGGGCTTGCCCTTCGCTTCACAGTGAGGCTGGATGAACTGCTACTGCCCTGGGGCTCCTGGGGTCAGCCTCCCCGTCTCAGTCTGCCTCTCCTGATCCCCACTTCCTCCTGAGGCCACAGCCCCCTCGTCCAGGACGCAGCCGTTTTCCCGGTCTTGGGTTAGCCCTTCAACGGGACAGCCGTGGTGACCAGGCTCTCAGCAACACGGGAGGGGTGTGGGAGCACTGCTTGAGCACGGCCATGTGGGAAGGCCCCTCTGGAAGGTCCACGCCCTGCACTGCACCCCAGAGGCCGTGAGGACCTGCAGTTCCACCCCAGGTTGTTTGAGCTTCCCTTGCAAATTGTGAAAACAGATTTGCTAGAGACAGTCTGGAGGCAAGAACACACACCTGCCCTCTGCCCTCCAGATGCAGTCTGGGACCCACAACTCCGAGCTGTAAACCAGCCTGCGTCCACCGTCCCCTTGGGGGCCTAGGCTGGACACCCACATGATGGCCCCGGAGACACCTGGTCCCTCTACATGGGGTCGGGGTTCAACAGACACAGGGGCTCCCCCGCAATGCCTGGTGGGGAGCAGACACCAGCACGCGTTCGGGCAAGGCGGCATCCTGACCCCCCTTCCGTGGAGGCCGGCAGGGCTGACCACAGGCAGGGCAGCCAAGGGTCCACCGGGGGCACAGCTGAGCCCAGCCCTGAGCCAGCTCTGCAGGCGTGAGGAGCAGGGCAGAGGCTGTGCTCTCAGGAGGAACCTGGGTCTAGGCTCCTCTGCTCACCCCTCCTCCGGAGGGCGTCAGGGCCGCCCACGCTGACCTCAGACCCAGGGTCAGGACAGATGCAGGAGCCGCCGGCGGTCGAACAGCTTCATGCCTGAGGCCGAGTCGGGTTTCCAGACCTCGGTCACCAACCACACTTGGTCACCAACCACACTTACTGTTTCACGGGAACCTTTGGCCTCCTTCTGGGGCCAGTGTCTGGGGCGCCTGAGGGTCTCTGCAGGGCTGAATTTGCCTGTGGGGTCCCTGCAGGGTGGGAGGGTCTTGGGGAAACCCCTTCAGGGAGGTTCTGTCCCTGCTGTGCCCCTGCAGCCTCTGATCCTGGGGCTGTGGACTGGCATGGGGGTGTGGCAGGGCGGCAGCTAGGCCGTCCTGGGTGCCAGTCTGGCCTGGCCTGCCACCCTCACCCGCCCCTGGAATGTGCCTTCCTCCCTGCTGGAGCCCCTGTCCCCTCTGACCCTCCCGTCCCGCACGCCCGGCTCTGACCAGCCTCCCTGGCCTCCACTCTCCTCCCCGGGTACCCACTGCCTTCTGCCCAGTCCCTGCTCCTGCCACTGGGGCCAAAGCAATTTTATCAAATTAGAGGTGGTCAAACTTGACAATTTTGCTAAAATAATGATTTGTTTGAGAGTTAATCTTCCCCAGCCTCCGATTTTCTGCTTTGGTGCCTGGCAAGACAGATCCCAGTTGCCTGTGTCTTGAAACATTTCTCCTCCTTTCAAAACATCCCTAAAAGAACTCCTTACATTTTGATATCTAGTCACTTCCAGCCAGTTAACCTTGCTTTGAGCTTCTGGAACAACAGACATCTGCAACAGTCTGAGAGTCTGATGGGCTGGGCTGGAGTAACTGACACCTGCCGGCTGGTGGCTGGTCGGCGGGCCTTGGAGAGGAGTCCTGCAGATGCTTTCGAAGCCGCTGTTCACAGACGTGTGACCGGACGCCTGTGATGGCATGAGTGCCCGCCTGTGCGCTGGAGCCATCTGGGGGCCCGGGGGTGGTGTTGGTGCCCGCAGCTCGGCAGGATGGTGACCGCTGGTCAGCCTACTCTTCTGTATCCCTCTTTCAGATGTGGCTTCCTTGACCATGCGTGGCTTTTTTTTTTTTGGTAAAGAAAAACCCCAATAAAATCAGTTTAAACAATAAAAATGTGAACCATTACGAGTAGTGACTTTGAAGTCTGTGATTGACTCCTTGGCTGTAGCCGTTTAGTTTGCTCCACGGTTTGCTTACATTACAAAGCAGGCCAAGCGAAATAACTGAAATCAGGTGCAAGTGAAAAAAAATCAAGAAATGAGGGAAAAGCAAGCATTATGACAAAGAGAAACAGAAGTTCAGTATCCTTGAATTTTGAAAAAGTATCACAGTTTGTGAATATGAGAAAACATTTTCAAATTTCCCCTTTACCCAAGCTGGGATCTTGTGGAAATAGCGGGCAGATGTCCTAGGGTGTGCACCTGTTGTGGGGCAGGGACGCTGTGACTATGAGGCCCGCAGGGCCGGGTGTGTGGGGGCAGGCATCTGCAGGGTCGGGTGTGGGGTGGGAGGAGGCTCCCAGGCCCCGGGTCACGTGACAGCCCCCCATCAGATTGGGGCGCCCTGGGCCCCACCACGCCTGCAGGACAGCAGTCCGCTCCACCAGGGGCTGACCTCCTCAGCTCCGGTCCTTTTCTCCAAAGTTTATAAGAGATCCTCGTTATTTCAAAACAGGGCTCATAGACCTAACCGTCCACCTGCATCACAAACTCTGTCTGCAGGAGCGGCAGGGGCTGGGCGGGGCGAGAGGAGGGGCTTGTGGGCAGCGGGCAGAGGGCCGGCGGAGCCCAGCTGGGAGTCTGCCAGGCAGGCCCGCCCTGTCCTGCTGGCCCAGCCTGCCACCTGGAGGCTGGTCCGGGGCCCAGGGGAGCAGACCCTCCTGGCTCCCGCCCGGCCCCCAAGAGGCCAGCACCCCTTCTCCCCTCTCCAGAGCTTGCACTTCCTCTGGGGACTGAGGTCCCACTGGCTGCAGGGTCCTCCCCTCCTCCACCTGTGCCCTGGGGCCCTGCCTGGCACCCTAGGCACCCGAGGGCTCGCACCTCCTCTCCCAGCCCAGACTTCCTGGAGCTGCCTAGAGACCACAGTGGTGGGCAGAGGTTCTCGGCCCCGGGGGCAGCCCCGTGGGCCTTGCTGGCGACCATGTGGGCTGTCAGCTCCTCTCTGCTCACCTCCTTCCAGGCAGGCAGAAGTTGTCCCTGTGGTGGGCTCCAGCCTGAACACCGGCTTCATCCCTGTTCCCCGCACGAGCCCTCTGCAAGCGGGTCCTGGTGGGAAGAAGGGGCGTGTGCTCCTCCCTTGGGACAGCCCCTGGCACCCCCTTGCTGCAGCCTCAGCTGGGCACCCCAGCTCCCGGGGCTTGTGGGGGCAGCTGCGGAGACCAACTAGGGGGCTGGCCTGGGGTCGGGGTGGGCGGCAGCGATCGAACCAGAACCCAGGAGGGCGGGTCAGGGCCGGGGCCCCCGTAGTCGGAGCGGCGTCTCCCTGGGCCTAAGTGAGCCCGCCTGGTGCCTCTAATTAGAGAGACAGGGACAGGGACGGGCTGCTCAGGGATAGACCTGGGCCGAGCTGGGCTTGGAGCACACTGACACTGAGGCCAGACTGGACCTCTGTCTGCTCATCACCCCGCAGGCCCCTAGAGACGCGACCAGCGGGGACAGCGTGCAAGAAGACCCTGTTTCCACAGAGAACCCCTTGGCTCTGCGTCTCAATCCGAGTCCCTCCTAAACCACTGACAAGATTCCAGGTGAAGAGTGCAGTCCGGACACAGCCGGATCCACGCTTCCACGCACTCCTGCGAATGTCTGCTCCCTTCTCCTCCCCGGAGGAGCCAGCGGCTCCGATGCTGCAGTGGGCTCGCCAGTGGCCTGTGTGGCAGGGAGGAAGCCAACTCCGCCTCCACTCAGAACCGTTTCTATGACTTGCTTTTTGTTGCTTTTGTTATTATAATCATACAGAACGGTTGGCCCTGGAGAATCCTGCCCCTCTCTCTGCCTGACTGCTAAACCACAGGCCTTCGTTCAGAACCCTGTCTGCCCCGTGGATGGCAGGAAGGAAGACATGAACACACACCCTGCCTGAGGGTTGCCCTTCTAGATGTTTGCAAGGTTAACGGTCTGTTTACTTGGCCTCCTCACCTCCCCTCATCTCTGATCTGTAAGACGACCTGGCACCGGACGGGGCTGGCCTGCCGTCTCCTCAGTCTGCCGCCTCCCCAGTACGCCTCTTCCTTGCCTCAACACCTCGTCTCTGGGGCTCTTTGGCCTATCGCGTGGCGAGCAGAGCGAGCTCGGACACAGTGACACCTGCCCCCATGGGCCCAGGACTGGGGGTCTAGTGTGTGCCGAGCCAGGAGGATGAGCTGGCCCAGGCCAGTCCCCTGGGTACCCTGCAGGCTGTGTCTCGGGACAGACCCTGAAGAGCTGAGGTCTGGGCCAGGGGGAGGGGCTTGCTCTTGGGGGTCGCCTGGGGGCCCCCTGTTCTCAGCCCTGCCTGTGCCTGCGGTCAGGTCCCAGGACAGCACTGTGCCCCCCGCTCCCCTGCGAGGCCCCTGTGCTGTGTGCACAGGGGGCGTGGGCTCGGGGTGCTGGGGGTGGCAGGCCCAGTGCCTGCACCTCGGCAACCAGGCCCCTGGCTGCGGACCTGCAGTCCCCCTGCCCCCGCTGAGCTTCAGCATACACCCTGGAGGCCCGTAGCCTCCTGAGGGATGGCTCTGGACGGGCCGCAGGGGCCTACCCACAGGTGAACCGCGTTCTCACGGAGCTCAGACGGAGCCGTAGACACAGGTCGCTGGAAGCGTCTGCCCTGGGAGGCCTCGGTGTGACTGGTGGCCACCTGGCAGCCTGGGCCTCGGCAGCCAGGCCGGGCGCTGGTCCCTCCAGAGCGTCTGGGGAGCCGTGGCCAGTGAGCCCTGGTCTCCCCGTTCCGGGGCTGCCCTCTAGCAGGGTCTCGGGGGCATCTGCCTGGTAGTGCCTGCCTTGTGGCCTTCAGCTGCTCTGCACCCCAGAGGAGGCGGGCAGTGCCCCCGCTGTGTGAATGGGCCCGCCTGCTGATCACTGCCCGGACACCCTCGCCCCCCTGATGGCCCCCAGGCCTCAGGGCCTGACGTCCCGTGATGGCCAAGGGCTACATCTCCCTCTGGGCCTCCTCAGGGTGGGGAGGCGGGTGGGGTACAGGTTGGGGACGCCCACAGCCTCTCCCAGTTCAGGGGAGGCTGGGAGGCCCCCGCAGAGGGGCTGAGAGCTTCGGCAGGCTGAGTGGGGCTCCTGCTCAGGTCACAGGTCAGTACAGGACATGTCAGTCATGACTGGAGAATTCCAAGGGACAAACACATGATTTCAAAAATGTGTCCATAAAGGGGGGCTCCCGCCCTGCCTTCCTGTGAGTGTGCACTGGGGAGGCCACGGAGACAGTGGGCTTGAGGACGCCCTTAGGGAGCTTCCAGGCTAAAGGAGGGACAGGGACCGATGTGTCCTGCAGCCCCGGGACCCGGGTGATGTAGGCACGACCTTCACAGGGCGGGCAGCTGTGCACTCCCAGCCGCCTGGCGTCGGGAGTGTCACCTGCAGACACACAAGTGCGCCGGGCTCCACCGCGAGGCCAGACGCAGAAACAAAGGAGCTCGTCTCCACAAAAGCGAGCGAAGAGAGAGAGACGCAGACAGTCACAGGTCGGGGACCTCGGACCCGACCTAAAGAGAAGCTCGAGATTCACGATGGTCTGGAAGATGGGAACACGGGCTCTGATCGCAACCCGGGCTTTTCTCCGTTTTACAGGGGCTGGTGGAGGCCTTCCTGGGGGAGGAGGATGATCTGGGCTTTGCCCCTGGCTGCCCTTGCCTGGTGGGGTCAGAGCTGCAGCAACCTCACTGTCGTCTTGGGGGCTAAGGGACCGCCCTTCACCCTGGCCCACACAGTGGGGTGTGTGCGTGTGTTTACAAAGAGCCGCCATCTATCTGGACCCCAGCTCTGTGAGCGGGCCCCTCTGAGACCTGGGCTTTGACCTCCACATCTCCTCGAATCTGCGTGGCCCTTTGCCACCTGCTGGGATGGCCGGGCGAAGCCTCTGGTGCTGTCTGTCCCACAGTCTGCAGCTGGACCAGCCTCTGGCCACTGACCTCTGCTCAGCAGCCGCAGCCCTGGCCCCAGACACGCCCCTGCGTCCCCGTGGCCTCGGGTCGGCCCCAGGCCTCACTTAGTGATTGGTGTGCCTGTGTGCGGGGTGTGCGGGGTGTGCGGGCAGGGATGCAGCGAGATGGATCCAAGACAGAAGTAAAAATAACGCTGTTCCCAGAATCAGTCTCCGCAAGTGAGTCTGCAGCCCCGGTTATCTGTTGCCGAGGAGATTCAGGGAAACAAAGACGCCTGTGTCTGAACAGCTGCGTTTCCGCATGCAGGGCCGCGCGCTGCCGCACAGCAACAGCCGTGTCCTGGCCGCGTGTGTTCGGGGTGGGCGCCAAGCTGGCCGCGCCTGAGACTGCGCTGGGAGAAGCACGCTGGGTGGATGACGTGAAGCCAGAGTGAAGGTGAAAAGCTTGACACACTGTGCTTGTAAATGGGGTCTTTGTGGTTCTTAATTCTCAGTGAGGTATGAAAATGTACATCAGTTCGATGCTCGCATAGACGCCCGGGCAGCTCCTTGCGGACAGCAGCGGGGAGCCCTGGCGCCCCGAGCTTCTCCCCCGAGGAGGCTCCCTCTGTGTCATGGGTCCCAGCCTGTGGCCGGCGGCCCGTGATCACCATCATCCCTGGGGCCAGGGCCCAGCTTGCCCCGCACCGTACAGGGAGACAGGGACGTAGAGGTCAGCGACCCCACTGTCCCTGGAAGGGCAGTGCGTGGCCCTGGGGGGCCTCCCAGGAGGAAACCCTGGGCTGGGTGGTGGAGGGAGCTGTGGGGAAGGCCCATGAAGCCCGAGTCTGCACTGACCCCCACCCGTCCTGTCAGCCGCTGCCCACGTCCACGCGCAGTTAGACCTCCGAAGGCCTGGGTGCTCAGGCCCCTGCACTTGGCCTCCCAGAAACGTTTGCCCCGGGGGAGCTGAGGTCGCTGCCCCGGGCTGGGAGGGCCTCAGGCTGCGTGGGCTGCGTGTGTGTTCCTGCACTCCCAGCATCCAGGAAACCACTGAGCCATGGGCCCTCAGGGTCATGAACCCCCGTGCGACCTCTGCTTGGCGGTGACAGATGCCGCTGTAAGTGGTTTCCATGGTGACGCATCCATCCTGGCAGGGGCCTCTCTTTTTGAAAGGGCCGGTTCCCCGTGGAGACTGGGGAGGGGGGTGGCCTCCTCTTGGATCTGCAGAGCTGATGCCGGACGCTTTTCTCCTAAGCTGCTCTGGGGGCCGCACTGTCCTCCTGCTGGGCCTGGAGTCCCACCCAGTGCCTGCAACAGGCCCCACTGAGGATGTAGAGCCCTGCCTCTGGGGGAGAGACAGGGTGGACAAGACTGCCGTCTGAGGCGGGATAGGGGTGAGCCTGGGCACAGGGCTGCCCATTCTGATGGGGAGGAGCAAGCCGGGAGGGCTTCCAGGAGGGGGCGACCAGCAGCCTTGGAGCTGAGCCTGAAAGGTGATGGGGAGCTCACTGCGTGGGAGACTGTGGGGTCAGGGCACGGAGCAGGCAGGGCTGGGGTCTCTGCACACGAGCCTGGCCCGCTTGGGCTGTGAGCATGTCATGGCTGAGGGCAGGCCGGCTCCCCGGACGCCTAGGAGGCCAGCGGGAAGGGAATCTCCTAGGGGCAAACGAAGCTGCCTGACACCCCAGGTGCAGGAGCCGCCGTCAGAGCTGGTCAACAGCAGACGGCCCGAGGCCGGGACTGGCGTGAGGGAGACACGGCTGGGTGGCCAGCAGCCCTGCCTGGAGCCCTGTGGGGGTCGTGGGCCTGGAGGGGGCCCTGAGGCTCTGACAGCTCTGGCTCCGACTCGGAGATAAGCCCTCCCCAAGCCTCCTTCCCTCCACACCTCTGCACGCCTTCCCGGGCTGCACCCCCTAACCCCCAATGCACCCCAACCCCCTCAACTCCCCTTAACCCCCCTCAACCCCCAACCCCGCAACCCCTCTCAAGCCCCCCTTAACCCCTCAACGCCCTCTCAATCCCCCTCTATCTCTACCCTCAACCCCCCAACCCCCTAACCCCCCCAACCCCCTAACCCCCCTCAACCCCACTCAACCCCCATCAACTCCCAACCTCAACCCCCACCCTCAACACCCCCTCAAATTCCCCTCAACTCCCCCAGCCCCACCACTCCCACAGCCCAGGCCTGCGTCCCTGACGCTGGGTGACCCCAGCCCAGAGGCGCCCCAACCGGCAGCAAGAGCCGCCAAGAGGTGGGCCCTCCATGGTGGCCAGGACATGGCCAGGCGGCCTGTCTGCACAGGGTCTCCGGGCGCACGGCCAGCCACCCACAGAGCTGGGAGCCTCCTGGCGGCCTTCCTGGAAGGCTCTCCAGCGGGCCCTGGGGGCAGGCTGCCTCCCTCCCTCTCCTGGGTCCCCGGGATGAGGCCCCGGGCCTGGACGGTCCCCGGGGTGGGGGGCGGGCAGGGCCGCAGAGGGTCTGGACGCTCGAGACCACAGTCCTGGCTGCTGGGCCTGGACCCACCAGGCAGGCTTCCCTACGTTGCTTCGGGGAGATTTCAATAGCCCTTGGCAAATGCAATTAAAATAATCAGGTACGTTTCTCACAGTTGTAGGAAAACCTCAGACCTGTTTCCAGCCCTCTCATGCTCAGCAGGTGTCTGTTGACGGTGCTTTTGGTCGATGTGGGACACGTCAGAGTCCGCCCTCAGACCCCCAAGGTTGGCCGACTGGTGAGATGTCTGCCCTGCTCCCCGGCCGCAAGGGCAGCCGCGGGGCCCAGAGTTGTCTCGGGCCTGGTGGAGGTCACCTTCTCCGCTCCAGGCAGCGGCCCTGCCCGGCTCTGGTGCTGAAGGACAGTTGGAGCCTCTCAAGACCCCGGGGCTTCTGGCCGCTTCACTCAGACGTAGACGGACGAGTTTATCGGTTCCTGTCAGAAGCAGGCAAGAAGCACCCTGGGGTTCTGCAGTAATTAAACACCAGTGGTGCTGGCTGCCGGTGTGACGGAGAGGAAACATCTCTTCCACCTCCCGATGGGCCCCAGGCCTCTTTTCAGAAAAGAGCCAGGAGGGTTGCCGTTGGCACGACAATGAAAAGAAGAGTGCCCGGAGTTCGGGGCGTCTGGGAACCCAGGGGACGGGCAGGTCGGGGGTGAGTGCCACGCCACGCCTCAGGAGGACGGCTCCTCTGAGCATCTGAGCCTGCAGGGCTGTGTGTTGGGGGTGACCTGGGGCCAGGAGGTCACCTCGCGGGAGGCCCAGGTGGTCCCAGACCCCACGCAGGGTCCAAGGTCACCTGCATTTCCCCAAGGAGCACACCATGACCTCCAACCTCTGCGGTCAGCTCTCCTTCACGTCCTGAGCTGGAGCTCATAGGGGCCGAGTGTGTAAAGCAGATCTGAAGGCCGTGAGGTGCCCCGGTGGGGCCTTCAAGGTCTGGAGCTGGACACGAGTGGATGGCCAGCTCTCCAGTGACCCTGAGAAAGGCCACACTTATCCCCTCTGGGTCTTGCAGGGGGAAGCTACCCCTGAGCAGTGAGGGGGGCTGGAGGCCCACCCCCAGGGGGACACCGGGCCCATGGCCATGCCCCTGGTCAGAGGCACAGGCTGGAGCTGAGCCCAGCCTGAGCACGAGGACCCCCTGACCGTTTCCTAGCTGACCCTCGCTAAGAGCCCCAGCCCCTCACAGGGGTGGGGAGTGATGTCCTGGAAGGCCTGGCTGCCAGGCGGGCCCCTCCTACTGTGGGGGCCTGTTGGAACGGGGCAGTGTGCACGAGGGGCTCAGGGTTGGGGGTGATGGCGTGCCCACGGTGCCCTCCTTGTGGCCTTTTGGGCCCGCAGGCTCCTGAGCCCTTCAGAGGAACCACTGCCCGGGACCGCCTGACCCACATGGTGCCTGCTCTTGGGGCTCAATGTCTGTCAGGACAGCAGGGTGGGCTCGGGGCTGCCGCAGCCCTCCTCCACACCGCCCTCCCACCCCAGGCATTGCTGCCGCGCCACCAGGGACAGGTGGGGGACATGGTGGGGGGGCCCCATCCCCCGAGTCCGAGGGACCCTCCATCCTAGGAGGCGGGGGCTTGGCCACCCCACGGCAAGGGGCTGGCATGGTGGGCAGAGGAGGAGGGTCTGGGGGGCAGGGGCTTGGGGGGATGAGGGGAGACGGGGGTGGCGGGCCCACGTGGCTGTGAGGGCAGACGCGGGGGCTGGACTCTCACCCAGAGTCAGGGGTCCAGCCCGTCAGCACCAGCTCTCTGGAGCCGCCTCCAACCAGAAGGCCAAGTGCTGGGCACACCTCCTCCCCAAGGAGCTCGAGGCACGTGGTCCGCAGGGCAAGGCCGTGACCAGCTGAGCTCTGCCCTGCCTGCCGCGGTCACTGCAGGCCCAGCCTGGAGGGCAGAAACCCGCGGTGGGAGGGCCCGGGGGTGGGAGGGCTGACGCGCATCCTGAGGGGTGAGGGCTGGGGGGTGAGGGAGTAAGTGGGTGCCCTCCCCGCCGCGCCCCCCGCTGGCCGGCACCTGCTGCTGTGCTGTGACGGCCGTGCGCCCCGGCCCACCGCGAGGACCGTCCCGTGTGTCTGCGGGGACCGCCTCTCACGCACACCGCCTGCGACCAGCCCCGGCCCTGGAGCCCGCCCTCCTCCACCCGTCGGCCCGTCTGCGTCTGCGTCCAGACCGTTTTCAGAACCAGCACGGAGCCTGTAATTTCTCTGTGTAAAGCCGGAGCAGTTTCCATACGGTGGCTGAGGAACCCCAGAACACGCATGCTTCTGTACAGTTAGTTTCTATGTTTGGACACTTGGTGTTGCTCGAGAAAGGCTTCCCGATGCCACGCTGTCTGCTGCACACCGGGCCTCAAGCCACCCTCTCCCAGTGGCTTCCATGGAGGACGTGCTCCTCGTGTTCCCGAGTCTGCGAGGCAGACGCTGCCCCCAACCCGCAGCCCCTTGGAAAACTGCTTCTCCGCAGTCAGATTCAGCGTCTGGCTGAGAGGAGGGTGTAAGCGATACTTTTATGTCCTGAAATTTATCATTGCTCAGGAGCCACTCTTTTTCTGTCGGGGTTTGAAACATGATTTCTCTTCATTATATTTCACCCAATATTTGAATTTTTAAAGGACAGTTTCCCTGTGAAGCGGATCGATAAATGCCCTCCCCTGTGTTGCCAGTGCCCACAAAGCTGTAATAAATCCCAGGAGGTGGCTGGCTCACGCGGAGATGATGGTCTCTGGAGAAGGCCCCTCTGCTGGAAGGTGAAGCCTCCTGGGCTCCTGGCCGCGGCCACGGGGTCCTTGCTCCATCCTCTCTTGTCCAGCCCCGCCTTGCACCCCACCCCGCGCATCCACCTCCTTGTCTGTGTGCCCACGTCCTCCTCACCCACCTATTCGCCCGTTTACGCGTGCTGCAGTGTCCCAGGGCCGCCGAGCTGCAGGTCACGGTTGTGGGCCCGGCTCCTGGTTCCTGACGCCCTGGGTGCCAAGAGGCCCTGGGGCCTGAGGCCGGGTGCCTCCCGCTCTGTCCTGGGGTCTAGCCTCCCACAGGGGCTGAGGCGGGGCCACCAGCTCTCAGGAGCCGCCCTGGAGCCTTGTTGGGGCCCTCTTGACCTGACCAGCTTGCTTGCTCTGCAGGTCATGTGACCAGCTGCTTAACAGCAGGAGATTAAAGCAAACCAGTGTAAATGAGACAGGCCTCCTGAAGATGTGTGAACTGGCGGAGCGGACTCCAAAGGAGAGCTGCTCCTCCTTCGGCGTGAGATCAGCTGTGGAGCTCACCTCAGTCGGCTCCCATTCCAGCCTCAGCCTCCGCGCAGAGCCGGCCCCTCCCAGGACAGGGAGAGCAGGACCTGTTGGGCTGAGTCAGCACAGCCGCCCCCTCCCTGTGCTGAGACAGGCCTTGCAAGGGCCACAGGTGTGCAGGAGGGGAGTGGAAGTCACAGGTGTATGTATCAGGTTCATGGAGGTCACAGGTATGTGTGTGTGAGGGGCTTGGAGGTCACAGGTGTGTGTGTGTGAGGGGCTTGGAGGTCACAGGTGTGTGTGCCCAGGGGTGCAGAGATCAGAGGGGTGTCCCCGGTGGCTGTGCCTATGTCTCTCCTTGTCTGTGACTGAGCAGGTAACACAGTCCCAGCCAGGCTCTGCACACCTCCCCGACCTCCTGTGAGGATCACACCTGTCCTGACCTCCCCCCGTGACCACACCTGTCCTGACCTCCCCTGTGATCACACCTGTCCTGATGACTCACTGTGAGAATCACACCTGTCCTGACCTCCCCCGTGATCACACCTGTCTTGACCTCCCCCGTGAGGACCTGCACTTGGGACCTTGAGGAGGGAGCCAGATGCCTTCTGTCTGGAGTGAAAGCCCCCTCTCCCACCGCCCACGCTGGTGGGATGGCGGGGCCCCATCGTGCCGACCTCCACCCATGAGAAGGGGGCCGCCTGCCATCCTGTCCCAAGACCCGGGCTGTCAGCAGCCCGTCCTTGCGGTGGGCTCCTCATCAAGCCCGGGGTCCGCTCGGGTCCTCACTCCTGCTCCCACCCACACCCGATCGTACCTGTGCCTGGACCGGAAGCCCCGCTCCCTCAGCTCAGCGGGCCTGGGTCTGCACGCCCACCCCTGCAACCAGCTCCATGTGGGGCCGCGGACCCTCAGCGCCACCAGCAGGCCCCAGGTTGACAGGGCCGGGTGGCCGAGCGGGCAGAGGGCTGCTCCCGGCAGGACTGCAGTCTGAGGGGCACCCACCCGTTCCGGGTCTCCCAGGGCCCAGCGACAGGCCCCGGGAGGGAAGGCATTTCAGACAAGGCTTTGGCCGAGGTCGACGTGTTCATTAGATCCGCTCTAAATCGGCTGTCGGCCGGAGGCTCTGGGAGGATGCCCGGGACTCGGCCGGCATGGGCGCGTCGGCATTGCCTGTCCCCCCCCTGCCCCCAGGGCCTCTGCTCCATCGCAGACCAGGTGGCGGGGGGCGGGGGGCGCACCCGACCCCCGTGCGGACAGCATGTCCCCTGACCTTGGCCCCCAGGCCTGTGTCCTCAACCACTGCCCACCCCCAGCTCCTAGACGGCTCTCCAGGTCTGCAGGGCCATCTGATGGACTGGGCTCGGCGTGAGCGGCCTTTGCTCTCAGACTCGGAGGAGGCTGGGCGGGACACAGCTCACTGGTCAGCCCGCGGGTGGGCGCCCAAGGCCAAGGCCAAGGCCAAGGCCAAGACCGGGCCGCCCGGCTCCTGACCTCTCCCAGGGCTCCTCACCCCCATAGGAGTCCGTGTTTGACCCCAGCCTGAGGCCCTGCAGGTCAGGAAGGCCTGGACACAAGCCCCCCTCGCCCCCGGGTAGGGTAGCCCTCCCACACCTTGGGCGGCCAGGTCACCGCCTGCGCTGACCCTGCGGAGAGCAAGCGCCCGCCTGCCCAGTGGCACCAGCCCTGGGCTGACCCGCTGCTCCTGGTGCTGGCTTCCCAGGCCCGCCTTGGCCTCCTGGCAGGCCCAGGCACGGCCGTGGCCAAGGGCACACCACCACTTCTCAGCCATTACAGGCACCCCCGTGGCCACCACCCTGGCCTCATCTGCAGCCACCCCTGCCCTGTCCGGCCCACACCTCTGCAGCGGGAGCGCTGACCTTGGCGGCACTGCCTGGCTCCCTCCTGCCCCCTGCTGGTGGGCACGGGCACTCTGGCCGCTGGTCCTGGGGCGCAGGAGGGCGGGGAGACGGTGCATGTAGACAGACAGGACTGCTGGCTCCATCACAGGCTGGCCGGGCGGCCTGCAGAGTGAGCGCCCGGTCACAGGGCGCAGGCCCTGTCACCCAGAACCAGGCAGAGGGGAGCCTGACCCCTGCTCTCCCCACCTTGAGCCCCCCTAGAAACCCAGCACGTCTGAGACCGTGATCCAGACAGCTCGGCCAGCCACTGCAGGCCCCAGGCCCTCCATTGTCTGAAGGACAGTCCAGCCCATCCATCTCGGAGGCAGGAAGCCCGGCTCCTCCAGGATGTGGAGCCCAGGGCTGTCTGAGGGCTGGTCTGCAGGAGCCCCACGGCCTCTGACGGCAGGAGCTCGTGGAAGCCTCGGCCCCGGGTGGGAGTGGAGGCCCAATCTGCAGCGAGACCACGTGCGGGGGCTGCAGCCCCCGAGCCAGCCTCCGTCCGTGAGCCTGCGGCCGCCGGTGCCTGCCCCAGGCCCGCTCCCAGGGCCCACGGTGGGCAGGGGCAGGGGTGCCCAGCTCAGCCGGGAGCCTCAGCTCAGTGTCTCCAGGACTGGCCGCCTGTCCCGTCCACGCCCCACCTGCGCCTGAACTGCACACCCCGTCGCGGGCCCTCGCGGTGCACTGCTTCAGTGGCGGGGCGGCCGTTTGTCGCAGGAGCAGCAGGCAGACTCGGGGGTCTTGCTGCGCTTCAGCCACGAGTCCAGCGTCCTGCAGCCTGCTGCAGGGCCGGCTGGGGTGCTCCTCCGCTCCCTTCGGAGACCAGGGTGGCTGCAGTGCCTCCCAAGTAACTGGGAATAATTCTGCTATCAATCAGTGTACTCACAGACACTGGCAAAGTCTTAAGAGGAAAATAACTTGGCTCCCCTCCCCAAACCTGCACTTGAATGGAGACACACCTCCCCCTGCCCCAGGGCTGCAGTCAGCACTCAGGCAGAGCTGGGTGAGCCAGGCCGCAGTCTCCACGCTCACCCACCTCCTCGGAGGAGACACGTCTGCCTCTGGCCCTGCCTCTGTGCCCACCAGGGTCGTGTGAAGATAGAAGGCACCGTGTGACCTCCAGTGACACGGGAGGAACTCCTTGTAAAAGGGCTGGGTGCTCCAGGGCGCGGCCCGGGCGCTCCCCACCCCAGCCATGGAGCCGCGGAGCCCAGGCCAGGGTGCCCAGGGACCCAGGGACACACGGAGCCGCGGAGCCCAGGCCAGGGCGCCCAGGGACCCACGGACACAGGATGCTGTGAAACCAACCAGGCCACCGGAGATCTCCTGGCGTCAGGACACCGGCGCTGCCCCACCCCTCAGCAGCAGTGGTCAGGGCTTCCAGACGGGCAGGTGGGGGACCCGGCTGGGTTTGGGGCACCGACCGTGTGACGCTGTCCATGTGGGGCTGGGCTGGGAATGTGGGGGTGATCCTTCCCCCCCACGAGCACTTCCCACGGTGATCCCCAGAGTCTCCTGAACCCTCTCCCTAGAAGGACCCTTGCCTGCGGGCAAGGGCAGGGTTTGCACCAAGCCCTTGCTGATGACCAACCTAGAAAGCAGAGATGTTACCTTGCCAATGAAGGTCCGTCTAGTCAAAGCTATGGTTTTTCCAGTAGTCATGTATGGATGTGAGAGTTGGACTGAAAGAAAGCTGAGTACTGAAGAATTGATGCTTTTGGACTGGGCTGTTGGACAAGACTCTAGAGAGTCCCTTGGACTGCAAGGAGATCCAACCAGTCCATCCCAAAGGAAGTCAGTCCTGAATATTCATTAGAAGGACTGATGTTGAAGCTGAAACTCTAATACTTTGGCCACCTGGTGTGAAGAACTGACTCATTGGAAAAGACTCTGATGCTGGGGAAGATTGAAGGCAGGAGGAGAAGGGGATGCCAGAGGATGAGATGGTTGGATGGCATTACCTACTTGACAGACATGAGTTTGAACAAGCTCTGGGAGCTGGTAATGGACAGGGAGGCCTGGCATGCTGCAGTCCATGGGGTCCCAAAGAGTCGGACACGACTGAGCGACCGAACTGAACTTGCTGGTACCCTCCCACCCACAGCCCTTGTCCCACTCCTTCTGCCTTTCAGTCGGACATGGGGGCTGGGGGTGAGACTGGTAAGCCTCCTAAGCAGGGCTGTGAGTTGGAGGATGGGGTCTCTTCCAGCCCACGGCAGCATGGTCCTCAGGGGTGAGGGGGTGGCCCCGAGCTAAGGGGGCCCTTGTGGGCCTTGTCCTGACTGGGGCTCAGCCTCCTGTGGTGCCAGCCCCTCCCTGTGAGGCCTCAGGTGACCCATGAGTGACCTGGGCAGTGACCTGTCAGCGTCCCCCATGCTTGGCACCCAACAGCCAGACAGAGGCTCCCCCACCCCGCCCCCGGCCCTGAGCCCGACTTCAAGGTGTCTACAGAGGACGAAGGGTGGGCCTGGACTCTCCCTGGGCTCTTCTGAGAGGAGTCACCTGGACAGGGGGGTTGGGGGCTGGTACTCCCGCCCCAGCCCTGAGGTGGGAGGCGGCTGAGTCCCAGCAGCTCGGAGGGGTGGGCGGGACTCGACAGCTCCTCTTGCAAATGGCGAGCTGAGGGAACCACTGGCCCTGGTGCTGGGGCTGCAGACACGGCCACGCTGCTGTCCAGCCCGTGAGGAGCACCGGGAGGTGGCCGCTGATCTGACGGTGTCGCCTGAGGGCATCGCAGGGCTGTGGGTGGTGGACGCCTCCGGGCCCACAGTCCAGCCCCGCAGTGGTGCCGGCTCTGTGCTGTCCCTGGGGCGGGGGGGGTGGGGTGCCAGGCCTTCCGGCCTCTCGCGGGGGGCAGGTGCCCTCAGGAAAACTAGGGCGAGCATGCCCTCCCCGCTCCGGGCTCTGTCCTCACAAACCCTTGTTCTCCGGAGACTCAGACCAGACGTAGAAGGGATGCCGGTCGCTCTCCTCCATCCACAAGTCACGGCCCCGGCTGGCAGGAACTGAGGCAACTGGTCGTGGGTGCGCTTTCTCATTTCTCACGCGGAGTCGCCTGGCCTGGCCCTGGGCAACCTGATGAGGCTGAGCCGAGGGGTGTTCACAGGCACAGCCTCTGAGGGCCTGGAGGAGCCTCGGGCCCCGAGGCCAGAGTTACGCTGCCTGGAGGCTCATCCTGTCGGTCCACGTGAGGGCTGCACCCTGCAAGCCCCATCTCGTCCTCCACCTGCTTCTGCCAGCTGCTCTTTGGCCAAGGACCTGGGAGAAGTGGGAATGTTGTCTTTCTGTTGTGGCGTCCTTGGTGGGGGAGTGCCCATGGGCAGGGTTTCTGGGTGGAACACCTGGAGGAGACGCCTGGAGGGGGCACCTGGAGGGCATGACTGGAGGGCACACCTGGAGGGCATGCCTGGAGGGAGACACCTGGAGGGCGCACCTGAAGGGCACACTTGGAGGATGGACCTGGAGGGCACACCTGGAAGGGGCACCTGGAGGGCGTGCCTGGACGGGGCACCTGGAAGGGGCACCTGGAGGGCACACCTGGAGGACACACCTGGAGGGCACGCCTGGAGGGAGACACCTGGAGAGGGACACCTGGAGGGCGCGCCTGGAGGGCATGCCTGGAGGACACGCCTGGAGGGCACACCTGGTGGGTGCACCTGGAAGGAGACTTCGGGGGGTGACCTGCTACTCCCCAAGCACAGCCCCGCTCTGCCCTGAGGGCCTGGGTCACTCTCTGAAGTGACTTCCTCCTGAGAAAACCAGCCCTGAGTGTCTGGCATAGACCTCTGGCCTCTGCTGAGAGCCTGACCAGGTTCCACTTCGCCTCCCCGAGCCGGCCGACCCCCCTCCCACCAGGAGCACCGATCAGAGTCCTGAGGACACGGCTGCAATCCCATTAGTCTGGGCATCGAACAGGAACACACAGATGACATAAGGAAAATTAATTTCCAGTTTTCTTCCTTGATTTGGATTCAATTTGCTAAGACCATTTTCATTTGAAGAGGCTCTCTTCTCATCAGAAAAGCAAAACCAAGGGAAAAAAAGGCTAAATTTGTCTGTGTGCTGTGAGTACCTCTGTGAAGCAGGCAGTGTGCCCAGCTGGTGAGGTGGTGGTGGGGGGCGTGCGGCACGGTGCCTGCGGCCGGGGCCCCGGGGCCAGAGTGGAGTCTCCACAGTGGGGTCTTTGCAGCCACACAGTTTTGATTCACTTCAGTTTCAGAGCAGACTCACTTCACTGCCCACCGCAGTCCTGTGGCGTCTCCCTGCCTGGCAGGATGACCCATAGCAGTGGGTAAGGGAGCACTTCCTTCTGCCGGGCCCGGGACGGCCGGGCACAGAGCCGTGATCAGGGTCGGGCGTGCCGGCCGACAGGTGGTGGTGCGTGCACGCAGCCTGGTGTGCGCACACCCACGGGCCCAGGACTGCGTACAGCACATGGTGGGCAGACAGCACGGGCGACCCGGCCATGCAGTGCGCCCACACTCCCTACCCTCTCGACACCTCTGGCTCGGCGCGCCAGGCGGCCAAGGAGTGGGTGTGGGGCCAGCCGTGGCCCCGAGGCTGAGTCCGGCAGTCCTGTCGTCTCGACACCTGCAAGGCCCCCAGTTTGGGGAAAACGTGGTGAGGTTTTTCCAGTCATCAGAGAAGAGCGAATCCCTTCTGCTCAGGAATGGTGATCCTGACTCTGGGCCACAAAAGGGGTGATGTTGCCTGGGGACCAGCTGTGGGAGCCGCTGGGCCCGGTGGAGACGCCTCCTCAGCCGCTCGGAGCAGGAAGTTGGAGCCAGTTTCACTCCCTGAGGGATGCAGTAGAGAGGGACCCCACGTAGACCACCTGGATGGGGCTCGGAAGACAGACGACCCCCGTCAACCACAGCACCACAGACAGGACGGCCTCATGTCCAGATGCGCGGGGCCGCCTGCCAGGCACTGGTGGACACGCGGGTGGACGATGTGCCCCCCCCCGCCCCGAGAGTGTGATCGTTTCATCATTTTTGATCCAGCCCTCCATGAGCTTGTGGGGGGTCTGGGGGAAGACACCCTGACCACCAGGGCGCAGAGACCCATCGGACCTGTGCCCTGGATGGCGGTGGGCTGGGGTCACGGCTGGGGCCCCGATCTGGTTACCGTGGAGACCAAGGGCTGAGCCCGTGGGAGGCTTGCGGGGACACCTCTGAGCTCACCTGGCTCCCATCTGGTCAAGGTGACCCTGCCCAGGTCACAGCCTTCTGCTGAGGGACGAGTCTGCCACACCGTACAGCAGTCACTGAGGCTGCAGGCCGGCCTAATGGGGGCCATCATGCAGCAGTGGACGTGTCACAACATGGGGAGGGGGTGGGGGAGGGGAGGGGGAGGGGAGGGGGTGGGGGAGGGGAGGGGAGGGGAGGGGAGGGGGAGGGGAGGGGAGGGGGAGGGGAGGGGAGGGGAGGGGAGGGGAGGGGGAGGGGAGGGGAGGGGGAGGGGAGGGGAGGGGAGGGGAGGGAGAGGGGAGGGGAGGGGAGGGGGTGGGGGAGGGGGGAGGGGAGGGGAGGGGAGGGGAGGGGAGGGGGTGGGGGAGGGGGGAGGGGAGGGGGAGCCTGGGGGAGGGGCCCCTGGGACAGGCGTCCTGGGGTGCTCTACCATCTCCAGGAACCCTCCGTTTCAGGGGCCCCCTGGGCATCTCTATGGCACCCCTGTGGACCCTCTGCTCTCCGCACATACCCCAGCCCTGCCCGCCCCTTAACCAGGGGCTTCATCGTCTCTCTCCCCTCCATCCAGAGACCTTGAGGGCAGGCCCGGACCCTGCCTGCACCCAGCAGAACCTCAGCGAATCTTTGTGAGGGAAGGAAGCCCTCCTCCCACCATGGGTCACCCGCGGAGCCCAATGGCACCAAGGCCTCCCAAGGGCTGCAGGACCCCCACCAGAGCCCCCACACTGCCTGGTGGCCCCCACACACCAGCTGCTCTCTGCAAGCTGGAGCCCTCCCCGAAGCCGCCCGCAGGGTGGGGGCAGCGTCCAGGCCCCTCAGCGCTGACCTGTGCTCTGGGGCTCCTTGGTGGAGGCCGGATGGAAGTGTCACTTCAGTACCCAGGGCTCCTGGTGACCGCGTGGGTGGGGCCTCCCCGAGAGGCACTGGGCCTAAGCAGCAGCTGCAGAAACGAGTCCACTGCCGCGTCCAGCCCCCTGCCGCCGCCCGGGATGAGCAGAGCCAGTGTCCCGAAGCCTCCTGAAGAGTGAGCCGGCGCCAGCCTAGAAGCTTAGCGCCAGTGACGCGCAGGGAGACGAGGCTGCGTCCCAGGAACCCGCAGTGTTCGCGTTGCTCCTTTCCCCTGACTTCTGGCTTCCCTGCTCCTCTGGCCCCTGGCGACTCCCCACCTTCTCTCAGCACCTGCTTCCCATGCCCACCCCCGGAACGCTGCCCCGACGGAGACTGGAGCCTCACCCAGGACCTCTGCTCCGGCCCCGTCTCTGCAGACTGCCTGGGGGGCACCGAGACCCCACAGGGGGGGCACCCTGCACTCACCCAGGTGGGAAGGCCCTGCGGCTCCGCATCTGAAACGCACCCTGGCCCCGGGGGAGCTGACCCGCCAGGCGTCCTGGGCCAGGTGGGGTGACGTTCTGTCCCACCGCCTGGATCCATCCACCCGGACTCCTGCGGCCACCACCGCTGTCTCCACACCCTGAGTCCCTGACCCCAGCCGCCAGGACCCTGCCCAGGGTCCCCATGGAAGTCTGGGGACACTGACTCGAGTTCCCCTGGAGGACACGTCCCAGGACCACAGGCGCGCCCACTGTGGGGAAGTGATGGCAAACCCTCCAGTGGGTGCACTTAACCCCCGACCCCCAAGCTCCATCCCAGGCCTGCAGGGGGCTGCACCTTGGATGAGGGTCTTGAAACCCGGCCCAGGCTCCCCGCACCCACTCTGACGCGCTGTGTCTGTGGTTGGGGCCTTCCTGAGCCGGCTCTCCACGCGGCAGGGCTGGCGCCTCACTCCCCCCGTCCCCATGGGTGGCCTCAGTCCCATGCCAGCAGGGTCAGCAGCGCAGGGTCGGCGCTCAAAGCTGGACATGACCCCAGGCTGCCCCTGCCCAGGAGGGCAGACTGCCAGCTGCCACCTGGCCAGAGTCACCTAGAGCAGGCCTGTGTCTCTGGGTCCCAAGTCCTTCTCCAGAGACGCCTGGTGGTAGCTGGACTGAGTCTGGAGGCTGCGCCAGGCTGGGGGCAGGAAGAGAGTCTGGTCCCAAACCCGGAGCTCTCTGCCCAGTTAAGGTCAGCAGCGGGATCCCCGTGAGCCCCTGCGGTCATCAAGGCGGCTTTCTCCCGAGAGGCGTGGGCGTGCTGGGCTGGAGAGACGGCAGAGGACGGTCAGAGGCTTTGTTTACTGGCGGTGCTCTCTGGACGCCGCCTGAGGCCTGCGAAGGCTCCACCCCTGGACATGGGGCGTCCGGCCGCTCACCACAGACCCAGGGTGGCTTGGCCTGCCCCGACCTATCCTGTCAGCAGGGACGTCCAGGGGCTCGTGGTGCGGTGGGGTTCTGTCTTCCCTGTGCATCCACTGTGTCCCTAAGCCTCAGGCCAGCAGCCTCCCCGGTGGGGTTGATGCATGGGGGTGGGTTTGCCTCCTGAGAGCCCTGGGCTGGGAGGGGGCACAGCCCCAGACCCAGACCCCACCTCCAGCTCCAACCCCAGGGGTGGCTGATTAATCACAATATGCAAATTACCCATTTAAAAAATCAATCACACCAGGACGTTTGATTCATTATTCAGGACCTGAGTTGTGTGCACAGAATTCCTAACGACCCTGGAAATCAAGGATCAGGATGGTTGTTTCGGGTAAATGCCCGGCTTGCTGGCCGCCTGGCCCCTCCTCCTTGGGCTTGCTTTCAGGGACAGGACTTTCTGGGCACCAGGGCAGAAGGGCCAGACGGCCTCCACCCACGAGCCCAACCCAGCACCCCATCCTGGGGGGCCCTCTGCACCCAGCCCGGCCTGGCCCCAGGGGGCGCCCCACAGTGCCTGCCTGCCGAGGGCATCTCTGCCCCGCAGACACTCTACAGACCCAGGACTTACTGTCCCCGCAGATTTCCCCTGGAGGGAGGAACATGACCTTGTCGGGGAACAGGGGCCAGGACAGCAGGTCACCACGGACCAGCCCTGCAGCCCTGCCCTGCCCGGGGTCCCGTCCTGTCACGGCCTGTGGGTGGGTGTCAGCTGCCCTGGGCTCGGAGGGGGCTGGGGGCCTGGGGGGGGGCAACACCCCCTCCCCGGATTCCTCCTCGGCCAGAGCCCCTCCAGGCCGTGCTGCGTCGCCAAGCTTTCCGTGCGCCTAGCGTTCTGGAGACGTCAGGCCTCCTCCTGAGCACTCAGCATCCTCTGCACCCCGCTGAGGACCACGCTGAGGACCACGCTGAGGACCACGCTGAGCCTGGGTGGAGGCCTGGGGCGGACCCCACACTCCTGGGTCGTTGTGACCACGGGGAGCTGGGGAAGGGCCCCCCAACTCAGGAAACAGGCGAATCTGCCCCAAATACCAGCACGGGTCTCCCGTTCCCATGAATGGCTGGGTCAGTGTTTCTGGCATAAAATCATCCATCACATCCTCACTGTTTATTTGGATCTTGTTTTGAATCTGAGGATTTGATGTATTTCTTGGAAAAAGAAAATGCTCCTTTTTAGTTAAAGTTACTCCAAATTTTCCTGCTTACTTTCTCATGCTTGGAACTGGGGTGTGCAGATGAAATTCGACAATGCAACGTCATCGTTTTATACTAAATATAATTTTAAATGTTATACAGCGGCAGAAATGGAACGTTTATCATAAAAGGTTCTCCTAAAATATTTTGAAACTGCATTTACTTGAAACTAAACTGATTAAAGATTCATTAGCTTTATTTGAAACCCTTAAATCTTAAAGCCCTCTTAGACGGGGCAGGAGACTTTCCCTACCTCGACTCCATTAAAAAAGAAAAAATTAATGTGCTTCTTAAAACAGTAAGTTCTCTCTACAAAACAGAAATGTGTTTAGTCTGTTAAAAATGTACATCCTAAATAATTTGTAAAGTCTCCCGGGGTGCTGGTTGGGTGTCCTTCCCCGTGAACTTCAAGGTGTGTTGACTTAATGTGTTCACTTCAGGGAGAATTGACTGGCTGCCGCTGAGCTGCCAGGAATATCTGACAGCTGTTTACGCTCTCTCCATCTCTTTTACAAACATCAGCATCTCATTTGAGTTAAAAAAAAAAAAGAAAGAACCCTGGGCAGGGGAAGGCAGGTGTTAGCAGTTGCCTTCGCTCTGGGGGAGGAAGGGGCTGGGCTGCTCAGGGCCTGGGGTGATGGGGTGAGGACCCCTCAGCTGCACCCACTCCCCCAGGGATGGCACAACCTCATCCCTCTCACCTGACCACAGGGATGGCACAGCCCCAGGCTCCTCACCTGACCACAGGGATGGCACAGCCTCATCCCTCTCACCTGACCACAGGGATGGCACAGCCCAGGCCCCCCTCACCTGACCACAGGGATGGCACAGCCTCATCCCTCTCACCTGACCACAGGGATGGCACAGCCCAGGCCCCCCTCACCTGACCACAGGGATGGCACAGCCTCATCCCTCTCACCTGACCACAGGGATGGCACAGCCCAGGCCCCCCTCACCTGACCACAGGGATGGCACAGCCTCATCCCTCTCACCTGACCGCAGGGATGGCACAGCCCAGGCCCCACCTGACCACAGGGATGGCACAGCCCCAGGCTCCTCACCTGACCACAGGGATGGCACAGCCTCATCCCCTGACCACAGGGATGGCACAGCCTCATCCCTCTCACCTGACCACAGGGATGGCACAGCCCCAGGCTCCTCACCTGACCACAGGGATGGCACAACCCAGGCCCCACCTGACCACAGGGATGGCACAGCCCAGGCCCCCCTCACCTGACCACAGAGTTTTATCCACAGGACATTTGCTCTGCTTTTCTTGATCATCTTGTTCCATAGTATGTTTCATTATAATGATTTAGGTGTTTTTGTAAACTATGATTAATTCCTTATTAAGAAAAAAATCAAGCTACACAGAAAACCCCCAAGAGAGTGAAAACATAGCATTGGTCAGTTGCTCAGCTGTGTCTGACCCTTTCCGACCCTTTGGACTCTAGCCCACCAGGCTCCTCAGTCCATGGCTTTTCCATAGGATTTCCCAGGCAAGAACACTGGAGGAGGCTGCCAGGCCGTCCTCCAGGGGGTCTCCCCAACCCGGGGCTCAAACTCGTCCTCCAGGGGATCTCCCCGACCTGGGGATGAAACTCGCATCTCCTTTGTCTCCTGCGTGGCAGGCAGACTCTTCACCCGCTGAGCCATCAGGGAAGCTCAGGAAGAAAAACCTACCCCCGAATCCAACAGTCAGTGTAGACTCCTCTGCACGCATTTATAGCTGAAAGATAGAGTTGCATTCTGATAATTGGGCTGATACGCATGTGGTATTGTAACAAAACATTCTTGATCACTTTTACTTGAAACTCACCGAAGTCTGCTGAAGTGAACCTGATGGAGCCGCACATGGGATAAAGCGAGCTTCCCCCAGGGTCCCCATCCCACCCTGGGAGCCACGGGGCCCACCGGCGCTCCGGCTGAGCCCCCAGAGTCTTGCTTTCCTGGCCAGGCGGGCGGGGGCTTTAACAGCAACTTTCACAGCCAGCAGTGATTTCAACAAGAAGCCGAGGTGAGACGGTGCCTCCTCAGTGGTTCAGCGGTAAAGAGTCCGCGTGCAGCGCAGGGGGCCCGGGTTAGATCCCTGGATAGGGGAGATCCCCTGGAGAAGAGAGTGAAAACCCGCTCCAGTGACTTGCCTGGAGAATCCCATGGACAGAGGAGCCTGGTGGGCTACCGTCCATGGGGTCACGAAGAGTCAGACACGACAGAGTGAGCGTGCGCACAGAGAGTCACACGCGACTGAGCGAGTGAGCGTGGGCACAGTGTGAGACCAACCGCCCTGAGGAGAAACGCTGAGTGGCCGCCCTTGGGCCACCCCCACCTCCCACTTGTTCTAAGACCCTGCGCGCTGGGCTCCTGGCCCCCCGTCCTTCACCCTCGGCTTCTGAGTTACCATCACTGCTTTACCTGCGAGGTGGGGAGGCGGGGAGGGCCCATGGGCCGCATCCCTGCTGGGGCCACGTCTCAGGCAGTGAAGAGCATAGGCCTGTGGGGCGTCACCGGGGGGGCGGGGTGCTGATGGGGGCCGTGGCCCCACTCTCGTCTCTTGTCTGAGTCCTGGACCCCGAGTTCCTGCTGCTGGAACCGCCCCGGGGAGGGCAGGCTGGGCGAGGCCCTTCATTCCCAGGAGCCGAGTGCGGGAGTGACCTTGTCCCAGGAGGGGGAGGCTGCCAGACGTGGGTGCACAGGAGCCCGTCCAAGCCCCATCCTCAGAGGCCCTGAGTCTCATCACCCGGGAGCTGGGGCTGCTCAGAGGAGGCAGCGGGTGTGGGGGACCCCGGCCGTTAGCCTCCCAGTGTCTAACTCACGCTGCGCTGGGCCGGCGGGGCCTTGCCTCCTGTATCCACACTCTCCACTCGCCCCGTCTGCCCCCACTTGCTGGGGCGGCGGACCTCAGGACCCCTGACCACAGGCTGGCCCGCAGATGTGCCCTCAGGAGCGGCTTCTGGGGGAGGGCCTCGTGGTCTCGTGGTCCAGACGCCGGGCCTTCGGCAGTCAGAGGACGCAGGGAGTGTCCACAGGCGGCGCGGGCTGAAGCGGCCCCGAGGCAAGGTCCACAGCGAGGGCCAGACGCTCCTCTCCTGTTGACGGCCGCACGGTGAGAGCACGTCCTTGGCCTCCGTGAGGGGCTGCAGCATCTGGAACAAACCATTTGGTGCTGAAGCCAAGGCGAGTCCTGGCTGGCCCCTGGGCTCACGTGCAGGCGCCTTGCCCTCGCTACCACTCGGGTGCTGGGCTTCAGAGTTGTATTTTAGCTAGAACATCAGTGCCTGAGCCTGGGGGCTGGGTGAGGGACAGGGACCCCAGGGAGACATGCTGGCGTTGGAACCACGGGCTCCAGAGTCCAGCCTCGGCTGCCTCTGCCTGCGTGGCCTAGCCCGCCCATCGCTGGGGTTGCGTCTGGGGCTGGGGGTGCCATCTCCATGGAAACCAACTACAGACATCCCAGCACTCGGGCCTGGGGGCCTGCTGATCCGGGGGGGCTGCTGATCCGGGGGACGGCCGCACACAGGCCGGACAGCAGCCTTGGAGGAAGCTCGCGGGCTCTGTTATAGGAACTGGGATGTTGGAAGCCTCAGGTGAGAGGTGAGGGACTCTCTGGGTGACCCACTGGGGAGTGGGGACACGGGCCCCCACATCTCCGTGAGAACCCTCAGTGTAGGTGGCTGACACCCCGCGTGTCTCCGAGAAGCGACCCCCAGCCCTGTGCCACCCCTGTGCTCCGCCAGCTCTCTGCCAGCTCAGGGCCGGGTAAGTGCCCAGGGGTCTGGCCAGCCTGCAGCCTTCAGGGCAGAGGCGAGGGGAGGCTGGCGCCAGACCGAGTGCCGCCCCTGCGTTCATTGCCTGACGCAGCAACGGGCCACACTGTGCGCAGCTCCGCATTCTCACTGCAGAGAAGAAGCAAGGCTGGTCTGCGGGTCCATCTCGCATGTTTTATTGAGGAAGCTTAATTATTCACCAGGCCCAGGCGGGCCCCCTGCGGCTGGCCTGCCACCTGCCACCAGGCCTGCGTGCCCCCCTGTGCGGCACCTTGTTCGGAGATGCGCCCTGTGTTGCTCAGACTGCTCTGGGAAGCACAGCGTCTTCAAGAAACTCAGAGGCTCCCCTGCCTCCGCCCCCATGCCCTGGCCCTGCCTGGTCAGGGGCAGAGTGGGGCTGGGGGCCTGGCTGGGGTCAGGCTGCTGGGGCCTGGCTCAGAATCACACGCGTTAACGTGATTTTCTGTGCTGTAAGGCGGCGTTGACCGTCCTGTGGAGCAGTGTTGCTAATACGGCCTGTCCTTAAGCCCTGACGGAAGCGGGGGCGGGGGACACAGCCCTGGTGCCTGGAGAGGTCGGGACTGGCTACCAGGTGCTTTCCCGTTAAGGTCCACACGGTCAGATGCCCTTGAGAGCAGCCCTGATGGGGGCCCGGTGGGCCATGTCTGTCCTGCGGAGGAAGCAGGATTTTGAGACTGAAGTGTCCATGTGACCTGCCTTTGGCCCTCGAGGTGACAGCCTTTGGCAAATTTCTTGCCAAGCAGCCCCGAGCCTCAGCAGATTCCTCCTAAATGTCGTTGTCCCCATGACTCGGGAGAGGGGGCTAGTCTTCTGACAATGCCTGATTATTTGATTAGACGCCAGTGGGAATTGGGAGGAGAGGAACTCCCCAACCCGTACTCAGAGCTGACGGCCTAATGGATTGTTCACAGAAATCATTCTCAAGCTCAGAGTCCAGATATTTTTAGCTGCCAGAAGCCCAAGGTCACCCAAGTGACAATCAAGCGTCTGGATCTGATAGACAATAATTCAAAACCCGCTTCTGCAGCAGTGGTTTGAGCCCATTCCTGCTCTCAGCTCTGCACCCACAGCTGTGGTGTTTAGAACCGGAATTCTGAGAGGAGTTTAAATGTCCATCCACACTCTCCTTGACCGGCATACGTGATTCAGAAGCTTCCAGGCTCACTGACACTACCTTTGAAGGGCTACAGAGAAACATGTTTACCGAGAAATGCTCCTAATTCACAGGATGATGCAGGCCTGGTGTGGGGGCCATAAGTCTCTCTGCAGCCTGATGGGGACAGAGCGAGCCTTCCCTTAGGACACTGTTCCTGGCCTTGGAGCCAGGCGTGAGCCAGGCGTGGGCCAAGATGAGCCAAGTGTGAACGGGGTGTGAGCCAGGCGTGAACCGAGGTCAGCCAGGCGTCAGCCTGTGCATGTCCAAGCGTCAGAACCATCTCCTGGTGCAGAGAGGGATTGGAGCAGGTGGACATTTTCCAGGTGGTGCTCACAGGGTTGGTCTCAAGAGGCAGTGCACCCTGTGGTCCCCCAGCCACCATGTGGAGGGAAGGGTGACGCTCCACCCTCCGTCCAGGCTGCCCCCGCAGAGCCCACACCAGAGCTGGGTCTTGGCTCCCAGGGGGCATCTGGGTCAGTGTTCCCTCTGGAAACGTTTCTGTTCGTGGCTGCGTCGTTGTGTGGACACATCCGAAGAGGATCAGAACCTAAATCCGGGTGGATGATCTGAGGCATGGTCTGGGCGGGAGAGAACCGCTGTGTGGCAACCTGAGCGGGACCGACCGGGACAGGGCCCAGCTCCAGCCCCGCCCCTGACCTGTGGCCTTGGCTGCGGCGGCCTGCTCCCGGGGCCCATCCTTGCACCCGTGCGGCGGGCGCCTCCTCGGTGTCCTCACCTGTGTCTGAGGACCCATCCAGCTTGCTCAGCACCCCTGCATCAAGCCCGCACCCTGTGCCAGCCGTGGGCGGGCCTGCTTCCTCTTGGATCACCGGGAGGCAGTGAGCTCCTGCAGCCTCCCTGGCCCCCACCGCAGCCTGTCCCCGCCCAGCATCGCGTCCCGGCAGAGGGTGCAGTCAATTACTCGGCCAGTGGAGGGTCCTGGCTGGCCACTTGCCTGACGGCATTCAGACCCGAGCTTTGGAGCCTGGACGCTGCAGGGGAGGATTGGGGTTGGGGGATGGCGCACATTTACACAACATGAAAAGAGAAAACGTTTCAGACTCAAACAGCATCACTTTTTATCTCAATCTGTAAAGATGTATCTTTTCATTTGTTCAGAAAGAGCATCTTGCTGGGGCAGCCTCAGCTGACTTTAGACATTAAACTGTCAGAACGAAGCTCCAGCCTCCTGGCTCAATAAAATGCACGGAACAAGGAATCACAGGGCTCCTCTGCCGACTTTACAAAAGCAAAATGATACTTTTTAAGGGTAGAAAATCCTTTCATTGAAAAAATCCCACCCTGGATAAAACCATAGAGTTAAAATCAGATCATCAGTCTGGGCTGCAGCAGGGAAGGGTGTACACCAGGTCAAGAAATCCTTTTCTCCCCACACAGGAGCTGCTGCAGCAGAGTCCTGAGGACACTGCCGGGCACCCCTGCGGGGCCCCCTCCCTGCTCACCTGCCTGTCTGCCCTCTGGCGCCGGCCGCCGGATGAGCAGACTCTGGGATGAGCTGCCCCGAGGTTTCAGCTGAGAAACTCCAGCTAGGAGGGTTGGCGCTGGTAGCAAACGAGTCCAGAGGACTCCCGGGGATGGCGTGCACGTGGGTGAGTGTGAATGTGTGCAGGTGTGCACCAAGGTGTGCATGCGTGTGCGTGGGGGCGTCGGTGCGTGTGCGTGTGGCTGTGCACATGTGTGCGTGTGCAATGCATGCGCCTGTGCCCCGCGCCCTGTGAAGGCCCGCTTGTCTCTGACATTTGGAGCAGACAGCATCTCCCAGGGACTCTGGGCCTCACCCGGTCGAGCCCGTCAGCCGTGTGTGGCTGCAGGGGAGCGGCAGGGCCGTGCGGGCCGCCGGGCACAGAGCTTGGCTCTCCGGAGGGGACCCAGCTGGGAGGTGCTGCTCCAGGTCGGGGGGCGGGGAACACACCGGGTGTCAGGCCATCATGGGGGGTGAGGGGTCCTGCACGGCGACTCCCAAGTGGCATTCAGGCACGGAAGTGGCTGCCCTGGCCTGGGACGGTGCCAGGCACTAGGAGGGGATTGGCCGGAACGGGCAGCCCTGCCTGGGGCCTTGGGGATCACCTCCTCGGCCTGGGGACTGCGCTGTCTGGTCCGGGAGACACACACACAGGGCAGGTAGGGCCCTGGTGAGGACGCAGCGCTTCCCCATCCTGCAGGGCTGAGCACTGGGCCTGGGACCAGCACCCCCAGGGCCGGGCCCCCAAGCCTGCTTCCACCTGGCCCCCCAACCCCCCAGGAGGACCCTCCCCTCTACAGTCCATGGTCCTCAGGGCTTGGCAGTGTCCTTGATTCTGAACTGAAACCTGCCATGAAGACCCCGCAGGTCGGCGCTGGTGCTTCGTCCCCCGGCCGCTCCTCTCGTGGTTCCCCCTCAGCCCTCACTGCACAGGACACCCCCCGGGGCTGATGGGTCTGCTCCCCATCCCCTGGGGCATCGCCTCTCCCCGGGTGGGTCCTGGGAACGATGTCCTGGGACCCGGGTCAGCTCCTCCACCGCCCACTGGGGACCCTCAAGGGAGACCTGACAACTGTGCGGACTTCACAACGCCCGCCGGGGGAGAGCCCGCCCGCCCGCTGGGGGAGAGCCCGCCTGGGAGGCTGTCTCTACAGCGCTCAGACACAGGCCTCCGGGAAAGCTCTGCGCTCGCCGTCTCATGGCCGTCAGCCCAGACCTGAGCCGAGCAGCGCCCTAGTGTGTGCGGAGGTCTTGGGGTCGATGCTCACAGGACCCAACTGTGTGGGAGCCAGGCCTCGGGGGCTCACCCAGCATGGGGCCCCTGCATGGCGACCAGAGTCTCTCCTCGGGACCCAACCCTGGTTCTGGTCTCTCAGGCCAGGTCCTGGGCGGACCCCAAGGCTGCACCAGTGCAGGTGGCCTCCCTCACTGGGGGCTCCTCGAAAGGCAGGGGGGTTGTGCCTCTCAGACCACACAGGTTGCAGAGAGCAGGCTAGGAGGGGCCTCCTCAGGCGGCTGAGAGCCCAGGCCGCCCTCCCCCGGAGCAGCAGGATGGGGTGGGGTAGGGGGTGCCTGGAGAGGCGGGGGTGAAACCCTGAAGTGCAGGATGGACGCACACGCTTCCCAAAGGCGCCGCAAGCAGAAGGCTGCCAGGTGTGCTGGAGTCTGGCCTGTGGAGACGACCTCGGCAGAGCCCCGCTCCCTGCCAGGCAGGACGGCCACTCCCCTCCTGGTCCAGCGAGGACAGAGTGCCCAGGACCACCCTGCCAGCTTGCTCTGACCACCTTTACAGAGGATTGTCACCCGCCCAGGCCCCAACCCAAAGGGCTTCTCACAGTCTCATCGCAAATGTCCCGGGGGGCGGGTGGAGGGGGCACGGGCTATTCCCGGACCTGTCACGGTGCGGGGACGAGGCTGACAGTGCGGGGAAGCGGGGGTGATAGGGCGGGGGTGACGGGGTGGGGGGCGCGGGCGTGACGGGGTGGGGGACGGGGGTGACGGGGCGGGGGATGGGGGTGACGGGGGTGACGGGGCGGGGTGTGGGGTGACGGTGCAGGGGTTGGGGGTGACGGGGGTGATGGGGCGGGGTGTGGGGGTACGGGGTGTGGAGGGCAGGGTGACGGGATGAGGGGCGGGGGTGATGGGGCAGGGGGCGGGTGACACTTTCTCAGAAGCTCTTCTGCAGCCGTGGCCCCCGAGCAGCTCATGCTGTCCCTCCGTCCACTGCAGGAGGGATGACGTTTTCCGCCCAGCTCTGGGCCGGAGCCGACAGAGGGCCCTCTGCTCCTCGACGCCGGGCCCCGGCCTGTGGCCGCCGCCGGTCTGAGCCAGGTCCTGGGCCCTCAGGCTGCACCCCAGTCTCCACTCTCTGGTTTTGCGTCTACAAACACGGGGCAGCTGCCGCCTGCTACCTGGGACTGTGGCCAGCAGCTGCCAGATTCAGCAACCAAGAGGAGGGTGCCCAGGGGAGCTTGAATTTCAGATGAACATTGTCTCGGTGTGAGCACGTCCCGATGCCACAACAGACGAGCTGGAAAGAGTGGCTCTTGTGCCTCTGAAGTTCGGATCCGACGGCCGCTTGGTCTCCCGCCGCTATCTGCGTGCGCGGATGAGCCCAGCCCCTGCCCCGAGGCTCTGTGGGCAGCGCTGAGGTGTGGACACTGGGTTCTAGCCCCTTGGTCACTCTTGGGGGCTCTTTGCTGGAAACACACAGCAAAGAAGCTCCCTCGCTGAGCTAATACACTGTCTGTATGGACACGCACTCCTGGGTCTTTAAGATCCATGTGGCCCGAGGCGCGGTCTCCTGGCGGTGCAGAGGGGCCAAGGCACCTGCCCCTTCCCTCCCCACAAAGGCGGCCAGGGCACCGGAGGACAGGGCGGCCGATCCGGGAGATGGCAGCGGCCTCTGGGTCCCCCCTGGGATGAGAGCCTGCCCCCGAGGGACCCTCACAGAGGCGGTTCTCTGGGACAAAGAGGTGTCCACAAGGCGGCATCAGGTGGTCAGGGCCCCCAAGGCTGAGCTGAAAGTGGGCAACTCAGGACATGGCTGCAGCCTGGAGTCTGCCCACCCCGATTGGCCCACACTCTCCAGGACCTGCAGCAACCAGAGAGGGGGCAGCGCCCAGTTGGGGCCGAGGGCGCCTCCCAGAGTTGCCGTGACCTGTCTCCTCCTAGCGCCCAGCATGCAGACCGCCAGGTCCCTGAGAAAAGACAGGCTGGCCGCACGGCCCGCCCCCACTGACATCCGTGCTGAGTCCGCATGAGGCAGAGGAAGGCCCTCCGGCTTCTCACTGGAGTCGGCGGGGGAGGCTGTTTCACAGTTTAGAGCTTGTTTCAGGATGTTTCCGGGTGGATGTTTCCTCGCACCCTCTGAGCAGGGGTGGAGGGCGGGGGCGGGGGCTGGGGGTGGAGCTGGAGGAGGGCTGGTGGAGGTTTTCATGGTGACTCCTTGTCCTGGTCTGATGTTTTCCTGGCCGCACAAGCCCGGCAGTCCCGACGTGTGCCGTCCTGGTGTCCAGGCCCAGAGGGAGACGCCGGCGAGCTTGAGGCTCCTGGGCCCCGTCGTGGCCCCTTCCCTGCACGGTCGAGGCATCTGTGGGCTTCTAGGCATGATGAGATGCCCCCTCAGGTGGCTCCCGGCTCCATGGGAAGAGACGGTCCCGGGCATGGCAGCCAGCATGCCCCATCCTGACGTGCCAGTGTGCGCTTCCACCAGCCGGGTGTCCAGAAACGCAGTCCTGGGGACCTGACCCCACCGTCACCCAGAACTGACCTCCGCAGTGAGCGCTGCCCGGGTCAGGGGGCCACGGTGGGGCACCCGGGGCGCCTCCAGCCACACTGGTGGGCTCCAGGGCGGCCGAGACTCGACAGTTAAAGGCGGCTGCGGCCGGGTGACCAGAGTCCACCAAGAATAGAAAGTGGTCACGTTTCAGCAGCGGCTGCACCACTGACTGGACGATGCGCTCTTTTCATTAAATATAAAAGCCCAGATTCAAAAAAGTACCCGTGCTCCAGACACAAGGACGTTTCCTACAATCTGGCGGCAGCGGGACCTCTCACAGAAACGCGCCGTCCTGGCCCCAGCGTCTCTGCGGGGGCTGCCTTTCACCCTCCCCGCCCGCTTCTCTCCCCCAGGCTTCACAGTCGTCTGAGTCCGCGCGTTCCTCTGGATGGTTCACAGGGTGGGAGCAGGGGGCTCCCGGCCTCTGCTCTCCCCCCGCTCCTTTGGGTCGCTCTCCCTGAGGGGGGTGAGGAGGGCGGGGGCGGCGGGTGGCGAGGCGCTCGCAGCGGCCGCGTGGGGAGGTCCCCCGGGTGGGGCCCAGGCCGCTCTGAGGCCCCCGGCTGCGTGTGCAGAGGCGCTCCCCGCTTCTTGTAAGCTGTCAGATTCCTTTAAACACAGCAAGCCAGTGTCCGCAACACGACCATGACGTCACAGAGGAACTGAGCGCTGGAGGCTGGTGGGGGCGGCGCGGGGGCGGCACAGGGCCGGCGGGGCCGGGGGCCACCTGGGGTGACCGTGGTCCGTCGCGCCCAAGGGCGGGCCTGGCCCGTGTGCACACGTGTGCGCCGATACACAGACGGAGCCAGGCTCCCGAGTGACCGCTGAGGCAAGGCCCCTCGACTGGCCTGGGCGGGATGTGAGTGAGAAGTAAACTGTGCTGAGAGCCGGATGTTTGTTACAGCGGCTGGGACGGATGAATACGCTCTAGGAAGCTGAGTCGCAAGCCCTCCTGTCCTCACAGTCTCCGCTTTAAATGTCCAGACAAGAAGGCCAGGAGGGCGGGGGACCGTGCGGGTAGGGGCAGCCTCCGCTCCATCCCGGCCCAGCCGGCTCGTTTCCCCATCCAGGCAGAGACCTTGGCTGGTCCGGGGACACCGGGCAGGCCTGGGCCAGGCCGCGGGTGATCTTCTGGCCGCTATCCTGCTGAGGCCTCGGTGGTGTTCACACCAGGGCGGTCGGCACCACCCCTGCAAACACATGGGTGCTTCCTGCGGGCTCAGGGGGTGGGTTTTTCAGGAAACCTCAGGGTTCACCCCTGGGAGGGCCTGAAACTCAACAGAGCATGGGAAAATTCTAGTGTACCAAATAACTCACTTTCTTGAGAGAAAGCCTTGCAGGAAAGGTGAGGGAACTTGGTCGAGGTAACCATGGTGACAACCTTGGCAGAGGTGATGGGGGCCCACAGGGCACCCCTGCCCCCTCTAGGCTGCTGCCCCTGCCTGGGGGCTGCCAGCGCAGGAACCCTGGGGCCAGTCAGAGGCTGGTGACCCCCTTGCTGGTGGGAGCCACCCCGCCCCGACTCTGGGTGTGAAGGCCAAGGGTTGGCGAGAGGCGCCCCTGAACTCCAGACACAGCTGACAGTAGACGCTACCTCTGGGGCCCCTGCGGGCAGGGCCGGCTCTGGGGGTTGTGGCCCCCCGAGGGATTTGGGTCAGGCTATCCAGTGGACGGTGCCTGCCCCCAGGGTGAAGGTGAAGGGCAGGCGCCAGCACCCTAGGGGCTCTCGCAGCACCTGAGGCTCAGGGGAGGGGCGCCCTGTCCATCCACTCATGGACTGGGGCTCAGGGGAGGGGTGGCCTGTCCATCCACCCATGGACTGGGGCTCAGGGGAGGGGCGCCCTGTCCATCCACTCATGGACTGGGGCCCAGGGAAGGGGGCTTGTTTGTCCACCCCAGGACGAGGGCCAGAGCCCTCCCACCGGCTGTCAGGGCCTCAGGACACTGCTGCTGGACTTGGGTACAGGCAGAGCTGGGGTCCTGGCTCCAGGGAGGGCGCATGAGCCTGGGGGAGGGGGAGCGCGTGCACACCAGCCCGGCTGCCTCCCTCACCCGCTGGCTCTGGGAAACGTCCAGGTTGTCATGGCAGCTTTTCACATATAGATAGTTTAGACCTAATTGTCAAAAATGCTTCCTACATCTAGGCTGTTAAAATCCATTAGCCACAGAAAATCCTCAGTGTTCAGCCAGACATCTGTTTTATTGGCACTTTTTAACAGGAGGTTTCTTTGTTTTCTCTCCGAGGCAAAAACGATCCTTTATAAACCTCCCTTAAAAGTGTTTTGAAAGTAAAGTATACAAAATGGGAATTTAGAGAAAACCACAAATAAAGCAGAAATAAAGGCGAGGCGGAATCCATCCAGCACCCTGCTCCCTTCCAGGAGAACCTGTGTTGTTCCTGCCGGTGACGGTCCAGCCCCGGGGAGGAGGTCAGCAGGAACACAGCCACAGCGCAATTCCAGCAGCACCGGTCCTCACACACACTGCAGCTCTGAGCCCCAGCAAGGCCTGGGGTACCCGGGCTGGGCCAGTTATCCCTGCGGTCGCTGGAGGCGAGAGGAGTGACCGAGGGGACCCCTCCCCAGGGACACACTGGAACACCCACCACCCATCTCAGGGCTTGAGACTGGAGGTTCACCCACGAGACACACTGAAGTCTTTAAAACCATGGACAGGTGGGGTAAGGTATCTTCATATGTGTTTAGTATTGTGGGGAAATTCCTTTCCATAAATCAGCCTGGACACGCTCATCAAGCCAGGCTGGAAGCATACCCGTGGCTTCAGTTTGGAGGGTTAGAGGCTGGTGGCAGGCATGCCCTCTCGCAGGCTGCTTTGACGAGGGTGCGTCCATGTGCGTCCCCGAGGGCCCAGGACATCTGGGCCTGAGCTCGGGTCCCTGCCCTGGTCCTGGCTGGTGCTCCGCTCTGCCGTCGCTTGGGTCCTGGCCCAGGGCTCTAGGCAGGGATGACGCTTTGTCTGGGGGGCGAGTCCCAACTGGCCTTGGTCTGGAAGGGGAGGCCAGGGGGCACTAGTGGTAAAGAGCCCACCGGCCAGAGACGCAGGAGAGGCGGGTTCCATCCCTGGGTGGGGAAGATCCCCTGGAGGAGGGCATGGCAACCCACCCCAGGAGGAGTTGGGATGGAGGAGCCTGGTGGGCTATAGTCCATGGGTCAGACAGGACTGAAGTGACTTCACACACACACAGGGGCTTCCATGCGGCATGTGGTTTGAGGTTGTTTACAGAGAAAATTCAAGCCCACCTGTCCTGCCCAGCCCTTCCATGAGACAACCCAGGCGTACCCCTTGGCCAGTTACCTGGGTGGCCCAACTCTCTGGAAGTTCAGCTCCCTGAGTGCCCTCGCTGGGGGACATCAGACGCTGTGACCGAGCCCCGAGCACGCAGCCAGACCCCGGCCTGCTGACCTGCAGAAGCCCCTTTCTCACCACAGGGCCAACACCTTGAGCATCGCAGCCCTGGACCCCCAGGCCCTGATGGGGGCTCAGGTGGGGGATGGCGAGAAGCTCGGGAAGGTTCTGACACTGACAGCTGGAAGCAGCAGCTGCAGAGGCTGAAACCCGGACCCACTGCGTAGACAGCAAAGGCCTCGGAGAGGACAAGTAATCTCGAAGAAGAACAAAGTAAGTTTAGAAATGGACTGCAAGGCCACAGCCATCAAGACTGTCGGCACAAGGACAGAGCTCGGAGCAGTGGGACAGAATCCAGAGTCCAGAAATAAACCATCACACTCACCGTCAGCTGATTTCCCACAAAGGCACAGACGGAACTCTCTGGGGAAAGGTCAGCCTTCTCCACACGTGATGATGCTGGGAAGTCAGCACCCACAGGTGGGAAGGATTTAAAAAAAAAGACGCATTTGATCAAAATGAATCAAAGACCTAAAAGAAAAACTACAATTATAAAACTCTCCACAACAACATAGGAGTAAGACCTCATGACCCTGGGTTAGGCAAAGAGTTTTTGCATACAACACGGAAAGCACAACAATTCAAAAAAAGTGAGACTGGATTTCAAAAGACATGAAAACGAAAAGCCACAGGGTGAAGGAAATCACTGAAACCATGCATCTGGCGAAGAACTTGCATCCAGAATGTATAAAGAGCTCCTATAACTCAGTAATGACCCGAAGAGACAGTAGGCAAAATGCTTGAACACATATCCCACTAGAGAAGGCACAGAGATGGCCAACACATGCCCTAAAGGCGCCCAGCGTCATCGGTCGCTAAATCGGGTCAAAACCACAGTGACTGGGAAATGCGGGAAGATGGGCACCGGCTGGTATTGGCGAGGTTGGCACCCCCACCCCCACTCCATGCCAAGCCTGGGAGACGAGGTGTGGGGCCCCGTACACACCGGGCCTGGCGTGCACACAGGAGTTGTCCAGGGATGTGGGTTTGAGATGCAATTGCTGCCTAGAACCACGTCCCAGGCACCACAAGCAGGGGCCCACTGCCCAGACCAGAGGTCACGGACAAGCACAGTCCAGGATTCGGGTGGATGCTGGCAGAGCTGAGTCTGAGGAAGAGCTCTGCTCAGCGGGGCAGAGTGTCCCCCTCGAAGTCAGAGTGTCCCCTGAAGGCAGGGCCCCCTCAGTGCCCACCAGGCAAGGAGCCCCATCAGGTCCAGGGTGTTGGCCCCACTGGGCTCACGGAGCTGCCTTCTCATGCCCAGCCCATTGAAGGGCTCAGGCTGTGTCTAGACAGGGCCCAGGGCCATCGCTCACCTCTGAGAGGCTGGGCTGGGAGGAGCTGCCTGCTCCCGTCCAGCCCATCGAGGGGCTCAGGCTGCGTGCAGACCAGGGCTTCCGCTCTGGGCCCCAACCTGAGTGCAAAGGCATGACTTCCCTCTGGCTCCTCTGGAGCCTCAGGGAGGCCTGGCCTGATGCTGAGCTGGCTGCTTGAAAGTAGGGGGTCCCCACCACTCACGACACCCTCCCATCACAGCCCCGGGGCACCCCTTCCTCCACATCACCGTGGAGAGTTCTCTCTGCGGAGAAAAGTGTTCCCAGGTGGCAGCCATCCTGGGCTCGGTCCCAACGCCTGGTAGACCATGGCCCTCAGGATGGGGTCTCGGGGACGCGCTGTCCAGGCCACAGTCGTCCGAGCAGGGTTGAGAGGACAGAGCCTCAGCAGCTGCGGGGCTCGACACCTGCGGGTCAGAGCAGAGGCTAGCACAGCCCCGTGCGCGCTGGGAAGTCCGGGTGAGGGTGGCCGGCGAGACCAGAGGGTCCCCAGCGTAGCACAGCTCAAGGGCAGCGTCTAGGCGAGAGGCTCCGCCCCCCCGACCCTGCTGGGTTTTTCCATTCTTCCCAGTTCTCTGGTGCCAAGGGCTAAGTTGCCAGTCTCTCTCCTCAGGGCCTTATTTTGGGAAACTTATCCACAGCTGCATGATTGCGAACAATCCGTCCTGATTACAGTCTGCCCAGCTGGGTCCCCGTCTGCGGGCCGGGCGGGAGGGGCGGGCGGGGAGGCTCTGGGGGTGGGCCGTCCAGTCTGACCCCGTGACAGAGAGTCGCCCGTGTCTGCACAAGGAGAGAGGCAGAAGGGTTTCGGGGGTCCCACGCGTGTCCTCCTGGATCCCGGCCAGCACGTGTGTGTGAAGACCACCGAGGCTGGGGGCGGGCCAGAGAGAAGCTTAGAGCGAGGCTCCCTCTCGCTGGATTAGAGAACCTCGCGACCCCTGGGCCCTGGGTAGATCCTTGGAAGGTTTCCCTGGTGGAAAATAGGGACCTTGGAAAAAACACGACCCTGGTCCCACCTCACAAATCTTAAGAAGCCAGATCCACAAGGATTAAGAAATTTAACAGAATCCTAGAACAAAACCCAGAATATGCACAGGATCACAGAAATATCCAGCACCTGCCAACGTAAAATCCACAGTCTGTGTGGTTCAAAGACCGCAGGCCTGCCCAGCAGCAGGGAAATCAGAGCAAGGCCGCAGCCTGAGCAGGCGGTGGGCTCCAGGGCAGCTGGCGGCCCTCACGGCCTCACCTCAGGGCATCGCTGGAGGTGAATCCCTGGGAGGACGGGTGCCCTTCTCTGCGAGGCGGCGCGTGCTCTGCCATGACCCCACAGGGCCAGGGACGCTCTGGCGAGGGCGGGAGGAGCATGGAGACTCCCAGTCCTTCCTAGTCTGTGAGCACGGCTGCACAGAGCCCCTCTCCCAGGACCCCGCTCCTGGAGCCTGCAAGGCCGGGCCCTGTGGGTGGACCTGGGCCCCTGACGGTGCTGGCCATCTCGCCAGGGGCTCTGCTCCCCACAAGGCGGATCACCCGGCCTTCGTACGCCCGGCGCCTGGCCTGCATCCATCCCCGTCTCCGGGTGTCAGGAACCTGTTCGGGGTCCTAGGTGTGGGGAGAAGGGAGCAGGCCAGGTGAGGGCCACGGCCAGTGGCTCTCTTCCTCTGGGGGCCTGGAAAGTGGGCGGGGGAGGGCGAGAGGGCAGCCCCAGGTCTGGACAGTGACCACAAGGGGTGAGGAGGGCAGGGGAGGGGGGCCTGGAGGAGACAGCCAGGGTCGGAGCTCAGTGCAGGGGCGGGGAGGGGGTGCAGGGCCGGGGAGGGTGTGCGCCCTCATTCGACCACATGGCTGCAGCTGAAGGGCCAGGCCTGGGGGCAGTGGCTGAGCTAAATCGAGACACCGTGGGCAGGTCGGTAGGGCGGGTGGCTGTTGGCGTTCCTGTTCCTCAGAAACCTCTGCTGAGCTTCGCACAAACACTCTGATGCAGAATCAGACGCTCAGGGCCGCTGGCCGGCGGGGTGGTCACAGCCTGAGCCTCGGGGCTGTGCTGACGGCCCCGGGCTCTGTGGGATCAGACCCCACCCCCACCGCGTGGCCCAGTTCACGGTTTTTGAAGCCGATCTTAGTCACGGCTTGTAGTCGGGGAATGAGGTGTTCTCAGGGCTTGTCCTGGGCCTCGGGGGATGGGGAGAGCGAACATGAGGGCGCGCTGGCGCTTCTGGAAGCACCCACCAGAGTGAGCTCAGCAGAGAGAGGCCAGCCGGGCCGCTCCCCCCCCGCCCCGGTCAGCCATTGTCACCGGAACCCCGGCAGAGGGTCCAAGCCCCACTCAGCTCTCCTAGCGACAGCGAAGCGCCTTCTGAGACCAGCCTCCTGGGCCTCAGCACAAAGGTCAAGGTGCGGGGTCGCCAGGTGCCTCCTGAGGGGAGAGGGGCCCTGGGGCTCCAGGCCGACCCGGGGACACAGACCTGGGAGACTCGCACAGACGGCGCTGGCAGGGCCGCTCGCTGCCTCCCCTCGCACACTCCGGGCCCCTAGAGACGCCACCGGCCTGCAGAGACCTGTCCCAGCACAGCAGGGTCCCCTTGACTGCTCATGGCCCCACCTCCTGTCCCAGCACACAGAGCCAGCTCCCCGAAGCGGGACAAGCTGGCGGTCAGCCCGCCTCGAGGCCTGGACCAGACGGCGCCTGCGCCCCAGGCTCCTAGGGGCCCTCGGTGCCCCACACACTCACAGGGTGGGCGCCGGCCTGGGGAGGGGCTTCCTGCCCCCCCTCTCCTGGGGGGTCACCCCACAAGTGAGGGGGCTGCCCCCGGGAGCCAGCATGGAGCCCCCAGAGAGGGGAGGCCCCGCCCCCGCCCGCAGGCCCGCTGCGCCTCTTGTGTGTGTGTGTGAGTCTGTGTATGTGTGAGTCTGTGTGTGTGTGAGTCTGTGTGTATGTGAGTCTGTGTATGTGGGGGTGTGTGTGTGAGTCTGTATGCGTCTGTGTGTGAGTCTGTGTGTGTCTGTGTTTGTGTGTGTGTGAGTCTGTGTGTGTGTGAGTGTGTGTGTGAGTGTGTGTGTGAGTCTGTGTGTGTGAGTCTGTGTGTGTGAGTCTGTGTGTGTGAGTCTGTGTGTGCGCAGCGGGCCAGCTGGGCTCCCCCACGGCTGGACACTGCCCAGCTCAGCCAGGCTTTGCCAGAAACATGAGCTGTGGCGGGGGCGTCTGGAGAGACACTGCCCCCGGACGGGGGTCCACAGCACCCCTCCATCTGTGGGGGGTCAGACAGGGTGGGGCCAGCGCCAGGCCAACCCCCAAACACACACCGGACGGGAGAGGCTCACAGGAGGCGGTGGACAGCGGGGGTCATGGCGGTACCTGGAGTCTGCCCACCACCCTCCCCCAAACTGAGACCCCAGGAATCTCTGCTTGCAGCCTTTTCAGGACGGAAGGATGGGAGACCCGCATACACAGACACACACACACAGACACACATACACACAGACACACACACAGAGACTCACACACACACAGACTCACACACACACAGACTCACACACACGGACTCACACACAGACTCACACACAGACTCACACACACACAAACACAGACACACACAGACTCACACACAGACGCATACAGACTCACACACACACCCCCACATACACAGACTCACACACACACAGACTCACACACACACAGACTCACACACACACAGACTCACACATACACAGACTCACACACACACACAGACTCACACACACAGACTCACACACAGACTCACACACACACAGACTCACACACAGACTCACACACACACACACAGACACACACAGACTCACACACAGACGCACACAGACTCACACACACACACACATACACAGACTCACACACACACAGACTCATACACACATACTCATACACACATACACACACACTCACACACACCCACATACACAGATACACACACAGACTCAGACACACACACACAGACTCACAGACTCACACACACAACAGACACACACACACATACATAGACTCACACACACCCACTCACACACACACTCACACACACACACACACACTCACACACAGACTCACACACACACACATACACACAGACTCACACACACAGACTTATACACACATGCACACATACATACAGATAGACTCACACACACACAGACTCACACACAGACTCACACACACAAACTCACACGCACCCCCATACACAGACAGACACACACAGACTCACACACACACACACACACACACACAGCCTTCGTGTGCCTGGGCTAACCCACGGGTGGATGGACAATTCAGAAACCACAGACGAGCACGGTGGTGGGAGGTGCAGGTGCGGGGCCGGGAGCTGGAGGGGCTGCCCTCCTGCAGGGCCCTGGGGCTGCACGCGGACCCGCTGAAGGCAGCAAGGCTCTATTCTCCACGACCTGCAGCCCCTGCCCTTTCATCCTCCCCTCTCTCAGGCGAGAAGGACCTTAGGTTTGGTGACGGCTTTTTAGATACAGCACCAACAGCACAGTCCGAGAAAGAAATAATTGATAAGCTGGACTTCATTAAAATTAAAGACTTCAGCTCTGCTAACGACCAGGTGAAAAACTGAGAAAAAAGCTGCAGGCTGCGGGAAAAGATTTGCAAAGGACACAGCTGATAAAGGACTGTGCTCCAAGTACACAAAGGAGCCCTTAAACCTCAACAAGAAGAAAACAACCAGTTACAAAATGGGCAAAAGCCCTTAGCAGACGCCTCAGCAAATAGGACACACAGACGGTAAAGGGCTCTGCTCCACATGCCATCCGAAGAAGGTAGATGAACACACGATGCCACTGCACACCTGTCAGGACGGTCAGAGCCCCAGAGCACTGACCCCCGGGGCTAGAGGGGTGGGGAGCGGCGGGAGCTCTCCTCTCTCCGGGGGGGATGCAGACAGTGGGCACTCTGGGGACAATCTGACGGTTTCTGAAAAAAGTCACTGTCTTCTTCCCATGTGATCAGTCCAGCTTGTGTTCCTTGACGTTTACCCAAAGGAGCTGAGAACGTGCATCCACAGAGAAACCTGTGCACAGATGTTTATAGCAGCTTTATCATTACTGCCCAAACTTGGGAGCAACCACGAAGCCCTTCTGCAGGTGAACGGATTAATAAACTGTGATCCATCCAGCCATATTACTCAGGGCACAAAGAGATGAGCCACCGAGCTGCGAAAGACAGGGAAGAACTTCGGGTGCTCATCACAGAGTGAAGGGAGCCACTCTGAACGGGCGGCTTACTGTGCGACCAGCTCTGTGGCACTCTGGGAAAAGAAACCCATGGAGACTGTGGAAGGGGCCGTGGTTGCCAGCGGGGGACAGAGAGCGCTGCAGGGTGGAGCCCAGAGGGCGTTTAAGGCAGTGAAATCACTCTGTGTGACACTGAGGATGGACACGTGTCGCCACACACTTGTCCAAGCCCACAGGGTGCACAGAAGCACCAGCAGTGGACGGTGGTGGTCATGTGCCAGCAGAGGCAGGTCACTTGTAACAAAACCCCTCTGAAAAGTGGGGTTCACCAGGGGAGGCTGCACGTGGGGTGTGAGGTGGACGGGAGACCTCCGGACCCTCCACTCAACTCTGCTGTGAGCCTTAGAATGCTCTAATGAAATAAAACCGATTTAGAAAAATGTGCGATAGCATCGAAGCATGACATGTGTAGGAAAAGGCAACAGAACGTGTGTAAGCCCCATGCGCTGAACATCGCTTATTCCTGAGGGAAAGTGAAGAATATTCATGTGAGACAGAGGTCACATTTATGATTCAGGAGACTCGGTGTTGCTAAGATATCATTTCCTCCAAACTGAAGCATAGATATAATGCAGCCCCATTAATCTGAAGAAATGGACAAAGCCATTCTAACACTGATGTGAAAAGGCAAAACTAGAGGCGGGGAAACCAGTGTCGGGGAAAAAAGCCAGAAGGACGCGTGCTGCCCGGCGCCAGCGTCTCCTGTGAGCTGCGGTCACTGGGCAGGCGGGATGCACATAAGGAGAGCCGGCAGTAAAGGCAGCGGAGTCCAGACGCCCACCCGCAGTCGTACGGGCCACGCACTTTTGAGAAAGGTGCCGAGATCGTTCACTGGGGGAGGGATAATTCTTTCAACAAATGCTGCTGAAACAACCGGATGTCTCTGCGGACGGAAAAAAGAACTCTAACCCCTACCTCACACCAAGCACACACATTAACTCAGATGGGACAGAGGCCTCCCTGAAAATCTGCTCCCTGTGAGCGTTCTAGACAAAAACACAGGAGAAAGATCCCCACGCCTCTGAAATAGGTAACACTTCCTAAACACTTAGAAATCATTTAAAAAAAAAAAGAAAACTTGCGAATTTGGACTTCACCCAAACAGAAAAGTTCTCCCCGTTTGAGAGACAGTGCTGACAACACAGAGAGGCAAGTCACAGTCCGGAGAGAGCCGGCCAGGCTGGGGTAGAGGAGCGGCGCTCACAGGACGCGAGAGCCCGGCCACAGAAAGGCCAGCAGCCCAAGGACGGCACGGGCAGAGTAGCTGACCCGGGACCGTACAAAGCAAGACGCACAGTGGCCGAGGCAGCAGTGTTGGTCACCGGAAATCAAAGCAGCAGCTGCACCCTATTCTTCCTGCTCTTCAGTCACTAGGTCGCGTCCGGCTCTGCGACCCCATCAGCTGCAGCTGTCCTCCACTGTCTCCCAGAGTCTGCTCAAATTCACGTCCATTGAGTCGGAGATGCCGCCCAACATCTCACCCTCTGTCGCAACTTCTCCTCTGCCTTTATTTCCCAGCATCAGGGTCTTTTCCAGTGAGTCGGCTCTTTGCCTCAGGTTGGTGGCCCAAGTATTAGAACTTCAGCTTCAGCATCAGTCCCTCCAGTGAATGTTCAGGGTTGATTTCCTTTAGGATGGACTGGTTTGATCTCCCTGCTGTCCAAGTCACTCTCTAGAGTCTTCTCCAGCATCGCAACTGGAAAGCACCTCTTAGAGCAGCTAAAACTTGGAAGACTGGCCACACTGGCCACGCTGGGTGTTGGTGGTGGGGAGGGGACACTGGGCAGTTTGGGAAGATGCTAAGCAGCCTTTGCACTGACCACCAAGGAAGGCTCTCTCACCTCTCCTCGCTGTTCTCTGGAACTCTGCATTCAGACTTCTTTTCCTCCTTTCCCTTGACCTTCTCTTCTTTTTGCAGCTATTTGTGAGGCCTCCTCAGACAACCATTTTGCCTCTTTGCATTTCTTTTTCTTGGGGATGGTCTTGATCACCACCTCCTGTACGATGTCATGAACCTCCGTCCACAGTTCTTCAGGCACTCCGTCTATCAGATCTAATCCTTTGAATCTATTTGTCACTTCCACTGTATCACCGTAAGGGATTTGATTTAGGTCACACCTGAGTGGTCTAGTGGTTTTCTCTACTTTCTTTAATTTAAGCTGAATTTTGCAATAAGGAGTTCATGATCCGAGCCACAGTCACCTCCTGGTCTTGTTTTTGCTGACTGTATAGAGCTTCTCCCATCTTTGGCTGCAAAGAATATAATCAATCTGATTTTGGTGTTAACCATCTGGTGATGTCCATGTGTAGAGTCTTCTCTTGTGTTGTTGGAAGAAGGTGTTTGCTATGACCAGTGTGTTCTCTTGCAAAACTCTGTTAGCATTTGTTAGATCTGATTCCAAATCAGGAAAGGAGTATGTCAAGGCTGTTTATTAACTTATATGCAGTGTACATCATGTGAAATGCCGAGCTGGATGAAGCAAAAGCTGGAATCAAGATTGCCGGGAGAAATATCAATCACCTCAGATACGCAGATGACACCACCCTTATGGCAGAAAGCGAAGAAGAACTAAAGAGCCTCTTGATGAAAGTGAAAGAGGAGAGTGGGAAAGCTGGCTTAAGGCTCAACATTCAGAAAACGAAGATCATGGCGTCCGGTCCCATCACTTCATGGGAAATAGATGGGAAAACAATGGAAACAGTGAGAGACTTTATTGTTTTGCTCCAAAATCACTGCAGATGGTGACTGCAGCCATGAGATGAAGACCTTGCTCCTTGGAAGAAAAGTTATGACCAACCTAGGCAGCATATTAAAAAACAGAGATGTTTCTTTGCCAACAAAGGTCTAGTCAAAGCTATGGTTTTCCCAGTGGTCATGGATGGATGTGAGAGGACTATAAAGAAAGCTGAGCACTGAAGAATTGATGCTTTTGAGCTGTGGTGTTGGAGAAGACTCTTGAGAGTCCGTTGGACTGCAAGGAGATCCAACCAGTCCATCCTAAAGGAAATCAGTCCTGAATACTCATAGGGAGGACTGATGCTGAAGCTGAAACTCAAGTACTTTGGCCACCTGATGCGAAGAACTGACTCATTGGAAAAGACCCTGATGCTGGGAAAGATTGAAGGCAGGAGAAGAAGGGGATGACAGAGGATGAGATGGTTGGATGGCATCGCTGACTCGATGGACGTGAGTTTGAATAAACTCTGGGAGCTGGTGATGGACAGGGAGGCCTGGCGTGCTGCAGTCCATGGAGTCACAAAGAGTCGGACACGACTGAGTGACTGAACTGAACTGACCTGAAGCAGTCTTACCTTGTGACTGAGAAGTTCTACTCTGAGGGATCTAGTTGCGAGCAATGAACTCACACATCACACACCGACCTCTGGACAAATGCTCCTGGCAGCTTTAGTCATAAAACCTCAAACTAGAAGCAACCCAGATGCCCGTCAGCAGTCAAATGAATGTAAGAAATTACAGCCCACCCAATGGGACACTGGTGCTAAGTCACTTTAGTCATGTCCGACTCTGTGCGACCCCATAGATGGCAGCCCACCAGGCTCCCCCGTCCCTGGGATTCTCCAGGCAAGAACACTGGAGTGGGTTGCCATTTCCTTCTCCAATGCATGAAAGTGAAAAGTGAAAACGAAGTTGCTCAGTTGCGTCCAACTCATAGCGACCACATGGACTGCAGCCTTCCAGGCTCCTCCATCCATGGGATTTCCTAGGCAAGAGTGCTGGAGTCGGGTGCCATTGCCTTCTCCGAATGGGACACTAGTCGGCAATAAAAAAGAATGGCCCCCTGCTGCACACACACTGTGGGTGAATCTCACAGGCCCAGTGGGGACACGCTGTGAGCAGGAGGGCTGGTCGGCATGGTGCCACGCCTGGCCTCTAGCAGTCAGAGTCGCCCGCAGTCTGATGGAATGCCCCCTCCGTGGCTTTGGAGTGCGGAGGCTTGGTCTTTATCCTCAACACGAATCTGTATGCTCAGAGCACAGCTCCTGCTTCCAAAAGATCAAAATCTTGTTTCCCAAACTGTGTCTTCACCCCATTGCCAGGGAGTGAACCTGGAAACTCCAAGGATGCATATGAGTTTCCAGCACACCGGAAGTGCTGGGACAAACCGCATTTAACCCCAACCTGCCTGCAGAGAGCTCACCTGTGGGGAAGAGTGCCAACCAGGCCTTGAAGGCTGAATCTGTACTGACCTCCTTTAAATAACTTTATTTTGTATTGGTGCTGGAGACGACTCCTGAGAGTCCCTTGGACAGCAAGGAGGTCAAGCCAGTCAAGCCTAAAGGAAATCAACTCGGAATATTCACTGGAAGGGCTGATGCTGAAGCTGAAGCTCCAATACTTTGGCCACCTGATGAGAACAGCCGACTCACTGGAAAAGACCCTGATGCTGGGAAAGATTGAAGGCAGGAGGAGAAGGGGGTGACAGAGGATGAGGTGGTTGGCATCACCGACTCAGTAGACATGACTGTGGACAAACTGCAGGAGATGGTGAGGGACAGGGAAGCCTGCTGAGCTGCAGTCCCTGAGTGACGAGCTGTTGGACACGACTTGGTGAGAGGACAACAGCAACAACTCACTGATCAGCAATGTTGCGTTAGTTCCAAGAGAACCTCAGAGTGATTCAGTTATACATACGCATGTGTCTATTTTTTCACATTCTTTTCCCACTTAAGTTGTTACTAGAATGAGCACAGGTTCCTAGGCTATAAGTGCAGATGCTTTTAAGTGAAAAGTCTACAAAGTGGTCAAGAGGCTGGAAGGGCCACTGCTCACAGCCACCAGCTGCTTCCGTCACTTACCAAAGACGCTCGCGGACCAGACCAGACAGACCAGGCCCAGCGCCTGCTTCCCTGACCACAGGACTGAAGGCAGCACAGGCCGGTGACACCCGGTCAGTGGCAGCCCTGACTCCTGGGCCTGCCCCAGAGACAGAGGTGCCCAGGCCACGGCTGGGCGGAATCCAAGGGCCTCAGGCCAGGAGCCCACTCTGGACTTCTGTCCCACCTGGGGTGCTGGAGTCATTACTGAACCAAGCTTGGATCTGCCCACCGTAAAGCCAGCCTACTGCCCGGTTTGTGGGGAAGGAAAGTGCAATGGTTACTGCAGGTGCCAAGCAGGGAGTCCAGGCAGCTAGTGCTCAGAAGACCTGAACTCCCTGAAGGCTTCAGGGGAGAGGCTTTTAAAGACGGTGGGAGGAGGGGTTGCGGGTGTGGTCAGCTCATAGACCCTCTTCTGATTGGCTGGAGGTGAGGTCACCGGGAGTCACCATCATCAACCTTCTGGCTCCAACTGGTCTGGAGTCTACTGCTGGTGGGCAGCATGCAGTCAGCTTCTCCCACGCGGTGGGGGCTTCAGTATCTGCAAAGCCGCTCACAGGACGCGGCTCAGAATGTTGTCTATAGCCCTTGAGGGAGAGGCAAAGGCGCTGGGCTTTATTTCACGGCTGAACGCGTCCTCCGTCCTGCCTGGCCGCTGTCCTTTTTTTCTGCATTTTCTCATTGCTCTGATTGAACTTATTCTTTGGGACTCGGGGAAAACCGAGGAGACTGGATTTTTCGACAGACAAGACGCAGGCAGGGGACAGGGAAGGTCTGTACTGGGAGGCCCCAAACCTGCTCGGTTACACCTTTTCACTCCTGCGCAGTTTCTTGTGGACAAAGAAGTGTCAATCAGGTGTATAAATACCTAGGAGTGTGACTGCTGGAAGACGCAACGAGACTGTGTTTAGACTCAGAGAAACGTTCAGACTGTCTCCCCCAGCAGCTGCAGCGCTTGGATTCCCACCAGGGGCAGGCTTCCCGTTGCTCTGACTCCTCTCCAGACCCTGGTGTTGGCAGGTCTGCGTGTGAGCTACTCTGATCGGTGTGCAGAGGTCTCGTCTTCCCGTTTTCGCTTGTGTTTCCCTAACATCCCATGATGTGGAGCTTCTTTCCCTGTGCTGTCTTGCCCCCATAGCCCATTTCGGTGGCGTCTGTTCAGACCTTCCCCCAGTTTCAGGTTGTGAGGCTTGCTTCCTCGTCGTTGGCCTTTAGAATCGTGTGCATGTTCTTGGGCTGAACCCCTGATTAGCTGTGGTTTTGCAAATATTTTCTCCTAGTTACTGGCTTGTATCTTCACTATAACAGTGTCTTTCATAGAGTGGGAATTTCCAGTTTTAATAAAGTCCAACTCATCCTTTTCTCTGAATGGATCATGAATTTAGACCATGTCGTATCTAAAACTCCATCGGCAAATCCCAGGTCATATAGATTTTCCTTTCTAGGAGTTTTACAATTTTGCATTTTACTTTCGGGTCTGTGACCCATTTTGAGTGAGTCTCGAGCTTACTCTCTGCATGTCGGGTGGGCCCAGCTCCAGCCGTTGGAAAGCTCGCCCCCTCTACTGAATTGCTCATGTGTCTCTGTCAGAATCAGTGACTTCATTCACGCAGGTCTATTTCAGGGCTCAGTTCTGTTCTGTTGACACACGTGTCTGCCCTTTCATGAGCAATCTTGATCACTGCAGTGTTACAGGGACTCGTGAAACCAGGGAGTGAGTCCTCCAAGCCTGAGTCTGCTCCGTGACTGAGGACCAGAAGTGCTGGCCGGTGGCCTCCCCTGGACCTTCTGCCTCTGCTCCCCGAGCGGGGCGGGGCCTCCTTGGGACCCAGGGAGCCACGGCGGCGTCCTGAGTCAGCGGCAAGGGAATCGCGGAGAAGGGATGGGATGACACACCTGCCCCTTCCATCCTGGAGGGGCGACTTCAGACTCAGAGCTCCAGAAACCCCCCCGGACAGGCGGCCAGCACCGAGCTGCCCTCAGGACCCCACGCGCCAGACCCCTGGCCCAGGATGGAGCCCGGCCAAATGGTGGAGTCACAGGCTTGGGACCCAAGCCCCAAGACTGCACAGGCTCTGAGTTATGGCCGCAGGATTCGTGAGGCCCTTCCCTGGGTGTGGGCCTGGAAGATATTTAGATGCAAAAGGTTGAAAAGCATTTGCTCACTCTCATTATAAAAATTCTGGCACTTTCTGGTCTAAGGGATGCTGACTTGTCCTTTCAATTACGGCTTTAATAGCATCGCCAGTAAAACCCCAACAGGGCCCGAGGGACCTGCCAACAGCAGACCCCCTGCCCCCGCCCCCGTCCTTTCCTGGATGACGACCTTAACCCCCACTGAACTGCGGCCCCACCGGCAGCACGGGCCCGTCTCCCAGGATCCTCTGCGACTGTGTCACACGCTAACTCTTCTCAGGCCTTTTCCAAACATGACGCAACTCTCCACGTGGTAATGATGGTGATTTACTGTACTGCTGGGAGGTTCAAGTGATTGATTTAATATTGCTTTAAGTGATTTACTGTGAGGCTGAGGGGAGGCTCCCTGTTTATAACTGAGAGCACAGCTGTAAATCTGTCTCCACAGGTCTGAGCAGCAGGCATGCCCACTCTGGAGGGGGGTGGACAGGGAGAGATGGAGCCAGTTTCCCGGGCCCCCAGGAGGCTAACAAGGAACCACAGGTGCTGGCTAAGCCAGGGAGTGCCTCCCCAGCCCGGCCACCTGTGGCTGGTGAGCCTGGGTCCTGGGGTGGTGCTTGATGAAGCTGGCGCTGTGATCAGCGGGGGCAGGGTGAAGGATCTGGTCCCCTCGCTCTTGGCCGAGGGCCACCCTGGGAGCTCAGCTGCCTCCAGACCAGCAGCATCTCTAAGGAGGGGCTCGGGGGATACTCAGCCCATTGTGCCCTCTGAAGGCACTGATCAGAGCCCACCCTCTTGGGAGGGCCCTTGTCATTCTTCCTCCTAACTCCTCGCCTTGAACCAGCCCATCCTGAAGCTGGAACTCTGCTTTCTCTTCACAGTCCAGCCTGGGGAAGCCACTCCGAGGGCACCTGGGCCCCCCCAGGGCTTCTCTGCCAGGACAGGCCGTGTAGCGGGTGGGTGGTAACAGCCGCACGGGACTCTGTTCTAATGGATGTGGGGGCGTGACTGGCACCCCCCCGGCCCGGCAGCATCCTCGACCTTTCCTCGAGTGCCCTCAGTCGTGTCTCAGAAAGGTGTGCTCCGCTGGACCGCGACTCAGTGCGTCTGCACACGCCCGTCCCGTCGGCAGGCCACCCTGATCAGCCGGGAAGGGCTCTTCCTTGCAGAAGCCGTGGCGTCTTGCCGGCATGTGTGCTCAGATCCTTCCTGAGTTTAGAAGGCGGCCCTGGGACATCAAACGGTGGAGCCCCTCCGGACGCCCGGCCGGTGCCATGGGTCTGCTCACCCTTCCTCTGAGGTATGGAGTTGGCCCGTTATCTGGGTAATTAACCATATCCCCAGTTTTTTTTTTTTTTAAATCATAAACATGGCTTCTTGATCCAGAACCTCAATCCTTCCAAATTCGTCCAAAGCCGATGGCGGGTTACCCAGATATGGGCTGGGAAGCCAGACAGGCAGGGACTCGCGGGCCTGTGCCTGCCCCCTTCCCGGGCCTGGGTGGAGCGTGGGGGCCGCCCCACCAGGTGGCCCTCGTGTCTAAGGGTTGCACTACACCCAGGAACTTTGCGGCATCAGAGAACCTAGGAAGGGGGCCAGCAGGGCAGGCTCCCTGGAAAGGGGGCTGGGACTCCAGTGGGAGGTCAGGGCCGAGGTGGGGGTGGCCACTGAACGGAGGTGTCAGTCTCCAAGGGTCCGCTCTGGGCAGGCCCCACCTCCTGGTTCTGCAGCCCCGGCCGAGCATAGGCACGTTCCGCTCAGACACAGACTCGGGGAGGGGCAGCCTGGGGGTCCCGGAAACGCCCCGGGAGAGCACCCCGGACAGAGCCGAGCCTGCGTCCTGCGTCCGTCCTCCCGGAGGAGGAAGCGGGGAGTGTGGCCTCGTGCTCCCGCCCCTTCCCCGCCGATGGCGGCTTCCGCGATCACGCTCCCCTCCTGTCCGCCTGTGGTCCCGGCGCCTGGGCTCGGGGGGCACACGGAGGGCAGAGCACAGGTGCCCCACTTCAGAGTCACCTGGGAGCGCCCACGGGCCCCACCGCCTGCCAGACCCCAGGGCGCTTCACCGGAGCGTCAGCAAGAGGCAGCGAGGCTCCCGCCACCCCGAGCCTGCGGCCCCCTCGCTCAGACCCACTGTCCGGGGCAGCCCCCGCACGGACTTCCCCCAGCTGCCCACCCTTCCCCGGCGAGGCCAGGCCAGACCCTCCCCCGGGCCAGACAAGAGGCTGCATGTCCCACCTCCTGTCAGCCCACAGATCCCGACCCCAGCTAAAGCCCAGTCAGGTCCCCGAAGCCTGTGTGCTGGGCTGCCGCTCTGTCCTGAGAGCGAGGCCCTGGGGGAGTCCCCAGCTGTGCCCCCTGCAGGGCGAGGGGCACTGAGTCCTGCCTGGGCAGACGACCTCTCCAGGGGTGAAGGTCCCGGGGCCTCGTGGCGAGTCCCTGCCTCTTCCAGTGGGGACCGAGGCCAGCGACAGAACCACTGACCTTCACGGCATCAGGCTGACCTTTGAACATAACCACTGACCTTTAAGGACATAAACAGTGACCCCCAGGATGTCAGCTGACCTTTGAGGACATAACTGCTTACCTTTGAGGATGTAACCGCTGACCTTGGGGCCTGGTGGGAGCCCCATCCCCTTGAGAGGGCCCTGCTGGCCCCTGTGGGAGGGCCCATTCACCCCACCTGCTCCATCTGCTCCCCTGAGGGAAGGAGGTGGGAGGGTGGACAGGCCTGGGCCTACAGCAGGGGCTGGAAGACCCCACGGGGGCCCTCACCCTCCAGACTCCCAGCACGACCCCTCTGACCTCGGACCCTTCCCTGTGGTCGCAGCCACCGCTTGCCCCGCTTGCCCCTCCCAGAGCCGAGGTCGCCACAGACTGAGGGCAGGGCCTGGACCCATCTTCCTGCAGCCTCTCTGGCTTAACCTGCAGGCGTGCAAGAGCCTTTATTTCTCTCTTCCAGGTGAGAGTGGAGCGTGGTCTGCTGCTGGGGGAGCCGTCTTTCTCACAGCCTGTTTCGGGCCTCTGAACGCAGGGCTCTGGGTGCGACCTCAGGCCCCGGCAGGCGCTCACCTGCAGCAGGAGGCCCCAGGAACTGGACTCCCGCCGGGCTCCCCTGCCAGCCCTTCCCCCAGGGGGGCTCAGCCTCCTCGGAGTGTGCACGGGCTTCACCTCCCCTAGACTCCCACAGCGAAAACTTATAAAAGGGAGAACAGAATAAACCTAAAGCAAACAGAAGAAGGGAACACTAAAGAGCAGAAATCAGTAAAACTGGAAACACAGTGAGGCTGGAAGTGCGTGGAGTGAAGGGCTTCCCTGGAGGCTCAGATGGTAGAGGGTCTGCCCGCCATGCAGGAGACCTGGGCTCATCCCTGGGTCTGAGAAGATCCCCTGCAGAAGGAAATAGCAACTCACTCGAGTATTCCTGCCTGGAGAATGCCAAGGACACAGGACCCTGGTGAGCTACAGTCCACAGGGTTGCAGAGTCAGACACGAATGAGTGGCTCACACACACACACACACACACACACACACACACACACGCACACACACTGGAGTAAATCAATGAAAGAGATGGTTCTTGGAAAATAGAAATGAAATTGACATATCTATCAAGACTGATTAAAAAGAAAATTCAAATGACTTGCAGACATAAGGCAGGCTCATGACTTACTAAAAAGATAATAAGGGGAGAAACCTGTGTGCAGATCAAGAAGCAACAGTTAGAACTGATCATAGAACGACAGACTGATTCCAAATAGGAAAAGGAGGGCGTCGAGGCTGTATATTGTCACCTGCTTATTTGACTCATATGCAGAGCACATCATGCAAGGTGCTGGAGTGGGTGAAGCACAAGCTGGAGCCAAGATTGCCGGGAGAAATATCAATGACCTCAGACAAGCAGATGACACCACACTTACGGCAGAAAGCAAGAGCCTTTTGATGAAAGTGAAAGAGGAGAGTGAAAAAGTTGGCTTAAAACTCAACATTCAGAAAACAAAGATCAGGGCATCTGGTCCCATCACTTCATGGCAAATAGATGGGGAAACAGTGGAAACAGTGACAGATTTTATTTCTTGGGCTCCAAAATCACTGCAGATGGTGACTGCAGCCATGAAATTAAAGATGCTTGCTCCTTGAAAGAAAATTATGACCAACCTAGATAGCATATTAAAAAGCAGAGACATTACTTTGCCAACAAAGGTCCGTCTAGTCAAAGCTATGGTTTTCCAGTAGTCGTATATGGATGTGAGAGTTGGTCTATAAACAAAGCTGAGCACCGAAGAATTCATGCTTTTGAACTGTGGTGTTGGAGAAGACTCTTGAGAGTCCCTAGGACAGCAAGGAGATCAAACCAGTCAATCCTAAAGGAAGTCAGTCCTGAATATTCACTGGAAGGACTGACGCTGAAGCTGGAACTCTAATACTTTGGCCAGCTGACGCGAAGAACTAATTCATTTGAAAAGACCCTGATGCTGGGAAAGATTGAGGGCAGGAGGAGAAGGGGATAAGAGAGGATGAGATGGTTGGATGGCATCACTGAATCAATGGTCATGAGTTTGAGTGAACTCCAGCAGTTGGTGATGGACAGGGAGGCCTGGCGTGCTGCAGTCCATGGGGTCACAAAGAGTCGTACATGACTGAGCAACTGAACTGAACTGAACTGAAAGGGAGAGATACTACAAATAACATTAAACACATAAATTTGACAGCTTCGGTGAAATGGACCAGGGTTTTACATAGCATAAACTACCACAAACACACTGAATATGAATAAGTCATTTGAATAGCCCTATAACTATGAATACAGTTGAATTTATAATTAAAAGATTCTCCCCAAATTAATCTCCAGGCCCTGATGGTTTCCTTGGAGACCATTGAAACATTTAAAGATAAATTAACACCAATTCTACACAGACTCTTCCAGAAAATAAGAGGAGGGGAGACTTCCTAATTCCTTCTGTGAAGCTGGTATCACCCTGATACCCAAACGGTGTGAGACGAGAACCACAGACCCCCATCCCTCATAAACACGGACACATTCTTACAGAGCATCAGTAGACAGAGTTCAGCAACACCTAGAAAGAATGAAAGTGCAGTTCCCAGGGATGAAAGGCCAGTTCAACTTTTGAAAATGTATCAGTGTAACCTACCATACGAAGAAGTTAAAGAAGGAAAAAAATCAGGTGTTCATATTGATTGATGCAGAAAAAGTGTTTGAAAAAATCAAAACACATTCATGATAAAAATTCTCAGAAATGTCAGAATAGAGAAAAACCTTCAACTTGATGAAGACTATAAAAAAAGAACCCACTCTAACTTTGTACTTAATGGAGAAAAGCTAAATATTTTCCTCCTCAAAAAAGGCACAAGGTAAGGATGTCCACTCCATAACTTATTCTTACTGTGCTGAGAGTTCCACTCAATGTTAAAAAACAAGAAGAGGAATTAAAAGGCATACAGTCCAGAAAGGAAGAGATGAAACTGCCCAGGTTAACAGATGGCATGACTGTCTATGTAGAAAAATTCCAATGACTGAAAAAAAGCCAAAAAACTACACAAAACAAAAAGAAAAAGAAAAGGAAACAAACAAAAAACCCTCCTAGAACTAATAGCAAGGTTTCAGAATACAAGATCAACAAAAATCAGTTATACTTCTATACAGTGGCAATAAACACATGGAAATAAAAATCAAAGATAAAATGACTTGCAAATCACAAAAGGAAGGAAGAAATGAAGACAAGGAAGGGGAAGGGGAGAAAGACTTGTAATAAATCTACCAAAACATGTGCAGAACTTTTATGTAGAAAGTACAAAATGATGATGAGAGAATCAGCGGAAGGCACTGCTAAGCTGCTGAGTCGCTTCAGTCGTGCCCGACTGTGCGGCCCCGCCAGGCTCCCCCGTCCCTGGGACTCTCCCAGCAGGAACACTGGAGTGGGTTGCCATTTCCTTCTGCAGTCCATGAAAGAGAAAGTGGAGTCGGTCAGTCGTGTCCGACTCTTCAAGACCCCATGGACTGCAGCCCACCAGACTCCTCCGTCCATGGGATTTTCCAGGCAAGAGTGCTGGAGTGGGGTGCCATTGCCCTCCCCAGCGAAAGGCACTAATTCTCTCCAAACTGATATGCAGGCTCAAGACCACTCATCAACATTCAAAGATTATGCTTGTTTTATACACATAGGCAGGGCTATTCTAAAATTTATATGGCAAAGCAAAGGAAAAAAAAGAGAAAAGAAAAGAGAAAATGGAGGGACCTGTCTGTCTCAGCTCAAGACTTTTTAGGAAGACTGGGTGGGGTCTGCAGAGGGATAGACACAAGGATCGGTGGGACAGAAAGGGAGCCCAGACACAAAGGCACACAAATGTGCCCGACCGACTCACAAAGACACAGAAGCAGTTCGGAGAAGGAAACGCACTTTTTCACAAATGGCACTAGAGGAAGGGGACACCCACACAGGAAAATAAGCCTTGATTGAAACTCACACCTTGTATGAAAACTGACTCAAAATGGGCCATGGACGTCGACGTGAAAGATAAGAGAGGAAAGCTTTCAGAAAAAGTGTATGAGAAAATGCTCACTGTCTTTAAATATCTGGGGCTAAGCAGAGTTCTTGGGCTCCCCAGGTGGCACGAATGGTGAAGGACCTGCCCGTCAGTGCAGGTGGACCTAAGAGACAGGGGTCGGTCCTGAGTCAGGACGATTTCCTGGAGGAGGGCACTGCAGTCCACTCCAGGACTCTTGTCTGGAGAATCCCACGGACAGAGGAGCCTGGTGGGCTGCAGTCCATGGGGTCATGAAGAGTCGGGTACAACTGAGTGACATAGCATGCAAGCATGCAGGCAGAGTTCTCAGTCTTGACATCAAAGGTACAGTTCATAAATGGATAAACAGATAGATTGGACTTTATAAAAATAAAAAACTTTTGTTCTATGTAAGACCTAGTTGAGCGCATGAGAAGATAAGCTATAAACTTGGAGAAAAAAAATCTACAAACCCCAGTAGAAAAAAATCTACCAGTCCGGCATCTGATAGGGGACTGGTATCTAAAACATAAAAGAACTCTCAAAACTCAACAGTTACATATTAAAAGCAGAACAAATAATCCAATTATAAAATGAGGGAAAGTCACCATGGGCGTTCCACCAAGAGGATCTACAGACGGCAAATTAGCACATGAAAAGATGTTCAACATCATTAGCATTAGGAAAACGCAAATTAAAACCACAATGAGGTATCACTACCGGTTATTCAGAATGGCTAAAATAAAAAAACCCCAATCCGGCAGGAGGCAGAGAGATTGGATTTGCAGATGTGGCAGCTGGGAAAAGTAAAACAGAGGGCCCTCTGGACCCCACTTGGCAGCCTGAAAAACAACAGCTAAACGCGCAATTACTATATGACCCAGCAACTGCACCCCTGGGCATTTATCCCAGAGAAATGAACAGTTTTCTTCACACACAAACCTGTGCGTGAATGGCATAACAGATTCATTTATAGGAACCAAAGTGCAGGAGCAGCCCCAGATGTTCTTCAGCAACAAGGCAGCTGAGACACGCCCAGACCACGGACCGCTGCTCAGCCCCAGCAGCGAGGGGGCCGCCGGGTGAGCACCCAGGGGCCTGTGCTCAGTGAGAAACCCGGTCCCAGGGTTGCACATGGTGTGAGTCCATTTCTACGACATTCCAGAAGTGCAAGACTTGCAGAAATGGGCAAGAGGTTAGAATTTCCCAGGGTTGGGAGGTGTGGAGTGAGGGCACATGTCTGCATGTGGGTAGGTGTGCAGGTGAGTGTGCCTTGTGTGCACAGGTGTGCACCGTTGTCTGTGGGGGGGCGTCTGAGTGTACGTGTGTGCACACAGGTGTGCCCAGGTGTGAGTGTGCATGCACGGTGTGTATACAGAACGGCACAGATATTCACCCCTGTGCCACCTGTCCACCCCACTCCTGGCACCTGGCCCAAGGTGGGTGACTCCTCTGTTTCCTGGACCCAAGTGCTTTCTGGTAAAAACCATGTTTGAAATGGCTCTGGGAATGGGGTGGTGGACTCAACTTGGAGAGTGTTCAGTTTATACAGCATCTCTGTAGAGACTTTGTCAGTCACTTGTGGAAGCCTGTTCCTGGATTTAAGGAAACATAAAGTGAGCTCACACCTCCTGCATCAGCTCCCGCATCACCTCCTGCCTCTGTTCCTGCATCACCACCTGCCTCAGCTCCCGCATCATTACCTGCATCAAGGGTCAACATGCCTTTTAAACAGAGGACTCTTCTGTGCACTGTATTTAGAATATACCTTGATTAACTGAAAATTGTGTTTTGTACGACTTGTCAGAACAACAGTGATCAGCCGAGCAGAGCCCACGGTCACCAGCTCAAACAGCCGGGCTCCCCGCCCCCCACATCTGCTGGACAAGCTGCCGCTTGTATTCCGGAAATGAGGAGGTAGGAAGGACGGCGTCCCCTGCCACGTCAGAACGGGACTGTCTCGAGTCTCCCCTTCATGCTTCTGAAAACCAGTGGAGACACACCCTTCACAATCAGAGGGCCGACTCATGCCAACCCAGGCAAAGAAGACCCAGGAGGTCTTCTCACAGAGGGTCCCCAGAGCAGCACCCATCGTGCTCTGTTGTCCGCGGTGAGCTCTGAGTGGGGCCGTGCCCAGTGCCAAGTCCACTCGGTGTCCACACGGGCCGGGAGCCACATCCCACACCTACCTCCCCTGCAGGGAGAGCGGGGCTGGGACGGCCCACAGGGGCCCTGCCTGGGGGAGGGCGTCCCCTGGCTGCCGGGGCCCAGCCGGCCCTGGGCTGACGCTGACGAGACAGCTGGCTACAGCACCCGGGGGACCGCAGCTCAGCCAGCCGTGAGCAGAGTGGGAGGGACAGGGCCAGGGTTTTCAAGGAAAGCTGGGGGGTGCTGTTTAAAATCTGAGAGTGAAGCACGCAGCGACAGAGCGAGCTCTGCAAGCTTTGGTCAGAGGCCGGGCCAGCACAGCACTGACGTGTCGGCGCGCAGAGGCCCGCAGCTCACTCCTGACCCTGGCCTGATGCGGGCTGGGCTTCTCCAGGGTGGGGGCCTTCCTGTGGAAGCAGGGGGTGGGCCTGGCCTGGCTCATCAGTGGTACTGAGGGAACCTGCCCTGCAGAGTGGGTCCCGGAGAAGCGTCCACGCTGCTCCCGCACGGTCAGAGGGCAGGGCCAGGCCCTGGGGCTGGGGGCAGGTGGTCACTCCTCGTGAGGACGGAAGCTGGCCCGTGTGAGCTCGTCCCTCCACTGTCCACTGACCCTCACCTCCCGTCCAGCCCAGGTGGGCACTGGGCTGGGCCAGGGCTGAAGAGAACGCGGAGGCGTGCAGTGGGTACCCATCAGCATTTTGACAGACATGATCCTTGGTTTCTCGTCCGCGTGGTGAAGCTGGAGAACTGGTGATCGGCTACTCGGGCTTCATCAGTGCTGACAGACAGGTTACATCACTGCGCTGAGCGCGACTCAGCTAGGAGCTGGGCCGGGGCTCCTCGAGGCGAGACGTGCTCCAAGTAACGAGCTGTCATGGCTGCTCACGTTTGTTTGATTCTTGACGTCACCCTGGACTGATTTCCTGCAGAGACAGGCCTGCAAGGCTGGGACGGTGGGAGACGCCCCACGAGTCAGGGAGTCAGATGCCTCCCTGCAGAGCTGGCTGCAGGCGAGCGAGCGGGGGGCCAGCTCCTCAGGCACGGGCTGGAGCCCGGCCGCTCCCAGGCCTCGGGGGTTTCTTTCCATCCCCGGGAAAGTCAGGAATTCTGACAGCGCTTCTAAAGATGGCTCCTAAAGATGGCTCATCATACAGAAAGTGAACACCTAACGTAGCATAACCCATCATGGCCAGAGCATGTGGACCCGGCCTCAGGTCAAAAGTGCAAAATCACTGCCACCCCCTCCTCCGGCGCCGTCACTGTGTGGTGAGGTGGGGTCCCAAGTAAAGAGGAGCCAGGCCCACCCCACCCCTGTCCGTCCACACAGGCTGGACACCGCGTTCCTCCACTGGCACTCTGCCCTGGCCCGGAGGCCCCCTCCTGACATGAGCTCACATCTGGCCGGTTTAGGGATCAGTCCCCAAAGGCCGCCTGCTGGCTGGGCGAGACCCCCGTGGGGACTGCAGACTCAGCGGCTGCGGGAGCAGCGGGCGGACTCCAGCTGCTGCTGGCCCGGGTGGCTCGGCTGGACGGGCCACAGGCTCCGCCCTGGTCTCCCGGGACTGTCCTCTTCTGCCCCGGGCCCCATGCACCAGGAGACGGACACACTGCCCATAGGGCTAAGGTCCAAGGCCACAGTCAGAGAGCATGTCTCTGTGGGGGTCTGAGTTCCTTCTCCCGAGGAGATATGCACAGGAAAAGCTCAGCCAGCTATGGAAGAAGCACAGTGCATAATTCCATTCTCCAAGCTGTTATTAATTAAGACCCCAGGAGCCGTGTCCAGCTGGACGCAGCAGTGGCCGGACCTGCAGCCTCGGTTCCACACGGCTTCCACTCCAGCAGCCCCTGGGGAATTTCTGCTGCAAAGATGACAATCTTCCCTCAAGTTGTGCTGGTTTATTTTTATACCCAAAAGTGCTCTGAAAGAGGACGTTTTATTGTTTTGAAGATCTCACCTAATTGTGCTCATCTCAGTGATAATGTTTCTTAAGGTTTTTAATTTAAAAAGCCATGCAACTCATTTATTTTATAAATACAAAACCACTCAAGCCCCAGATGTATTTAAATGAAGAAGAATCAGCTTCCCTGATTGGCCTCATAATTCAGCACAGCTTAGAAAGTTTCAAACGCTGTGAATTTTCACATCAGAAGGACAGTGGGTAAACAGGTAACAGGCTGTTTGACGCCGAGCTCTGCGGAAGCTCGTTTTAAACACGAGGCAGCGCGTGACCCGACTTGCGTCGGCCGCGGGCTCATGGGCTCCGTGCCTCGTGCCGACACCTCGGTGCACAGCCACCTTCCATTGCAAGAGAGAGTCCCTCAAAAAGTTAAACCTAGAATTACCATGCGGCCCAGACGGGCCGCTTGATCCACAGGGGCCAAGAGTCAGGAAAAGCACTGATGCTCGTTAACGGAGGAGAAGGAACAGGCAAGAGGCGGCCCACCCACCCCGGGATGCCACTCAGCCGTGAGGCGCAGTGAAGCCCTGAGCCTCATACGACACTGATGGACGCTGGAAACGCTGTGCTCCGTGGAGCAGACCAGCCAGGGCAACGGATTACGTGAGTCCTTGCTACACAGAGCGTCCAGAAGAGGTAAATTCAAAGAGACAGAAAGCAGGTTCCTGTCGTCGGGCTTGGGGAGCAGGGAGGGGAGCTGCCTCGGGCCGGGGCCACCTCCAGGGATCAGAGGCTCCAGGAGGCCGGCCACACACAGTGAACGCGCAGTGCTGACCGGAACTGCCCCCAGAGCCCGCCGGCCAGGGGTAGGGGAGCTGGAACAGAAATCCCGTCAGAGGGGAGGGGAGTGTCTTCAGGGCACTCCACTCCGACCCAGAGGGAGGCTTGCCCCAGGAAGCAGGCTTTGAACAGGCCAGGAAAGCAGATATGCGTGAGCCCTGGGACAGCCCAGCCAACTCACCTCTCCAGGGTGGCCTGTTGAAGGGGTGGGGAAGGTGGAGAGGGGTGGGGGGCAGGGGCAGGGGGAGGGGAAGGTGGAGAGGGGTGGGGGGTCAGTGGGGGGAAGGTGGGGAGGGGCGGGGGGGAGGCCGCTTCCCTCCGACCAAGGTGCTGTCTGGGCCCTTCCGCACCATGAGGGACAACACAGAGAGCTCCCTGTCTCATCTGCACCAAGGAGATGGCAGCCTTTCAAGGGTTGCCCGTAATCAGCCATCACACTGAAGCTGAGCCAGGAGAGCTGGGAACGCTCCGATCCTTTCAGCTGGGAGTACCCCAATCTCTCCTTGAGAAGCCCAGGTATTTTACTGCAGAGGTTACCTTGAGGACTGAAAGTTAACACGGCGCCTGGATTCTGACGGAAAGAGACGAAGATGCGATGGCCGTTGGCAGCAGGCATGCTGCCCGGGGGAGGAAGCAGGCAGCCCCGCCAGGCCGGGCCCACCTCTCGGCCGCGTTCCCCAAGGGACGTGCTGACCTGGTAATGACGCTGCGGCTCTTCCGCTCAAAGCCCCCACGGCTCAGCCCTGACTTGGACAGGCAGGAGCGCCAAGGGCTGGGGCTCAGGCAGCCCCTCGCCCAGAGTCAGGCGAGGCCCCCAGGGGAGACCCTCCCCCTCCTCGGTCCTCAAGAGCGGGTGCTGGGCTGCGGGGGGACCTGGCGGGAGCAGGGGCTGTGGGCCAACAGACCCCAGGGACCCCAGGCAGAGCCCTTCCCGTCACTCGGGCCACGGGCACTGCAGGGGCTGAGCGCCCGGGGGAGGGTCCTGGAGCCCAAGGCGGCCCTGGGCCCTCTGCACCCAGTGACCGCCCAGGGCAAAGGGAGACGCCAGCCACACGGCCTGAGTCCTCTGGTTTTAGGCCTTGACGAGGGTCTCCTTGGGTTGTTCAGGCCGCTGGTTCTGCGAGCTGGGCTACACGATGCCCCTGGTGAGGATGCGTGAGCTTCGTGGGTGAGGACGTGGGGCCTGTGAGCCCAGCGGGGTGGTAGTTAATGGGGCGGAGCCTGGCAGCAGGTGGCCATTGGCAGGGCGCAGGGATCCCAAGGACCTGAGCCCTGTCCGGGACGCGCCCCTACCTGCGGCGTCCGCAACCCCAACCGGCTGTCTCCAGCCCTGTGTGCCCAGCCCCTGGGAGGCCTCGGGCAGCCCCGAACACACCCCTGGCTCTCCCCTCCAAGCTCCCCACCCTGTTCCTCCTGGAGCCCCTGGGGCTGGCGGGACCCTCCCCAGCTCTGTGTCCAGAGATGCAGCCGACGCTGAGCAGAGCCTTGGAGCTCCCTGTGGACCCGTGAGAGCCCGTTTTCTGCCTGTCGGCTCCTCCCAGAGCTGAAGACCCATCCAGTCTCTGCAGGGCCGGCCCAGCTGGCTCCTCAGGACATGAAGCTGGTGTGGGTTCCCCTGCCCAGATGCGTCTCCTGGAACTGAGCCCTTCCAGCTCCGTGTGTGATCTTTGGAGCGTCAGAGGGGCGGGCTGTAAAAGTGCCCCAGCTTCACCTCTGAGGAAGAGAGCAGGGCGGCTGAGACCCCAGGGGACTTGGCCCTTCACACCTGAACACTAGCACCCTGTCCAGATCCTCTGGGGTCACCAGGCCCCACCGCAGGAGCTGTGCTTTCCCCAGAGTCAGGGGAGGGGCAGGCATGGACCCTGGAACTGAGAGTGAGGGACCCAGTGGGCAGGGGCGATCCTGGGATCCAGAGGAGCCGCTGGGCTGCAGAGCCCGCCAGGACCAGGCATCTGCCTGCAGCACCGTCTCCTCCCAGACTGTCCCAGAGGGGCCTGTGCTGTCCACTCTGCTCGGCAAGCACGACCCCCGTCACTGCCCAGCAGACGAAGAAGGTTCCCGAGAGCCTCCAGCGCCAGACTCCAGCAGCCTCGCCTGCAGACCAGCTTCGCTGAGCAGTCCAGCCCATGTCATCACCACTGAAGCAGTGAAGGACCCCCTGGACAGCCTGGGCGCCCACGGGACCCAGGAGGCCATCTGCCCGGGAGTACCAGCCGTGCCTCGGGAGCCTGGGCACTAGCCGGCAGGAGGGCCCACAGCCGCCAGCAGAGCCCCGGCTTCCTGGGGGCCCACCCCCGACCTCCACCCGGAGCTGTGGCCAAACCCAGCCCAGCCGGGCCAGGGACCCTGTGCCCAGAGAGTGGTCCTCCCGCCAACAGGACGGGCTTCCGGCCTCAGACCCATCCCAGGCGTCCCTCACAAGAGCCACGCAGCTCCCCTGCGGACCCTCGAGAGCCACACAGACGGCCAGCCCGTGTCCGTGAGGGCGGATTACGAGCTGGGAAGAAATCCCTTCCTTTGATGAGGACGCGGGGCCGCCCTCCGCCCTCCACAGCAGGGAGGCTCCCGATGAGAGACCCTCCCCCACCGCCGGACCTCCTCTGAATCGCCCTGCGCCGTGGTCTCCGGGGGCCAGGAACCCTTCACAGGCTGCGCGGGACCGAGGGAACGCAGCCCGAGGCGCCTTCCCAGCTAGTTTAACCTGGACGGCGGTGCTTTCTACGGAAGGAGCAGGGGCTGGCTCCTCTCTTGCTCCATGGTTTCCGCCACTGATGGTGAAATCCGTCTTCAAAAATCTAATGAAACCCAGTAATAAAGCTTTGGTAGATTACATATTTATAGCGTTCTGGGTTGGAACTCTTCAGAAGCTGGCTGGCGGGTTGGGTTTGTTACCATCTATCTACACAGTAGCCTTTACGAGGCGCCCGTCACAGGAAGGGGCCAGGTTCTCACACCGCGGGCTGGACGCACCAAGCCCTCCTGACACCCGCTGTCTGTGGGGCTCACTTTAACCCCACGCGTTACTCAGACACACCTGCAGCCCTGAGTGCACTCCAGCGCCTCGGTGCAACCTCGAGGGCCCGGGGGTCTCGCAGGCCCGGGGAGGGGTCTCGCGGGCCCGGGGGAGGGGTCTCGCGGGCCGGGGAGGGGTCTGGCGGGCCGGGGAGGGGTCGCGGGTCGGGGGAGGGGTCTCGCGGCCCGGGGAGGGGTCTCGCGGGCCGGGGAGGGGTCTCGCGGCCCGGGGAGGGGTCTGACGGGCCGGGGAGGGGTCGCGGGACCAGGGTGGGGTCTCGCGGGTCGGGGGAGGGGTCTCGCGGGCCGGGGAGGGGTCTGGCAGGCCCGGGGGAGGAGTCTCGCAGGCCTTGGGGTCTGTGGGCACTTGTGCTGAACGGGGCCGGCCAGCGCTGGAGTGGCTTCCTCAGGAGGCTAGACTGGTCCCTGAGAGTCTCCAGCTGCCTGCCCTCCCTGGGGTCCCCCGGACGACCCCCCTGGCCTGACAGCATCAGCAGGCCAGGCGATGGGAGGCAGGTCCAGAATCAGCTCACGGCCACACTCGCCCCGCCAGGGGACACACGGACGTTTGCGGGAAGGAGGCAGTCAGCCTGGCGCCCTCTGGGGCTGCGGGGCAGCTCAGGACAGGGGCACGCTCACCTACAGGCATGGGGGTCCAGGTGGTGCCGGGGATGGGCAGTCCTGCTTCCCCCGCCTGTTCTCCCAGCAGGGCTCCCCGGCCCAGGGTCCTCGGCGGGGGCTCCCGCAGGCTCACAGGACGCCTGGGCCTGTTCCTCAGCGCTCGCAGCTCAGCGCTCTTCCTGCTGGCTCTCTGAGGCCCCGATGCCCATTCTGTCCCCCCCGGCTTCCTGCCGGGCACTGGGAGCCGGCCGAGCCCACGCACCCTTGGCCAGAGACCAGCAATGGACCGCTATTTCCAGAAATCTTAGATAGTCACACCGTGCAACAGGAGTGAGGGCCTCCCGAAACCCCCTGGAGTTGCTCCTGACGGGGGTGACAGGCACCATCAGAAAGAAAGGCCTACACCCCCAAACCCAGTCCCGCAACAGCTTTTCAGAATCCTGCAAGAAGGACTGGACGATCTGGAGACGATCGCGCTGTTGAAGAGAACCTGGGCCCGGCTGGGCGAGGGCGGGGGACAGTCTGATCCCAAGAGACGACAGTGAGGCTCCTTTGGCGTTTCGCCTGTCAGAGCACCTGGGCCTCTCAGGCAGGGGGAACCGGCTCCCCCGCGGCAGGCAGCCGGGAGGACCTGACCTGGGGCTGCTCCGGGGCTGCTCAGGGAGCCCTCGCCCCCGCGCCCCCAGCTGCCTCGTGTTCATCTCCTCACCGAAGTGCTGAGGCCTTAGATGTCAACAGCAGGACGATAGCGACAAGACTAGGGAAGAGACCTTCCCAGGGGACGGCTGTGGAACCAGCTTCATCTTCTCGTCTCCGCCCCACGGGGAGGACCAGTCGCGTGGAGACCGAGCCTGGCTCCCCGAGGTGTGGGAAGCCTTCAGGGGTTCCCACAGAGGAACCCTGAAGCGGGCAAAGTCTGGTTTAAAGTGACTTTTGATTCATCACGAAGACTTTTCAGATTCTGTTTTGGAAGGCTGGGCCCCAGGGGACCACAGCTGCTAAGACTTGGATTCACATCATCTGATTGACGCTCCAGAGGCACCCCCAACCACAGCAGTGCTTGCCCTCATCCTGCCGCTGCCTCATCCACCCACATCCACCCGGATCCTGGTCTACACTGCCTCATCCACCCACGTCCACCCGGATCCTGGTCTACACTGCCTCATCCACCCACGTCCACCCGGATCCTGGTCTACACTGCCTCATCCACCCACGTCCACCCGGATCCTGGTCTACACTGCCTCATCCACCCACGTCCACCCGGATCCTGGTCTACACTGCCTCATCTACCCACATCCACCCGGATCCTGGTCTACACTGCCTCATCCACCCCAGGTCCACCCGCATCCTGGTCTACACTGCCTCATTCACCCACGTCCACCCGGATCCTGGTCTACACTGCCTCATCCACCCACATCCACCCGGATCCTGGTCTACACTGCCTCGTCCACCCCAGGTCCACCCGGATCCTGGTCTACACTGCCTCATCCACCCACATCCACCCGGATCCTGGTCTGCTCTTCCTGGTCCACCCCAGGTCCACCTGGATCCTGGTCTGCACTGCTCGTGGTCGGGCGGGGAGGAGGTGTCTGGGGAGCCCTGTCTCCAGCCACACGTGGGGCAGGTGTGGGAAGTGGGAGGCTGTTCTGTACAGTTGGGGCTGAATTGATTGAGCCCAGACAGCCTGGGACACGGGGAGAGGCTCTGACCCTGTGAGCCTGTGACACGGGCGCCTCTGGCTGATGCCGACTTCTCGGGGTTCTCTACGTCAGGGCTCTGCCTGAAAGTCGTGAGTCAGCAGCTTCCTCTGCAGGAGGTGTACAGCCCACCCGTCACCGTGGGGGGCACCAGCTGGTGCCTCAGCTCTGGCCATGCGCACACGTGGCTGCAGACCCCACACGGCGCACAGGTCGGGGGTCTGAGCTGCTGTGACGGGCGCCATCCTTGTCTCCTTTGATCGTCGCTGGCGCCGGCCGCCCCAGCCCGCCCTCAGCCTCAGGGAGCTCCTATTGCTCTCAGAGCCCGTGCCCTCTGCCCTGGGCCACACCTGTGCCCCCTCCCATTCCCACCACAACGCTGGGGCTCGAGTCCCTTTGGAGGAATTTAGACAGTGAGGCTCTGTGTGTGTGGTGTGTAAGCTGTGAGTGTGATATGTAAGTGTGATGTGTGGTCTATGAGTGTGTAGGGTGTGAGTGTGGTGTGTGTGACATGTGGTGTATGAGTGTGTAAAGTGTAAGTGTGGTGTGTGAATGTGAACTGTGTGGTGTGTGAGTATGTAGGGCATAGGTGTGATGTGTGAGTGTGTAAGGTATGAGTGTGTATGGAGTGAGTGTGGTGTGAGTGTGCAAGGCACGAGTGTGGTGTGTAGGGCGTGCCTATGTGAGGTGTGAGCATGGTGTGTGAGTGTGAAACATGGTGTGTGAGTGTAAGATTTGGGAGGGAGGTGTGTGTGGTGTGTGTGTGTAAGGTGTGTGTGGTGTGAATGTGAAGTGGTGTGAGTGTGTAAGGTATGGGTGTGTATGGTGTGAGTGTGGTGTGTAAGGTGTATGTGAGGCATGAGTGTGTAAAGTGTAAGGCGTGAGTGTGTGAGGTGTGTGTAATGTGTGAGCATGTTGTGTGAGTGTGAAGCATGGTGTGTGAATGTGTAAGGTGTGAGTGTGGTGCATGAATGTGTGGTGTGTGTGAGGTGTGAGTGTGTGAGGTGTGAGCATGTAAGGTTTAGTGTGTAAGGTTTGGGTGTGTTTGGTGTGACTATGAGGTGTGTAAGGTGTAACTGGTGGGTGTGTGAGGTGTGGGTGTGTGAGGTGTGGGTGTAGTGTGTGTAAGGCGTGTGTGAGGTGTGAGCATCGTATGTGGGTGTGTAATGTATGAGTGTAGTGTGTGTGTGAGCTGTGTGTGTAAGATTGAGTGTGTAAGCTGTGAGCGTGGCATGTGAATGTGGAGTGAGGTGCATGAGTGTGTAAGGTGTGAGTGTGGTGCGTAAGATGTGAGCATGGTGTGTGAAGTATGGTGTATGTGGGGCGTAAGTCATGTGTGTATGGTTGAGTGTGTAAGGTGTGAACGTGGTGTGAGTGTGAACCGTGCTGTGTGAGTGTGTAAGGCGTGAGTGTGTGAGGTGTGGGTGTGACACGAGTGTGTAAGGTGTGAGTGTGTACGGTTGTGTGTAAGCTGTGAGCATGGTGTGTGAGTGTGAAGTGAGGTGTGTGTGTAACGTGTGAGCGTGGGCACACGCAGACAGAAGCTCCCGTCCACGTGGCCCCCAGCCCCGCCGGCCTCCCTGGGCTCGGGCTCCCTGTGGCGCCACCAAGGCGCTGGCCGCTGGATCTCACCGCCTCGGCCCGGCCGCTGCGAGCGGTCGCAGAGGCGTCAGTGAGCCCGACCTCCACGGAAGGGGAGGAAGAGGAGCCCCGGGTCTAGCCCGGAGCTCAGTCCCAGCCCCCCGGTCGACCAAACCGACCCCGTGACCCGGCGCCGGGCCCCCGCTGGTCCCTGTTCCTGCCCGGCTTGGCGGGAACTGTGCCCTTGGAGCCCGAAGTGCCTGTGGACGAGTTACAGCGGCCACGGGCGCTCTGCAGGCCAGCGGGCCATGTGGCGGCTTCTTCAGAACCTTTTACTACAACCTCCTGAGAAGGTGCGTTTGACCAGCCGGCCCTGGCCTGGGTGGAGAGGCGGGGGTCCTGCAGCACTGCCCCCCACGGCGGCCCCGGGGCCTGCCGGGCAGCATGGGGGCTTCCAGCCGGGACCCTCGCTCACGGCCACGTGGTCCCGCATGGCACTGCCCTGTCCACGGGCACGCGGGTGAGGCCGTGTTCAGAGGCCGAGGACTGGCTCTTCCAGCCCTGCCCCCACGGCATCCTGGCCCATGACGCCCACCCTTGCTGCTCAGCCAGTGCCCACTCGTGGCCTCCCTGAGCCAGGGCCCCTCACCCAGCCCTGCTCAGCAGGCTCGGCCCCCGGGGGTCTTTCTGAAGAGAGGGGTCCGGGAAGGCTCCTTCCTGGGGCAGGTGACACCCTGTTCCACGGCTGGGGGAGAGGCTCAGAGAAGAACCTGCGTGACCTCCGACCCTTCCTCCTCCCAGTCGCTGCCCACTCCCAGGCCACCTGGCCCTGCCAAGCTCCCCTGAGTCCGGAAAGGGGGCCTGATCCCGTGCAGCTCCAGGTCCCCCGTGCAGCTGACGTCCGGGTTACAGGGGCTGGTTTTCTGTCCGAGGGGGTGTTCAAAAGCAACGCCCCCTCACAGACTCTGCAGGACTGACACCCACCGGTAATGGACTTTTTCCGAATTTCTCCTTCCTGCAGAAATAAAATGAATTCCATATGCAGAATAAAATATTCATGCACAGCTTTTTATTAGGTTGAGAGCCCGCAAGATGAAGGATGACACTGTGCCCGAAGGCAGTGCTGTGGAGACCGTGTCCCGGGGGCTGTGCCTGGGTCCCGGGGCTGCCTGAGGACGTTGGCAGGCAGCCAGGATGGTGTCCGCCAGAGCTGGGCATCTTCACGGCCCAGCGGCTCAAACACAGCGACCCCTGAAATCCGCAGAAAGTCGGCTCCTGCCCTCGTGAAGTCCCGGCACGTCCAGAGCCGGCTGGAGCCCCCGGTGCACCCAGTGCCTGTGGCGTCGCTGTGGGTCACGCGCTCCCACCACGTGGGACCTGCCAGCGCAGCCCTAAGCCCCCTGCTCTGGGCCTCCGGCTGCCCCCAGCTCACCAGCTACCCTAGGTGCGAGCCTGGCCCCCTGCGGTGTGCTCCCCTGGTGAGGGGAGTGCTCCATCCAGCGGGATCAGGACCCAGGGGTCAGGAACCCCGCCTGGGCCCTCAGACCCCGGGCCCAGCCGTGGCTGTGACAGCCGCTCCTCCCTGAGCCTACACCCCATGAGGAACGTGCCTGGTACCCTTGGAGGCCTGAGGAATGAGGGCACTTGAGGGGCATCCGTCTGAGGTCACGGGTCCTGAGATCTGCAGGCAGGCTGGGTGTTCACATCTCCTCCCCAGGGCAGGGTAGCAGGGCAGCAGGCCTCCATGGGGTGCCAGCGGCCAAAGCAGCCAGTGCAGGCGCCCAGCGGAGGGAAGGGCCCAGGCTCCCCATCAGGCAGAGCCTGCCGCGCCGACCTGCAGCAGGTCCCGTGGGAGAATCGCCCGGCCACGGGACCCTAGGGAGCATCAGGACAGAGTCCTGGCTTGAGTGGAGCTCAGGAACATTCCAGTCATTTACAAAGGCCAATCGTTTCCTTCTGCAGGCGGCCCAGACTTGCTCAGGGCCTGGGGGGCACCTGGGGAGGCCAGGTGACTTCAGGGGACCCTTCCACCTGAGGGCCATCTGCATAGGATCAGCGCAGCCCTGGGGTGTGGGGGCCTTCCCTGCTGCAGGGCCAGGCTGGGCTCCACCCGCAGAGTCTCAGAGCGTCGGGACCACAGACTCCCGCTCACACTGTGGGCGGGGCAGCGGGGGCCGGGACGAGGGCCCCATCTTCCTGCACACACAGGCTCTGCAAGGCCCCCGGCCCCCAAGACCCCCTTTAGAGCATCGGCCTCACCTGCATCTGGGGCCTTGCTGGACCCAGCCGGCTCCCTGACCTTTCCGGCCCGGGTCTTGTGCCCACAACTCCCTGCCCCCGATGCCCCGATTCACTGCATCTTCAGCAGGAGGTTTCACCTGCGGCTGGTGCTCCCACCACCGCCCCTTCCCCAGAGGCTGAGGACAGAGGGAGGCGGGGGAGCCAGCGGCCAGGGATCCTATCCTTCCCAGAGAGGCCCGCTCACAGCCCAGGTGGCTTTAAGGGGCTGAGACTAGGCAACTCATGGAGCGTAACAACACCTGACAAGCCTTATGTCTAAATGTGTCCACTCAGGCTGCAAAAGGGCCTTATGTAACCCAGGCCGGTGTGCTTACTAAATTATGGTGAAGCTTAGAGAGGAGAGGGAGGCGGGCAGGGGAGAGACAGGGAGTGAGGAGGGGAGAGACAGGGAGAGACAGAGAGACAGAGAGACAGAGAGAGACAGGGAGAGACAGGCAGATAGCGAGCGAGGGAGGCGCCTCACAGGCCCTTGGCCACCTGTCAACAGTGTCGCCCGGGGGTGGGGTCACCCTGCTGGCGAGAGTCAGGGTCCCCCAGGGGTGGGGTCACCCTGCTGGCGAGAGTCAGGGTCCCCCAGGGGTGGGGTCCCCTCTGCCTGTGGCGCCCCTGCCTCATGGGGAGGGCTCTGTCCCAGCCAGCTGGGCTCGCCCGCTCCCGGGGCCGGGGGAGCCTGTGAGTGGAGCCGGGCGATTCTGGTGGGGCCGCTTCTCTGCCTGAAGTTGGGGAAAGCCTCCGGCACCAGTGGGCCTCTGGTCATCGGTACCCCAGCTGGTGCGGCCCCTCTGAGGCGACAGCCTGCAAGTGGCTGGGCCTCTGTCCCTGATGGAGGAGCTGGGCGTCCAGACACCTGAAGGTGTCACAGGCAGCAGACCCCCAGGTCTCGGTCAGCGCCCCTTCAGGGCTGGGATGGATGGGCAGGGCTTGCACCCTGGTGCTTCAGCTGGAGTCTTGGCCCCAGATGGCAGCTGAAACCGGCCACGAACGCCCCACAGAATGGGCTTGGTCACCTCCGAGACCTGGTGCCCCTGAGTCCAGCCCAGCCCACAGCCTTGTGTGCCCAGCTCCCCCAAAACACATGTCACTGGAGCAATAGAAATCACTCAACCTAAAAATAAAGAGAAAATGATTTTCATCAATGAGCAGAGCATAACTACATCAAGCGGCTTAACATACAGCTTATTGGAGCCTCATAAGTCGAGCAGAAAGACACTGGGGCAGAAAAAACTTGAAGACACAAAGGCCAAATTTCTTAAACTTGATGAAAAACATAAATTTACAAACCCAAGAAACCTGGCAGGGTAATACCAAGGCCATGCTCCATAGGCCCCAAATTAACCAATTATTGTAATCAATCAACCGAATAATTAACTATGCTAATTGTTTAAATTATGGCAAGATTCAGGTTTGACTTTTCCAAGCCAAGTAACTGGAGTTCTATATTTCCTGAGCTGTTGACACAGACACGTGATGAAGTAACATGTACTCTTTCCCGTTTGGCTACTGAACCGTCCGAGGCTGCCCCCTTGGCTAATACCTCTGGCTGCAGAGTTTATAGATTTTCACTGTAATTGCAGAGTTTGCAGTGGTCAAGTCCCTTCCAACAAAGTTCAAGTACAGTTTTTCTTGATGTTTCCTCCAGTAAAGGAAGTCTCCGGCTTCTGCTCTATGGGGCCCCTGGTCTTCTGCAGGGCGCAGGGGCACAGAGGTTTGGGAGCCTGGGGGGAAGAGGCTTTGAATCCTGCGTCCGTGCCTGACAGCTGGACTGCAGTCGTGATCACTCAGGACAAAGTCCGGCGGGGCGTCCCCCTCGGGAGGCAGGGAGGCGGCTGAGAAGCGGCGCCTCTGTCTGGCATCAGACATCCAGGGCCTGATGAGAGCTTTTCTTTTCTTCTGTGGAAACAGAGGAGCAAAGCTCAGCCCTGGAGCAGATCACAAACCCGGTTTCCGGGTCTGCGAGCGGCTGGCCAACCTCCTGCGTCTGAGCTCGATGCCCCACTCGAAGGCGGGATGGACGCAGCCCTCGGCGGGTCCTCCTGCTGCAGAGCGCCGTCTCCGACAGCGTCACCACCATCACGGGGTCCTGCACCCTGAGAGGCCCGCCCACAGCAGGTGAGAGGCTTACCACGCATCAGCTCCCACGTGTGGAGAGGGGCGGTCAGATTCTCAGCGACTCCAAGCCGGAAACGTGGAAGGGAAGCTGTGAACACTGGTTTGGAGAGCCACGGGCAGACATTTGGGGAAACATTTGGGATTCGGGGTTCGGTCCAGTTTGCAGGGAGATGACGAAACCTCGGAGACGGCCAGTGGACTGGGTCTGATAACGGGCATACAATCGTTTTCTACTGAAACACAGATTTCAGGAAACCCAGAACACATCTTCACCAAGGATAATCACAGTGAGACTGATTTGTTTGCAAAATAGGTCTCGTCTCATCGCACTTGGCCCAGTTATTGGCTCAAGCACAGCAAGAACAGTGGTTCTCTGCAAAACCTCGAGCCGACATGAGCTTCAGCAGCTCCAAGGAGCGCTACTGGGTCTGTGAAGGCAGTGATGAGAAATCTCAGGTCAGACAGTGAAAGGCCTCTCCAGGGACTTCCCTGGCGGTCCAGGGCTTAAGACTCCTTGCTTCCACTGCGGGTGGTACCCATTCCAGCCCTGGGTGGGGAACTGAAGATCCTTCATGTCACGAGGTGCAGCCGGAAAAATAAAAACCTGTCCAGCTTAGGAAGCCAAGGACTCACCCAGGTGTGTCCTCTTATAAGTAGAACAAATTTTTATTTAATTTATATAAATCCCTATATTGCCATGAACATAATATTCAGTAAGAGTTTCTGAATTCTGGAGGGATCAGGCCGGGAGGGGTTCTCCTGGTGGCTCGGTGGTAGAGAAGCTGCCTGCCAACGCAGGATCCATCCCCGGGTTGGGAAGGTCCCCTGGAGGAGGAAATGACAACCCGCTCCAGTATTCTTGCCTGGAGAACCCCATGGACATCGGAGCCTGGCGATCTACAGTCCATGGGGCAGCAAAGACTCAGACACAACCGAGAGACTGCGCATGCAGGCAGGGAGACAGGGAAACGTTTCATTTCTTTTCATACAAAAGCACGCTTTACCAAATTGCTGCAAGTTACAGAAGAAAAAAAAAAGAGAGAGAAAAGAGATTTTGCAGATCTGGAGTACTAAACATCAAAGACCCAACAGCATGTCAGAGAAAAAGTTGTAAGAAGTATAATCGTCCTCATCAGGTCATGCAACTAATTCTTTCTTAAAAACTGTCTACTTATTGGGCCGCACCGGGTCTTCATTGCGGCAGGCGGGTGCTTTATTCGAGGCGCGCGTGCTCCTAGCTGTGGTGTGGGCAATCTAGTTCCCGGACCAGGGATCGAACACGCTGCCCCCGACACCCGCCTCCCACCCCCCGCCCCGTGGGAGCATGAAGTCTCAGCTCCTGCACCACCAGGGAAGTTCCAGGTAATTAATTGTTGTTTTGCTCAATTTGAGGTTGGCAGTTTCATGAATCAATTTCCCCTTAAGAGTTTTAGCAATTCTTTCTAAGTTCAATGGTATGACCTGTAAAGTTACCAGACGCCTGTATTCTACAGTACTTGTTAGAATTCTTTCTGTGAAGAGCCTTGCGGATGAAGCACTGTTTTCTGCTGCTGATTAGAAACGCTTTCAGAAAACAAACAAACAAATGTAAAATAGTAACTGTGAACAACAAAAGCTGTAAAAACAGCCATGGCTAAGAATCTAGTGAGAGTTCACGGTAAAGAAAATGATGTGATTGGCAAGTAAATTTGGTTATTTCTGTGACATACTTAATATTTTAAAATAATAATTGGAAATATGACGGATTATATGGACAATAAGGACATTAACAGGTTTTTAGAAATTCTGTATGTTCTTTCAGAATATTAGCAACAGTGGCTCAGATGGTGAATAACCTGCCTGCACCGCAGGAGACCCAGGTTCGATCACTGGGTCAGCAAGATCCCCTAGAGAAGGAAATAACCACCCACTCCAGTTTTCCTGCCTGGAAAATCCCATGGAGAGAGGAGCCTGGTGGGCTACAGGCCATGGGGCTGCAAAAGAGTCGGACACCCCTGAGGGCTGAGCACACATCCCACTTAAAGTTTTCTTTGGGAATTTCGTCGCTCTTTCATGTGAGGCTTATTCCTGGGCATCCGATCTCTGTTATTGCTGTTACTGTGATTGCTGTAAAGTGGGCCATTTCCCCCTTTTCTCCTAACTGGCCGTTTTCTAATGGGCACTCTGTGGATTGTTACAATCCACTCTGCAGCTGGCCTTCTGGAATTTTCTTATTTGTAACAGTGTCCTGGCGTGTGCAGGTATGGAACGACACCACCCTGAAATAGCAGTGGTTTTTACCTCTTTCCTCATTTTGACACCTCTTATTCCTTCCCTTTGTCAAATGACATCAAGGTGGTGAGGAACACTCCAGTATAGTCCAGTCTCCTAGAGAATCGCATGGACAGAGGAGCCTGGCAGGCTGCAGTCCCTGGGGTTGCACAGAGTCGGACGTGAGTGAGTGACCAGCGCTTTCATTTCACTTTTTCGCTCCACACCAATAGGACCTAAAGACGGTTATTAACCATTGTTTCTACTGGACAGCGGAGAAGGCGATGACACCCCACTCCAGTACTCTTGCCTGGAAAATCCCATGGACCAAGGAGCCTGGCAGGCTGCAGCCCGTGGGGTCGCACAGAGTCGGACGTGAGTGAGTGACCGGCGCTTTCATTTCACTTTTTCGCTCCACGCCGATAGGACCTAAAGACGGTTATTAACCGTTGTTTCTACTGGACAGTGTCCTCCTTGTCATTTAACAGATCAAATCAGCCTGATTAGTCCACCATCCTCTCTATAAGGAGAGAGAACGAGTCTGAGATTCCCCACACTCTGGAAAATCCCAAAGATAATTCGAGGCCAAAGAGACTCCATTTAGAACTTGATTTGGGGAAGTTTGTTGAAAATGTTAGTTGCCTACTCATCCAGCTCTTTGCAACTCATGGACTGTAGCCTGCCCGGCCCCTCTGTCCATGGAATTTTCCAGGCAAGGAGGCTGGAGCGGGTTGCCATTTCCTCCTCCAGGGGTCTTCCCGACCCAGGAATCGAACGGGGGTCTCCTACACTGCAGGCAGACTCTTCGCCATGGGAGCCACCTTGGCGTGGAAACACGGATGGTAAACTGGTGCGGCCTCTGTGGAAACAGTGCGGAAATCCCTCAACAAGCTGGAAGGAGGGTGCGTGTGGCCCAGCGAGCCTGCTTCCAGGAGTTTATGCTGATTTTATGTGGCGAGGTGACTCTGGGAAGGTGCCCGAGGCTGGGGGCCGGATTCCCAGGGAACCCACCGGGAGCGGAGATGGACGTCAGGATACCCACAGTGCCTGGCGGGGATGCGAGCCCCCCACTCCTCACACAGTGAATCCTTGCAGGTTTGTGATCGCTTTTACTAAAATCCTGAAATGAACTTGAACTAGGACTTCAGTGGGTTGAATGTTGTCCCAGGGAAGGAGTGTCTGCGTCCTGGCCTCTGGTCCCCGTGGACGTGACTTTATGGACGTGACAAGTGCAATTCAGGGCCTGAGATAAGATCGTCCTGGGTTTAGGGTGGACCCTAAATCCAGCCACTGGCGTCCTCCTGAGAGGAAGGGGAGGGGTATCTGAGACAGAGACGTGACGGGGCAGGAGTCCTGTGACGACGGGGCAGAGGCAGGAGGGATGTGGTCACCAGCCGGGGACGCTTGGGGCCCTAGGAGCTGGGGGAGGCGGGAAGGAGCCTCCTGGAGCCTCAGTGGGGTCAGGGCCTCGTGCACACTTTGCCCCAGGAGGCTGTCAGCTTGTGCTGGTCTGCGGGGTGGCCTCAGGAGGCCGATGCGTGGACGCCTGTCCCCCCGGCCCACCTCCCTTCTGACCTGAGGCTCTGGGGGTGTTCCTGGAATCACCGCACCTGGGCAGGTGTTGGGGGGCCTTGGGGCTGCGTCCATTCAGAGGCGACTTTGTGCCCAGGAAGTGAAACCCAGCCTCCTCCCTGCTCCCAACCCCGTGAGCACACGGGACACCCCCCACAGGGCAGAGGGAAGGACGGACCACTTGAACAGGCCTCTGCAGAAGCCAGTGGGGCTCAGAGTCACTCGGGAGAGTGGCCTGAACAGAACTGACACACACAGAACGGGCAACAAAAAGCCCTTATATTTTTCACTTTCAGCCGTTGGCACTCACAAGCACTTCATTCCGTCTGCACTTCGGGGGGGAGGTCTTTAAATTTTAATTCCAGTCTCAGGACAGAGGGCCGCTGCTCTACTTTTTTCCTTGGAAAAGATTGGGAGCGTCTCACCAAGAGAAAAGCCATGCTCTTCATCAATAATGGAATGCAGACAAGCCACTGAGGCTGAATTTTTCAAGCTTCCATGAGTATTTCCATGAATAATGAGAGATCCTCAGATGGCCACGTCCGGGCCAGTGGGGCCGGGCTGCCCTCTCCCTGACTCTCCTGATGCCGTTTGTTTAAAACTAATGCCAGTGGTTTCATCCCCCAATTCACTGAAGACAGACATGGGTGAAGGTGACACCAGAGAGCCGTCTGTCATGAGCTCACATCGACCGTCCTCAGAAGACAGGGTGATGAGGCGGGCCTCGGGCTGGTGCAGCTGCGGGGCGTGGGCCACAGCTTCCTTCTCCTGAGTGCTCAGAGGGGCCTGGTGGAAGCTGGCGCCTCCCGCCTCCCCCGGGCAGGCCGCCGTCCTGCACGCAAGTCCGTACACCGTCCCCAGCCCTGCTGTCAAGAGTCAACCGTATGTTTCCACAGTAAAGCTGAGTGGACTAGGCCAGCTCTTACCCACACCCACCGCCCCCCCGCCCCGCCCCGCCTACTGGTATTATTGTTGGAGTTACCAATGACGCACAGCCTAATTTATCAGTTTGCGCTTGTTCAGTCACTCAGTCATGTCCAACTCTTTGCGACCCCATGGTCCGCCAGGCTCCTCTGTCCATAGCATTTCCCAGGCAAGAACACTGGAGTGGGTTGCCATTTCCTACCCCAGGGGATCCTCCCGACCCAGGGATGGCAGGTGGATTCGTTACCGTCTAAGCCACCTGGAAGCCCTTCAGTTACATCAGGGAGGATTGGCATCTTTGTAATACTGGGTCTTTCCATCCAAGAATACGGCAGTCCTTAGTTTCTTCCAGCCTTCTTTCTGGATCTTCAGTGGCATTTAAGGGCTTCCTCAGCGGTCCCAGGGAAGCGTTAGTTGCCCAGTCGTGTCCGACTCTTTGCGACCCCATGGACTGTAGCCCACCAGGCTCCTCCGTCCTTAGACTTCTCCAGGGAAGAACACTGGAGCGGGTGCCCGTTCCCTTCCCCGGGTGGAAGCCCATCCCCTTCCCGACCCAGGTGGTAAAGAATCCGCCTGCCAATGCCAGAGACAGAGAAGGGCTCGACCCCTGGGCCGGGAGATTCCCTCCTGGAGGAAGAAATGACAGTCTTCCTGTCTGGAGGACCCCCACGGACAGAGGAGCCTGGCGGGCCACAGTCCACGGGGCCACAAAGAGTCAGACACGACTGAGGGTCTGAGCACACACAGCATTTAAAGTTTTCTTTGGGGACTTCTTCCCTCTTTCATCTATCTAAAGCAGCATAGATGTAAGTGTATAGAATCTAACACAGAAAACGTTCGATCTATGTCATTGCTGTTATTGTGGTTACCGTAAACCGGCCATTGCCCCCTTTTCTCCTAACTGGCCATTTTCTAACAGGAAGTCTGCGGATTGTTACAACCCACTCTGCAGCTGGCCTTGTGGAGTCCTTCTATCTGTAACCATGTCCCTGGAGTGTGCAGGTATGGAACCACACCACTCGGAAATAGCAGTGATTTTCACCTTTTTTCTCACTTTGGCCTCTTATCCTTTCGCCAAATTATGTCCAGGTGGTGAGAGCTCTGTCGTGTTCCAGCTCAGTGGCTGACATATCCCCCATGCAGGATGCTTCCCTCATAGGTCAGTTGGTAAAGAACCCGCCCACAATGCGGGAGATCCGCGTTCGATCCCCGGGTTGGGAAGATCTGCTGGAGAAGGGAGAGGCCGCCCACTCCAGTGCTCTGGCCTGGAGAGTGGACGGTACAGTCCTTGGGGTCGCAAGGAGTCGGGCACGACGGAGTGACTTTCACTCACCTATCAAGCAGGATCTTGGAAAATGCTCATTTCTACATAATTGATTTAGGGATGCCTTCTACACATCTGGAGAAGGCAATGGCAACCCACTCGGAAATAGTTATGTTTTTTTCTGTTTGAGCTGGTAACGTGCTGGTTGAGAAGAATAGACTCCCCAGTGTTAAACCGTCACTGAGTCCCCAGGATGATCCTGCCAGCTCACGCTCAGCCTTCTTTACGTGGTACTGCCCTTCTACTACTGTTTTATTTGAGGTTTTCACACTGACATTCACAAATAAGACTCGCTTGTAGCTCTTAGGTTCGTTCTCGCTTTGTCGAAATTGGGTGTCAATATTGTTCTGCCTTCATAGTACTGTCTGTAAGCTTTCCTTCTATACTCTGAAACTGTTTAAATAGCATTAATTATTGATTCTGTTTAAGGAGTTAGCATCTTTGTAATAGTGAATCTTTCTATCCAAAAATATGGCAGTTTCTTCTCTTTTTTTCCAGTCTTCTGGAAGCAGTGACAGTTATGTTTTCCTAGAAGATTTTGCGCACTGTCCCTGTGAAATTGGCTAATTTTAGGGGTGGCTAGTTCTTAACTTGTCCATTGAGACATCTTCTCTCTTCTGGGGTAGATTGTACACTTTACATTTTTCTAGAAAAGCATCCATAGAGCAAAGTACTCTCTTAGGATTTTAAATTTTAAGTCTCCATGTGGTTTCGCCATCATCTATTATTTTGTGTATTTGTGCTTTCTCAATTTTTCTTACTAGTGACAGGCTAACCATGTGTTGCCAACAAAGTCCGTCTAGTCAAGGCTATGGTTTTTCCAGCGGTCAAGTATGGATGTGAGAGTTGGACTGTGAAGAAAGCTGAGTGCCGAAGAATTGATGCTTTTGAACTGTGGTGTTGGAGAAGACTCTTGAGAGTTCCTTGGACTGCAAGGAGATCCAACCAGTCCATCCTAAAGGAGATCATTGGAAGTGATCTGGGTGTTCATTGGAAGGAATGATGCTAAAGCTGAAACTCCAGTCCTTTGGCCACCTCATGAGAAGAGTTGACTTATTGGAAAAGACCCTGATGCTGGGAGGGATTGGGGGTAGGAGGAGAAGGGGACGACCGAGGATGAGATGGCTGGATGGCATCACCGACTCAATGGACATGAGTTTGAGTGAACTCTGGGAGCTGGTGATGGACAGGGAGACCTGGCGTGCTGCGATTCATGGGGTCGCAGAGTCGGACACGACTGAGCGACTGGACTGAACTGAACTGAACTGTGTTGATTTATCGCTGCTTTGGTTCTCCTGTTTTCTAATTATTGTCTATTATTTTCTTAATTATTTCCTTGCATTTTTCTTAGGTTAAGTTAATTCTATTCTAAAACTCGGGTTGGAAGGCTAATATTAGGCTTGGTTTATAATCACAAGCATTTATTTTATTTTCAAGCACTGTCTTTGGCAAGAAGGTACACGCCCTCCCCTCTGGTTATTTTGAAATACTCTATTTAATAGATTTAAGTTTTGATTTCTTCTTGAATCTGAGAGTTGTTTAAAATATTCGTGCACGCTAAGTCGCTTCAGTCGTGTCTGACTCTTTGAGACCCCATGGACTCCCAGGTTCCTCTGTCCATGGGATTCCCAGGCAAGAACACTGGAGTGGGTGGCCATTTCCTTCTCCAGGGGGTCTTCCCGACCCGGGGGGTGGAGCCTGCGTCTCTCGTCTCCTGCTTTGGCAGGCGGGCTCTTTGCCACCAGCACCGCCTGGGAAGGCCCTAGAGTGGCCACCGGCACCGCCTGGGCCCCCTAGAGTGGCCACCGGCACCGCCTGGGCCCCCTAGAGTGGTCACCGGCGCCGCCTGGGCTGCCCTAGGATGGCTGGGTTCTAGATGCGCTTTGTCTTATGATCAGACAGGTATCTCTGCTGCTTCTACTTTGGGAGACTATACTGAGGGATTGTTGGGAACCCAATTCATGATCAAATAATTGAATGTTCCCTGGGTACTTGAAAAAAAGTTTGTTCTCTATTTTCAGCAGGATATATATATTATAGCTGGATATCTGAGTCTGAGGACTCATTAATATATAAAATCTTACATTTGTCTGCTGGATCCGTCCTTAACTGAGGCAGAATTAAAGTTTCCCATATGAATGTCTCTCTTCTGTCTCGACTGGGCTTTTCAGGTTTGATGCTGACCTTGCCCGACCCCGGATGCTGCCTCAGCTTCCTCCTCCCTTCCCCTTCTGCGGCCCCTGTCTCCTGTTTTCTGTTCGAGCTTCCAGGTCCCTTAATCGTGAGCTTCTTTCAACAGCGAGCAACCATGTTTTTTCTGTGCTCCGATTTTGGGGGAGGGGAGACATGGGGGACAGAGAGGGGAGAGGGCAGAGGGGAAGGGGAGACAAAGGGGGAGGGGGAAGAGAGGGGAGGGAGGAGGGAGGGGGAAGAGAGGGGAGGGAGGAGGGAGGGGGAAGAGAGGGGAGGGAGGAGGGAGGGGGAGGGGCAGAGGGGAGGGGCAGAGGGGGAGGGGCAGAGGGGGAGGGCTGGGCTCTGGAAAGGAGGGGTCAGGCCTCACGGGCAGCAGAGGTCCCCCTGGGCAGCGGGGCTCCATGTCCGGCCTGGCCACATGGTTCGTTCTCGGGAGAAGATGCTGCCAAGGGCTCTGGCCCAAGACTGCAAGCAGCTGGCTGGCCAGGGGGCAGGTCAGGGGTGAGGACTGCCCTGCGGGACCACTGAGGGCCGGGCTCAGCCAGAAGCAAAGGGCATGTGATTTCCTGGAGGTGCTGCTGGATCAGGGTGCCAAGCATGTGAACAGGAGCCCCAGGCCCCTCCGATCTGAGGGCAGGAATCTCCGGCGGGGGGGGCCAGGAACTGTGGGGCCAGATTTATAACAAACCTCGGTCAGATCACACCTGAAGCTCAGCTCTGACCCACAACCTCAGCGTCCAGACCAAACCCGCCAGGACTGCCACCTTCCCCCACGCAGCTCTAACCCACCAGGAAGGCCTCGGGCTCCTCAGCTCATCTCGAGGACGCAGCCTCCCGGGGCCCCGAGCCCCTCCCACTGGGAGGCCTTTCACCCCTGGGCTTGTCTTTGGGACTCCACCAAACCCCGGAGACCTGAACCCCGCTCCAGCGCACCCTGGGGATCTGCCTTCTGCGCCCGCCTGGGGTCTCTGGGGATGTCCATGTCTAGGGGCGCAGAGAAAGGAGCCGCCTGTGCCCCCCTGGTTCCTGGGCTGAGGCTGCCTGGGCCCCACTGGCTGGCAATGGGTGCCCAGACCGGAGTGACCACTCTCGGGGGCACAAGTGGGCACGGGTGTGAGCGGTGTAAGCACAGCTGGCCGGAGCAGCACGTAGAGGGCCTGGCCCTGTCCCCCACCCGGACACCAGCCTCTTCCCTCTGATGAAGCTCCTGGTGGGCTGGGGTCTGCGCAGGGCCCACGGGACCTGCTGGGCCAGTGCTGTCCCACCCTTCTTGTTTTTTTTTTTTAAAGCAAAATAATAACAACAATGAAATCTCTAAACCAACTGATAATTGAATCAAGGAAAGAATCAAAGGAAAAGTCAACTTACAAAATTAGCTCTGGGAGCGGAGGTTAACCTGGGAGGCGAGGCTGGCCTGGGAGGCGAGGCTGGCCTGGGAGGGGAGGCTGACCTGGGAGGGGAGGCTGGCCTGGGAGGCGAGGCTGACCTAGGAGGGGAGGCTGACCTAGGAAGGGAGGCTGACCTGGGAGGCGAGGCTGACTGCAGCTGCAGGAAATCACGGCTCGACTGTGTCAGCAGTTCTGTGCTAATGACCCGAAAGCCAGGATGCAAGCAGCAGTTCTCGAGGAAGCCAAGGTGACCGGACACTTCACACAGGAAGACATACAAAGGCCCAGAAGCACAGGAAGCGTGGTCCACGTCATTCATCACTAAGGAAACGCAAGCTCAAACCACGATGCAATGCCATTTCACACCTGCGAGAACAGGTAAAACCACAGACAGTGACACCGACGGTCACCCGATATGCAGGGAGTTCAGGGCCAGGCATCCTCCAGCCTTGGTGGATGTGAAAAGTGGTGCAGTCTTTTGGGAAAGAGTTTGCGGTTTTTGTGAAGCATGTGTATGGCTGCTCTGGACCTCGGCCTTCTGCTGCTCAGCTTTTGCCCCAGAGAGAAGAAAACACTCGTCCAAGGACACCAGCAGCGAGCTCGTGGTGACCTTGTTTATAACACCCGGGGCCTATACCACAACGTCCTGCAGCGGTGGTGCAACCACGCGTGCTCAAGTGAGCACCTCGGGGCCGCGTCAAGGAGGCTGCACTCCACGAAAAGATGGAGCCAGACGAGAGGTGATGACCCACGGTGCAGAGAGCAGGCCAGTAACACCCACACGCACGAGGTGCAGGACCAGTGGCAGCGAAGGCAGAGAAGCCCCCGGGGCGGGGGGGGGTCCGTGTTCTCAAAGGGGAGGCTGCAGCGACGCTACTAGGCTAGCTGACACGTGTTCAGGCTGACGTGTCTGGCGCCGCATGGCTGTCTCAAGGACGGGTGTGCACCTGTGCCGGAAGGAGCCTGGGGAAATGCAGGGCAGGTGCCGCCCGCCCAGTGCTCTCTGCCCACAGAGGAGCTAAAGCTGCTGCTGCTGCTGCTGAGCTGCGTCAGTCGTGTCCGGCTCTGTGCGACCCCATAGGCGGCAGCCCACCAGGCTCCGCCGTCCCTGGGATTCTCCAGGCAAGAACGCTGGAGTGGGTTGCCATGTCCTTCTCCGATGCATGAAAGTGAAAAGTGAAAGTGAAGTCGCTCAGTTGTGTCCGACTCTTCGCGACCCCTTGGGCTGCAGCCCACCAGGCTCCTCCGTCCACGGGATTCTCCAGGCAAGAATGCTGGAGTGGGTTGCCATGTCCTTCTCCGATGCATGAAAGTGAAAAGTGACAGTGAAGTCGCTCAGTCGTGTCCGACTCTTAGCGACCCCTTGGGCTGCAGCCCACCAGGCTCCTCCGTCCACGGGGTTTTCCAGGCGAGAGCACTGGAGTGGGCGCCACGGCCTCCTCCGGGAGCTAAAGCAGCAGCAGGCAAACAGCTTCTAACTCTCACAATAAACTACTGAGCTGAAGAAGACTCCTTCAGGACAGATGGTCCAGGAGGCAATCCCGGGAGACCTCACCGCTTGAGAAAATGCACCCAACTTGCGAGAGGAGGCGGCTGAGGGCTCCGACTCAACACCCGGCTCTGCCCTCACCTGCGGAGCGGGAGGGGCAGCTCCGGGGGCTCAGAGCTGGGAGGTCAGGGCTCACCCTGTGGAAAGGCGACGGCGGGCGGGCAGAGAAGTGACCTCAGGCGCTGCTGTCACCCATGTGACGCGCACCAGCTGCAGATCTGAGCTCTCAGCGGGATCCCAGGTCCTCCAGCCTCAGACCTCATGGGCATCCACCAGTCTCCTCAGCAACAGGCCAACGGGCACCCTACCCCCCACCAGCTATTAGAGAACCAAGCTTCTACATGACACGTCAGCAATCATGCGTTAGAGCTAATAGAGTGCCCAGATGAAAATTCACCCTTTTTAACTTACATTAATAAGAAAAGGTGAAAATAATCAATCTTGCACTGAATTCAACAACTAAAAATACAGCTAAGTTAAGCAGACAGAAGGCTAAGAACTAAAGAAGAAGTGACTTAAAAAATAGAAAATGATCGGACCAATTAATAAATCCAAAAGCTGGTTCTTTAAAGAAGGAAAAGAATAAAGTAAAAAATAAGTTAGCTAACAATCAAGAAAAAGAGAGACACGCAACATTAGGAAATCAGAAGCAGTCAGGAGGAGCCAGGTGCCACAAATGAGAGTGTTGTCAAAACCCTACCACACCCTCATGTGAGCGCCCATATACATACACACACACATCCATAGACGCCTGAACATATATGCAGACGTATGCACCCACACAAACCACACACACACAGGCACATATACGCACATCACTCAGCAGCTCCAAACAAGAAAGAAAATGTTCTGTTTCACAAGCTCTAGAGAACCTTTAAGAAACACATAATTACAATGTGATGAAACCAGTTCAAGAGTACGGGGTGGGGGGCGGGGAGGGAAGGAAAAAGGGAAGTTTCTAAATTATTTGTTTGGGAAGAAAGCACAGAACAACCTTACGCTCCAGGGTGAGGCACAGAGGGCAGGTCAGATGTTCCCAGGAGCAGGGCCTTTCCTCCCTCAGCAGCTGGAGCTCTGGCTGCGACCAGATCCTCCCCTCCCCACCCTCCTCCACTCCTCACCTCTCTCCCTCCTCCCCCATCCCCTCCCCTCCCCCTCCTCCACCCTTCCCCCTCCCCTCCCCTTCCCCCGGGCCCTGTGTTACCCTCGCCCACCCTTGCCATCAATGCAGTGGACCTCTGTGCCACCCACAGTGACCTGATGCCGCTCTGATGTACCGGCTGGTGCCCAGGGGCGTGCTGCTCCTGGTGGGCGCAGGCGCACAGGGGAGTCTGAGGCGAGGAGAGGCCCGCGGGACCCCCCTGGGCAGACGCCGGGCCCTTCTGTCCAGGCTCTTCTGTCCAGGCTCCTCCAGGCCCCCCGCGTTTGGAGGGAGGGGAGGAGAATTACAGGGGTGAATGCCTGGTGACCCACAATTTCCAACTAGATTTTTGGGCAAATAAAGCAAAGAGCAAGGCTGACCTGAAATGCCTTTGCTAAATGACACACCGTCCTGCAAAAATAACTTTGCTTTCCAGTCTTCTTAATGTTTAAGGCAGCTGCAAACCTGGAAACACAAGTTTTAATATTTAATACTCTAGGACTCTGGAAATCTCTTACTACACAATGTCTGTGAGACACTTCCTTGGTGGCAATAAATATTTTATAACTACTGCGCACACGGTGCCTGATGTCTTTATGAATAAACAAAGCCTCAGTTGAGAACCATCTGTGAGGACTAATCGCTGGCTAATTCGGCAGGGACTTGAGCCTTCTCCCTTCAAGGTGGTGCACCGCTCTGCACCCAGGGAAGAATGGTATTTAGGTTTCAAAGTGAAATCCAGAGGGAGCATTTGTCACCCGTGGACCTGAGTATCCATATTTTATCAAGCACTGGGCTCTACACTTTACCTAATAAAACTGTGTCAGAAAGCATGCCAGATGTCTGCCCCTTCCTCCCACTGCCCTTTAGTTCAGTTCAGTTCAGTTGCTCAGTGGTGTCTGACTCTTTGTGACCCCATGGACTGCAGCACGCCAGGCCTCCCTGTCCATCACCAACTCCCAGAGCTTACTGAAATTCATGTCCATGGAGTTGGTGATGCCATCCAACCATCTCATCCTCTGTCATCCCCTTCTCCTCCCGCCTTCAATCTTTCCCAGCATCAGGGTCTTTTCAAATGAGTCAGTTCTTCTCATCAGGTGGCCAAAGTATTGGAGCTTGAGCTTGAGCTTCAGCATCAATCCTTCCAATCTCCAGGACTGATCTCCTTTAGGATGGACTGGTTGGATCTCCTTGCTGTCCAGGGGACTCTCAAGAGTCTTCTCCAATACCACTTTTCAGAAGCATCAGTTCTTCGGTGCTCAGCTTTCTTCATGGTCCAACTCTCATATCCATACAAGACCATTGGAAAAACCAAAACTTTGACTAGACAGATCTTTTTTGGCAAAGTAATGTCTCTGTTTTTTAATATGGCATCTAGGTTGGTCATAAATTTTCTTCCAAGGAGCAAGCATCTTTTAATTTTGTGGCTGCAGTCACCATCTGTGGAGATTTTGGAGCCCCCCAAAATAAAGTCTGTCACTGTTTCCACTGTTTCCCCATCTATTTGCCATGAAGTGATGGGACCAGATGCCCTGATCTTAGTTTTCTGAATGTTGAGTTTTAAGCCGGCTTTTTCACTCTCCTCTTTCATTTTCATCAAGAGGCTCTTTAGTTCTTCTTCACTTTCTGCCATAAGGGTGGTGTCATCTGAATATCTGAGGTTATTGATATTTCTCCCGGCAATCTTGATTCCAGCTTGTGTTTCTTCCAGCTCAGTGTTTCTCATGATGTACTCTGTATAGAAGTTAAACAAGCAGGGTGACAATATACATCCTTGATGTACTCCTTTTCCTATTTGGGACCAGTCTGTTGTTCCACGTCCAGTTCTATCTGTTGCTTCTTAACCTGCATACAGATTTCTCAAGAGGGAGGTCAGGTGGTCTGGTATTCCCATCTCTTAAGAATTTTCCACAGTTTATTGTGATCCACACAGTCAAACATAGTCAATAAAGCAGAAATAGATGTTTTTCTGGAACTTTCTTGCTTTTCCCATGATCCAACAGCTGTTAGCAATTTGATCTCTGGTTCCTCTGCCTTTTCTAAAATCAGCTTGAACATCTGGAATTTCATGGTTCATGTACTGTTGAAGCCTGGCTTGGAGAATTTAAGCATTACTTTACTAGTGTGTGAGATGAGTGCAACTGTGCGGTAGTTTGAGCATTCTTTGGCATTGCCTTTCTTTGGGATTGGACTGAACACTGAGTTTTTCCAGTCCTGTGGCCACTGCTGAGTTTTCCAAATTTGCTGGCATATTGACTGCAGCACTTTCACAGCATCATCTTTTAGGATTTGAAACAGCTCAACTGGAATTCCATCACCTCCACTAGCTTTGTTTGTAGTGATGTTTCCTAAGGCCCACTTGACTTCGCATTCCAGGATGTCTGGTTCTAGGTGATTGATCACACCATTGTGGTTATCTGAATCACGAAGATCTTTTTTTGTATAGTTCTTCTGTGTATTCTTGCCACCTCTTCTTAATATCTTCTGCTTCTGTTAGGTCCATACCATTTCTGTCCTTTATCGAGCCCATCTTTGCATGAATTGTTCCCATGGTATCTCTAATTTTCTTGAAGAGATCTCTAGTCTTTCCCATTCTGTTGTTTCCCTCTATTTCTTTGCATTGATCAATGAGGAAGGCTTTCTTACTCTCCTTGCTATTCTTTGGAACTCTGCATACAAATAAGTATCTTTCCTTTTCTCCTTTGCTTTTAGCTTCTCTTCTTTTCCCAGCTATTTGTAAGGCCACGTCAGACAACCATTTCACTTTTTGCATTTCTTTTTCTTGGGGAGGGTCTCGATCCCTGCCTCCTGTACGATGTCATGAACCTCTGTCCATAGTTCATCAGGCGCTCTGTCTGTCAGATCTAGTCCCTTGAATCTATTTCTCACGTTCACTGTATTAAGGGATTTGATTTAGGTCATTCCTGAATGGTCTAGTGGTTTTCCCTACTTTCTTCAACTTAACTCTGAATTTGTCAGTAAGGAGTTCATGATCTGAGCCACAGTCAGCTCCTGGTCTTGTTTTTGTTGACTGTATAGAGCTTCTCCATCTTTGGCTGCAAAGAATATAATCAGTCTGATTTCAGTGTTGACCATCTGATGATGTCCATGTGTAGAGTCTTCTCTTTTTGTTTGAAGAGGGTGTTTGCTATGACCAGAGCGTTCTTTTGGCAAAACTCTATTAGTCTTTGCCCTGCTTCATTCCATATTCCAAGGCCAAACTTGCCTGTTACTCCAGGTGTTTCTTGACTTCCTACTTTTGCATTCGTCCCCTAGAATGAAAAGGACATCTTTTGGGTGTTAGTTCTAAAAGGTCTTGTAGGTCTTCATAGAACTGTTCAACTTCAGCTTCTTCAGCATTACTGGTTGGGGCATAGACTTGGATTCCTGTGATACTGAATGCTTTGCCTTGGGAACGAACAGAGATCATTCTGTCGTTTTTGAGACTGCATCCAGGTACTGCATTTCGGACTCTTTTGTTGACCATGATGGCTACTCCATTTCTGAGGGATTCCTGCCTGCAGTAGTAGATATAATGGTCATCTGAGTTAAATTCACCCATTCCAGTCCATCTTAGTTCACTGATTCCTAATATGTTGATGTTCACTCTTGCCATCTGGTTTGACCACTTCCAATTTGCCTTGATTCATGGACCTAACATTCCAGGCCCCTGTGCAATATTGCTCTTTACAGCATCGGACTTTACTTCCATCTCCCGTCACATCTACAACTGGGTGTTGTTTTTGCTTTGGCTCCGTCTCTTCATTCTTTCTGGAGTTATTTCTCCACTGATCTCCAGTAGCGTGTTGGGCACCTACCGCCCTGGGGAGTTCCTCTTTCAGTGTCCTGTCGTTTTTGCCTTTTCACACTGTTCATGGGGCTCTCAAGGCAAGAACACTGAAGTGGTTTGCCATTCCCTTCTCCAGTGGCCCACTGGCCCACTGCCCTGGGGCCTACATCTGGGCCCTACCCTTCACCCACAGGCACAGCTACAGCCCTGGTGATGGTGTCAGCTGGGCGTCTCAGGAAACGCAGGGGCCGTAGGGTCAGCGAGGGGGAAGTCTGCTCCCCGCTGCTGTGAGGGCCCCTGACTGAGCAGCCACCTGCATGGGTCACTGGGCTCCTTCCCCCAGCACAAGGCCTCCTTCTCACGGCACAAAACGGCTGCTCAAGCCCTGGTCTTCACAGCCAGCCCCCAGCAGCAGTCTAAAGGAAGGGCCAAAGAAAGGCACTCTCCCTGTGAGGACACTCCCCTGAGGCCACGGCACAGTGACCAGAACACTGCTCACGACGGAGGTGGGTAGCAGGACCATCCCGTGCCTGCCCAAACCAGGGCTGACTCCTGAGTTCGAGAGGAGGAGAGAGAAGACCTCCCCGAAGGCAGGAGGATGAGTGAGGGAGAGCCGCTCCGCTGCCCCTCAGCCACCGTCAAAGGGCCCACGACACTCTCCTCCTCCCAGGCGGGCCTGCCGGGCTCCTCTGGCCACGTCTCCAGGGCCCAGCCCTGCCTCTGCCTGCCGGCCCTCCCTCCTGCTCTCCTCGGTCCAGCATTCACAGCCCCTCACCTGCCCCTTCAGCCTCCCACCTCCTGGGCCCCAGGGGACCTTCTCTAGCCCTGGATGTGATTAGCTGGGTCCTGCGGGAGACTCAAGGGGAGAGTACCACCTGGGGTTCACAGCCCCCAACCCAGGTCCCACAGGGGCCTCTTTTCAGCCAGCCCCCACCCTCCTCCACACCCAGCACCCCTCCCCAGACCACGTGGTCTCCCTCAGCTTCCCAGGCAAGGTGCCCACTGGCTGACCGCTGGTCCTCTCCCCTCTCCCCTCTCCTGGCGAAGTATTTTGTTTTACTCAAGGAGCTGTACCCACTTACATTTTTCTTTCAAAGTCTATCTGTGGCCCAGCTCAAATTAGCTCTGTCCACGGTATGATGTGGGTCCCTGGCCACTCCCTGCCCAGCTGTCCTGGCATCCTTGTTGCCAAGACTTGCCTTTCCCTCTTGAAATAGCACGTCTGGCAAGTGCATGCGGCTCAGTTCCAAACTGTTCGTCCTGCCGTCTATTCACCAACATAATACTGTTCGAAACACCCCGGCTTTAGAGTAAGTCTCCGAATCCAGGAGTGCGCGTCCCCCACCTTTGTTCTTCTTCCTCAAGGTGATCTTGGCCATTCCAGGCCCTTTGTGTTTCCATGTAAACTTCAGAATCACTGTCGATTTCCAAGAGGCGCTGCTGGGACTCTGAGATTGTGCCAAGAGGAAAGATCAGGCCGGAAAGAAGGATGGGTCACAGGTCAGGCTTGGTTCACGAGCTCGGGGTCCACGGGGAGCTTCTAGTTTTCCCTGGATCAGTACTGACACATCTGGTCAACTTTATTCCGCAGGAGTTGGTCTGACGCTGCCCTCCTCTGGGCTGTCAGGACACACAGCTGCCATCCACCGTGGCGCTGGTCCCGACGCCACAGGATGTTTAACTTCCATCACTTTGTTTATGGATAAAAGCCCATCAACTTGAAAGGTGCTCAGTTGTCATAAACCTTTAAAAGACCGCTCTCCAGACCCCAAAGGCCCCACGCCACCTTCCCAGTCTCTTTCTTCCCCATTAGGAGCCGGACTTCTGGACAGACTTCTGGACAGAATTACGGATCCGAGTCTTTACCTCCCGCTCCGCCCCATGCTCACTCTCCCCCCCCCCGCCCTCCCCCGCCCCTCCCCCACAGTCCTATTAGACACGCCATTCCTGAGCCTCCCCCTGGGTGCTGTTAAACCCACAGGACTTCTCAGAGCTGACCTCACCGCTGTCTGGGCCTCATGTGACTGGCTGACCCTTCCCTGCCGCTTCCTCTGGCTCCCGGACCCAGCCCTGCCCGGCATCCGGACCAGCTCTCCAGTCTCCCTTCTGTATCCCTGATGCTCTACCTGCTGCCTGAGGCCCAGGGGTCTCCAGGGCTACCTCGGGACCCTGCTCCCTCTCTGGGATCTCACCCGCACCCCATCCCCTCTGCGCACCCCCTACAGGCCTGCACCTCCAGCCCTGACCTCCCCTCCCACAAACGTCGGCCCTGCTCCACCTGTCCCAGACAGAAGGCCTGCCACCCTCCAACATCCGCCCTTTCCCAGAGCGTGCCAGGGCAACCCCATGCCCCGTCCACCTCCTGGGTGTGCAGTCTCCGTGCTGTGGGCCCCCGGCCCTTCCCAGCCCCACAGCCATCACCAACCACTCTCTGTTCCTGCATTCACCCTGTGCGCCTGCCGGTGGAGGACACTCCTCGCCTGCGCCCTCTCGTCAGTCTTTCCCTGGCGCCAGCACCCCGCTTCAGGCTGTAGGAAAGGGAGCCCTCCCTCCAGACCTCGGCAGAGGCTACTCCCTTGGCGTCCTCACCGCTCCTTTGTCCAGCACTGTCCACTCTTTCAGACCTCAGCTCAACTGCCCTGAGCTTGGGGCGTTCCCCCAGCGCCCTTCCAGGGCCGTGCCTTCTCTACCAAGGGCCAGGCTCCCCGCTTCCCCTGCAGGGCGGGGCACACAGAGACTCGGTGAGGGGTCGTGTCCTTCCCGCCCGCAGGCCCGGATCAGCCCCTGCGAGCGGCGGGGGCACAGAACTATTTGCAGGGTAAGAGAGTGAACACGCTGAGGAACAGGGCCGCTTTCTGGGGGGCTGGGAGGGGCTCAGGCGAGGGCCAGGGCCGGAAGCTGAGGCATCTTGGACCAGCAACACCCAACCGGGACCCCCAGAATCCAGCGCGGACCGGGTGCAGCTGCGGTCTGCAGCCCGGCCAGGGGCGCGGGCAGAGGCAGGGCTGCGGACCTGCCGGCGAGGGTGCGGCCCCAGCCCCGGCCCCGGCCCGGGCTCCTCCCCAGGCCCCTCCCCAGGCCCTCTCCGCGGGGCTGGTGGGCGCCGGCGCGGTTCGCCTCGGGACAAGTTTGGTCCCGCCGCCGACCCGTAGTCTCGCGTCCATCCCCGTCGCTAGGCAACCTCGAGGCCCCAGCAGAGAGAAAACCAACAGATCTCGGGGCAGTGGGCACCTCGGACGCCGGCGCCATGGACCTGGTCATAACGCAGGAGCTGGCCCGCGCCGAGAGCCAGCAGGGTGGGCGGGGGAGGTCGAGACCCCCTGACCCCCACCCCCGGGAGGACTCGGGGACCTGCTGGATCCCAGCCCCTGGGGACACCCCGGGACCCAGGGATCCCTGCCCCCGGGAGACCCCAGAACCCGCCCACCACCTGCCCCCAGGGAGGCCCGGGGCCTCGCTGAATCCCAGCCCCTGGGGAGACCCCGGGGCCTACCAGGACGCCCTCCCCACCTTGATGACCCCCGCCCTACCTGATCCAGTGACCCCTTGAAGCCAGCACTTCGAGGATGTGTCTGACCTGGGCAAACTGAGGTGCCTTTTTAAAGGAAAGCTTTCGTTTTTCCTAACTGTTCCTCAGAATCACTCACGTCGCAGGCTCCCGAAGCCTGAGCCGCAGGGCTGCCGCGGGGTTCTCGGGGCTGGGCTCGGGGCACCTTGCCCCTGGGCTCCTCCCTGGAGAGGAGCGCACCAGTGGGGCCCAGCCTGCCCGAGTCCAGCCCGGTCCTCGGCCTCCCGACCGCCCCCACTGCTGCTCTGCGGGGCGGTGGCTGCTTGATGACCGCCTCTTCCTCACTCCTGTCCTGGTAGACGCTGACTCTCTGAAGAGGGCTTACCAGTTGATTAAGTCCGCCAACCTGGGCAAGTCCGAGTTCGACCCCACAGAAAGCTTCAGCCCCGACCTGTTTGTTTTATGTGCAGAGCAGGCCCTGAAGGTGATCAGTCCCAGGGCTCCTAGGGAGGCAGCTTCAGGGGACCCCGATCTCCTGGTTTACACCGGAATCGGGAAGCGGGGGGCCCCTGGTGGGTGGTCCAAGGGCTGCTCAATCTCCCAGCCTCCCCCGGGGCTCTGTGCTCACGCAGATGGGGCAGCGGGAGGTGAGTGAAGACTGTATCCAGATGTACTTCAAGGTGAAGGGGCCGGTCACCCAGTTTCTGGGCCGGGCGCACCTGTGCAGGGCCCAGCTGTGTGCCCCCAAGTCCACGGAAAACATGGTGAGAGGGGGCCCTGAGCCCGGCGGGCTGATTCCTCCTGATTCCCGTCCTTCTGAGTGAGGGAGCCCTGGGGTACACCACCTCGAGTCTGCTGGCACGGCGAAGTGTGCCCGCAGCTCGCTTGCCATTGTGCTGAATTCTGCAGCTCGCTTGCCATCCTGCCCTGAATTCCTTATTGCTGGCGCTGCTGTGTCTCCCCTGCATTCCTCTGATTCTCGGAATCCCACATCTCGCCCCGCAGCAGCTCCCCCACCTCCAGCGTGGTTTTGCTGGGAGTTGGGTGACCGGGTTCATCTTCAGTGACTGCGATGCTGCGTTTCCATCTGTGCTTTTCCCTAAGCCCCGGGGTCTGGCTTGTGTCCTTTTGACCTCTGACCTTTGCGCCCTAGTGCGTGGGCATGCCTGCTCACAGAGGGGTGTAGGGGGAGCAGGGGGTGGGCTTTCAGGGAGGGGGCTCACTGTGCAGTCTTTATTTTGTTTTAGGAGGAATTTGAAAATTGTGTGACTCAGTATATGAAGGCGATCAGCTTTGCAAAAGGAGAACCGAGGTGGGCACGACGGGGCGGCCGTTCCTAGTTGGAGGGTCTGGAGCCGGAGTTTGCCAGGTGGCTCTGCGCAGGCGACAGGCTTTGTCTTCTTTTGCTCGTGCTTTCCTGCAGCTCTGGCGTGCGCGCCCATCTCCTGACGCTGGAGCCACGCGCACGCCCGCCTGCCCTGGCTGCACCCTCTCCTGTGCAAAGCCTGTGACCTGCAGACGGCCTTTGTCTGCTGTCCCTGTGGGAGCCTCACCCTTGGCCAGTCCCTAGGAGTCTCCTTTTCGGTCCTTTCTGGGGGACTGGCACTGGGCCCCCTCCCTGCCCTCCCCCACAGTCCTGTACACCCCCTGGCCTAAGGCCTTGTGTCTGGAGGGGTGAATCTCCTGAAACTCCTGCAGTTTTCCGCTTAGTTAATATTCATCAAAAAGAAGTATTACTGAAATTGTTAAATCTGCGTACAAACTGGTGTTGACACAGCGAATCTGAGATGGACACACTCAGCCCTAGGAGCTGCGTGTCAGGCCTGGGATTATTTGTCCCCCCTCCCTGCGTCTGCTGTGGACGGCCTCCTCTGCGCAGGACCTCGGCAGGGATGTCTGGGGGCGAGGCCTGACCCTGAGCCGAAGCTCTGAGGACAGTGGGTGTTTCTGGAGCCTCGGAGCCCGAGGGGTGGGCGCCCTCGGGAAGGGGCCTGGTCAGTGCCGTGCCCCTCCGTCGCGGCGGGGTCTGAGCTGGAGCGGGGAGCATGGCTGCTCCGGGTGGGGCTGCCGCACTGCTGAACACGAGCCGGTTCCCTCGGGCAGGCCCGGGCGGCTCCGGGGCCTCACTGTCCCCTCTTGGTGCCGCAGGTATTACTTCCTGGTATACAACGCGTCGGTGCTTTACTGGCAGATGGTGAGGCCATTTCTCAAGCCTGGCTACCGCCACTACCTGGTCCCCAGCCTGGCCCAGATGGTGAGCGCGCTCAGCCAGACGGAGGAGGAGGACAAGGAGTGGCAGGCAGAGCTGATGTTGTGAGTCCCCCGCCCCCGCCGGCCCCTCCGCTCTCTGGTCTGAACTGGGAACCAGGTTTGGGGTGCCCTGTCCGCAGAAGTTTCTCAACTCTGCCCAAGGCGCCACGGTGTCCCGAGCAGACGGGCGTTATTGCAGGAAGCGTGCTTCTACTCAAAACCCAGGAACTGAAGAAACCGGGAAAGTAGACATTCTAGCAACAGGCAGCCCAGCCGGAACGCGCGCCCCACCCAGGGAAGCTCGCCCCCCGCGCGCCAGGCTGGCCGGATGGCCCTGTGGGGCCACAGCGAGTGGCTCAGCAGCTGGTCCCAGCGAGCAGGCGGCCGGGTGGGCAGGCTGAAAGGCACTTGGTGACGCTCTCCTGTATCTGGGGGACGCTGTGTGTGGCCAGCAACTGCGCGGGTGCCAGAAAGGCCCAGAGGGCCGGCCGTGAAGTTGGAACCCAGAGTCTGCAGGTGTTTCTCACCTTTTATGCAGTTTGGGGAAGCTTTAACAGAAAATCAGTAAAGCCATGCCTTTTCTCTGAAGGCTGTTGTTTGAGGTACACAGAATCACTGCTGGACAGGCCCTGGCCCCTTTGCGAGTTGGGGCCCAGCCCTCTAGGTCTGGGCCAGTCAGGTGAGCCCCAGACCATGCATGGGGTGAGGAGCGGTCCAATTTCTGCATCTTTCTGAAGTTTGTAAAACATAAAATTAATAAAACATGATAACCCAGGCTGTGCTAGTCGTAAAGAACCTGCTGCAGGAGACCTAAGAGACGCGGGTCGATTCCTGGGTCAGGAAGCTTCCCTGGAGGAGGGCATGGCAACCCACTCCAGTATTCTTGCCTGGAGAGTCCCATGGACCGAGGAGGCTGGTGGGGTACAGTCCACACAGTCTCAAAGAGTTGGACACGACTGAAGTGACTTAACACGCATGTTGCAATCTGGTCATTAGGCCTTAGTGGCAGCAGATGCGACTGTCCAGGCCTGACTGCTCCTGTGTCATCCAGGGAGCTCCTGGAGTGCTATCTGCAGGCTGGGGAAAGCGGCGAGGCCGCGAAGTTTTGTGCCACCGCAGCGCCGTTCATCAAGGCTCATGTGCCGCAGAAATACCGGCAAATATTTGCCCTGATGGTGAGTCGGAATATTCACATCTGCAGAAAGAAGTCATTTTGTCTGAAAACAGCCGAGACCATCCGTTGGGATATAGACACACACACAGGCGTGCAAGCCTAAACAGGACAAAACACCATCTTTCCCTCCTCGTGGCTGAACGTTCCCTTTTTAACCACACTGAGTTTTTTTAAAAAATTAGCAGAAACTTCATAAAATAGTTACTGCGACAGTGTGTGTAAAGAGCGCTCATCACCTATTCATTTTATGTATAAAATTCAACTGGATTATCTGTGCAGCACTAAGCATAAAGCATATGAAACGAGAAAGTACTTGTCAGTTACAAACGCCGTTTTAAAGGAACAATATCTGCAAAATAATAGCTAAACACAGTGCCTGGCCGCTCCCTGACTGTTTAAATCGCGATATTCTGTTCCATCTTATGACAGGTCCAGCACGAGCTCATGGACGAGCCTCAGTTGAAGGAAGAGAGGAGAAGCTCTATCAGCCTGTCTGTCACTTTCCACATTAATATGCTGAAAGCGTAGGTGTTGTGGGGCGGGGACAGACGCCCAGGAGGCTCTGTGCCCCGGGCGGGGGCGTGTGTGCAGTGGCGGCCAGGTTGGAGGGCAGGCCCGACCTTGCCTCCATCTGCTGAGAGGCTCCGGAGAGGCGGCCAGAGTGAGTGCGCTCCTCAGGCAGCACGGTGGGTGGCGTTTAGGGAGCGGGGACAGCGGCCATGTCAGATGCCTCTGACGGCCCTGCCGGAGGAGGCCTGAGACTTGACCGTGAGCCTGACAGAATGATGGTGGTCTGTGCGCGAGAGCCTGACGGGACGGGTGAGGGTGCAGGGGAGAGACTGTACCAGGCAGAGGCCTGCTGCTGGGGCGAGTGGGGAACAGGGTGGTGGAGACGTCGGTGTGTGCGGTGAGGAGATCCGAGTGTGTGAGTGGGGAGGTCCCGGTGTGCGAGTGAGTGGGGAGGTCCCACCGTGTGAGTGGGGAGATCCCGGTGCGTGTGAGTGAGTGGGGAGGTCCCGGTGTGCGAGTGAGTGGGGGGGACAGCTGTCCAGAGGGAGGCAGCGGCTGTCTGGGCTGGACGCAGCCGGTGGGAAGGACCCCGCCTCCCTCCCGGGTGGGCTGCAGGCGTGGGGCTGGATCTGGGTGTGCGGCTTGTGCACGCTTCCTCAGGGCTCGTTCTTAGTGGCAGAGCAAGACAGAGGCTGGACTGGGGGTGGGCAGAAGAGCTGTGAGGTCACCAGGAGCCCGGCGGAGAGAAAGCAGCAGCTGTTACCTAGGCCTTCTGTTCGTGGAGGACACAAGTTCATAGATAAATTAGTTTTAGAATAATTACTTAAAGAAATATGATCTTTTGGTTATTTAATATTTGATTAAATTAATCTACATTCTAGAAAACTGGATCAAAATGATTTGCCTGAAGACGTCAACAAAATTCTGAAGGACACCTACAAACTCTTAAGTCAGTACAATCACCAGCGCTTGCCTTCAGTCAGAGAGGAAAAGTAAGTGTGTGTCTTTCCAGCTTCCCGTCTGTGTACAGCATTTGGTAACTACAGGAAAACATGAAAGAAAAGCGAAAACAACACCGTAACCATAATTCCGCAAGCAAGCGTCAGCCGTGTGGAGGCTCTGGGGCCTCTCTCTCTAGTCTTTTTTGTCCTGAAGTTGCACTGTTTGGCAGCGCTTGGGATATGAAACTTCATATTGGACTTTCAGAAGTCCAGTTGCCTCCCATCACAAGTGCTTTTCCAGTCATCGCACCATCTCACACCTTCTGAAGAGTCATCCCAGCGGCCGAAGAACAACCCCCCCACCCCAGGTTTCCATCATCAGTTCTCTGCTCGAGTGCTGGGGGGCTGCTCAGAGCTCCGTCCCGGGCGGAGTTCCCAGAGCTGCTGGCTGAGCGGGAGGCTGAAAGAGAGGTCTGGGTGCGCCCAGCGCAGCTCTTTGACCAGGCTCGCGCTCTAACTCAGAGCAGGTCCAGCTGGTCCCTGGGCACGGCCTCCCCGAGGTTTCGGGGGGTGGGGGCTCTGGGGACAGAGTGGACCCAGCAACCAGGACGCCCGCCCGCCTCCTGGGGCCGCGCCCCTCCAGGCAGGCCTGCTGCTGCTGACCGAGTGGAACGGCCATTCATGTATCTGCGAACCCTTTTCCTTCTGTTAATTTTCCAGTCCTTTCCTCTCCCCAGCTTTTATAGAGTAGGTTGTGAATCATCTTACTGGAGACTTGCAGCCTCTGCTGTCTCGGGATTTGAGCGCTCCTGCTCCAGCGCACTTACCAGCTGTTCCACTCTGTTTACTCTTTCGGGCTTTTCAGATAATTTTTGATGTCCAGATGGGTTTTATTTAAGATAAGAATTGTTTGAGCTGATGTTCACCCCCCACCAGTGCTGGGCCAGACACGTTTAAGGCCGTCAGGGAGTCCCCGAGGTCCCAGCCCAGCAGCCAACTCAGTGGGCGGTGACCTGGGTCCCCGGCCCCGGTCCTGACCCTCTGCACCTGCCCCCACTCTGTGCCCACCCCCCGCCCTCCCGTGCGTCTGTGGTGCCCCTGCGGCCAGTCTCTGGGTTGTGGCCAGGAGGACACGGCGTCTTCTGCTGTGGTTCCAGTGTGTTCGGCTCCGTCACTGCTGCCGCACCTGGAAGGCACGTGTTCCCTGCTGGCCCGGGTCCCGGGCTTAGCCGCTCGCAGTGGCTGTCTGTGAGGTCAGGCCCTCCCCCAGCCCCAGTCAGGCATCGATGCTGCCTCAGGAAGAGCAGGGATGCCAGCTTGTTCCCAGGGGATGCTGGCATGTCTGGGAACACTGCTCACCAACCACCCCGTGCAGGCCAGGTCCCCACCCAGCAGAGAACCACCACGTCCAGACGTGAGGGGGTCAGGCTGGGAAGCCTGGCCCGTCTCCCCCACCCAGAACACTGCCCTGATTCCGCTAGTTCTTTGTTAAGCCTTAAATTCAGGGGGCTCCTCCTCCCGCTTTGTTCTTTTCGGAGTTGCTCACGCTCCTCCAGGGTCTTTGCATCTCTGCACACGTTAGCCCCAGCCTGTTGGTTTCTGCAGAGACCTGATCGGCCACTACGACCGCTCTGGTCACCTGGTCAAGGCGTAGGAGGAGTCCGCCTCGAGGACATGTCCTCCCTCGCTGCTCCCCGCCCCGGGGCTGCGGTGCGGACGCGCGGGGCTCACAGCTGCGCCTGCACCTGCCCTGAGACAGCGGCGCTCCCTCCAAATCCCCTGTCAGGGCCGCGGCAGCTGGGCTGTGGGACTCCTTTTCTCTCCCGTTTTGTCCGTGCGCCAGAGTGAAGGCTGAAGGCTTATCCCACCGCCGGCAGACGTGTCTTGTTGCCTCCTGTTGACCTAAGGATGTTTCATTTCTGTTTCCAGAATGATTTTGCTTTTTGAATTAGCCCATCTTTCTCTGACCTTGAAATGCTGGGAGATGGCCTCTGATTGCCTCGCAGACCTGAAGAAGATGGACAGCAAAGTAAGTAGTCACGGCCGGAAGCCCTGCTCCCGCCCACTGTGATCCAGACGCCAAGGGCCAAAAGCAGGCACGGGATTCAGAAGCCCCTCGCCAGGGGGCCTGAAGTGTTGCGTTGTTGCTAAATTCCCTTCTAGCCTTTTTAAAGTGCGTTTCGCATGGTTGAAATGGTGTGGTTTTTGCACCAGTAGGAGATTAGTGGAAACTGGATCAGTGCATTGACGAGAACACAGCCGCCGTCCACGCGTGCGCTCCCAGCGCTGGAGCGCCTGCCTACACCACGCAGACGCCAGCAATCCTGAGAGCAGAGACAGGCAGCGTCACAGCAGCAGCGGGGTCTGTCATGGCCCACTGTCAGCGTGGATGGGTCGCCCAGACAGAAGAGCAATATGGATGTTTTGGGATTGAGCAGAGCGAGCCTGATGGGCACCTCGGAAGGAGGAGAGCGCTCACTCTTCAGGGCAGATCATGTTAGATCACAAAACAAGTCTTAACCAATTTAAGATGACAGGAACCATGCTAAGTGTCTTTTTGGGCTGAAATGGGGTGAAACTAGAAATCGGCAACAGGAGGTAAAAGCTAGGATTTCACAAAAGTGTGGAAGTCAGATAGCATACTCCCGAACAACCAACGGGTCAGAAAAGAAGCGAGAAGGAAAAGAAGATTTAGAAACATAGGACAACAGAAACACGCCTCACCAAAACCTATGGGCCGCAGCACAGCCGTCCTCAGAGGGGCGTTCGGTAGACATGCCTGCAACAAGGAAAAAGGACACCTGAAAGTGAACCGCCACATGCACGCCTCACCAAAACCTATGGGCCACAGCACAGCCATCCTCAGGGACGTTTAGCAGACACGCCTGCCGCGAGAAAAGAGAATGCCTGAAAGCACACCACCATATGTATGCCTCAGCTAAGCTCAGCTCAGTCGCTCAGTTGGGTCAGACCCTTTGTGACCCCACGGACTGCAGCACGCCAGGCCTCCCTGTCCATCACCAACTCCTGGAGCTTGCTCAAACTCATGTCCATCGGGTGGGTGACGCCATCCAACTATCCCATCCCCGGTCGTCCCCTTCTCCTCCCGCCTTCAGTCTTTCCAACCATCCCATCCTCTGTCATCCCCTTCTCCTCCCACCTTCAATTTATGCCTCAATAAACTAGGGAAAAAACAACAACAACAACAAAAAGAACAGAACAAAGCCTGCAGTTGGTGGAAGGAAGGAAATGGTGAAGATCAGAGCGAAAGCAAAGGAAACAGAGATGAGAAAACCAGTAGAGAAGGTCAGTGGAGCCAACAGCGGGTTTTTTGAAGAAACAACACTGCAAACATTAGCTAGACCAGGAAAAATAGAAGATCAAAATCGGAGACGAAAGAGGAGCTTCACGACTGATAACACAGAAACAAAAAGGATCTTAAGAGACCAGTATGACATGTGCCAGGAGGATGGGCAACCTATACGAAACTGGTAAATTCCTGGAAACATACAACCCTCCAAAACCGACTCGTGGGGAAACAGAAAGCCTGAATAGACCAGTGAGTAAGCAGGTTGTATTAGTGATCAAAAAATCTCCAAGTAAAGAAACACCCAGTGACCCAACAATCCCACTTCTGGGCATGTACGCAGAGAAAATGTGATTTTAAAAGACGCACGTATCCCAGTGCCCACTGCAGCCATGAAGGCAGCCTAAAGGTCAGCAGAGAAGTGGATAGAGAAGGTGTGGGGTACACGTACACAGTGCAACGTTCAGGTCAGTTCAGTCGCTCAGTGTGTCCGACTCTTTGCGACCCCATGAACCTCAGCACGCCAGGCCTCCCTGTCCATCACCAACTCCCAGAGTCCAGCAAATCCATGTCCATTGAGTCAGTGATGCCATCCAACCATCTATCGTCCCCTTCTCCTCCTGCCCTCAATCTTTCCCAGCATCAGGGTCTTTTCCAATGAGTCAGCTCTTCGAATCAGGTGGCCAAAGGACTGGAGTTTCAGCTTCAGCATCAGTCCTTCCAATGAACACTGCGGACTGATCTCCTTTAGAATGGACTGGTTGGACCTCCTTGCAGTCCAAAGGACTCTCAAGAGTCTTCTCTAACACCACAGTTCAAAAGCATCAATTCTTCGGTGCTCAGCTTTCTTTATAGTCCAACTCTCACAATGGAATATTACTTGGCCATAAAAAGGAATGAAATTGGGTCATTTTTAGAGATATGGATGGACCCGGAGACACTCATACAGAGTGAAGTAAGTCAGAAAGAGAAAAATGAATATATTAGTGCATATATGTGGAATCTAGAAAAATGATATATTAAACTTATCTCCTGTGTATTTTGAGGACTCCCTGGTGGCTCAGATGGTAAAGCATCTGCCTGTGATGTGGGAGACCCGGGTTCGATCCCTGGGTCAGGAAGATCCCCTGGAGGAGGAAATGGCAACCCATTCCAGTACTCTTGCCTAGAAAATTCCATGGATGGAGGAGCGTGGTGGGCTATAGTCCATGGGGTCGAAAAGAGTTGGACACGACTGAGCGACTTCACTCACTGACTCACCCAAACTTATCTGCGAAAGAGAAACAGAGGCGCAGACGCAGAGAGCAAGCATGTGGATCCCAAGGGGGAAGGCGGGGTGGGGTGAGCTGGGAGACGGATTGACGGACACACACCCTGGATGTCACTATAAGAGGCAACTAGTGAGAACCTGTGGTGCCACACAGGGAACTCTACTCGGTGCTCTGCGAGGAAACCCAGAAAGGGAGGGATGTGCACACACAGCCGAGTCACTTTGCTCTGCAGTACAACTAACCCAACAGTGTAAAGCAACTGTGGCCCAAAATAATCAAGAAAAAAATAGAAACACACACTCAGGATGAGATGACTTCACTGGTGAATTCTACCAAACATTTAGAGAAGAGTTAATGGTGATCCTTCAAAATTCTTCCAAAAAGTTGAAGACAAAGGAATACTCCAACTTGGTTTACAAAGCGAGCATCACCCTGGTACCAAACCCGACAAAGTAACTACGAGAAAATAGGACGCAGGAAGGAAATCCAGAAAGAAAATAACCCAGGAAAACAGGGGTGCAAAAATCCTCAGCGGAATACCAGCAAACTGAATTCAGCAGCATATCGTAAAGATCAAACACCATGACCAGTGGGATTTATTCTGAAGTCGCAAGGGTGATTTAACGTAGTCAAATCAATAAATGTGATACGTAACATTAAAAGAATGAAGGATAAAGGTACAATCATCTCAATAGATGCAAGAAAAGCATTTAACAAAATTCAACATCCTGTCATGTTAAAAACTCTCAACAAAAAGTGTGTGGAAGGAAAATACCTCCACATGATAAAGACCACATGTGACGAGCCCACAGCTAACATTATACTCAGTGGTGAAAGGCTGAAAGCTTATCTTCTAATGTCAAGAACAAGAAGACGCTGCCTCCTCCTGCCACTTCTGTTTAACACAGTGCTAGAAGTTCTAGCCACAATAATCAGACAAGAAACAGAAATAAAAGGCATCCAAATCATAAAGGAAGAAATAAGTCTGTCCCTGTTTACATGTGACATGACCTGTTTATACAGAGAAAACTCTAAAGACGCCATCAAAAACTATTAGAACTAATGAGCAAATTCAGTAAAGCTGAAGGATTCAAAATCATCATCAAAAAAGCAGTTGTGTTTCTGTACACTAAAAAGGAAATACCTGAAAGAGAAAATAAAACAGTTTACAATAGCATCAAAAACAATACAATACCTAAGAATAAATTTAACCAAAGAATGGAAAAACTTGTACACTGAAGGCTAGAAGACATCAATGAGATAAATGAACGAAGACGCAGAATGGGAACATAGCCCGCATTCTTGGACTGGAAGAATGAAAACTATTAAAATGTCGACACTACCCCAAACTACCTACAGATTCAATGAAAGCCGTATCAGTTCCAGCGGCGAGTCTCACGGGAACAGAAAACAAGGGCGATTTGTATGGAATCACAGAAGAGCCAAAGCTCTCGAGAAAGGAGAAAACTGGCGGCGGCGTGAGCCGCAGTCACAGCCGCAGTGGCCGAAGCAGCGCGGTCCTGGCGTGAAAGCAGATGCGGAGAGCGACGGGGCGGAATCGAGAGCCCGGAAACGAGGCTGCACCGCCGCCAGCTCAGGCTGACAAGGCACCAAAACACCACGGGGGAAGTGTAGCCTCTTCAGTAAGCGACGCCGGGAAAGCTGAATGGCCCCGTGGGGACGGACGGAACCGGGCTCCTGCGTCACGCCTCCCACAAACGTTGGCTTGAAATGGGTTACAGATTTTAAGGCCTGCGGCTGTAAAACTCCTTTAAGAACTCACAGGGGAAAAATCCTACCGACTTTGGTCCGGGCCATGATTGTGTGAATACGACGACAAGAGCGAAGTAAACGAGGGTTACATCTCTCGAAGAACCGTCTGCACAGCAAAGGGAACAGCGACACGGCGGAAAGGCGGCCTGTGCCCCCCGAGAAAAGTAGCTGCAAACCACACATCTGATAAGGCTTCAGTAGCTGTAGAGGAGCTCATGCCTCAGCAGGAAATCACCGTTATTAGCATCACCTCCATTCTCCAATGGGAAGCAATGGGCCAAGGGCCTAATAGACACTTCTCTAAAGAAAGTATTCAAGCGGTGCACGAAGAGGCGTTCAGCACCGCTAATCATCAGGAGATAAAGTCAGAACCTCAGTGAGCCTCACCCCACACCTGCTGGGAGGGCCGCTGTCCAGAGACGAGAGACAGCAAATGTTGGTGAAGATGTGAAGGAAAGGAAGCCCTGGTGCTCCGTTGGTGGAAATGTAAACTGGCAACAGCCTCTGTGGAAATCAGTAAAGCTCCTTAAAATTTCTTTTAAAAAGCTGCTATGCGATCCAGCAACCCCACTGCTGTGAGCCCAAAGGGACTGAAGTCAGATCTTGAAGAGGTGTCTGACCCGTGTTCACTGCAGCGTTATTCTCAAAGGCCAGGTGTGCGGACGGCCTAAGTGTCTGTCCCTGGGTGAAGGGATAAAGAAAATGCGTGTGTGTGTGATGCAGTGTTATTTGGCCGTGAGCGTTCAAGCAAACCGATGTGCATGTAATCGGGGTCCCTGAAGGAGCGGAGGTTAAGTGGGGAGCAGAAAAAATGTTAGGGAATAAAGGCACAGAATTCTAAATTTGATGGTCTGTGAAGAGGGAGAGATTATGTACTGAGGAACAGAGAATGTCAGCAGAGGTCTGCCCTGGTGGCCCGGGGGCTGAGACTTCCCACTCCCGAAGCAGGGGCAGCTCTGATCCCTGACTGGGCGCCAGAGCTCACGTGCCACTGCCAAGAATTCACATGGGGCAGCTAAGAGTGAAGTCAAACAAATGAAAATAAAATTTGTCAAAAGAATGGCAGCAGACTTTTTGCTGGAAACAGTATGAGCTAAAAGATCAACATCCAAATAGTAAAGTGGAAAAAGCGGAACTGGTGGGACTTCCCTGCCGGTTCAGACTGAGACTGCACTTTCAGTGCAGAGGGCACAGGTTCAGCCCTCGGCTGGGGAACTAAGATCCCACAGGCCTCATGGTGCAGCCAAAAAAAAAAAAAAAAAAATTGTCAACCTAAAAAATTCGCATTCGGAGAAAATATCTTTGAAAATCAGAAGCAAAGTAAATATTTATTAAAATATACAAAATCTGAAAGAGCCTGACTTTCACTGCAGGAAAGTTTCAAGAGCTTTTTCAAGAAGGAGGATGATGGCAGCAGCAATCTGGATCTGCACAGACAGTGAGGAGGACCAGTAAGGGGGCCACGCGAGTCAGAGAGAGCCTGGGCACGTAAAGCGCTGGGAAAGGTACTTGCTGTCTAAAGCAGAGATAATAATATGGGTCAGAAGCCTCAGCATTAGTGCGATGTCAGTTCTCCCCAGACAGAGCAGTGGATTCAGTGTGATTCAATCAAAGTCTTGACGGGAGTGTTTCAGAAACTGATGGAGTGAGCGTGAACTGGTGGGGAGATGCGGAGGCCCTACAGTAGCCCAGAGCAGCTCTGGGAACCGCGGCAGCGCCAGCAGGCGGGCACGGCCTCAGGCGCAGGCCTGGCGTAGGGCCACCGCGGTTCAGCACGGGCGGCCTGGACGTGGAGACGCCCACGGACGGACAGCCAGGACGGGGTCCAGAGAGAGACCTGCACACTCGGGGCCTCAGCCTGGACCAGGTGCAGAGGCTTCTGCTGGAGACAAAGCATCTCGTCCAGAAAACAGCGCCGGACAGGGGAGGGAGGGTGAGCACCGGCCGCCTTTCATCCCATGGACAGGAATCAACTCAACATGCACCCTAAACCAAAAATGTGAGAGCTCAAATGATAAACCTTCTGGGGGAAAAAAAACAGAGGAAAAAACAAGAGGAATCCCTGTGACCTGTTACCTCACAACCACTCACCCGGTTGGTGGCTCACCTGGAGGCTGACCAGCCCACATGGGCCGGGGAGGGGTGGGAAATGGACCCCTTTGGAAACAGGTTAGCAGCTTTGTGTACCTGTCTGCCCAGCCACCCAGGAAACCCCAGGCCCATGCTGCCCTGCCTCCTGCAGCATGACCCCTGTCCTGACCCCAGCGGGGGTTAAGTGAAAGGAATTGTCCAGATTTCATAACAGAGCATTTGTCTGAAGTTGGTGTAGTTATTTAAAAGTTCTATGTCCAGTGAAATTAACTGTGAAAAGTAAAAACAAAAAATTTTTTTCTAGCTTTCTCATTTAAATCTTTGCATCTTTTGGAAACATTTTAAGTTTTTCATATATATATATGTATTTATATTACCTATTTTTTTTTGTTGAATTTCTACCAAGTCTGTGAATTGTATTTTGAAATGTTTTCTGACATTAGTGAATGTGATTGCTTTCATTAAAACTCTCCATCTACACAACTACTGTGCCCACAGGACCCTGCGAGGCTGATTGAAGTTGAGTGCCTGGAGTATGAACTGGAGGCTGTAAGACTGGAAAATAAAATTAAAACCTACACTCGAGAGGCTGTGGAGGTAAGTTGTGGACCAGGATCCGGAGCAGACGCTGAGCCCTTGTGCAGGTCCCTGGGCCTTGTGCGTGGACTTGGCACCAGGTTTGAGGAGGGGCCCTGATGGGCACGGGCCAGCCTCCTGTGCCCGTCTCCCCTGTGAGCGTGGCCTCTCTGGGAGGAAGTCTGGGGGGCCGGGCGGCCCCTTCCTTGCGGAGGCCGGCTGACATCCTCCCGCCTGGCCCCAGCCCCGCAGCTGCCGGGCCTCCCATGTCTGGCGGGCCTGTGGGTTCCTCCCTGCCGAGGCCGGCTGGCACCCTCTCACCTGGCCCCGGCCCCGCAGCTGCTGGGCCCACCCTGTCTGGCGGGCCTGTGGGCTCACACAGCCTGTTCTCGGGGCTGGGGCTGGGGGCTGGGATGGGATGGGCCTCCAGCAGGCCCTCGTGTGGCCTGTGTGGAGCAGCCCGCCCCCAGCGCGCTGAGAACACGTGCCCTTGGCGAACACCGAGTCCCCCGAGGGCTTCTGCGAGCCTGACTCAGGTCCAGGCAAACGGGCATGCCCCTGCCCTAGCGCAGGGCCTGAGGGGCTCCGGGGAAGTGGTGAGGTCATCTCAGGCACGGGGAGGTGGGGCCCCCTGCGGTGGGTAAGGGGAGACCCCTGGGAGGCTGGCGGGAGGGTGGGAAGGGAGGAGAAGAGGGGGCCCCGAGGCCTGGCAGCAGCAGGTTCAGAGGACCCTGGTGAGCGTTGCCCCCTTGGTGCCCACCTTGGAGACCGTGGGCTTGTCTAGAATGTTCCGCTGGGGGTTGTGAGGCGGGGGGCTGGTGAGCGCGATGGCAACGTCACAGCGTGAGCTCCGCAACCTGCCTGCCCAGTGCAGTGGGGTGTGGTCCGGCCGCCGCCGAGAAGGAGCCCAGCGATCGCTGTGTCTGATAGAATCCTGCCGTCGAGAAAGGGACCAAAATGCATTGCAACAGGATGAGGCGGCTGCTGTTGCTCTGGGGCCCTGGGGCCCACTCCCTGGACCGGCTCCCGTGAGCCCTGCCCCGGCCCCGCCCGGCCCGGCCCTGGAGGAGCTCTGCCAGCGGACGAGCAGCCCAGCGGGGGCTCCGGGCCTGTTCACGTGCTCTCTCGGGACCTGGGCTGTCCCCGCCGGCACTGCCCTTCTCGAGGGAGGTCGTGGCTGGCTGCTGGCTGCCTGCAGGTGCCGGCAGGCGGTGCCGTGGGACTGCAGGGCTGTGTCTTCTGCCTCTGCCGGCCGAGGGCTCTTCAGGGGCACCAACCGGTTCACGAGGCTTTGATGGACGCGTCTTTGCAGCCAGGAAGCCCGCGGTCTGAACCCAATGCCTGCTCTAAACCCCAAGACCTGGGAGCAGCACAGGGCAGGCCCCCTGGAGCCAGAAGCCAGGCCCCCAGACACGGCTGAGTGCAGGAGCCCGCAGCCCCGGAGGGCACTGAGGGAGGCCTGCTGAGGCCGTTGCACAGGCTGAGGCCAGCCGGCCCCTGTCTGCTGGGCAGGGCCATGGGCTCTGTGAATACGTGGAACTGGGAGGCAAGCAGCCTCGCCCAGAGGGGCTCACAGAGCAGACGCTGCCACAGCACGCAGTGCCTGTGCGGGGACAGGGCCTTCTCCAGGAGATCACGTAGGCAACTTCCACCCCGCAGACTCAGACCGGGGGCCCGGCCCGCCTGCGCCATCCGGGGCTCGGGGGTGGGCTGAGGCTGCCCGGGCCAGCCGGCCTCACCGGGCCGCTGTGCTGCGTGCAGGCCCAGCTGGACGTAGTGCGGAGACTGGACGTCACGCTGCAGCGGGCCGCGCGCCTGGGCGAGCCCCGGCTCGTGCACACGGTGTGCGCCACCCAGTGGAACGCGTGCCTCCCGCTGCTGCAGCACAACCTGCGCCACCACCTGCGGAAGCCGCTGACCAGCATCGCAGACGTCCTGGAGAAGGCGGACAGGTGGGGGACGGGGAGCAGAGGCTCGGGGCAGGGATGAAACCCAACTCATCTGCCCAGAGAGAGGGCAGGAGCCCACGGCGTCCCCCAAAGGGGGCGGCTCCAGAGGCCGCAGGCCGTGGGGGAGGTGCCCTGGGCTCAGGGGCAGGGCCCCGCGGGGCAGACAGGGACACCCAGGTGGCGCCCACCTGAGCTCCAGAGGGGCCGAGGGGAAAGGGCTGGGCTGCCGGGCGGGCGTCGGCGGTGGGCACAGGGGCTGTGGGCGCAGGCGCGGGAGGGGAGGGGTGGGAGGGGCGAGCAGGGAGGGCCTTGGCGTTTCTCCTCCCCTGCCCCGGGCGGGGGCTCCCGGGGGCAACTGTGCTGCAGGACGGTCCCTGGCGGACACGGGCCGCGAGATGGGGGCTCGGCAGGGGAGAGGTGTGGAGGGCCCCCTGGGAGGGCGTCCAGCCGCAGGGAGGGGCCGTGGGGGGCTGCCCCGCCCCCGTCTGCTTCGGAGATTAACTGTGCTGTGTGCGGAGTTGCCCAGTCGTGTCCGACTCTGTGCGACCCCGTGGACTGCAGCCCGCCAGGCTCCACTGTCCGTGGGGATTCTCCAGGCAAGAACACTGGAGTGGGTTGCTATCCCCTCCTCCAGGGGATCTTCCCGCCAGGGATCGAACTCAGGTCTCCCGCACCAGGGAAGCCCTGAGATTAATCAGGGGTGAATTTTGTCGCCATCGTGAGCCCTCCCTTGGAGCAGGGTTCCCAGCAGGGGGGCCAGGGACCTGATCATCAATCAGCCTGTGGTCTGGCGAGGTTGGGGCCGGTGGCCCTCAGTACCAGCACCATTCATTTCCTGCAGGCATGTGGGGATCTCGTCTGTGACTAGTTACATCTCTTCAAATCTGGGATTTTTCCTCATTTAAAAATAGTTTCTCCTTACGGAATCCCACGGGGCTGTATGACAGCTCCTAGCCCAGGCTCCCGGTCTCCCTGCGAAACTTCTGCGTTCGCAGCCCCACCCCCTCAAGGGACTCCCACCGAACTCTGAAGATTTCATGCAGCCGTTAGTTCTCTTTTATTCTGCAAATTCTCTGATTTTTCTTCCTCTTTAGCGAGTATTTTTAAATTTTAGTGACGTCTTCTTCCAAAAATATCTTTTTATTTTCTATTTGTTTGTTTGCTTTAAATAAGGTCTAGTGGCCCTCCTTTTTTCCCTCGGACAGTTCTTTTTCTGATTAACTTTACTGCGATATGATTGCCTACGGCCGAAGGAACGCATCGTGAATGACCACTTGCCGTGCTGTCTCTTAGCCACGGACGGGTGTGCAGTGCTGCTGAACGCCTCTTTCCCTATTGAAAGGAGCTCTGACTTTTCTCTTTTGTTTACTGTGGTGAATTATGGTGACTGGGTCTTGAGTAGTGAACCAACCTTGCCTTCTCCTCCTGGTCTCGACAAACGTGCTTTTTTCTATATAGCCAGGTTTGATGTTCCTTTAGTGTGCTTAAGGGTTTTTGCGTGTATATTCATGAGGATGTTGGCCTGTGATTTTCTTGTTTTGTAACGCCTTTGCCATGCCGACTTCATTAAATGATTTGGGAAGGGGGGAAGGATTCTTTCTGCTTTGCTTTCTGAGGGGGTTTGTACAATATTGGTGTTTTCTTCCTTAAATGGTGGGCAGAATCCAGTGAGACTATCTGGGCCCATCTGAGGTGTTTCTCTTTCCATCCTTTGGACTCTCATGCTGTGGACCTTTCGACTTAAAGTGTGGAACACAGCTCTTAACACTCCTGTCAATAGCGTGTAGCTCGGGCTTCTTCTGAAGTCGAGTTCGGTGGTCTCTGCCTTGTAGCTGGGTTGTTGAGTCGCTTTGGGCTCAGTGTAGCTTCCAACTTGTCTCCAGCCCCATCGTTTGTGTCCGCCTGCCCCCGTGCTCTGCTGCTGTCTCCCGCCTCCTCTGAGGCTCCCTGAGTTTCTGCCGCTGTGTTTGTTTCTTTGGTTGGCTCGTTTGTCCCCAGACCCCTGGGCGGGAGGGCGGCGCTGGAGGGCTAGCGGCGCGCGTCCCCCTTAGCCGGGTCAGTGGGGGGTCAGTGCTTCCCGCGCAGCAGGGGAAGCCCCTCGGCCTGCCCTCGTCCGCCCCGCTGTGTGCTTGCTGCCTTGTCTTTTGTGGTGCTGTATTGCTCTTAGCAGCTGGTGGTGTTGTTTTTAAAGAAAATTACAGAAAAAACAATCTCGTATACTTGCCGCTTCCTCTGCGATCCCGCAGGCTCTCCCTTCCTGCTCACGCTCAGATCCAGGTTTCTGCCTGCGGGCATTTCAGCCCGAGCAACTTCCTTTATTTCTGCTTGTAGCGCGTAGCTGGTGAGGAATTCTCTTGGCTTTTGTTGGCCTGAAACTGGCTTTCCCTGAGCATCACCTCTGAAGGTTATTTTCACCAGTTGCTGGGTTCTGGGTTTGCAGACTTTTTCTCTTTAAATGCTTGGAAGAGGTCGTTTTATTTTCTTCTGGGCTTCATGGTTTCTGATAAGAACCCAGGAGTTATTTTAAGCCCGGTTCTCCTGTATGTTAGGTGTCTCCCCCCTTCTGTTCTCAGATTTGTATCTCTTAGTTTTTGCTTCCTGCATTCTGCATATTACTTTGCTGACAAAGGTCTGTCTAGTCAAAGCTACGGGTTTTCCAGTGGTCATGTACGGATGCGGAGAAGGCAATGGCAACCCACTCCAGTACTCCTGCCTGGAAAATCCCATGGGTGGAGGAGCCTGGTGGGCTGCCATCTATGGGGTCGCACAGAGAGCTGGACACGACTGAAGTGACTCGGCAGCAGCAGCAGCAGCAGCACGTGTGGATGTGAGAGCTGGACTGTGAAGAAGACTGATCGCTGAAGAACTGATGCTTTTGAATTGTGGTGCTGGAGAAGACTCTTGAGAGTCCCTTGGACTAGACTGCAAGGAGATCCAACCAGTCCATTTTGAAGGAAATCAGTCCTGAATATTCATTGGAAGGACTGATGCTAAAGCTGAAACTCCAATACTTTGGCCACCTGATGCGAAAAACTGATTCATTTGAAAAGACCCTGATGCTGGGAAAGATTGAAGGCGGGAGGAGAAGGGGACAACAGAGGATGAGATGGTGGGATGTCATCACTGACTCAATGGACATGAATCTGAGTGAACTCCGGGAGTTGGTGATGGACAGGGAGGCCTGGCGTGCTGCAGTCCATGAGTCAGTCACAAAGAGTCAGACACGACTGAGTGACTGAACGGAACTGATTCCTTAGAGACTTAAAAAAAAAGTCTTTCTTGGGGTTTGATGATATACTCAAATATGTAAGATGATATTTTCATCAAATTTGGGAAATTACTGGCTATTATTTTTTAAGTATATTTCTGCCTCATTCTTGCTCTTTTGGGGGAGTATGAGTTACAACATTGAATACTGTCTTAACTGGTTTCTAAGGCTCTGTTCATTTTCTTCTGAGAGTTTTTTTGTGTGGACCATTTTTAGAAACCTTTTGAATTCGTTACAGTGTTGTTTCTGTTTTATGTTGTGGCTTTTCCACTCTCAGGCTTCTTGGATTCTTAGCTCCTCAACCAGGGATCAAAACCACATCTCCCACTTTGGAAGGTGAAGTCTTAGCCACTGGACTGCCTGGGAAGTCTTGGTTCTGTTCATTTCTCAGAACATCTGTTTCAATGCATTCTTCTGGTGGGATAATCTCTATTGATCTGACTTCAGGTTCGCTGACACTTTTTCTGCTCTCCAATCTGCTGTTGGGCTCAAGCAAGAATTTTCCATGTCAGTGATCGCAGATTCTTTGCTGTACTATTTCCTTTTATTCTCTACAGAAATTCCCTTTCTGTTTTCCTTCAACTTTTTGTGCATTTTTATTTTTGTATTATAATGTCTGCATTAAGGATTTACTGCTAAACCCAGCATCTGGCCCATCTTGCATCCTGACTGTGGGTCACCGTTTCCTGTTTCCTGGCATATCCTGTGGTGTTTTATTGTGTTCTGAACGTTGTGGTTGCTGCACTGTGGAGTCTGTGGACTCTGTGATCTTTTTAGGAAAGTGATGATTTCTGCTTGCTTTCGTGGGCACTCCAGTTACTGGCTGAGAGGTGGCTGAGAGGTGTTTCCTCGGCTGTGTCTCTGGAAGGTCATGGTGTCTTCCAGCCTGCACCGTGTTCTCTGCGGGCTCTGACGGTACGTTCTCTTTGGGTGGGTCAAGAGCGCTCTCCCTGGGCCTGCGCTCCTGGGGAGAAGCCCCGTGCAGTCTCGGCTGACGTCAGGTCAGAGAGCAACACCCAGCTCTCTCCTTTCTGGTGGGCAGGCCGGCAGCGGCTGGTCCGGTTCCAGGTCCAGTTCCACTTCTCCAGCCCCGAGCAGAGGCCCCCCTCTGGACTCCTCTGCCCCAGCTCCATGGGTCCACTCTGCCCTGGCTCTGGGCCGCACCCTGCCCGTCGTGCCTCAGGACACTGTCTCCAGAGGCCGCAAGCATGGGCTCCTTCCTGAATTTCCTGGTCCAGGGCCCCAGGCTTGCGCTGCCCAGACCTGGGGCTGTTGGGTCCAGCTTCATGCGTGGCAGAGACCCAATCACCGCTGGAAGCAGCGTGACTCTGAAAACTACTCCTTCCGAGTCCTTTTCGTCTGACCCCGTCCATCCCGTCTTGGCAGGCCCGGGTTCTCGCGTCTGAGTCTGCTGTCTGCTCGCCCTCATCCCCGCGGCCTCCTTGAGCCAGTGGTCGGCTAGTGTGTTCCTGGAAGGACTGTCCTGCTGTGTCGGTGTTGAGGCACTGTCTTGTCAGATTCCTTGTGGCCCCGTGGACCGCAGCACGCCAGGCCTCCCTGTCCTTCAGCATCTCCCGCAGCTTGCCCAAACTCATGTCCATTGAGTCGATGATGCCATCCAACCATCTCATCCTGTGTCGTCCCCTTCTCCTGTTCTCAGTCTTCCCCAGCATCAGGGTTTTTTCCAATAAGTTGGCTCTTCACATCAGCTGGTCAAAGTGCTGGAGCTTCAGCTTCGGCATCAGTCCTTCCAGTGAACGTCAGAGTTGATTTCCTTCAGGACTGACTGGCTTGACCTCCTTGCCGTCCAGGGGCCTCTCAGTCGGCTTGCCTCGGCTGGCTCTTCGGGTGGTTCAGCCAGGGACGAGTCTCACATTGTGGATTCAGGGTCAGGCGCCCTGAGCACACCCCGTGGCCCTGGGCCAGCTCCCTTCTGCAGGCCTCCTCTCTCCCTGCCCCAGAGGGAAGGGACCCGTCACTGGCCACCATCCAGGCTTCCAGGCAGAGACTGTGGACCCAGTTCCCTGACGGGGGCTCAGAGCTCACCCTTGGCCTCAACCGGATGCCCTATCCTGCCCACGACTCCCAGGTGCCCTGACCTCTGCCTCCTCGTCCCCAAGGCTACAGGCCTAGCCTGTGATGCTCTCACCTCGTTTTGGAGGAGGGTCGGCACGTGAGTCCCATCGAACTTTAACTAGATCCAAGTTATCGGCCTTGTTGACGCTCCTGCGCAGGACACAGACTGTGCCGGGGGCTGCAGGTGCTGTTGATGCAAAGGCTTCGGGGAGACTGTGGTTATTGTTTTAGACACAGGCGGCTCCAGCAGGGACACAGCAGGAACAAAGGCCAGGCAGGGCCCACAGCCCGCAGACCCATGGCTGTTCTGAGCCGGGATGTGTGTGCCACAGCAGATGAGATGGAGAGACAGAGCAGAGCAGAGAGGGCTCGCCCTCCAAGGCAAAGCCTGGGTCTCAGTTCAGTTCAGTCGCTCAGTCGAGTCTGACTCTTTGCGACCCCATGGACTGCAGCACGCCAGGCTTCCCTGTCCATCACCAACTCCCAGAGCTTGCTCAAACTCGTGTCCATTGAGTCGGTGATGCTATCTAACCATCTCATCCTCTGTTGGCCCCTTCTCCTCCTGCCTTCAATCTTTCCCAGCATCAGGGTCTTTTCCAATGAGTCAGTTTTTCTCATCAGGTGGCCGAAGTATTAGAGTTTCAGCTTCAGCATCAACCCTTCCAATGAACACCCAGGGCTGATCTCCTTTAGGATAGACTGGTTGGATCTCCTTGCAGTCCAAGGGACTCTTAAGAGTCTTCTCCAACACCACAGTTCAAAAGCATCAATTCTTCAGCACTCAGCTTTCTTTACAGTCCAACTCTCACATCCGTAGATGACTACTAGAAAAACCATAGTTTTGTCTAGATGGACATTCGTAGGCAAAGTAATGTCTCTGCTTTTTAACATGCTGTCTAGGTTGGTCATAACTTTCCTTCCAAGGAGTAAGTGTCTTTTAATTTCATGGCTGCAATCACCATCTGCAGTGATTTTGGAGCTCCCAAAATAAAATCTGACACTGTTTCTACTGTTTTCCCATCTATTTGCCATGAAGTGATGGGACCAGATGCCATGATCTTTGTTTTCTGAATGTTGAGCTTTAAGCCAACTTTTTCACTCTCTTTCACTTCCATCAAGAGGCTCTTTAGTTCCTCTTCACTTTCTGCCATGAGGGTGGTGTCATCTGCATATCTGAGGTTATTGATAATTCTCCCGGCAATCTTGATTCCAGCGTGTGCTTCCTCCAGCCCAGCGTTTCTCATGGTGTGCTCTGCACAGAAGTTAAACAAGCAGGTGACATATACGGCCTTGGCCTCGGGCTGCACTAGCTCACTTGCTGGTGCCGCTGCCAGCGCCCGCGGTGCCGCCCGCCATGACACCGTCCGCCCGCAGCCTCGAGGCGCACCAGTGGTCTCTGAGACCTCCCGGGGTCCGCAGGGCCCTCCTCCTCGTCCCTTGTGTGGGTCCTGGCAGCAAGGCAGGCGGCAAGCAGGGCCAGCAAGCGGGCGCCGGGAGGCCCGCAGCGCCGCCTGCCATGATGCCGTCCACCCGCAGCCTCGCGGTGCAGCTCCGCTGCCAGGTGCACGTGGAGCTGGCGCACATTGAGGAGGACGCGGACCGGCTGGAGCCCGCCATGGAGCACCTGAGGAAGGCCGCACTGCTGGACGGCCTGGGCGTCTACCAGGACAGGATCAGGAGGGCCCTCAACCGCCTGCAGCTGTGCACCACGCTGTACCAGGCGCCCACGCGCAACGAGGACAGGGCCACCATGGCCATCGAGCAGGTGCCGCGGGCGCAGCTCCAGGGGCGGGCAGCCGGCAGTTCCCGGGGGGCGGGCGCTGCTCCTGGCACGGGGCCCGGCAGTTCCCGGGGGGCGGGTGCTGCTCCCGGGGCGGGCGGCCGGCAGGCCCCGAGGGGCAGGCGGGAGCCGCTCACCACGCCGGCGCCCCTCTGCAGGCGAAGAAAGCGATGCCCAAGGACAGCGTGCGCAAGAAGCGGGCGCTGCTGGTGAACGCGGGGCTGGCCCTGGCCCCCGACACCTTCCAGATCGTGCTCGACAGTGAGAACGAGGCCAAAGGTGCGCGGGTGCTCTCAGTGGGAGCGCCTGGGGCAGCCCCCGGCCCACGGGAATCTGCGCCCGCCCACCTGGACCTCTGCCTACGCGGGCCTCCGTGCCCGTGTGCAGCCGCCTGCCCCTACTTGTGGAGGGGCGTGGGGGAGCCTCTCTCCTGGGCCTGCATGCCCCGCCCAGCGGGAGGCAGTGCCACCTGTTTCCTTCATGTCCTGCCAGGTGTGAGGGCCTCGGGCCCTGAAGGGTAGGCGCCCCAGACACACGGGGCTTGGTGCAATGCACCCAGCGAGGGCTCTGGCAGGAGAAGCGGGCTGACGGGCAAGGGGCTTCAGCAGGGTCTGCGCCAGCCAGCTCCTGAAGACCTGGGCATGGGTGGCGGGCGTTGGGGGCCAGCCTGGTGGCTACAGATGGCAGTCATTCTGCCCACCAGCTGCTCTTGGTGCCTGGAATCCCTTCCCGGACAAGGCACATTTAGGGAGACCTAACTTTCATGAAAAGATCAAAAATCGCCCATGGGAGGCTCCGCCCCAGCCTGTCCCTATTCCCGTGCGGGCTGGTTTTGGGAGTGTTCCCCGGCCTGCCGTGTCAGCAGCCCGTCCTGCCGGCCCCTGCAGTTTCCATCGGGAAAACCCGGGGCCGCTTCACTTACCTGTTTGCCAAGGCACGGCACCACACACTCAGCGTGGACAAGGCCGTGGGCCACCTGCGGCGCCTGGGGGGCCAGAACGACAAGGAGCGGTGAGCAGCCTGGGGGGTGCAGGGCCTCGGGTCTGGGGGGTGAAGCGCCGGCCCACCCTCCTGCCCCGCCCGGGTGGCCCCTGGCCGGCTCCCCGAGCGAGGTGTGGCCGCACACCTGTGCAGGATACACATCTGGGCGGAGCTGGCCAAGGTGGCCCGGAAGCAGAACGTGTGGGACGTGTGCCGGACCGCCAGCCGCTTCTGCCTCCTGTACGACAGCGTCAAGGTGAAGAAGCTGGCCAAGTTCAAGCGAGGTGGGTCCCTCCAGCCACATATGGGCACCTGTGCTGGCGGGCTCTTCCCAGGCACTGGGGGGTCACTGTGGGGTCCACCAGAGCTCAGGAAGGGGTCATGGGGCTGGAGCCTGCAGGCAGAGGCTGGGTGGGGGTGGCCCTCCACCGTGAGCCCTGGGTCCGGCGGAGTCCAGCCTGCTGGTCTCTGGAAGCGGTGGTCTTGGGGATGGTGAGGACATGGGGGCATGCCAGGGGTCCCAGGGGGCAGAGACGTGGGTGTTGTGGGAGCGATGGGGGCTTCTTGAGGGGCAGAACAGCACACACAAAACCAAGAGCTGAGCTATCTGTCGGGGAACCAGCTGGAGGTTCGCTGCGGCCAGGCTGGCTGGGGAGCCCTCGCCGCCCCCAGGGCCCTGCACCTGGGAGGTCAGCCTCCCAGAGAAGCCACTCCTCACCCTGCCCCCCTTCCTGGGGACCGTGCCATCCCTGAGAAGCACTTCAGGCTCTGACGGGCAGCGCTCTGGTGTTGCAGGCAAGAAGAAGAAGGGCTGGGATGGCCTGGGGCAGGACTCCTGGGGCCACTCCGAAGCCACCCTGCAGAAGCAGGCATCCCCCACCCTGCTGCGCAAGTTCGCAGAGGTGGGCTTCATCAGCGCTGAGGTGCGTCCCCCGTATGTGCACAGACACGACCCTCAGCATCCAGCCCTGCTCCCCAAGTGGCCTGTTGCTTACGAAAGTTTTCCTGCATTCTTGGGAGGTTTTCTGGAAGAAAAATATGTCAAAATGTATTGTGAGGAGTGTTGATGTTAATTGTACTTTGAAGGAGTGTCTGAACTGTGAGTCCCCAGTGATGTGGGTCCCAGGGGCTGGTTTGTACTGGACCTGGTTCTGTCCTGGCCCGCGAGTAGCTTCAGTAGCACTTTGAGCCAGGTGTGAAAGAGAAACCTGGCTTCTGATGTCGTCTCGGAGGCTGCTGAAGCTGCTGGGGCCCAGCCCCCACAGCGAGCCCGGCCCCCTCCGTGAGCATGGAGAGACCCCAGGCCAGCTGGGTGGTGGAGCGGGGACCTGCAGGTCACACAGCGGTGAGGCCGCTTGGGGTGGTTTGTTTTGGGGGTCGAGGGAGCAACCCGGCATAACCCAGACACAACGCTCCCGGGGCTTGTTCAGTGAGGGTCTGCTGGGCACCTCCTGAGGGCCGGGCCAGTGCTGCGAGTGGGGGCAGGTGAGCGGGCCCGGGGCGCCAGGCAAGGCACCCACCCCCATCCTCAGTCCAATCACCCTGCCCCGTGGCCTCGGCCACCTCTGGGGCGTTGGTGCGTGGCCGCAGAGGACAGAGGCTGGGACTCGGTGGCCCCTGCAGCGTGGGGGGCACGTTTGTCCTGGGGCTGCATCTCTGAGATGCAGGTGTGGGGGGAGGAGACATCACCTGGGGCAGGGAGGGCCCGGGGTTGGGAAGGCCTGCGGGCACCGTGCCGGCCCCTGCTCAGGGACCACCGGCCTCCGCAGGCCACCGTCCACCTGCTGCAGTCTGAAGGCGTGCAGCTGAACGACCAGCCCATGCCCCCCGAGGACGTGAGCCAGCACCCGATGGGCTACATACCCGAGTGCCCGGAGGACAACGCCGAGTGGATCGTGTACCGGTGGGGGCTGGGGGCGCGAGGCGGGGGCTGGGCTGAGCTCAGTGCTGTGAGGCAGGGGCCGCTGCCCGGCGCGTCGCCTGGCTCACACCGGCGCCCATGTGGCCAGTCTTTCCTGTTACTAGTGGGAACAGGATGTGAGGGGGGTGGTGGCCACGGGGGAAGCTGTCCCGGGAAGTCTGTGATCGGGATGAGGGTCCTCAGGAGACCCGCAGAAGCCTCGTCCACGTGAGAGGCAAGTGCCGTTCAATCAGGAGAGCGAGGTGCTGTCGTAGTAATGGCGTGTTGCTGTTTTCATCTGGCGTGAAGTGTAAAGGGAACGTGGCAGAGAGTGGCCGTCCCTGGGGCCGTCACAGGAGCCGAGGTCCTAGCTGCCCGCTGGCTGCCCCGGTGGCTGGGCCCTCATATGTGCCCACTGTGGGGCCCTGCATGCCCACTGCCCAGGAGGGGCTCAGGGAAGGACCCCGACTTTGTGCAGACAGCGTTTGTCTGGAGGTTTCAGAGCACAGCCTGGGGCTAGGGCTGGGCTCTCCACGCCTGCAAGAGGGCCAGGCCGCATCTGACCCACAGTTTTTGTACAGCCCACAGTGGTTTTGACATTTTTTAGTTTGTGAATCTCAATAGCAAAAAAGACACAACAGAGAAGGGACTGTGTAGCTGTCAAACCCCAGGGTACCTGCTGTCCAGCCCTTTACAGTAAAGGTCCGCCAAGCCTTGGTCTGAGGCGAGCAGGTCCCGTGTCCACGTGGACCGAGGAGGGCGGCCTGTGTGTGGCCAGGGCCGCAGGCCCTGGGAGGCCGGGGAGGCCAGGGAGACCGGCAGGCAGGTGCAGAGGTGGGCGGGCAGCTTGCAGGCCTTGGCCGGGGGTTCAGCCTCAGACAGGGATGGGCAGGGAGATGGGAGGCCCAGGGCAGCCAGGCAGGTCCTGTCCTTCAGCGAGAACAACGGGCAGCCTCTGACAGGGCAGCCTTCTGAGCCCCGGCTCCAGGGACGGCTTCTGGCTGGCATCTAAGTGCCAGCTCGGGCAGAGTCTGGCTCCCGGAGAGCCTGACGCACGCCTCTCACAGGAGCTGGGTAGAGGGCCTCTCGCAGTACGCCATGAACTGCTGGCTGCGCTCCGCCGACATCGGGCAGGAGATCCAGGAGCCGTGGATCGTGCAGAACGCCGTGGTCTATGTGCTGAACCACAACCACCACCTCATCAAGGCCGGGCGGCAGCGGGAGCTCCTGGACGCCTTGTACCACCTGCTGGGCATCATGAAGGCCGTGGGCCACAGTGGGTGCGTGAGGCTGCCCAGGCTCTGTCCTGCCACTGCCAGAGACCCTGGGCTTCAGGCTGCGAGCCGGGGGGCAGGCATGTGTCCCCTCAGGGGAGGGGCGTGCGGGGCCACCGGCACCCAGCAGGGATGGGGCTTCTGTCTTACTGGCTGTGTGCCCCAGGCAGGACACGCACCCTCTCTGAGCCACAGGGCAGCATCGGGGGATCGCTCGGGCACCCTCGTGCCCACACGCGGATTCCCAGCCTGTCCCAGTCTGTTCCAAGCAGACAGATTGTGGGAAAGGTTGGCAGAGGCCAGGGTCTCACAGAGACAGGAGACTGACCTGGGTGCCTGTGTTTCTTTATCCAGGGGAGAAACGTGAAAAGCATCAAGTCAGGTCAAAGGTCAAAGCTTTCCCTCACAAAGAGCTTTTGAAGCCTTCCTTGTGTTTTTCTGGTGGTTTGGCTTTTAGCCTAAACGCTCAGATTTAAAGAGTTTTGACCGATGGTGAAATAGGAAGGCTGGAGTGAACCCGGACCCAGAGACGTCTGTACAGGAGCACACAGCCGGAGTGGGCCATGGGGCAGGGGCCGGCCTGGTGCCCTCAGCTCTCCTCTGGGCCCCAGACCCAGCAGGGTCCCCGGGACCGTGGGTGCTGGGGGGGGCGGCGTGTCTCTCCTTCTCAGGCGGTCGTCCACGTCTGTGCTCATGTGGATCAGACATGTTTGCCAGTTCTGACGGTTCTGGCACTGAGACGTTTCAAAGAGAAGCAGGGAGGTTCTGGGCCCGCGGACTCCCTGGGGGTCCCGCCCACGCAGCACGGAGGTCACCCTGTGGCCGGCCCGTCACAGCGCCACCGCAGCTCCCCCTGGGGCGGCCTGGCCTGGACGTGCTTGTCTTGCAGGGACTCGCTGCTGCTGGTGACGCTGTGCAGTGCGCTGGCGCGAGGCCTGATTATCCGCTGGATCCCAGCCCTGGTGCCGGAGAAGGCCAGGAAGCAGGCGCGCTCCAACCCGCTCCACACGCCGCTGGACCCCGAGGCTGCCTCCGAAGTCAGGGCCGCCGTGGAGGTACCGCCCGGCAGGTGGGGCGGTGTGGGGAGGGCAGCTGAGGAAGTGAGGCTGGGGGCTTCTCAACTGCCCGGATATGGGGCTGGGGGCAGGGGGCTGGGCGGGCCGTGCTTTCTCTAAAAATGAGGACTCTGTAGGATCAGAGACATCCCTGCATGGCCCAGCCCGTAGAAAAATATGACGTGAGGCTGGAAAGCAGGGCCAGTGCTGGTCAGAGCAGGACACTGCAGAACCGAACACAAAATGCGGACCCCGGACACCGTCGGTCCCACAGAGACCGGGGCGGGGGGCGCTTATCCCCTGACTTTAGCTCCCGGTGGCGGGAGGGAGCAAGGAGGATGGGTATCGATGGCACTGATCAACACCCGGTGACCACCAGCTCACCCGAGTCCCCGTGAGGGAGAGCAAGTCCCCGCCCGAGTCAGCATGGGGGAGAATGAGTTCCCTTGGCTGCCCTAAGTCTGGGCCCAGAGCAGCACCTCCTGTGGGGGTACAAAGACCACCTCTGCCCCCTGCTGCAAGCCCGGCCATGACACAGGACGGGGAGAAAGGACAAAGGAGCTGCCGTGTCAGGCTGCGGGGGCTCCTGGGGCCTGGGCAAGCCGGGCTGGCTGCGCTGTCTGGGAGGGATGGCGGAGCTGGGCGGAGAGGGTGAGGGCTCAGGCAGAGGGCAGAAGGGAGCGACTTGTGAGGCTCCAGGGATCCCACCAAACGGAAGGGTGAGCCTGGACTGCCCTTGCTGGTGTCTGATGGCTTCCAGACTGTCCAGGAGCGTAGGGCACGAGACATGACTGTCCTGTGGCTGGGTCTCCAGCAGAAAGAGCCAGGCCAGCGTGCCCAGGGAGGGCAGGTGACTGGATCTGGGATCAACCATGCCCTCCGCTGTGGGGTCTGATGGGAAGGGGTCTTCCCAGGCTAGTCCAGGAAGTGGGTGTCCTTAGCCAGGCTGCTCAGAGGAACAGCAGGGGTGGGCCCGTCAGCCCCCTGGGTTTCTGAGCTGCAAGGTCCTGAGCAGTTCACGAAAGACAGGTGTTCATGTTACACTTCAGGGGAAAAATGAAACCTCAGAAAACGTGGAGCACAGTGGGGCCCATGGTGAGTGCGCGGCCTAGTGGCTGCAGGGGCAAAGCCTGTGGCAGGTGATGGGGTTCCACCCCCAGTGACAGATAGGGAACCGCGGCCTCGGTCACGGCAGGCGGGGCAGGGGGCGCAGTCCTCGCTGTGCGGCCCCCAGAGCCAACATCAGCCACTGGGTCGCAGTCCGTGGGGACCAGTGGTGCTGTGGGGACCTAATGGCAACACCAGGGGCCGGGCTCGCCACGGGGTGAGGGCACGAGAGGGCGTGGCCGCAGCCGCCGCGCCTCATCGCCTCAGGACTGGGCCTGTGTGGACCACTTTGCTGGCTGGACCGAGAGCCAGGTCCGCTTGTTTTTGCAGATGGGGTCTTGGCCCAGGTTCCCTGTTCGGATTCAGGTGTCCTGAACAGCAGCCCCTCCATTTCAGATCTGCGAGTTTGCCCTGAACCTGACCAATGGGATGGAGCCCGAGGAGGTGGTGCCCGTGAGTGCCCGGCAGCAGCTCATTGCAACGTGGGTGAAGGGCAAGCAGCTCCTGCAGCAGCAGATCGGTCCCCGGCTGGGCACGGAGGAGCAGGTGATGCGAGCGGCCTGGGGGCGGGGCCGTGCTGGGGGCGGGGCCGTGCTGGGGCGGGGCCGTACTGGGGCGGGGCCGTGCTGGGAGGCTTCCCAGCCGGAGGCTCCGTCCTGGCTGTGGCTGCCACCCCTAGGAATGGGGCAGAAGGCTTTCTCGAGCTGCCTGGCCGCAGCCTCCCCTCCTTCCTCCAGCCGATAGCCATGGTTCTAACTGTCCACCAAGAGTACGGGGCTTCTGGGGCACTGTCCACCCGCTGTGACACCTCACTTCGGCTTATCTCGAGGCGCCTCCAGGCCAGAGGGGGTGCCCCCTTGGCAGGACCCTGCAGCCCCTGAACTGTAAGCCGAAGACCACGGGAGTGAGGGGTGGGGAGCCGCTGGGGACCCAGCAGACGGGGCCGGGACACGGATGGAGCCCACGGGAGGCTCCATCAGCCCAGCTGGACCAGGACACACTGGTTCAGGTGGGAAGTGAGGCTGGCGAGAGTGTGGCCCTCAGGGAGGGGCGTCTAAGCTCGGCAGGAGCGAGCATGGACTGGAGCCGGTTCAAAGGGGTGGCCACCCACTGTGCCTGGCCAGTTGCCCCCCACACCTGGCTGGGTCAGCTAGCTGCCCGACCACCTTAGGGGCTGCAGTGCCTGTTCCCGTTTCTCATGAAAAGATAACTTGGAGACAGGAAGGAAGGAAGGGAAAGCAAAGTCGCTCAGTCATATCCGACTCTTTGCGACCCCAGGGACTACACAGTAGATGGAATTCTCCAGCCCAGAATACTGGAGTAGGTAGCCTTTCCCTTCTCCAGGGGAGCTTCCCAACCTGGAGACCGAACCCAGGTTTCCCACAGTGCAGGCGGGTTCTTTACCAGCTGAGCCACAAGTCCTTGTGGCTTCCCTCATTGCCAAGTCTTGCTTCCCTCATAGCTCAGTCGGTAAGGAATCCGCCTGCAGTGCAGGAGACCTGGTTTGGTTCCTGGGTTGGGAAGATCCCCTGGAGGAGGAAATGGCAACCCACTCCAGTATTCTGGCCTGGAGAATCCCATGGACAGAGGAGCCTGGTGGGCTCGGGGTCACAAGAGCCTGGCGCAACTTAGCGACTAAAGCATCTTGGAGACAGACTTTCCCAGCGATCGCTCCTACTGTCGCTGAAGAGCCGCTGTGTCACAGGGCTCACATCCTGAGTATTCCAGGTTCTCCAGCCCCGGGCCTCACGGCCTCTGTGACTTCCTCCCATCAGAGCACCAACGAGGACATCAACTGCATGACCAGAGTTCTTGTCGCTCTGGAGATGTACTCCTGCAACGGGCTGGGCCTCATGGACTTCACTGTGCCCCCCTTGGCCCAGGTAGGCGTCTCCCCACCCTAGAGGTGTCACCTCCTCCCACAGATGTCACCTCCCGCCACAGGCGTCCCCTCCCCCACAGGCGTCCCCTCCCCCACAGATGTCACCTCTCCCACAGGTGTCACCTCATACCCCACAGGTGTCCCCTCTCCCACAGGTGTCACTTCCCCTAACAGCTGTCACCTCATATCCCACAGGTGTCCCCTCCCCCACAGGCGTCCCCTCCCCCACAGGTGTCACCTCTCCCACAGGTGTCCCCTCCCCCACAGGTGTCACTTCCCCTAACAGCTGTCACCTCATATCCCACAGGTGTCCCCTCCCCCACAGCTGTCACCTCTCCCACAGATGTCACTTCCCCTCACAGGTGTCCCCTCCCCCACAGGTGTCCCCTCCCCCACAGATGTCACCTCATATCCCACAGGTGTCCCCTCCCCCACAGGCATCCCCTCCCCCACAGGCGTCCCCTCCCCCACAGGCATCCCCTCCCCCACAGGCATCCCCTCCCCCACAGATGTCACCTCCCCCACAGGTGTCCCTTCCCCCACAGATGTCACCTCTCCCACAGGTGTCCCTTCCCCCACAGGTGTCACCTCATATCCCACAGGTGTCCCCTCCCCCACAGGTGTCCCTTCCCCCACAGGTGTCACCTCATACACCACAGGTGTCCCCTCTCCCACAGGTGTCACTTCCCCTAACAGGTGTCCCCTCCCCCACAGGTGTCACCTCATATCCCACAGGTGTCCCCTCCCCCACAGGTGTCCCCTCATACCCCACAGGTGTCACCTCATATCCCTCAGGCGTCCCCTCCCCCACAGGTGTCCCCTCCCCCACAGGTGTCACTTCCCCTCACAGGTGTCCCCTCCCTCCAGGTGTCACTTTCCTCCCCCTAGCCCAGGTCGGTGTCACTAGGTGTCTGGTGGGCATATCCAGGGATTGTGCCCTGACAAACCTACCCGACTCCGGGTGCTTATTTGAATCCTGTTGTTGAGACAAGGAACACGGTAGAGGGCCGAGCCCTGTGGCCGGAGCCCCACCCATGTCCTCAGCACAGCTCTCATCCGCCTCCGGCAGCGCTGAGCTTCCCTCAGGGCCCCCGAGTCTGGTTTCCTGAGGGCTCAGTTCAGTTCAGTTCAGTTCAGTTCAGTCGCTCAGTCGTGTCCGACTCTTTGCGACCCCATGAATCGCAGCACACCAGGCCTCCCTGTCCATCACCAACTCCTGGAGTTCACTCAGACTCACCATCGAGTCGGTGATGCCATCCAGCCATCTCATCCTCGGTCGTCCCCTTCTCCTCCTGCCCCCAATCCCTCCCAGCATCAGAGTCTTTTCCAATGAGTCAACTTTTCGCATGAGGTGGCCAAAGTACTGGAGTTTCAGCTTCAGCATCATTCCTTCCAAAGAAATCCCAGGGTTGATCTCCTTCAGAATGGACTGGTTGGATCTCCTTGCAGTCCAAGGGACTCTCAAGAGTCTTCTCCAACACCACAGTTCAAAAGCATCAATTCTTCGGCGCTCAGCCTTCTTCACAGTCCAATTCTCACATCCATACATGACCACAGGAAAAACCATAGCCTTGACTAGACGGACCTTAGTCGGTAAAGTAATGTCTCTGCTTTTGAATATGCTATCAGGTTGGTCATAACTTTTCTTCCAAGGAGTAAGTGTCTTTTAATTTCATGGCTGCAGTCACCATCTGCAGTGATTGTGGAGCCCAAAAAAATAAAGTCTGACACTTTTTCCACTGTTTCCCCATCTATTTCCCATGAAGTGATGGGACCAGATGCCATGATCTTCGTTTTCTGAATGTTGAGCTTTAAGCCAACTTTTTCACTCTCCTCCTTCACTTTCATCAAGAGGCTTTTTAGCTCCTCTTCACTTTCTGCCATAAGGGTGGTGTCATCTGCATATGTGAGGTTATTGATGTTTCTCCCGGCAATCTGGATTCCAACTTGTGTTTCTTCCAGTCCAGCGTTTCTCATGATGTACTCTGCATATAAGTTAAATAAGCAGGGTGACAATATACAGCCTTGACGTACTTCTTTTCCTATTTGGAACCAGTCTGTTGTTCCATGTCCAGTTCTAACTGTTGCTTCCTGACCTGCATACAGATTCCTCAAGAGGCAGGTCAGGTGGTCTGGTATTCCCATCTCTTTCAGAATTTTCCACAGTTTATTGTGATCCACACAGTCAAAGGCTTTGGCATAGTCAGTAAAGCAGAAATAGATGTTTTTCTGGAACTCTCTTGCTTTTTCCATGATCCAGCGGATGTTGGCAATTTGATCTCTGGTTCCTCTGCCTTTTCTAAAACCAGCTTGAACATCAGGGAGTTCATGGTTCACGTATTGCTGAAGTCTGGCTTGGAGAATTTTGAGCATTACTTTATTAGCGTGTGAGATGAGTGCAGTTGTGCGGTAGTTTGAGCATTCTTTGGCATTGCCTTTCTTTGGGATTGGAATGAACACTGACCTTTTCCAGTCCTGTGGCCATTGCTGGGTTTTCCAAACTTGCTGGCATATTGAGTGCAGCACTTTCACAGCATCATCTTTCAGGATTTGAAATAGCTCAACTGGCATTCCATCACCTCCACTAGCTTTGTTCGTAGTGATGCTTTCTAAGGCCCACTTGACTTCACATTCCAAGATGTCTGGCTCTAGATTAGTGATCACATCATCATGATTATCTGGGTCGTGAAGATCTTTTTTGTACAGTTCTTCTGTGTATTCTTGCCACCTCTTCTTAATATCTTCTGCTTCTGTTAGGTCCAGACCATTTCTGTCCTTTATCGAGCCCATCTTTGCATGAAATGTTCCCTTGGTATCTCTAATTTTCTTGAAGAGATCTCTAGTCTTTCCCATTCTGTTGTTTTCCTCTATTTCTTTGACTTGATCGCTGAAGAAGGCTTTCTCATCTCCTCTTGCTGTTCTCTGGAACTCTCTGTCTGTGCTTCTCCACACTCCGCCCAGGGAAGGGCCGCCCATGTAGCAGGAAGGCAGTGTGGACCCTGGGACACTTGGCCCCGAGCTACCAGCCCACCCGGGCTTGGCTGAGGTTGGCAGCTAGTGCTTCACCCTCCTGGGTGGCTCAGCCAAGACCAAGTGACCAGTGGACCCGGGGGAGGTCAGCCTGCATGCTAGCAGCAGAGACATCCCCCACTCACAGACACCCCCTCCTCCATGCGGGCAGCTGGTGAAGATGGCCTCAGAGTGCACCTGGTCCGACCTCCTGGTGGAGTTGCAGACCCTGATGCGGCTGACCCACTTCACCTACATGGCCCGGGACCATGAGGCCACCATGGCCTGCTCACAGAAGGCCATCCAGATGGGCATCAAGTACCTTCGGACCTTCAATCCGTGAGTCACCCCGGGCCTGACCCGTGCCCCCGGGATGAGGCACCTCCACCAGGGCTCAGCCCCCACCAGACAGGCCCCACAGCCGCCCCACCCCTCCCAGCCCCATGTCTGCCAGGGCGACACCTCATCCGGGGGCCCTGGGAAGCCATGCTCAGCAGCATCCTGGGGGCAGAGATGTGGAAAGGGTCTCACAGCTCAACCCACGGCTCCAGAGAGAAGCTTTGTTTAAAGTGGTTTTGAGCCAGTGACTTAGGAGGCCAAGTAAATTCAGAAGTAACTAAATGGTGATTACAGTGAAAGGAAAATGTCCCCCATCCCCAACCTGGCTCCTCTCTACCTGAGTGCTGCCCGCAGCCGGCTCTCCAGGCCCCGTGCCGTCCGGACGCTCCCTCGAAGCCTCGTCTGTGGCCCTGTGCCCCAGGCTCCCTTCAGCTCATAGGTAGTCAGGGCACTCAAGTCTTCCTTCTCTGCTGTCATGAGTATTTCTGCTGTGAAGACTGTTTCCCTTGAGGCTCTTCTCTTCAACTTATTCCCTGAGTTTATTTCCTAAAAGAGGAGGTCCTGGATCCCTAGTCAGGAAGTCACCCATTGTGGCAGCGCGGCTAGGCTGGTAGTGCAGGGCCGGATCCAAGTCTTTGCTTGTGAAAGATTTCTAGACGCCACACCCTGGCCTTACTGCAGGGTGAGGTGCATCAGATGGGGCCACGGGTTCAGGGAAGATGAGGGGGCGGCCAGCCCAGGTGCCCAGGTGCCCAGTGCGGGGAGATAGGGAAGGCGCAGGGGTAATACACAGAGTACCCGGTTGCCCGGCAGGACACCTGACACCAGGCAGGGACTTGGGGTTCTTCTCAGAAGTCTTCCTGGGGTTCCACGCCAGACACTAGTGTCCACTGACCATTGTAAAGCTGTGCCCGTCAGCAAATAAGCCACATTCATCACGCATGAACTGAGGTTTCTCAGAGTTTTGAAAAGGTTTCAGCTTTAAAGAGAACACCAACAGGAAGAAATAAGGAAAATTGCTTGGATGAGAGTGCCATAATAAAATAACAGCCAGCTATCTCCCAGGAAAGGCGGGTTCTTTCAGGGAACAGCAGAAGAATTGTGCTTAGGTAAATGCAAACTTTGGTGGATGACAGAGAATCCAGAAAACAAGGAGGGGAGCTTGCTTTTATATGAAAAGGGGTGTCAGGAGGGCCTGCAGTGACCGGAGTCATTGGAGGAGCTGGGGCTCTGAAGTGCAGAAGGCTTCCTTTTGGCTGGCTGTGACGGTCTCTACTGGCTGGGCTGTCAGAGAGTGGGAGGGGCGGAGGCACTTTTTCTGCCTCCATCTGGACAGTAAGTAGAGACACCTGTCTGGGACGTGTGGGCGGGGCGCCCTGCTGTCTGGGGCGTGTGGGCGGGGCACCCTGCTGTCTGGGGTAACTGAGGTGCATGGGGGGCATGGGACCTCCCCAACAGGCCTCAGACAGCTGAGGCCTCTGTGATTCATTTCACAGATCACATGATCTGAGTGAACATTATAAAAGTAGATAACTTCCAGTATCTTGAGGAAATGTCACATTTAAAAATTAAAATGTAGTCAAAGGACGTCCCTTGTAGCTCAGTCGGTAAAGATTCTGCCTGCAGTGCAGGAGACCCGGGTTCAATTCCTGGGTTGGGAAGATCCCCTGGAGAAGGAAATGGCAACTCACTCCAGTATCCTTGCCTGGAAAGTCTCACAAACAGAAGAGCCTGGTGGGCTGCAGTCCATGGGGTCTCAAAGAGTCAGGCACGACTGAGCAGCTAACACTTACTTACTTATTATGGAAAAGGGATAAGAAGCAAAAGGGAAAGGATTAAAGAGCTCTTGAAAATCAGAAAGGTAATTTCTGAAAGTGAAAATAAAGTCAATGAAGAGCTAGCAGGTGAAGTGTGAGGAAATCTCTCAGAAAATGTGTAAAGAAGGACAGACAGAAAGTGTGACAGAAAAGCCAGAGGCTGTATGGGGACTGTACTGGAGATCCAACACCCAACTGTTGGAATTCCAGGAAGAGGGAGGAAAGAGCTCTGAAGAGAGGAAGCAGGAAAAGAGCGGCGCAGGAGAGCGCCCTGCCCAGGGGACTGAGTCTCACGACTGACTCTCCAGCACCTCGGCCAGTGAGAAGAATGAAGAGATGCTCACAGCCAAGTGCGTCACAGGATAGTCAGGCCGTAAGCATATCCTGTAGCTGCTAGAAGGAAGCTGTCTGTCTGCAAAGGAGCAGGAAACAGGAACGCAGCAGCCTTCTCAGGAGCCATCACTTGCAGCTAAAAGAAAGTAGAGTGGCCTAAGTGGAAGTGGATTTCTACATGTAATTCTAACTCCCCCAGACTTTCAGGCATCCGCGTAAAGAAAGTTACTTTTAAACAGAAAACGTATTTGCCATACATCTGTTTCTAGAAAGTTACTTGAGGATACACTCTGGAAAAATGAAGGAGTAAACCAAAAAAGGAAAAGATGTCGGATGCTGCAGCTAAGAGATTCAATCTGGAAAAGTTGCCGAGCTGTGCTGCTGGCTGCGGGCGCCGCTGCCAGGATGTAGGGGCGGGACCAGAGGAGGAAGAAGGGAGAAGAGGCAACTGGAAACGCCAGGAGACACGGAAGCAATATGCTGCCTGAGCTGACGGTATCGTGGTGTTTATTGATATTTCTGTGTTAGGACTAGCATTTTGTCAAAGAAGATTTATCCATGGTTACTCAATAAAACTTAAGGGCTACCAATTTTGACAGCACGAAAATACAGTGAAAGCACAGCTAACATATTGTAGCAGCGGGAAGAGGGAGAGGACAGGTGTGTAAGACCCGCAGCTGGGAGGCTGGGTGCTGGAACGCCACGGGGGGGTCTACAGGATACTCCGAGGTACAGAGATAAGGAATGGAAATAAAAGCAACGCCAGGGCCAGCTGTGTTGATAAGTCGGGCAAAGGGCAGAAGGACGGCCATGCTGCGTGTTCACCATGGTGAGACTTCTGTCGGTTATGTGTAAAATTCATAAACTGGGAAACCAAGAAGGAAGCCCCTTTTAGGAGAGAAAAATGTACCCACTAGGACACAGAGCCGAAGACTGGGGTCAGTTCTTCCTGGGGAGCAGACTGGGAGCTGGGTGGAGCGTTCTTAACCACGTAGTAGGTGCCACCTTGATAAAAACTCAGAAGCTAATTTTGAAAGAAAGAAACAGCTGCGAGAAGTCAGCGCTGCGATGTCTTCGGAGATTGATGAGGCTGACGTCACTGCTTGCGGCAGGCACAGCAGAGCTTCCCAAGGCCCAGAGTGGGGGGCGCCCGTCCACCTTTGTTTCACCAGTGATCCTTAAATCGAGTTTTATTTTAAAACAGCAACTCCTGGCCCGATAAACTAGGCTCTAAATATAGATGTTTACATATGGCAATAAAGGGCAGGTCCAATGAGACTGGAAGCTTGGTTTTCACGTGACCTTTGAGAACTCATTTGTAGACTACTGCTGCCCTCTCGTGGCGGTCGGTGTCACTGCACCCAGTGGGGCCGCCCCTCCCGGGGCTTGACCATGGGCTAGCCCCTCTCTCACCCACACTGCGCACAGGCTGTGTGCAGGCCTGGAGCTGGGCGCTGAGAGGCTGGAGAGGCAGAGGCCAGCGATCTCTAAAGGGCGTGCCACACTTCATATGGCCCTGCTGGCCGCTCAAAGCCCTGCCCCTGGCCCTAGTCAGCAAGATCCCCAGTCAGCTTCAGCCCTGTGGCATGTCCTGCAAATGAGTCACCTTAATATATATATATATATATATATATATATATACACACACACACACACACACACACACACATGCATATACACATTTCAAATTTTTATGCTATTTTTTTTCTATTTTGCAAGTTATATAAACAATGTGGAATTGGTCACAGAGTAATGTTTATGATAGCATTTCACAACAATAGTGCAAATGGGTTTCAGATCTTGGTGGAAAATAGTGCTGTTGCTAGTCACCTAGCATTCTTGCGTGGACGCGTGACACACGGTGGAGCTCATGTGGCTGTGCTCTTTGCGACCCCGTGGACGGCAGCCCGCCAGGCTCCTTTGTCCATGGGATTCTCCAGGCAAGAGTACTGGAGTGCGTTGCCATGCCCTCCCCCAGGGCAAGTCTGCAATTACCAGAATCCGTTTCATGTTTATACTATTAATGTAAAATATAAGCTTCACACCGATCCCTAAAGTAAACCAACAGAGGTCACCTTCCTACTTGGTTTGGCATTTTTAGTTAACATGCTCATCATCACTGCTGGGTCTTTATATATGGATATGAGTCACTTTTTCTGCAGTTCTAGCCATGACACTCATATGATTGTGCTGCTGCTGCCGAGTCGCTCAGTCGTGTCCGACTCTGTGCGACCCCACAGACGGCAGCCCACCAGGCTCCCCTGTCCCTGGGACTCTCCAGGCGAGAACACTGGAGTGGATTGCCGTTTCCTTCTCCAATGCACGAAAGTGAAAAGTGAAAGGGAAGTCGCTCAGTCGTGTCCGACTCTTCGCTACCCCATGGACCGCAGCCCACCAGGCTCCTCTGTCCATGGGATTTTCCAGGCGAGAGTACTGGAGTGGGGTGCCATCGCCTTCTCCGAAGCTTGTGCTATTAAAATTGTAAAACTTGATAAAATACAGGAAGCGTCTGTTTCCAGACACTGGCCAGCAGATGGCCCAAGGCAGCGCTTCCTGCAGGAAGAGACCCTCAGACGTGAACCGCACATGCAGCCTCTGCCTGGGGCAGGGAGGCGGAGGAGCCCCGAGAGGAGAAACAGTCGAGGGGGCCGGAGATCAAAGCCGGGGGCTGCCGGGGCAGCTGGACGCCACAGGACGCGAGGCGGGAGGAGGCTCCTGGGGCGAGAAGGCGCGATGCATGCCTGGCAGAAGCAAGTGGCAGAGATGAGGGCGTTCCTGTGCCGACCCAGGAGTCAGGGAGCGTCCACTGAACCTCTCGTATCAGGAAGAGCAGGCCTGAGGGGCAGGGGTCTAAGGGCTCTGAAGACGTGCCCTAAAGCCCGACCCAGATCTCAGTCGGATAAGGATGAGTCACAAGGAAATTCACTGGCTGCCGGCTGCCAGAGTGGAACCCAGTCTCCCTTTAAAGGAGGCTATCTCAGCCATGCTCTGAGCAAAACAGCCCCCACCCCCACTGCCCAGCATAGCAGCAAAGGTCGCTAGACATGTGGAAAAATGAAAAACGTGTGGCCCAGGAGAAAAAGCAGAGCAGGCTCAGACGTGACACGGGTGTTGGAGTCAGCAGACAATGGGCTTAAAACCATGATTATAAATACAAGAAAGAAAGGATTTTCATAGACAAATTAGTGTATAGGCGGGGAATTTCAACAAAGAAATGGGAACTATAATAAAGAACTGGGGAAAATTCTAGAAGTGACGAGTATGATCTCTGACGTGGACCCATCAGTGGGAGGGCCCGGACACTGGCCAGCAGACGATGGAAACTGAAGCGCAGGAGGGAAGGCGTGAAGAACAGGAGCAGCGCCTTTGGGGGAGGCGGCTGCAGCCGCACAAGTGCAGGTGGGGTCTTGGAAGGTCAGAGGCCAGAGAGCAAGGTGGAAATTGTCTCAAACTGAATTAAAGACATCAACATAGAGATCCAGGATTTTCAGTGAACCCCAGGCAGGATCAACATATAAAGGAAACCGCACCTGTATTTATTGTCGTCAAATCGCTGGACTACACACTCAGAGGCGACAGGAAAACCCTGAAGGGAAGCAGACACATCCCCCACACGGATGAGGTCCAAGTTCTCATCGGGAGCCATGCGGCCCATCGTGAGTGGTAAGAAAGAAAAAGCCTGGTTGATCTAGAACTCTATGTCCACCTAAAATAGTCTTCAGTAAATGAAGGCAAAATCAAGACCTTTTAGATTAATTAAAACTGAGGGACTCCATCCCCAGAAGAGCCGACGCGCAGCACATGTGCTCGGGAGGCTGTCCTGCCTGACGCGGGGTGGTCCCTGACGGAGAGTCCGCTCGGGAAGCAGCGGCAATCGCCTGAGTGGCGGGCGTGCTGCTGAGTGTGCACAGCTCTTGCCCCTTCAGTTCCTTAAAAGACGCTGCACTGTGTGCTGTGCTCAGCCGCTCCGTCGTGTCTGACTCTCTGTGACCCCGTGGACTGTAGCCCACCAGGCTCCTCTGCCCATGGGGACTCTCCAGGCAAGAAGACTGGGGTGGGTTGCCATGCCCTCCTCCAGGGGATCCTCCCGACCCAGGGACCAACCCCGCATCTCTTACACCTCCTGCACTGGCAGGCAGGCTCTTTACCACTAGCACCACCTGGGAAGCCCTTAAAAGGCGCACGCTGTTTGAAAACAAACGTACATTGTGCTATGAGATTACTGAGAGATGTGGAAGTAAAGTGTGTGACGGTGGCTACACAGAGGGTGAGCTGGAGAGACACACGCGTGTGGTGGCCTCCTGTCATCCGTGCAGTGACGTGACGTCAGTTAACCAGACTGTGATCCGTGAAGGTGATCACTAGGCAAGTACTACAAACAGAAGAAAACCAAGGCTTATAATGGAAAACCCAATGGCGAGAGAAAGTTGGATACTAAAAAATATTCAATTAATCCAAAAGGGGGAGGAAAGAAACAGGACACACGAGACAAAAGGAAGACAGCAAGGCGGAAGCCTGCGCCTGATGGCGTCAGCAAAGGGGTTAAGAGAGCAGACCAGCACTCCAGGGAGAATGCAGAGGCTGTCCCACTGGACACAAAAAGCAAGACCCAACTGGAAGCCATTTTCTTTTTTCTTTTTTCTTTTCTTTTATTTATTTTTTTTTTTAGTTTTTTATTTTTTTAATTTTAAAATCGTTAATTCTTACATGCGTTCCAAAAATATGGAACGCTTCACGAATTTGCGTGTCATCCTTGCGCAGGAGCCATGCTAATCTTCTCTGTATCGTTCCAATTTTAGTATATGTGCTGCTGAAGCAAGCACTGGAAGCCATTTTCAAGAGAGACCCTCCAAATACAAAGACATGGAGGAATAGTTTAAGGGGGCAGAAGATGGACTCTGCTGGCCTCGTGTATAAGAGCACTGGTGGGGCTGTAGGAAGTGTGATCAGGGAAAAGGTTCAATCAGCAAGAAAATGTAAAATCCTAAGTGTGTATATACTCAACGGCAGAGCTTCAAAAGTCAAAGAATTAGACACAGTCACAGTTACAGCTATAGATTTCAACATTCTCCTCCAGTGGCAGGTCACCCAACTGTCCTTGACAGACTCTCCCCAAGGACCCTGTCCTGGTCTTCAGGTCTCCAGGACGCCAAGGCCCACTCGGGCGGGCTTTCCCCCACCTCCCGGGGGACGGAGCCAGCTCGCCATTCATCCCTAGAGTGGACTTGACCGGGCCCTGCAGACCCTGATCCTTGCAGGCCGAGGAACAGCCTCTTTCTCCCCTGGACTCCTGATGGACAGGGTGGCCGGCTGGCGGCTCCTGCATTCAGGTCCCTGGCTTCGGGGTGTCCCGGCCATGGGGAGGTGGGTCTCCCCAGGAACCAGTGCTTTTCTCCTGGAGTGAGTCTGGTGCCCCCAGGCCAAGCTGCAGGAATGCACGTCTTGTGAGTGCACGAGCCGCTGAGAGGAGAGCGCTCCTGGCACCTGACGTTGCAGAGTCTGAACTGTAGGCTCTCAGTTCTCAGCGCAGAGCGAAGGCCGCTGAGCAAGTCGTGCTCTGCGGCACTGGGGACAGGGACCTCGCCTGGCGCGGGGCCTCCTTCCTTTCACATTGTCTTGCAAGACATCCGACAAAGTAGTCATTCAGACATTGTGATTCTGTCTCATGGCTCTGCGGGTTGGCTGGAGTCAGAGGTTAGTTCTGGTTCTGGGAGGTTCACGGCTAACTCTGGACGCCCCCAGCATCCTCCCCCACCAGGCGGCTCCTGGGGCCCTCCCCTTCTGCAGCACCTTCCTCCCCGTGGAGCCTCCTGCGAGCCGAGGCGCTGGTCTGTCTCCAGGGTGGAGGTTCAGCTGCTGGCGGAGATGCTGAGCTCGGTGGCCTGCATCCAGGGCAGGAGCATCATCGAAAACCTCAAGGGGCGGAAGCAGCTGCGCCTGGCGGCCGCCAAGGCCTTCATCGAGAGCGCCAGGTGCGCCTCGGCTCTCGAGGGCCAGTCGCCGCGGGTGGAGATGCTGGGTACCACGGCCGAATGGTGCTCCGCGGGCACTGTCCCCAGGGTCCGCCCCTCCCCGAGGGCCCTGTGGCCAGGGTCATCTCCTGCCCCGTGCAGCGATCCCCAGTCCACCCCCAGGGTCCCGGGCAGCGTGAGCGGCTGAACTGGCATGGGCCCAAGAAACTGGGGGCGGAGGGTGGTGCGTGGTCACGGCACGACTGCCGGGAGGAGCCCGTCCAGGCCCTGCGGAGCTGACCTGGGCCCCCACGCCCAGCGCCAGTCGAGGCCAGGCCTTCCCCGCAGGTTTGCAGGCGTCGCAGGGAGCAGCGCCCTGGTGATGCTGGCCGCCCGGCACTGCTGGAACACCTGGCTCCCGCTGCTGGCCTCCGCCGGCGGCCGGAGGGAGTGCAAGAGCGCCACCCAGAGGCTCATCGGCATCGTCAACAAGACGGAGGCCCGGAAGCAGGTGCCGGCGCCGCGGGGAGGCGGGGCGGGGCGGGGCGGGGCGGGGCGGGGCGGGGCAGGCGGGGCGGGCGGGGCGGCGGGGCGGGGCGGGGCGGGCGGGGCGGGGCGGGGCGGGCGGGGCGGCGGGGCGGGGCGGCGGGGCGGGGCGGCGGGGCGGGGCGGGGCAGGCGGGCGGGGCGGGCGGGGCAGGCGGAGAGGCGGGCGCGGCGGGGCGGGGCGGGGCGGGCGGGGCGGGCGGAGAGGCGGGCGCGGCGGGGCGGGCGGGGCGGGCGGAGAGGCGGGCGCGGCGGGGCGGGCGGGGCGGGCGCGGCGGGGCGGGCGGGGCGGGCGCGGCGGGGCGGGCGGGGCGGGCGCGGCGGGCGGAGAGGCGGGCGCGGCGGGGCGGGGCGGGGCGGGCGCGGCGGGGCGGGCGGGGCAGGCGGAGAGGCGGGCGCGGCGGGGCGGGCGGGGCAGGCGGAGAGGCGGGCGCGGCGGGGCGGGCGGGGCGGGCGGGGCGGGCGCGGCGGGGCGGGGCGGGGCGGGGCGGGCGGGGCGGGCGGAGAGGCGGGCGCGGCGGGGCGGGGCGGGGCGGGCGCGGCGGCGGGGCGGGCGGAGAGGCGGGCGCGGCGGGGCGGGCGGGGCGGGCGGGCGGGGCGGGCGGAGAGGCGGGCGCGGCGGGGCGGGCGGGGCGGGCGGGGCAGGCGGAGAGGCGGGGCAGGCGGGGCAGGCGGAGAGGCGGGCGCGGCGGGGCGGGCGCGGCGGGGCGGGCGGAGAGGCGGGCGCGGCGGGGCGGGGCGGGGCGGGCGCGGCGGGGCGGGGCGGGGCGGGGCGGGGCGGGCGCGGCGGCGGGGCGGGCGGGGCGGGGCGGGGCGGGCGCGGCGGGGCGGGGCGGGCGCGGCGGGGCGGGGCGGGCGCGGCGGGGCGGGGCGGGGCGGGGCGGGGCGGGGCGGGGCGGGCGCGGCGGGCGGAGAGGCGGGCGCGGCGGGGCGGGGCGGGGCGGGCGCGGCGGGGCGGGGCGGGGCGGGCGCGGCGGGGCGGGGCGGGGCGGGCGCGGCGGCGGGGCGGGCGGAGAGGCGGGCGCGGCGGGGCGGGCGGGGCGGGCGGGCGCGGCGGGGCGGGCGCGGCGGGCGGGGCGGGCGGAGAGGCGGGCGCGGCGGGGCGGGCGGGGCGGGCGGGGCAGGCGGAGAGGCGGGGCAGGCGGGGCAGGCGGAGAGGCGGGCGCGGCGGGGCGGGCGCGGCGGGGCGGGCGGGGCGGGCGGGGCGGGCGGAGAGGCGGGCGCGGCGGGGCGGGGCGGGGCGGGCGCGGCGGGGCGGGGCGGGCGCGGCGGGGCGGGGCGGGGCGGGGCGGGGCGGGGCGGGCGGGGCGGGCGGAGAGGCGGGCGCGGCGGGGCGGGGCGCGGCGGGGCGGGGCGGGCGCGGCGGGGCGGGGCGGGCGCGGCGGGGCGGGGCGGGGCGGGGCGGGGCGGGCGGAGAGGCGGGCGCGGCGGGGCGGGGCGCGGCGGGGCGGGGCAGGCGGGCGGGGCGGGCGGGGCGCGGCGGGGCAGGCGGGGCGCGGCGGGGCAGGCGGGCGGGCGGGCGCGGCGGGGCGGGGCAGGCGGGCGGGGCGGGCGGGGCGCGGCGGGGCAGGCGGGGCGCGGCGGGGCAGGCGGGCGGGCGGGCGCGGCGGGGCGGGGCAGGCGGGCGGGGCGGGCGGGGCGCGGCGGGGCAGGCGGGGCGCGGCGGGGCAGGCGGGGCGCGGCGGGGCGGGGCGCGGCGGGGCGGGGCGGGGCGCGGCGGGGCAGGCGGGGCGGGGCGGGGCGGGGCAGGCGGGGCGGGGCGGGGCAGGCGGGGCGGGCGGGGCGGGGCGGGGCAGGCGGGGCGGGGCGGGGCGGGGCAGGCGGGGCGGGGCGGGGCGGGCGGGGCGGGGCGGGGCGGGCGCGGCGGGCGCGGCAGGCGGGCGCGGCGGGCGCGGCAGGCGGGCGCGGCGGGCGCGGCAGGCGGGCGCGGCGGGCGCGGCAGGCGGGCGCGGCGGAGCGAGGGCGCGGAGGCGGCGGGCCGGGGGCGCGGGCCGCGCAGGGAGGCCCCGCGGCGCAGCCTCCCCGCTGCCCAGGCGACGGCTTCGGGGCCGCCCTGCGCGCCTCGCTGGCGGTGACTTCCTCGGAGCTTCATCGCGCTGAGGGCTTTCCCCTACTCCTGGTTTTCCGGGAGACGGGATGGGCTGGTTTTGGGTGTTGTCAGACAAGCGCCTTTGCGCCACCAGCTGAGAGGACTGTGTGGCTTTCTCCTTTATCCCTGGTGTTAATACGACGCCTTCTTTATGTGGGACTACCCCGTGTTCCTGGGATGCGGCTCACGTGGTCATGGTGGACAGTGTTTTACCGTATTGTTGGATTCAATTTGCGATTCGGCAGCATGTTTTGTTGAGAATTTCTGCCTCTATATTCATAAAGGATATTCATCTATCATTTTCTTTTCTTGTGATGTCTTTATCTGGACCCCCTGTCAAAGTAATGCTGGTCTCATAGAGTGAGTTAAGAGCTGTTCCCTCCTCTTCAGTTTCTTGAAGAATTGAGAAGGGTCAGTGGGGTTCTTTTTCAAAACGTTTGGTAGAATTCACCCATGAAGCCATCTTGTCGAAGAATTTTCTTTATTGGGAGGTTTCTGATTACTGATTCAGACTTTACTGTTAGAAGTTTGTTGAAATTTTTTGTTTCTTCCTGAGTCAGCTTGGGCGATTTGAGCGTTTGGAGGGATTTCCCTGTTTCTTTTACGTTGTCTAGGTTGTTGGAATAGAGTTGCTAACCGATTGGTGGGCTGTTGATACGGCGGTTCTTTCTGTCACTGTAGGGCTGAGACTGTTGCTTCCCCCTCCGTTTCTGGTTTTAGTTCCTCGGGCCTTCTTTCTTTCTCTGTCGGTCTGGCTAGAGGTCTGTCCGTTTTGATGACCTTGCGTTGTTTTTCCTGTTATTTTCTGGGCTCTGTATTTAATAACCACCTCCACCTTTGGATTTAGCTTTTCCCCCCCACATTCCTTAAGGTGTAAAGTTAGATGGTTGGCTTGAGGTCTGTCTTCTTTCTCAATACTGGCATTTACAGCAGTGATCTTCCCCTGAGCCCTGCTTTTATCGTGTCCCGTTAAGTTTTCCTGATGTGCTGTTGATCCCGTTGATTCAAAGCTGTAAGGCTGCCTCGGATGCTTTGTGCCGTTAAAAGCCATAAGCTATGTTGAGGGGCTAGTCTGTGCATGTGTGTGTGCGCCTGTGTGTGCTTTGGTTCTAAGTCAGTGAACCTTGAACTGGAGCAAAATGGGATTCCACTTCTTGGGACTTAGTATTTCAGAGGTTTAGCTGTGATTTCCATAATTCGATATGGAGCCAAATGAAAAGCAAACTGATGAAATAATAAATTGAAGCTTTGACGTCTGTGTCGTTAATCTGTTTTTACTTCAGGAGAAAGGGGGAACGCTGCTTCTGCACCAGTGGCCCACGGCCGACTTCCAAAGCGGAGGGATGACGGAAGGGAGCTTCCTCCCAGGTGTGCGGGCCGGGAAGTGCGCGTGCAGGCTGGGAAGTGCGCGTGCGGGCCGGGAAGTGCGCGTGCGGGCCAGGAAGTGCGCGTGCAGGCCGGGAAGTGCGCGTGCCTTCAGACGCTTCCGCAGCCTCTGTAGAGCTGGCACAGCCGCAGCTGCGAGCACAGGTGGTGCCAGTCCAGCGCTGAACACAGGGTGGGCACGGAGCGGGCCCTGCAAACAACCAGGAACCCCCACTGTGCTCACAAGGAAACCAAGCCCTGAGGGCTGCTCTCTGGCTTATTGTGGCAGGTACCTCACACGTCTATAGCCATAGAAACGTGGAGATACATTTCTGCGGGAAAAAGTGGTCTTAAGACAGTAAATACGCTATGATTTATTTCTAAGATAAGATGACTATCTGCTAAAACATAGAGTAGCCCGTCCTTGTCAGCGCAGGGGCCGAGGTGCACACTGGGAAGGCCGAACACGTGGATTCGAGCAGCAGCCGCTCCCTCAGGCACTGCAGAGTCTGTGAGAGAGAAACTCTGATTTAAAATAGTGAACGAGAGTGTGCCTGTATATAATCATTAAGCTGAGCTCTAGACCCAGCAGTTCGGACCGTTTGCTGGTGCGGCCGGGGGAGACGCAGACGGCAGCCCAGACGCTCGGGACCTGCGAGGAGCCGGGCTGTGGGGAGCCTGTACCCCCTGGCGCACCCGGCGCCCCGGCTACACTGTACTCCATTGCTGAGATATGCGTCCGATGGCTACAGTGTTAGCAGCTGTAAAAATTCAAACTATAGGGAAAACGAGAAACTGGAATTGAGCAAAGCAGTGTCTTGAGGAAAGATTACTTCCTAAAGTTTAGAGTGGTCAAAAAGGCACACTTTCAGCTACGTGAGAATTTAAATGACGAGAGAAGAATGAGAAATGCAGGAAGTTAAAGAGTGAACACTGGGAAGGAATTTGCATCCGGCTTGGCAGCTGAATGGTACATTTCTGTCTGTGATGCCTGGGTAGTTGCACTGGTCAGGTTAGGAGATGCTGAGCTGCAGTAACAAATAGCCTGACTGTGAGGAGCCCTATGGCTCAAGCGTGTGGCTCCACGTTGCGCTGGCTGAGGTGTGAGGAGAACCCACATGGTTCTTGCGTGTCAGCTGTCGACCAGCTTATCTGATCGTGAGCCTAAATCCAGCTGCTCCTGTGAATTCCGTCCCAGCACTGACGGGAGGGGCAGAGGGGAGGGGAGCTCAGGGCCTGGGGGGTGGGAGTTGCTGCTGTCCTCTTAGCCGGTAGCTGGATGACGTGCCGGCAGGATCCTGGGCATGTTCACCCCTTTGCTATAGTGATTCAAACACAGGAAAGAGAGCTACATGGTCACTGATGTAAAACAGGACAGCCTGAGCATCTGGGACCGGCTGTGGGGCCTCTGCTTTGATGGACAGTGGGGCTGAGGCCACTTTATTGCTTTATTGACTACACCAAAGCCTTTGACTGTGTGGATCACAACAAATTGTGGATGATTCTTAAAAAGATGGGAATACCAGACCACCTGACCTGCCTCCTGAGAAATCTGTGTGCAGGTCAAGAAGCATTAATTAGAACTGGACATGGAGTAACAGACTGGTACAAACTTGGGAAAGGAGTACATCAAGGCTCTATATTGTCACCCTGCTTATTTAACTTATATGCAGAGTACATCATGAGAAACGCTGGACTGGAGGAAGCACAAGCTGGAATCAAGGTTGCCGGGAGAAATATCAATAACCTCACATATGCAGGTGACACCACCCTTATGACAGAAAGTGAAGAACTAAAGAGCCTTTTGATGAAAGTGAAAGAGGAGAGTGAAAAAGTTGGCTGAAAACTCAACATTCAGAAAACTAAGATCGTGGCATCCGGTCCTATCAGTTCAGGGGAAATAGATGGGGAAACAATGGAAACAGTGGCAGACTTAATTTTGGGGGGCTCCAAAATCACTGCAGATGGTGACTGCAGTCATGAAATTAAAAGACGCTTGCTCTTTGGAAGAAAAGCTATGACCAGCCTAGCTGCTGCTGCTGCTGCTAAGTCGCTTGAGTTGTGTCCGACTCTGTGAGACCCCATAGATGGCAGCCCACCAGGCTCCCCCGTCCCTGGGATTCTCCAGGCAAGAACACTGGAGTGGGGTGCCATTTCCTTCTCCAATGCATTAGAGTGAAAAGTGAAAGTAAAGTCGCTTAGTCGTGCCCGACTCTGCGACCCCATGGACTGCAGTCCACCAGGCTCCTTCGTCCATGGGATTTTCCAGGCGAGAGTACTGGAGTGGGGTGCCATTGCCTTCTCCGTGACCAACCTAGACAGCATATTAAAAAGCAGAGACATTACTTTGCCGACAAAGGTCCGTCTAGTAAGGCTATGGTTCTTCCAGTTGTCATGTATGGATATGAGTTTTGGACTATAAAAATAGCTGAGTGCCAAAGAATTGATGCTTTTGAACTGTGGTGTTGGAGAAGACTCTTGAGAGTCCCTTGGACTGCAAGGAGATCCAACCAGTCCATCCTAAAGGAGATCAGTCCTGGGTGTTCATTGGAAGGACTGATGAAGCTGAAACTCCAATACTTTGGCCACCTGATGTGAAGGGCTGACTCATTTGAAAAGATCCTGATGCTGGGAAAGATTGAAGGCAGGAGGAGAAGGGGGCGACAGAGGATGAGATGGTTGGATGGCATCACCTGCTTGATGGACATGAGTTTGAAGAAGCTCTGGGAGTTGGTGATGGACAGGGAGGCCTGGCGTGCTGCAGTCCATGGGGTCGCAAAGAGTTGGACACGACTGAGTGACTGAACTGGCTGGCTGACTGAACTGACTGACTGACCGGACTGGCCGGCTGGCTGGCTGGCTGACTGGGGCTGAGGCCCAGGCAGTGCCGTGCTGTTTGGAGTGAGTGGTGCACGAGATCTGGGTTCCAGCCTCCACCCTGGGCCTGCAGGGCTGGGGAAGCCTGGAGAGGCAGGGTGCAGTGGGGCGCCTGGCGGAGATGAGGCTGTGTGGGGAGGGGGACAGCAGGGCAGGGGTCGCCATGAGGACTGAAGCATTTGCCCCGAGGCTGGCCCTGCAGGGCAGCCCTGCGCGTGTCTGAGGCTCACAGACTGCAAGCGCGTCAGACTGCAAGCGCGTGGTGGCCAGACGCACACGCGGTCCTGCCGGGCGCCCGGCTCTGAGGCAGGTGGCCTTGGCGGCTGTGTCCCCAGTGCTTCCTGGGGCTCCTGGTCCTGCGGACGCCTGGGTGGGGTCTCCTCAAGCGGCTCGTGCCCCGCTCCCAGGACTGTCACCCGGCACCCTGGTGTTCCCAGGGCCCCCTGAGCACCCCCTCCCACCGCAGGGACCGAGGACGACCTACCGCTGCGGGCCGCGCTCTACGGGCTGCTCTTCCACAGCCACGCTGACCAGGGCGACTGGGAGGGCGGCCTCAAGGTGCTGGACGAGGCCATGCAGGTGCTGCCGCGGACGGCGCACCGCCTGTGAGTGCCCAGCCCCAGGGAGCCCCCCACAGCCCACCAGGGTGCCCTCCACAGCCCTCCCCAGGGTGCCCACCCCACAGTCCCCCAGGGTGCCTCCCCCACCGAAGCCCCCCAGGGTGCCTCCCCCCCACAGCCCTCCCCAGGGTGCCTCCTCCCCAGCCCCCAGGGTGCCTCCCCCGCAGCCCCCCAGGGTGCCTCCTCCCCAGCCCCCAGGGTGCCTCCCCCACAGCCCCCCAGGGTGCCCACCCCACAGTCCTCCAGAGTGCCTCCCCCACCGAAGCCCCCCAGGGTGCCTCCTCCCCAGCCCCCAGGGTGCCTCCCCCGCAGCCCCCCAGGGTGCCTCCCCTGCAGCCCCCAGGGTACCTCCCCCCACAGCCCTCACTCTCCTCTTTCCTCTGGTGGTTTTATTTCCCTCCTAAGAACTCAGCACAAGAAGAGAAAGGATTTAACACCCAACATACACAAATGATAAATTAATAAGACAGTGCAACACACGATTTCCAAGATACTCAGCTTTTGTTTTGTTTTGTCTTTGTAAGTGGGAACATGGACAAACACGTCCATTCCGGTGCATTCTATATGTTTGCGGCTTTTACCGCTCAGTTCAGGCATTAATGTCTCCCTGACGTTTCTTCAGCCTGATCTTCAAACACATGGTCATCGTGAAGGCCAAGCTCGGCCAGAGCTTCCTGATGGAGATCCAGAAGTTCAGGGACCAGAGCGAGGAGTACCTGGCCCACATGTGGCAGCGCCTGGCCCTCAACTCCAAGAGCATGCACGGCGAGCTGACCTGCTACCACAACGCCATCCAGGCCCTGCAGGTCAGCGGCGCGTGGCTGGGGGCCGGCGCTTGGGCTGGGGAGGCGCCTGGTACCTCGGGACGAGAGTGGGGCAGGGGGCAGGGGGCAGAGCCAGGCCTGAGACGCCGTCCTCCTGCCCGAGGGACGTGGTCCTAGGGAGGCTGCGGGTGTGAGGGGGAGGTGGGGGGGTGGCCAGCGGGTCAGGGAGGACACAGGGCTCTGCAGAGTTTGGGGTCCTTGGGGGCAGCCCACACCCCCAGAAGCTAAGACACAGGCTCCTCTCGACGCACTTGGAGATCTGGGGAAGGGCAGGCGCCCCGATTTGAGCACTCTCAGGTTGGGGTGTCCCCCAGGAAAGGGTCTAAGCACAGGCTCCTGTGGTCAAGCAGAGGCCTGGCTCCCCAACAAGGGCCCATGGGCGCCCCTGCACCTCCTGAAAGCCAGGCCAGGGCTCCTGAGGCCAGGTGGGCGCCACTGGCCAGGCTTCTCATAAATTCGCAGAGCTGTGCAGCCCCCGTCTCAGTCCTTTTCAGAACACTTTGGCATCCCCAACCCCCAGGTCGGTTGGCACCCTGTCCTCCCCACCTCCCCGCCAGCCCCAGGGAGCCAGGGTCACAAGGATGGGAGCAGGCCGGCAGGTACTCTGGATCTGGCCGCCCTCCCTGGGCCTCGTCTGGGGAGGCACACATCAGGGCTTCGCTCCCAGCGGCTGGACAGCCTTCTGTCCTGTGGACGGACGTTGTGGCCCTGGGCCTGTGTGTTGCCCCCACTTACTAGCTCTGTGACATGTGTGTGCAGGAGTTTGTACAGACGCATGTACAGTTATTCTCTTGGGCACATACCTGGGAGCGGACTGCCAGGTCACGTGATGACTCTCTAACTACTTGAATCCTGGTATGACTTGTATTTCCCTAGCAACTAATAGCAAGCATCCTTTCATGCCCTTGCTGGCCACCTGCATGTCTTTGGAGAAATGTCAGATGCTTTGCACACTTTTAAATTTGGTCATCTGTCCACTTATTATTCAGTTCAGTTCAGTCCCTCAGTCGTGTCCGACTCTTTGCGACCCCATGAACCACAGCACACCAGGCCTCCTTGTCCATCACCAACTCCTGGAGTTTACTCAAACTCATGTCCATTGAGTCAGTGATGCCATCCAACCATCTCATCCTCTGCCGTCCCCTTCTACTCCTGCCTTCAATCTTTCCCAGCATCAGGGTCTTTTCAAATGAGTCAGCCCTTCTCATGACAAAGATATTGGAGTTTCAGCTTTACCATCAGTCCTTCCAATGAACACGTAGGAGTGATTTCTTATAGGATGGACTGGTTGGATCTCCTTGCAGTCCAAGGGACTCTCAGGAGTCTTCTCCAGCACCACAGTTCAAATACATCAATTGTTTGGTGCTCAGCTTTCTTCACAGTCCAACTCTCACATCCATACATGACTACTGGAAAAACCATAGCCTTGACTAGACCGACGTTTGTTGACAAAGTAATGTCTCTGCTTTTTAATACGCTGTTTAGGTTGGTCATAACTTTCCTTCCAAGGAGTAAGTGTCTTTTAATTTCATGGCTGCAGTCACCATCTGCAGTGATTTTGGAGCCCGCCAAAATAAAGTCAGGCACTGTTTCCACTGTTTCCCCATCTATTTGCCATGAAGTGATGGGACCAGATGCCATGATCTTCGTCTTCTGAATGTTGAGCTTTAAGCCAACTTTTTCACTCTCCTCTTTCACTTTCATCAAGAGGCTCTTTAGTTCTTCTTCACTTTCTGCCATAAGGGTGGTGTCACCTGCATATGTGAGGTTATTGATGTTTCTCCCGGCAACCTTGATTCCAGCTTGTGCTTCCTCCAGCCCAGCGTTTACTTATTGTTGGGTTGTGGATATTCTTTGTGTGTTTTGGACGCAAGCCCCTCATCAGATACATGACTTGTAAGTATTTTCTGTCGTTCCGTAGGCTGTCTTTTCAGCTACTTGCTCATTTTCTCGATGATGTCATCTGTAGCACGAAAGTCTATCATCGTGACGAAGTCCAGTTAACGCATCTTTCCTGCTGCTGGCGCTTGTGCCTTTAGCTTTGTATCCGACAAACGGAACTGCCACCCTCGGCCTGAAGCTTTCCGCCTTTGCCGCAAGGCTGCCGTGGCTGCAGCTCTCATGGCTAAGCCCTGGCTCCATCTGGAGTCCAGTCTTGCGTCCGGTGGGACGTGAGGTCCTGCTCTGTCTGTTGGTCTGTGGCTCCCAGTCTTCCCAGCTCCACTGTTGAAACGATGACCATTCTCCCTTCCACGCCGCTTTCCCCCATCACCTGCCTTGCACAGCTCCTGTCAAAGCCACCAGTGGCCACCACGGCCATTCTGAGGCCCCATCTGAGCCCTTCTCTGCGCTGATGGTCAGGTGTCACCTGGCTTCCAGGCCGCCCTCTCCCGCTGTCTGCCCATGTGCTAGTGAGGGGGAGGACCTGCTCAGGGCTTGCATACTCCATTCAGCAACACCGCCCCCCCCCAACCCAACCGCCCGCCCGCCTGCCCGCCAGGTGGCAGTGTCAGGCAGTGTCCTAAGCTGGTCCATCCCGCCCTTGTGTTCCGCCGACCCGGGTGCCTGCCCCTGCCCTCAGACTCCTGCCCCTCCAGCCACACGTCCTCCTAGGTGCCGGGTGTGGGGCCCAGTCTGAGGCCCAGCAGGTGGAGGATGGGCGGGCTCCTCGGGGCGGGGGTGGGGGGGGGGGGGCGGCAGCGCCTGCCATCCTGCCGCGGGGTCGGGTCTGAGCCGGCAGGCCTCGGGTGCAGCACCTCCCCTGCCCTCCGCGCCCCGTGGGCCACGTGCTAGAGGAGCCCCGGCGCAGAGGTCAGAGCGCCGGCGGGGAGCCCCTGAGGCCTCCATTGCCCCGGGGGCGGGCAGGAGGGGCACGTGGAGCCTGCCGGGGGCCTGGCGGGTGGGCCGTGGGGCGTCCACGGGGCGCGGAGGCCGGGGACACTCGCCAGCCTTCCGCCCTGCTGCTCGTCGCCCGTGGCGGTCTGGCCGAGCCTGGTGGGCGCCCTCTGCTCTCGCGGGGGAGGAACCCGACGCCCGCGGTGCCCTCCGGTTCCCGCGCGGCTGCCGCGCGTTCCAGCCTTTTCTGTTGGATCCCGAAGAAGCCGGAGAGCCAGTGGCAGAAGGTGGACTACATCATGGAGTTCAGCGAGTGGCTGTACTACAGGCAGTTCCCTCTGGAAGACGTGGTCTTCCACCTCAAGTGGGCGATCGACATCCTGCTGAGGATGCACCCCGTGGGGCGCGTCCCCGAGCCGGCCGGCGTGGGGGCCACGGGCGCGGAGGATGCAGGTGAGCGGCGCCTCCGGCTGGGGGCGGGCCACCCGCCGCTGGGGGCTCCTGGGCACCGCCGTCCCCATATCCCCCTTCCGGGCACGCTTCCTGCGGGCTTGCCCAGGTTAGGGCCCCGCTGCGCTCGCTGGGTGCCCATCCTTGCGTCCACTAGAGCCCGTGCGCCGGAGGCCCAGCCCAGCACCGTGAGGGAGGGCGGCGGCTGACGGACTGAGCCCAGCTCGCTTCGGGGAGCCAGTCAGGCGGTGGTGGCCGCTCAGCAGCTGCTCTGGGTGCCCACTCGGGGGCAAGCGCGAGCGCCGTCACTAGAGGGCGGGCCCCGCCCCCGGCCCCCGCCCCCCCAGGGGGATGGTGCCCCGAGCAGCAGAGGGCCCCAGGGCCGCTGACCAGCATTCCCAGCCCCAAGGCGGCCGCTTCCTAGACCTGCAGAGTTCAGGATGGGAGAGGGCCGCCTCCTGTCTGCATCAGCTAGAGGCTCAAGGGCTCGGCCGCTTGGTGTCGAGCCCCTTCTGGGTGTGTCCGCACGCCCAGCTCAGCCAGCTAGAGGGAAGCATGGTGGGTAGGGGGCTCCAAGTAGACCCCAGAGCCCAGACCTCTACCCCAGCCTGGGATGTGGCCAGTGTCCCTGCAGGCAGGCTGGGGGAGCCCCGGGAGGCCTGTCCCTGAGGCTGACCTTGAGTCCTGGGAGGAGGGCACTGCCCTCTCTGGAAGAGAACCAGCCCCAGGCTGGGGGCCAGCGGGCCCTGGGCCAGTCAGTGGGGATGCCAGCAGTGCCCTGTCTTCCAGACGAGCAGGTGTCCACTCTGGGGGCCATGGAGGGCCCGGGGGACCCGGGGGCCCCCTCCCTGCAGGAGCTTCAGAGCGTGCGGCAGCTGGAGACGCTGGCCCGCGCCTACACGCTGCTGGCCCTGGTGGTGTCCCCAGGCGGCGCCGGCCACCAGGACTACTGCCTCGAGGCCTACGCCTTCCTGCACCGCATCTGGCAGGTGAGGCCCCTGCCGTGCTCCCAGGGGTCTAGGTCTCTCCTGGGACCACGTCCCTCCCCTCCTGCACAGTGCCCCCTGCCCCCTGCTCTGGAGACTCAAGGGGGCTTACTCCTCTGCAAGACTCAGGCCAGCACCTTTGCCCAACCACCTCCAACCCCTGCTTTCCCACTGCATTGCCCCTGGGCTTCCAGAGCCTTCTCTGCACCCCTTCACATAGCCGCCTTCCTACCACCTGTCTACAGGGCCCCCAGGGCAGCTTCTGGTGGCCTCGTCTCCTCAGGAACCTCCCTGGGCTGTGACCCCCAGCAGGACAGTGTTGGCAGGACAGGCCTCTCTTCTTGGGGCAAGTTCGCCCCCCGCCCCCAGCCATGTGATGGGGACAACAGGGCATTTGGCATCGGGAAGGACGAGGAAGGCCGTCCTTGTCTGCAAAATGCCCCAGGCCCCCTACCCCCCCATGCAGTTGCAGTTCTTTTAGGAGAACCATTAAAAGTCACTGGAGTGTGTTCTTCATTAAAGACATTAACTCATTTTATGGGACTGACAAACCCTTCTTAAGGGTCAGCCGCGCATATCTGCAGGCCCAGAGTCCTGGAGGAAGTCCGCTGAGTGCCCGTGGCCTGGCCGCGCCCAGCCCTGGGGTCCTCAGCCTGCTCTCAGACCTGCATGGCGGGAGGGAAGCCCGCGTCTGTCACTGCTGTTCAGTCACGTCAGACTCTGTGCTGCCCGGTAGACCGTCCTCCACCACCCCGGAGCTTGCTCAAGCTCAGTCCATTGAGTCGGTGATGCCATCCAACCATCGCATTCTGTGTCGTCCCCTTCTCCTGCCTTCAATCTTTCCCGGCTTCAGAGTCTTTTCCAAGGAGTCAGTTCTTTGCATCAGGTGGCCAACGTGTTGAAGCTTCAGCTTTAGCATCAGTCCTTCCAATGAATATTCAGGACTGACTTCCTTTAGGATGGACTGATTGGATCTCCTTGTCCAAGGGACTCTCAAGAGTCTTCTTGAACACCACAGTTCAAAAGCATCAATTCTTCGGTGCTCAGCTTTCTTTATGGTCCAACTCTCACATCCATACATGACTACTGGAAAAACCATAGTTTTGACTAGATGGACCTTTGTCAGCAAAGTAATGTCTCTGCTTTTTAATATGCTGTCTAAGTTGGTCATAGCTTTTCTTCCAAGGAGAAAGCATCTTTTGATTTCACTGCTGCAGTCAGACATTAACGTGGCAAATTTGGATTTCTTTTCACAGGTTTCTTTCTCAACAGCAGGAAAATCCTCTTCAGAAAGTAGAATTTCAGCAGTAGCAAGCTCGCACTTGTTGTTGCCTAAAAAAGAGAAGGAGAAAAGCAGAGACAGAGATAAGGACAAGATCAGAGACAAGGAGAGGGACAAGGACAAGGGGAGGGATCCGAAGCAGGTGACTGCACCCTCCTAGCCGGCAGGCTGCATCCCAGCCGCCCCTGCAGGTCCTTAGGCCAGAGGCTGGGCCTCGAAGGGCGAGGAGCACCCTGGCTCGTCTGTCCGCTTTCCTGCCCTGGGAGGTGGGGCGGCCTCAGTGCCCCTGCCCCAAGTGTCAGGAGGCTGACACGGGAGGGTCTGGCTTTGCCCTGGTGATCAGCTGCTTTTCCGGAGCGCTGGCCTTGTGGGGCAGGGCAGCCCTTTCTCTGCGTCCCGTGGGGCCCTGTGCGTGTCACTTCATCAGCTGGAGGGACTGCCTCCACCCTGGCCATCCTGCTGGACTGGACCCTCGGGAGACACCCTGCCTCCTTCCCGCAGCCCTGCTGAGCTGGGATGTGTGGCGGGGGGGCCGTGTCCAGGGCACAAGGCTCCGAGTGGCTGTGGGAAGTGGTGTCAGCTGTCGTCTGTGGCTTGGGTGTCTCCAGGGAGCCCCACCACACACCCATCCCCAGAGGGGCTGCCTGCCCGGGGCCCACGACCTCCATTGCCATGGGGCCCCCTGGGTGTCTGCCTCCAGCTCCACCTCCCAAAGCAGAGCCTGGCTTCTTGCTTTGCAGTTCCAGAGCCCTGCTCCTGGCAAATGCCTCGAAGACTTGCCCTCAAGCCTCGAAGAGTGGGCTTCCTATGCCTGCCCCGAAGAAGTCATATCTGTATTCAGACAGGATCAGAGCGACTTTACCATCAACTCGTCAACTATCCAGAAGCCGGTGAGTGGACCCAGCGCCTCTCCCCCAGGCCCGCGTCCCCGCATCCTGCCTGCTGGACTTTCTGTGGGCCCAGAGAGTGTGTCGGGCCCCAGGCCCTCCCCAGGCCCCTCCGCGGGCACCTGTGCCGCACGCATGCTCCCCGGGCAGACCACACCCCTGTGCCTGTGGTCCAGCTGCGCCCCAGGGCGTCTGATGCTGCTGAGTGCTCCAAGCAGCAGGAGGGTCTTCCCCACAGCTCCGCAGGTATGGCTTCAAAGCTTGGGCTGCTGTCGAGGGGTCTGCAGGCCACACTCCCCCCTGGTGCCAGGGAGGGTCCTCCCTGCCTCCACCAGCAGCTGGGCTCCCAGGCGTGTGCCTCTGTGCACACACGGCTTCTCCTCTGTGTCTGTCTCGTCTCCCAGATAATTTTGGTAATTTATCCGTGGCCTCTTTGGATTTTACGTGTGCACGCACAATCTGCACTTCCTCTGCAGACGTCTTCCCTAACTTGGGCTCGTTACACTGCTCCCTTGCCTCACCTTGCTTGCCTGGTTGCCTCCAGCTCAACACCACAGGTGGCGAGGCCTCCCGGTCTTAGCAAGACTCATGTGACCGATGCTGTTGGGTGTTCTTAGGCACTCTTCACTGGTTAAGCGAGTTCTTTTATTTCTATTTGCTTAAACAACTATGAAAGTGAAAGTCGCTCAGCCGTGTCTGACTCTTTGCAAACCCACGGTCTACACAGTCCATGGCCTTCTCCAGGCCAGAGCACTGGAGTGGGCAGCCTTTCCCTTCTCCAGGGGGTCTTCCCAAGCCAGGGATTGAAGCCAGGTCTCCCGCGTTGCAGGCGGATTCTTCACCAGCTGAGCCACAAGGGAAGCCCCACAAACAGCTACAGATTCTTATTAAATATTTTTCTCTATCTATTCAAATGATAATTTTTTTTTCTCTTTCATTCCTTCAACTTGGTTGAGATGTATTATTCATTTCATTTATCATCAGGTTCGACAGGCTAATGTTTTGTTTGGGGTGTTTGCCTCTATGTTGATGAGAAAATTGGTATTCAGTTTTCCTTTCTCACTACATGCTTGTCAGGATGGGGTGAGAACTTACACTGACCCCAAGCTGTTTTCTGCTCCCAGTGCTTCTGACCCCGGGCGCCTGGGTCTCCACACAGCAGCCAGCGCCCCCGCCACTGCGCTCCCCGGGCGCCTGGGTTTCCACACAGCAGCCAGTGCCCAGCGCCCCCGTGGACACCAGCTAGGGGACCACCCCACTGAACTCGGCTCTGACACTTAACCGCCAGGGCAGTGTGGCCCAGGGATCAGGCCTCCCTCGAGGCCTGCCCCGGCAGACGCCCGCCATGGGCATCGGGTCCCCAGGCCACTGCATGTCTGTCAGTGTGGCCCCCAGTCAGGGTCCTGGGGCCCTCCCCAGGTTTGATACTTGCTGTGACGACCCCCAGACTTGGGGAAGCTTCACTTAGCAGATACGCTGGCCTGCTATAAAGGATGTTGTAATGGATACAGACAAACAGCCCGAGGAGGTCTGCAGGGCAGGTCTGGAGGGTCCCAAACTCGGGAGTGTGTCTGTCCCCGAGGAGCTGGGGGCCACCAGGCCCCCCCCTCCTGGCAGGTGGACGTGCTCATCAGCCCAGAAGCTCTCCAAGCCTGTCCCGTAGCGGGATCACGTTGGTTCCAGGACAGGGCATGACCGGTCCTCTCGTGGGCTGTTGGTCCCTAACTTGACCACCAGCCCCTCTCCTCCCCAGGTATCAGGGGAAGGGCCGAGGGTCTCGCTGTCCTGCCATGTGGTTGGTCCCTCTGGCCGCCGGCCTGCCTCCTGAAGGTCTGCAGGGATGGCCAGGAGTCCCCTCGAGGGTGTGAACTCAGGTGGGGTGAGAGGGTTCTAGGTGCTCAGTGATGGAACCAGGAGCAAGGCCAGACGCACGTGCCATATTTTCTTACAGCATCAGACTGACCTTTCAGTCAATTCCAAAGTGTTCCTTGTTAAGCTCTTCTTGAGAAGAATTTGTATAAAATTAGCTGTTATTTTTCCCTTAAATGTTTGGAAGAATTCCCTGGTGAAGACTTCCGGGCCTAGATCTATTTGGAAAGATATTAAATTATGGATCCACTTTATTTAATAGTTACAGAACCCTTTAGATTTTTAAATTTCTGTTTTTGTAGTAATTTTGGTGGGTTGTATTTTTCTAGGATGTTTCCTGTTAATATGAAATATAAGATTCACTGGTATAATGTTGTTCCTAATATCCTGTTATTGTCTTCTTAGTGTCTGTTAAATCTATAAGTATTTCTGTCTCCCTCCACCCCCTACCTTGAGCGGCCTCATCAGGAATTGTCAGTTATTGGTCCCTCAAAAAGCCACGTGCTTTCCAGGCCAACCAAACACCACTGGGCTTGAATGTGACTGGGCTTGTACTTCATTGCCCTTAAGGCTCAGACGCAGACTTTGGGGACCTGATCGGAGCATTAGCCTTCAGTGGGCCCTCGACTCCACCCGACAGAGGAAAGTCAGAGGTGCCGAGCAGGCTCTCCACTGCCTCTTTGTCAGCCGACGCCCCAGGTCACACGGCCCTGACACGCTGGGTTCACGCATCTGAACACCCTCCTTCTTGCGCGCCGTGGCCCAGTCATTTTTTCCGAGTTGTTCACTCCTCAGTGCTTTAAGCGGACTTTTTAAATTGCTCATCCATATTTTTAAATTTTCCACTGAAGAATAATTGCTTTTTCAAACCTAGTCCAACATTATAAGAAGTATTAGTGCATCTCTGCCTATACTTAATTTTAAAGCAGTTGGTGGCTACATAAAGAAACAAAACAAAGACTCTAATTTGAGTGAAAGCAGGTAGATTTTTCTCGTGAGGATCTTGTGCTTGTGCTGAAAAGTCTAGGAAATTGCGCATGACGGGGTGCAGCTAACGGCGGAGCGGAGGCGGCAGAGAGCACGTCCGTGACGCCCTCAACACTCGGGAGCCCAGCACCCTGCGTGTGGCCCCGCGAAGGACAGAGGTCCTGGGGAGGCCCTGTGAGCCGGGCCTAGTCCTCCTGTGACCTCGCGTGTTTGCTGGGTTTTGGCGCAGACGTACAGCCTGTACTATTTTTGGCGCAGACGTACAGCCTGTACTATCTGGACCGCTTGGCGGAGGCCCTGCAGAAGATGTTCCTTCACGAGCTGGCAGTCCCGGCCCTGCAGCTGGGGGCGCTCATCGCAGCCTCCGTGGTTGAAAGCAAGAGCCTCAAGGACCTCTACCACCTCCGGTGGGTGCCCCTGCTGTATTTCAGGGAAGCTGGGAGACGTATACATGGCTAAAGTGGAAATTTGCCCAAAGCAATATAGAGATAAATCAGATCTTAAAACATTAATTCTGTGGTTGACTATTTATATAAACAATAAAGTCTCTAAGATGTGTAAAGCCAAATACATCAAAATACTTAAACATAAAAATATTTTTAATTTTTAAATTTCTACCTGGTTTTTAAGAGAGTATCATTATTTCAAGGAAATACACGCTGAAGTAGGATAAGCAGGATAAAGGAGTATTGCGTCCTCAACCTACTCCCAAATAGGTCAGGAAAAGAATTACACACGTATAAAAATTTTATGTAATTACACACACATAATTTTATATATTTACACACACTCCTAAGCTATATATAAAATTTATATATATTAGTATAATTTTTATATTATTGGATATGTAGATAGAGAACCTGGACAATGAAAGATGTTCAGTAACTCTTTGTAGAGTTCGTGTAACTTTTCTGGAAGCCTCAAATTATTTCAAAATAAGAGTGTTTCACACGGAAGGCAGAGCACAGCTCGTTGGCTTGAGGTTGTGATGGGGTCAGAGCCCCGCCAGCCTTGTCTCCACCTCTGGAGGAGACCCCGAGACCCCGAGACTGTGAATGTGTTGAGAAATCTGGTGACGGCATCTCTTATTTTCCCCTAGGAACTAGGCTTAGCTTTAAAGATTATTGAAAACATCCTCAAATTACCTGTTCTTTTTCCATTTGCCAATCTGTGTCGAGCCTCCTGAGCCCAGGGCAGCCTGTCTCAGGCCTGACGCTCCTCTCATCCCCAGACTTGCCCTGGCTTGTTCCGAGTTGAGGTTGAGGGAGGCAGCCACGTACCACGAGGAGGTGGTGGGGCAGGCCTACATCTGCGACGTGGAGCAGGCCAGGTGAGAGGCTGTGGCTGGTGCAGACCCCCCTCCCCCACTGCGGCAGGGCCCCCTGCTGTGGTGCCCCCCTCCTGGACCCCCCATGTGGCACAGACCCCCCTGCTGCAGCACTGGCCCCCCCCCGCCCTCTGCCTGGGCTCCATGCCAGCCCTGCTCTCAGCTGCATCTCCTCGGGCCCCGGGACCCATCTCCCACCACAGGATGTTGGGGGCATCCTGGGCCCAGGAGCAGGTCATTACTCACTGGCCCTCCTGCGTCCCATGTCCACGTACAGGGCTGTGGTAGATGAGGGGCGGGTGCCGGGGTCTGGGGGGGCAGAGCTGAGGGAGGTGGTGTTCCGGGCACAGGGGGAAGGTAGGGCACCCAGGAGGCAGGAGCTGGCGGGACTCCGCGGTTGGTGCCCAGCAGGGAAGGAGGGCCTGCCTTGTGGATGGGCTGGAGTTCTGGCTGGAGAAAGCCTGAGATTCATGTTAAACACCCAGGTTGGGATGTCAGATTAGTAGCTGGTTCATGAGCCTACAGTGTGGGAGAGAGAACAGGCCACATGGGGAAAACTAGAAGTCATCTGTGCTGCTAAACGAGGGGAATTTAAAACAAACTGTGTAAACATGTGAGTGGATAGTTGCCTGTTGTGGCTTTCTATTTTGTATTTCTTCGATTACTACCGAAGTTGAACATTTTCAAGTGCTCTGGCTGTTGTATTTCTTCTTTGGCATAATGCTTGTTTTACTTATATTAGCTGCAGAAAAGAAATTGCCTTGAAAAAGGAGAAAAATAAGGAGCCTCTATTAGAAGAAAGTCTGCCAACACTGACTGAGCCCCCCGCTTCGGCCCCACAGGCAGAGATGAAGCCCCTTGTAGCGCAGGATAAGGTAGCGTCACTCTGCAGAAGCTGCTTGGCCCCTGGCCCAGTGGGGGCGGCGACAGGCCCAGCTCCAGCCACTGTGCTTGGACCTATCCTAGTGGCCGAGGCCTCCTGATCCTTGTGTCGGCTCCTGGGAAATCCAGGGACTGGTGGGGCGTGTCCCTGTCCCTCCAGCCCTCAGGGAAGACGAGACCGCAGGGTCTGAGCTGTGGTTCAGAGAGGACAGGCTGGGGGTGGCTGGTGGGGGGTGGGAGCTCCCACACCAATGGGAAGGGAAGGGCGATCCCTCGCAGTGGGCGCAGAGCAGCTGGGAGGCGTGAGTGCCCCCGCCCTCGCCGCACGCAGTGGGCTTGTCCCGAGGGGCTTGCCTATGAAGGAAATGACCGCCCCACGTGTGCTCCAAGGTCACTTGTCACGGTGGCAGTGCCGTCCCTGGGGCTTGCTTTGTGGTGGGCGGTGCTGGGACCCCGGGGTGTGCAGAGTCCCCTGCACCCGGCGCTGCTCAGTGGCCTGGTGGGAGCAGGGACGGGTGTCCCGAGAGGACAGCCTGGCCACGGGCCCTGGAGCAGGGACTGGGCTCGGGCATGCATGGCCAGTGGGCAGCCGCGCCAACGGTGCCCGCCCTGCACCAACGCGGCCCCCATGGGCCTGCGCGTCTTACAGATCCTGAAGGTAAACGAAGAGACGGGCAAGGGCCTGGACGGAACGTCCTTCCCGCTGCTGTGGACCCTCAAGGCCGAAGTCCTGCTGGAGATGGAGCTGTACCAGCCTGCGCGGCTGCTGCTGTCAGAGGCATATCTGGCCTTCCAGGTGAGGCTGCACCTGCCGGGCCCACTGCACCTGTGGGGCCCCCTCCCCCAGAAGCAGCCCCCCAGGCCCCTGCTCGGCTGGAGGCAGGGCTCTTCTGTGCTGGAGACTGTTCGGCAGCCTCCGTCTGACTGTGGTGGTCTGTCCACGTGCGCTGTCTGTCTGTTCCTCTGGCTTCATTACGGCCCGTTTTCTGTAACTGCTGCGGGGCTGTGCTGCGGCCTGTCTTCCTCCTGGGCTGCGGGGCCGCGTGTGTTTCTGAGCGGGCCCCTCACGGTGCGTGTGGACGATGGGGCCCTCAAGAGGCCGAGGGCTTCGGTTTGTTCTTAGAGGCAGATGGCGTCCCAGGACCCCAGCCTGCTCCGGAGCTCTGTTCTGCTCCTGCGTGTGGGCCCTGCGGGTGTCTGGCCGCTTGGAGGTCTCCTGGAAGCCTGGGTTTCGCCAGGGCCTCTCGGAAAGGCTCACTGCATGCGGAGGCTCAGCCTCTCAGGTCCCTGCTGTCCGCTGGCTTTCGTGAGGCAGCTTGGCCGCTCCCCCGGGAGGGAGCTCCTGTGTCTGCTCCTGCCTCCTCTCCCCAGCCCGACTGAGACCCTCTCCCTGGGCTCCGTGCCCACGAGGACAGTGCCTTGGGAAGGCCCAGTGCGGAGCGGAGCCACCCCGTGCGTCCCTCCCTCCCCGAGGGGGCGGCTGGGCTGCAGCGTCGGTGGCTCCCGGGGCCCCCGGTGGGCAGCTCCGTCTCCGTGCGGCGTTCAGGATTATTCCCTGGGAGGGGAGGCAGGGCTGCAGAACTGCTCGAGTTGGCCCTTGCTTTGTAACAGAGCCCTCGGGAGAGGAGCACCTGTAGCTCTGTGTCTCAAGCCAGGGGGACCGCGTGGCCAGGGGAGGGACTGAGACGGCCGTGCGGCTGGTGGAGGGGATCAGCCAGGATGGGCGCGGGGGTACCTGGAGGGGGTGCAGGAGGTCGAGGAGGCGGGGCTGCGAGCCGGCTCCCACGGCCCCGGGCACCACGACCCCGTCCCCCGGCCTGCGCCTGAGCATCCGGGGCTTTCCCAGTCAGCCTCCCTCAGACCCACGAAAGAGTGCTCCACGCACTGTCCGCACCTCCCCGTGGCGGCTCCCCAGCCCTCCTGCTGCCAGAGGGGCTGCTTAGACTCTGCAGAGCGGGTCTTAGCACGCACAGGCGTTGAGCTCGGCGCTGGGGCCCCGTCCTGGAGGCTCATCCCCGGGCAGGCACCCGCACGGCGCCTTCGCTCGCCTCTGCCTCTCTCCGGCTCCGTCTCTCTCCCACCTCCATGTTCTGCCTGTCTCTGTCTCTCTCTCTCTCTGTCTCTCTCTCTGTCTCTCTCTGTCTCTCTCTCTCTGTCTCTGTCTCTCTCTCTGTCTCTCTCTGTCTCTCTCTCTGTCTCTCTCTCTGTCTCTGTCTCTCTCTCTGTCTCTCTCTGTCTCTCTCTGTCTCTCTCTGTCTCTCTCTCTCTGTCTCTCTCGCCCTCTCCCCCACTCCATCCCCCGTCCACGCACCTCCTTTGCAGGAGCTGGGCGACCCTCTCGCACAGGCCAGATGCCTGCATTTGCTGGCACAGCTCGCCAACAAGGAGAAGAAGCACGGGCAGGCTCAGCGGATGGTGGAGCAGGCCCAGCGCCTGGGAGGCAGCGAGGAGTTCTGGTACCAGTCCACCCTGACCCTGGCGGACACGCTGCTGTCCGCAGAGGGTGAGAGGAGAGAGACCCTGGTGAGGGGCTGCTGCGTGCGGGGCGGGGGACCTGCAGGTGGGGGGGTGGCAGGGCCACGGTGACTCCGCCGGGCCTGCCCCAGGTCTGCAAGCTATTCCAGAAACTCATAGACACCTTCAACGTACTCAAGAAGGAGAGACCAAACCGAATGCCCATATTGGAATTCCTGACCACAGACCTGGAAGCCAGGTAACCTTCTGTGAGGAAGAATGTTAATCACCATGAAAGTTGTGGTATACTTCTTTCCACTATTAACTCTAAGTCATGTTTCGAGCCTGTGAAGTTCAGAGACTCTTAGGACAAGGCCCTGTGTCCGCAGCCGCCTCCCGTATCCCTTCCTTGGCAGCCAGCCTCTCTCTTAGGACCGGGCAGGCTGGTGGCTTGTTTGTCCCTGGTCTCTCAGCTCCTCAGAGGTGGCTCAACGTCCAGGAAGCCTCTAAGGCTGGGGAAGGTCCAGCCGCTCCTCTCCCCACAGTCGGTTGGGGCTCCCCAGGTGGTCAGCTTCCTCCTGGGGTCTGTCAGTCTGCCTGCCACTCTCCCCTCCAGTTTTTGGCCCGAGCGTCCGGTCCACGGACATAGCATCAAGCTCTCTGCAGACGCCCGAGGGGCGGGAGGCCACAGGACAGCCTCCAGGCAGGAACGTGCGCACCCAGACGAGCAGTCCGTCCCTCGGCTGTCGTCCTGGCCGGCCACTGGTCTTCTGGAAAGCAGCCTCCCGTGGTCCCAGCTCCACCTGCCCTGGCCTCTCTCTAGGAGCGCACAGAGCCGGCCCGAGGCCTGCCTGTCGAGGCAGACCTGCCGCTCCCGCCTTCACAGAGCAGCTGCTGCTTCCCAACCAGAGCACCGCCACTTTTGCCTGACTGGGGTTTTCTTTTCTCCCCTACTCTCTGCTGAGTGCTTCCTGTGCTGGGAGAGGGTTCCTCACGGCTGTTCTGTCCCCACCTCTGGTGGGGCCCTGGTCCCCCCAGCAAATGCACCTGGAGCCCCAGATGCAGGTTTGACATATGAACAGGCTTCATTTCCACCTGGTTTTCTTTTCTTCCCCAGAGTTCTTTAAGAGAGGGATTTGAATTTTCAGGGGGATGTAGAGTGCCTGGGGTGGGGAGAGGTTAGTTTCTAACTTTACGGCATTGTCACCAAACGGCGTGGCTTGTGGTGTGGAGAGAAGTGTGCTGTCCCGAAGGTGCCCCTCCGGTTTCCCAGAGCAGAGCTGGTGGTGGGTGGCTGGCGGTCCTGCCCATCAGTCGCAGCGATGCCCCCGCCCCCACCCCCGCAGGTGTGTGAGCCTCCAGATCAAAGCGGTCCAGGAGCAGCTGGACAGAGACCCCCTGCAGAACTTGTTTCTGATGCTGGAAATAGACGGCCGCTTGCTGGAGGTGGAGGAGAAGTTTGTCAGCATTGGCCGCAAGGAGAAGTGCATGGACATTCAGCTGGAGCGGGCCCGCCTGAAGAGGTGGGGGCCTGCTGTGCTCCTTGCCCCAGGGAAGCGCGCAGATGCAGCCTCCCGCCCAGCCCGGGGCACGCGAGCGCCGCTCCACATCTTGCTCAGGCGTGGACATGCACGCCTTTTCACACTCAACCACACAGGTGTCACCTCAGAGGCCAGGAGCTGCCCGCCCCCAGCAGTGCCGTCACCTCCCCTGACCGCTCCCATCATCTGCCCTCCCCCCCTCCCCCCCGCCTACCCAGGGCCACCCCACCTTGGGGTCCATGCAGGGGTTCAAAACACAGCAAGCAAACCAAAGGCCAGGCATTACAAGTAGCCTTTATGAGGGAAAAGGCACACGCTGCCTGGGAGCCCCCAGCTAGCAGCTGTGGTCGCCGAAGCCGGTGGGGTCCTTGTAGGGCTTGGGGACACTCAGACACGGGCAGGGAAGTGAGGGGCCCGCCCGGCCCCCGGCACTGCAGCGCAGCCGCGGCGCCTCCACACCAGCTTCAGACTGCGCGCGCGGTCCTCCAGGCCTCCATCTCTCTTCCAGATAGACCGAGATGATCTTTCCGGGTAAAACACCTCATTATAAGATTGGAAGTGCTAATGAAATATACACTGTAATTACATGAAACTTGCATGCTGCACATTCTTAGTGCTGACAGTGTGTCGCTTTGACGGTTTTGTTCTAAATGCCACTCTTCTTCTGATTAAGGTTGTGTGCCCTAAGTGAGAAATACGAAGAGCAGAGAACTGCATGGTACTTGGAAGCGTACGACCTGGCCCAGAGAGCCGTGGCTGGAGCGGTGGACCTGTTTCTCAGCGTCCAGAGCTTACTGTCCCTTCATGACGTAAGGACATTATGTGAATTTTACCTCAATTTTAAAAAATCCCAGAAAGCTATGGGAGAGATGACCAAATATTTGGAAAGTAAATAGCATACACCAGAATAACTGTGGGCCAGAGAAAAAATCAGAAGGGAAACTATTTTGAACTATAGTGTATGTGTGGTCAGGGCAGGGGCCACGTATCAAACTGTGTAAGAAATCTCTAATGCAACACTTAGGGGAGCTTTTGTAGCACCAAATACTTGTGTGAGAAGAGAAAAAAAAAACCTAAATCACTTATCTCAACATGAAAGTAGAAAGAGCAAACCAAACTCAAAGTAAGTAGAAGAAGAGAAATTGAAGACCACAATGGAAGCCAATGGAACAGAGAACTGAGAACTGGAAAAGCCAATAGGCCACATGCTGTTTCTTTAAGGAGATCAATAAATTGGTAAACTTCTGGTCAGACTGATTAGAAAGAGAGAAAGGATATAAATTACCAAGCTCAGAAATAAGCCATGTAACATCACCATGGACTCCACATGTTGAAACGATAATAAGGGAATATCATGAAAGACTTTATGCCATATGCTTGACACGGGAGATGAAGTAGAAAATTCCTTGGAAGACACAAACGACCACAGCTCAGTCAAAAAGAAACAGATAATGTGAGTAGCCCTCAATTTATCAAATAAATTGAATTTGTAGTTAAAAGTTTTTCCATGAAGAAAATGTCAGACCCATATGAATTTACTAGAGAATACCAGCAAGCACTGAAGGCAAAAATCATACCAGTTCTGTGTAGATTCTTTGGGAAAATTGAAAAGGAGGGAAGACATGCCAGCTCTCCTGTCGGGCTGGTGTCAGTGTGATACCAAAGCAAGATAAAGATACTAAGAAAGACCCTATTGACAGTTCTTCATGATCATAGATAGAAAAATTCTACACAAAATTTGGGAAATTAAGTCCAACAATGTGTAAAAAGGATAATATACCAGGTTGATCCCAGGACTTGTGTAACGTTCAAAAGTCAATCAATTTGGTTCACCAGATATTTTTAAAAATTAAACATTATTGGACTTCCCTGGTGGTATAGTAGATGAGAATCCACCCATCCACGCAGGGGATAGGGGGTTGATCCCTGGTCTAGGAAGATTCCACCTGCCGTGGAGCGACTAAATCCGTGTGCCACGACTGCTGGCCTGAGTGCTGTGACGCTTGCGCGCCTGGAGCCTCTGCAACAAGAGAAGCGACCACAACTGAGAGTAACCCCAGCTCGCCACAGCTAGAGGAAGCCTGTGCACAGCAGCAGAAGACCCAGAGCAACCAAAAGAAAACAAGGATAAGAAGAAAGCATTTAACAAGATCCAACATCCATTCCTGATTTAAAAAAAAAAAAAGCAAAACCTCTTAGCAAACTGTTAATAGACGTGGCCTTCCTCCGTCTGACTAAGGGCACCACATGTTGAAAGACTGAGTGCTGTTTCCTTAAGATGAGGAATAAGACAGCGATGTGTCCTCCACCACTTCGATCCAGAATGCTCTTAGAGTTCCAGCCAATTCAATCAGGCAAGACAAAGAAACGAAAGCATTCAGATTAGAAACGAACATGTGAAACTGTCTTTGTTCACAGATAATGTGGCTGTCTGTGTAGAAAACCCTGTGCAATCTACAGAATAATACGGCTGCTGGTACTAAGGAGTGAGCTTAACAAGGCTGCACGATGCAAGACCAGTGCGCAAACAGCAATTGTATATCTCCAGACACTAATGATGGTCAACTGTACATTAAATATGACAGCATACAGATGAAATCCGGCCCAGAAAGCGAAAACTCATACCCTGAGAACCACAAAACATTGCTAGAAAAATTAAACGATACCTAAAGAAATGGAAAGGTATATTAAGTTCATGGCTCAGGAGACTTGATGTTATTAAGATGTCACTTTCCCCCATAAATTATCTACAATCCTAATCAAGATTCTGCAGGGTTTTTTAAAATAGAAATTGACAAAGTGACTTTTAAATCTATGTGGAATTTAAAAGGCCTAACATAGCCAACACAACTTTGAAAAAGAATAAAGTTGGAGGCCTAACATTACCTGATTTTAAGACTTACTGTAAAGCTATGGGTGAATAATTTAACTCAAATGACCATAATATCTACAACTGTGGGCAAGAATCCCTTAGAAGAAATGGAGTAGCCCTCATAGTCAACAAAAGTGTCCGAAATGCAGTACTTGGATGCAGTCTCAAAGATGACAGAATGATCTCTGTTCATTTCCAAGGCAAACCATTCAATATCACAGTAATCCAAGTCTATGCCCCGACCAGTAATGCTGAAGAAGCTGAAGTTGAACAGTTCTATGAATACCTACAAGACCTTCTAGAACTAACACCCAAAAAAGATGTCTTTTTCATTATAGGGGACTGGAATGCAAAACTAGGAAGTCAAGAAATACCTGGAGTAACAGGCAAATTTGGTCTTGGAGTACAGAATGAAGCCGGGCAAAGGCTAATAATAGACTTTTGCCAAGAGAACGCACTGGTCATAGCAAACACCCTCTTCCAGCAACACAAGAGAAGACTCTACACACGGACATCACCAGATGGTCAACACCGACATCAGATTGATTATATTCTTTGCAGCCAAAGATGGAGAAGCTCTATACAGTCAGCCAAAACAAGACCGGGAGCTGACTGTGGCTCAGATCATGAGCTCCTTATTGCCAAATTCAGAGTTAACTTGAAGAAAGTAGGGGAAACCACTAGACCATTCAGGTATGAGCTCAACCAAACCCCTTACGATTATACAGTGCAAGTAACAAATAGACTCAAGGGATTAGACTCGATAGACAGAGCGCCTGAAGAACTATGGATGGAGGAGGCCCGTGGCATCGCACAGGGGGCAGGGATCGAGACCATCCGCGAGAAAAAGAGATGCAAAAAGCGAAACGGCTGTCTGGGGAGGCCTACAAATAGCTGTGAAAAAAAGAGAAGCGAAAGGCAAAGAAGAAAAGGAAAGATATACCCATCTGAATGCAGAGTTCCAAAGAATAGTAGGGAGAGATTAGAAAGCCTTCCTCAGGGATCAATGCAAAGAAATAGAGAAAAACAGTAGAATGGGAAAGACTAGAGATCTTTTCAAGAAAATTAGAGATACCAAGGGAGCATTTCATGCCAAGATGGGCACAATAAAGGACAGAAATGGTATGGACCTAACAGAAGCAGAAGATATTAAGAAGAGGTGGCAAGAATACACAGAAAAACTATACAAAAGAGATCTTCATGACCCAGATAATCATGATGGTGTGATCACTCACCTAGAGCCAGACATGCTGAAATGCGAAGTCAAGTGGGCCTTAGAAAGCATCACTACGAACAAAGCTAGTGGAGGTGATGGAATTCCAACTGAGCTATTTCAAATCCTAAAAGATGATGCTGTGAAAGGGCTGCACTCAATATGCCAGCAAATTTGGAAAACTCAACAGTGGTCACAGGACTGGCAGAGGTCAGTTTTCATTCCAATCCCAAAGAAATGCAATGCCAAAGAATGCTCAAACTACTGCACAATTGCCCTCATCTCACATGCTAGTAAAGTAATGCTCAAAATTCTCCAAGCCAGACTTCAACAATACATGAACCGTGAACTTCCAGATGTTCAAGCTGGATTTAGAAAAGGCAGAGGAACCAGAGACCAAATTGCCAACATCCGCTGGATCATGGAAAAAGCAAGAGAGTTACAGAAAAACATCCATTTCCGCTTTATTGACTATGCCAAAGCCTTTGACTGTGTGGATCACAATAAACTGTGGAAAATTCTGAAAGAGATGGGAATACCAGACCACCTGACCTGCTTCTTGAGAAACCTATATGCAGGTCAGGAAGCAACAGTTAGAACTGGACATGGAACAACAGACTGGTTCCAAATAGGAAAAGGAGGAAGTCAAGGCTGCATATTGTCACCCTGCTTATTTAACTTCTATGCAGAGTACATCATGAGGAACGCTGGGCTGGAAGCACAAGCTGGAATCAAGATTGTCAGGAGAAATATCAATAACCTCACATATGCAGATGACACCACCCTATGGCACAAAGCAAAGAAGAACTAAAGAGTCTCTTGATGAAAGTGAAAGAGGAGAGTGAAAAATTTGGCCTAAAACTCAACATTCAGAAAACTAAGATCATGGCATCATTTCATAGCAAATAGATGGGGAAACAGTGGAACAGTGACATACTTTATTTTTTTGGTCTCCAAAATCACTGCAGATGTTGACTGCAGCCATGAAATTAAAAGACACTTGTTCCTTGGAAGAAAGGTTTTGACCAACCTAGACAGCATATTAAAAAGCAGAGACATTATTTTGCCAACAAAGGTCCGTCTAGTCAAAGCTGTGGTTTTTCCAGTAGTCATGTATGGATGTGAGAGTTGGAGTATAAAGAAAGCTGAGCACCAAAGAATTGATGCTTTTGAACTGTGGTGTTGGAGAAGACTCTTTAGAGTCCCTTGGACTGCAAGGAGATCCAACCAGTCCATCCTAAAGGAAACCAACTCTGAATATTCACTGGAAGGACTGATGCTGAAGCTGGAACTCCGCTATTTTGGCCACCTGATATGAAGAACTGACTCATTGGAAAAGACCCTGTTGCTGGGAAAGTTTGAAGGCAGGAGACGGGGATGACAGAGGATGAGATGGTTGGATGGCATCAACCGACTCAATGGACATGAATTTGAGTAAACTCCGGGAGTTGGTGATGGACAGGGAAGCCTGGCATGCTGCAGTCCATGGGGTCACAAAGAGTCAGACACAACTGAGTGACTGAACAGAACTGTAAAGCTATGGGAATCAAGATAGTGTGGTTTTAACGTAAAATTACACATCAGTGGAACTTAACAGAGAATCTAAAAACACACATGCATACAGAAAGAAAACTGACTTTCTGCAAAGGGGCAAAGCGAGTTCAGTGAAGAAGGACTCACCTTTAAAACAAAGCTGCTGGAGCAACTGGGCGTTCATCCCCCAGAATTACCCTTCCATTCATCCCTCACACTACGTGTAAAAACCCGCTCAAGATTCGTCACAGGGCTCCATGTAAGAGCTGAAACCGTGACACTTTCAGAAGAAGACATAGGAAAACGCCTCTGCAGCCTTAAAGTGTAGCAAATGAGACCAAAATCTTTCTTACCCATGAGACCAAAATCATCCATCAAAAAAAAATTTATAAATTGGATTCAGCTCTTCAAAAGACATCATTAAGAAAACGCAAAGACAAGTTGCCAACTGGGAGAAAATATTTACAAATCATTTATCTGACAAAGGTCTTGTATCTAGAATATATTAATGTAAAGAACTTTCAAAATAGACATCAGTTCAGTTCAGTCGCTCAGTCGTGTCCGAATCTTTGTGACCCCATGAATCGCAGCACACCAGGCCTCCCTGTCCATCACCATCTCCCGGAGTTCACTCAAACTCATGTCCATCGAGTCGGTGATGCCATCCAGCCACCTCATTCTCAGTCGTCCCCTTCTCCTCCTGCCCCCAATCCCTCCCAGCATCAGAGTCTTTTCCAGTGAGTCAACTCTTCACATGAGGTGGCCAAAGTACTGGAGTTTCAGCTTCAGCATCATTCCTTCCAAAGAAATCCCAGGGCTGATCTCCTTTAGAATGGACTGGTTGGATCTCCTTGCAGTCCAAGGCACTCTCAAGAGTCTTCTCCAACACCACAGTTCAAAAGCATCAATTCTTCGGCGCTCAGCTTTCTTCACAGTCCAACTCTCACATCCATACATGTCCACTGGGAAAACCATAGCCTTGACTGGATGGACCTTTGTTGGCAAAGCAATGTCTCTGCTTCTCAATATGCTATCTAGGTTGGTCATAACTTTCCTTCCAAGGAGTAAGCGTCTTTGAATTTCATGGCTGCAGTCACCATCTGCAGTGATTTTGGAGCCCCAAAAAATAAAGTCTGTCACTATTTCCACTGTTTCCCCATCTATTTCCCATGAAGTGATGGGACCAGATGTCATGATCTTAGTTTTCTGAATATTGAGCTTTAAGCCAACTTTTTCACTCTCCTCTTTCACTTTCATCAAGAGGCTTTTTAGTTCCTCTTCACTTTCTGCCATAAGGGTGGTGTCATCTGCATATCTGAGGTTATTGATATTTCTGCCCGCAGTCTTGATTCCAGCTTGTGTTTCTTCCAGCCCAGCGTTTCTCATGATGTACTCTGCATATAAGTTAAATAAGCAACCCAATAATAACTGGCCAAACATCTGAATAGACCTTTCTTCAAAGAAAGTAAGTGGATGGTAAATAATCACAAGAGAAGACGGCAAGTTTATTAGTGAGTCAGGGAAAAACCACCACACAATTGTTAACACGGCTACAACTTGAAGGACCAACTACATCAAGTGTTATCAGGACCTGAGAAACTGGGACAGCCCCCCTAGGCTGCCGGTGCGGACAGCATAGCGACCACGTCGGGAACGGTTTGGCGGTTTCGTGAAGAGTGAAGGCATGCCTCCGTGTGGCCCAGCCACCCCGCTCCCGGGCGTGTGTCCCACACAGACGTGTGTGCGAACGCTCACTTCAGCGCTGTTTGCCACAGCCCCACACTGGGGGTGTGGGAGCAGGCGGGCAGGCGGCCTCGGCAGAGTGCAGCTCCTCCGTGTGAAGGGACTCACGGACACGCGCCCCGCGCTGCAGTCCGTGGGGTGGCAGAGAGTCTGACATGGCTGAGCGACGGAACAACGCCCAGGATGGACACAGCCTGCAGACAGCACGTGCTCTGCGGTTCCATCACGTAAAACCTGAGGAAGAGCAACTGACTGACGAGCCGGAAGAGAGGCTCGTCTAGGAAGCGGAAGCGGAAGCGGAGGGAGAGGCGGGCGGGGCCTGGCGGTGGGCGGGGCGGAGCGGGGTGGGTGGGGCCTGGCTAGCTAGGAGGGAGAAAAGGAGGGAGAGGCGGGCAGGCCGGGGCCCCGCGGGCAGGCCGGGGCCTGGAAGTGGCTCCCGCCTTGATGGTCGCACCCGTCAGTTACAGAATGTCAGCAGCCCTTTGATGCGAAGACTCCGGCACCTCAGGCTTAGCCTCGTGGAGGGCTGCCTGGACACGCTGCAGCTCATCTGGGAGGACGCCCGGAAGCGGCAGCTGGAGCAGAGCTCCACGGACAAGCTGCTGTCCGACTTCCTGCAGAGCCCCAGTGACTACACCGCTGTCGGCCTGGTAACGTCCCCGGACACGCGCTGGGGGCCCCCCCACCGTGTGCCTGACCAGCCATTGGGAACCCAGAAGGTCGGGGTTCACAAACGTCCCCCGAGATCTCTGAGCAGAGGGATTCTCTGCTCCAGTAGCTCCCAGCAGCCCCAAAAGGCCCACCTGACTGGCTAATGAGATCGGGGTCTTCCTGGGGGATGTGCCCCTTCCCAAGGGGGGGTGCTCTGACGGCTGTGTCACCACTGGAAGGCATCCATAAAGGTGAGCTGCCATCTGTTAAAAAGATGAGTTACGTCTGCAGAACGATTCTGAGGAAAATGTGTTCTGTTCTTAGACTTTCAGGTTTCGTCAAGTGTGGACCCAATTAATTTGACGTAACTAAACGAACCAAACGAGTCCTAAATGGAACTCAGTACACGTCCTTGTCAGTTCAGTTCAGTTCAGTAGCTCAGTCATGTTCAGCTCTTTGCGACCCTATGGACTGCAGCACACCAGGCCTCCCTGTCCATCACCCACTCCCATCCTTGTCAACCTGCCCCAAACTGAGGCTCCTCAGCAGACTCTAGAACCTCCCAGCGCCTGAGCTTTGGGGACCCTCGCCACACTGCAGGGCTGCTGGAGGGTGGGGCCTGGGTGGGCAGCAGCCGTGGCCCTTATTGACTGAGGTGGTTTGTGTCCCTGAAGAAGTGGTTCAACCTGAAGCACAGTCTGGCGCACATGGTGCTGGCGCAGCTGGGGAGCCTGCAGTCGCTGAGTGCAGACTGCGAGGAGCCACACCCACGGCTCCTGGGCCTGGCCGGGAAGGCGCTGCACCTGCTGGCCGAGAACTGGGACCTCCTGCTCCCCGCCTGCTACTGGGAGGAGAGCCTCTGGGTGCGTTCTGGCTGGCTCCCAGACTGACCACTTAGGCCTAAAAACAAAAATATATTTAGAGCTCATGGGCTCTTAGTAAGAACTGGGGTAGAAAACAGGCCTTGAATTGTCTGGGGTCAAGAAGTGTGGTGTGGGCTGTGGAGGGAGGAAAGGCAGGCCAAATGCCTGACCCCCGGAGGAAGAATGGGAGGGGGAGAAGGGGCAAGCAGGACAGGCCGTCCTCAGCGGGGCAGCCCACTCCTGCCCCAAATGGGGGTGTCCCCGGGCAGTGGCTCCTGGCGCCTCCTCCACCCCAGTAGCTCTGTGCCTGAGGACCGGGCCCCTGCCCTACCCAGGGATCGGTCCTGCCCACTCTCGCTGCTATCCCCCACTCCCCGCCCCCACCCACCCGCATAGTCCAGGGAAGCCCTCCTCCTGACAGCCGCGCCAGTGCACCCAGGACCACCCTCTTCTCTCTAGTACCTACCCCTGCCAGGTTGCCCTGCAGGCCTGGTGCCCCTGAGGAAGCCTCTTCCCCTCGGAAGGGATTCTGGTGATAGCCGCCACCACGGGAGCTCTTGGTCGTCGTCCTAAACGCCTCCGTAGATGTTAGAAGGCACCTGCCCAGGTGCAGCCAGGCAGGCCCCGGGGACCTGGCCGGGTGTACAGCCCTGGGGTCAGCTCAGTGGCAGCTGTCTGGGTCTCCAGGCCCTAAGACGTGACTCACATTTGGGTGAATTGGTGGCATTTTGGCCCTGCATTCAACCAGTATTCACTGAGCACCTGAAAAGGTGGTTCTGAGTCAGGTAGATATGGACCAGACATGTGGCCCCTCTTTGAGCGGGCGTCCGTCAAGGAAGCTGCACTCGCCACACGCCCACTCGGAGGGGCCACCTGCCTCTGTCCTATCCCCGCAGACCCAGGGCTCCCCCAACCTGAGTCTCCTGGGCCCGCTGTCCCCCAAGCAGGTCCCCCTGGCCTCTCGAGGACCCCTTCAGGGTGCCTTGTCCTGCAGAGGAGACAAGAGGAGCCTTGTGATACCTTGGCCCTTGGGCCCCTGGGCAGATGGGCACCCGGGTCCCCCAGGCCTGGTGCTCAAGGGAGGGGATTTGCAGGGCCTGAAGGGGCGCGGTGCAGAAGGCCACCCCATGGGCATGCCAAGGCTCCTCCCTGAGGCACCTGCTAGGTGCCGGCTTCTCTGCCAGGCCCCCACTGGTCACCTAAATCAGCGAAGGATGGGCTGCAGCTAGCCTGCTGCACCCCTCACCCAGGGGTCCTGCAGAGATGTGCATCCACACTACCCCAGGCACTGACTGGAGGGGTGTCCTCTGCAGGGGGCCCCTGAGCTGAGCAGCCTCAGGGGTCTGGAGGTCAACCAGGAGGACCTGGAACATGAAGGGCCCTACAGTGAACTGCCATCGTTCAGGGCCGCCCCCGAGGAGCAGAGGAAGGGCTGGGATCAGAGGGTACGCCAGCCCCCACCCAGCCCCAGGCCACCCGGCCCACGGAGCCCGCCTGAGTCTGAGCTCCCCCTGCAGAGGAGGGTGGTGCTGGCCCAGCAGTACCTGGCCCAGGCGTCCGAGGTGCTGCTGCAGTGCCTACATGGGGCCCTGGGCAGCAACCTCCTGGACGTCGCCGCGGCCGCCAGCCTGGAAATGGTGGAGTGCATAGGCATCCTGGAGCCGGTGACCGCCTGCCAGTTCCTCGCGCTGTCTCAGGTGTGCTCTGCTCCGGGCCCGTTCTGCAAGGCCCCCTTGGCCACTGGGGTGAGGGAGGCCCCCCAAGACCCTGGTGTTCCCTCTGCCGGAGGCCCCACCCACCATGCTGCGACTGGGCTCCGCTTTAAGGACGGTGCTCATTGGAGGAGGCACCCCGGGTACCTGGAGGAGGGGGTCCATCCCCCCATCACAGTTCCTGTGGGCACATGAGCAGCAGAATCCCCCAAGCTTGTGTTCCTGGGGCTCGGGAGAGCAGAGCGCTCTCCTCCCTGCATCCTGAGCCGGCAGGCCCGCAGGCTCAGCAGTGAAGGCCGCCTTGCCCGGCCCCTCGGCTGTGCCAGCCACCTGGAGGAGCGCCTGGGTGCCCACCTGCCACAGACAGTGCCTGGGCCCCCCGGCAACCTCCGCGATCTGTTTCAGAGCTGCTCGGCCTCCGAGAGGATGCGTGATGTCCTGGTCGCAGCCACGGCCAACACCAGCAGCTCACAGCTGGCTGCGCTGCTGCAGCTCCAAGACAGGCTGAGGCACCAGGAGAGGACGTCCACCAACCTGTGTGCCAGCGTGGAGCAGAGACTGGCCACCATATCCAAGGTAAACGAGCCGAGGCGGCCCTTGAGCCTGCCCCACCCCGCAGCTCGGCAGATGCCCTCGGACCAGGCCCTGCTTCCCGCTTGCTGTGCGGTTCTGGGAGAGCCGCTCGCCTCTCTGAGCTGCAGCTTCTCATGGGCCCAGCAGGGAGAGCAGCCCACCGTGAGCTCTGGCGAGACTCCGCAAACTCACAGTACAGACACCCAGGCCTGTGACGGTCGCGAAGAAGAGAGGGGAGGACGGGGCTCTAGGGATCCATTTCAGTTCATTCTGTGTTTCAGGAAATGTTTTATATTCAGCCGAGTCTTAGAATTCAATTTTGGAAGAAATTTGCAGGGCATGGTAGCTAATAGAACCTCCTCTTTTATTTGGACTAGCAAATGTGAATTGGAGACTTAAAGAAATTAAACTTGATGAAACTGAATACAGAAAACAGGCCAGAACACTCTGGTCAAGCCCACCCTCCTCCCCCGCGGGGCTGCCACGGCCACTGGTGCGGGCAGACCTCGCACCCCTCCATCCAGGCTGCCTTCCTCCTCTGACCAGTAGGGACGGGGTGACTCTCTGTGCGGGCCCGTCCTGTGTGTGCCGGGCGTGTTAGCGGTAGCCCTGGCCTCCGGCGCCTTCCCACGTGACACCCCAGAAATGGCTCCAGGCCAAGAGCCCTGCCGTGACCCAGGGACAGGAATCCCCCTCTTGCAGGGCAGGGCCAGCCTGGAGGAGGTGAGAGGCAGTCTGTAAACCCTGGGAAGACTCATCAGTTGAAAGCCCGGCAGTCTTCCGCTGAGACATGGTGCTGGAGGGGACACCCCAGCGGCCAGGTCCCCAGCCCGTGAGCGCCAGTGACAAAGCTTCAAATGTGTGAACAGAACCGACTCAGATAGGAGCCAGATCCTCGGCTCCGTGGGGAGGCTGGACCCATCCTCGCAGTTGCTGGTAGAAAGGGAAGATGAACCAGCAGCAACCTGCAGAAGTGTGCGGGAAGGTCCCTGAGTGCAGGAGGCCTGCACAGACTTGGCCTGACGTTCACGGAAGGAGGAGCCGAAGGAGCAGGTGCACCTGCCCTCAGGTGTGTGCGGACCGTCACCGGCCGCAGGACGCCTCAGCAGACGCCAACGCGCCGAAATCACGGAGTTTGTTTTCAAACCACAAGGAAATTAAAACATAAATCAATAACTGAAAGATACATGCAAAAAAACACGCAGTTTCCTTGGAATTAAACGGTACGTCTGTCATCATCAATTGGTCAAAGAAGAAATGACAGTGGAATTTACAAAATATTTTAGATTGACTTAAAGAATGAAAATGCTATATATGAAAGCCTAGGAGACTTGTCTACAACAGGGTTTAGGAGAAAATATACATCCTTGAGTACAAAAAGAAAGCCTTGAAAAACAGTGATTTCAAGAAGTTAGAATAAAAACATCTAAGAAAAAAGGAAAACAAATGAGAGACAGAACAACAGAAACCATAAAATTAAATCATGCCTATGGCAGAGGAAATCCATAATAGCAAGAATGGGTTCCGAGGGGAAGACTACTAATAGTAAAATTGGTAAACACTTAGGAAGACCTGACAGAGAAAAGAGGGAAGACAGAAATTTCAAGATAGGTAATATGACATCACGAGATCCTTCAGACATCAAAAAACTAATAAGGGGTCGTGAAGAGTCAGACACGACTGAAAACTGAACTGAACTGACCTGAACTCTAATCAATTTAACAATTTGAATGAAATGGACAAAAGTCTCAAAAAATATAACCTACCAAAGCTGACAACAGAAAACCTGAATAACTTAATCTCTCTTCAAGAAGTAAAGCCTTAACACAGTTACAAAGAGAGTCCCAGACCCAATTGGCTTCGCCAACAAATTCCCCCAAACGCTGAAGGAAGAGATGATCCTTCAGGGACCAGCAGCAAGAGGAGCACTCCCTGGCGCTCTTCAGAAGGTCCAACGAGGGCCCCATGCAGGGAAGCCTGTTATCACCGTGGACACGAAGTGCCAGCAGGAAGGCCCAGCGACTGTGAGAGGGACCACGCAGGGGGGTCAGACGCGGTGCAGGAGACCCAGCGACTGTGAGAGGGACCACGCAGGGGGGTCAGACGCTGTGCAGGAGACCCAGCAACCCTGGAAGGGATAACGCAGGGGGGTCAGACGCTGTGCAGGAGACCCAGCAACTGTGAGAGGGACCACGCAGGAGGGTCAGACGCTGTGCAGGAGACCCAGCAACCCTGGAAGGGATCACGCATGGGGGTCAGACGCTGTGCAAGAAGATCCAGTGTCTGTGACAGGGATAACGCAGATGGGTCAGGTGCTGTGCAGGAAGACCCAGCGACTGTGGAAGGGATCACGCAGGAGGGTCAGACACTGTGCAGGAGACCCAGCGACTGTGACAGGGATCACGCAGGAGGGTCAGACGCTGTGCAGGAAGACCCAGTGACTGTGGAAGGGATAACGCAGGGGGGTCAGACGCTGTGCGAAAAGACCCAGCAACCCTGGAAGGGATAACGCAGGGGGGTCAGACGCTCTGCAAGAAGGCCCAGCGACTGTGGAAGGGTTAACGCAGGAGGGTCAGACGCTGTGTGAAAAGACCCAGCGACTGTGACAGGGATAACGCAGATGGGTCAGGCGCTGTGCAGGAAGACCCAGCGACTGTGGAAGGGATAACGCAGGGGGGTCAGATGCTGTGCAAGAAGGCCCAGCAACTGTGGAAGGGTTAACGCAGGAGGGTCAGATGCTGTTCACCATGCAATCTAGTATTTTAACTCATTCAGTACAGTCCACCTTATCAACAGGAGGGAAAGGAGAAAATCGTAAGGCCATCTTGATAGATGGAGAAAAACTGTTCATCAAAATTCAACACCAGCCAGTGATTTAAAAAAATCAAGTTAGGAGATAATGACCCGGCCCATCTCCCTCCCCCGCCCCCCCCCCCCCCCCCGTCCCCCCTCCACGTCCCCCCAAGCCACCTCCCCCCTCGCCCCCTGCCCCCCGCCCACCCCCCTCCCCCGCCCACCCCCCCTCCCCCGCCCACCCCTCCAGGTTGTTAGCCAGCCCCAGTTTGAGTTCCCTGAGTCACACAGCAGTTTCCATTGGCTCTCTGGCTTACATATGGTAATGTATGTTTCCATGTTACTAAGAAGATAATTTCCTTAATTTGATAAAAAATATCTTTAAAACTCTATAGCAAAGATCATACTATACATTAATTTTCAGAAAAATTCTGAAAACTTTTTTCCTAGAGTTGAAATGACACAAGAAAGCTATCACACTTCTATTCAATAGAACAGTTACGACTAGAGAAAGGAAGAAGGGCAGAAGCATTGAAAAGGGAGAAGTGACAGAGATTATTCAGCCAGCCTGATTGTGGGCCTTAAAAGTCAGCATCTCTGAGAGGCAACATGCAGACAGTGGGAGGCCACGTCTGACAGCTGTTCCGATGATTGCGTCTCTACACGCCATCATCAAGCATCGACAGTGTCTGAATAACACCGTTTTCAGTGACATCAAAACCAATCAAACATCTACGGAAAATCTAACAAAAGACATATGATCTCTACCCCCAAAACCACAAACCTCTCTAAGGAAAACTCAAAAAGAACTGACCTAGCAGAGAGGCAGCCACATCTGGGGGAGGGAGACTCCGTGTGAATACGTCTGTAAGGAAGCGCCAGCTTCCGAAACAAGATAGCAGGACCTGCTTGAAGCGGCAGAAGAGACGACACAGAAAGGCCAGGAACAGGCCCCCCCACACACGCCTGACGCACGTCGAGGGCGACACTCGGGCTGGGAGGGGACGGTGCAGCCCCGCTCAGGTGACGGCTCCCCCTGAGATGACACAACGGAGCTCGCAGAGGACGCTTTTGGAGACGAGCCTGCTTATCACCAGGAAGGAGGTACAAACTCACTGCACGCTGCACTGCACGGACGTGAAGAACCTCCGCTCATCAGAACCACAGCCCCGGAGTCAAAGACAAACCTCAGAGGAGGCCCAGCACTCCCCCGGAGTGACTGGAGCTGGAGTCCTGTGTGGAGAAAGGAGGGGGCCTGCTCTCAGGCAGAAAAAGACTGACCCTCCAGTAGAGGAAATTCACAAGGCTGGGCTGTCACGGAAGCTACCCAAACGGCCAGTAAACTTTTAAAACGATGCCCAGGTTCACTGGTCCTCAGGGAAACGCAAAACTGAAAACCTCACCCAAGTACTATTGGGTGTCCACCAGCGGGGCGGAAAGCACCCAGGGCTGAAGAGGAGGGGGCCTCGGGGTGGGGGCGGGGCGGGGGGTAGGGTCCATCCACACGAAGCCCCTTGGGAAGTGAGTTCAACCCAGCAACTCTCCCTGCGGGCTGTGGTCCCCAAGAACAGACGTCACAGCGGTATTTGTGTCCGCTGGCCACAGACGGATGAGAGGCTGTGCCTCCCCCATGGGACACTGCAGGCAAGAAGGGCAACAGCTGCCACGGGTGCCAGCCTGGAGGGACCCGGGACGCTGGGCGTGGCCGCTGGAGCTGAGGAGGTCTGGCCCCTGTGACCCATCCCCCAGACTGGGGAGCGCGGTCTCCCCCTGCTTCCAGCCGTCTGCTCCGCGGGAACAGGCGTTCCCCGCGCCCTCCGCAGTGGACCTGAGTGGGCACACTGGTCAGCCGCTGCAAACCTGAAGCTCATTTCATCAGAAAGTGGGGAGAGGGTGTGAGCGGCTCCTCTCTGGGGGTGGTCTGCGGGCTGCCTGTGGCTCCTGCTGCAGACCCGCAGGAAAGGGGCGGGGGGCGGGCGGGCTGAACCGCACCACCTACGGGCTGGGAGACGCGGGCCTCCGGGCCTGTGTCTGCCGGGGGTGGGGGAGGCGCCGCGGGGAGCGGAGGGGCGGAGCCGCCGGGCCCTCCGCGGCGCTGGGTCCCTGCCTTCCCCGCGGTGCCCACGGCGAGGTCCGCGTGCCTCTGCTGTCCCGTGGCGGCGGCCGCCGGCCCGGACTGACCCCGAGTGTCACCCGCAGGCTTGGCAAAACCTCTGGGTCACGGAACAGCACTTTAACCTCTTGAATGACATTCCTCCCACGGCGCGGATCGTCTTTCTGCACCACTCCAGGGACAGGTGAGGCCTTCTCGCCTGTTCCCCAGCTGCTCCCCAGGACCCCGCCTCCTGCTCCGGCGGTCGCTGTGGACTCAGCTCGGGCCGGGGTGGGCTGCCCGTTGGGATGGGGTGGGTGGACCGTCCCTCTGCCAGGGTGACCAGGCTGACGGGTATGACGGCGGGGGGCCGGGCACAGTGCCGCGTCCTGCCAGCACACAGCCCTGGTCTAAAGGGCCCGGTTGAAGTGCAGCAGAACCCCTGGTGTGCCAGCCTCGGCCGCACTCTTGCCGTGGGGGGGGGGGGGGGGGGGGAGGATGCTGTGTGACCGTGTGTCCTGACTTGTCTGAGGTTCAAAGGAGGGGCTTATGAAGGGGGTGGCACAGAGTCTGCCTCTTCTGGGCTCCTCTGGGACCCCACCTGTCCTGCCAACAGGACCCATCTGTACGGCGCCTCCTATGACAAACCCAAGTCCATCCCTGCGGCCAAAGGCAGAATACTCCAGACCGGGGGTGAGTCGTGCCACTGCACCGCCCTCTGCGGGGTGGGGGCGTCCCTCCGGGGGCGGGACAGATAGAGACACATCCAGGCATCTTTCCCAGGTAGGGAGGGGGCGTCAGGCGGAAGCAGCAGAGCCTGGCCCACGTGCCTCCCACTGGGGAGACCCCCCCCAACATTCCCTCTCCAGCTCCTTCCTCAGCCTCAGCACTTCATTCCACCTGCCCGTTCATTTACAACCACAGATAGAGAGCCGTTTGCTCTGTCCCAGGACCCCCTGGCTACTTCCTGGTGCCCCAAGGGCCTGTCCCTGCTCCTGAACGTCAGCAAGAGTGACACCATCCGCCTGTCCGCTGCCGGGGGGCCGACCCCCGTTCCCCGCTGGCCCCTCACTGTGTCTGCAGAGCAGCCTCGGCACGCTGCAGATGCCCAGTTTCTGTCCGCCTTCCTTCCCAATCTCTCTGGCCATCCCCCCTCCAGCAGGGTTCTGGTGCTGACATCTGGGGAAGGTGCCAAAGCTTTGCCCATAGCTTGCCACCCCCACCCCATCAAGGCCGGTGGTGCACAGCACTCCGTCCGCAGCGCTCTTGGCCTGAAGGGCGGCCTGTGAGGCCTGGTGTGGGGACGTGCCTCTGTCTCCACAGGCTCCTGCAGGGTGGCTCGGGTGGCCGTGAGCCCCGCCGACTTCTCCCGCCTGCTGGCCAGGGTCCAGCAGTTCCGGGAGCAGGCCCAGGCTGAGGCCTACAGTAGGGACATAGCCCTGAGCACTGGCCTGGTGAGACCTGAGCCCACGGGTAGGGCGGGGACCAGAGCAGTGCTGCGGGCTGGGGTGCCCTGGCTCTGAGCAGGGCCTTTCCTGGGGATTGCCTGCAGGGTCTGGCCCCTTCCCTCTGGCTGCCTGGGGGCTCCAGGGGGTCCCCTCTGACACCTTCTGACCTCTGTGGTTGCTTGGGTTGAGGAGGAGTCAGAAGGCGTGCCCCCGATGGGGGAGGACCGTGCGCTGCCGAGGTTTGAGGCGGTTTTGAAGTCTATGGAGCAGTACCTGCAGCCGCTGTTCCCGCTGCTCAGCTGCCCCCCAGAGCCCAGGTACTGCCCAGGGCTGCCTCCTGAGGGGCTCAGGCACAGAGTTCCAGGTGGACTACTGGAACCCTGGGGGCGGAGGGGCATGGTGTCCCTCCGTCCCCACAGGTGTGCACAGGTCCCAAGCATTGTGACACCCAGGGCGAGGGTAGGCGGGGGCCTCCATGTGAAAGCCAGCTCAGCCTCCGCCCCCGAGCTCCACGGTGAGCTGAGCGGCTGGCTATGGGCGTAGGGGGGGCGCGGTCAGAGCTGTGTCCTCTTGGGGACTCTGAAGCCCACAGCCCCAGGCTTCCTTCTGTGTGGAATCGGGTGGCAGATGACCTGGAGAGAGCACAGGCCTTCGGAGACAGAAGCTGGGCTCTGCCCGCCTGCCGTCAAGGGGGAAGTCTGGCCCCACCCCATGCCTTCTCTGGGGGACGTCCCTGCCATGTGGAGCCCTGCTGCCCTCTGGTCTGGGTGTGGTGGGAGGGGAGAGCCTGGCAAAGGGCCCCGCCCTGTGGATCTGGGTTTGGGGGGAAAGAAGCTGGAGGGGTCAGCGCATGAACTCCCTGATTGGCCAGCAGGTCAGAGCGTCCCAATTCCAACGTGTTCACATCCATGCCCCAGTCTCGGGAGACGGCCCCCCAGCAGGGAGCGTGGGGAGCCTCGTGCCCTGGTGCTGCCCTGGAGACACGCTGCCCCTTCTCAGTGGTGTTCACGGGGTTTTTCCAACCTGAATCTGTGCCTTTGCTTTCAGAGCACCGATCCCCATGGTTGTTGCAGATTCTGGAAAAACCAAGGGCAAAGACAAGGAGAGGAAAGCGTCCCTGTCCCAGGGTGAGCGGGGCCGGGGCCCTGGCCTGTGGGATGGAGGCCGGCAGAAACCGCTCCGGACGGCGCTGATCGGTGCCCTGGTGGGCCACGTGCAACCCCCCGCTGCCCACGCCGCCCTCAGGTGCCCTGCCGGTGCCTGGGCAGGCCGAGGGGCAGCGACTATGGCGACGTCACCGTCACCCTCGGGTGACGATGCCAGCTGGAGTGGCCGCGGGGTCCCAGGAGCAGCACTACCCCTCCTCCAGCGGAGCTGCCCCAGCGGCCACGGCCCCCTCTGGACAGTCCTCAGGGAGGGGGCTAGCGCAACTGCCCGTCCCTAAAGGGGCTCCCTGGTGGGAGGAGCCAAGGCTCCAGCACCTGCCTCAGGAGTGCCCACGGAGCGTGGGCGGCCCTTGGCATCACAGAGGACACGCTGTCCCCCCACTTGGGCTGTGTCCAGGTCCTGGCTGTGTCCAGTTCAGCCTCCTCCCCAAGTCCCTCGAGGGGTGGGGGTGGGGGGTGTGAGGGGCAGGGGTCTGTGCCTCCAGGGGGCAGTAGCGGCTGTGTCCCCCTCTCCGCAGTGCAACCCGAGGTCGCAGATGACGTCATCCTGATCGCGGACAGGCACCTGCTGGAGCTGCCACTGGAAGGGCTCTCCGTGTTCGACGACGGGCTGGTCTCCTCACTGTCACGGGAGTTTTCTCTCCAGATGCTGTGCAATCGCCTCCGCAGAGAGGAGCCAGGTGAGAGCCCAGTGGACACCTGAAATGCGTAGATGGCTTTCATGATAAGAGAGTGTAACTCTTGTGAAAAGGCAGTTATCTAAGTCGCCACGCTTTTCGAGGCCTTGGTGCATTTGGAGGTGTTTAGGGAGCACCTTCCAGCGCTCGGACAGCTGCCAGCACACCTCAGGCAGGACCCCAACTTCCCTCCCGGCCTCACAAACTTCTGTCTCTAAGAAGGGGACTGGTGGTCACCAGCCAACGATATAGTCGGTCATCGGTTAGATGGTGAGAGGCAGCAAGGGAGACGACCTGGAGGCCTGGCTTGGCCTGGGTGCTGGGGGAGCCGGGCGTGGTCACATCCTGTTCCATGAGCACCCAGGCTGTACATTTGTGCCCTGTGGTTTCCGGCAGGTATGTTTCACTGTGATAAATATCAAATTACATTAAAAACAAAGAGATTGGACTTTTATTTTCACCCAAGGTGAGATGAAAGAGACCAGATAAGCCCTTCCAGCTGAAACAACGAAAACCCAGACAAAAATACATGAGGCACCAGTTTGCAGATATTGGCAACCAGGCAGTGGGCCCAGCGATCCTCAAACCGGAGAAAAAACAGAACAGAAACCCTGGGGAGGGCTGAGCAGCAGTGAGCTGCTGGGCGAGGTGATGCGGGCAGCGCACCTGGCTGCCCCGAGGGGCATGTGAGTGCATAGTGAGCTTTCCCCCAGATTTCATGGAGACTGCAGTCTTGCTGACCCAAGAAGCTCAGTGAATCCCAAACACAACAAACAAAGAAAGCTACAACGGGACCACTGTAGTCAGAGTGATTAAAACCAGTGGTAGAGTATTTTGCAAGCAGCCAAGGGGAAAAGAGCCAAGTAGAGGGGGCAAGAATACACGGAAGACCTGTACAAAGAAGACCTCCACGACCCAGATAGTCACGACGGTGTGATCACTCACCTAGAGCCAGATCTTCGCATCCTGGAATGCGAAGTCAAGTGAGCCTCAGAAAGCATCACTACAAACAAAGCTAGTGGAGATGATGGAATTCCAGTGGAGCTATTTCAAATCCTAAAAGATGATGCTGTGAAAGGGCTGCACTCAATATGCCAGCAAATTTGGAAAACTCAGCAGTGGCCACAGGACTGGAAGTTTTCATTCCAATCTCTAAGAAAGGGAATGCCAAAGAATGCTCAAACTACCGCACAATTGCCCTCATCTCACATGTTAGCAAAGTAATGCTCTAAATTCTCCAAGCCAGCCTTCAACAGTATGTGAACCGTGAACTTCCAGATGTTCAAGCTGGATTTAGAAAAGGCAGAGGAACCAGAGATCAAATTGCCAACATCCGTTGGATCATTGAAAAACCAAAAGAGTTCCTTTATTGACTATGCCAAAGCCTTTGACTGTGTGGACAACAACAAACTCTGGAAAATTCTTAAAAGAGATGGGAATACCAGACCACCTGACCTGCCTCTTAGGAAACCTGTATGCAGGTCAGGAAGCAACAGATAGAACTGGACATGGGACACCAGACCTGTTCCAAATCGGGAAAGGAGGATGTCAAGGCTGTATATTGTCACCCTGCTTATTTAACTTATATGCAGAGTACATCATGCGAAGTGCTGGACTGGAGGAAGCACAAGCTGGAATCAAGACTGCCGGGAGAAATAGCAATAACCTCAGATATGCAGATGACACCACCCTTAAGGCAGAAAGCGAAGAGGAACTAAAAAGCCTCTTGATGAAAGTGAAAGTGGAGAGTGAAAAAGTTGGCTTAAAGTTCAACATTCAAAAAACTAAGATCATGGCATCCGGTCCCATCACTTCATGGCAAATAGATGGGGAAACAGTGACAGACTTTATTTTTGGGGGGCTCCAAAATCACTGCAGGTGGTGACTTCAGCCATGAAATTAAAAGACACTTGCTCCTTAGAAGAAAAGTTATGACCAACCGAGACAGCATATTAAAAAGCAGAGACATTACTTGCCAACAAAGGTCCATCTAGTCAAAGCTATGATTTTTCCAGTGGTCATGTATGGATGTGAGAGTTGGACTATAAAGAAAGCTGAGCGCAGAAGAATTGATGCTTTTGAACTGTGGTGTTAGAGAAGACTCTTGAGAGTCCCTTGGACTGCAAGGAGATCCAACCAGTCCATTCTGAAGGAAATCAGTCCTGAATATTCATTGGAAGGACTGAAGCTGAAGCTGAAACTCCAATACTTTGGCCACCTGATGCGAAGAGCTGACTCATTGGAAAAGACCTTGATGCTGGGAAAGATTGAAGGTGGGAGAAAAGGGGACAACAGAGAATGAGATGGCTGGATGGCATCACCAAGTCAATGGACATGAGTTCGAGTAAACTCCAGGAGCTGGTGATGGACAGGGAGGCCTGGCGTGCTGCAGTCCATGGGGTTGCAAAGAGTCAGACACGACGGAGCGACTGAACTGAACTGAAAGGGAAAAGATACCTTGTGTATCAAGGAGCAAATACAAGAGGCGCAGCAGCTTCTCAACCAAAACGGCACAAGCAGTGAAGGATGTCTTTAAATTATTACAGAAATATCTATCAGTGTAGATATTTTCAAAAATAACTCTCAAGAACAGTGGCGAAATTCTTTTTCAGAAACAGATGAGCTGAATTCTTCCCAGCAGGCCTGTTCACCCCACAAGAAAGGCTGAGCATCTTCTCCAGGCAGGGAAAAAAGGGTGGGAGTCCACGTCCACGCAAAGGAATAAACACCAGAAGCTGGAAAAGGGTGGGTGGGCATTAAAACTTTTTTCTTAATTTAAAATCTCTTTAAGAGATGTTGACATTAAAAGTTAATAGCAATGTGTGGTGGGGTTTACAGCATTATATAAACGGAACGTGTGGGGCAACAAAGGCTGGGGGTGAGGGTCACGTGCTGACTGACCAGTGACCAGCGCCCAGTGCAGCGACTGGACACAGAGGCAGGAATGCACAGCTAGTACCGGATGAAGAAGATGAAACAGAGTCATAAAGCAGCAGGCCTGACCAGAAGAGGCCAGGAAGAGGGGACGTGGAGCAAAGCAGAGACAGGACAAGGAGAAATAGAGCGGCAAGGTGGTGTGCTTGCGCCCGGACACACCAGTAACCAGCCTCCGTGCAAGGTCAAAAGGTGAGGACCCCCCCCCGAATGGAAATGCAAGGCCTGGCCCCAAACGTGCTTCTTTAAGGAAACGTGCTTAAATCAAAGGACACTAACGGGCCAGAAATTAAGGATGGAAGAGATCGCGGGTGCCTGGCCCACTTGGGGCAAGAGCAGGAGTGGGGTGGGTGGGCAGAGCCTGGCACAAGCCCCGCCCACGCACACGCCTGCTGCTGGGAGTCCCGCCCCTTTCACATTTTCTGGCTCTTTGGGGTCTTTGTGAGAACCTGTTCTAGTCTTTCACCAGGGCTTGCCTTGGGTTTTCCAGGTTTTGCTCGTTAGGTCTGCATACGTCTTCCGATCACTTGTCTGAACTGCTGATCTGACTCTGAAGAGGCCCCTCAAGCTGGTCTCTTCATTCCTGTGCCTGGTACCTCCCTGTGAGCAAAGGATTTGAATATAGCCCAGTGCATCCATCTTCTCTTAACACCTTGTGCTTATGAGGCCTTTTAAAATGAAGTGTATATTTCTTACCTGAAGACCATGGAGATTTTCTGTGATGGCCTCTGCCTCTCTCACCTTTCATGGTTTTGCCTTCCTTCCATCGGATGCTGGTTTTTGTGTACAGTGTGAGGTAAGGTTTAGTTTCCTCCTTCCCGCGTGAGGCCCCAGCGGTCTGCACACCATGCCTGGAGGGCCTTCCTGTCTGCGCTGCTCTGCATTGCCAGCGTTGTCTGGAAGAGCAGCTTATCCTGCGGGCGTCTGGCGATGGTGCAGGACAACGCCCCAGAGATGTCCCTCTCCTGATCCCCAGGCCCCAAGAGGATGCGGCCTGACACGACAAAAGGGCCTTTGCAGGTGTGATTGGTGACAGGTCCTGAGATGGGGACATTGTCCTGATTGTCTGGGTGGCCCCGTGCCATCACCAGGGTCCTGAAAACAGGCAGGGGGCGGGCACGGAGGGACTGTGTTGCCGATTGTGCTTAGAGCCTTGAGGAGGACCCGACCCTGCCCTCACCTTGGTTTTAACCCAGTGGGACCCCCTTTTGATTTCTGGCCTCTGGAACCACCCTGCATTGCGGTGATTTGTTACAGCAGCAGCAACACTCATGCGAACTCTCACCGTAGAGCAGCGAGCACACCGCGTGAATGTGAGACGTCTTTCCGAAGCAGTGCCGAGCGGGGGTAAAAAGGAGGATTCTGCACACCCCAGATGAGGAGTCCTCAGAGCCTGGCACCCTCAGGCTGGAGGAGTGCTCTTTGAACGTTAATTATTCACGGCAAACCTTTAAGGATACCCAGAAAAGAACACGACTGGGGCATAAATTCCAAACCAATAAAGGGGGAAATGAGGAAGAGAGACAAGTGAGCCGAGCCCTCAGTCGAGTTACAAGCAGCCATGATGGAGACCCACAGAACAGCGGGGCGAGGCGCCAAGACTTAGATCACGAGCCAGAAAGGTGAGTGGGCCCCGCCCGGAGCGTGCCAGTCAGGTGCTGTCTGAGCGAGAGACTCCTGCCCAGAGAGGGGCCAAGGCAGCAGCAAGGCAGAGGAGCAGACGAGAGACGCGCCGGGCGCCACTGGAGGGGCCACCTCCCAGCCTCAGGCCCCCGCAGGGCAGGGCCACCCCTCAGTGACCAAAGAGCCCAAACGTGGGAGGCACAAGCAGCAAGAACCTGGGGCAAGACTGTGGGGCCCACGCTCGAGACGGGAGAGTCCAGCCCGCATCCACCACTGCACGTCGGATGAGCAGAAGGAGCACAGCTTCGCGGCCACAGGGACCTTGTGTCTAGAAATTAGAGAAACAGGCTGAGGCCGTGCGTGATTGGCTCAGATATCAATTCCCAAAAGATGGATTTTTTCTAAATCCCCATACTTTTGGAAATTGTATAACTGACTTCTAAATAGCTCATGGGACTCAGAAGAAGTGACCATAGAAATGTCAAAAAGACTGGATTATGGCAGAATCGAGAAGGATCTTTTACCTTTATGTTAGGAAAAGGGCTGGAGGCTTTACGCTGAGCATCTAATTCGGGAAGTTAGAGCAAGAACAGCAAAAACAAAAAAGAAAAAAATGAAGAAAGCAAAGGAAAGCCTACAAAACAATACAGGAACAGACACCAACAAAAGTGGAAGCAAAGATAAACATTGGTTGTTTGAGAAAATAAAAAACCTCATAAAGTAGACACATACTTGTGAGAATGACCCAGAAAAAATAAAGGCACAACTATACAACATTAGAAATAAAAGAGACACAAAGTCTAAACAGTATCAGAGATTTAAGATAATAGAACATTGTGAACAACTTTGTGCAATACATTCAAAAATTTAGGCAAATTTTTGACAACATCCTAGGGAAAAAGAACTCGAGATTCAAGAAGGAAAGAAAACCCCAACAGCCTTATAGCCAAGAAAGAACGATCAACAGATTTACATCCCCACAAAAATACAAGTTTTACCACTTTTTTTCTGTTGAATTCTACCAAAATTCCAAGAAACCGTTCCTGTCAGTCTGTGCATATCTCCCAGGTAGAAGGAAAAAGGCTATCTTCTGCTGGTCACTGGCGACTCTGACACCCCAACTGCTCGGGAATGGGAAAGAAAAATACAACATTTCATCACCCTGTCTGACCTTAAAACCTACAGATGTCACAGGTGAAGAGAGTAAAGGGAAAATGGACCTGTAAGCACCTCAGATGATGCAGGTGCTCAGAGCAGAAGCTCTCAGCGAGCCAGGAGCGCAGTGAGCGCCATCTGTGGGGGAACTGATCTGAACCCAGAGCAGGCTGCCTCCCACGTGCCCGTAACATCAGGACTCGGCAGAGAGCCCCCACGCCAGCCCCCAGCCCCGACATCTGTGCTCAGCTGGAGGCCTCCGCAGAGGCCAGCTCCCTCCACCAGGAGAGGGACGGGCAGGGAGCGGACGGTGTAAATTCTCAGGAGGCAGAGCAGCCAGCAAGCAGTGCCCCGCCCGCGGTGAGTGGGCCAGGGGCACGCACACTGGCAGGTGCCCAGCGTGGTGGGGGAATGGTCAGGCGTGTGGGCCTGGGCGCCTCTGGCAACTGTTCCTTTCTTGAGACCTCCTGGCCCAGGCCTTTCCCAACCCTGGGAGCCTTTACATTTGAGAAATTACTGCCATTTTAGATTTACCAAAATTAAAATCAGCTGTTCCCACTGCTTGTTTTTACACTGAGGTGAGACTCACATAACATAAAGTTGGCCATCTTCTAGTGAGCGGTCCAGCGGCGTCTGGTGCAGCCAGCCCTTGCACCTCTGTCCAGCTCCATGGCCCCACTTCCTGGCACTGTCTCAACAGAAGGGAACATGAAGAAGGAGAGCAGAGGCAGAGATCACAAGAAGAGAGGCGCAGCACGGAAGCCCGGGAAGGTCGGTGGTCCAGGCCCCGCTGGGCCCCAGGGCCTGGCGAGCCCAGCGCCCGGCCCCTGGCTGGAGCAGGCCAGCTCTGCCCGCAGGCCACACCCCCAGGGGCTCCTGCCTGTCACCACAGGGCAGCGCACCGCGGATCGTCCCCTCCCACTGCGTCCTCGTCGACTCGGACAGCTTCAAGTGTATCCTTTGGTGCTTCACCCGCCCCGGACACGGATCCTGGGGCCTAGTCCTCCTTAACCAAGACCCAGTCGTCGTGGATCCCTACGAGGAGGCCCAAGGCCCAGGTGAGCGCTCCCCGCTGGGCACTGCCCACCGCACTGGGAGCATCAGGCCTGCGGGCTGGCCTCTGAGCCTCTGCCCTGCCTCCATGTGGCCCTGGGTCAGCTCTTGCTACACTGCCCGGGGGAAGGGGGGCGGTGGCCGTGTGCTCCAAGACCCGCCCTCACTCTCGTCTGCAGCCATGTGACAGGGACCCCTGAACTGGCAAGGTGCCGCCCCCGGGTGTGGACCTGTGGCAGAGGGCCGCCCCCGCGGCTCTGGGACAATTACTTGGCTCTTTGGCTGAGATGGTTTTCAGTATCTTCACAGAGGAGAGAAGGAGCGCCACCCCTCCACTCCCTGGGCCCCCTTGCCCGTGAGGAGCCAGGCCCTGGGCGCCCACCACACCAAAGGCCACCCTGTGTCCGCACCCTCGACGCCCGTTTTGTCACCATCCCATTCTGGTTGCAGAAATGCTGACTCCTGTCTCCGTGACCCGGGAAATTTTGGAAAGATTCCGAGACACGTTCACTGCGAAATGGACGGGGCACCTGGGCAATAAGCAGTTTCCCAGGTTGGCCTCTGGGTTGCGCCCACGGGAGACCCCTTCCCCTCACGCCCTGACCCCCTTGTGTCCTCAGTCCCTCCGTCCCTGCCCGGAAGCGCCTAGAGCCCGGATGCGACCTGGGCCCAGAGGGTGCGCGCCCACCCGCTCGGCTTCAAGGGCCTCCAGGCCGCTCCTCGCCGAGGGGCGTGTCGGGGGCGGGGCCCTGGAGGGAGAAGCCTGGGAGCGGGGGCGGGGCGGGGCCAGCTGCGGGGCGGGGCCAGCTGCGGGGCGGGGCCAGCTGCGGGCCGGGCTCGCCCAGGCAGACGCCCTCGGGGACCTGGGCTCCGGGGCTGCAGGCAGGTCCCTCTGCTGCTTCCCAGAGTAACCGCCCGGGGGAGGGCTGGAGCGGACCGCGGCACAGGCTGCTCACGGTGGCGCCCGAGCCCCGTCGCCTCCCCGCCCCCGCTCTCCCTCTTCTTGCCTTGGCAGCCAGGCCGAGTGGGAGCAGCTTCTGGGCAGCTGCACAGGCTTCTTCTTCTACGGCATGGAGAACTTCCTATCGCACATATTAGTGGAAAGGCTGGCCGCCATGAACTTGGAAGGTGAGACTTCGGAGGCCCCCGTCTCTGCTAAACCCACCGGCACGAGACACAGGTCGAATTCGCACAAGAACAGAGCGCGCCCCTTGTGTCTTATCAGGTGTCTCCTGTCCTCTGACGAAGGGCTAGGGGCTTTAGGACCGCGCAGCAGGGCCTGGGGGTGGGGCTAAGGCCCCTCCTGCCCTCCGTCCCCCTCCTCCATTTCTCTGAGAGCCCAGGCTCTGGAGTTGGGGCAGTTCACCCTTTAGGACTGGGCATGCAGAGTCCAGGAGGGCTGGCCCACAGTCAGGTTGCTGTGGGGGTCGGCCTCTGTCCGTGGGGCTTTCTCACGGCCACACCCAAGTGCTCCGTTTCCACCGCGGGCCCTGTTTCGATGGGCACAGGAGGCCTCCGCCTTGTGAGGGCAGCTGGGGGCTGAGACCCCTCCTGCAGGTCTGGAGATGCAGTAGGCCCCCCGGGTGGACTTCCCGCCCCTCACTCCTTGCCCGGCCTGGCCGCCTAAGGAGCCTATGAAGGTGTGGATCCCCTAAGGCAAATGACCAGCTTGCCCGTGTGGCCCAGAAAATGGACCAAAGTCCGAGCCTCGGGCAGAGGGGGCTGTGTTTCCACAGCCGCCCGTGCCCTGGGTGACACCCTGCCCACAGGGCCCCCCCCCCCCACCGCCCTGGGCACCCGGCCGATGAGCCCTGCCTGTGACCACAGAGTGCCAGCTGGTGGTGCTGCTGGACCTGGCCCAGTCCTACGAGAGTGTACGGCGCCACGCGGAGTCCTCGGAGAGCAGGAGGTGCCCGGGGTCCCCGGGGAGCTGGTGGGAGACCTGGGGGGCATGTGAGCGGTGGGTTCCATCTGGGGCATTGGCCCTGCCCCATCACGGCAGCCAGGCAGCTGTGACCTGCCCCCAGACCACAGGCCTGGCTGGAGCCTTGGGTCGCTGGGCTTGGGACCGGCACAGAGGGGGCAGTGGGGAGGACACCTGGCTCCCGCTCCCCGCATCACCTGTCACACACACCCCAGGGCTTCGGGGGCTGCGGGCCGTGGGGCTGCAGACCACCCTCTGCGGGGGGTGCTTCCCCTCGCAGCTCCCCCCACGCAGGGAGCCCTCCAGAGTGTGCCGGTACCCTGAAATGACTTTTCTTGCTAAATGGCATTTAATTGTGCACGTGGTATGAGTGGGCGGGTGGAATCTTGACTTTTCAAGAAGCTTAAGGACGGTGAGTCCATCTACTGGGTCCCACACTTGGTGCTCTTCGGGCTGTGGACGGGGAGGCTCTGGCCGGGCCCCTTGTGCCGGCCCACGATCTCTGTCCCCTGCAGTGAACTCCAGCTGTCCTTGGAGGAGCCAGTCGAGACCGCCATCCTCCTGAGCCTGGTGGGGGTCGGGAGCATCGTGGCGAGCCAGTGGCCTACGGTCCTGCAGGACAATGCGATGCGGGCCCGGGTCCTGTGGGAAAGTGAGTGGTTCCGGCACTGCCACCCAGTCCTGCGGCCACGCGGCCTCCTGGGGCCTGAGGGTGGTGGATGGCCCATCTCAGGGCTGGTTCTTCTCTAGATCTGTTGGCAGTTGGCAGGCCGATCGGGAGGACAATTCGCCTGCTTCAGGAGGTGGGAGCCAGTGAAGCCGCCCACCACGGTAACTAGCAGTGGCCTCCCTTCCTCCAGCCCTCGGGCACGGGGTTGGGGGACTCTAGCTCCTCCTGTTTCCGGGGACCCTCAGCCTCTGACAGCCCAGCATGTGAAATCTGGCATCCAGAGTCTTTAGGGAGAAATACGCAAATGACTAGAACATCTTTATCTTCAAAAGGCTCAAGTCCTCAAACCCTGAAAAGCCCCCCAGGGTGCTCTTGGGAAGGAAACCCACCCACTCCTCCAGCACAAATGAAGCCCTAGTGTCCACATGTAGCTTCAGCGCTCCACGCGGATTCTGGTGTGAAAAACCCAAGTGCAGCCCAGGTAGTGAGTTGAGTAGCGCGATGACGCGAGAGTCCGCCATAACTAAGAAAGAGTTAGCCTAGCTCATGAGGCCTTCAAATACAGAGCGCAGAAGGCGCCTAAAGGGTAAGATCCCACGGCCCACAGTGCTAGGGAGGTGGTACCAGCCACTAAATGCTGAATGAGCAAGGGAGTGCGTGAGTGAGCCAGATGTGCGCATGCATAAGTGAGTGTGTGCGTGAGTAAGCAAGTATGGGAGTGTGTGTGTGAGCGGGTGTGTGAGTGAGCGTGTGTGAGCAAGTGTGAGTGGGTGTGTGAGCGAGTGTGTGTGAGCAAGTGTGAGCGGGTGTGTGAATGAGGGAGCAATCGCACTGGTGAGCAGGTGAGGGGGGCCCGCGGCTCCGCGGCGTCCACACCTGGGCGGTGCTGGAAGGCAGGGCGCTGGCACCGTCCCGTCCGTTGGGCTGGCCCCGGGCGTCCGTCCCCGTGAGCCTGCATCGCGTGCCCATCCGCTCTCCCCAGACGAGTCCCTGCACGCTTGGAAGGACCGGCCAGCGGCGCTCCGGCCACAGCTGCAAGGCTCCGAGTGGCTCCCCATCACCCTCAACACGGTCCTCTATGGGCTGCCGCACCAGGCCATCGTGTGAGGGGCACCCGGCACGCTCCCGGGGGCCTTCAGCCTCCTCCCGAGACCCCTGCCAGGCTGCGTAGCAGAGCCCCCACCCCGTTCTGCACAGGGCAGCACCTGCCCATCTCCACCGTGAAGCCAGGGCCCCATGGGGGGAGGAGAGTCTCTGGGGCTGGGTGGGGGTACCTGGGCCCACCCTACAGCTGCCTGGACCCTGGGCCCCTTGCTTCTCCAGGCTCTCCTTGGGGCCCCAGGCCTCCATGCCTTTGCTCCTAATGAGGACACGGGTCTGTCCAAGTGCTTCAATAAACAGCTTCATCACCTCTGAGCTGTGTTTCTGTGCCCCCAAAGCAGGGAACAGCCTGGTTCTTCCCCCAGCCTGGCGCAGACGCCAGCACCTCCAAACTCACAGGGAGGGCGTGGCCGTGCGACCTGAGCCCCCAGCTTTCCACCCTGGGTTGGGACTCACATCCCGAGTAGAGGTGACCGTGTGTTCAGGACTCCCAGGGGCCCAGCCCGGGACCTCACCCACTGGCCCCGTGGGGCTTTGCCAAGGGGATGGGAAGGGCTGGGGTGTCCGCTGCAAACGCCTCGGTGGTGTGGCTGGCGTGGGACTTGGCAGCCCTGATGTCCCGGCCCCGTGGCAGGGTGGCCTGGTCTGCGCTCCGACGGCTCCAGGGCAGGCCCGGCTCCGCAGGGCTGTGGGGACCAGGAGGGGACAGGCTGGCGGCAGGGGCAGGCAGAAGAACCAGCAGGGAGACTGGGGCCAAGAGCTCGTTTCCCCCGCATCGAGAGACCAGAAGTGGCAAAGCAAGCACACCGGGAATCCTTGGTCTCCCGTGCGTCTCTGGAAGGAATCTAAAGGGGTGCAGCTCTCCTGGAAAAGAGCTTGGCAGATTTTCATAAACTGCGTGTGCAGTTAGCACCTGAGCCAGCCTCTGCATGGATCCCAGAGGAATGGAAACTCAGGTTCACACAAAAACAGTTGCCTGAACATGTCTGGCAGCTTCGTCCCGTTAGAGCAAAAACTAGAACCAAACCTCCACCTCGAGCGGTTAGGCAGGCAGTGCACGCGCATGCCGGAATGCCCACGGTGGGAAGGGGGCCACCTGAGGCTGGACGGGACTCAAGGGCGTCGTGTTGAGCGGAGAAGCCAGCAGCAAGAAGGTCACTCGCCGCGGTGTCGTTCACACAACATCCTCAAAGCTCAGAACAGCAGAGAGGAGCCCTGGGGCCAAGCCGGATTCCCCACCTTGGCTGTGACGGTGCCACAAGTCTACATGTGGGAGAACACTGCGCCGTGCCCTGCCTGCATACAGACACGCACACACACAGACACACCACACACACCAGACACACACGGACACACAACAGACACACCAGACACAGACACACACCAGACACGGACACACAACAGACATGGACACACAACAACAGACACAGAACAGACATGGACACATAACAGACACACCAGACACGGACACACAACAGACACGGACACACAACAGACACACACAGACACACCAGACAGACACAACAGACACGGACACACCAGACACACAGACACACAACAGACACGGACACACAACAGATACACCAGACAGACACACCAGACACACAGACACACAACAGACATGGACACACCAGACACGGACACACAACAGATACACCAGACAGACACACCAGACACACAGACACACAACAGACATGGACACACCAGACACACAACAGACACATAACAGACATGGACACACAACAGACACACACAGACACACCAGACAGACACACAACAGACACACAACAGACACGGACACACAACAGACACGGACACACAACAGACACACACAGACACACCAGACAGACACACAACAGACACACAACAGACACGGACACACAACAGACATGGACACACAACAGACACACACAGACATACCAGACAGACACACAACAGACACACAACAGACACGGACACACAACAGACACGGACACACAACAGACACACCAGACACACACCAGACACACAACAGACACGGACACACAACAGACACACCAGACAGACACACCAGACACACAACAGACACACAACAGACACGGACACACAACAGACACGGACACACAACAGACACGGACACACAACAGACACACCAGTCAGACACACCAGACACACAGACACACAACAGACATGGACACACCAGACACACAACAGACACACAACAGACACGGACACACAACAGACACACCAGACAGACACACCAGACACACAGACACACAACAGACATGGACACACCAGACACACAACAGACACACAACAGACACGGACACACAACAGACACACACAGACACACCAGACAGACACACGACAGACACACAACAGACACAGACACACAACAGACACACAGACACACAACAGACACACCAGACACAGACACACAACAGACACACACACAGACACACAACAGACACAGGCAGACACGCACACACACAGACACACCAGACACACAGACACACAACAGACACGGACACACACCAGACACACCAGACACAGACACATAATATACACGGACACAACAGACACACACAGACACGCACACACAGACACACCAGACACAGACACACAACAGACACACGCAGACACGCACACACACAGACACACCAGACACAGACACACAACAGACACAGACACACAACAGACACACACACAGACACAACAGACACACAGACACAACAGACACAACACACACACACAGACACAACAGACACACGCAGGCATGCACACACACAGACACACCAGACAGACACACACAGACATGCACACACAGACACACCAGACACAGACACACAACAGACATGGACACACAATAGACACACACAGAACAGACACACAACAGACACAACAGACACACAGACACACAACAGACACGGACACACAACAGATACACACCAGACACGGACACACATCAGACATGGACACACAACAGACAGAGCAGAGAAGCCAGCAGCAAGAAGGTCACTTGACGCACAACAGACACAGACACACAGACATGAACACACACAAGCACATGGGCACACACAAACAGAAACACAACACAGACACACACAGACACACAACAGACATAGACACACAGACACGAACACACATAAGCACATGGGCACACACAAACACAGACACACAGACACAGAAGCCTACACACAGACACGCATCACACAGACACACGGCCCGCGGGGGGGCGGCAGCACGCAGGTCCTCGCCGTCGCGGCTCCAGCCCGGGCTCTAGGGTTGCCTGCGCTGTTTCCTCAACATCCTGTGAATCTCTAATTAATTCACCGTAAGAAGCTTTTTAAGAGCTCGTGTTTGATTATATCGAGGTGATGATTCGCCTCTTTTGTGTTTGGTCTTTTCTTCTCTTCAAACATATATGCATATTTGTTCCGGTTTTCTTTTTTCTTTTTTTTAAAAAAAACAGCTAACTAATGACCAGGTTATAAATTCAAATGGAGCAGCGCTGGAAACACGAGCTTCCCTCTAGAAAGATGCTGGCACCTACCCAGACAACAAGGATAAAAGCTTCTGGAAATACTTCATCCGCGCAGCGTCACATTTTTCACCTGCTGCCGTGCCTCTCCTGTGAGAAATGTGAGTGCTGTTCCGTGTAGCCATGGCTTCGGTCGCCCTCTGAGTTATGTCCCGGCAACATGACAAATCACAGTATCAATTAGCTGCTGTAACACAAGTGGCAGTCTGTAATATATTTAAGCACGAAAAACTGCGGAGGTGAAATTTATGTAACCCTAAAAACTATAAGGAGAGAAGAGATCACTTGGAATTTATTGGTAATAATAAGAGACAGTGTAATTCCAACGGTGCACAGCCCTTTGAGAAAGGGCGGCCAGACCTGCAAGTTGTGTGTTCCAGAAAGGACACAGGTGGGTGACGGGGACGCCCTGGCACGGGGACGGGGGCAGCGTCCCCTGGAGATCCCAGCCCTGCCCCCGCCCGGCCTCCCCCTTCCTGAGCAGCAGTTGGCTCGGGGCCAGGCTGAGCCCCAGAGTCCAGACAGTCTCCCCGCCCTTGAGCTGGCCATCCTGGAGTCCCAGCCTCCCCGGGACAGCGCGGCACCCAGGATGGGGCGGGGGGGGGGGGCTCCCAGCAGCCGGGGATGGGACCAGTTGGTTTCTGTTAGTCAATCCCCTGCTTCAAAGTTCAACTTGCTTTCTGAATTTACATCTTGGAAATAGTGGTTTCCATATTTTTAAAATACGGAGCTGCTTTTTGCAGTGTGCTTTGCTGTAGGAGATTGACGGGGAAAGTAGAGGGACAAAGGCGCTGATTTTCTGTTTCCAACAGCGAGCTCCTGGTGTTTTCACACTTGGTAAAGGCCTTGTCATTTCGAGATGTTAGTCAGAATATTGCTCAAAGCCTTCCTACCCTCAGACAGGCTGCCTGCAAACACGACAGTTCCAGTGCCCCGGGATGAGGGCCATTGGGTTGGGGGGACCTCTAAATGGGTGAGGAGCCCAGGGTCCCCCTCATGGCTGGGGGTCTGGGGGCTGTGGGCTGTGGAGCCCGGCCAGGGGGCTCCCATTCCTATGACCTGCCCCAGGGGTGGTCCCAGATCCCCCCATCCCACCCCCCCCAGGCAGCGCCCTTTTGCTCATGGAATCCCACAGAACAGCATCGCCAGGCACAGGCCAAGGTCCGTCTCCAAGGACGTGGCCTCTGCTTTCACCTCGAGGGAGACCCAGGCCTCCGTCTGTCCTGGCCCCGAGCTCGCCCCTCTGCGTGAGGGCACCCGCCTTGGTCCTCTCCAGAGGGCAGGCCTATGGTTCCAGCCGGGTCCCCTGTCCCCCGGGGCCTCCGGCGCCTGGGCCCATCTTCCTCTCCCAGCAGTTAATTCCCTCTCACAGCCCAAACAGCCCTTCTGGGTTGATCGGGATTAAGAAATTAGGTGGGTTAATAAAGCTAAAATGTTCACAGACGCTTGTATATAAATTTCTATTAAGTTCCCTCATTTAACACTGGTCTCTAATAGTTTAATTTCTGTATTAAAGAATTAAAACTCTATTTTCAATTGCTGTGAACAATTGTTTTCCTTAATGATCTTCCTGGAGGAGCCAGTAATTTTACATCTTGTAAAAATGATTAACCGGCATCATTATCCCATATGTCTGAAATATAACTCAGCAACTTCAAGAAAGGCCATTTGTATTCAATTAATGCTCCCTTGCATTAAGACACACAATATTACTTCACGTCCTCTCATTTTATTATGACGATGATGGAGATAGAAACAACCAGTCTCATTATCCCATTTCCAACAGAGAAATCAATTTTCAGGGTGTCTCTGCCCTTACAAAGAAGAAGGTGGCGTGGTTCCTGGGGAGCAGCCGCTGCAAACTCCATCCAGGCGACGGCCCAACTGCGGGGTCCTGCCCTGGACCGGGGGCTTCTCTGCGGGCAGCCCTTCTGGGGCTCTGGGAGGGGCCTGTGACCACCTCCCGGGGGTTGTCCTGGAGGGGACAATCTGCCCTGCTCCTCCCCCCAGCATCATCCCCCCCCCACCGTGGACACCCCCCGGGCCCCCACGCCCAGAAGGGGGTCTCCTGAAAGACAGCCCTGATCCCGGGACCCATGTTGGCCTTGGATGGACCGGGCCCCCACATGGAATCGGAGGGGCTGGGGGAGCCCTGCAGTGAGTAGCCCCTTTGTAGGGTGATTCAAGGGACGCGCCCTGCCTCGCCACTCAATCAAGGGCGCTGGCGGCCAGGATAATCTAATTGTTTGACGTTTTTATCACAATTCATTGAGACCAGAGGCAGATGACTAGATTAACACCCGGTGCTGTTGGCTAATGGCCGGGACAGAGCTGATGGGGAGCTCTTAAATTCTCTTATTACAGGTTTTAATTCTCTGTGACACACAGAGAGAGGTGGCATCAGGACAATAAGGTGGAGCCTCCTCAGCCCAGTGCCCTGGGATCAGGGTGTCCCCACTCCCTCCCTGTTCTTCTGGCCACCTGCTCTGAGCCAGGCTCTGGGATAGGGGTTCTGGAGGCAAACAGTCCGGGGGGACAGGGGCCTCCCTGCCTGAGCCCCAGGACCCCCGCGTCCAGGAAACATGCTCTGACAGATTGCTCAGCTCTTGGGCTCAGAACCGCCCCCGGAAGAGGCTGCGGCTGGAGCCCCCAGACTCAGGGCTGCCGGGGGCCAGCGTCTCGGGGGCAGTTTGGGTGGAATTTCCTTGACCAGTGAGTTGACCATCTTTTCATGTATCTTGTGGCAACTTGGGCCTCCTGTTCTCTGCCTCGGAGGCCAGGAATAGAGCCGGCAGGCAGGGACCACCCCCCCACCAGGGACTCTGCTGGAACCCCTAGTGAGGTGGACTTGGGAGGCCCAGGCGTCTGTCCTCCACAGGGTCAAGCGGATATTCTACAGAGGACTTTTGGTTTACTGTTACATGTAAGTGAAAGTGAAAGTCACTCGGTCGTGTCCAACTCTTTGAGGCCCCATGGACCACACAGTCCAAGGAATTCTCCAGGCCAGAATACTAGAGTGGGTTGCCATGTGCTTCTCCAGGGGATCTTCCCAACCCAGGGATCGAACCCAGGTCTCCCATGTTGCAGGTGGATTCTTTACCAGCTGAGCCATGTAAGTCACGTATAATATCCGGTGGAGGACACTGGAGGCGGGCGGGGGGGCTGCCGTCCAGCGGATCCTGGGGGGCCGCCTCCAGGGGTCTGCAGAGCCAGCAAGAGCCCCTACCTGGGGTGGTGCAGGCCTCTCGGGGGGGCAGCTGTACTGGACAGGCCCGGCTCTGGACGGGGGCTGGGACAGTGGGGACAGAGTCCCCAGGCAGGCAGTGGAGGTGGGGCATGGAGGGGGACAAGCCTGGGGAGGGGGGCGTGTCTGACCTCCGCCACTGCAGCCAGGGACCATGTCAGGATGACGTCTGTGTGGACGTTGGTAGTGGTGGAAGCCATCACACCTGACCCCTGACCCCAGGAGTGATGGGGCAGTGACAGGTGATGGGGACAAGTTTTAGGAGCCGGGACGAGTGAGGACAGAGAGCTAGGCGTGGCCACAGGTGCGGCCGTCTGCTGAAGGGTGGCATCCTGGAGCAGGCTGCCCTCCGAAGGCTCCCACCCTGACTGCCTATGGGCCTTCCAGCCGCTCAAAACAGGCTAGTTTGGATTTTCCCGAAAACTGAGCGCAAACATCATCCTTAGGACCGAAATCTCACCATTTCAGTAAAAGGGGGAAGATTTGTCTGCAGCCTGAACCACCTTCTGCTGGCCTGGCCGTGGCCTCCAAGCCCCAGGGCTCTCGGGCCTCAGCATCTGAGTCCTCTGACCACCCAGGTGTCCCGGCTGCAGGGCCAGTATTATAAAGCTACAAATCACCCCCTGACTTGCTGGCTCCGGAGTCAGTTTGGCTATGCAGTGAGACATTAACAAATAATCTTGCCCAGACGCAGGGCTCCGATCAGCTGGAGGACAGCAGCCTGGTCCTGACTGGAGCTGCCCCAGGCAGGGCATGGAGGGGCCAGATCCGGGGGGCTGTCTTCCTCCCACGCGCGCCCCCCCCCCCCCCCCCCCCCGCCCGGTCATGCCCCCTTGCAGCCTTCTTGCCCTGCAGCCCACAACCAGGGTGCTTCCATGCCTGCCCCTCGTGGCCTTCAGCCTGCATCTCTAGCCGACTCTGCAGTCCCCTGGAGGAGGCTCGTAGCCGCTTACATGGCGCCCCCCCCCAGCCCCCACTCCCCCCACTCCCCCGCCACCACGGGCCAGAGCTCCGCCGCTGGCCCACAGGTCCTCCCCAGCCTCTCCAGGCACGAGCAGTAACTGAGGAGGCTGTCCTGCTGCAGGGACCAGCCCCGAGTCCTGGCACGCCCCGCGGACCCCAGGCAGGCCTCGGGTGAACGTCTCGCAAGGCGGTAGCGGGGTGGAGTCTGCGGTGGAGACTCAGGAGGGCCCCAGCCGAGAGCAGAGAGGCTCCTGCATGAGCCCGGGGCTGCGGCCCAGCAGGTCTGGGGCCCTCGGGTCCAGTCAGGGGGGCTTGCTCAGAGGACCCACACGTCACGAGCACCCCACGGCCAGAACCACCTCGCCTGCTGACCGCACCGCGCGGCCGCCCCTGGGGCTCCAGCCTCCTCTTCCCCTGTCGCTAGTTTTGCTCACAGACCCGCAGTCAACAGGGCGGGAGAAGACGGTTCTCGAGCTCAAACAGACACAGCCCGGCCTCATCCGTCCTGACCAACGGCCAGTCAGCTCCCAGGATGTGGACCTTTGATGTTTCACTTAATAAAAGGAATCATGTACACAGGAAACCCAGGGAAACCCAGTGGACACCACAAGAAGCAAAGAAGGCACCATACGCCCTCTCCCTCCTCCGCAGGCCCCGCCCCTTCTCCAAGTCCCTCCCCTTTCTCCGCAGGCCCCACCCCTCCGCCAAGTCCCTCCCCCTCCTCCACAGGCCCCGCCCCTCCTCCAAGTCCCTCCCTGTCCTCTGCAGGCCCCGCCCCCTCCAAGTCCCTCCCTGTCCTCTGCAGGCCCCGCCCCCTCCAAGTCCCTCCCTCTTTTCCCTAGGCTCCTCCCCCTCCTCCACAAGCTCTTCCCGTCCCCCCAACCTCTTCCTCCTCCCCAGGCCACACCCGGGCTCCTCCTCCTCTCAGAGGCTGTTCCTCCTCCCCCGCAGGCTCCTCCCCAGGGCAGGGTTTGGTGCCATGGATGCTCATGAGGTTTTTCTCTGGATAAGTGTCCATATATTTAACGATGAAATGACAATCTATTTAATGAAATGATGGCACATTTTCCCCAAGTGCTATTATATTAGAAATGCTGTCAGAGCAGGCGGCCCCCATCGTGCACGTTTTCGTGGATGTCTCACACTTCACACACAGCCCCGGCCCGGGTTGCTGTTCTCCCAGGAGACAAGCAGTCTGTTTACTTGGGTGAAACTGTTGATGCCTGCTTTGTGAATAATGTGCGGTCTCTCCCGTAACTTGGTCGCGTCTCTGTTTTCAGAACAGAGAATTCAGCATATTTACAAGATCCCAGCGTTGACCGTTTAGCCCTCCAGTCCCCGCGTGCGACTCCGGCCATCATGGTGAGGAGGGTGAGTTATGGTTCACGACCACAGTTGGGTTTCTTTTGCTTCTTTGGGCATTTCTGTCTCTTTTTAACTCTTAAGGACTTTGGAGCCAGGTCTGTCTTCAGAACAGCATGTAGCTTCCACTGTTACCAACTGTGGCTTTGAGTTGGACCTCAGAGGCCTCACAGTCTGGCCACACACGTCTAGGTCACCTGCAGACTGCCTGGCTGGCAGGGACGCCCCCCCCCACCGCCTCCTCACTCGGACCTCGCAGGCCTCCTGGAGGAGCCCCTGGGTCTCCATGTTGTGTCCTGGCCAGAGGAAGACTGGACAAGCAGCAAAGCAGTCCGGACGACAGAGGGGGAGAACGGGGGGAGCCGCAGGGGAGAGGGAGGCAGGACACAGCGTGCCAGAGGCCAGGAGGCCCGTGGCACTGCTGGAGCCACACCTGTCGGCCGCATGAGCACGAGAACCGCAAGTTCTGCTCAGGGGCTCAGAGGGGCTTATCCCTACACGGCCATCAGGTTTGCACGTGTACCCCGCGTTCCTCCCGGTACAACTGCTAAAGGTGGAGAACTGGGAAGACCTAAGGCGCTGGCATATAGACTGTGGGACACCCACAAAACTGCTTGGGATCCTGGGTCCTGCCCGGCGGTGCCATGCGGGCGCCGGGACACGGGTGGGATGGGCAGACGGGCCTGGACTGGAGAGTGTGTGTGTTAGTTCTGGGTGGGGGTCTTATAGAGAGACCGCCCACGTGTGGCACCTTTCGTACGCTCGGTGCTTAGGGGTCGTGTCCCCGGGGACCGGGACAGTGCTGGCCCCGCAGGTGCTCAGGCCGCAGTCATGTGGGAGAGTGAAGGGGTGAGCAGAAAGGAGGCCGGTCCCGCCGCGGCGTGGGCGCTGAGCCGTGGCAGACGGCTCCTTTCTTCATCGGGTTCAGTGTTTCGCAACTGGTGTCTGACACCCTCGCGACCAGAAGGAAAGCCCTGTTTGAGAGCTTTTCCACCCAGGTCTTTGTCAACTGTCATTTCTCCAAAGATGCCAGGAACGCCGCCCTGGGCTGAGGCCAGCAAGGACGCCTTGTCAGCAGAGCCAGGATCCACTCTGCCGTCAGTCCGTCCCCACCGCGGCAGGAGCCCCAGGACCCAGGGAGCACCCAGCCTGCACCCCGCACCCTCCTTTGTGCCCGGGAGCCCCCTGTGTGCCCGGGACACCTGCCATGTGTCTGGGACACCCCCATGTGCCCAGGACTCCCCCTGTGTGCCTCAGACCGTCTCCTCCATGAGCCCAGGACACCCCCGTGTGCCCGGGACACCCCCGTGTGCCCGGGACCCCCACGGGCCAGGCAGGAGGAACTCTGGCCAGGAAGGAGGATTAACTTTCTGAGGTGAATTAAATTAGGCACAACTGCTTGGGACCCTTTGTAGGAAGAGGCAACCAGGCTGTGGAATGCAAGCTCACGGGTCCCGCAGACCAAATTCCATACTGATGTCACAGGCCACCAGCCCCTGGGGGTGCCCGCACCTCTACCCTGTGGTATAGGGGTTTGGTGGCCTGGCAGCTGCACAGCTTTGAAGCCCTTGGGAGGCTTGGGGCAGATAAGCCTCTGGGCCCAGCTCACTGCCTCCCCAGCCCTGTGAGACCCATCTCCCAGACGGGGGTGTCCAGGCAGTGGGCAGCCTGGGCTGGGGGTCGGAAGCCCCCCAGGCATTGCAGGAGGCATGGGGTGCTCTTTGCCTCACATGGCAGACACGTTCCTCAAAGTCAGGGGGACTGCTGTCCCCGTTTAGGAGCCTAGAGGAGAGGTGCCAGCCCGCAGCAGATATCAGCCCTGACCTGTGCGCCTGTGGGAGAGGCTTTCCTTCCACCAAGGACCCCTGCCTGCTGCCCCCTCACCCCAGAACGGGGCGGGGACCTCAACGTGCTTCCCTGAAACCCTTCCTGGTCCAGCCAGCCGCCCAGTGACCCTTTAAAAGTGCGAATAGTTTCCCATCAGCGGCAGCTCCTCCCCTGGAGATGAACCCCCTTCTGGGATGGTCCTTGGGGTGGCCCTGCCCCAGCTCCCGCCCCCGCCCCCTCACGGGTCTCCAGGAAGCAGGCCCTCCCCCAAGTAGCTGTTGGGCGCCCTCAGTGACGGTGCAGGGGTCACCCTGTCCATAATGCCAACCTGCATCTGTCGGGCTCAGTCGTTACTGGCCTCCTGTCTGCCGCCTCCACCCCGAGAGGCGTTTTAATGAAGACCTGGGCCTGAGCGCCAGACCCCGCCCGTGGCGGGAGCTGGGTCGGGGGGAGCGTCAGTGCAGCCCCCCACCTCGGCCAACGACAGCGGCGGGGCCCAGGGGTGGGGGCGACGCTGGCCACAGCACAGCTGGACCCTCACCCGCCAGCAAGCCCCCACGGCATCCAGAGCAGCCTGGAGCGCAGCCAGAAGCCCTTCCGGAAGCGTCCACTCGGCCAGCGCTGTCCGAGCCATTCTGGGAGCGCAGCGAACAGGCTGCAGCCGCTGCCCTGACACAAATCTTGCGCTCGGCGCCCAATCAGCGCGCTTGGCACGCGGTCAGACCCCCGGGAGAGCAGCCCCGGGGAGAGATCATTACGCGACTGCACGTCTGGTGCGGGGGTCCGGGGCGGGGGGCCTGGGATGGGCTTGGGGCTGATTTACGGCCGCCCTGTCTTTGTCCTTCCCTGAAGGAGACGCGAGTCTTGGGACCCCGAGGAGCGCTTCTGAGGCGCCATGCGGCTGCACCGCCTCCTTGGGGCTCCTTTGCCTGGCTCTCGTTTTCACAGGCATGCGGTGGGGAGTGATTTCCAGCTCATGTCAGAACATTCGGGGTGCCGTGCCCCAGCTGGACCCGTCCAGGGAGGGAGAGGGAGTCGCACTCCTGAGGTCTGGAGCTCCCCCCCGCCCCCGGCCCAGCCTGGATGTGGCTGCGAGGGACTGGGGGCCACGGGTCTCCAACAAGAGCCGAGCACCACCCAGAAGCAGAAAGCAGAGCAAAATGGCAACCCCAGAAAGGTGCCGGAGCTGGGGCGCCCACGGGCCTGGAGGTGGAAGGGGGAGAGGTTGAGGGGCCGGTGTGTCCATGCCTTTGGCCTGGACCAGACCCGCAGGGGCCGTTCCCTCCTGAGCCCCCGATGCTCTTGGCCATTCCTTTACTCGAGCTCTTAGCAGCTTGGGCCCCTGGTGGGTCAGAGCCTGTCCTGGACCAAGAACCTTGCAGGACCTTGGAAATGAGGAGGTGACCCAGCCTTGGTGCCCGTTGGACGTTCACGCGGAAAGTGTGAGGGGGTGGGTAGCGGACCTGGGGGCGGGGCCCCGGGGAGGGAGGAAGCCCGGGGGGCGGGGCCGCGGGGGTGTGGCCAGCGCCGCCCCGTACAGGGGCCGAGAGGCTGAGGCCGCCCTGCAGAGCCCAGGTGCCCAAGTCAAGGAAACTGCAAAGTGCCACCCTCTTAAGAAGGTGCCTGAGAAGAACCTGGAAACAACTGGGCCTACGTCAGCGGAGGGTGGACGTCTCTTCGTACGTGGGAACCTCCCAGTAGGCACGAGAGGCCTGCGGCCATGTGCCCCCTGGAGGGAGTGACCCAGAGTCGTGAGGTCAGGTGACCGTGCGGCCCTGCACAGCCGCAGGTCCCGGGAGGCCACGTGGTCACAGCCGCCCCGTTTCTGTTGGACGGGCGAACAGTCTCAACCTGGCGACTGGGTGCTTCTTTCAGAAGGAAGGTGAGGCCCGCACACAGCATGGTGAGAGAGGCGGGGGTCTGCAGACAAGAAGGAATAGTGTGGTTCTGTGCACTGCTCTGGGGATGTTCCTACGTGTATCAAGACGCATAACTTTGAAAGAAGTACAGGAGCTGGAGAAGGGGAGCTGGGGCGCGGGGAGGGGCTCTGCAGGGGGTAGACGCCCAGCTGTCCCTGGCTGGGGGCGGGGCTTCAAACCCAGAGAAGCCGAGCCTCGCAGCGCAAAGGGGAGGGGTGGGAGCTTCTCGCAGGTCCGGGAGCCCTGGCCATTGTCCAGGCCGCCTCCTGCCGGGAAGGGGCGGGCAGCCCCGGCCCCTCGGCCTCTGCTCCCGGGTCTCTGCCGCTTCCTTTACAGACCTACTGGGCCCCTCCCACCTGCCAAGGGCCTTCCCAGGGAAGGTGCTTGGCTCAAAGCCCCGTTCAGGGACTTCCACACGCACATGGTGTCTGACACCTGAGTACAGGGATCTCCCTGGGGGAGCCCAGGCTTTGGGAAAACCCTCTGAAGCCTGGAACTGGGTTCATGTTCGTTTCTTGACCCTGTAGCACTTAGCCCCCTGGGTGCCCCAGCCATGAGGGGCCCTTGCAGCTAGGTGCCGACCTGACGGCAGGTGCATCAGTGCGGAGGGGCTCAGAGGGTACCAAGCAGAGAGTGAGCCTCAGGACGACAAGAGCCAGCAGACGGTGGTCCAGGGGGTGGTGGAGGGCAGGGCGGCAGCAGAAGGACCGGTGGGGGTCCGAGGGGAGGGGGCCGCTGGGGCCTGGGTCTGAGGCTCACTGGTCATCTCATGGGGATTAGACCCAAGCGGAGTGTGGGGGGCAGGACTGAGCTACAAGCAGCGGGGAGAGGGTGAGGTCGGGCCAGCGCCCCGCTGGGCCTCCTCTCGTGGCCCCCCGCCCCTCGCCCCCCGCCCCTCGCCCCTCGCCCCCCGCCCCTCGCCCCTCGCCCCCCGCCCCTCGCCCCTCGCCCCCCGCCCCTCGCCCCCCGCCCCTCGCCCCCCGCCCCTCGCCCCCCGCCCCTCGCCCCCCGCCCCTCGCCCCCCGCCCCTCGCCGCCCAGGCCCAGGCCCAGGCCCAGGTGCACCCTCAGCCCGCAGTGACCCTTCAGGCAGTCACCCTGCGGGTGGCGCTGGGGGTCAGCGGAGCGGAGCGGGCAGGGGTTCTTCCAGCTGCCTTTCCAGGGTCGGCCAGGCGAGGGCACGAGCGGGACAGGCAGGGGTCCGGTCTTTCCCGGCCTGGATGTTTGCGGGGAGGAGTGGGGTTCGCGCCCACCCAGCTCCCTTCAGCATCTGCAGAACCTGGGAGCGCCTGCAGCAGCACAGGCGCCCAGCAGGCGGCCCCTCCGGCTCCAGGGCCCCCACGCCTCCACCCCTGCGCCCCCAGCTGGCAGGCACTTGGTTCTCTTGACCCACCAACCCCTGGTGAGCAGCCCCCGACTCTGCCCCCAGGTGCAGTCCCCTCCTCTTGCTCCCGGAGGTCGAGGACTGGTCCCACGTGGGAGGACAAAGCCAGGGCCCTTTGCCCTTCGCAGGAAGCCATCGAGAGGGTGTGCTTGGGGCAGGGGGCAGCTCCACGACTTACCAGCCTCTCAAAAGGGCAAATCTTCATCTGTTTGCCAACTCCAGAGCTACCTGCGTGGAGATGGGATCCAAGCTCCTTCCAGAGACAAGCCCCCTTCGTCCCCTCCATCCCCCGGCCCCACGCCTGCCAGGCTCTGACCCAGTCCGGGCTAGGACCCTGGCTGGTCCCGGCTGGCCCTCCTGAGGGACCACCTTCCCTGACCTCCCTCTTCCCAGCGGTCACTCAGCCCGTTCCTATGCTGCACGGACTTGCGGGGTTTTGTTTAATGTTGAAGAGGGCGGCAGAGGATGAGATGGTTGGATGGCATCACCCACTCAATGGACATGAATCTGAAGAGCTGGCAGACGGGAGCCGAGCCTGCTGCAGCCCATGGGGCCGCAGAGTCCGACGACTTGGCGACTGAACAACACCCAGTCGCGCCGCCGGGGTGCAGGGTGGCGCTCGCTGTTCACGTGGCTCTCCCCGAGCGCGCCTGGCAGGGAGCATGACCCGATAAATAAACGTGACTAAGTCAAGATTTCTGCCAAACCGCGAGCTCCGCGCTTGCCCGCAACGTCAACGCGAGAGTGCGGCGAGGCGCACGGCCGCCTTCCTTGGCGGGGCTTCTCCTTCGGCACCAGGAGGGGGCATTGGCAGACCCGTCCGTTCCGGCGTAATCGGCTCGGGCGGCGCGACCCGAGGCGCTCCTTACCCGCAGGACTCTCCCTCCCCTGGCCGACCCCGGGGCGGGGAGGCGTTTCCTTCGGTCTTATCCGGGGGGCGGCTCCCGGGAGCGCCGGAGGAGAAGGTGGGGCGGTGGCCAGGCGCCAAGCGGAGGCACGGAGCCCCGGAGTGCCCAGAGATGGCGGGCCGACAGGTGGAACAGGTGGAGCCTACACACCCGGAACTGGGGCGCTGGGGTCGGGGGTGGCGGTGGGGGTTGTCCCGTGCCACCGCGTGCGGAAGGGTAGGCGGGCGGGGCGTCCGGGGCTTGGGAACCCCCGCGCGGGGCGGGGCAGGGCGCGTGGACAGGGCTCCGAGACACCCTCCGCCAGACAGCATGGAGAAGCAGCTGCCCTCACCCCGCTCTTGGCGCCCCCAACCCACTCTGGCCCCTCCAAATGGCACTCCATCCCCCCATCCCGCACCCACGGCACCCAGCTCCCTGGAGAGTTAAGCACAGCCCCACTCGCGACCCCAAGCGTTCCGGCCGCAGCCCAGGGAGGGCCCCGGGGCGCAAACTCCCCCGGGGTGCAGGGGAGTGGGTCGGCACTGTTTCCTCGGAGGGAAGGAGGATGCAGAGGCCTGAGCTGGGGGCTCGAGGAGCCGAGCGCGGCGCCCGGAGCGGCAGTGCTCCTCCTGCCACCGAACCGAGGTCTCAGGGAGGATAAGGCGCCCTGTAGACCGTCCGGGCGCGCCACGCCTGGCCCGCCAAGAGGACTTCAGCCTCAGCAATCCAGAACCTGCTCCCCCCGGCAGAATCGGGAGGGGGGGCCGGCCCGCCCCTCACGTGGCCCCGCCCCAGTCCCCCTGGTCCCTCCCCAAGTCCTGACCTCCCGCCCAGATTAGGGGCTTGGGAGGCCGGGCCGCCGCCTTCCAGGAGCCCAGAGGGGCCCAAACCCGGCAGAAAAGGACATACGCTGTGCCCGAGGTGAGGGGCGCAAGCCAGGCCTGGGGCGGATCTCAGGGCTCAGCCGCCATAGTGAGCGCGGAGAAGCTCGATTTCCGGGGTCTGGCTCGGCTGGTGCGGATTTGCCTGCGGGGCAGCCGCATCCGGATCCCGCGAGTGCGGCCCGGCCAAGCTAGCGGGGAGAGAGAAACTCCCTCCCGCACGGGCTGCACCACACACGAAGCCGGCCGGTATCACGCGCGGTGGCACGCCGCCCGGGACAGCACGGGGCGCGCGCACGCAGGCAGTGGGAGCCGCCTAACGCCTGCCCGGGCCCGGCGGCCAGTGGCTTTCTTAGAGGCGATCTGGTGTAGGGACTCGCAGCACCACACCCGTAGAACTGCCCAAAACGAAAATGGACCCCTGGAGATCTCGGTATCAGGGGACGCTGGGTTCCTGCCCAGAGCCGAGAGGGCCGCTGTCGTTTGTGCCACCGAAATCCTGGCGGCCCGGGTGAAACGGGAAAGTCGTTGTTAACCTGCCGCACCAGGCCCGAGAGAGGCCGGCTGGCAGACACAGCCACCTGTCCCCTCTCCCACGAATCGGCGGCCGTCGGTTGGTACGCGTTCCCGTCACGTTCCCAACGGGCAGCGAATAATAGTAATAACCATCACTTAATAATATGTGACACCACCCAAGAGAACCAGGGAGGCAACGTCCACGATTGTACTCGGCGCCTGTTTGGCGCCTGCTCTCCGTGGTTTACTGAGATCTTATTTGAACCCCGCACAACCATCTACGAGGTGGGAGGAGTGCTCACCCCGAGGACGACACCACGCGCTCGGCGTGCCGGTCAAAAGGCCGCGCTTCTGCCTGCGGCCCCACGCGCCCCGTGACCCGGAGTCAGTCTGCCAGGGTTCCCGACCCCAGGCTCCGGCCGCGCTTCGCGAGGGAGCGGCTGCGCGAAAGGTCCCGCGCGGCGTCCAGAGTGGAGCTCCGGGTTCAGGTTGCCTCCCAGGAATGAGGTGCCACCGCGCGACCGGGAAATGACCCAGCCCGGCCGAGTACAGCCCCGCGGGGCCGGGAGTGGACGGGGACCCGATCCCATACCCACCACACGCGACCCGGCGGCCCCGGGACAGGCCTCGCCGAGGCGCCAGCCACTGGGTGGGGAAACAGCGGATTCTCGCGGGCCAAGTCTAACCTTCGGCCCGTGGACGCAGACATCCCGCTTCTCGCGCCCTCTGCATCCCGGAGCAGGAGGTTCTCGGAAATGTTCTCGGTCCTCTCTCAAATCTGGGGCCGCGACCCCGAGAGTGCCTGCCGGCTCCCCGCGCCCTCCCGCCGGCGCCTCTGCACCGAACAGGGCGCACCGCGTGTGCCGAGTGGATCCTCAAATCTGCATTCTCTCGGTGATAAAATATGCTCTCGTATTTTTTCCTGATTTCCCATTAAAACCTTTGCCTAACTAAACTCCCATCCAACGGGATTTATTTCGTCCCCGGGGAGATAAATCAGGGGGCAAATTTACGGCCCGGGAGGGACCCGCCGCGCTAATGGGCGCTTCATGGAGTGCGCGGCGGGGGCGCGCGGACGGCGGGCGCTGGCCAATGGCCGGGCCGCGGGCGCCCACAGCCAATCAGCGCGCGCGCCGCGCCGGGGCCCCGCGGTTATCAGCGCGTCCGGCCCGCGCGGCGCCGCTCCGACCGGCCCCGGGGCTGCTGCTGCTGCCGCCGCCGCCGCCGCCGCCTCCTCCTCCCGGAGTGCCCCCGGCGGCGCCCGCCCTGCGCCGGAGCCGCCACCCGCCCTCGCGCCCGCCCTCCGCGCCGTCGGCGCCCTCGCCCGGCGCCCGCCCGGGCCGCGCGCAAACTTCCCGGGCCGGCGGGCGGCGGCGGCGGCGGCGGGGCCCGGATGGGCGCCCGGGCCGGCGGCGGCGGCGCCCATGGACGCTAACCGCCCGGGCGCGTTCGTGCTGAGCAGCGCCCCGCTGGCCGCGCTGCACAACATGGCCGAGATGAAGACGTCGCTGTTCCCATATGCGTTGCAGGGCCCGGCCGGCTTCAAGGCGCCCGCGCTGGGCGGCCTGGGCGCACAGCTGCCCCTTGGCACCCCGCACGGCATCAGCGACATCCTGGGGCGGCCGGTGGGCGCGGCGGGCGGCGGTCTCCTGGGCGGTCTGCCGCGGCTCAACGGGCTGGCCTCGTCGGCTGGCGTCTACTTCGGGCCCGCGGCCGCCGTGGCGCGCGGCTATCCCAAGCCCTTGGCGGAGCTTCCCGGGCGCCCGCCCATCTTCTGGCCCGGAGTGGTGCAGGGCTCGCCCTGGAGGGACCCACGCCTGGCCGGCCCGGGTAAGTGGCCCGAGCGCGGGTTCGGCGTGGGGCTGCGGGCGGGCGAGGGCGGGACCGCCGGCCACACTCACCGAGCTCCCCCTGCAGCCCAGGCCGGCGGGGTCCTGGACAAGGACGGCAAGAAGAAGCACTCGCGGCCGACCTTCTCGGGCCAGCAGATCTTCGCGCTGGAGAAGACTTTCGAGCAGACGAAGTACCTGGCGGGGCCCGAGCGCGCGCGCCTCGCCTACTCCCTGGGCATGACCGAGAGCCAGGTCAAGGTGAGGCGGCGCCGCGCGGCGCTCGCTGGGCCGCAGCCCGCTCGCTCCCCCGCGTCCTGCGAAAGGCGCCCGAGCGGCCACCCCGCGGCCGGGGCCGGGGCGGAGGGGCAGTCTGGGGCGGCCCTCGGCGTCCGCGCGGGCGGCAGCGTCTGGCCCGGGCCGCCGAGGGGCCGAGCTGCCGCCGGCGGGTGCTCCGGGGGGCCCCGCGTGATGGGCGCCCTCCACCCCAGGTGTGGTTCCAGAACCGCCGGACCAAGTGGCGCAAGCGGCACGCGGCGGAGATGGCGTCGGCCAAGAAGAAGCAGGACTCGGACGCCGAGAAGCTGAAGGTGGGCGGCTCGGACGCGGAGGACGACGACGACGAGTACAACCGGCCCCTGGACCCCAACTCGGACGACGAGAAGATCACGCGGCTGCTCAAGAAGCACAGAGCCCCGAACTTGGCGCTGGTCAGCCCGTGCGGCGGCGGCGCGGGGGACGCCTCCTGAGGGCGCGGGGCCGGGCCGGACAACCAGGGTACGGACGCGGGCCGGCGCCCTCGCCAGCCGCCCGCGCCGCAGTGTGTATATATATTTTTACAGAGTAAGTTATACGGCGGCCCGGCTCGGGCTCGGCGTCGGGGCCGCCGCCGCCCCGCGTCCCGGTGGAATCACTTTGTATAATCAATAAATTATTTAACGCGTCCCCGTCGGAGCCACAGCTCCCTGGGCCCTCCGCCTGTTTCTTCCCATTCGGAAAGCCGCGGGCGAGGCGGCGGCGCGGCCTCCGCTCCTGCCGGGGACGCCGTGCCGGGCCGCTGTCCAGTGTCCGGGCCCGCGGGGCCCGCGCCTTCGGCTGGAAGGGCGCCTGGGGCTGGAAGGGCCGCGCTCGGCAGCGGGCCCGACGGAGGCCGGGTGCCCCGCGTCCCGGGCGCCCGGGCGGCAGCAGCTCGCAGGAGCGAGGGCGCCGAGAGGACTGGCGCGGGGAAGGCGTCCCGGCCCCGCGGACCCTCGGGCCGTCCGCTGAGGGAAGGGGCCGCCCGGCCGGGAGCCGCGAGGAGCCGGACTCGGGGACTCGGCGGGCTGGAGCGGAGCCGACGGCGCGGGGCGGAGCAGGGAGCAGGTAGGGCCTCTTGTTCTCCAGCCGCCCCGAGGCTAGGGCCCTCCTTTCGCGGCTACGGTGGATGAGGTTTGGGCAGGTTTAAACACATTCCCGGTGCCTGCCCCACCCTGCGCGGTAGCTGTGGGTGGGTGGGTGGGGGGGGGGTCGGTGAAGGGCGCCGCTGGGCCCGGCTCCTGCCCACCTGCTCTGGTCTGATTATGTAGATTCAACTCGCCCAGCCTTAGTAGCTGCAGACTTGGGAAGTCGCGCTAAACTTAACATTGGGTGAAATAAATCAGGTTTTAAACTCATCAGCACTATAGCTGATCCGCTGCTATTAGATTTTTTATGGGTAGAAAGTGCGACTTAATTCAAAGGACTACAAAGAGAAGCCCACAGTGATTCTGCCAGCAGCTCGGAGTTCTCTGGGGGCCCCGGGGCTGGCAGGGGAAGCACGTCTGGCGGCCCCTTAAACTCCGTCCCCTTCCTGGGCAGCTCAGCCTGCACCCCAGGGTGCCCCCACCAGCCAGACCCCGCCCCCTGCCCCCGCCAGGCCCCGCCGTGGAGAGGCAGGGAAGCCCTCCTCTCTGGCCTGTTCTTCACCCCCACCTCACAGGTGAGGATTCTGGTGAACAGCTGGATCTCCCTGGTTCACAGAAGCCCCAGACTGGATGCTCCCCGCGGTCGCAGCTTCATGGGCATGACTGTGGTGTTAATTTTAAGAGTTAAATATGAAGGGTTATATTACTGTAAGATTTATCTTGGAAGTCATTATTGGAAATGTTAAAAGAGTAAAAGGCTGGGTTTTTTTTTTCCACGCAACTGCACCAATTTTAAAAACAGATGCTTTCCACTGACTGGTTTTCTTTTTAAGAGAGAACTTAAAAATTTATGTGTGTAAAAACTATTCTCTCAGCTCTAAGTTAGGAGCAAAGGAATTTCCAGTTTTAAAGTTTTGAGGAAAGCAATGCATTTATGTAATTTCATTTAAAAAATGCTGAGGGGTAAATCCCAGTAGGTACCTCTGCAGTAAACAGTTCAAAAGACGTTCTTTCTGCTTCCCACCGTGGCTCAGCTTTATGACAGAATCCAACAGGACACAGGGCCTGGGTTGTGGACAAGGTGGCCTGGACTGCAGCCTGGGAAGGGCCCGGAGCGCCGGAGAAGGGAGCACAATCAAACGGTGTTTTCACCAAGATCAATTTTATTGCTTAGGGACCGGAGCGGCCATTTCCAAAGGCCTCCAGAGTGACCAACAGCTGAAACCCTGCTACACAGAAATCACCGTGGGCCGGAATGGCCGTGCGGCACATGGACGGAGTGACCACAGCTTGACACACACCCAGATCGTTCTGTCGAGGCTGCAGACTCGGCCGGTGGATGCCAAACCGTTTGCAATGGTAGTGATTCACCTAAACCAAGCTTTCCCCTGGCGCCTGCACCCAGCCCGGGAGTTCTGTAGTGTTTAAAGCAGATCAATAAACGTCATTTGTGTTTCATCCTCGGGCCGGGCGCCACCTCTGACCGCGCGCCAGGTGTCGGGGACAGGGACGTGCGGCAGGGTCACGACGGGCCGTGGGAGGCACGGCAACCGGGGACTCGGACAGTTTGTTTCTCTTAATAGTTTATGTACAGCCCATGTTAAAAGCAGTTTCTATCAGAAGCAGACTAGGCTATTTTTATTTCTCCCGTGATATTATTGTTTTACGTAGAATACTTGGCACCATAGTACAGTAACAAAAGACGGACAAAACGGTTTACAAAATCCTTGAAAGGTACACCCAAGCTAGCTATAAACTTCACATTCAGTTCTTAATATTACACAGCAGGAAGCCTAGGAGTCTGACTGCTGGCGTGAGAGCCGCAGGCTGTCCGAGCCCCACGGCACCACTGGGCACAATCCCGGTTTGACAGCTCTGTGTGTGGACGTGCGGGTGACCAGCTCCTAGACTCGGTTCTACTGGTGACATGACACTCAGGCATTCATACTAGGAAGTATATTCAGCGTAGTTTTGGTAAGGTTTATAAATTATTTTTAAAAAGTATATATTTATATATATTTATATATATAAAAATGGAAAGCAGCTGCAGTGTGATCCGAAACCATGTAACATGGCAGTAGAGTGAGTGACAGGGAGGGGCCTCCAGAAGTGACAGCGGCGGCCGCGCGCCCGCTCAGCCCCTGCCTCAGGGCGACTCCGAGCCCCACGGGGTTTCTGCTCCCGAGAAGCTCCTCCACGCGGACAATGATTAAAAATCGAAAACCGTGACGTCTAAAATACAGATCTTTTTGCTGTCTATTAGAGTTTTGGCAACAGGACTGTGACTCATTTAAAAAAAAAACCCAATGCTTCTACTTGATGCCACATGGACAGACAGGACGGTGAGGTATGTGAGGCTTGTCCGGAGCGCCGTCCGGGGCTGAAGCAGAGTGTGGGGCCGGCCGTCTAGCGGTGGCGCTCGGGCGGGTCTGGACGCAGCTGTCGGAGGACGTGGGCCCTCGTGCTACGGGGGGGTCTCGCCGGGGGTCCCCTCGAGGCGCTGGCATCGCCTCCCTGCCGTGGAATCAGGCGTTGGTTACGGGGACACACACACCAGGCAAAGCTCAGAAAGGTGAACTCGAGGGAAGGAGGCATATTTACCACCACGTCACTGCACCACACAACACTTGGGCACGCGTGCGTGAGGTTTACCTGCCCCGGGCGCGATGCGGAAGGCCAGGAACACGGGCTGTGGGCAGAGGAGAGGCCGTCAGGGCTGAGCGTCCACGGCCCGTGGGCCCAGCGCCGGACCCTGCCCTGGGGAGCGGACCGTGCGAGACCCGCGGTGGAAGGCCGAAGGCTGTCATGCTCCATTAAGACAGCATTATTTCCACAGAGAAACTGGTATAAAAGCTCATTTCAGAGCCGTGATTCAGGCCCTGAGAACATGGGGAAGGACAGAGCCTGGCCTGGGATCCAGCCGCTGGGTCGGGTGGGCGGCCAGCCTGACAAGGGGAAGTGGTGACCGTCTCTCCCGGGCCGCCAGGGACACAGGACCCGTGGCCCCACTCCCCTCGGAGGGGCGGCAGGCTGGGCGCCAGGCAGAGTCACACGTCCAAGGCTGGTCCCGGAACACTGGGCGGTTCCCTGAAGCTGGGCAGGGACACGGACATCCCTCCCCACCCGGGCGGCGGGGCAGAGGCCAGCAGGACGCTTGGGTGCAGGCTCGGAAGCACCTCCGGAGGGACCATGGGGAATTCCGTCTCGCTGAGCCAGTCTCTTCTGCCTTCCTCTCTACCTGCCTCACCACCCCACTGCCTACCTGCTGGCGCTTTATTGAAATTAAATACTGACTGACTCGGCCACGTCTATGAAGCCGGACCAGGAGGCGGAGAAGGGGGTTAGGAGAAGCACCCCGACGGCCCACCGCCCGCCACCGCCCCAGCACCGGTCAGTCACCTTGTGGTCTCCCATGCAGACGTTGGGCCCGATGTGGTCGTAGGTGACCACCTTCTCCTCGCTCTCCGACTGGGAAAAGCAAACAGAGGAAGAGATGTGGGAGGCGGAAGCGGGGGGCTTCCTGGGGAGCAGCGGAGACGGCCCCTGTGGCTGTGGGACCCTCCGCCACCCTGCCCACTCCTCCGTGGGGCTGCAGCCGGCTCAGAACCGCCAGTGGGCAGCTGCCCCCCAGGAGGGAGCAGCTGGAGGTGGCGGGCAGCACTCAGCCCCGGCTTGCAGGGTGGGAGGGGTCCGGCCTCGAGAGGGCGGCAACCTTCCTTGGTGGCTGGAGGCAACGTTCCCTGGGTGCTGGCCTGGCCTCTGCTCACGGCCATCAGGGCAGATAGGAGCTCTCCTTCCCGTTGTGCCCCTGGCACCAAAGAAGTCCACCTGGTCTCCGTTTCCCCCTTGGCATTTGGTTTTGACCCAGAACTCCCTGTTCAGAGGAGAACAGATGCCCCTGAACGCCACGGGGCCATGCCCAGCGGCTACTAGGGCGGGGCCGCGTGCACAAGCCTCCCACCCGCCAGCCTGCGGGCGCTGCCCAGGGTGTGCCACTGGCGGTCGGTTCTGGCTCCAGCTGGGCAAGGCTTTCACTGCCGGGGCTGAAGCCTCTGAGACTATAAACTGAATTATCCTTAACGCAGTAGGAAGCGTAAGGTCAGCTTTACTTTCCAGCGTGGTTGCCTGCCAGGAACTGCGACAACAGACGCCTTGCACACCCGTGGCGGGCACAGCGCCTCCCTGGAGTGGGAAGCATTCATCAAACGCTGCGTGGCAATTTACAAAGGCAGCATAACATTGTGGATTTCCAAGTGCATAATCGCGAGACAGACAAACAGCGGGCTCTGCACACCTCCCTGCGCATCCATCACGGCAACCGCCCCCCGTGTTCGGGGCGGGAAGCAGAACCGACATGATGCCAAGCTGACCGAGCGTGGCATGATGGATGATGCCGCGGAAACGCGGCCAGGTGGCTGCTGGGCCGGTGACGCCCACCACCGCGGGAGCCCCAGGGGAGGGCCCGCTGGGGCAGCCCCAGCCAGGAAGGCTCCGGGCCCTCCCCACGACGGGCCACCCAGCCAGGCTCCGTCCCCACAAGTCTGCAGCATCAAACCTCCAGCCCTGGAGCGGAGACGAGGCCATGCACGGGTGGCGGTCTTCCGTCCGCCTTCCTGGACTCTGCAGCCCCAGGCGCCTCCCGACGCCAGGCACTCCGGCTGTCCCGGTGGCTTCACTGCAAGATGCCTTTTCCCTGGAAGACGACCCTCACCTCCTTTCTGCCCCGAGGAGCCTGCTCTGGCTGTAGCTCTGGACTCCGCCGGCCCAGGGTGCTCAAAGCCAGCAGGTGTGGACACCACTGTGTCCACTGTCCACTCTGCTTCCTCACGCCCCACTGCGGAGCCCCCGGGGAAGGCCCAGCAGAGCGTGGGGCTGAGTCTGAGGCCACACGTGTGTACAGGGTCTGTGTAGTCAGGGCCCGTCTGTCCCGTGCGGCTTACGTCGTAAAGCCTGCTCGTGGGAGAGCCCACGGCCTGTCCTCCGTGCTGGGCTCTGGGGCCTGCCCGCCAGTTGTCCGGCTGGCCCCCAGGCCCTGTCAGGGCGCGCTCACTGCAGATCCCATCCACCCAGCCTGGTCCAGGAGGTCTCTCCCAGGAGCTGGCTCACAGCAGGGCGTCCAGGGCCACATGCCTCGGAAAGGCCAGCAGGATCTTCCGTAGGGAGGCCACCGGGGCGCTGGCGGGAGTCGGCATGCACCCAGCTTATCCCAGAAGCTCCGCCCTCCCAGCTGCACCTCTGGATAAGGGTCTGGGCCCCGGGGGGCAGATGGGACCCTTCATAACAAGTGCAGGGGCCATGCAGGGTGTTGACAGAGCCCTGGACGTCCTGGGTTGAGGGCGGGGGAACACCCGCCCCCTCCTGACTGCCTGCCCATGTCACTCAGAGGCCGAACTGCTGCCCTCATGCATCAATGCACTTCATTATTGTATTTTTCCACTGATGGTGTTGACAAAACCAGTGCAGATATTGATTCTTGAGAGCAGTCCTTCTGTGTTAAATGTGGGCATTGAAAACCCCACGAATCAAGAGGCTATAGGACCTGGAGACCCCGCCCCCCCCGCCCCCCGCCCCAGCACTGCACGCAGCCTCCAGCCCCTGGTGTTTGTGTGACTCAGCTCAGATTTACAACTCAAGGGAATAGGACGACTCCACAGCTCAGGAGCTCTTTCGAGGACAAGAGCCCATCGACTTCTCCGAGCACGCAATAAACTGAAACGACTCCTGACGCCCTGGCGACCGACCATTTACGCTGTTTCGACTCCAGAACCTGGGCTATGTGTCAGCCCGAGGACGGGCGGCAGGATGGTGCCCCCAGCCCGGGGCCGGCCCCCAGCCAGCCCCCCAGGCCTCACTCACCCTCAGGACCAGCTCCTTGGCCGACGGAGACATGAGGACGCGGTCACACCAGGCGGGGCAGCGGGTGTTCATGTACTGCCGGCCCTGGCTGCAGTCCTCGCTGTACGGGTAGCTGGGGAGATAGGACAGAGGAGCAGTCGGCAGCCGCTCGCCAGCCCCCCAGCCCCTCCTCCACGCGGGCCCCGCACGCCAGAAAGGCCCAGCTTGTCCGGGGGACGGAGAGGAGACAGAAGCTTCCAGAACCGAGTCCCACACCGTCCCTCCCAGCACTTCAGATAAACCCCGCCAAGGGCTCATCTTGGCTCATCTTCTCAACGTGGTTTTGCTTCTGGACGCAGCCTAAAGCACAGATCTGCACCGATGCCCGTGGCTGGCTGGCAGACCCGTTCCTTCCCCCTCAGCACATGTCCTGTGCCCCCGTGTGTGGGAGCTCTGGACCAGCTGGACAGACAAATGTCCTGGCCGGTCACACAGCCTTCTTGGTCGAATGTCACCATTTTATATTTACCATTATAGACAAGAACCTACACATGGTCCAACTCTGATCAGGGACCACGGAGAAGTCCAAGAAGCGCTTCCTGACCTTTAATATAAAGGTGGGCCTGTCCACTGCAGGGAGTTGGCCTCCGCGGCCCCATCTTTGCAATGCATGCTGTCTCTGTGTTATACGCACTTTTGTTTTTCACAAAAGTGAACCCTGGAGCTTTTCCCATAATAATTTGTCCTGTAAAAGCATCTATCCCCACGTAGAGCACCCGTCCATACTTGGGAAGGGATGAGTCCCTCTGGGGAGTTAGACACTCTGCCTGGGCAGAGCCAGGAGGTGTGCGTGTGCCGTGTGTTGGTCACGGTCACCCCGAGGCACATACTCGGGCAGAGCCCTGCGCAAGGGGCTCAGCAGCCCAGTCCCAGCGTGGGTGCCCAACCACAGCCAGCCGTCCGGGACCCTGCTTCCTGTTTGCTCCCATACCCGTTTCAGCAGCAAGACTCTATCCACTGTTGGAGGCGTTTTGGTTACTTCTAGGTTTGGGGAGTTCTTGGCTGTGATGAGTGGACCCCCAGGGCCCCAAGACCCCGTTGGGGGCTGGAAGGTAAACTCTGCGTCCATGGCCACACAGACATACTACCTGTTGTTGCCATGGTGCTGGCATGGCCCTGCCCCACACCGCACAGGCAGAGGCCACAGGAACGATTCCTGGACTGGATATCGACCCAGTTTAGGAGGAGTGGGGAGCACATGAAGGTGGGACCCTCAGACCTCAGGGAAGGGAGGTTTGGAAGGGGCTGTCCTGAGGGCAGGGGTCTGGACAGGGCTGCGTGCGGGGTGAGGAGAACCTTCCACGTCATGGGAAGCCGCTGCCGCACTTCAGTGGAAGAGCCTGCTAAGCTGTCTCGCTCACACCCTTGGATCTTTGTTTTCAAGCCAATGACAGTGTGGCTTGGAGTGTGTTCACAGCTGGGATGATGAGGGCGGAAGTGCAGAGAGGCTCTGAAAACCAGGTGTGCCAGCCAGAGAATGCCACTTAGTATCCCCTGCTGCCACACAATCACCTGTCTGCTGGCACCAGTGATGCCCATGGCGTGCAATTCCCTGGTTGACAAGCTGGATGCCCTGGGGTGGCCACTGTCCCTCAAACAGACACTGTCCACCACCCCCTGCGCCCAGGAGAGGCCAAAGCCGGACAGCTGTGCAGCACAGGCCGCCTCACCCAACGCCGAGAGCCCGCAGCCCCGGAGCCCACGAGCCTCCGTCCTGACCACCCGGCCCGAGCGGGAGGAGGAGCCGTTCTCACAGAGCAGTCAGGATGGCGCAGGCCTGGTGAGTGTGGAGAGGAGCCAGCGGCCCTTCTCTGTGACAGGCCACGTGGACAAACCTGGACACGGTGGTCTCCCTCCCTGGCCAGCGCTGCTTCTGGACAGATCCCCACAGGGTTCAGCCATGACAGAAGCAACAGGGCCAGGAGGTTCCGCCTTTCAACCAGAAAGAGGGCAGCGTGGTAGAGCCCAGGGACAGGATGCCCTGAGCGGGCAGATGTGCCCGAGGACATCCCTGAATACCTGGCAGCACACCCATCCGGGTACACACCCACTCGGGTACACACCCACCCAGGTACACACCCACCCGGGTACACACCCATACAAGTACACATTCACCCAGGTACACAGCCTCCAGGTACACCCCCACCCGGGTACACACCCACTCGGGTACACCCCCACCCGGGTACACACCCATACGAGTACACATTCACCCAGGTACACAGCCTCCAGGTACACACCCACCCAGGTACACACCCACTCGGGTACACACCCACCCAGGTACACAACCTCCAGGTACACACCCACCAAGGTATATACCCACTCGGGTACACACCCACCCAGGTACACAGCCTCCAGGTACACACCCACCAAGGTACACACACACTCGGGTACACACCCACCAAGGTACACACCCATCTGGGTACACAGCCACCTGGATACACACCCATATGGGTACATACTCACCCACGTACACACCCAGCCGGGTACACATTCACCCAGGTACACAGCCTCCAGGTACACACCCACTCAGTTACACACCTACCCAGGTACATAGCCTCCAGGTACACACCCACCCAGGTACACAGCCTCCAGGTACATACCTATCAGGTACACACCCAGGCACACATTTACCAGATACAGTCCCAGACAACACACTCACCCAGGTAATACACACACCCAGGTACACACCCTAGCCATACATCCAGGTAACACTCCCAGGGAATGCATACACCTAGGAAACACACATGTATACACGTACACACATGAGTTTTGTACCACACCCGCACGTAAAAATCTATGCACACCAACGCCTGTCTGCTTATATGTGAAATACCACGCACATGTGCACACGGAGCTCATGAACACACACCCCCACACCTATGCAACACACACCTGTACACACATGTATTCACACGCACACACCACATACAGCCCCAGGTATACATGTACCCAAGCACATGTGCATACACAACCCACAACCCACACCCACAAGACATGCTGCATACACCCATGCACACATACCTCCCTATCCACACCTGTGCCTGTATAACCATGTCTGCATACACACATGTGCGTCCACACCATGTACATACACTCACACCTGTGCACACCCACACCCGTGCCCCATGGATACCACATGCACACATGCACACGTATGCACTACACAAACACATGCAATCAGTCTGTCACCAACCACACGCATCCTGCACACACACCCACACAAGTACATGCCCGCACACACGTGCACTCACACCCATGCGGGGGCCACATCAGGCACACGTGCTGACACCATGCACACAGTGAACACACCCATGCACAACCCTCTGTGCACACACCCCACACACGTGTGCACAGGAGCTCATGCCTGCACACACACAGGCAGCACTCCTGGGGTCACTTATTTTCTGGCAGTCAGAGAACACATCTGGGTACCAAATGGTCACCGTTTCTAACCACGTCCCTTCAGCTGCTTCTGCTGATACGTTCCCAGTGTTGGGACAGCTCTCCAGACACGGGGCTGTGAGTGCCACCCAATGGTCAGGAACATGGTTTTAAACATGAGGGAACAAAATGGAGGGGATGGGTGTGACCCAGGCACTGGAGGAGTGGAAGGTGGGTAGTAGGGGAGGGGATGATAAGGTAGTGGGGAAGGGGGAATGAGCCGGGCTGTTGGGAAGGGGGAATGACCCGGGAAGTGGGGAAGGGGTGGGTGATCCGGGCTGTGGGGGAGGGGTGAGTGACCTGGGCAGTGGTGGAGGGGGGTTGACTTGGGCACTGGGGGAGGGATTGATGACCCGTGCTGTGGTGGTGGGGGTGGGTGACCCGGGCAGTGGCCTGGATGGCCTTGCCTTGGAGACTTGGGCCTTGCATGCAGGCTAGGAGGTCAGGGGCTCTGAGTGGGGACCCTCAGCTCAGGAAGCCCACAGCTTAGTCTGTAAACCATGACCTTTCCCACCTCAGTTCAGTTCAGTTCAGTTCAGTCGCTCAGTCATGTCCGACTCTTTGCAACCCCATGAATCGCAGCACACCAGGCCTCCCTGTCCATCACCAACTCCCGGAGCTCACTGGGCATCTACTGACCTGGGGAGTTCCTCTTTCAGTATCCTACCATTTTGCCTTTTTATACTGTTCATGGGGTTCTCAAGGCAAGAATACTGAAGTGGTTTGCCATTCCCTTCTCCAGTGGACCACATTCTGTCAGACCTCTCCACCATGACCCGCCCGTCTTGGGTTGCCCCAAGGGCATGGCTTAGTTTCATTGAGTTAGACAAGGCTGTGGTCCTAGTGTGATTAGAATGACTAGTTTTAAAAACATGGAACGCTTCACGAATGCTAGATCCCAGTTAAATGGAGAAAATCTGACCCCTAGACCAACGGGCCTCCCAGTGGCCCCCACCCCCTGTCCCTTCCAGACCACCTCCCCTCAAGGGGCAGCCCCACCTCCAGCCAGAGAAAGGTCTCTGGCTGAGACATGCTTGCAAGGACAGGACGCCATTCCTGGAGAGCTGGCACGGCCCTAACACACTGACCAGGTCACAGGACGTCCATGATTCCAGGATGAGGGCAGGATGTCTCAGGCCGCACGAGCCTGTCAGGCCAGAGGCAGCTGAGCCCCAGAGGGCAGGTGACCTCCGGGTGCCCACAGCGCGGGCACCGCCCTGGAGTTCCTCCCACTTGGCACCAAGTATCCCCACCCCCAGCCTACTGGCAGAATCTCACAGGCCAGGCCACGCTCCTCCTGGGGGCCACGCCCTCCTGGGGGCCACGCCCTCCTGGGGGCCACGCCCTCCTGGGGCCTTCCCAGAGCCCACCCCTGGGGCCTGGCTGAAGAATGTGCAGGCCGACGGGTCCCTCCCAGCCCTGAAATCCCTGTCTCTCTGCTGCCTGGGGAATGGGGGCTCGTCCCTCGGCCACCCGAGCGGACCACAAGGTCCTGGGGCTCCTGGCGGGCCCATTCCCCCGCGCTCTGTGCCTGGCTGAACGTCCAGGCTGCGGGGTTTGGAGCAGCTCAGGGATGGCCACCTGCTTGGGCTGCTCGGGAGGTGTATGCCCACAGCTCCTCCTCCTGGCCAGGGTGCAGCCCTGAGGGAGGCGTGTGGATCCTGATCAAGCGGGATCGATGCCCGGGACCCCCGCACCACCCCCCAGAGGGCAGGGGGAACCCGGTCCCTCATGACAGCCTCAGCTTCCAGCGGTCCCTGGCGGCATGTTACTGCACACTTCATGTCGTTCCGGTAGCGTCAGAACCCAAAGACGACGCGGTGGGGCAGCTCCTGGACGTGCTGCTGAGGCCACCCACTCAGGCCCAGCTGCCAAGTCACGGGCTCCCGGGCATCGGAGCTGCTGCTGGGTGCCTGCCAGGTCCCCGGGGGCCACATCCCTGCCTCTCTGGCCTCTGCACCTCGAGTCACTGGTCTGGGCGCTGACGGTGAGCGGCAGGCGCCCAGACACCTCAGCCAGTCTGGACTCACACGGAGTCCCAGGTCCAGCGGATATCTGACCTCCGGAAGGAGGCTCAGGAAGCAGGGTGAGCTTCACGGGGAGCCAGGGAGGATCTCTGACGTGGATCTGACGTGTTTACCTCTTGTGAGGCCTGGCACAGATGGGGGTGGGGGGGCAGACAGCACTCTCAGCCCCACCTGCAGCAGCCCCGCTCCCTGAGGATGATTCCCCGAACCTGCCCAAGGCCCATTTTCTCCCAAGTGGTAAGAATTCCCACTTGGCATCTGTAAAAGGGCAGACGGGGGGAGCAGCCATAGGGGGTGTCCGTGTCCTCCAGATGGGCCTGGGGTGGCTGAAAGGGCTGAGTGTCCTGGGCCATTTCGTAATCAGCTTTCTTTCCCCACACCCCCACCCAGCCCCTCTGCAGCCCCGGGCAGGCCAGGGAGGAGCATGCTGCTACTGCTGCGGATTTCAAGATTCTGTAAACACCAGAGCAAAACACCACAAAAGCTCATCTACCCGAGAAAGACAGAACCAACACCCGCGTCCCGACGGCCCCAGAAAGGTCCAGAGCTTGGAGCTGCCTCAGTGGCCGCTCGTAGGCGCCTCTGGGAGGCCGTGTCGGCACCGAGGGGAGCAGCCCCTGCCACACTCTCCAGGCTGGGGAGGGGGCGGGAGGAGGCACGGGGGCACAGAAGCAGGACGGGAGGTTCCCTCTGGGCCAGCAAGTGGGCGGTCCTTACCTGGGAGGGAACGAGATGTCCAGTTCATACAGTCTGTCCTTAAACACAGACAGCTCTTTGTCGAATTCTAAGAGCTGAGAAAAAGAAAGAAGATAAGGGTCACTTGGGCTTGCACTCCTGGGGGCAGCGGCCAGCCTGGGCAGGGACACCGTGACTTCGGACCCCAGCACCTGCCCTGCACACCACCTGGGCCGTGAGCGAGGGCTGCCCAGGCGTGTGGCCGGACGGTCCTGCAGGCCCCAGGGTGAGGCCCGGTGCTGACCAGCCGGGGCCACCTCGCCCCACTGAGTGCGCAGGGTGCGGCCACGGCCACTCTGGAGTCACTCTGAGGTGCCCTCGCTCGAAGGCAGGGTCCAGCCGCAGGGACGCTGTTCCGCCCCAGTGGAGCTGCACTCTCGGGCGCAGGCCTCGCCTGGAGGACGACAAATGGCACTGGCCTGGTGGGCTCCTCAGAGCCATGTCCACGGGCACTGCGCCTCCAGGAGGCAGGCCCTGCGGCCACGCACGCCCTGGGCACGTGGTCACCGCTTATGCCCTCGGCAGCGTGGGGGAGCGTGGCATTGCACAGGCCCGAGGCCACACGGCCCCCTCACCTCCCGCCATCTCAGCCCTGCGATCCGCACGCCGTGTGTGCACAGCAACCCTGGGCACCAGGCTCCACCTGAGCCCCCACAGGGGGCCACCCGCAGAGCCTGCGGGCAGCAGGCCAGCCCTCAGCCGGGCCGCTCTCCTCGGGTGAGTCAGAGGGAAGCAGGCCGAACACCTCCCGGCAGGAGCTCCTGGGGGTTTTACTGGGGTGGGGGGACCGAGGCTCCTTTTGCACAAACAGGACGCTTCAGACACAGCCGCCCGATCCCAGTGGCCACCAAGCACCGACCCTGCCTGGTGAGGCTGGAGGCTGGGTCCCACGGCTGCCACCGTGAGGCCACGTCTGCTCAGAGGCACCAGTGGCAAAGCTCGCCCCACTCAGCACCCATGATGGCCCTGCTGGGGGCCCAGAGGTGCAGGGCCAGAAGTGGGGTGCAGAGAGGGTTTGGGGGGAGGGGAGGTTCAGGGTGGGGGCTGTGTGGGGCGGGGGCATGGGGCCAGAGCCCCTCAGCTCCCAGGCACAAGCAGCCTCCTGCCCCCACCTCCAGGGAGCAGCCTGGGCCAAACGACTTCTGGAAGGTTCCGGAGTTGGTGTTTCAGGGTGTCTGGGGTGGGGAACAAGTCTCCAGGGAGGGCGAAGCATGAGCGTGGGGCCTGGACCAGCTCTGAGTTCACACAGGTGCACACGCGTGTGCCTGGAGACACCCTCACAGCACGCTTGAAGGACGCACCCCCACAGGGAGACGGCAAGCGTGTCATCCACAGCCTCCCGAGCGTGAGTGCTCAGCCCTCACAGCTCAGGAGGACAGCCCTGACCCCCGCGGAGTCCGCCAGCATCGTGGCTCATCGCCCCCGGAGGCCCGCCGCCAGCATCCTCTCGTGGGGGGCCTGGCGCTGGGGTTGCTCTCAGTCGTGGCGTTTGGGGTCCTGCTCCGGACGCCCCCAGCTCTTGAGGACCGCGCCTTCCACCCCCGCCAGCTCCAAGCGTCCGTCCCGTGTCCCGCCCACAGCCCACCACACGAGCACCATGCCTGGCCTGCTCTGTCCGTCCGGACACTCTGCTCCCTGTGGGGGACTCTCTGCTCCCTGGCTGCTGCGAGAGCAGCTTGTGTGTCTCCATCTGCCTGGATTCTTGAGCGTATGGTGTTTGTGTTTCTGATTCTTTCTCTGATTCCTTAAACAGTCTCAGAATTTTTATCAAGCATTCCGTGATCTGACCTCTTGGACTCTCGCTACCGTGGAGGGCTCCCTGCCCCGCGTCCACGGGAGGCCGGCACACCGTGTTTCAGGAATGGTATTGCATTTCTGTTGAAATGGTAATCTGTATCTCTTTGAGATTTTTCACAGCCTGATAACCAATTTCACATGTATCTTAAACATTCTTCTTGATTACAAAGTGAGGAACAGCGTAGGGTGTGTGTGGACAATGATGAAGCAGCCGGCCGGCCGTATCCGTCAGGCACGGTCTGGGCCGCGCACCTTTCTCTGCTGCTGCAGAGGCGCGGCGCTGATGAAGGGGAGAGGCTGGAAAATCGATGCGGTGGAGCCGGAGCAGGTGCTACACACAGAGAAAACATCTCCATCCGACGGGCCGAGCGCCGGGAACACTCCCGCGCCTGCCCTGGGACAGCCGCGGAGAATTTAATCTCTCCAAATCCTCACCAGGGCACTCCATCCTGCCGCCCTGACAGCCACACTTATAATTAATTATACAATTTCGATGGGAATATCGACTAAACAAAGCTATAAATCATAGAAAAAGTCAATAGGCATGGACACAGTCAATCATGTCCCGGCCGATGATTACTACTCTTAAAATACAATAATTATTTTCAGAGCCAACTTGAATTAAATTTCTGTCAGGCGGGAACAAGACCAGTGGTTGATCAAGGATGCGATGGACCCGGGGCCGCGGCTGAGCTGCACATCCATCCTGGTGGGCGTCTCACCCTGAAGGTGAGCGCTTGTCCGGAGGCCCCTGGGGGTCTGCATGCCGCCTCCTGCTGCTGCTGCTGAGCCACGTCAGTCGTGTCCGACTCTGTGTGACCCCACAGATGGCAGCCCGCCAGGCTCCCCCGTCCCTGGGATTCTCCAGGCAAGAACACTGGAGGGGGCCGCAGTTACTGTGGAGCCGGCCCTGCACCGGGAGGCATGACCCGACCAGGGGGCCCAGGGCCCCCCCAGAAGCCCTCATGGAGGCCCCATCTCTGCTTCGCCTCCATCACATCCTTTCATCCTAGGGGCAGACTCAAACTTCTCCCAGATATTCAAATTAATTTTCCTCCACGTTGAAAGAGCACAGTTTCACAGGGTAAATTAATACGGAAGCAAAAATTACGTCTAAGGTGACATCTGTTGTTTCCAGGTGGTGACATGCTTCCCAGGCAGTAAGGGAGGCCAGCGGGGCTCTGGGCCCAGGGGCACCTTGCCTCTGCCCACCCCCCACGCTGTGAGACGCAGGAGGAGCCCACCTCCCTGGGCCCCGAGGGTCCCCGGGGAGCCAGCTGTGCACAGGCTGTGGGCCGAGTGTCTAAAGACACCAGGTGGGTGGAAGCCACAGAGGAGGCTCGGGAGCGCCTGGGGCTGGGGTGCACCTGTGCGGCGGGGGAGGCGGCCTCGCAGAAGAGGGCTGGGCCCCCCACGGTGGGCTCAAAGCTGGGCCTGAGCAGATGGCCGTGTGACTGGGCCTGGCTGAGCTCTAGGCCAGGAGGGAACGGAGGGGCTGGGGTGCAGGAAGGAGGCAGGGGCAGGGGCTAGGCAGGCAGACTAGGTGGTGGAGAGTCCAGGCCCCAAAGTGAACGGACATGAGAGGTAAGGGGTCCTGGCGGGTGATGGGGGCTTCCCAGGGGCGGGCAGGCAGGGCGGGGGGGCTCTGTGCAGGGACTTGGGACTGGCAGGGTCTGCCGGATAGCTGGACAGTCCCCCATCCAGACAGATGTGCCCCCCTCTGGGTGTAGACGGTGGACCCTGCTCAGGGAGGCACAGAGCCCCCGTGGGGCCTGAGGAGATGTGATGCAGAGGTGCTGCCCAGAGTCCGCGGGTGACTGGGCTGCCCAGGGTGCCCAGAGCAGAGAGGGCTGAGTGGGGGTGGAGGGACAGACAGGACCCGAATCCGCACAAGGTTCTGGCCTTTGGGATGGAGGCGGCCCTGAGAGGCCACAGGGGTCTTGGTGGGGTGGCTGGGAGCTGAAAGTGGGGACCGTGGTACAGACAGTGCCTCACCAGGGTCGGGGGGGCAGCCAGGGTCTCAGCAAATGGGGGGCACAGGGCATACCTGGGTGGCGGAGGCTGCCTGCAGGCGTGGCTAACCTGCTGATAACACACAGGCGCCAAAGGAACGGGTCAAAGCAGGTCCAGCTGACGTTCACACCGTGGGGCAGCCCCTAGCCCAGCCCTCCCGTGGCCCGTGTGCAGGCAATCTGTGCAGGGACCTGCTCATGGCGGGGGGAGGGTGTGTGAGCTGCAGGGGTCTGTTCACACGCACTTCACTTTACACATGCACACACACACGTGTACTTCACTTTGCACACACGTGTGTACTTCTCTGCACACACGTGTGCACTTCTCTGCACACACGTGTGCACATCACTGCACACATGTGCTTCACTTTGCACACATGTACTTCTCTCTGCACACACGTGTGCATGTCACTGCATACACGTGTACTTCACTTTGCACATGTGTACTTCTCTCTGCACACACGTGCACGTCACTGCACACACGTATACTTCACTCTGCACACACACACATGTGGTTCACTACACACACACACACTCACGGGGTTGGTGGTACAGGATGTCCCTCAAGTTCTCAAGACAGTCTCTCCTCTTTCCAAAGGAAGCCCAGGCCTCAGTGGGTGGGCCCTGAACAGAGGGTCTGCACCCAAAGCTGTCAGCCCTCTGCCTCTCACCTGGGGGGTCCCCAGGACTATGGGCCACGCTGCCCGTCAAAGACAGTGAGGCAGGTGGCTGCAGCCTGGCCAGAGGCAGGAGGCACACCAGGCCAGGCCCAGTCGGCAGGGATGGGAGGGCCAGGGGCCAGCACTGCCCGGAGCAGCGGCGGGGGCCCAGCCACACATCCCACGGCGGGACTCACCGCAGTGCCGTTGTCGTCCCGAAAAACCTCCTGGTTGAAGTAGTCAAAGAGCTTCTTCTCCAGCTGGAGCATCACCTGTTGGGGGTGGGGTGTCAGAGCAGGGGGCCCCTCCCCAGGGCGGGGCCACGGAGGGGGGCGTCAGAGCAGGGGGCCCTTCCCAGGGTGGGCCCCCCTCCCCAGGCCAGGTCACTGGGTGCAGAGGGGCGTGAGAGCAGGTGTGGCCCCTTTCCAGGGCAGGGCCACGGGAGGGGGTGCAGGTCAGAGCAGGGGCCCCTCCCCAGGGTGCATGCCGCACCCTCCGTGCTCACCTTCCGGTCGTTGTCTGACTCGCGGAATATCAGCTTCACGACTTCGTTGGTGTCCGCAGCCCGGACTGTCTGCATCGTGGCCTTTGTGCAGAGAGTCTGGGAAAGACACGGAGGAACTAGGTCCAAGACCTGCCGCCTGGCCGTCTGACCCGGTCCCTCCGTCCTCGCTGTCCAGCTGGGCTGGGGGCTCACTCCTCCCGAGCTCCCAGCCGGCCCCTCTGCCCTCTGTCCAGGCTGTTCTGTGGACCCAGGGGCCCAGGAGGCCCCCACGGCCACGACGGTGAAAGGCAGCCAGGCAGGACCTGGAGGGTGGCTGGGAGGCAGAGGCCGTGGGGGGCGCAGAGGGAGGGGGCCAGGCCTCCCAGCAGGTACACCTGGTCCTGCCCCACCCTGGGCATGGGGCAAGGACAGGTCACAGCAGGAAGGTAAACAGGGCCCCTCCCCAAAGTCAGGACAAACCCGGAGCCTGGCCCGGGGGCAGCAGTGCAGCCCTGGCCAGACCCACGTACAGCGGAGAGAAAGAACCGCTCAGGAGGGGCTGAGACATGGCCAGGCTCGGAGACGTGCTGGCGAGGGCTCGGGCCAGGCACCTCCCTTTGGAAAAGTCCGTCCGCAGGGTCCAGAGAGGCTGCGGGGGCCAGGGGCCACAGCCAGATTTTGCTTTGTGTGTAAGTTATACCTCGATAGAACTACTTCTTTTTTGTCCACGCAGTTTTTATGAAAAAGATGAAGGAGAAAGACTGCCGTGAAAGAACAGCTAATGTTGACTTGAAGAAACTCGTTCACCCGAGGAGCCCGTGGGAAGTCACCTTGCGGAGGAGCTCGGGGCTCAGGCCCAGGTGGCCAGCGCTGTTGGGGGGGGGCATTGACATTCAGGGCACACAGTTAATCAGGTCAAGCCCCCAAAGTGGCTTTTGGACTCATGTGTCACAAATCAGTCTGGCCGCCTTCAAATGGCCGGATTAGAACAAGGGCCCCAGCAACCCTGCCTGGGCGCGCCCACCGGCCCTCGAAGAGGCCGAGCCATCCAGATGCTAATGTGCTAAGGGGCTTAACAGCAGTGAATGGGGCGGCCTGGCGGGCAGACGGCTTACTTGGAGGAAACGCATAGTCTTCGCCCAAAGGCGGCTGCTGCAAACTTCTTAAAAAACAGCTTTCTCTCTCCCCCTCGCACGGGCTCCCAGCGGATACACATCTGCCTGGCCGGCCCCTCACGCTCGGCCGCTCCCACACCCGCCGGAGCCCCTCATTCAGGGCGACCAGGCTGCCTCTTTCAGCTGCAGCCGTGACCACTCGAGCAGAAAGCCCGGGGCAGTGCCTTTCCGGCTTGCCTTACAGAGCATTTTCTTCTTTTCAAAGGAGAAAAAAATTCTCCAAATGCTGATTTTAAAGAACCATCTGAGGTTTGTTTCGCTATCAGCGGCCGTGTGGAGGCACCGGAGGGTGACGCGGGAAGTCTCACTGGCACTCACTGGCACTCGCGGCCCCAGGCGTTTTGCTTGGTGCTTGGCGATGCAGCTACTGCCAAGGACAGGCACCGTGACGGCCCCCAAGACAGCGGGGCCGCAAAGGCCGCTTGCGGTGTTCTCGCTGCGGGGCTGGCCCGCTCCCCCTGCAGAGGGGCCTGGCCTACCCCCCTCCCCAGCACAAACGCGCCCCCCAACCCCACCCCAGGCCCGAATTTCAGTGCAAGCGGAGCTCCTTGGGCCCCAAGAGGTGAGCCCATGAGTGTGGCCTTACAGAACCCTCTCTGATCTCTGCCAGACGGAGGGGGTGAGGGGTGGACAGCCAGCCCCGCACCCGAGGGTGGGGGTCCACCGCCTGGGGGTCAGCCAGGAGCTGGTCAGGGGCGTCCTGGTCAGAGTAAAGCCTGACCTGGGGGGGTCTCTGTTCTGGGGGGATCTCTATTACAGGTAGAGAAGCGCTTTTGGAAGTAAGCTTTGGTGTGCGGAGGTCAGAGGCACACCAGCCGTTTCCTCACTGCAGTCGCTGAGTTCTTAGGTGATAAGGAAAAGCGGTGAGGCTCTCCTGTGTGTGCACTCCAAGAGACAGCAGGGATTACAAGAGCGTCTCAGTCTGTGTTTACAACGTCCTGCTAGGCTTTAGACCAGTTATGGCTGTGATTCTGCAGACCCTGCTTCGGTCTGCACCCAGCACGCTGGACCGCAGGAGGCGGTCCTCTGCACCCCAAGTTTCCAAAGGACCCACAGAGGTCAGGCAGGCGGGTACCTGCGGTCGGCGTCTGGAATGTGCAGCGTGTACAGGGGGGCACGCCTGGGGCTGGGGTGTCGGGGAGACCGTGACGGAGCTAACGGAGCAGGGAGCCTGGTCGTGGCCCCGCGCAGGCTGAGACCAGGGCTCTCACCCTGCCCCTGGGCCCAGCAGGACCGCATGCGAGGGGGCTGGGCTCAGAGGACACTTTTGTCCCCAACTTATCCTGACCACATCAGGTGTTAGAGCCAGAGGGAGGCTGTTTCAGGTTCGGGGGGTGGGGGGTGTGACTGCCCCCCCCCTGCACCTGCTCAGGGTCCTCCCTGCGGCTCCCGCACACCCGGAGGGGGGCAAGGGCTTAAATGAACCAGACCGGCCGCCAAGCAGCCTGGCCCCAGAAGTGGCCCCGGCTCCAGTCCTTCCTCGCGCCTTCTCTTTTTGCTCGTGTGTGACCCTGAGGACACGGCGGGTGGGGACGCTCTCACCACGGACAGGGGCCAGCGTGCCCACGGGGCCCAGCACCCTTGTGGCGGGGCCCGCCTGCTGGTGCCGGAGGCCTCTCCCTGTCAGGGGTGTGGGAGGCGGCCCACAGGGTCCTCGTCTCTGCCCAGATCACTCGGCTTCTAAGACCTTCGGGGATTAAACTATGTCCCATCAAATGGAAAGTAAACTGGCCTTCAAACGGAAAGTTACTGGACAGCGGCTTCCTGAAGTTGTGAAGCCCAGCCCGGCAGGGCCTCAGGTGCCCCCCCACCCTGGATGTGGACCCGCAGGAAGGACCGCCGGCAGCCCCCCCGGGAGGCCAGCCACATGCTGTGGCCCGCGGACTGGACACAGCTCCGCAGAGCTGGGGTCCCTCCACTGCCCGAAATGGAGCCGTGTGTCTGGAGAATGCGGGGCCACCATGCCCTGCCCTGCCCCAGCTCCAGCTCCGTGCAGAGCGGGCAAGCCCCTCCAGCCGGTTCAGCCACTGAGGGACGGGCCTCCTGCTCGCCCAGGGAAGAAGAAGGCACTGGTCTGAAGAAAGTGCAGGTCCCTGCTGCAGGCCGGCCCTTCCGGACACTTACAGGCGGGGTCCAGGGTGGGGGGAGGCTGGCTGCGGAGGCCAGGCTGGTGGGTGGGCTCCGTGTGCCCTGCTCTGGGGCTTTCATCCCCTGACAACCTCACACAGGAAACATGCAGACCCTCTGATAGCGTGAAATCGGAAACAAAGCCGGGGCACAAAGAGGCCGACTGGCCGTGGTTGCTGTCCCCTCTCCAGCAGCCAGCACGCTCCAGGGCCTGCCCGAGGGGCTGCAGGAGAGAGCTTGGACAGGAGGCCCGTCCCGGAGGCTGGAGGCCCGTCCCGGGGGCGCTGGAGGTGCCCACAGCGTAAGGACCCTCGGCTGGCCGCCCACTGCATGGCCGCTGGCATCTGGGAGCCCTTCCACAGGGAGGCCCATCCTTGCCCCACCTGGGGAATGACAGCAACCTCGCTCTGGGGGCCCCGCTCTCGGGAGTGAGCGGCTGCCCTGGGCAGCGTTTCAGGCGCAGGGAATGAAGCTGGAGAGGCCCAGACCTCGGAAGACGTTCCGTGTTCCTCTTGGGACCGAGCAGCCCAGCCCCCACCCGCCTTGAGCCCTGGGACACAGGTGTGCACACGCGGCCTTCTCGGAGGCCCTGGGCTCCGGCTGCTCATGTGGGACTGGGCTCTGGAGGACCGGTCTCCATGCCCCCACGAGCCCACTGCCCAGACCTGCCTCTCAGGGTGGAGGGCGAAGGCCAGCCTGTGGGGGCTCTGGGCCCGATGCTGGGCACTGACGCGTCACGGAGCACAAAGTGCCCGAGGCCGACGGCCAGCGGCCCCGGGGGTCAGGGACGGTGGCACAGCCTCGCCCGCCAGGGGGGGCCCGGGTCCTGGCCACCAGTGTCCGAGGACGCCCTTTCAGCCTCCCTCCCCGCCACACGCACGCACACGTGTGCAGGTGGACGCACAAGCTTCTAGGAGGCGGAGGCCCCGGTGTGCCTGGCCTGCTCGGGCGCAGGGCCCCCTGGGTGGCTGGGCCGGCCTGAGGCCCAGGAGGCCACGTGCTGGTGGAGGCCGGGGCAGGGGGTCTGTGGCCAGGGGCCTGGGCCACAGTTGCGGGCCCCGGGGGGGGACTCACGTTGTGAAGACTGACATCACTGGGCAGCTTCCACTGCTCAGCTGCACAAAGTGGGGCCCAGAGCAGGCACCCCGAGAACAAGGAAGCGACACACCCCCTTTCTCCTCCACGGTGTGGGCTGGGGTGTGAGGCCGCAGGAAGGGCCTGGCAGGGACGCCACCTGCAGGGGTCGCCTCTGGTGACAAATCCCCGGCTATCAGGGTCCAGCGGCCTGCCCGACAGCCAGAGGGCACTGTCCCAGAACGGCCGAGGATCGGAGGCTGAGCAGCGCCCGTGCGGGCTTCTCACCGGAGAGCACTGGGGCGGGGTCGCCCTGCGTCTGGAGGGAGCCACCCCCCTCACAACCCACTCCGTTCACTCTGACCCTCACGGTGGACACCATCTTTTCAGAGGTTTTCCTGGCAGAGCCCTGAGTCCTGGGACGACAGACGTCTCTTGATTGCTGAGAGCCTCGGACTCTGAGGGCCCAAAGCCATGGACCCTGCGGGTGGGAGCCGCTGGCCAGTCCGCGGAGGCCCCGCTGTGCAGCCATGCCCACGTCAGAGGCGCCTGCACCCTCTTTGTTCTGTGCTGCCAGCTGTTCAGGAGAACAATAACCCCCATAAAGACCCTTTCATCTCTGCCCCACGATGCTCGCCGACTCCCTACCCGCCCACGGCGAGGGGACAGTGCCCGCATGCGGCCGGTGGGGCAAACCAGGGGAGCGCAGCTGACCTTTCTGGAAGGAAGCAGCTCGGGCTCGTGTCCAGCAGGACTGGGCGGCCATGGGTCTGGCTGGGGGGCCTGCCACATGCCTGGTGCGGCCTTCCCCAGACAGCAGGGCTCAGGCCTGCGGGGCAGTGGGGGCAGGACAGGGCAGGACAGGGCAGGAGGGAGAGCGAGACCCTTACCACCTCCTCCTACAACCGAGCTGGACGCCCCAGGGCCTCCTGGGACAGACCCCAGCCCCGTCCTCCACCTGCCTCTAGTTTGCAGAAAAACGTCCGCCTCCTAGGCCCTCCCCAAGTTCCAGAGAATATATTTAAGCAGAGGAGTAAGGAGATGCGCAGGCAGGCTTGGTGGGCTCACAGGGCCTTGCAAAGGGCCAGCCCGGCTGACGACCAGGGGCGACGCCCCTCCCGGTCACGTGGGAACCCGCCCTGGCTTCTGGGGTGAGGCCTGGAGCCCCGGGACCGTGAGCGCTGGGAAGGCTGCAGTCTCTGAGGAGCTGGGTTCCCGGGGGTCACCTGAGCTTGTACCTGTCAGCAGCCAGCAGCCGGGTGTTAAAAACTGCCGCCAGCCTCCAAAAACGCAGCCGTCACTGGGGCTGTTGGTGGTGACGGGCGGCAGGTGGGTGCGGCCGGGCTGGCGGGGACGGGAGTGCCTGGTGCTGCTGTCTCTCTCTGTCACTGGCCGGCTGGGCGCCCAGCTGCCAGCTGCCACCACGCGAGGCACGGAACATGCCTCTGAGCAACCTCGCTGGCAGGGCTGAGCGTCGCTGACCAGTTCAGGACGCGCAGCCCACGAGACGGAGCATGATCACCGCGCTTACTCCTGTGTGTGTTTCGATTACAGCTTCGGCCGTGCCAGGCTTGATTGCCGGACCATCTTCTCAGTTCTGCTCTGCGAGCTTGTTCGTATTAATTTGCATCTGAGATGTGACGCTCTAGTTCCAGGGGGGACAGCCTTTCACGTTGCATGTCTTTCTGAGGCTGGTGCCCAGCAAGGTGCCTGAGACCTTGCGGTGCAGAGGGCCAGAGAGGCTCCACCTCGCCCTGGAGCCCCCGGCCGGCCAGTCTTCCTAGAGGCCCTGCCCGCTGCAGCCCAGTGCAGCCAGCTGCTGCCCCACCTCACTGCTGCCTGGGACCCTCGCTGCTCTGGGAAGGATCTGACTCACCTCGGGGCTCCCCTAGGAGTTGATGGGGTGAGCACCCATAGGCAGGACACCCCGGGTACCCCAGGATGCACCTGCCGCTCCGGGGCCGGGGATTAGCAACAGAAACCAGAGCCCGGCCCAGCGGGGTTCTCGTCGGGCTGGCAGAGGGCGACCAGGGCTTCCCTCCTGGGGGGGCCACCTGTCACCTCCAGGCGAGAAGATGCACCCACATCCTCTGCCCTCGTCCCCTCTGACCTTCTTAGTGGCAGGGCTGCAGTGTGGTCTGGGCTGCTCGGGGTCACCTCGGGCCCTATGCTGACCTTGGGCAATCTGGAAACCGTCTGTGGGGTGGCCCGCCAGCTGTGGGCACCAGCCTCTCCAGGAACACGGGTTGAGGCCAGTGTGGTCTCTGCTGCCCCACGACCTGGTCTGCAGACCAGACCCGGGCGTCTCTTGGGGCTCGCCGCTGGGGCTGCCCGCACCCAGGGGAGGCCCTGAGTCAAGCCCTGTGCCTGCTGTCTGGAAGCAAAGGGCAGGGGCCCACCTCCTGGGTTCAGTCCTCGGTGGGGCACCCCAGCCCTGCCCCCTCCTCCTGGAGCCCCCGTTCACCAGGGCTGTGCAAGCCCCAAGGAGAGGCCCCCTCACCCGCACACGGCTCCCCGGGGACAGCCACGGAGGCGGCGAAGTCCTGGCGGTCTCGCCTGGTGCCTGGTTCTCAAGCTACCGCTCACGTCAGGAAGCCCTCCCCTCTGCCCAACGGCCTTTCGGGAAAACCTGGGGAAGCTGTCTCTGGTTTCTCCAAGTTTCTCCAAGCGGCATCTACAGCTAGAAATCCTTTCAAAACGGCCCGCTGGCCAGCAGATGCCATCAGTCCACGAGACGCTAAGACGGCAGGTGAAAGTTGGAGATCTTAGTAGGAACGCTGCTGAATGAAGTTAACCCAACAGAGAGAGCTTGGTCGTCTTCAGCTTACGGTTTAGACCTCGACGTGCCCACAAGCATGTTTTCTGAGTTATCAACGGCATCAGCTCGGGCGGGAAGGGCAAGCCTGCTCTGGCAGGAGGGCGGCAGCTCCACCAGCCTCAGCGGCGGCCGTGCCCTCTCTGGGCGACCTTGGTCCCCGCCTCCCTGTGCTGGGTGGCACCACGTGGGTCCCTCGGGCCCCCCAGCACCACAGACACGGGCCTGCAGCACAGTCAGTGAGGCTCCTGATGAAGACACAGAACGCCCAGCCTGGAGCTCACGGCGGAGTCACTGCCTGTTAGTGGGCCCGAGGAAGCAACGCGAGCAGGCGGGGCGTCTACGGCTTTGTTAGCGGCCGGACTACTGCCCTGCACCCGCTCTCACGCGGTCGCCGCGGGAAAGAGGCAGGCAGGGTGGGGTGCCCGGCCGGCACTGGGTCTGTCTCACGGGGCAGGTCCCGGGGCAGCCAGGCCAAGGAAGCTGAGGGTGGGGAGGCCAGGGCGGGACCCGCGGGGCAGGGAGGGAAGGCCTGTGCAGGAGCTTCTGCTCCGCCGAAAACTCGGCCGTTGGTGAGAGTTGTGTAGAGAGTAGTGTTTTGGACCATTCCTCATCCAAGTCAGCTGGGAAGGCACTCGAGATGAACAACCCCGGGCCTTCCGGGAGGGAGAGGAGGAGGGGGCCAGGGGCCTCCTGAAACCCAGGGCCTGTGGCCTCAGAGACCCCGGGGGCTTCAGGGGCCTTCAGAACAGTGTGCTGGTGCTCAGGGTCTTGCTGCAGATGCCCAGAGCAGGCAGCCCTCTGCACACAGAGGGGCCCACTTCCTTCCCGCAGCACGGCTATCACGACCGCTCTCCAGCTGAGCCACCTGGTCCTTGCCCCCCCTCCCTCGTGTTCAGGAACGTGGGGCCCTGATGTCCCGAGGGTGCTGGGCTGGGCAGGCCAGGCTGCCTACTCAGGGCGAACACACAGGACAGGGCAGCCCTGCTGTGGGCAGCGCCTGCCTGCCCCCGGCCAGAGTCCCCGGGACCCCATCCAGAGCCCCCGGGACCCCATCCAGAGCCCCCGGGACCCCATCCAGAGCCCCCTGCGACCCCATCCAGAGCCCCTGCGACCCCGGCCAGAGCCCCCGGGACCCCATCCAGAGCCCCCTGTGACACCGGCCAGAGGCCCCTGCGACCCCAGCCAGAGCCCCCGGGACCCCAGCCAAAGCCCCTGGGACACCATCCAGAGCCCCCTGGACCCCATCCAGAGCCCTTGCGACCCTGGCCAGCACCAGCCATCTGCGCGGTCACTGTGTGGCGGGAGCCCCTCCTCTAGGGTGACAGGCAGATCCCTGAGGTCAAGCCAAGGTCTGAAGGCGAAAAGTTAGGAAAAGCGGCACTGGGCAGACAGGCCTGGGGAGGGGAGAGGGCTCGCACATTTTATGGGGGTGTGTGGTCGGCCCAGCTCCACACACACCTGCTCACGCCTGCACAGGCCCAGGGCCGTGTCCTCCACTTCCCACTTGGTAAGCAGTCCCTGACTGAGCTGCCCACGCGCCCCCCACCCCGGGCCTGGCACTGTGCCCCCCTGCCCCCCACAGACACCAGAGCCCCCAGGCACCCGTGTCCCTGGACAGTCCTGCCCAGTCCTGGAGCTGCTGCCCTTTCTGTGGGGTCTGCCCTTCTGGGGAAGAGAAGGCCACTCTGGAAACCTCCTGACCCTTCCCAGCACCCAGCTCAGCAGCCCCCAGGCACCAGCCCTGGTCTGGCCACGGCCTCACACGGGGCCTCGGGCCAGCAGAGGGGCTGTTCCGGGCACAGCAGGCTCATCAGGCCCAAGTACCAGAAAGACATGCCCTGGTCCGGGGGCCCAAGTTGGGACAATGTAGCTTTTCAACCCATGAAGAGGCTCTGCGGGTGAGGGCGCAGCTGCAGGCACCGGGGCCCGAGCGCCTCCCAGGGCTGTGTGCACATGGGCATCGCCGGGGGCTCAAAGGGGCACGCCTGGGGGATTGTGGATCCTGCCACTGACTAAGCCAACACGGGCTTTCATCATTCATCTGAAAACGCCGGAGGAGTGGATGGCCGCTCGCCACTCACCCGCCTGCTCCCCCCGGCCTGGTCCCCCCACCAGGGCTCAGATTTAAGAGGAAGCCTTCTGCAAGCGGGGGCGTCATTTGTACCTGAGAGGCCAGAGGGAGACGACGGGGGACACAGTCACCCACACGCTCGCTCGGTGGGCCCACGCTGGGCGGGCTGTGTGCTGTCCTCACCAGGCCTGGGCCTGGGGGAACCCGCCACCCTCGGGCGGCAGGCAGAGTCCCCACTTCAAGGCCCCGTGGGCACCGCCATCAGCCTGCAGCCCCACGAGTCGGGGAACATGGCGACTGAGGACCAGCTCCCCCAGCCGGGACCTGACGGACCAGGCGCCTCCCTGGTAGTCTGACCTGGCTGCATCAATGCCTGCTGCTAACCCGGCCCTCACCCAGGCCCCCAGGGCTCAGGAGGTGCTCAGGGAAGCGGGGGTGCCAGGTGTGTGAGCCGCCGGGCGTGAGCCGCCGGCCAGCCGTGTCCTCACCGCAGCCTCCTGCCCCCGCTTCATGATGGCCCCCCCGTGACACTGCGGCCTTCTTCACGGGGCATTCCTGCCGTAAGCAAACCAGCGAGCGGGAGGGCGGGAATGTGCCCATCGAGGACCACCGGCTCTGCTGTTTACACAACACGACCGAACGCGCGTGAGCCTCTCAAAGGGCCTACCTCCACCACGGACTTGGAATCCAGCCGGAAGTTGAAATCACCGAAGACAAAGTAGGACGCCTTCTCGAACCGCTGGTCAACGATCCTGGGAAGAGAAGAGGGAAAGCATCACTGAGGTGCAGCCCGCCCGCCACGCCTGACCTCAGCCCTGCGCCCCAGAGGCCATGATCCCACCGGCGGGGCTAGTACGGGAGGCGTCCCGGCCACACTGGCCTTGCGGGTGAAGAAAGCCCGCACCGGTCACCTCCGGCTCAAAGCAGGATGAGAACCGTCTCTAACAGGACTGCCTGCAGGACGGATGTCCGCCCCTGCAAAAGGGAAGGGAGGCTCGGTGACCGGGCCCACAGGCTCGATGCCCAGCTGCGGCCGCATGGACGCCCCCACTGAGACGGGGCCCCTGGGCCTGGGGTGGGGGGCGCCCTCTCGGCCCGCAGTGGGCTCTGAGAAAGCATGTGTCACGGGCAGGCAGGGCCAGGGAGCACCGCTCACCCCTCACCAACTCAGAAACGTCCGCCTGGTTACCCCGAACCAGGCCCCAGTGTGCAGGGTGAGGGCAGCCCCCCGGAACGGCCCTTGCCAGGGACTTGTTAGCTGAGAAGGAAGAGCTGACCAGCAGCAGCGTCACCACTGTTTCATGGTGCTGGGCGGGAGGCCATCGCCTGGTAGGTGGCTCCGCCTGTCCATCCGCCCATCCGTCCTCCTAAGCCGGGAAGGTCGGCAGCGGCAGCTCCTCTCACACACGGGCCCATGCTCTCCCCACCAGCTCCTGCCTGGCTCCTTGCCTCCTGTGCTGAGTCTCAGGAGTTTCCCTGGAAAGTGCACTGTGAGCTCTGCACTGCCTGGGGGCCTTGAGTTCCTCGCAGGAAACACGGCCCCGGCCCCACGCTGGGCCTTGGGCATTCTCCCCCAGGCTGGCTCCTCTCCAGGCGGAGTCGGCGGCCTCTAATCCATCTGGAATTGCTCTGGAGGACTGGATCTGAGTCCATGGGTCTCTCCAGCGGTGATTGATCCTAACCCTTCAGGAAACACTCAGTCCTCCCCTCCGCAGTCCGTGCAGAGACTCTCCTTTCCTGCACGTCTTTGTCCCGTTCCTGTCATTTTAAGTAACAGCACTTCTTGACAGATGCGCTTCTCACTGAAATTCTTCTAAAAATCTTCTCAGCTGTTTCCATGTTTTTCTTGCACATTAACTGCTATATCATGTTGCTGAATTCCATGAAAAGTCTTGTTTTCCGGTTTAACTGGATTGATTCTCACACATACGAGTTTGAAGAGAAAGGACACATTTTAACAGATTATTACTAACAGTGCAGATGAGCAGTAATGTCGCTTCTGGCGTTAAAGTTAAACCTTCTGTGGAGCAGACACCCCTCAGGGATGAAAACTTGGGGAGGCCAGAGGGTTGGCCCCGGGGAGCCCTGCGCCCGGGACCAGCCTCGCCCCTTACCCCACTCACCCACCGGCACCCAAAGACTGTTGGCAGGAGGGGGCCTGAGCCATCTTCGAAAGGTTCATCTTCTTTTGCTGTTAAATGCCTTCAGAAGAACACACCTCAGAGAACCTGCGTGGTATCCCCATCAGGACATGGGGTGTGGCCCCCAGGTCGCCCACCTCCGGGGGGGGCCCCGAGCTCAGCCCGCCCTCCCCAGGAGAGGAGAGGAGACGACGCCACCCCCGCCCTGCCTCCAGAGTCCAGTGGGTGGTGGGAGCAACGCCCACGGGAAACACCACCTTGCTCGTTAAAAAGCCCCAACCTGCCCCCCACTAGCGGCAGCCCCCTGGGTCCCCACTGTGACCACCGGCTGCACGAGACGGGGGACAGGGGCTTCCCGTGCCCTCCAGCCTCGAGCTGGGCAGCCCCACCACCCCACGGAGAGGCCCCGAGGCCCCCAGGGCCAGCTTCTGGCCTCTGACCCCCGCCCCGCACAGGGGGGCTGCCTCCAAGGGGAGACCTGGGGGCGACCCTCAGTGCCCCGGGTCAGGGGACTGGCAGCGAGCGGTGACCCCCGCAGGGACCTGGGACCACCTCCCGCCAACACATGACCTCATGCCACTCAAACGCCTCGCTTTTCTTTCCCTCTTTGTATTTACTAACTTTTCAAGGAAAACTGGACCGAGGCAAAGCTTCCGCTTGATCTGCGGGGGGAGGAAGCAGACATACGTGACACGTCACACACCTACTCTCTCTGTCCTGACGGCCTGCCAGCCTGCTTACTAAGAAGCCCAGGAGCAGGGTCCCCGAGAAAAGCCCTGAACTCAGGCAAGCCCTCTGCCCTCGGGCGTCGCCCCGCCGCGGTGTCGGTTTGCACGTCACACGTGAGCACAGCCACGGACACGGCTCAGACGCAGGGACACGGGCAGGGGCCCCCAGATCCTACACGTTCTCCAGCCGGTGTTTCTGCTCACTCTTGTTTTTAAAGAACCTGCCCTGTTCCTGTGGTGGGAAAGGCCAGGGTGCCACACTTTCTGGGATCCCCGTGCTCCGGAAGAGGCTGGACGGCACTGGGGCGCCACAGCCCGCTCCTGCTCCTGGGGCAGGAGGTGGCCACAGCTGGGGGCGGAGAGACGTGCAGGGTCAGCCCAGGTGTGGGCTCTGGTCCCCACCGGGGCTTCCCCGGAGGCCCAAGGTGCCGGCAGGCGATGGAAGGGCTGGTGAAGTGGGAACCCGGCCGATGGCCCTCGTCACCAGGGCACGGACGGGCCCGGGGGTCGCCGCCTGGGGACAGACGGGCCCAGGACCAGGAAGCGGGGTAAACGGCTGACACAGAACTAGGCAAGTGAACAACTGGCCCGTTTAGGGCCCGTATGGGGGTAATTTCCTTTTACACAAGATAACAGATTTCAGATTTACTATCGGACTGAATCAACTTTGAGAAGCTCGGGGGTTTGCAGGGAGAGAGGCTGCGTTGGGCAGCCTTCCTGGAACCCGGCCCCATGGCTTCTCTCGTGACAGCCGTGGTGACTGGTGACTGATTTCATCAGCCTGTCTCGTCGTGTAATTCCATCATTAAAACCCTAAACTTTATCATATTTCTGTGCCCCGCTCTTTTCGCCGTAATGGCCCGCGCCCATCAATAACCGCAGGGTGGGCGCGAGATGGAGCTGCTGTCTGCCGAGGCAATTGCCGGAGAGCGGGCGAGGCCTATGCTTTTAATCTCAATATAGCGCCGTTCGGACCAGCAGGAAAAAGAGTTGTTTTAAAATTAATTACCTTGTCAGTAGCTATTATGATTAAAAAGTGTGCCCACATCAATACCGCATGCCTAATTCAGAAGCAGAGTCACAAGAGAGGCCATGAAAATCAATGGGTTAGGCCTTGAAGACAGAGGCTCTCTCCACTGACGGGGGAGCTCACTGCATGATGCTCAGGCCAAGGGCAGGGTGCCAGGCGGGGCAGGGGCGTCGGGCCCGCCAGCCCGGCTGGACACTGGGCAAGGCAGGGGGCGTCCGGCCCGCCAGCCCGGCTGGACGCTGGGCGGGGCAGGGGCCATTGGGCCCACCAGCCCGGCTGGACGCTGGGTGGGGCAGGGGGCGTTGGGCCCACCAGCCCAGGGGACGCTGGGGCCCTCTTTTGTTAGCTTTAGCCGCTGAACGTGGTAGAAACCAATCCTGGGCTCATCTCGGATCTGGGGGAGGCCACATGCTCGGATAGAACAACCTGAACAGCAAAGCACCATGGTGGGGGCTTCTGACAACCAGGCCTCTGAGCCGCCTCCAACAGACCGACCTTCCTGGGAGCCACGCTCGGGGCTGCACGCGTACTCTGCCCTGTGTGGCGTGCTGGCTGCGGGGGCCGCAGCCCCGGGATGGTCCCTGGCGTGGGCTGGGGGGGCCTCAGCCCCGGGCATGGTCCCTGGTGTGGGCTGGGGGGGGCCGCAGCCCCAGGGACGGTCCCTGGCGTGGGCTGGGGGGGGGGCTGCAGCCCCAGGGACAGTCCCTGGCGTGGGCTGGGGGGGCCTCAGCCCAGGGCATGGTCCCTGGTGTGGGCTGGGGGGGCCACAGCCCCAGGGACGGTCCCTGGCGTGGGCTGCAGGGGCCTCAGCCCCGGGCATGGTCCCTGGCGTGGGCTGGGGGGCCTCTGCCCCGGGGACGGTCCCTGGTGTGGGCTGGGGTGGCCGCAGCCCTGGGGATGGTCCCTGGAGTGCCAGCTGCGGCACACGGAGCCTGAGGTAGGGGCAGGGAAGGGGGCGCCCAGGTAACTGGGGAAGGACCCTCCTGCTGACAGAGCAGAGCCAGGCAGGTGAGCACCCCCCACACACCCACCCCTGGGCATCTGCCAGGTCCCTGCGGTTCACAGGCCCGAGCAGCCCGCCGGCTGCACCCGCTCCCCCAGCCGGCCTCTCTCGGGCTGGGCGCCCTGGGGACCCGTGAGGGGTGCATGCCTTGCTCAGCGGGCGGCCAGGCCGAGCCGTCGCCGCAGCCCCGGGGCTGCGCTCAGGGTCCCGGTGCTGCACTCATGTGGGGCGGATCTGGGGAGGCCACGGCCCAGAGCAGCAGGACAGAGGGCGCTGCCAGCCGCTGAGCGTCCAGGGGCTGCGCCCCATCCTGAAATGCCCCCTCTGGTCTCAGTCGGCTGGTGGCCAGAGCTCTGCTGTTGGAACGAGGCCTGAGGCCCTGCTCGGCACTGGACTGTCACCCCAGTCGTATGTTGGAGCCCCAGTCCCCTCAAGATGATACTGGAGAGAATTAAAGTCAAATGGGGTCATGAAGGGGGTCCCGGATTAAACAGGACAGGTGTCCGTGAGAGAAGAGGCCCGTGGCTGCTTCTGTCCTCCGAGGACGCGGCAAGAAGGTGGCTAGCATTGTCCAGCCAGGATGTGGGCCTCCAAGAGCCGAAGGGATGTGCATGCTGCTCCAGCTCCTGGCCTGAACTCCGTCTGTGCACAGACTGGCCCAGCCACGGGGCTGCCTTGGGGGCTGCAGGCCCTTCTCGGACCCCCGTGGGGTGTCTGCGTCTCCAGGCCCGGCTGCTGCAGGCCTCCGCAGGCTTCCCGGGTGCTGCCCCCTCGCACTCACTCTCACTCGCCCTTTTAACAGCAGGGTGACATCACACCCGCCTTTCTGCTCGGATGGCACCACGGGCAAGGAGCAGAGACATGCCCCTGCCTCCAGGGCCGCTGGGCTCCACACGTGCAGCCCAGCAGAGAAGCACCGGGGGCTCAGGAAGCCGATCCTTCAGACCTGAGACGTCCACAAACGCGGGCAGCAAGGCTGCACCTCATGGGCCCTGGGGAGACGCAGACCGCCGTGCGGCCCAGCCTGGCTGAGCGTGCGTGCTGGCGGGGCCCCAGTCCGGCAGCAAAGGAGGGCTTGAGCATCCTAAATGTCGGCGAAGTAAGCAAGGCCAGCAGGTGGATGAGCACGGAGGGCACCGCCTCGAGGGGCGCTGAGCTGCGGCGTGGACATGCTGGTGCCAGGACACGCCACAGAGGGAGGGGTCGTGCACCGTCCAGGTGACAGTCCAGGACGTTACCTAGGATGCACGTGGAAGCCCGCACCCCACAAACACAGACGATGCAAGCACCCCACGGGAACATACAACGCTGCTCAGCTGTGAATGCACACGGCCGTGCCAGAGCATGCATGGAGTCCCTGGACGGGGGGTTTGGGGGAGAGACGACCCTGCACCAGGACAGGAGGGCGGGACGAGGACTCAGAGCGCAAGCACAGGCCCCGGCGGCACCCTCAACTCTGTCTGAGCAGGACACGGAAACAGCGACCCGGGTGCGCTGAGCTGGAGCCCTGACTTCGCCTCCGCTGGCACTGCGCTCAGCTCTTGTGACGCATGGGCTCGCAGCCCCGCACTGTCAGGACAGCGGCTCATTCCTGGACGGCCGGGGTCCTTGCATGCCCTCCCGCCCGACACCAGGAACACGCGGGGGACCCGTCCTCTGGCCAACGAGGAGGTTGCCCGGCGGGCCTGGATGCCCACGTCTACACTGGGCTCCGACACGGGGACAGCGGCCGCCCAGGGGCCCATGGCGCAGGGCGTCCTGGCGACCTGCATCCTTAGCAGAGGGGCTTGCCTCTGCCTGGAGACCAGAGGCTTTCTTTTCTGCCGGCTGGCTGGCGGGGCAAGCTCTGGGAACGGCCCGGAGAGGAGCCCCGGGACGCGGGCCTTTGAGCGGCTGACAGCTGACGGATGGCCGCCCGCAGGGCCACAAAGACGGCTGTGTGGCTGCCGCGTCACGCCGCCGCTCCCTGGGAACTAATTGCTCGGCGTCGCCCCGGGCAGCTTTATTTTTCTGGCAATCATTTCTCTGAATGCCCCAAAATGAGCGTGAAACAACTCTTTTGACCGGACATAAAAGTTAAATGTCCCAATGTTGACCAAATTAACTTCAGCGCTGTGACAATGGCTGTATCTGTGAGAAGACGCTTGGGACAAAGGGGCGCTTTCTGCCCGGATTTCACAGTTGTGATGTAAGATTGTTCCTGCGGACCTGGCCCGGCCGCACCGCAAAGGCAGACACAAGAGCCCTGTCACTTGCGGAAAAAAAAACCTCATTTCACGGCCGAGAGCTTGGGGGAGGCCAGGAAGGGCTATGTGAGCTGGTCTCTGAGGCTGGGCTGACGTCCCAAACGCCACCCCCCAGGGTGTAGCTGTGTGCCTGACAGGCACCCTCCACGGGTACAAAGATGCACGCAGCCCCCCAGAGACCCAGGAAGGGTCTGAGCCACCCCCCAGGCGGATGGGACCCCAACCCCATACAGAGGTCCCGACACCGCCATCCCCGCATCTCTGAGCCTGGTACGCTTCCCTAACTAGAGGTCTGTCTCCTTCTAACCTTTCAGAACAAGAGATTTCAAGCAAGAAATTATTGCGCAAAACATCAGTTGTTATTTGCCATAAAACCTGCCCTCTAGTAACACTGGAAAGCCTATTTTCTGACGTCTGCAAGTTCACACACTTCGGACCAGAGTCTTCCTCTTGGGTGTTTTTCTTCATAAGTTAGCTTTTCACTTTAAAATCATCTTCAAGTCACAGGAAAGCTGCAAGGACGGCCGAGGGGCTCCGGGTCTTAACCCAGGTCCCCCGGCCCGGCCTGCGGGGGCAGGGCATGGGCTCCCGCCCGGGTGGAGACGGGCCTTCAAGGCCCTCCGGGGAGACTGAGCCGGGACCCCCGCACTGCCTCTCTGCGCCCACGTTGGCCGCAGACAATGCTCCCAGAGGTTCCCAACGCCCTGAATGGGGCCCCCTTGGTGGCAGCGTCCATTCAGGGGCCAGCGTGGCATTGTGCTCCCATCGGCACAGCAGAATGCAGTCTGCTGGTGGCTGCCAAAAGGTTAGCAGCCCCGATGAAAGGGCGTCCGTCACTCACCGCCACAGAGCAGCCCTTTGTGCGGGCGCCGGCCGCACCGGGAGGTCCGGACGCGGCTGGCTGGGCGCCCCACAGACGTCCATGGGAACGCCGAGGCCGCTTCCCGGGGGCTGCAGAGCAGCAGCAGTTCAGGTGCTGACAGGCCCTGAGGCCACTTGCCTCTGCCGACTGACCGCAGCCTCCAAGAGCGGCCCAGTTCCCGGCCGGCTCGGCCCTGCCCTGAAGGTGGTCTGGGAGGCCTGTCCGGCCGCCGTGTCTGCCGTGACGACACGTGACCGTCCCCCTTCCCCTGGACCAAGAAGCCTGTTCCAGCTGGGCTGCAGGCCGATGCCCCTGCAGGCTGACCACCTGGAGCCTCAGCACCGACCCGGCCGTGCTGGCGCCTGGCTACCCTGGGCCCGAGCGGCGAAGGCTCGGGTCCAGCCTGCTGTCCCTGTCTTCGGCGATTGACACCCAGCTCGGTCCACAGCTGGACACCCAGCCCCAAGGAGTGCCCACTGTGGATGCGGCAAGGGCAGGCAGACCCCCGTGTCCTCCGCGTGTGGGGTCTCAGACAGGGTGACGGACGGACCTCGGGAACCACTGCCTCATCCCAGGCACAGCCCCTGGCCTCCCGCTCCATCCAGGGCGTGTCCCAGCCGAGCACAACTTGGGGTCCGGGCGGGCCGGCTGGGCCCTGGGGAAATTGGAGACGCTCCCCAAGGCCAGGCGGGCCGGGCCCCCTGAGAGCAGGGGTGCTGTAGGGGAGGCCTCGCAGGTGCTGGGCTCTGGGAAACTGGGCCCAAACAGCCGATTAACCGGGGTGAGACCGCCTCTCCCACCCAGACAACAGTGCGTCAGTGCCGATGCACCGTGGACAGACGAGGACCAGAGGGCCCAGGTAGGGGCCCTGTGCACTGGCTCTGATGGGGCCGGGTGGCCGTGGGGGCTGAGAGCAGGGACAGGAGGAGCCCCCCATCCTGAAGACCACCGAGGCAGCCGCCCCTCCCGTCAGGGGCCCGAAGCTCTGACCGGGAAGCAGGGGCAGAGCTCGGAGGGAGGCGGCACTCAGTGGGCAGGGGGCAGGGGGCAGGGGGCAGGGGGCAGCGGGCAGGGGGCAGCGGGAAGGGTTCAGGGGTCAAGGGGGAGGGCTTGTGTCAGCTTTCTACTTTTGGTAAACAAGGGAAAGCAAGCCAGGACAAGGTGAAAAGCCAGCCAGCCTCGATTCTCTGCAGAGGTGGGCGGGCGGGGGCCCCTCTGCACCCACCTGTCGAGCACGTAGCCCAGAGCCTTGTGCCGGATCCCCGAGTACACAGAGGGGCTGGTCTCCCAGGCAACCAGGTTGGAAGCATCGTGGAAAAGGTGGATGTTCACCAAGTCGAAGGCACTGCGGGGTGAGAGACAGGAAGCTCAGGATGCAGGCTGGAGCTGCTGGGTCCCCCGGGGCGGCCCCCTGCCACCCCACCCAGCTCCCCGGGCAGGTGCGGCCAGGCTGCCCGGGGCAAGTCCTCCTCTGAGGTGGACTCAGAGGAGACACACGGGGCTCATCGCGTGAGCCCTCACACAGGAAGGACCCACGTACAAAGGTCGCCACCAGCAGCAGAGGGACCCACAGAGGATACCTGGAACTCGAGTCAAAACAGAGGAGCGGGAGGTGGGTGAGGAGCGAGGAGGAGCTGGGTGCTCGCCCAGGCCTCAGCTCCCCACGCAGCTGGCTGTGCAACCTGAAGCCCCCGTAGGGTCCCCGGGGGCACTGGGGGGTTCAGTTCACGCTGCAGAAGCAGCCCCGAGCTCACAGCCCCTGGAGAGCCTTGGGGAAACTCCTCGGCCATGCCTCCTGTGGGCCTGCAGGGGCATGGGGAGTCTGGGGGGCCGGTTACCCTCAGGAGCCCTGGAGCGTTGCTGGGGCCTGTCTGGTTCACAGCAGAGCAGGTGGGTGGGCTCCACACCCCCTGCAGAGTTGGGGCCACCAGGCCCTGAGACCCAGCCTGACAGCACACCACGCGCGCCACCCCCAGCCCGAGCACACGGAGGAAGCTCCAGCTTTCCGCTCCGGTCGCACAGTGACCACTGAGCCCGGGCGGCCCCCGAGCCCTTCCCTGGGCCGCGGGTGGCAGTCGGGGGCCGGGTCAGGAGGCTGTGGCGGTCTCGGCTCCTCCCGCCCCAGAGCTCTGGGACCCCCACCCAGGGGACGCCCCGACCGCGTGCGGCCCCAGCGAGGGGGTCGTGTGGACGTGGGGGTCGTGTGGACGTGGGGGCGGTCCCGAGGAGGGGCCGCAGCAGTCAGCCAGCGGAGCAGTCGCAGTGCAGAGCCAGGTGGGCGCGCATGCCGGGAGGTGGGGCACGGACTCCTCGAGGTGCCCCGTCCCAGCAGAGGGGTGGGGGTGCCCGACTTCCCGAGGGTCCCCCCACCCATGCTGCGAGTGCTGCTGGCCATGGCTGCGGGGGCCACCAGCAAGGGCCGGGATGCAGCCTGGGCCTCTTGGCCACGCTCAGGGTCCTGGGCATTGTGGGGCCCATCAGCCCTGTCCAGCCGGCGGCGGGGCGTTGGGGCTGGCCGCAGGGGCTGTGGGGAACGTACCAGTCCGCAAGGCACCACCGCGTCCGGAGAAAGCCTTTCCTCGACCACTTGCACTGAAAGGCAAACAGGCCACATGGGTCAGCAGGGGCGGTGGGGGGCGGCGGCCGGGACAGCTCTGGACGACACTGTGCTGGGACCACGAGCCATTGCGTCATCGCCAACTCTGACCCCCAGGCCACAGCCTCACGCTGGCACGGCCTCCTGGGACATCTGCCCTCCCATGGAAGCCTGCGGCTGGTGCCCAGGAGGGGTGTGTGGGGAGGGCCCATGGGGAAGGTGGGCGTAGGGTCAGGGGCTGTGTGGTCCCAAAGCTGCGTCCGGGGCGGCAGGGGCTCTGGCCCAGCAAGGGCCTCCCCTCACCACCCCGCATCCCTGCCCACTCCCTAACACCCAGACTTCACGAGGGGTTCCTCCCACTTCTGCGGGCGGCCCCCCCCCACTTCCGCGGGCGGCCCCGCCCCCTGCACAGCCTGGGCTGGCCAGGTCACAGCGGCCTCGAGTCCAGACAGGCACTTGTCGGGCCCCTGCCTCACTGGCCTCCTCTCTGATCACAGCTGGCTGGAACCACCTCGCCGGTCGGAGTGGCTGCTGTGGGACCCGGGAGCCCTTGAGGCTGAGAATGGCACCCAGGGTCTCGTGGGAGTGGTCACCCGCAGGGGCCGGGGCCGGTCCTCGGGGGCCCTCGGCCTCTCCTAGTGCCAGGGCAGGGGGCGGAGGGGGGTCTCTAGGTGCGCCGGAGGTTGGTGCCTGCCCCGCCCCTGGGGCAACCTCTCCGGAGACCCAGTGACTGATCCTACGTCCCCCTGCAGAGAATGGGAGGTGGTCACCGCCACTCCGCTGCCCTCAGGCACGTCGGGAAACCGGAAGCCGCAGTGCAGAGCAGCCCTGCCTCAGAGGCCTGGCTTTTGGGCTCGGGGCGGGCCTGCGGAGGCGGGACCAGGGTCCAGGTCCGCACCCACGTGGAGGGGGGCCGGGGTACCTGCGCACGAGCTTCTGGACACAGATGCTTGCTGCACATGGAGGCAGAGTTCTCGGGGGGACTGGGGTCTCCCTGGCCTCCCACTGTCCCGTCCACCCTGCTGGGTGCCCTGGCCATCGCCGCCTGCTCCAGGCCCGCGGCGTCCGGGGGTGGCCGGCTGCCCTCCGGCGCCCACCCCGACTCTCGGAGAGGCCCTCGCCCCTGGAGAGGAGACCACGGCGGCCGGGGGTGGGGGCATGTCGTTCAGCAGACAATATCAAGTGCCCGCTCAGGTGCCCTGTTAATAGGATTCCTTTACGAGCAGATGGATTGCGAGCACAGGCGGCTTCATCTACTAAAAGACGACATAAATCTCGGTGAGAAAAGGGAGGCTGCGGGAGGTTATCAGCACACAGCCCCCGTGAAAGGCCCGCCTCGGAGCATTAGCGGGATTAATTCATCTTTCATAAGAGCTCGGAGTGAGCCCCATGATCTATGGCAACAACCAATTTCTCACTACGGGCTCAAGGAAAAAAAACCGCCCCGGCCCCAATCGACTACACAAATCTGCTTTTTAAAAATGGTCTCGCATTATCTGAAGTGCTGCTCCCAGAGGTAGTGTTTGAAACGCGTGTTGAGCCAAAAGAACCCGTAAATCAGCGGGGAGAGTTCTGTTAGTTTTAGACGCGGTGGGCTGTAATTATCTGGAATGGCATTATGCCTCCATCACGGTAATTACCGTTAGATTATCCTTAAGCGGTGGTAATAAAGAGAAATCAGCCTCACACTAATTCCCTCCCCCAAAATGTGTGTGAACGGAGCGGCGGGGCGGGCCTGCCCGCAGAGCAGGAGCGCCTGCCGGGGGCGGCCAACCCACAGGACCCCACGGCGGGTGGGCCTCCACTAGACACGTGGCCCTGGGGCTTCTCACACCTGAGAAATCCCAGACTACCGACAGAACGGTAGAAGCACATGTGCTTTTCTCAGTAAGATTTTCCTCCTGTTAATCATCAAGACGAAAGGAAAATGAGCAAGTCCTGGAAACTCAGACGACGTCAGACCCAGCGGAACACAGACGCAGGCGATTCCGCGGGGCAGAGCGGGGGCCCCAGCCTGGGTTCACCTCGTCCCAGCGACGCAGTGCCACGGTGCAGAAATCTGGGTCCCCACAGAGGCACCCCGCCTCCTTCCCCCAGAGACGCTCTGCCCTCTGCCTGTGGCGGGCAGGGGGCCCCCTCGGAGCCCGCAGCCCCTGCCAGCCCCTCCCTCAGAGGGTGTGCATGTCGAGGGGGGGACCACGGCTGAGCCCCTGAGGTGCCCACCCATCCACCCACCCGCCTTAGCCCCCATCACGCCCTCGGGGCTCAGCAGGAGAGAGACCGGGGGGACCCCAGGCACTCTGGGCCTGGAGAGGGTGCCCTGCAGAACAGAGCCCGAGGGTGAGGGGTGCGGGCGCCCTCGGAAGAGGCCACAGTCCTGGGAGGAGTGCGGGCCAGGAGGTGAGCTGGGCTCGTAGAGGCTCTGGGTCAGGTGCCGGGCCTCCCTGCAGCGAGTGGCCTCGTCCATGGGGCTCCTCCGCCCGCCCAGGAGGACGTGGTGACCGTCACGGATGACCTCCTCTGAGGACTGCCACAGTCCCCGGCCCCAAGGCCACAGGGCAGTGAGAGGACCCCAACCTCCGAGTCAGCTGCAAGTGACGGGGACGAGGGGCGCTGGGGGGGTCAGCTGAGTCTCCGGGGTAACAGTGACGTACCATGCACGTCCACTTCGGGCTGGGTCACCAGGTGCGTCCCCCCTGGTGGGTGTGGAGTGGGACAATGTCCTGGACACCGGGCAGCCCCTGGGGGGCAGCGGCTGGGGCAGCGGCACTGAGAGGGAACCGGCGGGCTGGGCACCAGCAGAGGCTGCCTGCCAGCCCAGGTGCCCACCAATCCGGGGCCGCACTTGCCTCGGCCCGTCACCATTCAGGGCTCGAGTGGCCGATTAAAGGAGAAAGTCGCAAACAAAGATACTGAGCTGCTTGGGTGGGAGAAAGGGGGGCTACCTCAAAGGCTCCCCACCCAGCCCTCAAGTCCTCGCTCCATGAGGCCCTGGGCCCAGCGCTGCCCACGGGCCGTCCAGCCCCTGCCCTGACCAGGCGAGGTGCCCTGCCTTCCCTGCTGAGTGCACGGATCCCGGACATTGCCAGGGGTGTCAGGGTCCCCCCTGCAGAAAAGCTGATGAAATACCAGAGTCTCCTACTTGGCCAGTTCAGGGATGTCCCTTAAATGCCCCCCGGACCCCTGCAAGCTGGCCCTCCTGCTGTCAGAGGCCGGGACCTTGCCTGTGGTCCTGCAGACCCCTCTCAGCCTCCCCCGAGCTGGCACCATGTCCACTGTGGTCCCCGGTTACTCTCAGGCCGGGGCCAGTGCTGGCTGTGGGGGAGCCAGGGGGAGTCTGGATGGGGGTGAGGCCAGGAGATGACCCGACCTCTCAAGATGACTTCTCAGCCCCTGCTCTGTTCCCGGGAAGCTCAACCACCCTCCTGCTGAATGCGGCTCTGGCCAACAGCCTGGAGGGATGGCAGGGCCCATGGCGGGGGGGCGGTCAGGGGAGGGGGCGCCGTCAGGGGAGGGGGCGCCGAGGAAGGAAGCTTCCGGAGCTCCCCCACCATGCCCTCCCCAACCCGCAGGGCAAGAGGGGACCATCTCTGGGGCAGGGACTGTGGCGGGTGGGGCGGCGGGCTGGGAGGCGGCCCCTGACATCAAGTCCTTGGCGGGGACAATGGATGGGGAAGCTGTGCCTGGCGGGACGAGGGGCTCATCCTTCATGGAAGCGGCCACAATTCCTTCACCGCAGGAGCGGGTCATAAAGCAAGTTAATAAAGCCATGGCCTCGCTGAAATCAAGTGCGGGGTGCGGGGCGGGGCAGTAGCAGGGGCGGGGTGGGGGGTGGTGATGCTCTTCCAGAGTTGGGGGAGGGGGTGGGGCGGTGCCCAGCTCTCCTCAGTCCCCCAGGCTTCACGGGTCATGTCCCACTCTGTGTCCACAGGCCCCCCAGGGAAGGTGATCCGTCTGGGTCAACCTGTGGATTTCACCGTAAGGAGGCTCCAGAGACACTGGTTATTACAACATTCTCTAAAAGGACTGGGATCCAAAATTGCGTGTGCAGCGTAATGGAGGCATAAAACCAACAAAACTGTGCAAAAGTGCCCGCGACGCCCAGGAGCCGCACCCAGGCTTTCCGACTGTGTCCCAGCAGTGGCGAGAACCAGCCGCACCTCCCTGTGCTTCCGGAGCTCTGTGGGGCAGGCACCCCAGGGCCTTCCCTGTGGAAGCGCGGGGGCTGCTCAGCACATGAGGACGGGGAGAGCCCCCAAGGGCCTGCGCCCCCACGCCCCAGCGCTCCCGTCCGGAGCGTGACCGACACGCGGAGCGAGGTTTGCTGGGAGCCCCGAGAGACAGTCCTCCTGCACCCTCGGGGGAAGGGTCTTCTCTGCCTGGGAGTGACGATGGCTGGAAGGTTCACCTGCTTGTGTCAACCATGGGTCCTCCAGCCCTCACCCGAGGCCACCCTGCCAAACCCACCGGGTCGGGACCTCCAGCAGAGCAGGACGCCGGGGCACGGCAGCGCAGGATTGGGGTGAGGACATCCTGTCGCGGCGTGTGACGCATTCTCGGCCCCGGCCCCGCGCTGTGCTGGCCGCCCCGGCAGTGACCTACCTCGGGGAAGTAGTCCTGTGGGAACTTCTCCTTCTCCAGCATGGGCGTGCTCTCCAGCGTGTCCGAGTAGATCTCCTTGCCGGTCACCTTCTTGTACTTCTTGGCTGGAAGAAGGCCCAGGATGACTTCAGTTCTGCACCCCACCCCCAGCTCAGGGCCACAGGGTCCCGCGTCCCACCCGGGCAGCCCTGTGCAGGCCAAGGGCCGAGACCCCGGGCAGGCAGCTGCTCCTGGGAACCCGGGGCCCATAAATTGCCATCCCTGAAGCTGGACCCTGAGCCTGGATTTCATCACCCTCAGAGCGCCTGGCCTCACGTTTACGGGGCTAGTTGGCCCCCTGAGCAAACGGCCGCATTTAAAAGGGCTGTGGCGCTACCGTCCACTCGCGCTCCAGGTGAATTTAATCACATTGATCTCCTCCTGCCATCACTCACAGCCAGGGAAGGGGAGTCCTCATGTGAGACTGGGTGGGGGGCGCAGGCAAGGTGGCGGGGAGCTCTGGGCCTGCTCCCCGCCCGCCCTGTATCTGGCCGACCCCTGCACACCCAGGCCAGGATCACTCCCTTCACAGACCACGGTCCCTGAGTCCACCGAGGGGCTAAACGCATGCTCTCACTGGGCTGGGGGGCAGAAGGCTTCGAGCCCTCCCCACACGGCGGCAGGGAGCCCGGCAGCAAGAGAGCCTGCTGAGACCGCCCCGGGAGCCCCCACCAGCTGCAGGGGCATCACACTTTCCCTGCTCCCAGGGCACGGGGGAAGGGCCCTGGGGTGCTTGGGAGAAAGGACGCAACGGGCCGTCCTGCCAGAGTGCCCCTGAGGCCCGGCCCCATGTCCAGCGAGCGGCCCCGCTGCGCTTTGTGGAGCAGGGCCCGCCCCACAAGCCCCGCGAGCCCAGGGAGCCCAGGGATGACGAGAGCTCCCCCACCCCCCGGGGCAGGGCTGGGGCCGCCGCGCCTCCAACCTTGTCCCCAAACCAGCGGTCCGGGCCCCTGCCTACGGGTGCCTCTGCACCTCAACTGACCCCCCAGCTCCCCACACCGCCGCCTCTGGCTCCCCACCAGCCGGCGCCTGGGGGAGGCTAAACGGACAAGGGCCCCGGATGGAGGAGGCATCTGCTCCAGAAAGGGAGCACGGAGGCCAGTGCGCAGGACAGGTGGGGTCAGAGTAGGGGGGTCACAGAGCCCTTAGAGCAGGGCGGGGCTGAGCCGGCGGGGGAGCCAGGGGCGGCCTGGGCCCCCACGCCATCTGCGGAGGGCATGGGCCACATGGAGGTCCGGCCCCAAGGCTCGCCGGAAGGAGGGCGGGGCTGGGGGCTGAGGCAGGAGGCCGTTCTGCTGAGATGAAACCTGGGTCCCTTGAGGAAAGAGGAGACTGGGGAGGGGTGGGTAGGAGAAGGCCTTGGTCTTTCTTAAATAAGATTTTATTTTTAGAGCAGCTTGGGGGTTACAAAAATTGAGCTGAAAGTGGAGTGTTCCCATCCTCCTGGTGGCTCAGACGGTGAAGAATCCGCGTGCACTTCAGGAGACCCAGGTTCAGTCCTTGGGTCGGGAAGATCCCCCGGAGAAGGGCACGGCTACCTACTCCAGTCTCCTTGCTCGGAGAATTCCAAGGACAGAGGAGCCTGGCAGGCTACAGTTCCCGGGTCACAAAGAGTTGGACATGGCTGAGTGACTAACTCACTTTCATACCTTCCCAACAGCCTGCGCTGGTGGGCTCGCCCGTGCTGGGGGTCCCGACAAACGCAGACATCACAAATGCACATATCCACCACTACAGCCTCTCAGAGCACTTCCACGGCCCTGAAACCATGCCCCACCCAACCCGGTTCAGCCAGCCTCACTTCTGCTGCCTCCACTGTGGGTGGCCTTCCCCAACAGGCCACGATCCCTCAGGAACACACGTTTGAGCTTCCTCCGCGAGTGTCTGTGTCTTGATAGTCATCTCATTTTGCTGCTGGAAAATATTCCAGGTCCGGATGGCCCACAGTCTGTGTATTCTTTCATCTATGAAGGACACACTCTGGTTACTTCCAGTTTTTGCTAATTATGAAAAGAGATGCTTTAAACATCTTTGTACAGGTTTGCGTGTTGCCATTAAGTTCTCTATTTGGGTGAATGCCAAGAGATGTAAGCGTGTCTGTGGCTTTTCAAGAACTTGCCGAGCTGCGAACCACAGAGGCAGGACTGCTGTGCTTCCCCACCAGCAACGACGGGGACTTCCTGCTGCCCAGAGCCTGCCAGCATGCCGGCAGACTTCAGGCGTTCTCACCGGGGTGTGGGGGCTTTACCCTGCATTTCCCTGGTGGCATGCGATGCTGGATAGCTCCTCATCACATCTGTGTATCTTCTTGGCTGAGATTCTGTTCACATCTTTTACTGTCCAGTCACTCAGTCGTGTCCGACTCTTCGCGACCCCATGGACTGCAGCACGCCAGGCTTCCCTGTCCCTCACCTACTCCCGGAGCTTGCTATAACTCATGTCCATCGACTTGGTGATGCCATCCAACCATCTCATCTTCTGTCGCCCTCTTCTCCTCCTGCCTTTAACCTCTCCCAGCATCAGGGTCTTTTCCAATGAGTCAGTTCTTCACATCAGGTGAATAAACTATTAGAGCTTCAGCTTCAGCATCAGTCCTTCCAATGAATATTCAGGATTGACTTTCTTCAAGACTGACTGGTTGGATCTCCGTGCAGTCCAGGGGACTCTCAAGAATCTTCCCCAACACCACAGTTCAAAAGCAGCATTTCTTCGACGCTCAGCCTTCTTTATAGTCGAATTTGCACATCCATATATGACTACTGGAAAAACCATAACTTTGACTATACAAACCTTTGTCGGCAAAGTAATGTCTCAGCTTTTTAAATAATGCTGTCTAGATAGCCTATTAAAAAGCTGAGACATTACTTTGCCAACAAAGGTCCATCTAGTCAAGGCTATGGTTTTTCCAATGGTCATGTATGGATGTGAGAGTTGGACTGTGAAGAAAGCTGAGTGTTGAAGAATTGATGCTTTTGAACTGCAGGGTTGGAGAAGACTCTTGAGAGTCCCTTGGACTGCAAGGAGATCCAACCAGTCCATCCTAAAGGAAATCAGTCCTGGGTGTTCATTGGAAGGACTGATGCTGAAGCTGAAACTCCAGTACTTTGGCCACCTCATGCGAAGAGCTGACTCATCGGAAAAGACCCTGATGCTGGGAGGGATTGGGGGCAGGAGGAGAAGGGGACGACAGAGGATGAGATGGCTGGATGGCATCACCGACTCGCTGGACATGAGTTTGGGTAGACTCCGGGAGTTGGTGATGGACAGGGAGGCTTGGTGTGCTGCAATTCATGGTGTCGCAGAGTCAGACATGACTGAGCAACTGAACTGAACTGAACTGAGATTGGTCATAGCTTTTCTTCCAAGGAGCAAGCATCTTTTAATTTCATGGCTGCAGTCACCATCTGCAGTAATTTGGGAGCCCAAGAAAATAATGTCTGTTACTATTTCCATTGTTTCCCCATCTATTTGCCATAAAATGATGGGGCTGGATGCCATGATCTTTATTTTTTGAATGTTGAATTTGAAGCCAACTTTTTCACTCTCCTCTTTCACTTTCATCAAAAGGCTTTTTAGTTTCTCTTCACTTTCTGCCATGAGGGTGGTGTCATCTGCATATCTGAGGTTATTGATATTTCTCCCGGCAATCTGGATTCCAGCTTGTGCTTCATCCAGCCCAGCATTTCTCATAATGTACTCTGCATAGAAGTTAAATAAGCAGTGTGACAATATACAGCCTTGACGTACTCCTTTCCCAATTTGGAACCAGTCTGTTGTTCCACGTTTGATTCTAACTGTTGCTTCTTGACGTGCATACAGGTTTCTCAGGAGGAAGGTGAGGTGGTCTGGTATTCCCATCTCGTTAAGAATTTTCCACAGTTTGTTGTGATCCACACAGTCAAAGGCTTTAGCATAGTCAGTGAAGCAAAAGTAGATGTTTTTCTGGAACTCTCTTGCTTGTTCGATGATCCAACAAATGTTGGTAATTTGATTTCTGGTTCCTCTGCCTTTTCTAAATCCAGCTTGAACATCTGGAAGTTCTTGGTTCACATACCGTTGAAGCCTGGCTTGGAGAATTTTGAGCATTGCTTTGCTAGCGTGTGAGAAGAGTGCAGTTGTGCGGTAGTTTGAACATTCTTTGGCACTGCCTTTCTTTGGCTCACTTAAATTGTGTTGTTTTCTTACTACTGAGTCTTAAGGAGTTCTCTTCATTGGAGAGCAGCCCTTTTGTGCCTTTTCAAATACTTTCTCCCAGTCTGTGGCTGGTTTTCTCATCCTCTTAACGGAGAGAGAACATGTTTTTCACTCCAGTGAAGTCCAGCTGACGATTACTCCTTTGATGGCTCACGCTCTTAGCGTTGTATCTAAAGAGTCATCACCATACCCAAGGTCGCCTACGTTTTCTCCTACGTTGCCATCCAGGAGTTTTGTAGTTTCACACTTCACAGGTGGGTCTCTGATTCATCGAGTTAATATTTGTGCAGGTATGAGGTCTGTGACTAGGTTCACTTTCCTTGCATGTGGACAGATCCCAGCACCGCTTGTTGAGAAGACTGTCTTTGCTCTATTTTATTACTCTTGCTCCTTTGTCAAAAATCAGTTGGCTTCGTGTGTGAGGATCCATTTCTGCTCTCCGTTCGATCTATTTGTCTGTTCTTCCACCAACATCACGCTGTTTTGATCGCTGTAACTTTATAGAGAGTCTTGAAGTTGAGTAGTGTCAGCCCTCCAATCTTGTTCTCCTCCTTCAATACTGGGTTGGCTATTCTGGGTTTTTTGCTTCCTCTCCAAATAAACTTTAGGATAAATTGATCAGTACCCACAAAATTACTTTCTGGGACTTAGAACAAGCTTGTGTTGAATCTAAGGATCAGGTTGGGAAGAACTTGACAACACTGGATCTTCCTATAAAGGAACATGGACTCTCTCTCCACTTACTTGGGTCTTCTTTGATTCCGTTAATCAGATTTTATAGTTTTTCTCATGGAGATGTCACCCATATCCTTTAAAAATGACCTAACTTGTCTACTTATGGCCGTGCTGGGTCTCCGTGGCTTTTCTCTAGCTGCAGTGGGTGGGGGCTGCTCTGGTTGCGGGCACGGGCTTCGCACAGGGGTGGCGTCTCTGGCTGTGGAGCGTGGGCTCTAGGGCCGTGGGTCCCAGCAGCTGCAGCATGAGGCTCAGCAGTTGCGTCTCCCGGGCTCCAGAGCACGGGCTCAGCAGGTGCGGCACTTAGGCCTTGCTGCTCCGCGGCGTGTGGGGTCGTCTCAGCCCGGGGACTGAGCTTGTGTCTCCTGCGCTGGCAGGAGGACTCTTCACTACTGAGCCACCAGGAAGCCCCAGTGTCGCACGCATTTTGCTGGATTTTTCCCCAAGTACTTCTTTTTGGTATGTGAGCTATGTTCTTAACTTCAAATCCTCCTTGTTAAATGCTATCAGTGAAAGCCCTTGACTCGTGCTTATTAACCTTGTATCCTGCAACCTTGCTCACTGGCACTAGCTTCTGCTGCTACCGCTGTTGATGTCAGTTCCTTAGGATTCCCTATATAAACTAGTCACCTAAGGCGTAAGACATCTTCCTATCCTAAGACTTTCCTGTCCTTCTCTTGTCATGTCACAGTAGCCAAGATCTCTGGCGTGGCGTGGAAGGGAAACGGTGAGAGTGGACGCCCCAGCTCGACACTGGCCTTGGGGGAAGCATCTAGACGCAGCTTTTCGTTGGCGAGCGTGACTCAGTGAAGAGTCTCTGCGCTGCTCTTTATCCAGTTGAGGAAGCTCTCCTCTATTCATAGATTCCTGAGTTTTTATTACAAATGGGCATTGTATTTTCTGAAATATTTTCTTCTACATCTATTGACACAATCATGTGATTTTGTTCTTCAGCCTATTGATGTGATGGACTACATTGATTGGCTTTTGAATGGTAAATCAGGCTTACATACCTGGAATAAATCTGAATTGGTCACAGTGCATCCTTTTTCTTATGTGTTCCTAGGTTTGAGTTGCTAACATTATCAATATGTTGAGAATTTTGCTTTGTATGTTCATGAGAGATACCGGCCTGCAGCTTTCCTTTTTTGTAATATCTTTATCTAGTTTTGGAACCAGGGTAATGCTAGCCGTGTGGAATGAATCAGAAAGTTTTCTCTCTGCTTTTACTTTCTGTAAGAGATTCTAAAGAACCGGTATAATTTCTTCCTTAAACGTTTAGTAGAATTCACCAGTGACAGCATTTGGGTCTGATGCTTTCTTGTTTAGAAGGTTATTAAGTACTGACTGAATTTCCTTTAACAGATAATTCGTATTCTCTACTCCTCCTTGAATGAGTTTTGATAGACTGTATCTTTCAAGGAAGCGGGCCATCTGAGTCATCGAATCTACAGGCGCAGACTTGCTCACAATATTCCTATATTATCCTTTAGCGTCCACTGGATCGGCATGATGGCCCCGCTCTCACTTCTGATATGAATGTGTGTCTTTGTCAGCCTGGCTAAAGGTTTGCCAGTTTTGCTCATCTTTTCAGAGCCGGCTCCCGGACGCACTGGCTCTCTGCGCCGAGCGTCTGCTCTTGGCCTCGCTGCTTCTTCTCTTCTACCTACTCTGGGTCTCACTTGCTCCTCTTGCTCAGGTGTGACAGGAGGCTGAGGGGAGGCTGGGGCTGTCTGTCTCCCTCCCCATTGGCTGGGCCTCGATCAGACCCCAGCGGGCTGGACTCTAGTCAAGGGCTTTCCTTGTGGTCAGGCCTCTGGGAGACCTGACAGAAAGCTCTGGGCGTTTCACAACTGCTCCTCTCCCCTCCCCTGCCAGAGGCACGCAGGGATTTCCCTTGATCTTCGTCCTGGGAACCTGGTGGGGCTCCTGGAGGCCAACCCACGAAGGGGAGCCAAGGATGGCCGCGCGGGGCCGCCCTGCCGCGACCTGGCTGCTGTGTCTCTGCCTCTCTGGCCCGCCAGCCTCCCCCCAAGCCTGAGGGGCAGCAGTCTGTCCCGCGGCCTCGCTCCTCTGAGGGGTCCATGGAGAGTCACCTACTTTCAGCTGGTTTGGATCGTCTCTTCTGCGAGGCTGAAGTGACTACTTCCTTGCTCGTCTCGTGTCGGACCAGAAACTGGAGCCCCTTTCATCTGTCTCATCTCAACTTTCTAAGCATCTGTTAAAACCCAGGCTGTTTGTTCTTTAAAGTGTGTTCAAACTGCACAAACCTGGATTGCTTTTGCTGAAGCTCAATTTCAGGCAGAAATGCAAGCCTTGAAGAGCAGGGAGTGGGGGCCGGCGGCCACACCTGCCTGAGACTCCGGCCGCGCCCACTGCTGTGGGTTGGCAGGAACGCCCGCCGCGCCACGCCAGGCTTGTCTGTTCAGGGCATGACCACCGCCCGTGCTGCCACAGTTCTTGTCGCTGATACTGTGGAGGTCTTGCTGGAGTCGAACGTACATTTAAGGTACAGCTGTAAGCAGACTGTGGGCTAGCCAGGCACTTCATGATGCCTTTGAGGTAGTAAGACCGCATTTCTGCAAAGGCTTACTTGAAAAGAGCAGACGCTCACCAGAGGTGGCACCTGTAGGGCCGGAGACGCAGGTTCGTTAGAAGCAAAGCCTTTCTGCTGCAGCTGTGCCGGGAGCCACCGTGTCTGCACCCTCCTGCCACCCTGCTCACGGCCCCGCAGACATGACACCACGTCCAGAGCCTGCAAGAGCGTGGGCAGAGCAGCCCGCTCCCACCAGGTCTGCTGGGCCGCTCTCAGCCCCTGGGCGGGGCAGAGAGTCCGCAGGCGATGGCCTGGTGAACGCCTGCTGCGAGGACCCTGCTCTCAGGCTGATGGAAACACTGCTTCTCGGCCCGTGGGCATGCTCTGTCTCCAGAGTGAGCAGCCAGGACAACTCTGAATAGACTGCGAGGCAGGCCGCTCCCACCGTCCTCACACCTGGTAAGCATCGCAGAGGCATGATCCGGCTCCACGGCCCTGGTGCAGCTCAGAGAGCTCGACGCTCAACATGCAGAGTTGAGCCTGCCTGAGCGGTCAACACACACTCACCCTGCGGGCGGCCGGCCCTCAGACCGGGGCAGACCCACGGCCTCCACGCGTCAGCACTCGGGGGCCCTTGGGAGATGCACAGGGTTTGCCCAGTGAACACGGGCGGCGTTGTCCGCTCCGCCACAAACACGCTCTCGCGCACTTTCCTGAAGCACGCCGTCTGGCTGTGCTTTTCACTTCTTTCCCACTTTCTCACATTTGACAGGCACACAGATACAAACCGTTCCCTTCTCCTCTTAGCTCTGTTATAGGAAAAGCAGAGCCCCCGGCCTGAGCCGTGAGGGGTGGCAGGGGTGTGGCCCGGGGGTGGGCTGGCCGGGGCCAGAGGGGAAGCCGTCCGGGGTGGGCTGACATTGAGGCTTCAAAGACACAAAGCAGGTGTCCTCCCAAGTCCCTGCTGCGTGACCGCAGCAAAGCCTCAACCAAAACACACCTGCAGTCCTCTCGCAGGGACACTGGGCGGAAGGGGCCGGGAGAAGCCAGACCACAGGGCAGCGGGCAGGGTCCAGCAGGGCAGAAAATCCCAGAGTAGATGAAGGACAGCGTGGCATCTTACCTTTAAAGTCAAATTGGTAGATGTTTTTTAAGGATTCGTGAAGAAAGTAAAAGCTTCCTAGCGCCTGCAGAGCAAAAAGAGAAACCAAGTGAGCGGCCTCAGAAGATTCTAAAGCGGTCTTGCGCGAGAAGGCGAGTCCAACTCATGGCGGCCAGTCACAGCCCCTGAGCCTCGGCGGCCAGCGTCAACACCTCCCGACCTGGACACCTTGTGCTCTGGCCTCGAGCCAGGCCCCCGCGCCCACCCCGCTGCCCACGTCTGCTGCGGCCACCCTGCCCCCGGGCCGCCAGCCACAAGCAGCACCACCAGCCGCCCGCCAGCGCCAGGAGCAGCTCTGGGCGACCAGATCGGCCCAGCGCCCCCCTCAGGAGGCCAAGTGCAGGCCTGGGCGGGGCAGGATGGGGAACCCAAAGCCGAAAGTCACTCTTTTACCTGGAATTCAAACTTCACTTGGGGTGTGTGAGTGCACGCATGCGTGTGTGTCCGTGTGTGTGATGAGGCTCTGCAGGCACAGAATAAACAGCCCACGTGCTGCTCACCCAACCCCAGCTGTCACCAGCTGCCCTGAACCCTCCCCAAGGGGAGCTACGGCCCCTCCATGCCCACGCCCGAGGCCCGGCCTCTGCTTTCTGCTCTGACCTCGGACAGCCGAGGCCCCTCCAAGAAGCAGACTTGGGCAGCATGGGGACCCCAGGGAGCGAATCCTAACAGCCGCTCCGCTGACGTGGGCCTGTAAATGGGCATCCTTTCATCTCTGTGAGGAAAGTAAGCATTCAGAAAAAGGCTAAGTAAATAAACATGATTGCAAACATTTGAACTGTTGCCTCATTGAATGCAATAAAGCTAATATAACATTAAGAAGTTTATGATGAATGGAAATGAATTGCCAGTGTAGGGACAGAAACTCTAACTCATATGGAGTCAGAAAATCCATAATTAGTTCTAACGAGTATTTCAAGTCAAAGTGCCACCCAACTTTTCCGACTCCTGACCGACCCCATCGATGTGGTTCAGAGCCCGTTTGTCAGCAGCTTCGAGGACATCTGGAGGGAAGCAAGCAGGGCCAGGCGCCGGCCCGTGGGTCCTCTGACCCCACAACTGTCAGCAGAGTGTTCGTCATGTCGGAAAGTACTGACTCCTTGCCTGCTTTGCTAGAAACAATTAAAATGGTTTTTACATATTTATAACCCTGACTGTCAGGAGAGCCTGTTTCCTCCATTAGTGAAATGCAGCACCTGCTGCTGTGTCCACCGGGGCTCAGGCACCGGGGCAGACGTGCCCGGAGGCTGCGGGGATCCAGCGGCCGGGCTGTGATGGGAGGCAGCGTGAGCCTGGCTCTGGGGCCGTGTGACTCCCATGCGAGCACCAGGGGGAAGGCGGCAGGAGACATGGTCCAGGGGCCCTGGTTCCACCTGCCTGGCAGCGCGAGGCCCCTCAAGGGTCTGCAAACGCTGCAAACACTGTGCAGACAGTCTCCCACAGCGACTGAGTCAGCTGACGGCTGACGGGACCCAGGGCCGCACCTGGGCGCTCCTCTGCCTTTGGGGGGCTGAGGGCTGAGGACCACGAGCCGCTCTCCAGACACGCCGACCCAGAGTAGGGGGCAGGGCGCGGGGAGACCGCTCCCCACACTGGACAAGAAGCCATGCGTCCACAGACGTCCAGCAGACATGAAGCGCAGGTTTGCCAAGAGTCCCACAGATGAGCCACTGCCCACCCGCGGTGGGAGGTGACGTGGCCGCAGAGGCCAGCCCTCGGATATGCGTCCACCGGCTCTTATTGGCAAACAAATCGGATGCTCCAGGACGCACCGTCTCGGCGTGACGCCCTCACCTCCACGTCGGATCTCTGGCTTTCCTGGGGATGAGACGGCCCCTAACGCTTGAGTCAAATCGACTGAGGAAGGGCTGCAGGGGCAAGTGTGCCCTCCAGACGCACGGAAGAGGGAAATGCACACGTCTTCTCACACACACATGTGTCCCAGGCAGTCACTACGGGTGCTGATGCTGCAGGGAGCACGGCATGGCGTCCTTGAGCACACGTGAGAGACACACACATCCCTGCACACGTGTACTGTGTGCACGTGTACTAAGTGTGTGTGCATGTACTAAGTGTGCACACGTGTACTAAGTGTGTGTGCGTGTGTGGCACGCGGCTGGAGTTTCTGGGTCGCGGTGGGTAGGCACAGAATTCCACGTGGGATTCTACACAGCATGAGGGTGCCATGCTGACCCCGCTCCCCGCCCAGCGGTGCCTCGTGCCTGCTGCCCGCCGCCTTGCCCGGTCCTGGTGCCGGCAGGCCAGCCGGTAGCCCTCCGCGGCTGCAGGCCCACGGGCTACCAGCAGGCGCCTCCGCTGTGCTGCCCTCCCTCTGGAGCAGCCAAGCGCCTCCTTCCGGCACAGCGGGTGCGTGGGCCTCTGCTGACCGCCCTGCTCTCACCCGAGTCCGCCGTCCGTTCCCCGGGCACGACAAGGAACGTCTCCCGCGCCTCGGCTCGCCTCGTCGGTCCTCTGCGGCATCTTCACTGAGTGGAAGCTTTTAAGGGAGCCGAACGAGCCCACACCCCCTTCACGGTTTAGGCTCCCATGTCTGGTTTGGCAAGAGTTCTCTCGGACTCCATGACGAGTCTCACTGCCTCTGATACCCGGGCTGCTCAGAGGAGGCAGCATTTCCATGGAAACCGGCAGCATCTAGGTTCTTGTGAGGAGAGGCTGGCGAAGCAGGTAACGCCCACGATGGCAGAGCATGGCCGTCCTCGGGCTGGAGGCCAGCGTGGCCAGAGAGTCTGTGGTGAGGGGGGCGACCAGAGAGCGGGAGGCAGGGCCGGGCTGAGAGGGAAGGGGCGTAAGGCTGCTTTTTCCCACGCCAGGGACGTATCTGTGGGCAGGGCACAGGCACCCGGTGCCACTTCATCCACGCGGATTCCATCACTCCCTCCATGTGGTTCCCCGTCGTTCACGTGAAGGCCACGCTCCCATCTCTCCAGGGGTCTGTTCTGTGGGCTCTCGACTCCTCTCATCAGTCTATTTCTAACAGCACTTTTTCCTAGCTTAGCTTTATAATAAGTCTTCATATTCAGTAGTAGAGATAAATGCCCCGTTTTGCTTTTCTTCACAACTGCTTTTGTTATTTTTGGCCCTCTGTACTTCCAAGTGAAACTCCCCACCAGTTGCCAAATTACACCCAGACATCCTGCGGGGGTGCAGATCACACACAGCCTGCCCTGGGGACAGCGGACGTCTTCACGGCACTTGGTCTTCCTTCCCGTGAACGCGACACGCCTTGAGCCACACTCAGGTCTGGTTCACAGGGGGTTAAAGCAGAGCACCGCTCTAAGAGGGTCTATAACGTCAGGCCAGCCTTGCACTCCTGGCCCCAGGCTGGCTTGATCACGACACACGTGCTCACACTCGTTGAGTTCTGGCGGCTGGACTGCGTCCAGGGCCTTCACCTGTTCCCGGCCTGGTCCTCATCCTCGCCACCTGGTGACTTCGCTGAGCCGAGTCTGTGACGGCCCACCTGTGAGTCAGAGCAAGATTTCCCTGGACGCTCGGCATCCCCGCAGCGTGGTCACCTGACCCCGCAGGATGCCACTCTCAGCCCCCCCGGGGGCCCCGCTCCGACTCCACGGGCAGCCGCACAGGCTCCAGGCTCCGTCTCCCAGCTGCAGGCTCCAGTGTGGTGCCCCTGGGGGTCAGCCTCGGGCGTGGGACACACAGTTCCCATGCGCACGTCCCATGGCGGCCAGCCTCCTGGACTCGGGGCCCTGTGGCATCGCCCCCCTCTCCTGCTGGAACGCTGTCCTCCCTGGATGGGGCGTGCCCACCACCACGCCCTCCCCAAACGGCCCCTCCCCGAGTGACCACCGCTCACGGCACTGCAGACCCTCAGTCCCCGGCCCCGGGGGGCCCACCTCCTGCGCTGCTGCAGTCCCTGCACTCTAGCCCCTGTCCCCCCAGCTGCTGCGGGGCCGCCAGAAGCCTGGCCTTGTCCCCCACTCTCCGGTCACCCCCATACCACAGCCCCCCGACTCACAGAGCTCTGGCCACACTGGCCTCCGGCCCGAGGATGGCCAAGCTCTGCCACCACGGGCATTCCTGTTCTGCCACCTTCCTCTCACATGAGCCCTGATGCTGCACGTTCCCATGGAAACGCTGCCTCCTCTGAGCAGCCCTCCCGGACTTCAGCCCCTGCACAGCCTCGCCCTTCTGCGGTGCTGCCCACTCTGGCTGTGTGCGTATTTCCTTCTCTATCAGGAGGGGAGGCAGCTCCCTGAGGGGCCTGGTCACCTGAGTCCCCAGCACAAGGCCTGGCATTCGGCAGGAACCACTGGACAGTGAGACAGAGACATGCCCCCACCTCGCCAGGAGACGGGTCCACGGCTTGGAGCCAACGCGCCACAGGCCTCAGAGGACAAGCCAGCCCCGGCCTCACAGCAGTGCCTAGAAGCCAAGCTCGACGCACGGGTCACATGCCTTTACCAACAAGGGGAACGACCCTGTCTCTCACAAGGGGAAGCCCCCAGACTCCTGGTTTTAAAACAATTTAACAGATTGAGTAATAAATCAAAGCAAAGTTACTGCAACATTCATTAGATTATAAACAATAATAAATGAAACCAGGCTTCTGCTGCAATCAATGCGGAGCTTCACTGATCTTCTCCAGCATAATGAACTCGCGGATGGCCAGCCTAATTGGATGGGGCGGCTTGACTGCCCACGCTGGCCTGCATCACCGGAGGGCGGCCTGCAGGAGAGACTGCACACAGGTGTCACCGTCTCAGGCGCCCAGCCCCGCAGAGGTGGTCTGTGACCCTCGCAAACGAGAACTGACTTGTTCACAAAGTACCGACTCTCCAGGTCAGCCCCTGGGCTGCACTTGGAGTGACGGTCAGGCTCCCGCTGACCTCTGTGCCCCGCTCCCCGCGGCCCGCCCACGCCAGGGACGCGTGTAATTTCATTTTGTCTCCTGCCCAACGGCCAGCATCGGAAGTTAATCAAATTGGCTGTCCATTGTATTCATCTACGTACAAAGCTAATGATATTCCACTGCTGAATTAAAAAGCATTTTATAAAGCATGCACCGTGCGCTGAACCCTTTCACAGCCCGCCCCGCTGTCCCCTCAGCATCCATGCCCCCGGCAGGCCCTGCGAGGTTAATGCGCCGTTGACATGTCTGATCACCAAGGCAAGGAGGCCGCCACGTCAGCAGGCCCTGCAGACACGGGCCACGGAGAGGGCGCGTCACCGGGTCCCGAGCCGCCTGGGCAAGGCCCCCTCAGGCCAGGATGGCCCTGTCAGGGCACCCGCCCTGCAAACCACCAGGGCGACCTCGGGCAGCGAGGAGTCCGGCCTGAGAGCCTGCGGACGGGGTGAGGCCTGGGACGGTGACCAGGACTCTGGATGGAAGGCCAGCTTCTGAGCTGGGGCACTGACCCCGGGACATCCTGAGAGCAGACGGGGCCTGGGCGATGAGCCCAGCGTTCCTGCCAGCAGCTGGAAGTGGACATCGCTGTGGCCTGAGGTGGGGACAGCTCAGAGGGCAGGCGTCCAGCTTCAGACGAGCTGAGGCTGAAATGGCCCCAAGACGCCTCACAGGGGCGGCAGGCCCGGAGTCCAGGACAGAGGTCTGGCCCCGATGTGAACACAGTGGTCGCCGTGTGCAAAGTCCTCAACAAAGGTGCTGCGCTCCCGGGAGAACCAGAGCCAGGGTGAAGGGCAGGGGTAGGTGAGGGCCCAGGGTGCAGGGGTGACAGGCAGCCCTTAGGGACACGCACAGGTCAGCGGGGGTCAGGCACGGTGGGGAAGAGGCAGGGCGGGGCAGGAGGTGTCCTCGAGCCGAGTCTCCAGGGCGCAGGGACACTGAGGGCTTGGGAAGGGGTGCTGACACTGAGCCTAGCTGGGGGCAGGGGCGACGTACAGGAAGTTCCAGCTCGAGGGGCTCCTCGCAGCCTGTGGCCCAGGCCAGGGCCTCGGGACTCCCCAGACTCACGCGGCACCCGGGGAACACTTCAGCCGTCCCGTCCACGGCCCAGCCCGCTCCCCGCAGAATCACTCATTCTGCTCAGCACAGTATCTTGGACCTTCCCTTTCAGAAGGGAAAGGTTCCTGCCTCCGCCTGACTTAGCAGGTTCCAGCCCGCCTGGCCGCGGATGGGAAAGAAAATCTGTCCACGAGACAGAATTCCCTCCCAGCGACGGAGCACTGCAGACCCGGAGCCCCTCCGCGAGCACCCCCAGACCCCCTTCAACTCTCCACCACCATCTCATCCTCTTGAGATGAGAGTCCTTTGCCAGTATGAATGCTCTTCTCAGTATTGCAAACAGAAAGCTTCGATAATAAGCAAAGGAAAACATCAGACTCCACATGACTAGTCTTTTTTATGAGATCTGCTGTTGTCTTCCCCATGTCTAAATGATCAGCAAAGCAAATCGATAAACTTTTATGCCAATTAAATGACGAAGAGTGTTTGCATCGTAATTAAGGCAGCTCTGACTTCATCTTTCGTCTTCTGAAAATCATTAGCTCTTCAATTACAATTTCATTCTTAATGAGTGTTCTGGAGAAAGCGCATCCCAGACAGAGGACAGTTAAGTGAAAACGCACCTCAAGGGCCACCCAAACTGGGAGACGCTGTTTACAAGATGCCTGCGCTGTGGAGACACCTGCCGCAGTAAACGCGAGGAGGATTTAACCGATTCTCAAACGCCACCTCCACTGGGAAACTGCCATCTACTTCTGCTTCAAATAACTTAACGCCGCCCCCATTCCACGGAGATGCTAACACGGCAGCACCTGCAGAGGGCCCGGCTCACGGCCCCGGCCCCTCAGCCCTCCTCGCCCGGGCCGTCGGGGGGGCACCGCCATCCCCTACTGCTGGAGGGTCTCGCGCCTCCGTGGACACCGCAGGCCGTCTCCCCGCTGCTGGGCCCCGCCACGCCTGCCCTCCCCCGGCCTGCGCTCCCTGCCCCATGCTTCCCGCCGGCAGTGTCCGCTTCCTTCTGGCGGTCGCTCCCTCCCGCCAGGAGAACGTCCTCCAGGATGCGTCCCCTTGGACCGGCCCGCTGCAGCCGACTCCTTTCCGGCTGGTTTCGCCCTCCATCCTGGACGCGGGACTCTCCCTCGAGGCGTGGCCGCGGCCGGGGGGATGGCCCTCAGCATCGCGGTCACCACTGTCCCTCTCGGGACCTGTCTTCCCCACGGCCGCTTTCAAAGGGGCCCCCTGGTCCAGGGTTCTGTTCAGTTTTGCTGTGACCTCTCTGGGCGCTGATTTTATCTCCTGAATTTGTGTATTTGTCCCTCGTCTGTTGGTAAACTGTCACTGTTTTCTCTTCAGAGTGGCGTCCCCTCGGCCACGTCGGCGGGACCACAAGGCGAGCGCTCGCCTCTGCCCCACGCCCGCGTCCTTCCAGACGCTCTCACGCTGTCTGCGGGCCGCCCGCAGCCCGCGGGCCGCCCGCAGCCCGCGCTCCGCCTGCAGCCGTGTCTTCCGCTCTGGGGGCTCCAGCCTCGAGACTGCGGGCGCGTGCAGCGGCTCTCCCTGGTTGGGGTGCTTGATCCAACCGGCCCTCGGAGGTCTGTGAGGGGCCGCGCCCGCGTCAGGAGAGCTCACGAGGCCCTCGGCGCGCCTCCGGGGCTCAGGGCGCCTCCAGCTCCCAACGCCTGCTCCGCCTTCCGCAGCCGGGGCCGACCTGACCCGACTGTACCCTGGCACACCGGGCTCAGGCCCGGCTTCCTCCCCGGCCGTCTTCTGGGCCGAGCAGCACAGGGGGCTCCGACCGGTTCCGGAGCAGAAGCCCGAGCTCACCTCCTGCGCCAGCTCTTCCTGTTTGGGGAGGTGGTCGCGGGGGCTGCCTCCCCCGGCCCGGGCGGAGCTAGATCAGTGGACCTCCAGCCAGATGAGAGGTTAGAGGCACCCCACGACCCGTCACCGCCCGGGGCCCCGCCAGGGTGGGGGACAGGCCTCACACGTTACAACGTGGTGCAGCGGGCGGAGGCGCTCGGCCAGGACAGGAGCCCGCCGCTCGCAGGGAAGCCTGGCCGCCCACCTGTGTGCACGGTGCTCACAGGAGCTCCGCCCCCCGCCGGCCCCACCCAGACAGAGGCGGAGGCGGGGGCGCCCACGCACGCCACGCCCACATCATGGGGCGGGGCCACATGACAGACACGCCCCTCCTCCCTGCCCCCTTCTCGGGCCAGACCACAAGGGCCCCCGACCGACACGGGTGGGACCGAGGCCCAGGGAGGCGGTGCTGCCCACCCCCGGGCGCCGGGGCCCTGGCCATACTCAGCTCCGTGTCCTTTGGGAGGGCAGTAACAGAAGCCGTGTTTTCCTAGCACCCGGGGGAGACGAGGTCAGGAGCGTCTTTCCAGGAAAGAGGAAACAGCGGCCTGTGTTTGCCGATGGGGAAGGCCAGTGGCGCTGGTGGGGGGCTCTGATGGTCCCTGCTGGGAGGCCGGGGGGACGCCAAGTCCCAGCCACGAGCCTGATGCCCGGGGCAGTCTGGGACAGGCAGACGCGGCCCAGGAATGCCCTTTCCTCAGAGACCAGGACCTACGTGTCCTGCTGCCACTGGTCAGAGCTGCCCCCCAGTGGCAGAACCACGTGGGGAAGGGTCCAGGTGTGGTGGGGGGCGATGCCGGTGGGAGGGGACACGGGGCCCAGGGGCCGAAGGCAGGTCGGGGAGGGGCAGCTCCAGGCCTCGGTGGCGAGAGAAGGCGTCCTGGGGTGGGGGGTGAGGGGTGCTGTGAGCCTGGGTTTGCTGGGTGGTCTGGAGGGTCAGGGGGCTTAGGTGCTGGAGAGACTGCAGGGAGGGTGGGAGGGGCTGCTGGGGGCTGTGAGGGCCGCCTGTGCGCAGGCAACACTGAACACTCCAGGAGTCACGAGGGCGGGGTGCAGCCTGCAGACCCCACCCCCCGCCGTGGGAAGACACGTGGAATGTGAACAGGCACCCGGGACTCACAGCTAAGACCCCAGCACTGCGAGCCTGCCACCCCCAAGCCAAGGCGCCACCGAGTGCAGCACGCGGCCCCGCCTCAGCCGGGGAGCCCCGCCCCCTCGCCCCGCCCCACCAGAGGCCGGCGACCCCGAAGCCAGTGGGCGGGCCGCCCCCCACTCCTGAAGCCAGCGGGCGGGCTGCCCCCTACTCTTGAAGCCAGCGGGCGGCCGGAGCATGGCCACCCGTCCCAGGAGTGTCCTTGGGCGGCGTCCTGTCGAGAATGCGCCTGGGTCGCTAGCCTGTCCTACCCTGGAAGGATGCACTGGCAGGTCTGAACGCGTGGGGCTCAGGACGCGTGTGACTCTCCTGGTGGGCGAGTGGCTAAGACGCTGTGCTCCCTGCGCAGGGGCCTGGCTCCATCTCCGGTCAGGGGTCTGGACCCCCACACCGCAGCACAGACCAAAGGTCCTACCTGGTGCAACCAGGACCCAGCGCAGCCAAAAGAACTAAACACCCAGGAAGAACAACATGCGTGTGTCCCCTCTCTTATCATCTGCCTGTGTGGCCACGGAGGGCCTCAGGTTGGGCCTCCAGACTGCCCACCAGGTCTGGTCACTAGTGTCTCTGGGCCTTTCTGTCCCCAGGCCCCCAGGCTTGAAGAGTGGGATTGTGGGAGGACTTTCCAAACAACCCTGGCAAACAGCAGGTGCTCAATGGAGGCAGCAGAGCTGGTGACGCCTCAGCACAGCCGTTTCTGCCAAAAGCACACAGCTCAGCCCAGTGAGTGCTGCCATCCACGGGTAAGGACACTCGAGCCTAGCAGGAACAAGTGAGCCGGAAAGCGAGCCTTGAGGTCACCCTGAGGAGGGACGCCCCGTGGAATCAGAGCCCACCCGCTGTGGGAGCCGCGTCTGTCCCCCTGCCCCCATCACGCTCTGATTAACCCTGCTGTATAACAGCGCCGGGAATTCCATTTTTCCCTGTTGAGCCATACAATCAATCATGCTGAGTTTTTATTACGTAACCTCCTCAGAGGGAAACGGTCGGAGGTGAAGCTGTTTGAAGTGCTCTGACGTGAGCGGGAGGAGTCTGTCCACGTGCTCCCCCTGGAAGGGGCGGTCTCAGCTCCATTTACACATCGTCTCCCCAGGCAGTGCCTGGACGGGCGGTGGGGGCCGCTCTGACTGCAGGAGAGCTTGGGAGATGAACCCGAAGGAGGCAATGGGCTGTGACTTCCCACGAAACATGCGAGACCCCCAGGTCCTCTCATCTAAAAGGCGCCAGTGACACCCACCCGGCCCAACCTCCCGCTGTCGGTCACCGCACGGCCTGGACACGAGAGCGCCCCCAAAACCTGGGGCTTCTGCGGGCTGGCACTGGACACACGCGAGCATAACAGACACAAAAGTTACACCTGAAAGATCTCCGCTCCAACTTCTGGTCGATGCGCTCAGCCAGAAGGTCAGAGCGCGGAATTTGCTGGATAAATAAATGTTGGTGGGGCGGATGAATCACCGGAGAATTGGTGCATGGCAGTGAATGAATAACCTGCAAATGCCGCCCAAACCCCATTATTTCCGCTTCTCCCGCAGCCTGAGATTCATGTCCCCGCATGCCGCCAGTTCATTACCAACCAGCATCATCCCTCTTCTGCACTCGCTGGGCAGTGCGCGGCCCCTGGAGGGCCCTTTACTGCTTAATTCCCCATCATCCGCTCCACTGAACAGCTTAATCTCTGCTTGTATGATCAATACTATATCAGTGTAAATTAAAATGACAATTTTAAAGTAATTAAGCCTGTTAATGCTCGATTCAAATGCCATTATTTGCACAAGGGATCGAGGAGAAATCACACGGTGTCCGGGGTGACAGGGAGATGTCTGGGCCGGGGCCGGCCGCTGTGCGGGGCCACCGGGGCTTCAGCAAAGCGGATTAACTCTGCCGCGCCCTGCCAGGCTACCTAGCCGATTTCTGAAGAGGATAACGCAATTTGATAAATCTAATTCCAGCGACAAACTCAATTATTGTGATAACAGATGAAACCTGGGAGGAGGCTCTGTACCCAGCCCACAGTTTAGAAAATACACTTAACTCCGGAACGAGGTACAACAGTTTTGATTTGATTGGATTTGTTCTCTCTTCGGAAAACCCTTTAGGTAATTTCAGTGGTTGGAAGAAGGGCCTGCGTTTATTGAATAGCGGGGCTCTGAGCCCAGTGGGGCCGCAGCCCTGTGCTCGGAACACCGCACTTATACAGCACAATCAGATCACGCATTCCCAGGTCCTGGGGGCTAACACAGAAGCCTTGGCCTTGCCCGATCCCGGCTGGTCTGGGCCCAGCTCGGACAGCTGTGTCCAGCCTTTGTTTTCCTGACTGGTGCAGGGAGTGAGGGGGTTTATATAAAGAAAATTAGACAAACAGAAAGCAGCTCAGCTTTACCCGCCCGCGACCCAGGGCGCTGGGCACACAGCACAGCCGGCCCGGCTGACTGAGTCTCCTGTGCAGGCACTTCTGCACTTGGGCCACTTATGGGGGGTGGTGCACATGGGGGGCACTGGCCCGAGTCCCGGGGGGCGCCGCTCCAAGGGGACACCGGCCGGCCCTGGGCCCCGTTCATCAGATCAGCACTAAGAATTGACAACCAAGCATTAATATCAAGATGAAGAGCGAACTGTAGCCGTTTCTGCCTGAAAGCCTGGTAAACCGTGCAGCCGGCCTTCCAAGGCTCTGTCCAGAATGTGGCCCCGGGGAGCAGGAGGGGCCTGGCCACCCGGGGCCAGGACCACCAGCTCTGACCCTGGTTTGCGGGTCGTCGGAGCCTCACGCCCGCTGCAGAGGAGGGCCCGTTAGGACCCCTGTACCTGGCGAGCCCACACCGTTCCCCTCTGGCCGACGGCGCTGGCACACACAGGACGTGGCATAATGTGGACGGGTGAGCCCCACAGACACAAATCCAGAATGGATGTGAAGGCCACGTCCCCCGCCCGCTGAGTTAAAACCCACGGGCACCACAGAGCCCGGCCTTCATGGCACCCCGCACCTGCCTTCCTATGGGAGCGGGCTCTGAAGCCCAAGGGCCCCACAGCTCCCAGCGTCTCCCGGGAGCTCCCAGCATCTCCCGGGAGCTCCCCAGCGGCCAGCGTTGGAGGAGGTGTCCGCTCGGGCTGGGGGCTCCTAGAGGTCCCCGGGAGCGTTTGGAGGAGCGGGGGAGCGGGGGAGCTGGGGGCTGGGGGGCGGGGGCGGGGGGAACACGCCACTCAGGCCGGTTGAGAGGGCAGTGAGGTACACACCGGTGGACAAGCCCACTCTGCTCCGCTTCACTGATTTCCTGTCAGAAAATGCTAACAAGCACGGGAGTCCTTAAGAGCTTTACAATCTTTCAGTTGTTCACCGGGACGTTCCGGGGCTGCATTTGTTTCCAGGCGCTGGTGACACGCACTCAATCACACCCGTCTGCGGCTCTGACCGATCACCGCTCGGCCCGCGCTGCCCCGCAACCCGGCCAGGCCCGGCTCCCACCCGCAGAGCGCGCCAAGGGCGCCGGAGGGGCCTGCAGGGTGGGGGAGGCAGAGACAGGCCACCGCCACCGCCAGCGATCAGGATCGGGGTGAAGGCAGGGGCCCCTCACCGAGCCCCTTGCACACTGGCCCCTCACCAGGTGCCACGGTGGGGGGCCGCCTGGGGATGCACCGCGGGGGTGGGGGTGGACGCGTGGCGGGCGGGCGGGGGTGGGGCGAGATCCGGCGGTGGGGATGGCGGCAGCTGCCCGTTGCCATGGGGACCCCTCCTGGCACCACGGGGCTGCCAGGTCCCCCACTGCAGACCACGGCTCCACTGCAGATGATGATCAAATGGGCTGACTCCACGCCGGACGACCGCGTCCACCCGCGCGAGGTCGGGAGAAGACGCGCAGCGAAGTGAACACTATTTGGCCGGGTTGGAGCAGTGCTACACCCAAGACCCAGACAGCCCTACTTCACCTAGAGAACGACCTCTTTCCTCAGAGGGCTGCGCAGCGCGCAGAGTTACGCGCACTCTGCTGTTACTTCCTGAGGCGCGCTGTTTCCTTGACCGTGAGACGCACACAGCACTTTGCGTGGCTTTTACGTGGAGTCAGCTGGTGATGGAAATATTCTTGTTCAGTTAAGTTAAAGTTTGACTGCCTCTCAGCCATCAGCCACGTGACTGCTCACAGCGCTATGGACAGACAACTGATGTTCACCAAACTGTGGACGCAGCGTGTACAGAGTGACGTGCGGAGGCCACCAGCGGCGGCCTCACGCTGACACCGCCGCGCTCCCCCGTCTCAGCAGCTCTTCCCCTGCCACTGCCGGCGGTGCTTAGCTGGCCCCATAGCTGGTCCAGACTTGCTGGCAGACGCTTGCGTGGCCCGAAGCCTGGGGGTGAAGCTGCCACAAACACGTGTGTCCAGCCCCGTGTGGACATGCGCCTGCATTTTTCCCCGGTGGGCGCCTGGTGGTGGGCCGGTGAGGTCTCACGGTTGCTGAGCTTTTAACTGTTCAGGCGCCTCCCCGCGCGCCCTCCCCGCAGCGCACACCCTCCCCTCCCCGCCGCCCTCCCCAGCGACATCTGACTGGTCTGGCTCCTCCCCCTGCCGCCAGCGCTGGACATGGTTGGTCTTTTCACTGTGAAGGGACTGGACACTTGTGATCCTTCGTGAACAGCGTGCTCATCACTCCCTTCGCCCCACTGAGGAGCGGTGCTGAGTGTATGCTCACGTGCCATTCTTGTACTTGTCTGGTGAAGAGTCTGTTCAGACCTTTCAGAAAGTCAGTTGTCTGGTTAGTACTGGTTTGTAATAGATGTTTACATGTAGCACTCGAGATAAATTCCTTAATCACAGATTTCTGCAAATATTTTCTCTTGGCTATAAACTATATTTTTGTATCTTTTGAAAAACAAATGCTTTTCATTTTGATGAAGCGTAATAGCTAAATTTTTCTTTAGTAATACTTTTTGCTTTTTGTGTCATATTTAAGGAATCTTTGCCAAAGCCAAAGGCCTGGAGAATTCCATGGGGTCACGAAGAGTTGGACATGACTGAGCAACTCTCACTTACCAAAGGCAAAGTCACTAAGATTTCCTCCTGTGTGTCCCTACAGACGTTTTACAGTTTCAGAGTTAAATTCTCACAAGTTTCGAAGCGAGGGTCGAGGCTCCCTTGTACATAGCCATTTCTTACAGCACCATTTAGGGAAAGGTCTTCCCCACTGAGCTACCCCAATACCTTCATCAAAAACCAGTGGGGGCTCTGCTTCCAGATTCTCACTCTGGTCCTCGATCTATCCCTCTGGTTTCACAGCAAGACTGCACTGTCCTGAGCTCTGCAGATCTACGACAAACCTCGACCAGGCAGTGTGATTGCTCAGTCTCGGCTCATTTTCAAAGTTGTTTTGGCTATTCTAGGTTCTGAACATTTCCATATAAATTCTGGAACCAGTTTGTTAACTTTTTATAAGAAAAAGAGGCTGCCCTGATCTTAACTGGTGCTGCACTGAATCTTTACACAGATCTAGGGAGAAATGAAATCTCAACAGCACTGAGCCTTTCCATCCATGAACAGGGTATATTTGTTTGTCCCATCTTCTTTAGCTTCTGAGCAGTATGTTGTAGTGACTCTCTCTTTGGCCAAAGGTAAATGTTTCATGTTTTGATGCTACTATAAACGGCAAGATCATTTAAATTTCATTTTCCACCTAAGTCATTTACAAATTGACAGCTTACAAGCTGTAACTACCTGACCAGATTTTAAATACTTTAGCAAATCAGAAGTAGTGGCCCACTTTGATTTTACTTTCTTAGCAAATCGAAAGTGACTATTCACGAAAGCACTTCATTTTGTATTGTTTTTCCCTGAAGAAGACATTGTTCCCATTACATACATTCAATGCAGTCAGTTCAGTAAAGTTGATCTCAAACCTCAGACAATTTGCCCTTGGCTCTGGACTGTGTTCCAGAGCTACAGCACAGAGGGGCCGACACACGCGTGGAGGAGCCGCGCGGCAGCTGGGGCACAGTGCGTGCGGCGGGGCAGGTGGCAGTGGTCGTGAGCTGTGGACTGGCCCACACCCTGGCCGCCTCATCCCGGAGGCTTGGCCTGCACCGCCTTCACCTCCTGGGTTCAGCCCATTTCTCCATCGTGTTTGCCAGGGGACATCCCTGGGTGGCACGGGCTGAGAGAGAAGACGGCACAGAGGGAGAAAATAAAGTCAAAGTGGGCCACTGCTTCCGGCCCACGCTGTGCACTGACCTCAACCAGAACTTCAAAGCCTGGTCTGATATGCCTTTCACATTCCACACAACCCATCTGTCCCTCTCTGCCCTTCTGGCGACCTCACCTCTTTCCCAAAACTGTTCAAATTCACATTCACATGCAAATCCCTTTCCTGATGCTGAGGAATCTCCCTGACCCCAGCCTCCTCCCTGCTGCAGTCTCTTACAATCAGCCTGTGCTCAGAGAGCCGGACGACCTCCCTGCCGCCGCCGCCGCCGCCGCCGCCTGTGCCGCCGCCTCAGGCCTTCTCCGTGCACCAAGGCACAGAGACCCACGTGCTGCCTCCACTGCTCACCGCTGCCTTCCCGAGCCAACACGCAGCCCCACCGGCCACCACATCCCACCGCTGCCTCCACGCCCAGCCCCGTGCGCCAGGGCCCTGCCACCACTGCGTGTCTTCTCTGAAGTCACCGTCAAGGGAGGGAGTCTCTTCCCGCTTTTTTATCTTGTCTGAAAAGTTACAGTTCTGCACGGCTTATTATGGAAAAACAGCAGTGCCCTGATAATTCAGAAAACGAAGATCATGGCATCCGGTCCCATCACTTCGTGGCAAATAGATGGGGAAACAGTGGCCGACTTCATTTTTCTGGGCTCCAAAATTACTGCAGATGGTGATTGCAGCCGTAAAATTAAAAGACGCTTATTCCTTGGAAGGAAAGTTATGACCAACCTAGACAACATATTAGAAAGCAGAGACATTACTTTGCCAACAAACGTCCGTCTAGTCAAGGCTATGGTTTTTCCAGTGATCATGTATGGATGTGAGAGTTGGACTGTGAAGAAAGCTGAGCGCCGAAGAATTGATGCTTTTGAACTGTGGTGTTAGAGAAGACTCTTGAGAGTCCCTTGGACTGCAAGGAGATCCAACCAGTCCATCCTAAAGGATATCAGTCCTGGGCGTTCATTGGAAGGACTGATGCTGAAGCTGAAGCTCCAGTACTTTGGCCACCTCATGCAAAGAGTTGACTCATTGGAAAAGACCCTGATGCTGGGAAAGATTGAGGGCAGGAGGAGAAGGGGACGACAGAGGATGAGATGGTTGGATGGCATCACCGACTCGATGGACAGGCGTTTGGGTGGACTCTGGGAGTTGGTGATGGACAGGGAGGCCTGGCGTGCTGCGGTTCATGGGGTCGCAGAGAGTCGGACACGACGGAGCGACTGAGCTGAGCTGAAAATTTCACTGTTCTACTCCCCAGAGGCCATTACTTTCTTTTAACTGTTTTCCTTTGGTATTTACCTCCATACTGCTAAAGCTTACAAGGCTGCTTCTTGATTTCCTGGTCTTCAATATTAACTATTGTTTTCTCTGTTGTGGAAAATGAGAGTTTAATCCCTTTCTACCACCTTCCTTCACTCACATGCCTGACACACAGACACACACACACACAATCCCTAGCCCCATCCTCGGGATAAAAACACATTTTTATTTAAGCTGATAATCAGTCTTCACATCAGTACAGCTTTAGAATGCTCTTCACAACAGAACCACGTACGACCCTGCAACCGCTTTCCCCTCTTGATGAGCTCTTTGTTTTCCTGGAGTTCATTGCTGCCTCCGTCTTTGTTAATTGAGATCTTTAAGGCGCATTTATCGCGCTTCATTCACACACAGTCTAAACCTCATCTCAGTGTTTCTGCACATCACTCTCACCTTCCTGGAGACTCTCAGAAACTCAGCCAGCTGACTACTCCTGCGGGGTACCTGGTTCTCCCCCGGGAGCTCCTTCACCACTGACCTGGGGGCTCCTTTGAGAGCAGAGAGGCAGGCCTGGCACAGGGGGGCACACATCAGTGTCTGCAGAGCTGAAGGCAAGGGCACTCACTCTTCATGCCTAGGTAGCCAGGTATAGCCTCTGCTAAGGGCATGGCAGACACCTGGTCCAGCTGGAGGCACCCACTCCATATCTGGGCCCTGCCCCCACCTCCAGGGAGCTGGCTGCCCAAAACCCTGTGTCCCGGGCTTTCTGGACCTTGGGTGGAGCACCACAGCTTCCTGACCAACACACGAGGGACACACCGTGGAAGCCTGACGCTCCTGAAACACAATTCTCCTTTTTTCCTACCTGCATGATCACAGGCTGCTGGGTGGGATTCTGGATGGGAATTCTGGCATGCCAGAGCTTGAGGTCTGTCTTCTGCCTCTCGGTATGGCCTTGGGAAGTGGGCACTGCCAGGGCCCTGCCCCTGGCCCATTCCTCTCCTCGCTCAAGGTCACCCCCCGTGAGGCCTCCGTGCTGGGTCTTCATACCCTCAGCCCTCCTCAGTCACTGGGGTGGGTTCCCTGGGCAGGACACGGCCTCAGGGCTGGCAGGTTGTCCAGGACCACACGCGCACAGCCAGCAACATACCATCCCCAGTGGAGCCCGTGGCCCATCTCCACGTCTGCCGTGGCCTCGTGCAAACACGACCACCTTCCCCCTTCCCTACCCACTGCCTCACGCCCTCCTGGCCCCACTAAACGTGGCCTCCTCAGAGCAGTCTGGTCTCCACTCCCAACTCCAAGAGGCCTGCGGGTGGCACTGGGCAGTGGACACGTTCACACCCGCTCTTTCAACCTTGTAACCACACAGAGTGCGCTTGCTCCTGGACTCTGCAGGTTCCACCAGGGCACACAGAGAGGCTGTCAGGTCACCTGTAGGCAGGGGTCACGTGCAGCGTGCCTGTACCACGTGCAGGGGTCACGTGCAGCGCGTCTGCACCACGTGCAGGGGTAAAGTGCAGTGTGCAGGGGTCACGTGTGGTGTGCAGGGGTCACGTGCAGTGTGCAGGAGTCACATGCGGTGTGCAGGGGTCACGTGCAGCGTGTCACATGCAGCGTGCAGGGGTCATGTGCAGTGTGCAGGGGTCACGTGCAGCGTGTCACGTGCAGTGTGCAGGGGTCACGTGCAGCGTGTCATGTGCAGTGTGCAGGGGTCACGTGCAGCGTGTCACGTGCAGTGTGCAGGGGTCACGTGCAGCGTGTCTGCACCACGTGCAGGGGTCACGTGCAGCATGTCTGCACCACGTGCAGGGGTCACGTGCAGCGTGTCTGCATCACGTGCAGGGGTCACGTGCAGCGTGCAGGGGTCACGTGCAGCGTGTCACGTGCAGCGTGCAGGGGTCACGTGCGGTGTGCAGGGGTCACGTGCAGCGTGCAGGGGTCACGTGCGGCGTGCAGGGGTCACGTGCAGTGTGCAGGGGTCACGTGCGGCGTGCAGGGGTCACGTGCGGCGTGTCACGTGCAGGGGTCACGTGCAGCGTGTCTGTGTCACGTGCAGGCTGAGTGTCATGTGCGTGCGCCTGTGGTCACTAGAGTGTGCAAGCTCCAGAGGGCCGAGTGTGAGCGTCACGGGTGGCCTGCGGCCTGTGTCTCTGCATCCGTGGCACCCACAGCAGGCCCAGCACACAGAGCACAACATGCATGTCCTGTGGCCACACGGATGGCTTCACGGCACCTTGGTGCCTGGGACGCTGGACCACACCCCTGCTGGTAACAGCTGGCCCTGCTCTCGGGAGGCGGTACCTGTGGCCTAGGCTCCATACCTGCCAGGTGTGAGTGGGGCCTGGGCTGCAGCAGCCAGTGTGGGCCCTTCTGCAGCTGCCCAGGGAAGTCCTCTGATCTTTGGTGGGAAATGGAGGACAGCAACCCAGAGCTTCTCCTTGCAGCCTGCAAGCCTCCCGGGCACACCTTATGGGCACACCAGCCTCTGAGACACGCATTCTCTTCTGAAACCTGGCTTCTCAGGGGAGGTGGTGCCCAAGGCGAGGGGTGGGTACTGGTGATCCAGGAAAGGGCATCAGCTAAAATACATGACCCAGGACTGGACACTCAGGGGTGGGTGGAACTCAAGACGAGCACCCTGCTGAGGAGGGGTCGTCGCAGCCCCCCGGGAGCCGGCCTCATGTCCGGGGTGGCCGGGCTCTGTCTGCCTCCCACCCAAACCCCAGCAGGCCACCGTCGCACCAGGGCCCTGCCCCTCCCATGTGGGTACAGCGGCCGCTGCTGCGTCCCCCTCACTCCACAGCCTCCAAACCAGGAAGGACAAAAGCAGCTCCTCTCTCCCAGTAAGTCTGTGAGGGCCCCACGGGCTCCAGCCTCTGTCACGGGGCCGCTGACAGCCTGGTGCCCCAGCCAGTGGCCCTCCTGCCCCCTGGCCAGCATGCCCTTCTGGGAATGTCCGCCCGTCCTCCCAACTTGCCCTGGCCCAGGCAGGGCAGGACCCTGAGCACTCAGGCCAGGCTCTGAAGTGGCCTGTCGGTCGGGGTTCAAGTCCAGGTGAGGCAGAGACGTCCCCGCTGGCCTCCTCCATCCACTCGGCACCCGTGGGCCAGTGAGGGAGCCGGGAGGCGCCTTCCTGGAGGACCTGAGCGACAGACACAGCCCCGCACACGTGGTTCCCATGTCTCAGCAGCATCACCAACACCGCGGCACAGCCCAAGGACCTCTGGTCACTGCTCCTCACGGCATGGGGAGGCGCGAGGGGCACTCTGGGCACTGAGGGCCACGTGGTGGCCTCAAGAACAGAGCGCGGGGTGGGCCTGCACCAGCCCCCCAGAGCCGCCCCCCTCTCCCTGCCCCCGCCCCAGTCCAGCCCAGGGAGCTCCCCTGCTTGGCGGCGTCCCGTCCCGGGCTCCAAACGGAAACGGCTGCTGGCTCTCAGGGCAGCCACACACGCCGCCGGCCAGGTGCCCTGTTGTAAGTCCCAGGTCTTCTCAGGCGCGGTCTCACCCCACAACGGCCACGCAGAAGGCGCCACACAACACCTCCTGTCCGTCCCGGGTGGCCCCCATCCTCCCACCTTCTGGCCAAGCCTGGGGTCCGGGCCACGACGCGCCCAAGCTTTGGGGCCTCCGCAGGGGAGCTCCACCGGGGAGCACGGCATCGCAGACGTGCGCGCAGTCGCAGGAGGCTCTCTGACCCCTGCGTCACCCCCGTGCACAAGGGGATCCTCAGAGGCCGGGGAGGGCTCAGCCCCACCACGAGCCCATGGCCAGGACACACGCAGCTCTGCGGGACACCAGCTGGAGGCAAACCAACCCGGAGGCAACTGTCCTCGCTGGCTAGCCCAACGCAGCTTGTCCGCTAGAGGGAAATAAAAAAGTCGAGCCTAAATGCATAAAAAATTATGACGGAAGCACTAAATAAGGCCGGGCCCGCATGCTTATTGAGTCAAAAATCAATCAATCAATGAGGAGTGGATTAGGCGCAGCTTATAAGCCCCAAAGAAATGATTTGCCCAAACACTGGGATTTAACAGTGGAGGACCAGATTCCAACACTTTTAGGAAGTAAATAATGAAAAATCAATTTAAAGAAAAAACAGATCAAGAACCCTGGACTCTGACACACGGACACATTTACTGCCGAGTGCCGTCTCTCGGCTGACCCGAAAACTTCGGAAGGTGTTTATTTACTTCCAGCACCTTCCAGAGATCAATATTTTTAATTTGGACCCAAGTTATTATTTTTCGCATCACAGCAGCGGGGAGCAGAGCAAAGTGCCTCATATTTTAGTGCTAAAAAGATCGATATGACAGTTTCACCTTCCCTCAGCCCTGCCGCCGCTGGGCCGCACATCACCATGTCCCGCGGGGCCGCCCGGCTGCAGGGGGAGCGGCCGCCCCCGCCCCCGAGGCCGGCAGCCGTGATTTAGCTGAGCGCCGAGGGCCCCGCGCCCTCGGAAAACCAATCTTGCTTCCCTCACTTCATCAGGCCTGTCTGGACCCGCGGGCAGGGCAGGAGGCGGGGCCGCAGGGGCTAACACAGACCGTCCTGCATCCGAGAGGCTGGTGCCTTCCTGCCCTTCCTCCGACCAAAGAGCTGCAGCCAGTGCCATCAGTTCTCTGTGAATGTCCCCCAAAGTCTCATCCAGGAGAGCAGACAGGAAGAGGCCACGGAGCAGGGTGACCCGTTGGAAGGAGCTGGCATCAGGCCAGGGGGCGGGGGGCAGGGCAGAAAAGAGGCGGTGCCACCCCACCCCCTCCAGCAGGCGCCCTCCAGGTGCCCTGGGCTGGAGGACGGGCCCAGACCCTACTGGAGGAGACTACGGGCCCAGTGCAGACCCTTGAGGCCTGTGAGCCCCCAGTGAGGAGCAGAAGGAGCCCCCAGACACGGCGCCGAGGGAGGAAGGAGCCAGTTTGTTGGTGACCTGCTGCCCAGGCGTCCTGGGCCCAGGAGCCACCAGAGTGGACACCAGCCACCAGTGGGAGCATGGCAGGATCCCCAGGGCAGGAAGGGACCCCTCGGTGTGAACAGACCCCCCACCCCGGATGTCAGGGCCTGACCCGGGTCTCCTGGTCTGACCACAAGGGAGAAACAGTCAGGCCATACGGGGCTGCTTGCCTGGTGAACAGGGTCGGCAGGTTGCAGACCTCAGCGTCAGCGGGGAGGGAGTGGGCTTCCTGTGGGGACCTGAGACAGCCCTTCTCCCGACGTCCACAGCCTCCCCCTGCCGACAGGGCCCAGTCCTGGGAGACCCCCAGAACCGCAAGTCCATGTCTGTGGGACTGGACCTGGCCACACTCTTGCCCACCCACGAAGCCCAGAAGAGTGCCTCTTTCCAGGGTCCAGGCCGGTGGGCATGATGGAAGCTGGTGGGGGGAGCGGGGGCCGGCCAGGCTGCGGGCAGTGCCTCCTCCATCTTCCAGGCGCAGCCGCGCAGCCCGGGCACTCAGGAGGCAGGTGCCAGCAGGCTGACCTGTCTGTCCAGATGGAACCCACTTCTAGAGCTTTGAGGGGAAGTCAGAACCTCCGTGCTCTAGGGCAACGCTGCGTTCGCCAAAGCCAGGCGCAGAGCCCTCAGGAGCCTGGCCTTGGCGCCTGCGCTGGGCGGGACTACCACAAAGCGTCTCCACGGGCCAGGAGGGTCAGCCCCGCCCACCCTGTCTCCCGCATCTGCCAACACCCTGCAGGCGCAGGTGAGGACCAGCCAGGCATGTGGCCACAGGCTTCACCTCACGCCTCGCGGCCCCCACCAGGCTTGTCCCTAGCAGGCGGTGCCAGGGCCCGGCAGCCACCCCAGGAGGGGCTCTGGGAGCAGGGAGCGGGTGGGCAGGGCCTCAGGCCCCCCCAGTCACACTGCAAGGGGCTCCCAGGGTCCCCTGACGGCGTACTTGGTGTGGTGGGGACAGAGCCAGCATCTGAGCCTCATGAGGGATAAAAACTGGGCCATCCTGGCTCTTCCGGACAAACACAAAACCACCAGGGTGTCAGGTGTGGAAGTCGGCCAGGAAACCCAGGGCGCTTTCCACTGCACCACAGAAAACACCGGGGCGAAGCTGTCCAGGGTGGGGTCAGTGGCACAGCCCCCTCCCCACCCAGAGCAGCGCCCTGTCCAGACCCTTGGGCACAGAGATGCCCACGTCCGCTCAGGGAGACCCGGGCGGGGATCAGGGCCAGGGAGGGCAGGCACCTGGGGGGCAGCCCCCTCCTCATGGGATCTTGCCCCACTGCCCATGGCTTCCAGCTCATCCCAGCCCCCACCTCCCCAACTGTGCATGAGCCTTCCATCTCCCCGACTCCAAAGTGGAGGCCCCAGGCTCAGATCCCCTGCACCAGGGAAACCCACCCCACCAGCGGTGCTCGAGGTGCGCAAAGCCCGACCTCTGAGATCGGGCCCTCTGCCCCGGGCCCCGCCCACCTGCTCAGACAGTCCGCCGAGCAGCTGGTAGGTGCTGAAGCAGGCCCAGGCCCGGGCGGCTCAGGGACAGACCTGGTGTTCCCAGACTCTGGATCCAAGGGGCAGACGCAGAGAGCAGAAGGCCGACACAGCCCAGCAAGGTGGCCGCGGCCCGAGGGGTCTAGGGGTCTAGGGGCCTGCAGGCTCCAGCCCCTCCAGCTCACAGCGTGGTCACCCAGGGGCCGGGCCGTCAGCCCGTGAGGGCAGTCAGCGACTTCTCAGGAGCAGGGTGGGGGATGGGAGGCTGGGGCACCTCGGAAGGAGGAGACCTCCCAGGAAACAGGCAGGCAGGGGACTGGCCAGTGGGCAGGGTCAGAGGGAGCGGAGCCGCCCAGGACGGCCAGTGGGGGACAGTCTGTCTCCTCAGGCCCGAGTGGACCACATGAGCCACCTGCTTCAGTGAGCGGCCACTCAGGACGGTCTTCCGGAGCAGACAGAATTTAGCGTTATCAGTTCAAGTCTAAAATCTGCGCTTCCAGCAGCTCCGGCTGGAATGGGAAGTGCTGCTCTGGCGCCACCTCCTGGTGAAGACCAGGACCTGCAGGCCCCTGCTGAGCGGCTGCACCGCACAACCAGAGCCCTGCCCCCCCAGAGCCCAGCGACAGGGCGCAGCTCCCCCAGGGTGCACCACCCCAGAGCTCCCCGCCCCCCAACAAGAGCCCCGCCCCACAGCGCCCCTGCCCCCCAGCCAGAGCCCCGGCCCCCCGAGCGCCCCTGCCCCCCAACCAGAGCCCCCACAGGGCCCAGCTCCCCCAGGCTGCAGACCCCCTCTTAACTGTTGCTGCGGGCTCTGGGGCCCCCACCTCGTGCTCATCATCAGGGGCAGCTGCAGGTTCACCCCCTTTCTGGGAACAGGCTACTATTTTCTGATCCCTATTAATACCTGTGACAGCATTTATGTACAAGATAAATTCATTTCAATTTCCTTTTTCAATTAATGGCCTATTATTTGAACCACACTCAGCTAAAAATATTACTCCAACGCCATTAATCTTGTAAAAATTAAATTTCCCTCCCTCTGACAGGTAGAGGCCAGCAGGCTGGGGCGAGGGGGTGGCCACATGGCTGCTCAGCCCTGCCCAGAACCGCAGGGGTGCAGAGGCCCCTCCGCCAGGACGGCAGAGGGCCCGGCAAAGGTGGCTCCACACACGACCGTGAGGGGGCGGTGGACGGGCACACAGAGCCAGGGCCAGGTAGGCCTTCACCTCAGACCGTTCCTGCCAAACGCACGCCTCCCCTGAGGCAGCATGTCCAGAGCGAGGTCCAGACCGGGGTGTGGAGTCCTGCGGGCACTCCCGCCTGGGAGACACGGCCACGCAGGACCGCGGCTGCAGGCGGCGCCACTGGGAGGGAGCAGGCCACGGCCCGCGGGGTGAGGCAGGCAGGGAGAGAGGCCCCGACACGCCCTGGGCAGGTCCGGCCTCCGGCCTCGTCTCCAGACCCTGTCCGGTCCCGCGGACCCCGGGACACAGCCTCGGAGACCTCAGACCCGAGCTGTCCCATGTCCGGGCTGGCGTCCGGTGTGAGGTCAGTCTTGCCCAAGGAGGCGCCGCCTCGAGTGCTTTCCCGGGCTGAAACCAAGCAGCATGGCCCCGCCACGATCGCGCCATCAGCGTACTGGACGAGAGAGGGAAAGGCGGGCGTGGGAGGCCGAGCCTCCCAAGGTCCCGGAAGAACAGGAGGGGCGTGGCCTCGACAGCTCAACGCCCAACCGGACCGCGCGTCGGCTGTAGCGGCTGCAGATTATTCCGCCAGGTGGCTCGTCCAGCGTGAAAACGTCTAATTCTGGGTACTTAAAATTACTTCCAGTTTTCACTGGCAAATAATTTTTGATAACCTGCCTTACACACAACCGTCTGCACGACGGTCGTTCCTCCAGGGAAGCTGCTGAGTGATGGGAATGCTCTGATGCAGGTTTCTGCTTTCCGTTGCAAATTGAGAAACCCCTTTTTAAGATAAACCTCCAGGGGCGAGGCAAGAGCACAGCGGAGCCCTCTCAGCCCCCAGGCGCCTCCAGCGTGAACGATTCCTCACCCCACTAACCATCTGGCTGCAGAAGTGCAGTCCCTGCATCAGGACGCCACGACAGGTGGCTCCGAGCAGACCGCAGAGAGCGAGAGAACCGAGCATCTCAAGAAACTGCCAAAGGGCTGTGTGAGAGAGACGGAGGGACAGACAGCGGGCACGCCCGGCCTTGCTGAGGCCACGGCGTCTGTGCCCGAAGGCCAAGGCCCCATCCTCTGACGAGCTGACGACGCCACCCTCCACCAGACCGGGCCGCCCAGCTCCGCTGCGCCGAGACGCCCGCCTGTCCCCCACCCAGCACAGCCCTGGCCGTCAGGCCAGCGGGGGCTGGTGTCTGTGGTCCCCCCGCCGTCACGTGGGGCTCGCGCCCGGCCCGTGCCCGGGATGGGCCGCCCCGCGCCGAGGCGGAGCACGCTCACCGTGAACTGCTCCTGCGACTTGTAGTTCTCGTCCAGGTAGACCCGCGCCCGGCTGTACTCCTTCATGGCGTCGCTGGAGAGCAGCTCCCTGGAAGGAAGAGGGGCGTCTTCACACACATCACGCAGGCAGCTCCCTGTCCCACAGCAGCGCTCACGGGGGGCAGGAACGGCAGCCTCGAAACCACGGGAGCGCGGGAGCAGGGGAAGGAAGCGGGAGAGGGAGGACCATCTCTAAGACGCGCCTGGAGTGCAGCCGCCACGCACCCCCGGGGTCTGCGATGGCTCTGGACGGATGGGGGGTGCCTGACCCCCCGAGGGCTGCACCCCAACACCGCCTGGCAAGGAGGGGGGACACGGCTGCGGTGTGACCCACTGGCCCTCCACCCGGGGTGGGGAGAAGAGGGCTCCAGCTCTGAGAACTGAAGAGGAGGCAAGAAGGAGCGGGGAGGAGGGCCAGAAGGACCAGCCTTGAGGGGGTCAGACGAGTGCCCGAGCCCCGGCCACCTGCCGGACAAGCCCCAGCATGCCCGCGGGCAAGGTGGGGTGTGGGCACGACAGACTGCAAGATCAGCGTGCCGAGAAGCGGCAAACAGGACCCGTGCTCCACAAGAAAGTCAACAGAAACAGACCCTGAAAGGACAAGAGCAATGCAGTTCACTGAAAGGAAACTTGAAAGAGCGAAGATATAACCGAAGATTCACAGGACAGCGTGCACAGAGTGGCGAGGAAAACACGTATACAAATGGCACCGCTAGGACTCCAGTTACGGAAGTGACTCCACCGAACGGGCCTGGGAGCAGGTGAGAGTGTGAGCAGAAGAGGGTAGGTCAGTGACCAGAAGACAGGACTATCCAAACTGAAGCAAAGAAGGAAATATGAACTGGGAAATCCGGAAGAGCTGTAGAGACCTGCGTGACCGTCTAAGATCAGAAGTGGAAGGGAGGAACAGTCCACAAGCTTTCCTGAAATTTCAGTGAGATTATGAACCCACAGGTTGGAAAAGCTCAAAGAACTCCAAGCAAAAGAAACACAAAGAAAATCAAACTAAAGCAAAACAATCAAGTTGCTACACAGCAGCTAGAAAGACAAACTCAGTGTCGGGGGAAGAAGACACACTATATTCAGAAGATGAAGACCAGAACAACGGGCAATTCTGCTCAGGAACAAGGCCGCACAGAGGACAATGGGACAGTATCCTTAAAGTACTGAAGGGGAAAATGGACAAGCTAGAATTCTGTTTTCAACAGAAACATCTTTCAAAAACGAAGACAAAGACTTTCTTCACACAAACAAAAGCTGAGATAATTGATCAGCAGCAACTTGTGTTGAGATAAATGTTAACGTTCTCAGGTCAAAGGAAGATGGTGTGGAGAGAAAGCTGACTGCAGACACGGCCGTGCCCCGGGAGCGGCAGGTGGCCACGCAGGGGATGCGTTCCTGCACTTTTTAACCTTTGAAAAACGTAGCTGACTGGGTCAGAGCAAAAACAGCAACACGCGTGTCACGCGCGACTTGGGCAGGAATGAAGCGCCTCTAAGGGCAGCAGGAGGATGGCAGGTGCCCGGGAGCGTGTGATGGCGTGGGCACGGAGGTGAGACCCTGCAGCTGCGTCTGCTTGTCTCTGAAATGCCCGGCTTCCCCAAAGTATTCTCTTCTTGTGGACCTCTTAGGGCTCTTTAGATATTTGAACACTGACAATTTTTGACAGTCAAGTACATTGCAGATACTTTTCCCAAGTGTGGCTAAGCTTTGACTTCGTTTACAGTGTCTTTTGATGAAGACTTTAATATCACCACGGCCCAGTGTGTCTGTCTTTCCTTTGCTGGACCTTGCGCACCTTCTGAAGAAGCCTCTGCCCGGATGCTCTCCTGCACTTCACCCTTGGACCATCAGACCACCCTCAGGCCTCTCGCCCTCACTCTAGGTCAACTGGAACTCAGCCCAGGCGGCGCGGGGGGACCAGGGCGGGGCAGGGACGCAGCCTCACAGCTTCCTGGCCCAGGACCCCGCGGTGCCCTCCCGACCCAGCTGCCCCTGGCCACACCCGGGGGGGACGTGGGGGCTCCTGCACAGCCCACTGGGTGTCGCCCCGCCCCCACACATGGGGGGCTCCAGGCCGGGGCAGTGCGGACGCCCGCCTCACTGTGCTGCAGAATCCCTGTGGCGAGCCCTGACCCTCTGCCCCCCTGTGGTGACTCCAGCATTAGTTTCAGCGCTAAGGAAACGTTCCGATTGAAATTGCTCTAAGTTATAGGTTATTTGGGGAAAATATGGTAGTTTTAAAAAAATCTGTCTTTTAACAAATGACCCCATAATGTGACAGCTGAAAACATGGATGACTTATGACCATCCACAGGGGAACTGAGGCCAGCGACAGCTGCGGGACTCGGCCTCAGGCTGGGCCCCAGGCTGGACACCCCCCAGCTCGGTGCCTAACCCCCACAGCTGCCTCAGAAGTGCCATCTCCCCCTCCACCAGTGGGAGCTGTCACAGCGCCTGGAGTCTGGGTCAGGGCTGGCGCCCGCCCCGGGGGACACAGAGCAGAGAGGCGCCTGCTATCCAGCCGGCTGCTGCCCACTCCCACGTCCAGCTCCCAGGTCCGCGTCCCTGCCCCCAGGTGGCGCTGGGCGGTTCTGCATAGGACTGACCCCCATGGAGCCACAGGGTGCGCCTCCCACGGACGATGGCGCTCTGTGCCCATCGCACTGCGATCAACAAGCTGTGAGCTTCTGAGTGGACACCCGGTCCATCTGTCCATCAGTCCGTCCATCTGTTTGTTCTCAGCAGCAGCAGGCAGCTCACAGCCATCAGGCCACATGACAGAATCTCGGCCTGGACCTGGGGCTGACGTTTCTGAGCCCACAGGTGCCACTGCCTTGAACCCTGGGGCACAGCCACCCCGTCACTCCCCCCGGCCCCACCCCCGGGCCACGCCCCCTCTTTGGCAAGGTGCCCTGGCCCCGGGCCTGGCCCTCAGGTGGGGCTGTGCCCCTTGCCCCCAGCCATACCCACCTCGCCCCAGGAGGAGGCGGAGGCCAGGCAGCTGCCCCCAGACTTACTTGACAAACTTGTCCACGTGCGACATGGACGCTTCATAGTTCTTCCCTCCGAACTCCTGGCAGTGCAGGGCCAGGAAGTGTGGCCTGTGAGTGTGGACGACCTGCGGAGGAAGGCAGGCGTCAGGGCGGCCCCGACCCGGGGCGTGGGCCCAGGGAGCCCCCGGTCTCTCCAGAATGCTGGTGCTCCCCCCATGACAGGAGGGCCCACGTCGGCCACAGAGCTGCAGGCAGGGCCCGGAGGACAGCCATCCTGACGCCACCGTGGCCCCGCGGGGCTGCGAGCGCACGCGTGTCGTATGCGTGTGTCGGCGCTGTGCACACGTGTGTGCATGTTTCCCACCATCTGGGAGGGAGCGGGGCTTCCCTGGCAGCTCAGACAGTGGAGAAGCCGCCTGCAACGCGGGAGACCTGGGTTCAGTCCCTGGGTCGGGCGGATCCCCTGGGGAAGCGAATGGCGACCCACCGCCGTCTTCTTGCCTGGGGGTCCCACGCACACAGGAGCCCAGCGCGCCCCAGTCCAGGGGGCCACAGTCAGACACGGCTGAGCGACGGACACAGCACAGGAGGGGCAGAGCCGGCCGCGAGGGCGGGCGCTGTCTCACGCCCGACGCGCACCTGAGCCCCAGCCGAGCCCCTGGGGAGGTGGACACGCTGCAGCGGCCAGCGGGCCCGGGTGCAGCCACGCAGCGGCAGGCGGCAGAGCTGGCGGGCCCACTGCCCCGGGCTCGGCTCGGCCCAGCCCCCGGGCGAGGCCCGCAGCGTCTCCCTGGTCACCAGGGTCCCCCCCGCGCCAACCAGGCTGGCCCCGAGGCGGCGCCCAGCCAGGCCTCCCTCCTGTCACTCGACCTCAACCACGGAGTCGTCCCCGGAGCTGCGGCCCTGCTGCCTGGAGACTCTGCCGGGAGCACAAGAGGGCCGTCCTGAGAGGGCCGTCCTGAGCGGGGAAGCCATCCTGAGAGAGGGCCGTCCTGGGGGAGAGCCATCCTGAGGGGGAGAGCCGTCCTGGGGGAGAGCCGTCCTGAGGGGAGAGCCGTCCTGAGAGGGAGAGCCGTCCTGAGGGGGAGAGAGCTGTCCTGAGGGGAAGAGTCGTCCTGAGGGAGAGCCATCCTGAGGGGAGAGCCGTCCTGAGGGGAGAGCCGTCCTGAGAGGGAGAGCCGTCCTGGGGGAGAGCCGTCCTGAGGGGGAGAGAGCTGTCCTGAGAGGGAGAGCCGTCCTGGGGGAGAGCCGTCCTGGGGGAGAGCCGTCCTGAGGGGGAGAGAGCTGTCCTGAGGGGAAGAGTCGTCCTGAGGGAGAGCCATCCTGAGGGGAGAGCCGTCCTGAGCGGGGGAGAGTCGTCCTGAGGGGGAGAGCCATCCTGAGGGGAGAGCCGTCCTGAGCGGGGGAGAGCCGTCCTGAGGGGGAGAGCCATCCTGAGGGGAGAGCCGTCCTGAGCGGGGGAGAGCCGTCCTGAGCGGGGGAGAGCCGTCCTGAGGGGGAGAGAGCCATCCTGAGGGGGAGCGGTCCAGCGGCCCGGCAGCCCTGCAGCCCTCCCTGCACAGGGTCCTGACTCGGGCAACGGCCCGGACCCGCATCTCCCCTGGGCCCTGAAACAGGCTGGGCATCGGGAGCGACCCTTGGGTCACCGGGGCAGGTGTGGACCCACACAGGCTCAAGGGGGACCCGGAGGTCCCGGCCCCACCCCCTGGGGCGCCCACAGCTGGGGGAGCAGGCAGCGGTGCCAGGACGTCCACGGGCGGGGGCAGCGGCCAGGGCAGGGTGGCCGGGACAGGCAGTGAGGCCGGCGCTGGGGAAGCAGCAGGGCCCCGGCCGTCCACACCCCCATCCCGCCCGTCCTCTGCTCTGCGCTTCCCTTGGCGCGGCGACACGGCCGGCCCTGCAGCGCTCACCGAGACCCCGGAGCCACCCTGGCCTCCCCCGCCCACCATCCCAGAGGCAGGCATCCCGCAGCAGGCGGCCCACGCCCAGGCCGCAGAGCTGCTTCCCACACCGCCTGCACCAGCCTCGGCTACTGTGTCCTGCCCAGAGGTCAGCGAGCCGTGGACGGATGGGCGCGGTCAACGGGCTCAGACACGGCTCCTCTGGGCACAAGGGCAGTGAGGTCCCCGACGGGAAGGGGCCGCATATGGGGCTCAGCCAGCTGACCAGGGAGCGAGCCAGGGGGACGGGACGTGGGGCCAGGCCCTGGAGCGGAGCGCAGAGTGCCAGGCGGGGGCCAAAGGAAGCCTCGCTCGGCAGCAGCTGCCCCCGACCCGAAATGGCAAGCAGCAGGTGCAGCTTCAGGGCACGCGGCTGCACCCGGCTCGCACCTGCGTTCCGTTTGAGCGGGGTACAGGATGTTCACCAGGCCGCTTTCGCTGCCCCCTCAACACAGGCCCGGACCCCCCATTCCTGGACTCCGGCCTCAGGGCTCGGGAAGCCAGGCGGCACGCCTCCCAGCGGGCAGACTGCAGGCTGGCTTCTGGGCCCGGGGCCGGGGCCGCAAAGGGCATGAGGGACCTCAGTCAGAAGCAGCTCTGGGCAGCCTGGGTCAGGTGCCCAGATGGGCTGGCCTCAGGCCCAGGAACAAGTGACAGGACAGCATAGTCGCGTGAAAGCCACCAAAAGCTGCGTGATGTATGCGGCTGTCACCCGCTGCACCTGGCACCTGGGACAACACACAAAGCCAGACCTTTGCGAGGGGCCCAGGGTTCCACCCGAGCGGCGCCCCCCAGACACCCGGAGCTGCACAGACGGGGAGGGGCGTGGACAGCGCAGGTCATCCCGAGGAAGCTGGTGGCTCACGACCCCCCTCAGGGCTGCGTCCTCTGAGCCCAGTCCCCCTTGTCCTGCAGCTCAGGCCCAGAGCCAGTCCGGAGGCGGGAAGGGCAGAAGGCGCCCCAGACGTGGGCAGGGCTCTCGCGTGGGGTCCTGCAGGTCATGCGCCACGCCGTGCACAGAGGCTGTGGGTCACCAGAGTGTGGCAGGGACGGCGCCCGAGTCCCCGGGGAGGGCTGAGCGGCGCTTTCCAGGGACGCCCCACAGCCACGCAGGGAGGCCAGGACGTGACGCCCCAAGCAGCCGCCGGGTCAGGCGGGTCCCTCTGGGCAGGGACTTGCTGCCGCCTTCATGCCTGCACGCGTCTCCCTCAGCGGCCGCTCACTCTGTCATGGTCTGAACTGAAGTGGCCTTTTAAGGCACAGAATTCACTATTCACATCACGCCAAACTCCTCATACACTTGACTCTGACCCCACAAATCTCGAAAAAATCAAAAAATAGCCCACCCGCGCCCCCCCCACACGTCAGGGAGCCCCCTGCGGCCCGCAGGCCCAGCACACCTGCCACAGGGTCCGGTGGGGAGGCCCCTCCACACAGAGGAAGGGAGAGGGTGCTTCAAAAGCCACGATGAGGCGCCGGGATGAGCTCACACAGGAGTGGACAGGAGGAGACAAAGGCAGGTCTCACGTGAGAACAAAGGTGCTGACATGACGGGTCCTCATCACAAAGCGTTTGGGGAGGAAAGTGACAAAGACCTGTGGGAAGGGCCCGCACGTCGGGAGAGCAGCCGCCACACCCGTCTCCGCAGACCACAGACCACAGACCACGTACCCTCCATGCCAGAGGCCACACGGGGTCCACAGAGGCTCGCCCTGGGCTGGTCGGGGACGAACACACAGCTGGGAACGGGGCTCGGGGGAGAGAGAGGGTTCAGAGAAGCCTGGCCCCCGCAAGGAGCATCGGGGTGGGGGGTGTGAGGGGGGTTTGGGGGCCCCTGCAGGAAGCGGGAGAGGAGCCTGACGCCACATCAGAGTTTAGCCAGCACTCCCGCTCCACCCAGGACAGGCCCCCCCCCCGCCCACACACACAGACACACAGACACACACACACTCTTAGATCCATCACACACACACACACACACTTAGATCCATCACACACACACACACCCACACACACACACACACACTTAGATCCATGAGTTCATGACAACGCTAACCAACACCCCCATGCCAGTCAGAGTGGGGTCAGGACATCCCTCTGAAAACCGGTGGATGAAGAGAATGAAGCCCCCCCTCCCTCCTGCATCTCTGGGGAAACGGGAGGGCAAGCCCCACTCAGGGAAACGTCAAGCCGAGAAATGGAGGCGAGGCGCCAGGGCTAGACTCTGCAGGGCCACACGGGAGCCCAGAGCTTCCGGCTCAGATGGGAGGCGGGTACAGAGAGGCCCCCGTGCGAAAACCCAAGCCAACTTCCAACCCAGACGGAATCGAAGCAGCCCGAACGCGCCAAGAACAGAGTAGAAAGGCAGTGGGGGGGGGGGCAGGGGGCGGGGGGCAGGGGGCGGGTCACTGGGCTCACAGCTTCTGGATCTAACGGGCAGCCTGGTGACCAGTCCACACGGCCCTGGGCAGGCGAGGCCGAGGCGGCTGCGGACGGCAGAAACACTCAGCCCAGCGGGGTCCATGGATCCGGCTGCAGGGCGCCAGGAGGCCCCGCTTCTGCAGAGCAGGGCCGAGGGGAGGACGGGCCGGCTGCAGCGGGAATGTGAGCAGGGGAGCAGGGGGCAGGCGGGCGCTCTGAGATGCAGGGGAGGCACCTCCTTGCCCACAGCAGGCAGCACAGCTTTGCCCGACGGACAGAAGAGGGTGCTGTGAGGCCAGGAACTCAACCCGCGCCGAGGCTGCTGGGGGCGGGCAGAGGAAGGGGACGTCCCTGCAGGGCTGCGGCCCACGAGGAAAGAGCACCTCCAGGAAGAGGCCTGCCCTCGACAGAGGCACAGAGCAGCCCAGAGCTGCGAGCCCCCCGCAGACAGAGCTGAACATCCAAACAGGCGCCGAGGGGAGGAGAAACGAGAAAGAGAGACAGGATCGACCTCAGGACAGAAATGGGGAAAAGGACAAAATCGTCCCAGAAAAGAAAAGCAGGTTACAGGGCACCCGAGGGAGAACCAACTTCGAGCAAAGTTCAGCAAGGGCCACACAGGCCAGAGAAACCCAAGAAAGTGAAAAGAGCGCCAGTGAGAGGGCAGGGGCAGGGGCAGGCGTGGGCGAGGGCAGAGGGGGGAGCCTCCGCACCCCGGCACCAAGGGGAGAGAGCGAGGCAGGGCCCGGAACTCACATCTAGACCCAGGGCCCAGGGAAACCCTCCAAGGCAGGGGAGCTGAACCACACTGAGGGGCGCCTGAGCACCAGAGAGAATCACCCCAGAGCAACGGACCCCCAGGCACACCCCAGCGAAAGACACAGTCCTCCAGGCCCCCAGGAAGCAGAGCCACCGAGACCCACACCAGAACCAGAGACCCACCCCAGAACCACTGACACCCACTAAAACTGCTGACACCCACACCAGAACCAGAGACCCACACCAGAACTGTCAGCACTCACCAGAACCGCCGACACCCACATCAGAACCACTGACACCCACTAAAGCCGCCGACACCCACACCAGAACCAGAGACCCACGCCAGAACCAGAGACCCACGCCAGAACCACTGACACCCACTAATATCGCCGACACCCACACCAGAACCAGAGACCCACACCAGAACCGTCAGCACTCACCAGAACCACCGACACCCACACCAGAACCGCCAAGGCCCACACCAGAACCAGAGACCCACACCAGAACCGTTAGCACTCACCAGAACCGCCGACACCCACACCAGAACCGCCAAGGCCCACACCAGAACCACTGACACCTACTAAAACCGACACCCACACCAGAACCGACACCCACTAGAACCGCCAACACCCACACCAGAACCAGAGACCCACACCAGAACCGTCAGCACTCACCAGAACCACCGACAGCCACACCAGAACCACTGACACCCACTAAAGCCACCAACACCCACACCAGAACCGACACGCACCAGAACCATCAGCACTCACCAGAACCACCGACACCCACACCAGAACCGACACCCACTAGAACCGCCAATACCCACACCAGAACCATCAGCACTCACCAGAACCACCAACACCCACACCAGAACCGCCAAGGCCCACACCAGAACCAGAGACCCACACCAGAACCGTCAGCACTCACCAGAACCACCGACACCCACACCAGAACCATCAACACACACCAGAACCACCAACACCCACACCAGAACTGCCAAGGCCCACACCAGAACCACCGACACCCACACCAGAACCACTGACACCCACTAGAACCACCTACACCCACACCAGAACCAGAGACCCACACCAGAACCGTCAGCACTCACCAGAACCGCCGACACCCACACCAGAACCACTGACACCCACACCAGAACCACTGACACCCACTAGAACCGCCGACACCCACACCAGAACCGCCAAGGCCCACACCAGAACCACCGACACCCACACCAGAACCACTAACACCCAGTAGAACCACCGACACCCACACCGGAACCACCAACACCCAGTAGAACCGCCGACACCCACACCAGAACCAGAGACCCACACCAGAACTGTCAGCACTCACCAGAACCGCCGACACCCACACCAGAACCACTGACACCCACTAAAACCGCCGACACCCACACCAGAACCAGAGACCCACACCAGAACCGTCAGCACTCACCAGAACCACCGACACCCACACCAGAACCGCCAAGGCCCACACCAGAACCACCGACACCCACACCAGAACCGTCAGCACTCACCAGAACCACCGACACCCACACCAGAACCATCAACACTCACCAGAACCATCAACACCCACACCAGAACCGCCAAGGCCCACACCAGAAACACCGACACCCACACCAGAACCACTGACACCCACTAGAACCGCCGACACCCACACCAGAACCAGAGACCCACACCAGAACCGTCAGCACTCACCAGAACCGCCGACACCCACACCAGAACCACTGACACCCACTAAAACCACCAACACCCACACCAGAACCAACACCCACCAGAACCATCAGCACTCACCAGAACCACCGACACCCACACCAGAACCGACACCCACTAGAACCGCCAACACCCACACCAGAACCAGAGACCCACACCAGAACCGTCAGCACTCACCAGAGCCACCAACACCCACACCAGAACCACCAAGGCCCAAATCAGAACCACTGACACCCACACCAGAACCACCAACATCCACTAGAACCGCCGACACCCACCCCAGAACCGACACCCACCAGAACCGCCGGCAGCCACAACAGAACGAATGTCTAAGTGGAGCAGTGGCAGAACCCCCTTTTATAAAAACCCTCAGTGCGAGCAAGTGTAAGCCAAGAATCACACAGCTCAGCCAGCCGTCCTTCAAACATTTCCACGAGGAAACTCGGATGGGCTCTGTCCCCGTGAGCCCGTGTGGAGCTCCACTAGGGCAGGCTGGGCAGACGCTGACCGGGGGACCAGCACAGACTCAGGCCCCACAGCCGGCAGCCTCGAGGGAATGCCGCTGGGCAGGTGTGGAGGCCACGCGAGGGGGTGAGGCCGCCCCTGGGAACCTGACCCCAAGCCGGGCAGCAGGTCAGACCGGCTAGGCTGGGGGGCAGGGACGGGGTGCTGACCCTTGATTTAAAGTAGCAATTATAAATCATAGTTTACAGCAACTATAACCCGCTGGCTGGAGTCCCCAGTGCAGGCAGACAGACAGCACACGTTGCTCGGAGACCCACACGGTCCCAGCGCGTCCACGTGGCACGTGAAGGAGCAGGATGCTGACCAGAGGCAGGGGGACTCGAAACCCACAGCTGCCAGGAAGACCCTTCATGAGACGCAAGACGCCAGTCAACAGTTTCAAATGGAACGCGAGAGAAACGGAGAACTAATCCAAAAGAAAGCAGAAATGGGGAAATAAAGGGACAGACCAGAAGGTGTAAGCATAACACAGATAATAAGACGGCAGCCCCAAGCCCACCGTGCCGATGGCCACATTGAGTGCTGACGGTCTGGACCCACGCTGAGAGGCAGGGCTGCCTGGCCACCGTGGACGGTGGCGGCCGTGCCAGGCAGCACAGAGCAGAGCGCCCACCACGGAAGGCTCTGCGAGACGAGGCCCTGCTGGCGCCTGAGCCCCAGGGGCGGGGAGGCGCCTCAGCGAGCGGCGCGGGCTCCAGAGGACGACGGGCACAGGACGACCACAGAGGGCTGGGGAGGCAGACGCACACGTGCACACGGCCAGTGACGGGGACGCACACACGCGCGCCCGCACACACACGCGCGGGCAGTGCCCTGACAGACAGCCCAGGACACGGCCGCGGGTCGCACCCTCTCCTGTGGCCCACTCGGCAGGAAAGGCCATCGCCAGGCCACAGAGCAAACCACAGGCTGCTGCCCGGCTTTTCAGGGACCACAGTCAAAGATGGAGAAGCTCCATACGGTCAGGAAAGACAAGACCGGGAGCTCACTAGGGCTCAGATCATCAGCTCCTGACTGCAAAATTCAGGCTTCAACTGAACAAAGTAGGGAAAACCACTAGGCCATCCAGGTATGATCTAAATCAAATCCCATGTTTATACACCGGAGGTGAAAAATAGATCCAAGGGATCAGAAACGGTAGACACAGTGCCCGGAGAACTATGCATGGTGGACACAGTGCCCGGAGAACTATGCATGGTGGACACAGTGCCCGGAGAACTATGCATGGTGGACACAGTGCCCGGAGAACTATGCATGGTGGACACAGTGCCCGGAGAACTATGCATGGTGGACACAGTGCCCGGAGAACTATGCATGGTGTTCGTAATACTGTACAGGAGGCGGCGACCAAAACTATCCCCAAGAAAAAGAAATAAAAACAAAATGGTTGTCTGAAGACGCTTTACAAATAGCTGAGGAAAGAAGAGAAACGAAAGGCAAAGGAGATACCTTCATCCCCATCTGGATGCAGAGTTCCAAAGAATAGCAAGCGGAGATAAGAAAGCCTTCCTCAGTGATCGAAGCAAAGAAACAGAGGAAAACAACAGAATGGGAAACACCAGAGATCTCTTCAAGAGAATTGGAGATGCCAAACAAACATCTCATGTAAGAATAGGCGCAATAAAGAACAGAAACAGGAAGGGCCTAATAGAAGAAGAAGATGCTAAGAAGAGGTGGCAAGAATACACAGAAGAACCATACAAGAAACATCTTAAAGACCTGGATAACCATGATATTATGGTGACCCACCTAGAGCCAGACATCCTGGAGTGTGAAGTGAAGTGGGCCTTAGGAAGCATCACTACGAACAAAGCTAGTGGAGGTGATGGAATTCCAGCCGAGCTCTTTAAAATCCTAGGAGATGATGCTGCGGTAGTGCTGCACTCAATATGCCAGCAAATTTGGAAAACTCGGCTGTGACCACAGGCCTAGAAAAGGTCAGTTTTCATTTTTGCCAAAGAAAGGCAATGCCAAAGAATGTTCAAACCACTGTATAATTGCACTCATTTCACATGCTAGTAAGGTTACACTCAAAATCCGTCAAGCTCGGCTTTAACAGTATGTGAACTGAGAACTTCCATGTGTTCAAGCCGGGTTTCGAAGAGGCAGAGGAACAAGAGATCACACTGCCAACATTTACTGGATCATGGAGAAAGCAAGGGAGTTCCAGAGAAACATCTACTTCTGCTTCACTGACTATGCTAACGCCTTTGACTATGTGGATCACAACAAACTGTGGAAAATTCTTAAAGAGATGGAGTTCCAGACCACCTTACCTGTTTCCTGAGAAACATGTATGCAGGTCAAGAAGCAATGATTAGAACCAGACATAGAACAACTGCGTAGTTCAAAACTGGGAAGGGAGTAAGACAAGGCTGCATACTGACACCCTGCTTGTTTAACTTGCGCAGAGTGAGTACATCATGAGAAACGCCGGGCTGGACGAAGCACAAGCTGGAATCAAGATTGCCAGGAGAAATAGCAGCAACTTCAGATATGCAGATGATGCCACTTTAACAGCAGAAAGTGAAGAGGAACTAAAGAATGTCTTGATGAAGGTGAAGGAGGAGGTTTTAAAAAGCTGGCTTGAAACTCAGCACTCAAAAATCTAAGATCGTGGCACCTGGTCCCATCACTTCATGGCAAATAGAAGGTGGAAAGTGGGGCAGCGGCAGACTGTTTTCATGGCTCCAAGTCACTGTGGGCACTGACTGCAGCCGTGACATTAGAAGGCACTTGCTCCTTGGAGGAAAAGCCATGAGGAACCCAGACACTGCAATAAAAAGCAGAGGAATCGTTTTGCCAACAAACCATCTGGTCAAAGCTATGTTTTTCCCAGTGGTCATGTATGGATGTGAGAGCTGGACCATAAAGAAGGCTGAGTGCTGCAGAATTGATGCTTTTGAGTTGTAGTATTGGAGAAGACTCCTGAGACTCCCTTGGACAGCCAAGAGATCAAACCAGTCCATCCTAAAAGAAATGAGTCCTGAATATTCATTGGAAGGGCTGATGCTGAAGCTGAAACTCCAACAATCTGGCCACCTGATGAGAAGAACCGACTCACTGGAAAAGACCCTGATGCTGGGAAAGATTGAAGGCAGGAGGAGAAGAGGGTGACTGAGGATGAGATAGTTGGATGGCATCACCGACTCGACGGACATGAGTTTGAGTAAACTCCGGGAGATGGTGGAGGATAGGGAGGCCTGGCGTGCTGCAGTCCATGGGGTCGCAAAGAGTCGGACACGCCTGAGCGACTGAACTGCAGCAAGCGCTGCTGCCCCGGCTCTCTGAGCGCCCCTCCCGCACGTGCCTGCCTTGTGCGCTCACTGCGCTCAGGACAGACGCAGAGCAAGCACTGGATGGTGGGTCAGATCAACGCCATCACAAATGCCGCCGGAGCAGGACCAGCTGTCACCTGGGGGACCCCAGGACTAGGAGTGAAAGTGCCAGGCTGGGCCGCTAAGGTCAGAGCTGCAGGCCTCCCCCTGCCTCCAGGAAGGAGCCTAGACGGAGAGCCCTTCGGGGAGGATGGCATGGCTGTCTTGAGGATGGACAGGAAAGTCCCTCCAAGATGTGGGCAGCGAGCTCAGGCCACGACTGGTGGGAAGGAGCTCAGGGAAGCAGGAGCTGGACGGGCAGGGGACTCCTGGCCCCGGGGGTCAGGGCCGGGGCTTCCGCTGCGTGGCTCTAACTGGGCTCCCATCCTGCCCACCTGGCACAGGGTGGCTGACCACATCTGCATATGCGCTGGGCCAACATTCTTTACCAAAAAAAGGAGCTTCTGCGAACTCTAGGGGGGATGCGCAGGCAACTGATAGAAATACGTGGGTTCTTTCATAGGAAGGCTCAAAAATATTTTGGAAAAGAGTGAATTAGAGATTTTGGCAAGGAAGAGCTGAGGGAATTAAAAATAAAAACAAAAACACGCCACGCAGCCAAACAAAGCCAGGCCCTGTCCTGACGCTGTGCAGGTGGCGAGGAGAGGGCGGCCCTGGTCTCCAGGACACGCAGAGCTGCCCGGCCCAGCTAAAAATAGCAGCAGCCAGGCCTTGTTAGGCCTGCTCCAAAGAGAAGTATCTGAGTTACCTAAAAAGGAATTACATCCTACAAACAACCCAGTGCAGGCCGGAGAGCCGAGATAAGGAGCCGAAAAGGGACAAAGGAATTTCTCCGGAGGCAAGATTGCTATTTACCAGCTACGCCTGAGAACACCCTGCGGAGATGTCTGTGACCCTCAGCCTGGGAGGCGGGGGTCCTCTGGATGCCCAGCCGCCCGCCCTCTGGCCCAGGGCTGCTCCAGGACGGTGCAGGGGAGGTGCGGGCCTGCCCCCGAGAAGGCCCAGACTCAGCTCCTGGCAGCCCTGACCGGACGCGCTCCCAGAGCCCAGGCCCCACAGCCGCTGCCGGCTGGCACCCAGGGCAGCACGAGGCTCCACGAGCTCGCCAGCAGGCAGGGGGCCTGGCCATCCGAGCAGCGAGGGTGGCTCCCGGGCCCCGTGTGGGCAGGAGGGCCACTCCGAGTCCTTGAGGCTGGAGGGTTTCTAGTATGGACATTGATCCTGGGCACCCACAGGCGTACCTGACCGCCGACCGCAAAGCTGAAGCAGCGTCCAGCAAGCGAACTGTGGCTCTGCCCCAGATCTGGACAGACGGACGAAAGACTGCTCCTTCCAGAGGGGCAGAAACACGGAGCCTGGTCCGCACTTAACACAGCCTGGTGCTTGGGACATCAGAGGCCTCTTAGAATGACTCGATTTTCATTTAAGAAGCACCTTCCCCGCCGAGGGGCGAGCAGGATGGAAGCAGGTCCTGGGCTGCCGCCTGGCTCTCCCCACGGACCCCAGGGCCAGCTGGCGGCCACAGTTTCCCAATCTCAGCCCTGGAACCTCCTCCCCGAAGCCACCCGCTTCCTCAGGGTGGTTTCCAGTGCGAGGGGACACACACGCTGACCACGGGCTGAAAGGCTGCCTAGAGCACCCCCCACAGCCTCTGACCACAGCAGCCTCGTGGGCGTGAGCGAGCCCCCCAGGATCCACCTCGGTGGGGGGGTCCATGGGCATGAGTGAACCCCCCCAGGATCCCCCTCGGTGGGGGGGCCCATGGGCGTGAGCGAGCCCCCCAGGACCCACCTCGGGGGGCCCATGGGCGTAAGCGAGCCCCCCCAGGACCCCCCTCGGGGGGCCCATGGGCATGAGTGAACCCCCCCCAAGACCCCCCTCGGGGGGCCCACCTCTCTATCAGAGGGAAGCCTGGACATACCAGTGCCACTGCGTCAGGGGGCTCCCAGGGAGCACCCACCTCTCTCCGTATCAGAGGCAGACAGGGAGCTGCGGCTCTGGCTGGAATGGGGGTCAGGGTCCAAGGACCCGGATGTGATGCTCGTGTGCGCCAGGCACTTACAGGGGCAACTCGGGGCGTGTGGGGCAGACGGCACACCTGATCCCCGCCCGGCTGCACTGCTAGATGGGACCACGCTGACCCGGCAAGCAAGCAGCTCCTCAAGGCCAGTGACGGTTGTCATTGGGCCCCCGTGGGCCCCCAGGGAAGTGTGCCCTCTTCACGCACCGTGAGGGCGGGCTGCCATCCGCGGGCACAGCACAGACCAGCGGCGTCAGCAGCCCGTTGCGGGCTCGGTGGGTATGCAGGGAGGACCTGGCACCCTGGCACGAAGGAGGCTGGGCACTGGGGCAGCTGCAGACTCAGGCCGGGCCCAGAGCGGTGGGCGGCGGGCGCAGGGGGCCCAGGCGGAGGGAACGGGGCACTGCCTGCACCCCTGCCTCCCGGCCCAGCCCCCACCCTGCAGGAGCACCTCCCTCCTGGCCCCACACACCACACCAGCAGACCAGAGCACGAGCCCGGCTTCTCAGAGGCTGACGAAGAGAGCAGCAGGGACCCCGCCACTCGTCTCCCTCGAGAGGGACACCTCCCTGCTTCCTCGGGCCTTTCCTGATTGCTCTCGTCGCTGCATAGACATTTAGTTCAGTTCAGTCGCTCAGTCGTCCGACTCTTTCGACTCCATGGGCCGCAGCACGCCAGGCCTCCCTGTCCATCACCAACTCCCAGAGTTTACTCAAACTCATGTCCATTGAGTCGGTGATGCCATCCAACCATCTCATCCTCTGTCGTCCCCTTCTCCTCCTGCCTTCAATCCTTCCCAGCATCAGGGTCTTTTCCAATGACTCAGCTCTTCGCATCAGGTGGCCAAAGGACTGGAGTTTCAGCTTTAGCATCAGGCCTGTCAATGAACACCTAGGACTGATCTCCTTTAGGATGGACTGGTTGGATCTCCTTGCAGTCCAAGGGACTCTCAAGAGTTTTCTCCAACACCACAGTTTAAAAGCACCAATTCTTCGGCACTCAGCTTTCTTCACAGTCCAACTCTCACAACCATACATGACCACTGGAAAAACCATAGCCTTGACTAGATAGACCTTTGTCGGCAAAGTAATGTCTCTGCTTTTTAATATGCTGTCTAGGTTGGTCACAGCTTTTCTGCTAAGGAGCAAGTGTCTTTTAATCTCATGGCTGCAGTCACCATCTGCAGTGATTTTGGAGCCCAGAAAAGAAAGTCTCTCACTGTTCCCACTGTTTCCCCATCTATTTGCCATGAAGTGATGGGACCGGATGCCAGGATCTTCGTTTTCTGAATGTTGAGCTTTAAGCCAACTTTTTCACTCTCCTCTTTCACTTTCATTAAGAGGCTCTTTAGTTCCTCTTCGCTCTCTGCCATAAGGGTGTTACCATCTGCATTTCTGAGGTTACTGATATTTCCTCCCGGCAATCTTGATTCCAGCCTGTGCTTCGTCCAGCCCAGCGTTTCTCATGATGTACTCTGCACAGAAGTTAAATAAGCAGGGTGACAATATACATCCTTTACGTACTCCTTTTCCTATTTGGAACCAGTCTGTTGTTCCATGTCCGTTTCTAACTGTTGCTTCCTGACCTGCATACAGATTTCTCAGGAGGCAGGTCAGGTGGTCCGGTATTTCCATCTCTTGAAGAATTTTCCACAGTTTATTGTGATCCACACAGTCAAAGGCTTTAGCATAGTCAATAAAGCAGAAGTAGATGTTTTTCTGGAACTCTCTTGCTTTTTCAATGATCCAGTGGACGCTGGCAATTTGATCTCTGGTTCATGTGCCTTTTCTAAAACCAGCTTGAGCACAGACATTAGCACGTCTCATCAGGTGTATAGCCACTGCTTCATTCCGGTGCTGCTGTGCACATTCACGTTTGATGTAAAGATGCCTTCAAGGTGCCGTGTGTGTGGCACACTCACTCCACTCATCTACATCAGTTCACAGCCACATTTCTGCGTGCTCCTCAAGGCCTCCGGAACAGCACATCACGCCTTCTGCCCAGACACAGGTCAGCTCCCTCCCTCCACCCTGTAGGACTCTACTCCCTCTCTGGCCCTGCGACGAGGACCAGGACCTTCACCGCCAGGCAGGACGCAGGCAGGCCCTGTGCACCGCCCCACTCCAGGGTCCCGGCAGGAAAGCATCTCATCTCCCGGGAGCTGCGCCATCAGGCTCGGGGCACGAGTGCTCTACAGAAGCTCCTTCCACGCAGCTTGCCAGAAGCTTTCATCAGAAATGGTTATAGAATTTCAGCAAACGCTTTTCCTGCATCTGCTGAGACGATCGTGTGTTTTTTCTTCACGGTCGGTTGACTTGGGTGATCTTATCTTTAATTTTTGAGCATTGCGCCGGGCTTGCACCCCTTGGTGCTCACGCATAACTTTTTGATGTGCCGCTGTTTCTATGGGCGTGTGTGTGTGCATGCACGTGTGTGCATGTGCGGGTGTGCGTGCCTGTGCACGCGTGTGTGCATGTGTGCGCGCATGTGCACATGTGTGTGCACGTGTGTGCATGCGTGTGGGGGTGTGTGTGTACGGCCTGCATTGTTACACGCATAAACAGTTCTAGACGTTTGCTTTGCTGAAGTTCCTTGAACCTGGGCGCTCATCCCCGCAGGAGGCAGGCCTGTGTTTCCACCGAGACGCCTCTGCCGCCTCTGCTCTCAGGGCACTGCTCACGTCACAGCATCACGTGTTCCAACCTTCTTGAAAAGCTCGACAGAAACGTCACGTCTGACAGAACTTGTCAGTGTCGAGCAAAACTGTAACAAAGCGCCCGTTCATTTCTTCTTGACTCAGCTCCCTTTGCTTTTCCAAAAACATCTTCCTTTCACGCAAGTGTCCAGATTTATTGGCAAAAAGTTGTTCATGATCATTCCCTTACTATCTTTTTATTGTCTGCAGGATTTTCAGTGACCATTCCCCAATGTCGAATTTCTGAAATTGATCATTCTCATCTTCTACTTTCAGAACTTAGATATAGAAGAGCAAGTTAAATGGAAAGTAATCAAGAAAAAGGAAACAGAAAACAATGGACAGAATCAATAGACTCACACACAGGCCCCAAGGCCGCACAGCTGGGGACCCCTGACCGTCCCACGGACAGAATAGAATCACATACAGGCCCCGAGGCCGCACAGCTGGGGACCCGCAACCGGCCGGTGGACAGAATCAATAGAATCACACGCAGGCCCCGAGGCCGCACAGTTGGGGACCCCTGACCGTCCCGTGGACAGAATCAATAGAATCACACGCAGGCCCCGAGGCCGCACAGCTGGGGACCCCTGACCGCCCGTGGACAGCAGGGTCTGGCGTCCCTGCATCTTTGCCTGCCTGCTCTTTTTTTATTGGTTGTAAACATAGGATCGAGCATCCCAGCTCACTGGACACTAGCCTGGGCGTCCTCTCGGGCTCTACCTGTGGCCAGTACAGCCTGGCCTCCAGTCCCCTGAGCCACACTGTACTGTCCCTGCCCACTGCTTGAGGTCTGAAAACCAGTGTCTCTTATGCATTTTCTGGTTCTAATTTGTTTAAGACAGGACGGGAAAGTTTGTACCTGTTTCTGTGTGTACCCAGGTTCGATCCCTAGGTTGGGAAGATGCCGTGGAGAAGGGAGTGGCTACCCACTCCAGTGTTCTTGCCTGGAGAAGCCCATGGACAGAGCAGCCTGGCAGGCTACAGTCCATGGGGTCACAAAGAGTCGCAAAGAGTCAGACACGAATGAGCGACTTTCACTTTTCACCTTCTCCGTGTTACCTGGAAGCAGATAATACTCATCACGTTATTTTTTAAATTATTGTCAGGGAAAATTGCGAAAGGCTTTCAAATGGGCATAACAGATTAGGGGCGCCCTGTCCCTGTCTGGGCTCTCTCAACCTTAGTGACCCCCAAGCTGTTGTACAGTCCCGTGAACTCTGAACTCCCGCAGCAACGCAAGGGCTCAGGACCGCAGGACGCCAGTGTCCAGAGGAGCACAGCTCGCGCCTGGCCGGCCCTGCACCCGTGGACGTGAGCTCCCCTTGGCGTCGCTGAAGTGAGAGGCCGCTGTTCCCCCTTTGGACTCTTCTTTGAACCAGTTCTAACACCTTACTGGCTCTCTCGTCGGTAAATGACAAATATCTATTATCTCAATAAAGAGTCATTACCACTTGCACGTTTTCGTGTCTGTGTGTGAGCCAGCGCCCCACATGCCGTCAACACACCCGCGGTGCTGCGACCAGCCCAGGGCGGCACCTTCTCCCTGGGACGCACAGACATCGGGCGGGAGGCTCTGACGTCAAACTCGAGGCAGAATTCGGCGGGGGGGGCATTTATTTACCCTCATCTCTGCGCAGTTCCTCACTCATTCAGCCAGAGAGCTGAGCACACCCTGCGCATACACACTCCTGGTCCCCAGGCTGAGGCGTGTGTTCCGGGGAGGAGGAGGCAGGCGCCCGGACACTGACTTGGAGGGAAACGCTTGCCCACCCCCTAGGCTCCGCTTCGGGGTACAGCTGCCAGGCTGCATGTGCGACCGAGAGGCTGGGAAGGGGCGCCTCCCGCCTGATCCTGGGGGGCCGTCACCGCCAGGACCCCTCTGAGCCTGGACCCAGGCCCGCCACCCGCCACCACGCTGACGTGCTCCCACCACGTCTCACACCTGCCAGGGCCAGCTGTGCAGAGCAAACAAAAGTGATGGAGAGAGGAGAGCCGACGGCGGAGACGGGGCTCCTCACTCCAGGGCCTCTCACTCCACAGTCAGGCCGGGCAGCCGCTGGGGCCTGAGCACGCCTCCAAGGTGACCCTCTCCAGGAAAGGGGCTTCGCCCGGCCCACTGGGCCAGCTGCCTGCCGAGAGCTGACCCCACAGCTCAGCTGGGGCAGGCTTCGGCCGGGGACCCTGAGGCCACTGCCCACCTGGGCAGGTGAGAAGTGCGGAAGGACGGGCTGGGAATACCCCACGACAAGAACAAGGCCCACACCCCACTAGATGCTCCCCTGGCACCTTGCGCCGCCCCCCACCCTCCTGGGCCTTGGGTGGGAACCCATCCCCCTTGGCCGAGACCACCTCCCCCTCCAATGGCCCAGGCCCTTCCTGCTGGACACCGGGCCTCTCGGTTCTGGAAAGGACTTGCTGCCCGCCCTGGCCTTCACTGTGGCTGGAGCATCTTGGGGTGTGGACCACCCACACCAGCAGACTGGACAAGCAACTACCCCTAGCACCAGCGTGGATGGCAGGAGTCGGGGGACAGCCTGGACACAGGGGCCCCCGAGCGGACCCGCTGCAGCTCAGCGGCCTAGGGCTGCCCGACTCCCACACCTCCTCCTGCTGGCAAAGCACCCGTGCCCTCCCCGCAGACCCGCCACAGAAGTGCCCTGCGCCGTCGGCCACGCTGTCCCCGCCCGGCTCCCTGGTCTGCGGCCCCGCCAGCCTCCAGGGCCCACAGTCCCCCAGCAGCCCTGGCCGAGCAGGACGCTGCTCACCCACCAGTTCCCAGTGGCCTCTCACATGCCCCACAGGGGGTCCCACGTGCGTCACCCACCCGGGGAACATGGGCTCCAGGAGCAGAGCTCTCTGTCGACCCTGCAGAGCGGACCCCGACATCCTGGAGAGAGCTGAGCACAGACGTGGGGCCCCCTGGGGAGCCGGGAAGGAGTGGCTCGCCCGACAGGCCTCGCCTGGAGCCTCCGGCCAGGGTCCAGCCTGGCGTCAGCAGGCATCCTACCCAGACCCCGGGGCCCCACACGGGCTCCGCCACCCCACCCTGCGCTGCAGGGCCTCCTGAAGGTCCCTGCTGGTGAAGAGCAGAGCCCCAGCCGGGGGCATCTAAGCAGGCAGGGGCCTCTGAGGAGGAACCAGGAAGTGGGAGGCACCCCTCCCCTCCCCTCCCCTCCCCTGCCGTGGGACACCCCTCCCAGGGGGACCCCCACCCCAATCCCCCCATGCCACCCCACCCCACACCCCCCCAGGACAGCGAGGCCACAGCCCCACCCCCTCCCCTGAACCCCCCTCTCAGGGGGCCCCCCTGTGGGAACTCTCCCCCACCATGCCCCCCGCCCCCCCAGGACACGGAGGCCGCAGCCCCTCCCCTCCCCATCCGTGGAACCCCCCTCCCAGGGGGATCCCCAGTGGGAACACTCCCCCACTGCGCCCCCCCGAACCCCCCAGGACAGCGAGGCCATAGCCCCTCCCCCTCCCCCAAACCCCCCTCCCAGGGGCCCTCCCCGTGGGAATTCTCCCCCTCCCATGCCCCCCACCCCCCCAGGACACAGAGGCCACAGCCCCTTCCCCTCTGTGGAACCTCCCTCCCAGGGGGACCCCTCGGTGGGAACTACCCCCGCCCGCCACGCGCCCCCCGGGTGGGAACTCCCCCCACCCCAGGACACCGAGGCCGCAGGGGAACCGAGCCTGCAGCAGCCTGAGCTGCTCCCTCACGTGGGCCGGCTGCCGCCCAGCTCTTACCTGATAAAACTCCCGGAGCCAGTTCCTCTGGAGGTTTTCTGGCTGTAAATTAAAGAGAAGAAAGAGGACGGTCAGGCCCGTGACACAGGCCGGCAGCCACGAGCAGAGGCTAACGCGATGGCCTGTCTGCGTGCTCACTGCAGGGCCGGGGCACAACGAGGTGGGGGCCCCTTCCACACCAGGGCCCGGTCCGCCACTCAGCGGGGATGAGGGGCAGGCACTGGAGCTGGACCCACAGCTGACCCCAGTCCTGCTCGTCCTCAGCAGTGGGGGGTCCCTGGAAGGGCTTCCTGGAGCCAGGCCAGGGCGTCAGGCAGGACCCAGCAGCGTGGGGTCCCAGGACTGGCCTGAGAACGGGCAAAGAGCTGTGTGGCCCCAAGTGTCGCCTTTGGGCCTGCAGGCCCCAGGGAAGAGCTGGCACAGGGTCCCGAGAAAATGGGGGTGTGCCTCTTCCCACATGTCCCACCAGGCTCCTGGACCCCGAGACCAGCCAGCCGAGCAGGGCACGCAGCCCCAGCCAACCCAGCATGGTCAAGGCGCTGAGACGGGGATGGGAGACACACGGGGACCCTCAAAAGGCGGTGCAGAGCTTCAGAAGTGGGAGGTGAGAAGCCCTGAGACCAGTGGCAACCGCACCAACGTCCAACGCCACTGGGCCACACGCAGAAACGGGGAGGACGCCCAGTCTGATGCCGCCTGCTATCCGCCACAACTCCGAACAAACAGACAACCCAGCACCCATCGAGACTCACGCCCTAGATCCAAGCAGGGCTCTGGGCACCGAGGCTGCGAGTGAAGCCAGGGGCCAGGCTGACCACAGCCGGTCCCAACACAGCAGCAGCAGCGCCACAGGCGGGGGCTGCCACCAGCGGAGGTTTCCACGTGTCCCGAAAAGCAGGAAGACTGGACTGCGGACACATCAGCGAACAAAGAGAAACAACTGCTGCGGACCCAGAGTCTCACAGGCCACAGAGCAGGGGGTGGACAGCGTCCCAGGCGCCTGCCAGACAGAGACGGCGGCCGGAGTCCAGCCGGGTGTGGGGTCTTCCAGTCCCCAAGGCCAGGCTCGGGAGCCAGGCCCCCGGCCCCACCTCTGAACAGCAAGGAGGGCACGCCTTGCCCCTCACCACCCTCACGGGCGAGCGAAGAGATGACAGCAGGAGGCGGCAGCCCGGAGAAGCCCCGGCCGAGGCTGAGAGCCGACACTGGGCTTCAGGGAGACGCACGCCCGAGCCAGAGTCCACCCTACGTCCTCAGGAGGCTGACAGCAGACAGCAGCGAGCGTGGGGGTCTGCAGAAGCGGACCCTCAGACACGCTGGGGGTGCAGGCGCCATGGGAAACAGCGTGGACTTGCCATGTGGCCGGGCGATGTGCCCGCGAGACCCGGAAATGCTCATCCGCAGGGACAGAGCCACGAAAGGCAGGAACCACCTGAGACCCATCAGCTCAGGGACAGAGAGATAAGGCATGTGGCCACACTGCACGGGAGCCACGGACACGGCCACACGGGCCACACGGGCCATCGGTAGGCCACAGGCAGAGCGTTAAAATACGTGGCACGCAGCACAGCACAGCAGCCATGGACACAGCCCCACGTGGGCAGGCCTCAGAAACACCATGCTCAGTGCGAGACGCCGGACTCCAGCTCACACAGCACCCAGAACTGGCAGGCCCACAGATGGGGCGGGCCGCTGCTGGCCCCAGCGTCCAAGAGCGGAGCTAGTCTGTGCTGACCATGCAGAGGGCAGCTCCGCTTTGAGAGCAGGGACAGGACTGAAGTGTGAGCCCCTCTCCCACAGACCCCGCGGACCCCTACCTGAGCCACAGACCCAGCATACCCCACGCCAGGGCCGGCACAGGGGCAGGGACCACAGTCAGTCGGCCTCGGGCCCCGAGGCAATCAAAGGAAAAGAACTTTCAGGGCAAGGCCCCCAATTCCACCCCCAGCCCTGACTGAGGACAAAGGGGCTGGTATGGGGGTGCAGAGGGCCCCACCAGCATTTCAGCAACCTTTCCACACCAGCACTGTGAGCTCGGCCTGGAGACAGAGGAAGGAGAGATTCGGTCCACAGTCCTGTTGTCCAGGGGCATGGCTGGACGTGACGCCCCTAGCCTTGCACTCGACCCCACAGCCCTGCCCAACACACACGTGTCCACGACGTCCTCGCCAAAACCCTGTAGGAAGCAGCCCTCAGCAGAATTGATGCTTCTGAACTGTGGTGTTGGAGAAGACTCTTGAGAGTCCCTTGGACTGCCAGGAGATCCAACCAGTCCATTCTGAAGGAGATCAGCCCTGGGATTTCTTTGGAAGGAATGATGCTAAAGCTGAAACTCCAGTACTTTGGCCACCTCATGCGAAGAGTTGACTCATTGGAAAAGACTCTGATGCTGGGAGGGATTGGGGGCAGGAGGAGAAGGGGACAACCGAGGATGAGATGGCTGGATGGCATCACGGACTCGATGGACGTGAGTCTGAGTGAAGTCCAGGAGTTGGTGATGGACAGGGAGGCCTGGCGTGCTGCAATTCTTGGGGTTGCAAAGAGTCGGACATGACTGAGCGACTGAACTTAACTGAACTGAAAACCAGCTGAACTGCTGCTGTTTAAGACCCCTCACCACATTCCCAAACAACCCACAGGACAGGCGTGACCGGGACCCTCAATCCTGTCCCCGGCCCAGGACCCAAACGGCGTGACTGCTCAGGTGAGCCCGCGAAGTGTCCAAGGGCGAGGACCACCCAACCTTCCTAAACCTGAGCTTCTCACCTTGGTGCCCGGGACTCACTCCCTGCAGGAGGCGTCCAGGAGTCGTCCCAGAGCCGCTGCACAGGGAGCTTGAGCCTGGAGCCGGAGGAAGGGCCTGGGGCGGGCACAGAGCAGGGGGAGTCAGGCCCCAGACAGCAAGCGGGCTCACGCACACTGGGGGCGTGATGCCCCATGCTTGAACCAAGGGTCCTGCACAAGGAAGGGCTGAGTGAAGCTCTGGGGCCGGAGGGCCTCCCTCTCCCAAGACAGGCTGGACACCGGCCGCAGGCGAGGCACCTGCGGGTAGGTCCCCGGGAGAACACGGGCATGTGGCGGAAGCAGGCTGCCTTGCGTGACTCTGGACGGCACCGACGGGAATCACCGCGGGGACAGAGGCCTGCAGGGTCCCCTGTAATGGAAACCGCACGCACAGGCCCCGGGGCCGTGACAACAGATCTCTCCGCACGGCCTGGGCTCGGTCCCCAGCGCCGCCACCGGTTCTCAGGCCTCCGCTCCTACCATCCCTACCGGGCATTCAGAACCTGGCCAGGTACTCCAGGGCCATGCACACACACGTGTGCACATACCACACATGAACACTGAGAGCACACACAGTCCCACATGTGCACACACCCGCACACCCACACACCCACATATACACACGTGAGTACACGCACACACGTGCACATGCATGCCCACAAGTGCACACCCACACGTGCACACATGTGCACACACCCACACATGCAGACACACGAGTGCATGCACACACATGCACACTGAGAGCACGTACACTCCCACACATGCACACACACACACCCCACACACATATGCACACATGAGTACACATGCGTGTGGATGCATGCTCACAAGTGCACACCCACATGTGCGTACACACACACATGCAGACACATGAGTGCACGCACACACCTGGACATAACTACCACCTGGACTTGGCCCTGTGGGGGAGGAAGAGCGCGGTTCATGGCCCGCCCTCCCCAGTCACAGACCCGCACAGCCTCCTATAAGTGGTGCGCAGCCTCCTGTAAGTGGCGCACAGCCTCCTGTAAAGTAGGCGCACGGCCTCCTGTAGTGGTACACAGCCTCCTGTAAGTGGGCGCGCGGCCTCCTGTAAGTGGGCGCGCGGCCTCCTGTAAGTGGGCGCGCGGCCTCCTGTAAGTGCAGGCCCGCTCTACCACCGCCCAGGATGTCCTGGCCACACTGACCAGAGCGTGCTCCACAATGACTCACACAGAAGCCCACCTGCTCTGGGGGCCCTTAGCCCCAAGCAGCTTGTAGGTCATCTGGGCGCCCTGCTGCAGCCTGTGAAACGGATCAGAGCCCTCTGTGCATGGTTGGGCCCATGGCCTGGGAGCGGTCCTGCCGGGTCAACAGCCTAAGAGCAGCGCAGGGATGCCCTGCAGGACGGCCACATCGGGAAGGGGCAGCAGGACCTGAGGCTCCTCTACTTGGACTCTGGGTCACCAGCTCGCTTAGATCACCAGTATGACTCTCAGCCCAGGCGGCTGTGGGTTCCCCGAAACCATTAACCCAACAGTCCTAATAAAAGTGCTTTAAACAAAGATATCCCGTGTTTATGTTTAGAGAGGCCTCCAGAGGCTGTGGGATAATCAAAGGGCAGCTCTAAACAGACAACAGGGGATGAGAGCGGCTGGAGAACCCAGCCCACCTGCACATCAGGGCCGTGCTGACCCACTCACTGACCTGAGCCGGGAACTTCCTGGCCAGCATCTCACCCGCCCAGCTGACTGCTGGCTCCTCAGCCCCTCCGGGTCCCTGCAGGTTGTCTGCTCACCCCTGACCTCCACACGGGGACATCCCTCTCCCTTCACAAGCGCTCCTCATGGCCTCGCCCAACTCCGGAGCCCCCAGCTTGGACCCCGGATGCTGAGGGGCAGCACCATGACCCCAGGCCACCAGACCTCAGGCTCCTCTGCCCTCCCCACTCTCAGACTCACACATGCTCACACACTCACACTCACGCAGACACACTCACACACAGCCACTCACACATACACACACATGCTCTCACACACACTCATGCAGACACACTCAGACACACACACACATGCTCACACACATACACACTCATGCAGACACACTCAGACACACATGCTCACACACACGCAGACACACACAGCCACTCACACATATACACACATACTCTCACACACATACTCATGCAGACACTCAGACACACATGCTCACACACTCAGACACACACACACATGCTCACACACATACACACATGCAGACACACTCACACAAACACACATGCACATGCAGACACAGATACACACATGCTCACACACGTTCACATGAGGACACACGGCTCACAAACTCACATGTGCACATGTGGGGACGCACACATGCAGACACAGATACACACATGCTTACACTCATACACACGTGCACATGCGGGCACACACATGTTCACATACACACCTACTCTCACACACATGCACACACAGAGACACACTCACATGGTCACACGTGTGCACATGCACACACGCAGACACACATAGGGACATACACATGCTCACACATAGGGACATACACATGCTCACACACTTGCACGCGGGCAGACATACACACAAAGATACACACTCACAAGCTCACGAACGTGCACATGCAGACACACATGCTCACACCCACAGACATTCACACACGCTGACACATGCATGCTCTCCCTCACACATGCCTGCGCCCCCCTGCCCCTCCCCAGCTCCTCCATCCGTCTGTCCTTCGCTTCTGCCCCAGGAGCCGCTCTTGGCCAGGCCTGGGGGCCTCCTCATGGTTGCAGTCCGTATTTGGCTAATGCAGAGTTATTTTTAAAACCACTAAAGTAGGAATAAAAGATAAACACACATACTAGTTCTTAAAGAAATACTCTCATTTCAGCCCAAAGCGTGGGCCAGGCCGGCTCTGTGCGCTCACAGGAAGCACACGCCACCCTGAGCTCTCAAGCACCCTGTCTGCAGAGCAGAGACTGTCAAAGCACGCTGGGAGTGTTAGATACTCATTCTTCCCAAATGTGAAATTCTATTTCTGGAAGTCGATCCTAGAAAAAAGTAATCCTAAACAACAAAAATGCTCTGCACACAAAGAAGTTCACGATGGAATTATTTATAAGAGTTCCAGTTAAGAAGACCACAGAGTTCACCGATAAAGAAAGTCACGTGGGCCGTCTGTGGAAAGGAAGGAGGCGGCAGCAGGAAGAAATCCTGAAACGGTAAGTAAGTCCCGAGTATAAACGTGCTGAGAAAGACTAAAGGCAGGAGGAGGAGGGGACGACAGAGGATGAGATGGTCGGATGGCATTACCGACAAGATGGACATGAGTTTCAGTAAGCTCCAGGAGTTGGTGATGGACAGGAAAGCCGGGTGTGATGCAGTCCATGGGGTCGCAGAGTCGGACACGACTGAGTGACTGAACTGATAAACGTGGTGCTGCTCACATAACACCGCAAACGGGACGTAACACCACTCACAAAAGACTAAAAGGATAAGGTGTATGTCACCAAAAAAGACACACAGCATCTGATGAGCACACGTTAGCACAGAAGCAGTCTCTACCTTAACGGAGATGGCAGGGGCACGCAGTGACCCACGGCCTTGCACAAGCCGCACAGCGAGGGCCAGGCCAGCCCCGCACCCCCACCTGCTGAGAAGCCCCCGCCACCTCCTCCCCCCGGGCCCGCACAGAAGCTGGGCGGCCCACGTGGCTCACGAGGAGCGAGGGGCTGCCTGGAAGGTGCACGAGGGGCGCTCTGGCCAGTTGCCGCGTTAAACGCTCCAGCAGGGCTGAGAAAAGACTGAGAAAAGAGCACCAAAATTCGGAGTAGCTGTATCTGAAGAAATTTCTTCTTCTTTTGTTGTCTTCTTTTTAATATGTTTATAATTACATTTCTTTCATATCTTTAACTCTTAATTTCAAAAGCTTGGGGAAGAGAAAAACAGTGAAAGCTCTCAGAATACTTTGGCAACATTTGAAACAACTGCTATTCCCTATAAACAAAAACAAAAAAAGGCAAATGACAAAGAGGGAAAAGTATTTGCAGCTTATATGAAAGGTATTGGGCTAATCTGCTCATTACCGCACAAAAGTAAGTCAGAAAACCAACAGGTCACACACCACACCACAAACATATACACACTGCACACACCACACACACACACACCACACACATATACACACACTGCACATACCACATCACAAACACACACCACACACACACACACCACACATACACATACCACACACACACCACACATACACATACCACACACACACCACACATACACATACCACACACACACACACCACACACACACACCACACACATATACACACCACACATACACACACCACACACCCACCACACATACAAACACCACACACACACACCACACACATATACACACCACACATACACCACACATACACACACACCACACACATACACACACCACACATACACACACACCACACACACACCACACATACACACACACACCACACACATACACCACACGCGCACACACATACACACACCACACACATACACACACCACACACACACCACACATACACACACACCACACACCACACACACCACACACACACACCACACACACACACACCACACATACACCACACACACACACATACACACACCACACATACACACACACCACACACACACACACCACACACACACCACACACACACACCACACATACACACACACACCACACACATACACACATCACACGCGCACACACACAAACCACACACATACACACACCACACACACACACCACACACATACACACACCACACACACACCACACATACACACACACACCACACACATACACACATCACACGTGCACACACACACACCACACACATACACACACCACACACACATCACACATACACACCACACACACCACACACACACACACACCACACATACACACATACACACACATACACACACCACACATACACACACACCATACACACACACCACACACATACACATACCACACGCGCACACACACCATACCACAAAGACGCCACACCGACACCACACCAGAAACACACACAGATACCACACAACACAACACGTACAACACCACACACACACACCACACACCACACACTACACCGCAAACACACACACACACCATACCACAAACACTCGCACTACATGGATACTCCACCACAAACACACCCCACACCACAAACATACCACACGGACACCACGTACAAAAGCACACACACACACACCCCACAAACACAAAGCTGCTCAAAGCCACCTGTGGCCAGTGACCACTGGCCTGGATGAAGCAAATTTCAGAGCGTTTCCGTCAACATCGGAAACTTCTCTGACTCAAGACCAGCGTTGTCCAATCGCTGTATGTGATGATAAGAACATTCTCTATTTGCACCAGCTGAATTTCCACTTGAAATGGCCTACTGTGACTAAATAACTGAATTTTACTTAATTTTGATTAAATCAATGTAAGTCACATGTAATTAGCCATTACTAGACAGTAACAGAAAAGGAAGAAAAACTTTGAGGTCTACCATGAAAAAAACATGCAGTATTGACTGACATAGGAGAGAAAGACAGCGTACAAAAGAGGGGGAACTTCAAGTCAGTCTCACAGAGCAGCGCCAACGCGCACGTTACAGAACGCAGCAGCAGATAGAGAATTCACAATCAGAACCAAGCGCAATAAACCATGAAGGAATGGACGGTTCAACCTGAGGAAGCCTCCAATGCAACTGACCAACAAAATGAAGAAAAGGGAATGATTATCTCTGCAGTGACCGAGAAGTTAGCTAGAAACGTGGCAGAGGAAGGACTTGGCTGGAGCCCCAGCACCTGTGGATGGGCGCGTCCCCCGTGAGCCTTCCCACCTTGCTCCAGGGGTGGGAGCGGGGGAGATGAGACACGGCAGGGTCTCAGCCCAGTGGCAGAGACCCCCTGGCAGAGAGACGTCACCACAGACTGCAGGTCACCTCACCTCCTCCTTACCCTACATGAGGAGGCTCCAGGGCAACAGTCGTGGACTCCAGACGGGAGAGGCGAGACCCAGGGGTCCTCAAACCAGGACACGGGGGAGACATAGGGGCCGCAAAACCAGGACACAGGGGGTGGGGGGCAAACCCGAGACACAGGGGCCCCCAAACCAGGGCATGGGGAGACAAAGGGGCCCAAAAACCAGGACACGGGGGGCAAACCCGAGACACAGGGGCCCCCAAACCAGTACACGGGGCAGATATAGGGGCCCCCAAAACCAGGACACTGGGGGGCGGGGGGCAAACCTCTGCTATCACAGCCATGGCTGACAGGAAACACACCTCACCCCTGGCCCACACCGTAGGCCTCAGTCCCTATGACCCAACTCACGTGCAGATTTCAACAAAAATTACAAGGCAAGAGAAAATCAGCCTAAACGCGACTGATTGATTGACTGACATTTATCGATCGGCTGCACCACACAGCTTTTGGATCTTGGCTCCCTGACCGGGGGTAGAGCCTGGGCCACCGGCAGTTGGAAGCTCGAAGTCCTAGTCACCAGCACGCGTGCGTGTTCAGTCGCTCAGTCGTGTCCGACTCTATGCGACCCCATGGACTGTAGCCCTCGAGGCTCCTCTCTCCATGGGGTTCTCCAGGCAAGGATACTGGAGTGGGTTGTCATGCCCTCCTCCAGGGGATCTTCCTGACCCAGAGATCGAACCAGGGACTCCTGGTTCACAGGCAGATTCTTTACTGCTGAGCCATCAGGGAAGCCCCCTAATCACCAGACCTACAGGGAATGCCCTAAAGACATTTTAAAAAATGCATCAGAATCAGACTCAATTATGACACAGATTTTGGAATTATCAGAAGGGAATTTAAAATAACTGTGGCAGAAAAAGCGGACAATTTTCAGGAACAGATGGGTAACAGAAGCAGCGTGATGGAAACTCCGAGAACTGAAAGGAAACACTAACAAAAATGAAGCCTGCCTTCAGGGGCTTGTGAACAGATTAGACACAGCCAAGGAAATAGTGAGCTGAAGATACGGCAATAGAAGCTTCTAAGACTGAGATGCAGAGATTATAAAAATGAAAACAACTAGAGAACGTCCAAGAGTCGTAGGGCAACTTCAGAAGGCAACACGCACATGAAGCGGCAGCATCGGGAGGAAGGGAGGAGGCAGCAGGGAAAGGGCAGAGCGGCGATGGCCAGGAGCAGAACTGTGCCCAGATCGCAGACCCCCCGGGCCTAGCGGACACGGCGCAGGGAAAACACTGAACCGTCTAGACCTCACCTTGGACGTCTAGGCACGGCTGCCAAAAGCAAAAGGCGAGGAGAAACCTTGAGATAAGGAAGGAAACAAGCACACCCAATCTATGGAGGAACAAGGACAAGAACCCCAGCGAACCTGGCAAAAACCACGCGAGCAAGGAGACAGTGAATCGAAATGTTCCGTGTGGGCGGAAAAAACCAAAACGCCAACCCAGGATTACGTATCCAGCAAAATTATCTTCCAAAGGAATGGGGAGACAGGCTTAAACTTGGACAAACAAAACTGAGGAGATTCATAACCAGTGTATGTGAACATGGAAAGTAATGGCTTCAAAAGTTTTTCAGGGAGAAAGAAAATTATATATATAGGGGATATAAAATAAGGGGACAAAATAAATGAAGGTTAAAAATATTACTGAAAAGTTCTTCAATAGAAGCAACATTTATGATAAAATCATAATCAACCAGGATTTGGTAAGCGGGCAGAGTTCCAACAAGCCTCCAGGGACCCCACCTGGGCGTTCACTCCCACACGGGGTGGGGGTGACTGTAAGAGGCCACGCCCCCAGCTGGCCAGCACAGGGCCAAGATGAAAGGGATTCTGCAGAGGTAATGAAATTCCAAAATTAGTGTATCTTAAGTTAATCAAAAGGGGGATTATCTCAGGTAGGTCCAACCTTATCTGGTATCAGGTGAGTCATTTAAAAGGGTCTAAAGGTCAGAATCTGGAAGCAAAGGATCTCTCCTTTGCCGCCCCGAAGAAGCAAGACGCCGTGAGCCGTACAGCCTGGGGAGCTGACCTGCAGCCTGTCCCTCCTAGGGGCTCCAGATGAGCAGGCAGCTCCTGAGAAGGGGGCCCAGCTCAGTGTGCCACCCCCTACCCCGCAGGGAGGGAAGCACTCAGCTAACCCAAAGGCCGTGCTGGCCTGTTACACAGCATGGAAAACCCAGCACACGCTTGATGCTACAAACGCAAGTGTGTGTGTGCAGTAAAGTGAAAGGCATGTTACTTTAAACATTTCTCCCCACTCTGATTTTACTGCAGTGTAAGGTCAATGGCACCCCACTCCAGTACTCTCGCCTGGAAAATCCCCTGGACGGAGAAGCCTGGTGGGCTGCGGTCCATGGGGTCGCTAAGAGTCGGACACGACTGAGCGACTTCACTTTCACTTTTCACTTTCATGCATTGGAGGGACACGGCAACCCACTCCAGTGTTCTTGCCTGGAGAATCCCAGGGACGGGGGAGCCTGGTGGGCTGCCGCCTATGGGGTCGCACAGGGTCAGACACGCCTGAAGCGACTCAGCAGCAGCAGCAGCAGCAGCAAGGCCTATGGTGAGGATCTAATTCACACGTTACCCAGAGGGTTAACTGTTGTGCCAGCCGCCACGGCATGGCCAGCCTGTCTGTGCCCCCCTGCCTCGCTCCCTCCAGCAATCAGCCTTACCGAATATTTATTTCACTTACACATTCAAACAAACAACGCAACGCTTCCTTAGTTTACTGTTTTCCTGGGCTTTTCCTGTTATTCAGTAACGTTTGGATTTACGTTTATCCTTCCCACGTTCCTTCAGTTTACGGCACAGTTCTGCATTTCATTTTGACTAAAGCGCTTTCTTTATGTTTAACACTGTCACAACTTCGACTGCCACAGAGTATGTTTATTAGAAAAACGCCGCCGCAGGCACACCCCTGCACCTCATCCTAAGGCCAGTCCCTGCTTCCTGTGGGCAGGCCAGCCACGCCAGGCGCTCCTGGAAAGGTCAGGAGCCTGGCAAGGGTGCCCACCACTGCCACATCCACGCCACCTGACACCCAGGGCACAGGGGATGGCATCACGTGCGGAGCGGCCAGAGGCGCTGCGGCAGAACGGGAGGCAGGCCGCCCAGCCCACAGAGCGCGGCCCGCGGAGCAGGGGGCAACCACGAAAGAGACAGAAGCACTCGGGGAGAACGGCAGGATAAAGGGTCAGCACACAAAGCCCGACAGCGGCCACAACACCGAGCGCAGCACGTGGGGAAGGAGGGCCCCGGCTACAACAGCAACTTAAGAACATGCACCAGCGAGGAGCAAACTTCAGAATGTGACAAGTTTACAGGAGAAAAGTGTTAAGACATTCCTGGCAGAGACGAGAGTCAGACATGAGTCACCGGAGCGCCCTGTGGTCCTCAGAGCCTGACTCCGGCGGAGCGTCAGGGCTGATCCCCAGTGAGCCACCCACCCCACCCAGCTCCACCAGATAAGCGGTTCTAAAGTTCACATGGAGAAAGGAGCCGTGACTCAAAGTTCGAATACCATTTTTAAAGAGAATCATGTGTTCAACTAAAAATTTTTTTTAATTGCATGGCAAAAATACTAGTAAAATCAAAAACTGTTAAACTGATTGAAAATATTTGGAATATATATCAGGAGCGAAGAGCTTACCTTCCTAATATTTGAAGAAATCTTTAAAGTCCAGGAGAAAAAGGCAAAATATGAAAAAACCCAAACAGCATCACAGAAAAGACATCTGACTAAACTTCCCATGGGAGAGAGGTCGCCTGCTTCCTAGACAGGAGGGGCTGGGCTCCCAAGGTGGGGCGGGGGGCACCTGGACCCCAAAGTCCAACCTGAAAGAAAGGGGGCATGCAGGGATCCACACCGCAGCCACCCTGCAGGACAGCAGCCTCCAGGACGGTCAGCAGCAGAAGGGCCAGGGATGGGGGCAGGACCGGAAGAGAGACCGTGAGCCCAGGCCCACAGAGACCCCACGCCACAGGGACCCGGGGGAAGCAACACGCGGAAGGGACCAGGCCACGGACTCAGGCCGCCTGGCAGCTTTGTGGCAGCTGGGCCCACGGTGGTCGACAGGCACTGTCCCTGGGGGCAGGCTGTCTGCCACTGCCTCCTCTCTAGGCCCACAGCCCTCTGCGCCCAGGAGGGGCTTTGCTGTGGACGGCGGTCAGTGTCCAGCTGCCGGACCAGGAAGGCACAGGCGGGCAGGAGCAGGGCGCGTGGGCCCAGATGGCAGAGCTGTCAGCGGGCCTCCAGAGCCCGCCTCCCCCCGACTCTCAGCGCTCACCGAGGGCTCCCCGCCTGGCCAGCCTGGGGGACGCACTTGTCTCCAAGACTCATCCTGCCCACAGCACTCAAGGTCCAAGCAGCTTCCCCTCACCACCTGAGCAGGGACCTCTGCTCTAGCTTGTTGTTCAGACCCTCGGTCACGTCCAAATCTTTGTGACCCGGTGAGTTGCAGCACGCCAGGCTTCCCTGTCCTTCACCACTACTTCGATACTAGAGTTTAATCAAACTCATGGCCATCGAGTCGGTGATGCCATCCAGCCATCTCATCCTCTGTCATCCCCTTCTCCTCCTGCCTTCAGTCTTTCCCAGCATCAGGGTCTTTTCAAATGAATCAGATGGCCAAAGTGTTGGGGCTTCAGCTTCAGCATCTGGCCTTCCAATGAATATTCAGGGTTGGTTCCTTTAGGATGGACTGGTTTGATCTCTTTGCAGTCCAGGGGACTCTCAAGAGTCTTCTCCAGCGCCACAGTTCGGAAGTATTAAGTCCTTGGCGCTCAGCTTTCTTCACAGGCCAGCTCTCTCATCTGTACATGACCACTGGGAGAACCACAGCTTTGACTGGACTGACTTCTGCCGGTGAAGCGAGGTCTCTGCTTTCTAGCTTGCTGTCCTCACCTCTCATATCTTTTCCCCCAAGGAGTAAAGCAGTGTCTTTTAATTTCACGGCTGCAGTCACTGTCCACAGTGATTCTGAAGCCCCAGAAAATAAAGCCTGTCTCCGGTCCACTTTTCCCCATCCATTTGCTATGAAGTGATGGGACTGGATGTCATGATCTTCATTTTTTGAATGCTGAGTTTCAAGTCAGCTTTTTCACTCTCCTCTTTCACTTTCTTCAAGAGGCTCTTTAGTTCTTTGCTTTCTGCCATTAAAGTGGTATCATCTGCATATCTGAGGCTGTTGATGTTTCTCCCAGCAATCTTGATTCTAGTTTGTGGTTCATGCAGCCCGGCATCTTGCATCATGTCCTCTGCACAGAAGCTAAAGAAGCAGGGCGACAACATAGAGACTCAGCACACTTCTTTTCCAACTTGGAACCAGTCAGTCGTTCCATGTACAGTTCTAACTGTTGCTTCTTGTCCTGTACGCAGGTTTCTCAGGAAACAGGTAAGGTGGTCTGATATACCTACCTCTTGAAGAATTTTCCAGTTTGTTGTGATCCACACAGTCAAAGGCTTTAGTGTAGTCAGTGAAGCAAAAGTAGACGTTTTTCTGGAATTCCCTTGCTTTCTCCATGATCCAATGAACGTTGGCAATTTGATCTCTAGTTCCTCTGCCTTTTCTAAATTCAGTTTGTACATCTGGAAGTTCTCAGTCCACAACCTGCTAAAGAGAGCTTGAAGGATTTTCAGCGTAATCTTGCTAGCATATGAAATGAGTGCAACTGTATGGTAGTTTAAACATTCTTTGGCATTGCCTTTCTTTGGTTGGAGTGAAAACTGACCTTTTCCAGTCCCATGGCCACTGCTGAGTTTTCCAAATGTGCTGGCATATTGAGTGCAGCACTTTAACAGCATCATCTTTTAGGATTTTAAATAGCTCAGCTGGAATTCGATCACCTTCACTAGCTTCTGTTCATAATAATGTTTCCTAAAGCCCACGTGACTTCACACTCAAGGATGTCTGGCTCTAGGAGGGTGACCACACTACTGTGGCTGTCCAGGTCACTAAGACCTTTTCTTGTACAGTTCTTCTGGGCATACTTGCCACCTCTTCTTAATCTCTTCTGCTTGCTGTTTCTGTCCTTTATTGTGCCCATTTTTGCATAAGATGTTCCCTTGGTGTCTCCAGTTTTCTCAAGAGATCTCTAGTCTTTCCCATTCCATTGCTTTCCTCTATTTCTTTGCATTGCTCACTTAAGGCTTTCTTATCTCTTCGTGATATTCTCTGGAACTCTGCATTCAGTTGAGAATATCTTTCCCTTTCTCCTTTAACTTTTGCTTCTCTTCTCAGCTATTTGTAAGGCCTCCTCAGACAAGCACTTTGCCTTCTTGCATTTCCTTTTCTTGGGGATGGTTTTCGTCAACACCTCCTGTACAGTGTTTTGAACCTCCATCCTTAGTTCTTCAGGCACTCTGTCTACCAGATCTAATCCCTTGAATCTATTCATCACCTCCACAGTATAATCATAAGAGATTTGGGAAGTGGCAACGCACTCCAGTGTTCCTGCCTGTAGAATTCCATAGACGAAGGAGCCTGGCAGGTTACACCGTCCATGGGGTCGCAAAGAGTCGGACACAGCTGAGCAACTGTCGCTCACTCACCCTGAATGGCCTAGTGATTCGCCTACTTTCTTCAAGTTAAAGCCTGAATTTTGCAATGAGGGGCGGATGATCTGAGCCACAGTCAGCTCCAGGTCTTGTTCTAGCTGACTGTATAGAACTTCTCCATCTTTGGCTGCAAAGAATACAAGCAATATGGTTTTGGTCCCGACGATCTGGTGATGTCCATGTGTAGGCACCCCTTGCGTTTTTGCAAGAGGGTGTCTGCTATAACCAGTGTGTTCTCTTGGCAGCTCAGCTGGTAAAGAGTCTGCCTGTGATGCTGGAGACCCCAGTTTGATTCCTGGGTTGGGAAGATCCCCTGGAGAAGGGATAGGCTACCCACTACAGTATTCTTAGGCTTCCCTTGTGGATCAGCTGGTAAAGAATCCACCTACTATGTGGGAGACCTGGGTTTGATCCCTGGGTTGGGAAGATCCCCTGGAGAAGAGAAAGGCTGCCCACTCCAGTATTCTGGCCTGCAGAATTCCTTGGACAAAGTCCATGGGGTCAAAAAGAATTGGACACGACTGAGTGACTTTCACTTTCACTTCACTTTCTCTTGGCAAAACTGTTAGCCTTTGCTCTCCTTCACTTTGTGCTCCAAGGTTGAGCGTGCCTGCTTCCCACTGGCCCAGCCAAGCTTCTGTTCTCCGTGGGCCAGGGCTCCGTTTCTCGGAGGGAACCAGACTGTCAGCGGCAGAGGGTACCTGAGACAAGGCACCTGGGGAGCCAGGGGCCGACGGCAGCTCTCCCTACAGGGCCCCAGGAAGGCACGGCCTCCTAGCCAGGGTCCCCACCAGGAAAAGAGTGCGCATCTCTTCCTGACGGTCAGACTCAGGCCCCACAAGACAGCCACCAGCGCTGGGCGGCCCCCTCAGCACGTCACACTCCCACCAGTGATGACCATCCCTTTCACACATCCAAGAGGCCACTGTTTCAGCCACCCCATAAGGTTTCAAACTTTGACGCCTAGTCTGAATTCAGAGGCTAAAAATATGGAAAATGTGCTTTTAGCATCTGTGGGAGGCAGCGCTGGGACTGAGGGAGCTGCCCTGGGACGCACAGCCGGGGGCCCAGCGGCCTCGTGGCCTGGAGCCTGGGCTTGGGGCGACACGGAGTCAGGGTCTTCACAGCCCCAGGGTCCTGGAGGCAGAAACCCAGCCCCCAGGAAGGTGACCGCACCCACCTTCCAGGCCAACAGGAACAACGCAGGACCGTAAACACCAGGACGTACACTCGTCTTTCTCAAATACGCCCAAAAGACTTCCAAGGGCAAGTCACTAGTAAGGAACGGCGCCCAGGCTCCCCGCTCTGTGCCTGCGGCGAGGCCTCCGGGCACTGAGCTGCCCCAGCTTCTCAGGAAATCCTGCCCCGCGCTGCACGCTTATCCCTGCGGAAACCCATTTCCCGAGAAAGGAAATCTTGTCTCTGGAGGCACAAACGCGGAGGCTAAGAATAGCTCTGCAGAGGAAGTGCCGGTGGGCCGGCCACCAGTCGGGGGGACATGCCATGCGGCGGGCGGGGAGCGTGCCCTGAAGTCCACCTGTCCACTCTGCGTGTTAGGCCTTTAGATAAACCCTGCAGAACTTAAAAATGAAAGAATGAAAGGAAAAAAATGAAAGTAAGGATAAAGATGAAAATACGAAGAGCGAGGGAGGCCTTCCCACGACAGATAACCCAGCAGCATCCTCCTCTTTAGCTCACGTCTGCAAATGCTGCCAAAGCCCCTCACAGAGGCCTGGGACTTGAGAACCTGACTCACCAGGATGGAGGGCCTGGCAAAGCTATGACAAAATAGACATTTGCCCCTGAAGAGTGCCCTAGACATCGTGTATTTAAACAACAATCTATCCCAGGTGGTGCGGTTGGTAAAGAATCCGTCTGTCAATGCAGGAGACATGGGTGGCACAGGCCCGACCTCTGGGTCGGGAAGAGCCCCTGGCGGAGGGCGTGGCAACCCACTGCAATCTTCTAGCCTGGAGGATCCCATGGACAGAGGAGCCTGGTGGGCTACAGTCGCTGGGGTCGCAGAGAGTCGGACACGACTGAGCGCACACAGGGACAGACGCTTCATCTAACTGGGTCCAATTCTAGGAAACAAAGCAAGCTTAGCTTAGAAATGGCAGCCTATGAAAACGGAAATGGTCCATCTTTGGGGCAGCCACCAGGGCTAAGACCGGGTGCGAGCCCGTTTCTCAGCAGAGGCCTGTCCAGCTGGACCGTTGGCACCAGGTGCAAAAGGAAACAGGTGTGACAGGCGGCCACCTTCGGAGGCAGGTGCACAGTCGGCGTGGAAACCTGCGGGGTCTCCCGACCCTGGCGTGTCAGCACCGGGACTGAAACATGGGCACTCCTCCCAGGACCCACGTTTCCCTCTGGCACCCCAGGTCCTGCCATGACCTCGCTTCGGGATGGCACAGCAAACGGGGTGCGCCAGGACCCCCACCTGGCCCCGAGGTGGCAGCGGAGGGCTCCACCTTGGGCCCCAGACCACCCCGGCCCCACAGGCCTGCCTCCATCCTGCCCCATCACAGGCATCTGCGGGGGGGGGCCCATGCGAGCCACCGCCCAGCGTCTGCGCCCCGTCCTCCAGACCCCAACATGGCGTACGCACTCTCTTCCTCACACCGATCCTGCTCCTTTTCTAAGAAAAACACAGAGGAACGAGAGCAGGGCATCCGTCTGGGCCGAAGACACCGTGCGTGTGGAGCCTAGGTCCCCAGGACTGCAGTTCACGCGTGCGTGTGGGGCCTAGGTCCCCGGACTGCAGTTCACGGGAGCCCCGGGCCCCAGAAACGCGGGAAGGCAACGGGGAAAGCCCTGAGGGGCGCCTGGGAGAAGCGTGGGCTGCACCGATGCCTTTCTGTCCAACTTACAAAGACGCTTCTTGAGCAACGGCTCACGGGCGGTGAACTACCGCTGGGCAGTGTGGCCAGCGGGTAAAGTCGGGACGTCCCGGCCGGGGCACTGGTTGGCAACGTGACTGCAACGTGGGCCTTCGGATTTGAGCCAAAGGAGGAAGAAATTACAAACATGGAAGCTGAGACTGACGGGGAAGGAAGCGGCACCATCAGTTCTGAAGACCGTTTTGCACAGTGGTGGTTTAGTCGCTACGACGTGTTTGACTCTTGCAACCCCATGGATTGTAGCCCGCCAGGCTCCTCTATCCACGGGCTTCTCCAGGCAAGAATACTGGAGTGGGTTGCTATGCCATCCTTCAAGGGATAATGAGTGTAAAAATGAGTGAAAAGCGTGAAAAAGAACTATGGAAGGCTTCCACATTATTTGATGATGATGATACAGGAAGTATCTCACTGAACAACATCAAGCGGGTTGCTAAGGGACTCGGGGAAGGTTTAACAAGGAAGAATTTCAGGAACTGCTTGATGGGGCTGATCACGATGCAGATGGAGAAACAGGAGGGAGAGTTTTTGAAAATGATGCCAGAGACCACTCTGTTAATACTGTGTTTTTCCTTCTGGAAAGTTAACAAGTTTGTATTTGTTACAAGTTCCATAATAGCTGAATGTGTGCATTTTCAGTGTTTAAGTTTATATACACAAACTGGTTTCGATATCTAACCCATGTGAGAAGTTACATGTCTCTACCCATATGCTGGTAAATCTATAGCATCAAGAAATAAAATGTAGTGACTTCCTTAAACCATGAATCTGAGAACAGTATTAATTCCAAGTGCTATTTTTAGAGCCCCGGGTTCTAAAACTCAGATTTTTTTTTTTTAATTTAAGGAAATTGGCCTCACATCACACAAGTCTGGCCAGCCAGCCATTACTTTCCCTATTTGTGCAACTCTAAAAACGATGAACATTTCCTTTTTAACCAATTATTCAGGTATGTAAAGTCTTAAATAAAACTGGCAACTTCAAAGAAAAATTAAAAAGAGGTTTCTTTTCAAAAGAGAATCATACTCATTTCAAAAATTGGGGGAAATTTAGCAAGAGGGGGCCCAGAAATACAATCAAGCTGCCACCCTCTGGGGCCCCCACCCTCCCAGCTGGCCATCCCCCAAAGCTGCTCTGCCATGCAGCCTCCCAACACCAGGGGACAGGTGACCGGTGGGCACCCCGCCAGGCAGGGCTAGGAGGAGCCCCGCCGCGGGGCTCGGTGGGGAGCGGAGGGCCACGAGCAAGTGGGGGCAGGGCGGACAGGTGCCTCTCCCAGAGGTGACCGTCCAGGCGATGAGCACGAGAGCGGGACTCCGCAGCAGCCTTCAGTGGCCGGAGCGCCCCGCACCCCTGCGGGTGGGCCCAGGGCAGCGAGAGGCGGAGACGGTCTGGGAGGGCAGGGGACGCACAGGAAGGAAGAGCCCTGCACCCCACGGGGCCCCACCTTCAGGGCCCCGTGCGGCAGCCCACCTCTGCAGGAGAGCCCGAGGGCCAGCTCCACTGCCCGGGACAGGCCTGGCCGCCCGCAACACCACCCCGCATCCACACACTACCGTCTGTGGGGCAGGGCCAGACCCCAGTGGGCCTGCGGGTGCAGATGGGCACAGCAGGAGAAGCATGGTCCCAGGAGAACTGCAGAGACGCCGAGCTCCAGGGAGGGCAGCTCGGGACCACGGGGAAGCACAGAGGACCAGGGCCAGAGCCAGGGTCAGGGGGGGCCAGAGGGGCAGGAGGAGACGGGCACAGAGGGTCAGAGGGTCAGCGCCAGGGTCAGGGGGCAGAGGGGCAGGAGGAGACGGGCACAGAGGACCAGGGCCAGAGCCAGGAGGGGCTGTCAGCACAGACGCGCGTGGAACGACAGGGGCGCCTGAACACTGCACCAACAAATGCCTGAAAAATAGGCAACTTGGGAGGAAACAATAGCTTCTATCTATTAAAGAGACTGGATGTGCACCCAAAACACAGATGGTTGCACTAGTGAGCTCCACTGATCACTTAAGGAGGAAGCACTCCCCGCTCACTCAGCTCTCTGAAAACACAGAGAACACGTTCCAATTTCTTCTAAGAAGCGAACACGATGCCAGCACCCAAAGCCGTTCACGGAAGCGGAAGCGGAAGCAGGAGAGGCAGAGGGAGAGGGAGAGGAGGAGGAGGAGGAGGAAGGGGAGGAGGGAGGGGAGGAGGAGGAAGGGGAGGAGGGAGAGGAGGAGGAAGGGGAGGAGGCAAAGGAGGAGGAGGGACAGGAGGAGGGAGAGGAAGAGGAGGAGGAAGAGGAAGGGGAGGAGGGAGGGGAGGAGGGAGGGAGAGGAGGAGGGAGGGGAGGAGGGAGGGGGGAGGGAGGGGAGGAGGGAGGGGAGGAGGGAGGGGAGGAGGGAGGGGAGGAGGGAGGGGAGGAGGGAGGGGAGGAGGAGGAAGGGGAGGAGGGAGAGGAGGAGGAAGGGGAGGAGGCAAAGGAGGAGGAGGGACAGGAGGAGGGAGAGGAAGAGGAGGAGGAAGAGGAAGGGGAGGAGGGAGGGGAGGAGGGAGGGAGGGGAGGAGGGAGGGGAGGAGGGAGGGGAGGAGGGAGAGGAGGAGGGAGGGGAGGAGGCAAAGGAGGAGGAGGGACAGGAGGGAGGGAGAGGAGGAGGGAGGGGAGGAGGGAGGGGGGAGGGAGGGGAGGAGGGAGGGAGGGGAGGAGGGAGGGGAGGAGGGAGGGGGGAGGGAGGGAGAGGAAGGGGAGGAGGAAGGGAGGGGGGAGGAGGAGGGAGGGGAGGGGAGGAGGGAGGGGAGGAGGGAGAGGAGGAGGAAGGGGAGGAGGGAGAGGAGGAGGAGGAAGGGGAGGAGGGAGAGGAGGAGGAAGAGGAGGAGGGAGGGGAGGAGGCAAAGGAGGAGGAGGGACAGGAGGAGGGAGAGGAAGAGGAGGAGGAAGAGGAAGGGGAGGAGGGAGGGGAGGAGGGAGGGAGAGGAGGAGGGAGGGGAGGAGGGAGGGGGGAGGGAGGGGAGGAGGGAGGGAGGGGAGGAGGGAGGGGAGGAGGGAGGGGAGGAGGGAGGGGAGGAGGGAGGGGAGGAGGGAGGGGAGGAGGGAGGGAGAGGAAGGGGAGGAGGGAGGGAGAGGAAGGGGAGGAGGGAGGGGAGGAGGGAGGGAGAGGAAGAGGAGGAGGGAGGGGAGGAGGGAGGGGAGGAGGGAGGGGAGGAGGGAGGGGAGGAGGGAGGGGAGGAGGAGGGAGAGGAAGAGGCCGGCAGAGGAAGAGAGTGGCAGACCAGCGGCAGAGGAGGACAGTCACAAGCCAGCGCCTCTCATGAATGCACACAGAGACCAAATGCAGAAACACGTAGAAAAGAGCACGACCTGACCAAGTAGCCCAGGAACGCAATAGTTTGGTTTAACATTTGAAACCTGACGTCATCCACCAAATTTACAGACAAAAAAGAAAGACTACAGGATCATTTCAGTACATGCAGGAAAAGTATTTAGCAGCATCCAACATTCTTTCATGGCTAAACAAACAAACAAAACAACCTCTTGGCAAAGTGAGAAATAGAAACCTCTTCAGTTTGATAAAAGACAACTGAAAAAAGAGGAGACAGCCTCCAGCTGCCACCATTGTTACTGACGAGCTAGTCAACGCTTTGCCTAAAAGAGAGGCGCAGCGGCCCACACTCACCACCTGATTGCCGTGGCGCAGCCGGTCCTGAGGGGCAGGGAGGCAGGGAGCGGGACGGACAGCCTGCAGACGCTGACAGAGTCCTGACCTCCCAGAACAGCTACAGTTTAGCAAAGTCATGGGACATCAGATTAATACACAAGCCTCATTTGCATTTCTATTTAACAACAGCAAACTGGAAAATGAAACGTTTAAAAAGACCATTTACTGCAGCGTCCAAAAAATGCAAAGTACACAGGAATACATTTAACAAAAGCCACGCCACGCCTCTACACTGGAAACCACAAAATGCTGTGGGAAAAACTAAAGACCTAAATAAAGGAAGTGATGCCTCGTCCGAAAGCAAAGCCGTGAAATCGCTGAAACGTCAGCTCTCCCCACACTGGCCCCTGGACCCAGCGCAACATTGGCCGTTATCTCAGCAGACGATCTGCAGAAGCTGACAAACTGACTCCAAGACGTGCCTGGAGGTGCAGCGGGCCTGGAACGCCACAGTGAGAGCAACGCCGGGAGGCCCTCCCCAGGCACCACGGCGACAGGCCACAGTCGCCAAGACAGGTGGCCCTGGGGCAAACCTCACTGGACAGACCAATGGGGCAGGACAGGGTCCAGAAAGAGCCACAGGGACAGTGATTTTCAACAAAGGTGCCAAAGCGATGCCCGGGGAAACAAAATCGCAACAGGAGGTGGTGGACCGTACCCCGCGACCCCAGCTCACCTCGCACACAAACTCACCTGCGAAGGACGGAGCCCTGAGACGCAGATGGGAAAACCGAGGAGCTCCTAAAAGAAGCGACAAGTCTGTCTTCACGACTAGGTGGTGGGCAAAGACTTCTCAGGGCACAGAGGCTGAGGATGGTGCAGGGGCCCCGGGTGGGGACTCCTGGGGCTCGAGCAGCACTTGGCTGGTGGTCCAGTGGTTCAGACTCTGTCTGCCGGTGCAGGGGACGAGGGCTCGATGGCCGTTCCCACACGGTCCGACCTGCCAAGGCCACTGCGGCACTCGGGGCACTGGGCAGGGCGCCTGCCTGCCGAGACGGGGAAGGACCTTCAGCCAACATCAAGACCCCCCCCGACGGGCTGAGGCCGACAGAGCAGGGACACAGGTCGGACCCCCGACAGGACGTCCTGGGACAGGCAGAACTCTCTGCAAGCGGTCAATCGGAGCCCGGGGCCTGGCGGGGGCCAGCCAGGGAAACGGAAGGGGAGCCTTCCGGGGTGATGGTCGGGTTCTATATTACAATAACAGTTTGGGTTAACATAAGCATTCGTGAAAACTCTGCAAATGTATGCCTAAACGTGTACATCTCACTGCACATAAATTTTGTCTCGGAGAAAGAACTAAACCGATAATGAACTCTAGCCAAAGACACTCCTACTGAAGCACTGAGAGGGCGGCTTCCCTCCTGGCTCAGTTGGTAAAGAATCTACGTGCAATGCAGGAGACCCGGGCTTGATCCCTGGGTGGGGAAGGTCCCCTGGAGGAGGAACTGGCTACCCACTCCAGTATTCTTGCCTGGAGAATCCCATGGACGGAGGAGCCTGGCAGGCTGCAGTCCACGGGGCCACAAAGAGTCGGACACGACTGATCAACTAAACCGCCCCCACCCCTTGACAGCTGCAACTGGCTGTGAAACGCGCGGAAGACGAGAACAACCAACAGGTGAGCAGGCAGACGAACGCGGCAGAAGCCTGGTCCTCGGTCGTGACAGCGTCTAGACGGGTGGCAAGCAAGCGCTAATGATGAAATTCTCTCGACTCGACGCTGTTCTCGGAACTTTTATCATAAAAAGCTGGGAAATAGTTTAAAAGGAAAAACAAAGGGTTGAAGCTGACAGTCTCTGAGGTCCTTTCTATGACTTCCGCCGTGAAGCAGAGTTTGCTTTCCTTCTTTGCAAGCAGAATTCCTCTCTGCTCGAAGCAGGCAGGCATATCTGCTGTCCCCAGAACCTCTGGGCCGGCCACGGCATTGAGCTGACCCAGCCCAAGCCCCGGAGCCGCGGAATCCCTGCGGGAGGAGGACACCGTGGTGCGGGGAGGCCTCTCCAGCCGGGGGGCCCCTCAGTCCAGGCTGGGGGACAGAGCATGCGGCCCTCGAGCCTCAGCAGCGGGGGCTGAGCGGGAGACGGGAGGCAGGAGGAAAGACAGCCGGGTCACGGGGCAGCGAAGCAGCGCACCCTGCCTCCATCAGACACACTAATTCTGCGTCTCGGGAGACTTCTGAAAAATGTAAAACTTAAGTCCAGAATAACTGAAGTCTAAAAATAGGGCCCCTGCAACATAAACACACTCGGAATCTTCCCAGCTTCTCCTCTCCTTCTCACTGGCAAACATAAGGGAGCCAGCCCGAGTGGTGCCAGGCGTCACAGCGCCCCCCAAGCTCCGTGGGACCCTGGCCCTGGCGAGGGTCCCCCAAGGCCCCCAGCACGGGCAGGGCTGGCTCTCTCTCTCACACACACACAGAGGCAGAGGCAGGGTTGGCTCACAAATACACACACACAGAGGCAGGGCTGGCTCTCACACACACACACACACATGCACTCACACACACACACACACAGAGGCAGGGCTGGCTCACAAACACACACAGAGGCAGGGCTGGCTCTCACACACACACACACGCACACGCACACACACACAGAGGCAGAGGCAGGGCTGGCTCACACACACACACACACACACAGAGGCAGGGCTGGCTCACACACACACACATGCACTCACACACACACACACAGGCAGAGGCAGGGCTGGCTCTCTCACACACACACACACACACACACACACAGAGGCAGGGCTGGCTCACACACACACACACACACACAGAGGCAGGGCTGGCTCACACACACACACACACACAGGCAGAGGCAGGGCTGGCTCTCACACACACACATGCGCGGGCGTGGCAGGCAGGGATCAGGGTGAGGAGGGGAAGCTGGGCTGGGGGGCGTCTCCACGCCCCTCACCACCACCGCCAGCACCAGCCCCCCAGCCCTGCTGGCAGGGTGGGTACCAGCAGTGTGCCCAGGGAAGACGGAGCCTGGAAAGCGGCCGACCTCGGAGGCCAAGGGCCCCACCCTCCCCTTGTCCCCGGCCCCCCTGCGAGGGAGCCTGAGCTCCAAGTGCCTCGTGGGCCCCGTCCCCTGCCCTGCCCACAGCCGGAGCCACAGTGCCCGGGGTCACTCGGCACTCGGCAGACAGACCTCCGGGCCCACACGAGGCTGCCCACGGCTGAGACAGAATCCCACTGCCCCCCACACGCGTGCCCACTGCTGACTGGTGGGGGGCCCAGCCAGGAGCCTGAGGCCTGGCGAGGACGAGGCTGTGTCCCCAGCGTGCGGGCCGGGCTTCCCCATCTCCAGCGGCCTGGCCTGCAGGGCTCCCGAGCACAGGAGGCCATCTCTCCCTGCATCATCCTCACGGGGGACGGCGGCCCGGCCTCCAGTGTGCAGGGAAACAGCGGCAGTGAGCAGCCCTGAGCACCAGGCTTCCACCTGTCCAGGTCCAAACGCAGGCCTGGAAAACAATCTGTGCTTTCCCCAAATCACAGTGTTGTTCCCAAAGAAATCAGTCAGAACCCGACAGGGCCCCTCACCAGCCCCAACAATCAAGCACTGCCCTCTGCTTCCTGCCACCAGACCCCCCGGACAACTCTGCTCGCAGACAGCGGCCTCTCCCACTGTTTTCCATGAGCCCGCAGAGGGCCCTGCCCCTCCAGGACTGCTGCCCAACCCCCATCCAGGAGAAGGCGTGGCCTCCAGTGACCTGGCCCCAGCCCCGCAGGGCCCCTCACCTTAGCAAGCCTCTGTCCTCCCCGAGGTCACCTGGAGGCCACCTGACCCCCGGGTGCCCTCCCCAGAGACTGTCTTCCCACCAGCTCGCTCCAGAGTGACCCTTCCACACCCCACCGTCACACTCTCACCAGAGACTCCCACAGGCCCCGTGGCTCTCCGGCTCCTCCACGGCCTTGGGAGACCCTCCCTGCAGCCGCACCCCCGTGCTGGGCCAGTCCCCCACCGCCTGCCCCCCCAGCCCCCTGACCCCTGCTGCCACCCACCCTCACAGGGCCTGCCGTCCAGACCTCTGCACACCTCCCCGGGCGGCGGGCGACAGGCTGCACCCTGCCCCAGCAGGGCCCCTCCGCCGGGTCTCACTCCCTGTGGCGTCCAGAGGCCAGCAGGGGACCAGTGCCCCCCGTGCTCCCTGCGGACCCCTTGCACACCCCCCAGGGAAGCCCACCTACCAACGTGCAGTGGCAGAGTCTGGGGCTGGAGGGGTCCCGTGCCACGGAGCCAGGACGGGCACAAGGTCGGAGGCCTTGCCTGGCACCGCAGCCAAGTGTGAGCACGGGCCTGCTCTGCAGCGGGCACGACCAGCCCCTGAGGGATACGAAGCTCTCCCCTCCTATTTAGTTTGAGGTTCTAGTTTCTGCTTTTGATGCAAGTTCAATATTGAGTCTAATCTCAAAACAGATGCTGAGGCCAGACTGCTGACTTTCAGCGAACGTCCGCACAACTAAAATAACCCAGAAACCTCGACATCTCAGCCGCTCGCTGCCCGCCCTGCGGAGCTCGCCCGGGGAACAGCCCCAGAGCCCCTGAAGGCCTGAAAGCCCACCCTTGTCTCCCAGTCAGGAGCTTGACGGCTACCCAGGAACCAGAGAGAGGAGAGCTGGGGGGGACGGAGAAGGACAGAGCGGGGTGGAGAGCTGCCCGGCATCCGGGACACATGCCAGGAACGCCGCCCTGCCCGCAGAGACAGGACCTCTGAGATCGACTGGGGAGTGTGGTCCACCTTCTGGCCGGGCCTCTCCCAGGCCCTGGGCTGAGAGAGCTGATAGCGCGCACTCCAGGCAGCAAGAGCGGGACTTGGACCCGTCGAGGGGGCCCCGTGATCTCAACAGCTGACACAGCTCTTAGAAGCAATGCGGAAGGTCCAAGCTAAAGCCCCAACACGCACGATGCTGGCCAGCAGAGTGGGAGGCAGATGTCCACGTCGAGCAGTGCAGGCTTGGGGCTAGGTGGAATGGAGGGGCAGGAGGAGGAGGCCGTCCTGGGGGGCCCCCGATCCCCCCGGGACGAGGTGCTAGAAACATCCATCCCCCAACCCTGAGCCCACCCTTCACCCTGCAAACAGAACGCAAACCCTACAAACCCAGAGCTCCGTCCACCGTGACCAGCACAGCAGGGCAGGTCCTCAGAGGGAGGGACTACGGCCCGGGCCCCCGCCCCAGCTGGCACCCTGCTGCTGCGGTGGGGCTGTGCACACGGCCAAGGGCAAGCAGGGGGGCAGAGATCGGCCAGTGCGGGGCCTCGCGGGGGAGGCGGTGGCCGCGGGGCAGGGAGAGCTGTTTTCCTGAAGTCCCCCATCCAGGAGCGGGCAGGAGCCACGGTGTCCACTCCCTTGGACGGCTGCCTGGAGGTCAGCACAGGAACAAAAAGCAGAGGCCCCCCAACAGGACCTGCGTGCAGGCACGGGCAGAGCTGCGGGGAGGGCCGCTCTGGCGGCCGATGGTGGAGGCCCCCGCAAGCCACGGGCTCGAGTTCACTCTAGATTGCTCCTCGCCAGTGTAAACACAACTTTCAGAATTTCAAATAAACGGATTTCTGCAGGAAAAAGCTTAGAGGTAAATACATGCCCGCTGTGGTCTGCTGAGGAAGTGGACGGCGCGGTCTTTCCCTTTCGCGCTGGTTGCACACGACTGGATGCGGTTACTCGCCTGAGCGTCCGGCCCCCGGACGCGCCGACGGTGGGTCTGCAGAGGGCGCCGGCTCACTCCTGCCTGTGCGGCCCGCCTGCTCTGAGCCCGGGGAGCTCACAGGGACGGCGTCTGCAGAGGGACCAGGGGTCAGGGACAAGCACCACCACTCAGGCGGAGAGCAGGCGCCGTCCACGGGCCGCAGCCAGGCAGGCAGGCAGGCGTCGGGCAGTCCTGAAGAGACGTGCAGGCCTCGAGCGGCAGGGGGACCAGCGGCCTTCTCACGGAAGAGCCCGGAAGGCCACAGTGAGCCCGAGACCCCCTCGCGAGTTACCGCGGAAACCGCCCACAGGAGCACATGGCTTCTGCGGCGGACATGCTGGAGAGAAAAGGCCCGGGTCACATGGAGACGGCGTCGGCGCGGGTCCACGGACCCGAGCCCCCGAGTCACGCTCTGCACTCGTCATCGTCGCTTGGCTGCGAGGCTTCTAGACAGGAAAGCAGGCAGCCTGCCTGCCCTGCCCCCGAGCCTGCAGCTTCAGGTGCACTGGACGGAAGCCACCTTCACAGCCCCCTTTGATTCAGAGGGGAGCACAGCCCCCCTCAGTCCACACCCACCAGGACCCGGCCAGCCCCAGGGGCAACCTAAGCGGGAACCAGCCTGTCCTCATGGGCCCATGTGCGCCACGCCCACCACGAGCTCAATGCCCACCAGTGCCGTCTGCGGAGAGCAGCGCTCAGACAGACTCAGCTGCGCTGACACACGCCTCCACTGACCCAGGAAATGACCCAGGTCCCCACGCGGCCACCCTCAGCAGAGCAGCGAGCCCCTCGACCCCGCCTGGCTGAGAGGGAGAGGGGACGCCTGTGTGCCCCCAAGTTCGCGGGCACCGGCGTGCAAGCTCCCCTCGATGTCCTGAGACCTGAGTCAGCCAGCCTCCCTCAGTCCCGCGTCCACACCCCGCTCCTCTGTTACTGCCCTTCCGGGTGGTCCGGTTGGAGCCTCCGGTTCACTGTTAGTGCTCTGGAGTGGGGGAAACCAAGGATGTCGGCACTCAGAAAGACAAGGACGTGTAAGAGCGTGAAATGCAAACACCCAAGATGCATGGGGCGGGGTCTGAGGAGCCCCAGGGGGCCTCCCTCTCCCCCAGTCTCCCCCTGCAGCCAATGACACTGCCCGGAAGCGCGGGGCACCAGTCAGAGTCTATGAACAGAATCTGGAGGGACTCCCCCCAGTGACACCACTCCCCAACCTCGTGCCCGTGGCCAGTGGCTCAGGGGGCATCCTGCTGCCCTGGGTCCCGGGGGGCCAGGCTGCCACGGCTCACCACAAGGGTGCAAAAGGGGCTCACCAAGGAGCAGCCTTTACAAGACTATCCTAAGTCAGCCTCTTAAAATAAGATATTTAAGTAAAACTCAGCTGAGCTATTTCAAACCCTAAAAGATGATGCTGTGAAAGTGCTGCACTCAATATGCCAGCAAATTTGGAAAACTCAGCAGGGGCCACAGGACTGGAAAAGCTCAGTTTTCATTCCAGTCCCAAAGAAAGGCAACACCAAAGAATGCTCAAACTACCACACAATTGCACTCATCCCACACGCTAGCAAAGTAATGCTCAAATCCTCCAAGCCAGGCTTCAACATTACGTCAGCTGAGAACTTCCAGATGTTCAAGCTGGTTTTAGAAAAGGCAGAGGAATCAGAGATCAAATTGACAACATCCACTGCATCATCGAAAAAGCAAGAGAATTCCAGAAAAACATCTACTTCTGCTTCATTGACTCTGCCAAAGCCTTTGACTATGTGGATCACAACAAACTGTGGAAAATTCTGAGAGAGATGGGAATACCAGACCACCTGAACTGCCTCCTGAGAAATTGTATACAGGTCAAGAAGCAACAGTCAGAACCGAACACAGAACAATGGACTGGTTCCAAATTTCTCAATTTGGAGTACATCAAGGCTGTATATTGTCATCCTGTTTATTTAACTTATATTCAGAGTACATCATGAGAAACGCTGGGCTGGAAGAAGCACAAGCTGGAATCAAGATTGCCAGGAGAAATATCAATAACCTCAGATATGCAGATGACACCACCTTTATGGCAGAAAGTGAAGAGGAGCTAAAAAGCCTCTTGATGAAAGTGAAAGAGGAGAGTGAAAAAGTTGGCTTAAAGCTCAACATTCAGAAAACGAAGATCATGGCATCCGGTCCCATCACTTCATGGCAAATAGATGAGGAAACAATGGAAATGGTGTCAGACTTTATTTTTTGGGCTCCAAAATCACTGCACCCATGAGATTAAAAGACACTTGCTCCTTGGAAGAAAAGCTAATGACTAACCTAGACAGCATATTAAAAAGCAGAGACATTACTTTGCCAACAAAGGTCCATCTAGTCAAAACTATGGTTTTTCCAGTGGTCATGTGTGGATGTGAGAGTTGGACCGTAAAGAAAGCTGAGCGCCAAAGAATTGATGCTTTTGAACTGTGGTCTTGGAGAAGACTCTTGAGAGTCCCCTGGACTGCAAGGTGATCCAACCAGTCCATCCTACAGGAGATCAGTCCTGGATGTTCATTGGAAGGACTGATGCTGAGACTGAAACTCCAGTCCTTTGTCCACCTGATGCGAAGAACTGACTCATTGGAAAAGACCCTGATGCTGGGAAAGATTGAGGGTGGGAGGAGAAGGGGACGACAGAGGATGAGATGGTTGGATGGCGTCACCGACTCAATGGACGGGAGTTTGAGTAAACTCTGGGAGTTGGTGATGGACAGGGAAGCCTGGCGTGCTGCAGTCCACGGGGTTGCAAAGAGTCAGACACAACTCAGCAACTGAACTAAACTGAACTAAGTAAAACTCAAATTGTTTTTAACCTCAGAGAGTCAATAACAAGCTGAAACAAAAAGATGCGGTGTCCGAATCTAACTGTTTATTGCGTGACCAGAGTTCATCAGACATTTCTGGATGTCCAGTGTTGAAAAGAATCTTCAAAACATACACATATCACGTGTGATCTACATTTATTTTTGCAAATATATGTCATGAATTCACATTTACTGTTTTAGGCAATAAAATTTCAATCTTTATTAACTAAGCTTCCCTTGTTTCACAAAATTCATAAAGATCTGCTTGAAATGGAAAGCTCGAGGGTCAATTAAAATTGTTTGAAAAGCCTGTTGCTCTCATGGGGCTGCCAGACACACTTCTGAACTTCCAGGACAGACCTCCCTATCAGCACTGACGAAAGTGGTCTTCACAAGGGTCTGCATGCAAAGCCTCATCTGCACCTCACGCGAGGAGAGCAAACGCGAGGAGGAGTGGCTGGGCTCTCACCAGACGTTACAGAAGCGTTTTCCAGATGCTGTCACTGAGCACTAGGCTATTGCGTGAGGACAAACAAGTTGGGAGTATAATTCACATCACAATAAGCTTTGCATTTAGAGAAAATTAACAACGTGTCATCAATAATCAGGCACTGAAATAACGACGGGGGACGGTCAGCGGGCCTTGGGGCAGGCAGCAAGGCCTGGGGAGCGGGCGCGGCTGTGAGAAGCACAGCAAGCCGAGCAGTCACCTCGCGAGGCCGCCTTAAGTGGAAGCAAACACTCTGAACGTGAACGTCAGTCAGATGCCGGCTGGAAGGCAAGCAGCTCGGACACGCGGGCTGTCTGCTCTGTCCTGTTCACCAGCTTCTCCCCAGAGCCTAGAGCGAGGCTGGAGCAGGACGGACAGGGCAACACGGGCAGGACCGACGGACTGACCTTTGCGAAGATGGCTGTGGATGCTGTGCGTGTGTGTGCATGAGTGTGTGTGTACACAGGTGTGCGCACACGTGGGTGCGTGTGTGCACGAGTGTGTGTACACGAGTGTGTGTGTGTGCGCCAGTGCGTGTGCGCCAGCATGTACGCATGTGCGCGTGCTACTCAGAAAGGTCTTCTCTATGCCTGGATTTTTTAAAGACTCACTTTGGCACTTTCCCCGATGGCTCAGTTGGTTAAGAATCCTCCTGCAATGCAGGAGACCCTGGTTCAATCCCCGAGTCGGGAAGATCCCCTGGAGAAGGGAAAGGCTACCCACTCTAGCGTTCTGGCCTGGAGAATTCCATGGACTGTCAAATCCCCGGGGTCGCAGAGGCAGACACGACTGAGCGACTTCCGCTTCCTTTCACTTCCTTGGTACTTTCCTGGGTCTCATCTGCTCAGCGTGTGCATTCAGCGCCCTGCCCAGCGAGCGCACGGTGGGGACCCTCCACAGTGGTTTCCTGGGCCCTTCCTGAGAACTCGGTGCAGAAGGTGAAGCTGCCCCGCCCCAGCGACGCTCTCGGGTGTGGGGACAGCAGCAGATCTGACTCAGCTCTGCTCTTCACGGGCCGCCGGGCCGCCGCGGACACCGCAGAGCCCCCCGGCTCGGAGGGCAGGTTCGCGTGCACTTCTGGGTCTTTCTGGGTCTTTGCGCCCCCCTGACCACATCCCCAGCTTCTCGGAGACGTAACTGACACTGCACGTCGCGCACGTTTCCAGCTGTACAGAGTCAGCACTGGACCCCTGTTTGTGGGGCAGAACAGCCACAGCAGCAGGGGCGCTGGCAGCTCACCTCACAGGGCCACGGCTCTCCCCGTGAGATGAGGGAGTCTAACCTCTGCCCCTTGACTCTCCCGGCAGCGTGCGAGTCCACAAGACGGCCGTGCGAGCTGTGGCCACCTGACGCCTCCCGACAGCGGCTCCACGTGCCTGCGTCCCCAGTGGGCGCCCCCTGCACCAGCGGCCGAGTGCCCTGCCACCCCTCTCAGAGCGGCCCCGGATGCCACTGCAAGTGCCCTACCTGGAGGCCTGCCAGCAGTGCTGCTGGTCTAGGGGCAAACGTGCAGGGCAGGGTGGGACAGTGCGGAGATGCCGGCACCAGCTTACCCGGGACAGGGGTCAGCATCACGGCATCAGGTCCTGCCGGGGTCAGCCCCCTACGTGACAGTTCATTCCTGGGTGTTTCCTGGCTGGATGTATAAGAACGCATTGAGCACACTACTGAGCGCTTTCGCCGCGCGCTGTGGGCTTTCAGGAGACGCTCCAGCGTTTCCAGCCGCGGGTCACCGTGGCCACTAACAGCGCAGCAGCTACGCTCCTCTCGGCCACCTGCTGACGAGACGAGCCAGCGCTTCTCGAACATGTTAAACGATCGCGGGTGGGGGTGTGGGGGTGGGTGTGGGTGTTCACTCATGCTCATCTCTTCAGACCCCATGGACTGTAGCCCACCAGGCTCCTCTGTCCATGGACTCTCCAGGCAAGAATCCCGAAGTGGGCTGCCCTTCACTCCTCCAGGGGATCTTCCCGACCCGGGCGTCAAGCCCACAGCCCTTGTGCCCGCTGCACTGCAGGGAAACTCTACCACCAGTGCCGCCTGGGAAGCCCCAGACAGTCATGTTCGCATCAGATGTCTTTGCCTTACCCCCTGGATCTAATGGAGATGTCTGATTTCCAAGTTTTAAAATCATATTAAGGATAGAGCTACTGGTTTCAATTTTGTCAAGAGATGCTGAACTTTATCAAATATACTTTAGCATCTATGGAGATGACCCAGTAAGGGATTTCCTACTGATAAATTATTAACTCTATGTGGAGAAAAGGGAACCCTCTTACACTGTTGGTGGGAATGCAAACTAGTACAGCCACTATGGAGAACAGTGTGGAAATTCCTTAAAAAACTGGAAATAGAACTGTCATATGACCCAGCAATCCCACTGCTGGGCATACACACCGAGGAAACCAGAACTGAAAGAGACACGTGTACCCCAGTGTTCATCGCAGCACTGTTTACAATAGCCAGGAGATGGAAGCCACCTAGATGTCCATCAGCAGACGAATGGATAAGAAAGCTGGGGTACATATACACAATGGAGTATTACTCAGCCATTAAAAAGAATATATTTGAATCAGTTCTAATGAGGTGGATGAAACTGGAGCCTATTATACAGAGTGAAGAAAGCCAGAAAGAAAAACACCAATACAGTGTACTAACACATATATATGGAATTTAGAAAGATGGTAATGATAACCCTGTATGCGAGACAGCAAGAGAGACACAGATGTAAACAGACCTTTGGACTCTGTGGGAGAGGGCGAGGGTGGGGTGGTTTGAGAGAATGGCATTGAAACGTGTATCTCCGTGCATGAAATACACAGTCAGTGCAAGTTTGACTGAAGCTGGGCACACAAGGCGGGTGCTCTGGGACGACCCGAGGGATGGGATGGGAGGGAGGTGGGAGGGGGGTTCAGGATGGGGGACACATGTGCCCCTGTGGCCAATCATGCTGATGTATCGCAAAAACCACCACAATACTGCAATTATCCTCCAACTAAAACAAATACAGTAAATTCATAAAACTATTAACTCCGATCAGCTCGATTGCCTAGCCCTACCTTTCTGGGTCTGACCTCCCTGATCCGCTGCTGGCCAGCGTTCCCCCCAGGGCCATCCCGCGGCCGGGCAGAGAGGCCCACCTGCAGCGTTCTGGTGCTGCCTCCTCGGCCCCGGGGCCTTGTGGCGGCTCAGGCGGAACCGCAGGCAGGGCCCCCGGAGCGTCTAGTGGGGCCCACTCCAGGACACCTGTGCCCCGAGCCTCCTGGGGCCAGGCCCTCACAAGCCCGCTGATCTCTCAGCTCAAACGACTGGCCGGTTTCGCTTTTCTCTCTTCTCTAGGGTCAGCGTGCTCACATACATTTTGCTAGAAAACTATCCCTTTTATTAATTTTTTCAAAGTTATTTGAATAAATTAACACCTTAAAGATGTTTCCCTTTTCACAGGGCCCTTGGGGAACCCAGGGGGTCCCTGCAGGTGGGCAGACGACAGGCACGCCAAGACTGCTCCCAGTGGCCGGCCGGGGCGACGGGGCCTCGCTGCCTACGAGGCCAGTGACCACCTCGTCCCTTTCCCAAGATCCTGCTGAAGTCAGCTCCATGACACAGCCCAGACTCAGAGCCTCGCAGCCAGGAGGCAGAGCTGCACACAGGTATGTGGAGAGTCTGGACCACACCCCCGTCCAGCTCTCAAGTCCAGCCGTCTGCGGGGGGCGCTCAGATCACGGCAGACCCCAAACACCGTGCGTGCCGTCCACACCAGCAGGCTGGGTGCCGAGGACGGAGAGGTGAAAGGTGCCTAAAGGAAAGTCTAGCTCACTTCTTAAATGCTTAGATTTGGAATGAAGATAAGTCTTCAAACAGGCACGTGACACAAACGTGTGGGGACGTGTCACACTCGGCCGAGGCTGCAGGGCACGCCGCGGGGTCGGGGTGCCCATGCCCTACCACAGAGCAGGGCCAGCTGGGCCTCCAAGCATGGCTCGTCCTCTGGCACCGTCCCCCGGGCCATGCAGGGCCGGGCACACAGTGGGCACGCAGCAACACACGCCACAGGGGTCAGCCCCAAGGGAGCCTTGAGGGTCGCAAGGGGAGCCACCGCCCCGCCCGCTGTGCAGGGCCCCCAGGAGCCCGCTGTGCCCTCCGCACGCTGCCCGTCCACTAAAGAAGCTGCCCCCCGCCCGCTGTGCGGGCCCCCAGGAGCCCGCTGTGCCCTCCGCACGCTGCCCGTCCACTGCGGAAGCCGCCCCCCGCCCGCTGCGCGGGGCCCCCAGGAGCCCGCTGTGCCCTCCGCACGCTGCCCGTCCGCTGCGGACTTCGTTAGCTGCCCCATGTTTATCTTACTTATTCATTCATTCCTTGCTTTGGCCGCGCTGGGTCTCTGTTGCTGCGGGGGCTTCCCTGGCTGCAGCTCACCGGCTTCAGGGCGCTGGCTGAAGGGGCGTGGTGCACGGCAGAGGAGCCCGCAGGGGTAGCGGGGGCCCTGTGCCTGTGCCCGGCCGGCCCACCGGCTCTCGAGATGGGCTCTGCGAGCCTGTGCTGGGGGCCCTGGCTGGCGAGCTCCGAGAGGACGGACATCCTTGCCTCCCGAAACACGGAGTGACGAGGACTGGGCACTTGGACCCCGAGGGTCAGGCCCGAGCAGCAGTCACGGCGACGCCACACGCCAGCCCGCGTGCCGGGGGTCTGGGCTCATCGCCCTCTTTCTGCTCCTTTCTCTGTGGCCTCTTTCGAGGGACACCCCCTCACACTTTGCTTTTCAGGCACAGCGCTGAGAAAAGAAGGCCTTTGATCTCAAGGTCACTCGCCACGCAGTGTGCGGTGACGACCCTCTCAGCCGGGGCGTCTTTGCCGCTTCCCCTGCCTGTGCACGCTTTACACGCACTCACACACGACACCCGAGCCTTCCTGCAAAGCTCGCCAGCACGAACACACGCCTGTTTAATTTCTGTCGTAAATGCAAAGCCAGCATCCGCACCAGAGAGCCCTCATCCGCCAGGAAAGACGGAGCCGTCCCCACAGGGACAGCCTGACTTCAGGCCTCACAGGGGGTCCCGGGCCACTCCCCAGTGGGAGCCCCAGAACCAGAAGCCTGGTCCAGGGCCGGGGGTCAGGGGCTGCCCGGGAGGCAGTGAGGAGACCCTGGTACCAGGTCCAAGCCCAAGACCAGCCCTGGGCCCGGGGCATCACAGCCTGGACTCTGACCAAGCTCCTGCCTGGTCCTGCCCGGCGGGCTCCCAATTCAGACCACAGTCACCCCTGCTCTGACGGCCCCCGTTACCCCTGCTCTGATGGCGCGTGTCACCCCTGAACCTACAGCCCCATCACCCCTGTTCCGACGGCCCCCATCACCCCTGAACCTACGGCCCCGTCACCCCTGTTCCGAAGGCCCCCGTCACCCCTGAACCTACGGCCCCGTCACCCCTGTTCCGACGGCCCCATCACCCTTGAACCTACAGCCCCCGTCACCCCTGTTCCAACGGCCCCCGTCACCCCTGAACCTACGGCCCCATCACCCCTGTTCCGACGGCCCCCATCACCCCTGAACCTACGGCCCCGTCACCCCTGAACCTACAGCCCCATCACCCCTGCTCCGACGGCCAAAGAAGGCCCAGAGAGAAAGCATGCAAAGGCCGCAAGGACACAGGCCCCCATCATCGTGGCCGGGGGTCCAAGACGCCCCCGCGTCCCCAGCCCTGCTTCAGTCCCACCCATGCAGGGCCAGGGAGCCTCCGCCCCACAGCTCTGTCTCCGTGGGTTCCAGGGGCGAGGGGACACCGACCGCCTCGGACGGCCTTGGTGGCTTGGGCCCCCCGGCCAACAACGGCACTGCCAGGTGTGAAGAGCTTGGAAACCTCCCGGTGAGCCTCTGAGGGCCTCCCCAGCACTCACATGGGCAGCACGGTGCCAGCCCCACAGGCCAGCCCGCAGGTGGGTGCCCTCGTGGCAGAGACAGGCCCAGGGCAGCCGGCAGCGGGTCAGCCTCGGCGGGCCTCAGAGGAACCATGCACTGCGGCCAGGACGGCCCCGCGGGGCACCCCCTTTCCTAGGGGACCCCACCCCTCATCCCCTTCTGACCAGGGTGTCTCTGCCCTCTGCCTCAGGGGTGGGAGGCAGACCACCCAGGCTGGCCAGCACACGCGGTGAGATGAACCCAAGTCCCTCCCATGGCGTCTAAGCCAGCAACGGCTGCCCGATGCCTGGACACGCAGGGAGGCGTCTCGAGCTCAAGAACCGGAGGGCCCAGAGGCGTGGGGCGTGGGGCTGGGGGCCGCATCTGTGGCGGTCCCGAGAGGGCCCGGGCACAAGGCCAGTCCTGCGAGGCCTCGCTGCGCCTAGAGACCCTGACCCGCACGGGCGCCTCCCTCTTCCTTCTGGGTCAGCGGCCTGAGCGAACGTCCAAGACCCCACTGCTTAGCGACGGTCCCCGGGCCGCATCTGAACCCCGGACAGTGTCCACGAGGCCCTGGCCAGCAGCTCAGACTCAGGAAGGGGGGCCCTGCGTGCCCAGCGCCCTCCTTAAAGTCAGCAGAGACCACAGCACTCACTGCTCCTGTGTTTCTAAAAGCCAGTGTTTGCGGAGCAGCAATAAACGGAAGGCAGTTTATGTTATGACAACGCCTGTCCACGTACAGACGTGTCAAACCTACACACACGCTCACGTGGTCTCCATCTCAGAGCCATAAACATCCAGCAAGGCCCATGTTTAAACATCTCCAGCAAAGCAGTCACAAACACGCCGTGTCCTGACGCAGACCGGTGTCAGGCGGCTCGGGGGGCAGAGGAGACAGGCGGGCAGCTCCGCGCTCGGGCCCTGCAGGCCCTGACGGCCCCGGCCCCGAGCACCCAGCCCTGCACTCGCCCAGGGTCACCGGCTCGGGTGCGGCCGCGGGCAAGGAGCCACAAACAGCCTTCCCTCGGTCGACGCTCTTGTCCCGTCACTAAGCCGCATCTGACTCCGCGACCCCACGGGCTGCAGCACGCCAGGCTTTCCTGCCCTTCACTCTATTAATAGCTTTTCCTTTTCTGCTTGAGACTAAAACGCCTGTTTTTAGGCTGCTAATGACAAGCTGCTGGAAAAGAATATTTTAGGCCAAAGTATTGCTGTTCATAGTGACCAGAATTTCACACGGGGCGTGTGAAGACCTACCGGCCGGCATGCCCAGCGGGGGTCACGCAGCCTCAGGGTGACAACACCCCGGCCAGCCAGGGCCCCCGCGGCTCCCGGGCCCCACCCCAGCGCTGAGCGGAGGAGGCCTGCCCACGCCCACCTCGGCAAGGCTGCAGGACCCGCTGCCCCAGGACCCGCTGCCCCAGGCCCCCGGGCAGGCCCGCCGCCCCGCCTTCTGCCCCACAGCAGCGCGAGGGTGGACTCAGCCCAGGGGAGCCGCCTGCTTGTTAAACTTCCCTTTCCGCTCAGACAAGCAAGACCAGCTCTGCCTCCGGCGCCTGTGCCCGGGGCTGAGGGCGGGTAACCGGCCGCGGTCCCCTGCCACTGACAGCGGGGCTCAGACCCAGGTCAGCGCGGCCACGCCACTTCTAGAGCGGCCTCTGCCCCAGGAGGGCCTGGTGCTCGCCTCAGACGGAGCCCAGGACACGGCTCAGGCTCTGCGGGGATGGAAGCGTTTCCGTGGAGCCCTAAGGGGCCCGAGTGCTAGGCGTGGACGCCAGGCCGACCACTCAGGCCAAGGCGGGCCTCTTCCCACCCAGGCAGGGTCCGGAGTGTGGTCGGCGAGAGCCAGCCCAGCACTCCAGCCAGCCCCAGAGCTGAGACTCTCTCGGGTGCCCCCAAAGCAACTCCGTGCTGGGAGCCATGACCTTGACCTTTAGCCGTGAGGTGTCTGAGTGGCAGCAGGGGGCCGGCCACCAGCAGCCTCAGGGAGAGAGGGCAGGGCAGGCGGGTGGGGCACGCGGGGTCGGTGCGTCCCACAGGAAGCCGTTTCCCAAGGACTCGCGTCAAGCCCCTGCTCACACTGATGGCGCCAGACCCGCCTGGCTGCGAGAAGCCGCTTCTCTCCTGGGATGCGGGGCAACAGCAGTGGGGCTCGAGGCCGCCTCTGGTCCTCACAGGCTCCAGGAAACCCCCCGAGGCGGAGAGTGTCCACACTCGGGGACCAGGGCCGGACGCAGGGGCAGCCCCCAGAGGCGGCCGCGCGGCCTCTCCGGGTCGGAGGGCTCCTCAGGCCACCAGGAGTCTGGACAGACTCCCCAGGGGTCGACTCGGATGACCCTAGACACACTGTGCCTGCCTGTGCCAGAGAGGGAGCCCACCAAGAAGGGAGCCCGTGACGGCCCTCAGGGGCTCGGAGCTGCCAGTGTGGGGCCCGGGAAACCAGAGTGTGCAGGGGACCCTGCTCACATTCATTCAAGCAGCAGGCGTAGCCAGCAAACTGCAGGGAGGGCCACCTGCCCAGGGCTGGGTGCAGAGGAAAACCGCCCAAAGCTCTTCATGCAGGAAGGGGACCCGAAGTCAAAGCCAGCAGCCACCGTCAGAATGCCAGCTGGGGGTGACGGGCAAAGCCCAGAGTTCACGTGGAAACGCAGAGACCCAGGGCAGACGTGAGAAACTTGAAAAAGAAGAAGCTGGAGGACACACACCTCCTATTTCAAAACTCCCCACTAACTGCAGTCTCCAAGACCCTCTGGTCCTAGCATGTGGACAGATGAGAGATGAAGAAACGGAAATGAGAGGCCAGGAGAAAGCCTACACGTCTACGGTCCGCTAAGGTGGGTAACTACACTGAACCAGCAAGGCGGTTCAATGGGGAGAACAGTCTTTCCAACAAACAGTGCAGGGCAGCGAGACATGCACACACCCAAGAACGAGGGCGCCACCCCAGCTCACACCAGGCACAACATCGAAGTCAGGAGGATTCTGGGAACTGCGCGCTGCGTGCGCACAGTCACGTCCCACTCTTTGCAGCCCCGCCAGGCTCCTCTGTCCATGGGATTCTCTAGGCGAGAAGACTGGAGTGGGTTGCCATGCCCTCCTGCAGGGGGTCTTCCCGACCCAGGGATCCAACCCAGGTCTCCTGCGTTGCAGGCGGATTCTTCACTGTCTGAGCCACCTACAGCAAGGTGAATCTATAATCTGCATGGAAGAGCTAAAACTATTCAGAAGAAAGACAGGAATAAACCTTCATGGCCTTGGACTGGCAATGGGCTCTGTTCTCTCTGCTCTCTCTCCCTCTGTCTTCCCTGTATTTTTCAAACTCAAGTATAGCTGACTGACAATGTCTCAGGTGCACAGCAAAACGGCCCAGTCACATGTGAGTGTGCGTGTGTGTATGTTAATCGCTCAGTCATGTCCAACTCTTTGCAACCCCATGGACTGTATCCTACCAGGCTCCTCTGTCTATGGAACTCTCCAGGCAAAAATGCTGAAGTGGGTAGTCATTCCCTTCGAAAGGGGATCCTCCGGACCCAAGGGCTGAACCTGGAGGCCTCCTGCATTTCAGGCAGACTCTCCACCGTCTAGGCTTCCCTTGTGGCTCAGATGGTAAAGAATCCGCCTGCAGTGCGGAAGACCCAGGTTTGATCCCTGGGTTGGGAAGATCCCCTGCAGAAGGGAAAGGCTGCCCACTCCAGGATTCTGGCCTGGAGAATTCCATGGGCTGTATAGACCGTGGGATCACAAAGAGTCAGACAAGACCCAGCGATTTGAGCCACCAGGGAAGCCCGTGTGTGCCTGTGCGCGTGTGTGCGTGCGTGTGTGTGCACGTGTGTGCGTATATGTGTCAGCGCATGTGCGTGAGCGCACGTGTGTGAGCGTGTGTGTGTGAGCACGTGTGTGCACGTGTGAGCGTGTGTGTGAGCACGTGTGTGCGTGTGTGAGCGCGTGCGTGTGTGTGTGAGCACGTGTGTGCGCGTGTGTGAGCGCGTGTGTGCGTGTATGCGTGCGTGCGTGTATGCGTGCGTGCGTGTGCGCGTGTGTGAGCACGTGCGTGCGTGTGTGTGAGCACTTGTGTGCGCGTGTGTGAGCGCGTGTATGCATGCGCGCGTGCGCGTGTGTGTGTGTGTATGTCTGTGTGCATACATTCTTTTTCAGGCTCTTTTCCACTACAGGTTATAAGAAGCTACTGAAGAGAGCCCACTGAGCTGCACAGCAGGGCCTTGTCTTCTCTCGTTTTATATTCAGTAGTGCATACGCAAGTCCCTCAGTCGTGTCTGACTCTGTGCAACCCCAGGGGCTGCAGCCCGCCAGGCTGCTCTGTCCATGGGACTCTCCAGGCGAGAACACTGGGGTGGGTTGCGTGCCCTCCTCCAGGGTGTCTTCCCGACCCAGGGATGGAACCCGCATCTCCTGCGTCTCGGGCACTGCAGGCGGGCTCTTCGCCGCTGAGCCCCTGGGAAGCCTTGTATTCGGCAGTGCGTGCCTGCCAATCCCGAATTCCCATGTTACCACCCCCCGACCCCTTTGTAACCTAGAGCTTTGTTTTCTTCAGTCTGTTTCTGTGAGTCTGTTTCTGTGTCATAGACAGAGCCATCCATTCCATACTGTAGGGTCCACATGTGAGTGACACGCGTGCTCCTCTGACTTATCTCACTATGCTGCTCTCTAGGCCCATCCGTGCTGCTGCCAATGGGACTCGTCCGCTCCTTCTCACAGCTGAGCGGTATTCCATGCACGTGCGCACCACGGCTTCCTTCTCTACCCGTCTGCCTGTGGACATGCAGGCTGCCTCCGTGTCGGGACTGTTGTGAACACTACCGCTGTGAGTGACACCGGGGCACAGGCCTCCGCTTGGATCAGCTCTTGTCTTTTCCAGGTACGTGCCCAGGAGTGGGCCTGCCAGACCCGAGGTGGGTCTGCGTCTAATGCATAAGGAATCTCCATACCGTTCCCCACAGTGGCTGGACCAGTTCACATTCCCCCCGGCAGTGGAGAAGGGTTGGCAACGGCTTCTCAGATGTGACATCTGAAGCACAACCGAAGAAAAAACAAGCAAACTGGACTTTATCAATGTTTGGAACGCGAGGGCTTCAAAAAGACACTGCCAAGGGTGTGAAAGCGCAAAGAATGAGAGAAAACACTCACCATCATCTGTAGGACAGGAATCTACACCCAGAATGTACACAGAAAAGTTCAGCAATTAAAGAGAAAAGCTTTAATGGGCCGAAGATTTAAATAAATGCTTTTCCAAAGTAGGTAAACAAATAAACAAATACCCAAGAAGCACATGGCAGCGGGAGGAGGGACATTCAGGATCGTCAGTTGTCAGGGAAACGCAGATCAATGCGCTGCAGGCCCAGCAGGGCGGCTAGACTCAAACAGACGAATAATAACAAGTGTTGTTTCTGGATGTGGAAAAACCGGAACCCTTGTGCGATGCTGGTGGGAATTCAAAATGGTGCAGACACTCCGGGAAACAGTCTGGCAGTTCCTCGAGAAGTTATACACAGCTATCCTATGACTCAGCAACTCCACGCCTGGATACACACCCAAGGGAGTCTAAAACATGTTCACACAAAACCTTACACACAAACGTTCACAGGCACATGGTTCACAAAAGCCAAACGTCCATCAGCTGCTGGATGGACGCAGTGTGGTCTGCGCTTCTAGGAGGCGGCGCTCGGTCGTGGACAGGGCAGGCTCTGCTACACACACAACGTGGATGAGCCCTGACCACAGGGTAACAAAGAGGAGTCAGATCCGGAGTCTGAAGCCACGTGCAGGACGCGTCCAGAACAGGCCGATCCACAGACACGGGGTGGACCAGCAGAGGCCAGGGTCTGGGGTGCGGGGGCGGGGAGTGACCGCCGACGGTGCCCCGAGGGCAGGGCAGTGTGGCGGCTGTTCAGCCTGGAGAACACGTGAAAACGCTGAGCGGCAGAAGCAGGAAGAGCAGAACTCGCAGTGTCTGAAGTCTGTCTCAGCGTTTAGATGATAATGTGGGAGTTCGTCAGTCGAGTCTGACTCTTTGCAACCCCCATGGGCTGTAGCCCGTCCAGCCCTTTGTCTATGGGATTCTCCAGGTAGGAATGCTGGAGTGTGGGGCCATGTCCTTCTCCACAGATGATGGTAACAGCAAATGAACGCCATCAGTGCAGACCTCCCAGCGGAACGACGGACCCTCCACTGTGGGAAACCTTCACAACAGGTGGGCCGCAGCCGGGGCGAGACCGGATGGGGGTCCAGGCCTAAGGGGCCACGCAGGAGGGAGCCACCACGTCGCCTGCCCGACAGCAAGCACAAAGGCCAGAGCACAGCACCCCAGGCGTGCTGAGCGGGTTTCCTGCGGAGCCAGGAGGGACCTCACCACCCGCTCTGGCTCAGCAGCACCTCACCAGGTCCTTACCAGGGACCCCGAGAGGAGGAGAGGCCACTCAGGGGCCCGAGGGTGCCAGGCTGGGGCTGAAGGGGCAGCAAGGAGAGGCCCAGCATTGGGGATGCTGAGTGCCTGCTCCCTGTGAGGTCACGCAGCCTTGGGCCCTGGCATCTCCCGGGAGTGGGGACCCCACGAGGACAGGAAGAGCCTCGGCCGGGGCCCTGCGGGCTGGATCTTGCAGGGAGCCCAGAACTCGGCCGACAGAGGGCGCTGGGCTGCGGGGACGTGCCACCCGGGACCAGCCCTGCCTCAAACAGTCCAGAAGCTCGAGGCCAGGCCCAGGGACTCAGCAGCCCGTCTGCAACAGGCAGGACTGCCCTGGAGGTGCCTCCACCCAAGCTCCACTCGCCAGGACACACGGACGGACACGCAGCCAGGCTCTGGACGGGGCACTGCGCCCGCCCAGCCCGTTCCAGAGAAGCAGACCCAGCACAGGGGCGCAGTTCCACAGCCCGACCGGGCGGGCTCCGCCCAGCAGTTAGGTCTGCATTCTCTTACTAATCGTCAGAACCTCGTTTTGTGTCCACAGCACAGGTCTGTGGCGCAGCAGCTGCCCAAAACACTGAGGTCTCCCCGGGGTCCGTCTAGGCCAGCGGCTCGAAGGCAGCGCCCTGCAGAAAGCAGAGGAGGCGCTTCGGGGAACTCCGGGGCTTGCCACGGGACATCCTTATGAAAAACAAACTCTCAGGATCATCACGGCACACAGACGTCAACTTCCCCCTGGAAGCTAGGACCAATTCTCAACTTTCTGAGTGGAGAGGTCACACGCTGGTTACTCCTTCTCCGAGAGAAATGGTGATGGGGGAGAGCCCCCCGTAAAGTCAGAGGTGTAGGTGAGAGCATAAAACAGACTGGTTTTGGGGTTAGATGCTCGGGAACAGGGGGTTTCCTGAGGCTTGATCACGCCTTTGCGTATGCCAAGCATCCTTCCTCATGACCTTTGCCATGGGTGGAGTTCCTCACGCTGGCCCCCGGCAACCCTGGGCTCCTCGGGCAGCCCTCGGACAGACCCCTGCACCTGGCGCACCTCCACGGGCCGGCAGTCTCCAGCGGCACCCCCGAGCGGTCAGAGCGCGCACCCTCCTGGGCCTGAGTCCCCGGGTCCTCCCCTTCCGCACCGACTCTTATCAGTTGTTAAACAGGCAGACGGGTCACAGGCAGCTCCCTAGAGGAGGGAGCCGACTGTCCACACCGAGGTCTGGCCCCCGCGCATCCCCTGCAGGGCCCGGGGCCCAGCGTGATCAGGTGCACAGACCGTTACCGTCCTGCAGCGCCGGCTTCCAGCTCACCGCCCATGCAGGCCAGGCCAGCCCACGCGGGCCACGCAGCCTCCCCAACAGGCCTGGCTCCCCGCTTCCTGTACTGCTGCCGCCTGCGACAGCCCCAGCGGCCACCCTGCCTGAGCTCGCCGGCTGACTCGCGTGTCCCAGAGCCTTCAGCAGCCGGCCCTGCGTCCCGGCCCAGGAGACGCTCCGTGGTCTCTGTGTCAGGGCATCGCCCGAGCGAGTCACTGCCGAGGTCCCTGATGGTCTCCAGCTTGCACTCAGCAGCCGGGGCGGCCTGGGACCGCACACAAGCCGTGAGCCAGGGGGTCTGGGTCAGCGCACCCTCTGCCCTGTAAGCCAAGGGGGTCGGGAGCCCGGCCCCAGAGGGCGACGCCCAGGGGACACACCGGCCCCAGAGACCGTGTGCAGGTGGACCTGCGGGCTTCTAGAGTCTCCTGGACCCCGGGCCTCGGGACCCCCAGCACCTCCTCCAAACACTCTGCCCACTCCCAGAACACCCCTCCCAGACCCTGCCCCCCCAGGCCCCACCTGCCCCGCCTCTCCCGGCCACAGACCCCTGCTCCATCAGCCAAGGACGGGAGGGGCAGGCATGGGGTGTGTCGGGCCAGGGGCAGCTCGAAGGAGGCTGCCAGTTCAGAGAGGCCCGGAGGAGCTTTGGGGCTGGGCTGGTGGGAGTGAGGTGTGGGGAGGGGCCCGGGGCACCGCCTCCAGGCTCAGGCCCTGGGGGCGGGGCCCACCTGCAGGGTGCCCAGTGAGCTCCCCTGGGTGGGCAGCTGCGCTCACCACCCTCAAACACACGCCTCTGCAGTGCGGGTGCCAGCGCATACCTGCGCTCGGTGGAAGCTGGCCCCGAGGCCCGGGAGCCCCGGGCCACCCGCACCCCCTGCCCTGTGTCCCCAGCAGCCCCAGTGTCCCCAGGGCCACGCGCGCAAGGCCGAGGTCCTGGGGGCCGGTGCTCAGCCACCGAGGCAAGCCGCCACCTGCTCTGCTGAGACAGCCCTGCGTCCGCCCCGCTGGCCAGCTCCCGCCACACGCCCACACCCTGCCAGCTGCGCTGATAACCACGACCCCGTCCCCGTCGGCCTGCTGCCCCCCTGCCTCGGCCGCTCACCCTGCAGGCGGCCGGGAGGGAAGCAACCGCGCCTCAGCAAAAACAGGAAGTTACAACAGGTCTGCAACTGTGGCAGGGATGGAGGAGAAAGCAAAAGCGAGGGGCTGAGCAGCCGTCCCCAGACTTGCCGGCTCCCTGGGCAGACGCCGCTCTCAGCAGAGTGAGCCCAGCTGAAGGGAGAGCCCACATCACCGCAAATGCCAGCACAGCCACCACACGCCACATTCCACCCCGTGGCGTGGGGCAGACAGCCCTGCCCTGGACCGGGCGTGTGCCCCCAAGACGCCCCAGCTAAGCCCTGGGCAGAAGAGACGCAGCAGGGGAGAGTGCCCGGGGCGCCAGCAGGCAAACCGGGACGGTGGGCCTCCCGGCCCTTCCTGGCGGTTTCCCGGGGCAGCGGCCCCGGCGACACTGTGGGAGGAGCCCACGAGGGTGCTGGCAGCACTGACAGCTGGAGCCAGGCTGCCCCCCACGACAGGGCTCGCCGCGGGGCCAGAGCACCCCTGCCCAGCTCTCCACCACCCATGCGGACGCTGCCCCGAAGCCCCTGAAGGCGGGACAGGGGCTCGGAGCGGGGGTCTCAGGCCTCTGGCCCAGCCCAGGTGGACCCCAGAGCAGCCCCTCCAGGAGGGCCGCAGGGTCCTGAGCCCCCTCCCCAGGGACGCAGTCCCGAGCAGGGACCGCCATACCCCACAGGCCTCCGCAGAGGCCCAACGTGCAGAAATGACCACCGGGCCGGACACAGACGGCAAGAGGCCGGGCTAGGCTGGGGGCAGGTCTCTCGGAGCCTGAACACCTGCCCCCACACGGGGACCAGAGGCAGACGCTGTCCCTAAAGGGGGTGGCACAGGCCACAGGGCCGCCTCTTGCTCTTCCAGCACCAAGTGGCTGGAAATACAGGCACCTGCCCGCACCCTGCTGCCCTGCACAGCATCGCCCTCCCGGCCCTCGAGCCCAGACGGGCACGGACAAGCCCGCGGGGCTGCCCCTGGGGCAGCTTCCCAGGGACCCTGAGCCCTGGGGGCAGCCGAGGCACCCGCAGGCCGGTCGGAGCTGACCCGAGGCCGCGCTGGGCTCACAGCCCCTCTGCCAGGGAGAAGGCAGCGGGGCGGGCGTGGGAGCCAGCCCCTAACCTGGGGAGGCGCACCCCGTGTCGGGGTCAGCAGGAGGGGGCGCTCCTGAGCCCTACCCTCGCACAGACTGAGCAGACCCCCCCGGGGCAGGGCGCAGGACTCGGCTGGCACGCCAGCCCCGCAGGGAGGGGCGCTGTCCGTCACCCCCGGCCACAGCAGAGCCCCGGACGGCGGCCCCGCGCCCCCACAAGACACTGCTCAGAGGGGCGCCCAAGTCATGACCTACTGCTGTCCGGACAAAGCAGGCCTCTCCTAGCTCCCTCTGCACCCCATACCCAGCGAGTGAGAAGTGTGACCCCCAAGGAGCCACTGCCGTCCACACAGGCAACAGTTTGCCAAAAACCATCCGTGAAACATGGCAAACTGTCCACCTGTGTGGGACGCTGGCTGGTCTGTCCAGCCAGCAGAGCAGCGCTTGGCAGAAGGGCCCCAGACAGCCCGAGCTGTGGGACCCACAGTTACGACAGCTGGGGGTGAGCAGCTGGGGGCTCCGCCCCGCAGACGGCCAGGAGGGCTGGGCTTCAGGCTGGACGGTGGGGCACGGTGGCAAACGTTCATGCTCAGACCGGGGGCTCCATTCTCGCGAGGCGAGCTGCCAGAAATGCGAGTCCGGTCTGCCCCGACAGCCACACCTGCGCACCGAAGCGAGAACAGCTCTGACACTGGGCCCTGGTGCCCACAAGGTGCCAGGCTGGGGGGCACTCACCTTCCCCAACTCAGCGCCCGCCCAGCTCTGATGGGGTCCTGCCAGCCAGTGGGCGGGCGGCAAGTCCGGTTCCACGGCCATCGGGGCGGGACCCCAAATCCCAGCCCCGCACCGCTGGTCAGAGACCAACAGGCCTGATCATCCCAAAGTATGACGAAAGCCCAGAGCTTGTAATTAACGGGGGGGCAGAGAAGGCAGCAGAGAGCCGGGCAGTGGCCTGTGCCGGGAGGGTGTGTGCTGCCACCCCAGGGGCCGGGGCTCCTGGCCTGGTGCCAAAGCACGGAGACGGGAGGGCGCGCCCGCCGGAGGATGGGGGCGCGGCTGCAGGCACTCACAGGGCGCGGGCTGGGGTCACGCGTCGGGGCCCCTGGGAAGGAGCACGTGAGTGTGCTGGGCCATCCTGCTGGCCACACCCATGCTGAGGGACCCGCCAGGAAGCCTGAGCACACCCAGCCCAGGACACGGGCGAGGACGAGGCTGCGGCCCACCGAGGCCTTGTGGGGACGGCCGGGACAGGCTGGCCAGTGCCAGGGGCCCATACCCGCCGGGGCACCCCATCCCCCTACGACCCCCGGCGGCCACCGTGCCACTGTCCCTCCTCCCTGCCTGAGGCACAAACGGCCCAGGGTCACAAGGACCCATGCTGACCCACGGCCGTGCTCCCAAGACGGCTGGGCTTCTTACTCGAGGGAAAAGCAAAGCTCCGTGAGCCTGGGCAGTGCAGTGTGCGTCCCTGACGTCAGGACCCCTCGCCCCGCGCGGGGATGGTCAGGATCCCTCGCCGTGTGCATCCCTGATGGTCAGGACCCCTCGCCGTGTACATGGCCGCCCACCCCGACCCGCTCCAGGAGCTCGGGGTCTGGTGCTGAGCAGGCGGCGTGCGGGGTCAAGTGCAGGGCGCCCCCACACCCTGCGGCCCTCGATGCTCAGCCCGCTCGCCTCCTCCCGCGGTGCAGCCTGAGCCCCATGCCGCCCCCATCCCCGCACACGCAGTGACCCGAGGCGACCCCTGCCCCAGAGCCACGTCCATCTCCCAAAGAAAGAAGCCGGCAGTTCCTCGAGCTGCACTCACGGTTTGCTTTAGAAAACAGGTCTCATCACCAGAACTAAGTGGATGCAGGGACCACAACTGAAGAAGGGTCGGGAAGACCCTGGGAAGCCCGGGATGCTCCCCAGACAGAGGCCCACGTGTGCCCAGCCTCACCCAGATGGGCAAAGAAAGGGTGTCCCCACAGGCTCAGGAACACACGGGCCACCCCTACGCTCCAAACCCAGAGTTACAGAAACCGTCACAGCAACAGCGCCGGTGACGCCTCTCGTCACCTTGACAGCCAGCAGCCCCCCGCGCCTCAGCCGCACCAGGGAGCGGCCCGTCACCTCAACAGCCGGCAGCCCCGCGCCAGCCCTGCGCCTCAGCCGCACCAGGGAGCAGCCCTTCACCCGCACGCATCACCGAGGGCGAGACCCCCAGCATCCCCTGGGGGGTGCCGTCCCGAAGCTCAGAGCCCGTGTCCCCCAGGGTGGGCCGTCCTGCAGCTCAGAGCCTTTCTCGGGGTGACTGCCCACCCCGGCCGGCACAAGACCTCACGCCCAGTCACCCCTCGGGCTCATCAGCAGAGCACCCTGGGCCCCGGTTAACTGAGGCAGCTGCCTCCGTGTCCACTAGGGAATGCGCCACAGCCTCCCCCCTCCCCCTCCCTCCCCGGGCCCCTGACCAACCCCCTGAAACCCACTCAGGTGGGAAGGGGCCCCCGCCCCGCAGACACGGAGCGAGCAGGGCCGTGGTCCGGGAGACAAAGGGCGGGGGGCTGAGACGCCCCTCAGACCCACCGCTACCTTTTGGACGAGCCTCCCAGCCCGGTGCTGACCTCTCCGCACCAGAGCCTATTCCTGGATGGGGCCCACCTCCCCGCAGAAGCTGCCGCCCCGCTTCCCGCCCCTGCCCACCAGGGCAGGCACTGGGGGGTCCACACTGAAGGAGCTGTCCTGCCCCGGCTCCTCAGCAAGGCTCGTCCCCTCCCCTAGGCAGCCTCCCTGCTTCCTCACCCCTACTCCTGGGTCAGACGGCGGGCTCCGTTAAACCAAGGACGTCTCCTGGGAGGCAGGCCTGGTCCAAGTTCTGTAACTTCCGAATCAGACCTGGCACATCGTGGAACTGCTCCCAGCAGGGGCTCCCTTCCCAGAGGCAAACGGCCACCTGAGACGACCCCAGTCAGCAGCGGCAGCCCCTCCTCCCTGGAAGGCTCGGTCTATGTGCCGACGGAGCTCACAACACAGGCCCAGAGCCTGACCACGCGGAAAGACGCGGCCTGAGAGGCAGCGGGTGTGAACACGCCCCAGGACCCCATCCTTCAGGGCTGTCCCCCCGGCTGCCCCGCAGGGCTCACGCCACTGGGTTCAAAACACGCAAAACATCCACGACGTTAAAGCTGAGCAGCATCTCCGCCACAGCAGCCTCCGCCCTCCCCCAGAGTCTGCAGCGCTGATAAAGCAGGAAAGGCCGCAGGTGACCGTGCGCAGCAGCGGCCAGCAGGGATGGTGGCAGACAGAGGGGGCAGGGACACCTGCGGACAGGCGACGGGCTGCAGACCCCAGGCGCACCGCGGTGGTGGGACCGCAGCTCGCTGCGGCCACAAGGAGGTGTGTAGTGCAGGCACGGCCTCCTGACCTGGGGGAGCAACCCCGAAACCCTGCCAGGCTGAACCCCACCACCCTGGAGCCCGGCGGGACCCCATCTACAGAGAGACCCAAACTCAGGCACACAGACCAAATTCCCACAGGGGAAGTACGCAGAGGTCCCAGGTCAGAGGTGGTGAAGCCAGAAGGACACGGAGACACCTCCCCGCTGTCCGTCTCTCCCCCACGGCCGTCCCCACGCTGCCAGGGGGCTGGGGGAGGTCTGCAGAGAGGCCCAGGGCTCAGCCTCACCCTGGCCGGCTCCACAGCCCTCGGGGGCCTCAGGGCTTAAGGGACAGCGCAGGAAGCACCGCCTCTGAAACTGAGACGCGCCACCGTCCTCAAGGAGATCTGGCCACCGGTCCTCAGCTCCAGCCAGATGCTCTGGCCCTTCCCTGGGGTTGGGGTCTCCTCCTGCCTCCTGGGCGTCTGTGTAGAGAGCTTGTTAAAGACCAGAGTCCAGAGAGACGGGCTCCCGTGAGGCAGGAGTGAGGAGACGTGCTCCTGGGAGGCGGGGGAGAGGCCCAGCACAAGACTCTGAGAAAAGACAGGGGCCGCTGGGTGCTGGAGGATGTGGAGAAATCGGCGCCCTCGAGCTGGGCTGGTGCGGACGCAGAGCGCGCGACGCTGCAGAACGGCTGGCAGTTCCTCAAAAGGCTCAACGCGAGTCAGCACAGGCCCGGCCGACCCCCGTCCCAGGAGCGGGCTCAGGAGTAGCAGACTGTGCGCGGCAGGGCGCCCGGACACCCAGCGCCAGCGGGGACAAACACGGCCGGACGGCAGAACGGGCCCCGGCCACCAGAGTGACTGACACGCTGCCATCCAGCTGCTGAGCTCTGAAAACGCCGAGCCGGCTGTTTCACACACTCACGTGAGACCCCCAGGACAGGCAGAGGCACAGAGACAGGAAGCAGACAGGCGGTGACCAGGCGCCGGGGGCTTCTGGGGAGACGGCGAGAATTAGGGGGAGGGGGCAGCTCAGGCGTATGGGGTGTCCTTCCCAGAAAACACGTTTACACCGACTGTGGGGACAGTCACACAGCTGTGTGACACCAGAAACCGCTGGGCTGCACACCTCACAGGAGTGAGGTCCGTGTACGTGAATGACACCTTGGTGAAGCCATCGCCAAATGCAACTCCTCGAAGAAGTGGGAGGACTCCCCCCGTCAGAGCAAGCGAGCGGGCCAGGACCAAGGCCGCCCCGCACGAGGCCCCCGCGGGGCCCCCGCACCCTGGGTTGGAGGGGGCAGCCCTGCACACAGGGCTGGCCCGGCAGAGACAGAGCTGGAGGGGGACCCAGGGCAGGGGGCTTTCAGGACGGAATGGGAACGGGGCTACAGAGCAAACGGACGGTGCTGGAGGGAGACGCACAAGTGAGTGAGGCGCCCAGCCCGGTGCAGGGGCTCCCAGACCCCGACGCACAGCCGGCGGCAGCCCCAGGTCCGGGCACAGAGAGGGCTGCTCCTGAGCAGACCAGGGGAGATGGGAAGCAGCTCAGGAAGGGAAGCGGCCGGGAAGGCACGGCAGGACCGGTGCTCCAGGCAGACACCCAAGAGCGAGCCGCACTCTCAGAACCCCGCTGTTGGCTTCATCTCCCTCCCAAGAAGCAGCCTTACCATGTAAGGGTGGGACCGAGCTCTGAAGCCACAGCTACAAGAATCCACCTTCCCAGCTAACTTCTGGCAAAAAACAAGCCCACCACGTAAAGAACCAAAAGCTAGCAACCTCACTTGTCTAAAAGCCAGCCATCTCAAGCAAAGCAGTCAGGTGAGGAGCGCTTGCCAGCAAGCAGCTGGGGACAGCAGGAGTCCAACTGGCGACTGCGGAGAGCCCTGGGCTCCCTGGGGACACGCAGAACAAGCGGGCAGCGCAGCCAATGCCAGGCCCCAGCCGGGGGGCAGCCCCCCGCTGCAGGCTCGCCCCCAGCCAGGATGGAGCCCCTGGGTCCAGCAGCTTTGTCCACAGCAGGACAACACGAGGGCTCACGCTCGTCTCACCATCTCCTGCGTGGCCGGCAGGGCCTGCCAGGGCTGTGACTGGCGAGGACACCTTCCTTCTAAGAGCACCTTCAGCGGGCTCAGTTTCCGCCATCCTGTCTCTCTGGACTGACCGGTAGGGGCTGACCGAGGACTCTTCGGGTGCTCCTTAATTGAGCGGGAAAAGTGCGAACCACTGTACTGTGGACTCTGCCCACCCCCTGGTGTATAGCAGCGCACAGTGGGGAGCAACCCGGGGGCCTGTCGAGGACAAGGTGCTGAGCCATCCCAGACCCGAGGGAACCCGGAGGGCAGGCGAGGACACAGCCGACCACAGACAGGACACTCTGCGGGTCGCAGGGGGTTAGGGCCAAGCCATGTGGAAGTTTACACCCAGCGCTCCACGGGGTCATGGCTGGATGAGGAGGGGCAGCCAGGGGAGCTCACGGGGCTGCACAAGCAAACACAGTCACCTGTCGCTTGAGCACGAAAGGAGAATTCGCCCACCCCAGAAGGGCCATCCCCCACCCGCCCACATCCCCCAGGAGGGGGCCGACGCCGCCCACCGCGCGGCCCGGCCACGCGGCGGAGCGTGGTTTCCAGATGATGAAACTGGGCCGTCTGAACAGCTCAGTGTGCAGGGAGCACGCCACAAGACAGAGTCACGGAGCAGCCCTCCTGAGGCCTCCTACGAACCGAAGAGTCAACGCGTCCTTCACTCAGGCATCGGCTCCTTTCCCCCGCCAGGCTCCGGGGACGGGTCCATACCCACCCCTGCTTCTCCAGGCCGCTGAGGAGGGACAGTCCCCAGCCAAGCTGCACACATTAAGAAAAGACGTGGGTGAGGACAGATACGTCTCTCCTGGCCCTTGAGTCGAAAGCCACCGAGCAGAATTAACCTGTGCACTGCTTACCAAGACAAAGGCTCCTTCATGATACAAACAAGACGCAGCACTCCACACAGCCTTTCAGAAGAATGGAAAGCCGGAGAGAGTCTGGTGCTAACCAAAAGCAAACCAAGTGAGCCACTTTAACGTCCATGGAGGGAAGCGTGTGTATACAGCTGAAACACAACAGAAATGCTAGAACTCGGAATCAAAAGATTATTGGGAAGAATGTCTGCACAGCAAAATTCTCTTCCCTTTGAGACTGAAATACCCCACCGTGCTTAATTTTCCTGACATTTCTGAGGCTCTGAAGCCACAGCTAACGGATCTGGATCATCTGAGTAAAACCATGTTAGAGTGGATGTTACTGGAAAGCCAAGAATAGAATGCTAAATATACAGACACACGCCCAGACCAGGCACTTTTGTAGAAAATGATCAAACGTGAAACTAGACAGTATCCTGTCCACGCCAGAGAGCAGGCAAGCTCACCTCCAGCAGGGAGTGCAAAACATCGCGCCTGGGCGCTAAAGCAAGAAAGACGCAAAAACAGCGCCCACCTGTGATTAATAAAATCGCTCCTCGCCTGTGCACGAACTTAGCCTGAGAAACACCTCACCGATGCTCACTGCCAGCCAGCAAAAGAAGGCAGGGCTGGAAGGCATGTTTGCCCATGGTCTGCTTGGTCAAGCGGCTGCCCCACCGCTCACCTCCGCGGGGGTGGGGGGAGGGTGTAGTGCGGGGCTGCCTGGAGCTCCATCCGGGCCATCACCCTCTTTTCCTAAACAAGCATGCCACTTGGAGCCGCATTCTGCTTTATTTGGGTTGGCAGTGTAAGTACCAACAGCAGGGTGGCACCGCGGCTGCAACGTGAACTAGGTCAGCCAGGCCTGCCTCCGGAGCCGGGGGAGCACCAGGCCTTGGCTGACTCTTCTCCCAGTGGCCTCGGGTGCCGGGTGGGAGGCCCCAGAAGGTAAAGGCCTTGGACAGTCAGCATCCTTTTTCTGGCCTTGAAAAGCTTCTCTCATCTTTCTCTTTAACAGGCAAGAAACTAAAGTCCTCCAGGCTTTCAACAGAAGCCCCTTGTTTGAGAACTAGGAGATACTAAGTTACAAGGTAAAATGAGGGCACCCACACTTGGGGGCAGCCACAGGCGGCTAGGCAGGGAAACAGGTAGACCCGCAGAGGCCAGGGCCATGGACTGGAGAGTTGGGAGTCAGCGGCCAGAAGTCAGGGACTGGGCCCAGGAGACGCGGGCTGGGGTCTAGGAACCAGCGTTCAGGGTCAAGCTTCCTGGGTCAACATTGGGTACCAGGGTGTGGGGCCCTGGAACTGGGGTTTGGGGGTCAGGATTTGGGGACCCTGGACAGGGATCAGGACTAGAACTTAGGGACCTGGGTTCAGGGGCTGGTCTCCGGGTTCAACCCATGGAGTCTGAAGGCTGGACCTGGAGACCAGGATTCCAGGGACGGGGCTAGGCTCCCGGGTCCAGCGCTCAAGTCTGTGCCTGGGTGCCAGGGATCCGGCCCGAGTCCCGAGGTCCTGGGGCTCAGGACTCGGGGTCTGGGTCCTGGGACTTCGGGCTTCGGGACCGAGATCCTGGTCCCGGGGCTCAGGGTCCGCGGTCCGGGGGTCCGGGATCCCGCGTCCGGGGCCACACTTACGTCGTCGAAGAGCGAGCCCACGTTGGCCGTGACCAGCAGCACCGCGGTGCCCGGGGCAGCCGCCTTGCCCGCCATCGCGGCCTGGGCCGGGGCAGCCGCTCTCCGGAGCCGGCCGGCCGGGGTCTCCGCGCGCCGCGGCGTCAGCTGCGCCGAGGGCCGGCCCCGGGGCGCATCGCGGGCTCGGCCGGTCGGGCCGGGCCGGGCCGGGGTCCAGCCGCGCTCGCTCTCGATCTCCGCGGCCCCACGCCCGTCGCTCTCCGCCGGCGTTCACCGCGGCCCGGGCGCAGCCATTAGATTCGCGGCCGCCGGAGCTCCCGCAGCGCCACCGCCGCCGAGAGCAGAGGCGAGGCCCGCCCGGGCCGGGGGCGGGGCGAGGGCGGGGCGGGGCGGGGCGGGGCCTGCGGGAGGTGGAACGGGGTGCGAGGGGCGGGGCCTGAGGGGCGGGGCGGGCGCTGGGGAGGGGAGGGGCATGAGGGCGGGGCGGGGCTGGGAAGGGGAGGGGCGTGCGAGGAGGGCGGGGAGGCCATGGGAGGGGCGGGCCTTGGAGGACGGGGCGGGCCCCGAAGGGCGGGGTCGGCTCGGGGCGCTCGGGCGTTAGCCTCCGCCGCGCTCCTGTCAGTCAGCGACCGCCCCTCCTTCCCCCGCGCCGCGGCTGCGCACAGACTCCTCCCGCGGCCCATGACGTCACGGCCCTGCTCTCACAGGGCACGTCTTAAAGGGGCCGCGCGCTGTTCGTGGCTGCTGCCCGGCGCGACCCCCTGGCCCTCCGGCGAGGCTTGCGGCGGGAGCGCGTGGCCCCGTGCGAACTGCGCCGGACCCGCACAGAGGAGGGCGGCGAGGCCAGGCCGCCGGGCCGCGGGCTGAGGGCCCCCGGTGTGCCGGGCCGATGGTGTCCCCCAGCGCACGTCGCGCGCCTGGCGGTCGGCGGAGGAGACTGGACGCGGGAATAGGCGACAGGGAGCCGCGCTGAAGCTGGCGCCGTCCGCGCGGCCGATGCGGGTCGCACATGGTTCCCGGGGTTCTGAAGGCGCCTGCCCCACGGCCTCCTCCCCGCGGCGCTGGGGTCCGGGGGCGTGTCCAGAGGGACAGTGTCCAGGGGGAGTGTCCAGGGGGACAGTGTCCAGGGAGCGTGTCCAGGGGACACGGGGCAGGGCACAACCCTGCGGGGAAGGCGTCCCCTCCTGCCCGCATAAAGCCTGTCCAGTCCCCGCGGCGGCTGGCTGTGGACTGAACATGTCCCCAGAGTCCCCAGGTGAGGCCCACTCCCAGTGTGGCCACCTGTGTGACCTGCCTCTGGAGGTTAATTAAGGTTACAGGCGGTGATGAGGGTGGGACTGTTTCTCAACAGCCTTGCTTCTATAAGAAGAGACCCAGGGCACTCGCTTCCCCCTACCAGCTCCCACTTTGGACAGAAAACAAGAAGAGGTCATGGGGACACAGCCCGTCCACAAACCAGAAACAGAACTGGAAGGAAAAACTCGCTGTCGCTTAGGCACAGGGCGTGGTGTCCGGGCTCGGCAGTGTAAGCTGACTGACACTGCGTCTCTTGCTCTTTGACAGGAGCAGCCCGCGCCGAGGGCACCCTCACAGAGGCTGGTCCGGAGGCCTGGCTGCCGTGCAGAACCTGTTTCCTGGGCAGTGGCATCACCCCCTACCTCGGCTGTTTTCTCCCTCCTGCCCCAGTTCACTGTGGTCAGGAGCAAACCCCACTGCACACGTGCACACCTGCACACACACGTTCACTCTGAGACTGTGCCTAGGTTAGGGAAAACTAGAGAGACTCTAACCCCGCGCCCCCAGCCAACATCACGCCGACCTCAGGGATGTCCACGCTGAATACCAGGACTTCTGGCTGCTCGTGCCCCCATCACTGCAAGATGGCACCCCTTCCCCTCCTGCCCCAAGCCGTCAACAGGTCCTCCTGCCCAGGGACACCCTGACCCCTCAGCAGGGGAGGATTTGTAGTCAGAGCTGTTCCTGCTGGTCGGCAGGCCTCCGGCACCTGCTCCTCCTCCCTCTGGCCACCCTATCCGCGTGGTTCCGCCAGCTCTGCAGCCACCGTTTCCTTCCCTCTGTCCACCCCCTTTGCTGCAGACCCGGTCCTAAGAGTCGGGCCGTCTCTCCCCAGGGCCAGTGGGCTACTCCCTCCCAGGCCCTCGGAGCACATTGGGGACCCTCACTGATCATGGTCTCCCGATTCAGCCGTGCGCCCGGTGCCTCACTGGACAGGGCCATCTCAGACCCAGCGCGTGGTCACAGATTCCTGATTCCCGCTGTCTCGGACCTGCGACCACGGCAGGGTCCAGGCCACGTGCCCCGGGAGTGACTCAACCAGCTTCTTCCGGCTTGTCGGGCTTCTCAGTGCCCCTGGGTGCATCAGACCCCTCTGACCCCTGCCACCGCACCCCTCTGACCCCTGCCACTGTATCCCACACATCCACATCACATCACCCACCTCACCATGGAAACCAGACTCTCCGGTCCCCTCGGCCTGCCGACTGCCTCCCCTGCCGTACCACGCGACGCAGCCTGCCACAGAGAAACACTCCAGAAATGTATCGTGTGAGTCAATGACACGAAGGAGTCGTCTCTGTGCCCAGGGCCAGGGCTGCCCAACCTTCAGAGTGAAACTGAACGTTGACCACCTGTGTTAGAAGCCGCATCCATGAAATCGTTTTGCTCGATGTCCTTCTTTGCCTTTTGAACATTGTTCCGTGTTTGTTACCTTTGCAATAATAATAAGGAGAAGGAGGAGGAGAAAAGGCTCTGCAAAGTTTCAGGAGAGAACTGGCCCGCCTGCCTTTGCTTTCTGCCTTTGATCATCTACATAGAAAATCCTCAACAATCTACAAAACATGCCACTGAAAAAGTGAATTTAACAAGTTCATGGAATTCAAGTCAGTATTCAGAAATCAGTTGTATAGCTATATATCAGAATGAACATTGGAAGAATAAAATTCTAAATCATTTCCATTTATAATAGTGAGAAAGAAAATGTGTAGGAATAAGTGTAACAAAAGGTGTGCAAGAAACCTACAGAACATGGAGAATTAAAGGTAAAGAAGATCTGAGGACTGCCCTGGAGGTCAGTGGTTACAACTCTGCTTTCCAATAAACGCAGGGGGTGGGCGTGGATCCCTAGTTGGGGAGTTAAGATCCCACAAGCCTCACAGCCAAAAACCAAACCACAAAACAGAAGCAACACTGTAACAAATTCAACAAAGGCTCTAAAGATGATCCACATCAAAAAATTTAATTAAAGAACATCTAAGTAAATGGGGAAAGACACCGTGTTGGTGGGTTGAAAAATTCTGAGATGTGAAAATGTTGGTTTTCTTTAACTGATGCACAGATTTCAGGCAATCCCACTCTAACCTCAGAAAGCTTTTTTTGTTTGATTTTCTTTAGAAATTAACAGGTCAATTCTAAAATATATATGGAGAGATGAAATGCGTAGACTAGATAGGAGCATTGTGAAAAGAGCAGAGCTGGGGTCCTCACATTGCCTGGGTCAAGCCTGACCATGAAGCTGCAGAAACAAGGACAGTCCCGTCAGCAGGACAGACACGTAGGTCAGAGGGCAGGACAGGGGACCTGTGTCTGAGAGGTCATCAGTTTAGACAAAGGAGCGAAATCCATGGGAAAGGATTGTCTTTTCAACTGACCGTTCTGGGACCCGTTGGACATCCACGTGAAGTACAATAAAGCTTGATGCACATGATATCAAAGGGACCTGGAAATGGATCATAGACCCAGCACAACAGCCAACGTTTCCAGACACTTGAGGGTATTTCTGGGACTTGGAGCTGCGCAGGCTTTCTTAGGACACCAAACTCGCTGCTTATAAAAGAAAGAGAAAAAGAAAAAAATGCATTTTATCGAAATTTTGAAACTGTGTTCTTGGAGAAACAATGTTAATAAAATGGAAAGAGGCACCCTTTTAATGCTCCAGCGTCCATCAGGAGAATGGGCGGAGTGAGAATCCTCGTGCCCGCATAAAACAGAATAACGTTCAGTAACAGAAACGACACAGGCCGGGCTCAGGTGCACCGGACACAAACGCGTCACTCTCTGTGACTTCTGGAAAGGGCACGTCTGTCCCCCGTGGCAGAGGGGACCAGTGGCTGCGGGGCCCAGGGTGGGAGAGCGCTGCGTGCCAGGAGCAGACGAGGGAGCTTGTTGGGAAAAGCAAGCATCCCTGATGTTGATTGCAGCGGTGGTGATAGGCGCTGTATACGTTTGTTGAAATTCACAGAACTGTCCACTGAACACGTGTGCATTTCACTGTAAGAAAACCTCAGTAGGGTGGATCTGAACCATTTGGAGAGGAAAATAGACTAACCATTATTGTTGTGCACATCTACAATTTATTTTTTAAAGATTTTCACTACTTTATTTTTTATTTTAATAATTTACTGGGTTTTGGCCTCCCTGAGTCTTTGCTGCCGCAGGCAGTCTTCCTCTAGCTGTGGCGAGCAGGGACTCCTCTTACTGCAGAGCGTGGGCTCTAGGGCAAACAGGCTCAGCTGCCCCTCGGCATGTGGAATCTTCCCAGACCAGGCAGGGGTCAAACCCTTGTCCCCTGCATCGGCAGGCGGATTCCTAACCTCCAGGCAAGTCCCCTCTGCAATTTCTTACACACGATAACATAAACTTAAATCCTCTAAAACTGGGACGTTCTTCTTTAATTTGTTTATTGGCATAACCTGGAAAGTACAGCAAGCTGGAGACTTCCCAGCCCGAGAATCCCTCTGTGTGCCTCCCGTGCGGACGTGGGTCCCCCGACCCCTGCTCTTCAAGTTGCGCGGTATCTGCGGTATGCAGAAATATAAATCTTTCTAAAATCTGCACCTAAATTCCATCTGGGCCCAAGGGTTTCGGGTAAGAGATATGGAGCTTGAGTTCTGACAGCACCTGAGAAGACCGACCGGTTCAGACCTGCGCTTTCATCCTTAGAAAATGCACTCCAGCCTCTGGAGAAGGAACCGCAAGAGGCTGCTCTCCGTCCACCCGCCCCGCCCCCCAGCCTCCCGGGGGTCTGATCAGACCAGAGCCCAAGGAGCTGCAGGCACCTGGTGAGGGGCAGAGGGGCGCCTGGCTGTGAGACTGGCCTGGACCCAGAACGGTGTCAACAGCCCCGCTCCGCTGGAGAAACAGCCTCCGAGTGAGGGGGTCACTAACCTGGGCTCCAGCATCGCGGGATGCACCCCTACAGGGCTGGGAGGAGGCTCCGGGACGCCTCTCCTGACTTCAGAGGCCCTTGACGGCGCCTCCTTTCGGTTTGTTCTTGCCCGCTCCATGAAATTAATAGTGCCATCACCGTTGCCAGACTTCTAAGGTTGGGGCAACTTGCTGGTCTGGGCCTCGCAGTCTGGACCCTTTGGCCACTCACCCCCAGATGCTGACCCATCCTGACCTTCCCCTTGCAGCCTGACCTAGGGGTGAGCCTGGCACTTGACTTTAGGGAGCGTCAGAGTGAACTCTGGTTCCTCAAGGCAGAGTCTCAGCGAGGCCTGCTGTCTGGGGAGGGTGGTTAAACCCCGCCCCCTTGGCAGAAACAATGCTGACAGGGCCAAGGAATTTACATAAAATGATGCAGACGAATGCTGGCCTCTCTGTGGTTCTGGCAGGGAAGTGCTCACACATCCATCAGGTGGGCTCCTGGGTATCGCTGCCCAAGCCAAGGGACCACCAGCCAGGGTTAATTCACCCTCTGTAGTCAAAGGACAAGTAGGTTCCAGAATCGTCGAATCCTGACTGATAACTGAGACAAAGTGCGGAGCACTGCACGGGAAAACCTGTGTCGGCGGCGGCAGCGCTCTTCTAAAGCTGTCAGAGCGCCTGGCGCGCGGCTCCTTTTGAGGGTAAAGAGAGAGGCTGTTCTTTCTCCCGCTGACCAGGCGTTGAAGCCTCGCAGACTCCTCCTCCGATAATCAGCACCGCTCCAAAGGGCCATTCACAGCCGAGGCTTTTTAAGGATTCTCAGCCCAACTGTAATTTCTGTTTCGCAACTCTGTATTTATGAAATCAGCTTTATGAAGATTCATCTCCATTTTCCCTTCAAAAACACCCTAACTTTATTTTATAAGAAAAAACCCTCCCCAAGTAGCTAAGCCCTAAATCAGCAGCAGCCTGGGAGCACACACCTCTTCTTTTCTTCTTTTTCTGCTCCCCTTTTTCTGAGTTTTGCATAAAGAGGGCCCTGTTGGTCTTATTTGTCAACATGGGAACGGGGCCCTGTGCGGAAGTGAAAGCTTCCTTCAGTCGCTCAGCCATGTCTGACTCTTTGCAAGCGTGTAGCCCACACCCCGCCAGGCTCCCTGTCCATGGACTCTCCCCGGCAGGAATACTGGAGTGGGGGGCCGTTTCCTCCTCCAGGGCATCTTCCCAACCAAGGGATCGAATTCACGTCTCCTGCGTTGGCAGGTGGCTTCTCTACCAGCCGAACCCCCAGGGACGCCTGTGGAAGTGAATAGATGGCGAACAAGCAGGCAAACGCGGGAATAAAGGACCCACGGGATGGGATGGGTTAACGAGAAGGTACCATCCTGTTAAATGTCGCCGTCCCCAGCGGCCTGGTCATCTCCAACCTCACGGCTTACGTAGGTCACACATTTCTATTAAAATGAGCTTCTCGGTGATTGGTTTCCGCCGACCCGCGCCGTCTTTCTTGGCGGACCCTCCTTAGTCACTTCCTGTGCCATTGCCCGTGGTTTTAAGGAAAATGGCGGGACGCGCAGGGCAGCCCCTGCACCAGCCCTCCGGTCAGCGGAGAGAGTTCTACGGGCCAGCATCGCAGGGCTGCACTCTAGAGCTAGTTTTTCTGAGTTAAAAAAAAGGAAGGGAGGAAAGAAGGAAGAGAAAGAAGAGCTGGTCATCGCGACCCCTGAAAGAGTTTCCCACCCGCCCAGGACAGTTCAGTCGCCTCAGACTCTGCCTCCTCAAGGCCGAAGGTCACTCCAGGGTCCTCCCAGTACAAGTGGTCTTTCTAGGGCGACCCCCGGCCCTGGCCTCACCTCTGTTACAAAGGCCGGGTGTCTTCAAGTGTTCTTTCATTTAAAGTATTCACTTAGTTATAGCTGGTAATATTGAAACAGCTTCACGCCTAATAACAGGGTTGTCTGGATATTAATATAATTAAGGCAGGCACACCTCCTACATCCCTGCATGACCGTTTGTTCATATCTTAGGGAAACTCAAGTCTAAGAAGAAAAATTAGTAAAGATCAAATATTTCATTTTCCTGTTATATGTATTTATGCTTTCTTGGTTCCTCTATTAAATAAATATATCATTAATAATATTAACAGTATTCTGATATTATACAATGTATTGCTTTATTTGGTAAGACGTTTTTATTATCGTCTTAATTGTAAAGTTAAAATATGTCAATAGAAAAGCGTTTCTGTTAATGCAAGGATTCGTATATACCCTTTGTATAGCTTCCTTCTTTAAATCTTGACGTCATGCACACTTCTTAGACGTATTCCTAGGTATTCTAATCTTCTGCATGTCATTAGCAACGTGACAGCCTCAATCACATAGACTGGTGTGGTCTGTGAACAGAAACGCTGACTAGTCTAAATATCTACTCAAATTTTAAAGGTATTGCTTCTGGTTTTCTCTCTTTAGTTATTCATTAGACGTTCTCTTGGATTTTTCAGGCAGGCAGTCACATGGACAGATTGGGCATTAATGCTATTTAAAGCTAAATTACGATATCCCCCAAGGATGGAAAAGACAGGACAGATAGCTTTTCAAACCATAAATAGATTCAATTAAACTGTTTATTTTTTGAAATGAGCCCAGTGAAATATTTACAACATGTCCTACCATAACGTGTTAAATGTCCTTCCTTGAGTAATAAACCATTCCGAGCAACTCTTTCAAAAGAAAGACCTTGCTGGTGCGTCCTGCTGGCCCAGCAAACCTGGAGGGGAGGGGGCGCGGGGTGGGGTGGGGTCTGGCCTGAGGCATGGCTCGCCTGTGCTCAGCCCAGTAGCCACCTTCCATGGGTGACCTCTGAGCCGGCAGGGAAACTGCCGCAAACCTGGACGAGTGCAGAGGGTACGATTACCCCAGGCACCCTCACCCTCCAGCCTTGACAGTGAGTCCAGGGCCCGCTCTGCCTCACCTCCAGTGGAACAGTCATGCTAGTTACCAGATTCATTCAAAACTGAAAGCCTGCTTAAATGCGGCTTATTCTGCCTTTTCCAACCAAGGTCCAGGAAAACGCAGGTGCCCCTGAGACCCTGTGGCTCTGGGGCAGCGGTCCCCCACCCTGTGCAGGGGGGGCCCCAGCAGCCCCTGCTCCCCGCCTCTGGGCACTGGGGCCAGGGGTGCTGTAGGGAGGCCTAGGACAGCGGGTCACACCCAGGGCTGGCAGGATGGCGGGCTGCCCCAGAGGACCCAGACTGCGGGGAGGTGGGCTTCCGATCATTCGGGCTGCTTCGCTGGGGGTGGCAGGGGGTCTTCCCAGGGCTGAGTCTGAGCCTGTGGCAAGTGAGGCCCGCTCTGCTAACACGGTTTAGAGAACCCAGTCCTGGTACCGGGCACCACTGTGTGCCTCTGGCAGGACTTTCAGACCTGGTTCCTCCTTTGAGGCGCAGAGTGTGGCCGATTCCCAGCCTCTGAGGACGCTGAGAGAGAGGTCACCCTGGCCTTGTGGGCGCCCACCGGGCCCGGCCTGGGGAGGGAGGGACAGGGAATCAGCCTCTGGAACCCTCTGTCCGTTGCCCTTCAGAGTCCACTGGCTCCTCCCAGCTCCTCCCAGCGGGCCTGGGAAGCCCCCCTACACTTCCTGGCTGATTTCTGAACAGCCTGGCTTCCAAGGGGGACGAATTGGGGCGGGATACCCTCCATGGTCACCCGGGCACCCTGCCTGCTCTTGGTCTGCAGAACAGAGTCCCGCTCCCTTCACGCGTCCCCTCGGGGCTGGCAGGACGCAGGCTCTGCCGGCTCCCTCCCCTAGGGGACCCCTCTCCTGTTCTGTTGGTGCCAATGACTGGGTTTGTCCTCTCATGGGGGTGCAGGGTCCAGGGGCTCCACATCCCCAGACGGGAGGACGAGATGGACCGGAGCCACTTCTGCAAACTTCCCCATGACAGGGAGGAAGGCAGGAGCCCACAGACAGACAGGCCGACGGAGCCTCGGATGCAGAGACAGACTGACCGGCGGCAGGCGTCACCGGGCGGGGCTGGAGGCCCAGCCACCCGCCAGCAGCTCCAGACGTCAGCACCCAGACCAGGAGGCTCCGTCCAGCGAGGTGCCCACCATGGTCAGCCTCGTCCCAACCCCCTCGGAGAATACCAACCCCCTTGGAGAACCCCAACCCCCTTGCAGAACCCTACCCCGGGCAGGGTCTCAGGGGTGACCCTCAACACACTGGGGCCCTTCATGCATGTCCGGGGAGCAGGGACGAGGCCCCCAACCACTGGCCTGAGTGACAGTGTGATTATGAGGCTCCTCCTGGTGACCAAAAGAAGAGGCATCGAGGAGCCTCTCGATCTGTTCTGTCCAGAGACAAAGGGCGATGTTAACTAAGCTCGGAATGAAATATTCATGTGAGCAGAGATGAAACCTTCATGAGAATGGAATCGGAGTCATGGGAGACCTGCTCACAGGATGAGCCACATTTGTGCCAAAGCACAGGACGTGTAGCTGGAGTCTCAGCTCAGGTCCCCCAGGAAGTCCTCAGGCCTGGGCACAGACGGTGACCTGCAGGGAGAGAGGAGGGGGCGGCCCCGCAGCCCGGGGCGAGAAGGGTGGGCAGAGAGAAGGGCCCTGTTGTCATCTCCTGTGGCGGCCCGCGCGCTGGACCCAGGCAGGGCTCTGCAGGCAGGCCTCAGTTCAGCCTCTCAGCCTCTGAGCCAAGGCAGAGAGGGAAGAGGGGGACTGAGCGTCCCTCCAACCCCGAGGCCCTTCATAAGGTCTCTCTAGCAACCAAGTTTGAGCGGGGAGGGACACCCACAGCCCAGGTTTGCACCCTGCATCATCTGGCTCAGCAGCCAGGCCTCACTCCTGGGGGCCCTCCAGCCCCCAGGGGGTCCCCACTGAGTGGTTCTAGGGGGATGGGCTCTCCCGCTGGGCCGGCTTCCTCCCTGGGGCAGCTCACGCTCCCTTGCCTGTCAACAGGTCAAGCTCCCAGAACCACTTTCCATGCTTCACTTCCCTACAGACCCCTCCACAGGAGGCCAACCGCACCTGCCGTGGGGCACACCCAGGTCCAGACCCTGGGACCTGCCCTCAAGGTCCTGGCTCACCCCACAGCAAAGTGCCTGAGGCCAGGCCCCTTCTGCAGGGACCCTCGAGGTCCTCCGTCACTGTGAACCGGGTTCCGGGGATGCTGCGCCCTCTGTGGGCTCCCAGTGATCCTCTGACATCGCGGCTCTTGGGGCTCTGCTCAGTGGCGCTTGACCCCCCGAGACGGCCAGGAAGGACGCCCCCGGGCCCCAGTCCACACCGTGTCTCTTCCTTCCCGGCAGGCCAGGCTTTCTGCCCGCCGGAGGGGACCCTAGGCAGCAGGGTTAGCCAGTGCAGGGGGCTGGCCTGGGGGGCAGAGCGAGAGGAAACAGCAGCCGGGCCCTGCGGGGTCTGCAGCTGCCAGCGCCACCAGCTGAGCTGCAGGGCTCGGGAGGTGAGGCCTGGAGATGGCCTGGAAAGACCTGGGTGCGGTCAGCCCAGGGCCACGGGGAGGGCAGGAAGGAAAGGGAAGTGGACGGGTGGGGAGGGGCCACGGAGCTGCCTGCCTTCAGCCAGGGTTGGCGGGGGCAGGGGGACCCTCTGTGGACACTCAGGCACCCTGTAGGGATTCTCAGCCTGTGTGGTTGGTGGCACAGAGCCACTGGCTGGGCCTGATCCCACCCTCACAGGCGCCCCGTGGTGCCCAGCAGGGGGCAGGGGGTACACCTGCTTAATTTAAACTGGGCCTCAGGCGTCCCTCAGCTCCAGGCCTGGGGAGTCTCCTCGGCACCCAGCAGAGCTGGGGCTGGTCTCACATTCTCCCAAGGAGGCCAGCTCACCAGCCACTGTCCTGCAGAGCCTCCTGGGCTGCCCAGGTTGGGTGTAGCCTGAGGGGCACCAGGGTGCAGGAAGGTGAGCCCCGGGATGGGGGGAGCCCGGCGGCGCCCTGTGGGCAGCCTGCTTCCCCAGGGTCGACGGGAAGACTTGCGCCCTCCCCAAAAGAGGAGGCATAGCGTGGTGGCCGCCTGGGACATCCCCACAGAGACATGGTCCTGGTCGGGCCAGGAGGTACGGGCCTCCGGGTGGCTTCCTCATCCCCCGATGGACCTTGGCAGAGAGCGGAGAAGCCCCAACCGCAGCAAGGACGCGATGGCAGGTGAGGGCCCCACCAGCCCCCGGCCTGGGCACCAGGCTGAGTGTGGATCCATCCCCAGTCTGAGCTGGAAGAGTGTGTGGGAGGAGCAGCCTCCGCCTCGCCCGGCCCCATACGGCCCCCTGTCCACGTCAGAAAAAGCGACCGGCCAACCAGACCCACTTTCGGAAGCGTTAAGGCCGCGAGCCACAGGAGGAGAAGGCCTCCCCGTGGGCTGCCCTCTGCCTGCACAGCAGACGGCTTCTCACCACGAAGAGGGGCCCGACCCAGGCTATTTTAAGCACAGGCCTAGAAGTAAAGGCAGCTGCAGTGTGAGCGGTTTTAGGAACACGTCCACGTCCTGGGGCGGCAGAGCCGAGGGCCATCCAGCGGCCGAGCGGCCCAGCATCCAGGCTCTGCGGCAGCCCCGCTCCGTGGGTGGCACAGCCCGACGCCGGCAGGCAGCCTGGCTTGGCAGGCCCGTCAGTGCCGAGGGGCAGCAGCTCATCGGCGTGGGTGCTGGACAGAGGCCAGGCCGGGCATGGCCAGCGGAGCCCCCCACCTCCCGGGACTCAGGAAAGAGAGCACAGCCCTGCCCCGACCCTCTGCAGGCCTGCCGGGCCGTGCCCCTGTGGCTCCATCTCACCCTGGGCCACGCCTCGGGCTGCAGCCAGCGTCCCAGTGGGGTCTGTGAGCCCTTTCTGCCTTCTCCCCCGCCAGGTGCCTGCATCCTCAGCTGTCTGCTCCCTCTGTGTATTCCCCCCACCCCTTAAAGGTCCCCACTGGCCACACCTCGTCCAGCGCGTTTGGGGCTGGACACCTCGATGCAGACTGCGGAGCTTAGGAGACAAGTGCTTAGGAACTGCAGGTCCCAAGACCACCCTTCTCCCGCCTCCAGGGCTAGGTCGGTGCCGAGGGTCCCATCTCTGGGTCTGACTCAGCTGTGCTTACCGGGGGGCTCAGGGCCGGTGGGACCCCCATCCTAGGTTGTCACTCTCTCCCAGGCCAGGGGTCTCCAGCCCCAGGCACTGGACTACCCCCCGCCCCCATGGGGCCTGACTGCCGGCCTCTCGCCTCCCCAGGGGCAGCAGCTCTTTGCTGAGTGGCCCCCTGCCCCACCCAGCTCGAGCCCCGAGGCCCGGCCACCGCCTGATCCGAGAACCAGGCCCCCTCCTGGGGGGGACGCAGGGCACACCGCTCAGTGGGCGGCCTCCTGTCCTGCTCCGTGTCCTCCCGGGCTTTCCCACGGCCCCCCATGGCCCCGGGGTCTCCTGGGTCTCAGCCTCTCGTGCCCGCCCCCCAACCCCCAGGCCTCTGGGCTCTGTCTGGCCTCCTCGAGGCCTAGAGGTGGGGGGAGTTCCCACACTCTGGAATGGGGAGGAGAGGGGAGGGAGGTGGTGAAAGGGAGGAGGAGGAGGAGGAGGGCCCAGATGGAAGTGGAGAGAAAGCGGCCCTCCCGGAGTCCGTCTGCAAGCAGAATCCAGCGCTGGGAGGGGGAACGCCCATGTTCACTGTTCACGGGGCCCCTGCTTTCCAGATCAGCAGATCAGCGGGACGAAGACCCTCCCCCGCGGCTTGAGGAGAAGCCCACCCCCAGCCTCCACCCGCCCTCTGCTTCCTCTGGGAGGAGGCCCAGCCCTTGCGCTGAGCTCTCCTTGTCTCCATGACTGGCCGGCGAGGCAGGGCCGGCGGACCCCAGGGCTGGACGTGTGGCAGCAGATGGTGGCCAAGCAGCAGGCCGCGTGCATGGATGACACTGCTGCTGGCCTGTGGTGGGTGTCAGGGCCGCCTGAGAGGCCCTCAGCCCCCCAGGGCTCCCAGCTCCCATGGGCAGGGGGCCCCGCCCTGGCCCTGTTCTCTTTCCTCTCCGTGGCCTCCCTTTGCTGGGCCAAGACCTTGACCTTGGCGGGGGGTGTCCCACCTGCCCCCTTATCAGGCCTCTCTTCCCCTGAAGTCTCCCGTCCAAGGGCAGAGCTCACTCTGAGCAAAAATGTGGGTGTGGGTATTCAATCCTTCTTCAAGGCTTGTAGGCAGGTGGGCAAGATTCTCACTTAGCCAGCCGCCCACCCTCCTCCACCCCGGGCTCAGAACCCACCCGGCTCCTTCTGGGGAGCTGCCCATGATCCCGGAAGGGCAGGCGTGGGCAGGCCCGCGTCCTGACGCCAGCTCCCGCCCCGCGGGCCCTGCAGCCTGGGGTGCCGGCTCTGTGGGTCCTGACGCTGCGCCGCTCACGCAGGGCGGTGTCCGCGGCAGGGTCCCCCTCCGGTAGGGTCTCTGTTGCTGCAGGTGCCTGTCCAGGCTGCGAGCCTGGGGGACCCGGGGTGCTGGGTGGAGCCAGACACGTGGGAAGGGGGCCCCATGTGGGCACCGGCTGGAAGCCAAGGGCAGGGCGCCTGGGTCCCCTCCGCCTCTGGGAAGACGCACCGTGGTTGGAGATGCACTGAGATGGCTGGAGGGGGTGACGTCAGCCATTCGCAGGTGGGTGCCCCATGCCCCGGGCGGCCCTGGGCTCCTGGACGGACTTGTTCTCATCCCAGCCGCTCTGATCGGCCACCTCACGAGCCCAGGCGGGATGAGAACAGTGACCTTTGTTGGCAGAGCAGCAGCTGCAACCCCGGGGGGCCCTGCCCAGGATGGGGGGCTAGCTGAGGTGGGGGCCAGACAGCCACCCTGTGTAGGCGCTGCTCATGGCCCGGTGTGGGGACGGCAGGGGCGGCTTGCACCCCCTCTCAGGCCATGAATTGTTTTTCAGGAGGAAAAGCCTCGCGCTTGCCAGAAGATCTGTGAGGCAAGCATGGAAACACTCACTTCTTCCCAAAGGTCAAGTGACCCACAGGCTCGACTGGAGGCACTGCTGTGGGTCAGGGGTGAGCACGGGATTGCGGAGAGGACAGTCCCGGGACGGGGACCCACCTCGTCCTCGGCCTCCCGCATCTCACCCCAGGGTGGCCGTGGGCACTCGGGGATGACTCCGCAGGCGGGACAGGTGCTGTCCCTGGCTCCCTGGAGGCTGCCTCCCTGTGGGTGGCTGAGCCCCTCTCCAGCAGCCTGACTGAGGGGCTCCCCTTGTCAGCATCTGTAAGTCACAGCAGGCCCCACCCGGACCCAAGATTCCTGGGTCACCCACCAGCCCCATGGACCTCATTCCTTTTCCCTCTGGAAACGGAGCACGGGGCTGTGCCCCCGGCTGTCTGCTTTGCCCTGCCGCGTCCAGGGGTCTGCTCTGCGGATGAGCACTTTTCTACACCGCTGCTTGGAGGCAGCATGAGCCCCACGATGATCGTGTAGGCAGGACAGGGCAGGCCCTCTGGGGGCCAGGCCAGGGTCCAGCCCTGGGGGTGGGTGCCCCTCCCGGGGTCCCAGAGTCCAGCCCTGGGGGTGGGCGCCCCTCTCGGGGTCCCGCGGTCGGTGGTATGGTAGCTGAGTGTGCACTGGGGTTTTCTCCGTTGCCAAAGCCTCTGGTTACAAAAGTGCCGGGTCAGATGGCGGGTGACTGAGGGGGAAGGAGAGGCGGCCAGAGCCGGGGTGGGGGGGGGGTGGTCCTCTGGCCCAGCAGTGCCTGCCCTGGGGTCAGCCCCCTGTCTGGAGGCTCCGTCCACGAGCTTCAGGGAGGGGCTTGGAGCATAGCCTTCTACTCTGGGGTCTGCCCGCAGACTGTGTCGGGGGATCCCTTCTCCTGCACTGGAGATCACGGCCACTCCGAGGTCCACGGGTTCACAGGAACAGGTGGGAGCCCAAGAGGTGCTGCCAGGCAGCTGCTTTTCCTGCAGAAACAAACACAGCCTGGCCATTAGGGAGCCGCCCCCCCCCCCGCCCGACCCCTGGTGTGGTAACGAGCTGGGGCCTGGGGCTTCTGGACCCCTCCCATTCCTGAGTGGCCGCAGCTGGGGCAGCTCCTTGGTTCTGGGCTCTCTCCGAGATCCCTGATCGTCTGAACGAGGGGCTGCCCCGTCTGCAGGCTCTTGGGGGCACTCTGAGCTTTGAGAGCACCCTCAGGGTGCACTGTTGGGTTGGGGGAGAACAGGGTGTCGGGGGGGTGGTGTTCAGATGAAGGAGGAGCAAGTCCTGGCCCCGGAGGGGCGGACGGGCTAGAGTGTGCAGGGCGGGACCGGCCAGCCGCTCGGCCTCCCTGGCCAAGGCCGCAGCTCTTCCGGCCCTTAGAAGGGAGGCCCCCCGGGAGGAGGGGCTCTGTCCCAACCTATTAATAACTCCTGCACTGGCCCGGCCATCAGGCTATTTTTAGAGTCCCTAACGCAGCCCCATGTGACTCAGCAAGGCCCCTGCTGGGATGAGAAAGTCGCACGCTGGCCGATGGCTGGGATGCGCCAGGCAGGAGCGTGGGCAGCCCTGGCCCAGGCACAGTCAGGCTGGGGCCAGTGGAGCCCTCGGGCCTTGAGCTGTGGGTGCCTGGCAGCCTCCAGGCCACTGCCCGCCCCGCCTGCTACTCCCGCCCTGCACTGCCAGCTCCTCCCCCAAGCAGAGCATGGAAAATCTGATGTCAGAATTCCAGCCTCAGCAAAGAACGTGACCTGACCTTCACCTCCTGGGGGCTGCGTGGAGCCCCACCGGGGCCAGGCCTGAGTCCCCCCTCCCTGCAGGCCTCCAGGAGTCCTGGGGGCCACCTACGCCTATCCCTCCCCTGCCCCCAGGGCAGCCCTGGCCCCACGGCCTCTGGTAATCTCTCCCTGGCACCGAGCACCCGAGGCGCCTCCTGAGTGTCCCAGGCTGGTCCTGCCCCCAGCAGCCCAGTGCGACTGGCAGGCTGGGCAGTTTATTACTGGAAGTGTTTCTGGAGCAGGTCACCTGGCCGGAGGGGAGCAGGGAAGCCGCTCTCCTGTCCCTGCCCTGTGTCACTGGACCGCCTGGCTGGTGTGGAAGTGCATCCCCCTCCCCTCCTGAGGGACACATGTGTGGAATGGGGGGAGGGCGCTGGGCACACATGTGTGTGTAGGCACATGTGCTCCTGTGCGCACATGTGTGTGCTCATGTGTACATGCATAGTTGTGTGTGTATACACTGTGAGCTCACTTGTGTGTATATGCTGTGCACACGTGTGCATGCTCACTCGTGTGTATGTGCACTGTGCACATGTGTCTGTGCTCCTGTGCACACGTGTACATGCTCACTCGTGTGTGCACACACTGTGCACATGTGTACATGCTCACTCTCATGGGTATACACTGTGCACACACGTGTACATGCTCACTCATGTGTATATGCACTGTGCACATGTGTATATGTTCACTCATGTGTATATGCACTGTGCACACGTGTATGTGCTCCTGTGCATATGTGTACCTGCTCACTCTCATGGGTAAACACTGTGCACACACGTGTACATGCTCACTCACGTGTATATGCACTGTGCACACGTGTATGTGCTCCTGTGCACATGTGTACGTGCTCACTCACATGGGTACACACTGCACACTCGTGTACATGCTCACTCGTGTGCATAGGCACTGTGCACATGTGTCTGTGCTCCTGTGCACACGTGTACGTGCTCGCTCGCGTGTGTGGGTGCTCTGGTCCTTTGGCGTGAACAGCCGTTTCTTCAGCATCTTCTGGTCCAGGGGAAAGAGCCTGAGGGACATCCATCCGCTCACTGGCACTTCCTCCCGGCAGGTTTGCACGGCCGGTATTCTGGCGGCCAGGCCTCCCAGTGGCCCTGGGCTGAGAGGAGAGGAGGAGGACCACTTGAAGCCAGGCCCTGTGTGGGGCGGGAGCAGCAGTTCCGTGGGAGCACAGGGCTCGGCAGCGGAGGGGGGCGGTGCTGCGAGGCGACTCTGCGGTGGGCGGGGCCTGCGGTGGGCGGGGCCTGGGCCGGGTGGGGGGGGGGGGGCTTGGAGCTGGGGGTGAGCGTGGACGTGGAGAGCCGGACCGAGACCCCTGAGCCCTCTGGCCGGAAAGAGCAGTTCTCGCAAGCCCTGACTCTGAAACTTCCCAGCAGTTCCTTGTGGTTTTGGCCGCCTTTGCCTCAGCAAACCCGAGCAGCAGACGCCAGGAGGCGGAGGCCCCGCCCCCGCCTGGTCGGCCTGCTGGTCTCCCCCGCCCAGGGCTGTCCAGCTGCCGGCGTGCGGTCCTGTGTTTCCCAGAATGAGGTCAGCAAGAGACGGTCCTGCTGTTTCCAGCCTTGGACTCACAGCCCTCGCCTGGTCTGTGGGTTCTTTTCTCTGCTTCAAGTGTCAGGATGCTGCTATATTTAGGGAAGAAATTGCTTCCTAAAGATGGATAATGACGGGAAATTATACCTTGTTGATTCTGCATCTTTTTTTTTTAATTCTTAAGTGCGTCTTTCATGAAGCAACGGAAAATAAAAAGACTTATGAAAGCCATTTTCTAGAATGAAAGCATTGTGTTGTTTTTCATTAACTTCAAAATCACTTGGAAAAAAGTTTCCTATTAAAAATATCTGGCTGACACTCGCTACCCCAGGTGTCCTCTTAAACTTCCCAGTAAGAGACCCCCAAAGACAGGGAGGAGCACAAAACCCCATGGCACCTGGTGGATCCCCCACCCCACAACACCACACACACACACACCGTCACACACAACTGAAAGCACACACGGGCACACGTCACCGAGCTCACATCACAGCCCTGCATGAGGAGACACAGCGCCATCATTCTGAGGCCTCAGAAGAACAGATCTTTGGAGTCTAAAGGCCTGCAGGTGGTCGGCGAGGCCGTGAGCTCCAGGGGGCCTGGCTTCCAGGAAGGAGGAGCGGCCGGCAAGGTGAGTGCTGGAGACAGGGTGTAACAGAAGGTGATGGAGCATGACGGCGCGGAGCCTTGGGTTTGAACAACACAGCAAGTGAGCCAGTAGACACTCGGGATGCCGAGGTCCACTTACAGGGTCCACTTGTTCTGGAGATAACGACACCGAGGGAGATTAAGATTTCAGTAATGGAGTAGAACCACTTGTCCCACCAAACGCCACGTGTCATATAAAGAACAGGTTTGTTTGCAAGCATGTTTAGAGCTTTCTAACATGTGTTTCTATACTGTGTGGGTGCGCTCAGTCACTCATTCATGTCCAACTCTGTGCGACCCCCACGGACAGTAGCCCATCGGGCTCCTCAGTCCATGGGACTCTTCAGGCAGGAATACTGGAGTGGGTTGCCACACCCTCCTCTGGGGCTTCTTTTCGACACAGGGATCGAACTTGCATCTCACATCTCCTGCATCGGCAAATGGGCTCTTGACCACTAGCGCCTCCTGCTAGACCTCAGTAATTCCAAAAAGAATTTTTTTACAGAAATCATGTATTTTCACTGCAATGAAATGAACTAGACGTGGATGACAACTTGATGACAGCTGTGAAGTAGTTTAAGCTCATGCACGGGGGCCAGGCTGCAGGTATGTTGACCCGTCACTTCTGAGAGGGGACCCCCGGTGCCCCCCACCCCCAGGAGAAGGGACGAAGGGGCCCGGCTCCAGACCAGAGCGGCCCAAGGATAAGGGGGAGCAGGGCTTGGAGCTCTCCTCCCTGTTGGACTGGGCCACCCTAACAGCTCACATGGAGACCCCCAGCAGCTCGAAAGTAAAGAGAATCCCCCACAATAGTTCTTGGGCCAAAGAGACCAGCAAAACCACAACCCCAGGGTGTGGAAAGCACAGCGAAGTGGAAGACACTGCTCGTCACAGTTCTGGGAGGTGCCAGCAGCTATCCGCAGGCGTAAGCGGATGGACCTAAATGGTGCCGTTCTAAATAAGATGGAAGATCTGGAATCAGTAAAATGAACTTAAAAATAAATTCAGGGGGAGAACCGATCACTCCAGAAGAAAAGACTGTGAAATTAGAAAAAAAAATCAACCATGCCTGGCTCCCTGGGGCCCCGCGAGCAGGGCAAGGACTCCGTGTCTGGGAGTGGCCAGTCCCAGCAGGATGGATCTGCCCCGTGTGCACCCCCGGTGCCTGCCCCCCACGGGTGAGGCGTGGGGACCAGGACTGTCCCAGGGGCTCCAGAAGGGACATCAGTTCCACGTGGAGGAGAGCTGTCGACTGGATCCCTGTTTGCTGACAAGAGTCTGGAGCCCCGAAGGGCCCAGGGGTCTGCAGGCTGACCACCTTCAGGGTCAGGTGGGGCTGCAAACGTGGCTCAGGGGAGGGGTGTGCCCCCAGACCCCGGTCGCTGGGTGGGGAATGCCCCTTCCCTGTTTGACCCACCAGCCTCCACGGCCAGGGCAGCAGGTCCGGGCTCTGCTGGGCCCTCTGAGGGTTTGGCCGGGGACTCGGCTCGCTTCCCATGGAGAGGGCTGGGGCTGTCCGCTCACATCCCCAAGGACACCCCAAGAGAAAGCCCTGTCTCAGCCCTTAGGCTCGAGGAAGTGAACGTGGAAAGCGCTTTGGTTTCTGCCCCCTGCTGACCGGGGTGTGGTCGGTCACTGTTTAGAGCTTGACCGCTTCCAGTCCACCAGGAGGCCCGTCTGTCCAGGTGGCCATGGTCCCCTCGCATGCCAACTTGGGATGCTGCTGACTGTTCTGAGTGCTTCCGAGGGTTTCTTCCTGGTTTGCACAGTAAACTATAAACTCATATCGGCCAGGACTGGCAGGTGGCTAGCCGGGCCAGCCGGTTGTGACCTCTGGGCCTGGGGCAGGCCTCCCCAGGACCACCTGGGGCTGCTGGGTGGAGGCGGGACTGGGCTCTGTGGTGTCGGCTCCAGGCAGGTACATGAGATGGGTTCTCGGGGCGCTGGGCCTAGAACTGGCCACTGAGAATCCAGTGGCTGACGAGGCCTGAGCCATGGGGCCCTGCCAGACGGCCTGCATGACGCCTGGAGCCTCGAGCTCACGTCCGCCCTGCCAGACTCGGCCTGGGCACCCGAGAGGCTGCCAGCCGCTCACAGGGCCCAGGGCTCTGGCGTGGTCGGGGCCTGGGCACCTGTGTCGATCTGCGAGGTGTCCGGCTTCTCAAGGACGAGGGCTGCTTCATAGAGGTGCTAATGCCGGGGTCCCCCCGGAGCGGCAAGGCCTAGGCGTGGGACTTCTCGATCTCCTGGGAGTGACCCCATCTCTGACAAAGCCCGGGACCCATGAGGACGGTTGAGAGGAGGTTCACACGCGCCCGTGGTGGGCCCTCATGCCTTCCCGTCCAGCCCCGGACATGGGGCTCCAGGAGCCCAACCACTGGCTTGATGTCAGGGCCCCCCTTACCACAGCCCCCCTCACTGTGGCCCCTTCCCGGGGAGAGTGTGTGCAGGGCCAGCCAAGGCCCCCAGACCATTCCCCCTAACCTTCCTGGAGTCACTTCACACCCCAGTTCAGTCAACTCAGATGGCACAGGGTCATCAGGAGAGGACAGGAGGTCCGCCGGCTACCCCCCAGGGCAGCCCCAGTGCCTCCATTTCGAGGTGCTGGGCGGCCTGGAGCAAGGTGCCGGCTGGAAGGTCGAGGTCCAGGTGGGTCTCCAGGGACATGGGGCTGCACCGTCCGGGAGGCGAGGGCCCCAAGCCACTCTGGGGAGGGGCGTGGGGAGGCCGCTCTCACACCTACCCTCGGCGGGGGAGAACCCAGCCGGGCTGCAGGTTTCAGGCCCCTCTTGCTGCCTTGCTGTAGCCTGCGGGGGCCCTGAACGGCCTTCCTGGGTGTGCAGAGCATGGCCCTACACCCCTGGAGCCGCCTGCCTGGCCAGAGGAGAGCCCACGGCCCCCTTTCCCAGGGTTTCCTTGGAGCCTCAGCTCCCCTGCCCAACCTCCGGCGGCCTCCTCTGGGACGTCTTGTAATATTCTCGCCAAATTGAAATGTGAGCCACCTACTTACAATTAGGACAGTCTTGCCTGGGACACGCCACCTGCTCAGTGGAAGGACTGCTCCCTGGACGGCACAGCCACCTCCACCTCAGGAAGGGCTCGGTGGTCATGCCAGGGGTGCTGGCCTCAGGTGGCAGTTCATGCTGGGGCCAGGCCCACTCTCTGCTGTGACTGGTGCACTCTGGGTGTGACCCACGGGGACCCAGGGCACCGAGCCCCAGGTTATCGTGGTGGTAGGGGCAAGGGTCCAGTCCTGGCCTGGCCTGGCCTGGCATGAGGGGAGCCTGGGCCTGGGGGGGAGTGGGAGAGCCAAGGGCCGAGGGCTTTGGCAAGACACCCTGGGGCTCAGCTCAGTGCAAGGACCCCGTCCCGGCCTGAGCCTTCACGGCCCCAACCCCCTCCTCATGTACACAAGCCCCTCCGGGGTCGGGTGTGTGTGTGAGCTCACAGGTGAGGACGGCCCCTCCGGCCCAGAGATGACCAGCACAGGGGCCAGGCTCACCTGGGCAAAGAGGTGGCCCTTTCCAGGGCGCTCACTGCACGGCCGCACGGGCCCAGCCCGGTTCGGGAGGAGGCAGCAGGGCTGCTGGGGGTGGGCAGCCGGGAGCCTGAGACGCCCTCCAGGCCCCGGCTCCACCTGCCAGGGCGGGCACAGCTCCTGAACCCACTCACCGTCCTTTGTAAAAAGGGGCCCACCCACCGTGAGCCATGCAGCTCGCGTCCAGCCCACAGGGCGGCTCCCGGGACCCCCGCTCTGGGAGACGGGCGGCCTGGGCAGAGGATTCCGCAGGCTACCAGCCTCGGTCCTCTCTGGGGAAGCCTGGGGCCACCAGGGCCTGTGGGTGTCGCCGCGTCTCGGGCAGGCCCGAGCCTCTGAGCTTGCACTGACGGGGCCCTGGATGGGGGCAACATGCTTCCCCAGAAACGTCCACTTGGCAGTGGCTGTTCTCAGGCTGGGGCTGCAATCAGAACCAGGGGATGGGGGTTTGGGGGGAGAGGGAGGCCAGCTGGGTGTCTTCCGAACCCAGGGCAGTAGCACCCTTTGACCTGAGCAGCTCCTGGAGCTGGTTTGGCCAGCACGTGGGATGCACCCTCTGTCCGCAGAGCTGGACCGGGCCCTTCCTGGGGGGAGTGTGTGCAGGGCCAGCCAAGGCCCCCAGACCATGAGGTGACCCCGGGAAGGGAGGCTGAGAAATGAAGGGCTGGTCTCCAAGGTCACAAAGGGGACCCCCAGGGGGTGCTGGCAGGCTCCTGCTGGAGCCCACTTGGAGGGCCTGCGGTCTTGGAGCCCCTGTCCCCGGAGGTCCAGCCAGGAGCTGCCCCCTCCCACGGAGGTGCACACAGACAGGCAGCCCCCACCCTCTGCATCCGAAGTGCTGCTGTGGGAGAGGCTGCTTTCTGGAAACTTCCAGGCCTTCCTGGCAGGAAAATCAAAACCCTGAGAATTATTACTGAAGACTCTTTTTAACAATGAAAGATAAGTGCCACCCCTAACACACACACACACTCCCCCTAGTCCTCACGTGGAGGCTGAGAACAAGCTCACTCTGAGTGAGAGTCATAAAAAAAACGTTATCTGTGCATATCCTTAACAATGGCCCTTTCAAGTCATCCTTAGGAGGGATGAAGCTAAAAAAAGGTTTCCTTTGCCTTTGAGTCATCTTGGCCTAAATATCGTGGGAAATTTCCATGACCGCTCGTGCCGTCCACACCCAGAGTCCACAGACGCCCGCACGCGCGGAGCAGGGACTGGCCTGCTCCAGGCGGGCCCAGCGCCCTGCGGCCACCAGTCCGCGGCGGGCTCCTCAGTGGAGGGCCAGGCCGGTGAGGCCGCGGGGGGAGCAGGCCAGCCTCCCCGCACCCGGGCGCCAAGGCTGGGTCTTGGCCTGGGATCCTGTCCTCACAGTGCCAGCCCTTAGAAACATCTGCTGAGAAAATTCTGTTGGAACGCTGCCTTCAAAATAAAGAAATGAATAAAACAGCTTTGCTGGGCTGTAACCCACAGTGCACACACTTCACCTATCTGAAGCCTACAGCCCGACGCTTTAGCTGTGCTCACAGGTGTGCACAGCCATCACCACGCCCCTTTTCAGAACATTTCGTTACCCAGAAAAGGAACGCCTACCCTTTGGGGACCACCTGTCCTAAACAGCCCCTGACTGACTGTCTCTGCAGCCCCGGCTCCGGACGTTGCTGGGATGGCAGACTTCCTCTGACTTCATCTCTGAACAGCCCCCCGACCCTGCACCCAGGACGTGCATGCACTTGGTACATCCTTGTTCGAGTTCCAAGAACTCAAGCTCCAGGAGCTCCCTGGAGCCAGGCCTGCTAGGGGCATCCAGGCAGGTTCCCCACCCACACGGAGGGACCAAGGCTCCCTGAGTGGCAGGCTGTGGCTGCTCCAGCCATCTGCTCACCAGGCCTGCCCGGCTCCTAAGGGTGACTGTGGGAAAGCAGAGCTGACCCAGGGCCTGGACCCACCGCAGAGCTCACTCTGAGGGTGCCTGCTCCAGCCCAGGTTGTCTGTCCTGGAGGAGACGGGCCCCAGATGGCGTGTGGCCTTGGGTAGGGCAGGAGGACTGAGCACCTTCCTCCCAGCCAGACCCTCTCAGCTTCTCTGGGCAAAGGTGCTCCCAGACACCCTAAGAAACCAGACCAACCAGATGGGATCAGCTCTAGACCTGTCCCCACGTGGCAGGGTGTGTCCCCGCAGGGTGTGTTCCACTGCAGGAAACATCCCCACTATAAGGAATATCCCCAGTGCAGGGCGTGTCCCCACAGGGCGTGTCCCAATGCAGGGCGTGTCCCCACAGGGCCTGTCCCCACTGTAGGGCGTGTCCCCATAGGGCATGTCCATAATGCAGGGGACTCTCCAAGGGGTGAGGGGAGGTGACCTGGCTGGGGGTCTGCATGGCCTTCCTGAAGAAGCAACAATTGAGGGGTGACATGAAAGGCGTCCCCTCCCTGGGTCTCCAGGTCCACGAGTCCCCAGGAGTGGGTCTCCTTAGCGCCTCCCTTGAATCAAACCACCACCCTGTTCCCAAAGTCCTGGAAACACCACAAGCCCGTCACGAGGTTCCAAGGTTGGTGCTTGGAATGCCTCACTCTGTGTGTCCTGGAGGATGGGGGTCCTGGGGGCAGGGGTCCTGGGGGTGCGGGGCATTTCCTGGGCCTGGGGGGTAGCCGACTGAGTCCTACCTTGACTGGGGTGATTGTTCTAAGGATGCCCAGTTGGCGCTCACTCACCCGCGTGTCTTCCTGGTGTGGTTTTCTGTATCTGAGTTTTATTTTAACATAAAGAGGTGGGCAGAGTAGATGTCGAGCAGTGGGCATCCCTGCTCTGTGCCCAGCCTTCTCCTGGCACAGGCCCGGCCCCCCGACCAAGGCAGGTTCCTGAGGTGGATGAGCCTCGGTCTCCGCAGAGGTGCCTAGCACCCACCTGCTCTGAGGCTGACACAGCCGTGTGGGAGGCTCTTGATGGCTGGCAGGAAGAGATCAGGGCTCAGTGCCGTCAAGAGCCTCAGGTCACCCTGCAGAGGCAGCGCCAAGCCCGCCGGGGCCCCGGGGAAGGCTCAGCTGACGGGCCTGGATCTGACGGAGCCACAGGCCGGGCAGGAGCTGGGGACCAGGGTTGGGGTGACAGGGGAAGTGACGGTCACAGCCCAGCGCCATGCGGTGGGAAGGAGGTGGAGCGGGGGGCCCATACCAAGGAGGAGGAGGCTCTGTGGCCCCCTCACCTCGGGGTGGGCCATCGGCGGTCTGGCCAGCCCCTAGCAGGGTGAGGGTCTCAGGGGACCTCAGGGAAAGAGTGTGAAACAGGAGACGAGCGTCATTCTGCAGATGAGAGGAGAAGAAAACTGAGAGTCACAGCAGGATGTGGGAGGCCCAGCCCCACCCGGGGTGGGAGACGCCTTCCAGAGAGCCGTGCTCAGAGAGAGGCAGCAGAAGCGAGTCAGGAGGCTTCAGCGGAAAACCTCGGTGTGGAGGGCGGGCCAGCGGGGCGGGGGACAAGCACACTCAGCCAGGAAGACCCTGCATGTGAAGAGCAGACCCAGGGACCTTTCCAGGGCCGGTGGTCAGTCCAGGGGCAGGACCGGGACAAAGCGTTCGGCATCTGAGGCGCCAAACCCACTGTCCGCAGCAACGTGGGAGGCGGTGTCCAGGCGCTCTGCTGGTGGAGGATACCTGCCATGTCCCCTGGAGAGGACGCTGTGCCGCGCAGCAGTAACACAACTCCCAGCCCACTTTGCCTCAACACGCTGCAGATACCAAGCCGCTGCCCATCAAACAGGTGGCGCTAGTGGTAAAGAACCCGCCTGCCGGTGCAGAAGACGTAGGAGACGCGGTTTGATCCCTGGGTCGGGAAGATCCCTGGAGGAGGGCATGGCAACCCACTCCAGTGTTCTTGCCTGGAGAGTCCCGTGGACAGAGGAGCCTGGCGGGCTGCAGTCTGCGGGCTCACAGAGACTCAGACATGACTGAAGTGACCTCGCATGCAAGCACACCCATCAAACACGCAAGCACAGCTATTACACTATCCCTAAGGTAGAAAACAATGCCTCCATTATTGATAGAACCACACGTATTTCATTTATCAGTATAGGAAGGGCAGTGATAAGGGTTGTGATAAGGTTCATAACGCTGTCCAAGCAGCCCTGAAGGCAGGCTTCAGCCAAATGAGAAATGAAACAGCATGTTCTCTGCGCCCCCAGACTCTGCAGCCAGAGCCGGGCTACTCAGCGCCCTCTCCCGCCCCTGGCCTGGCCCAGTTCTATGGGTGTGTTTCTGCACCTCACCCCCCACCCTCACCCCCACCCTCTGCCTTTGGATCCCAGGGCTCAGGGCCAGCCTGTCTGTCTCAGCTCCGGCAGGACTCTTCCCGTGGTTGAGACCCTGGCAGCAGAAGCACCGCAGAAGCCCATGGCCCCCTCCAAGGTAAGGCTGTGCCCAGGGCCCAGCTCCTGCAGAGGCTGTGAGCTGGGAAGGACCAGCCTTGCCCCACGGAGCCTCTCGCTGAAGCGTGCGTTTATTTCCACTTACAGAGAATGGAAGGCCATGACTGGGGGCTCCTGACTCCCAGCTCCTCCTCGTCTTCCCCCTTCCTGGACGGTGGATACGTTCACACTCATCTGGCCGAGGGGCTGACCTGGAGCAGAGCCCCCGAGACGACCCCAGAGAGGCGCATCTGCTCACAGGGCTAAGCCGGTGCTCCAGGGCAGCACCGGGCTCCCGCTTGGCTCGTTCCTGTGGCATCCGGCCTTCTGGAACGTGCGTGCGTCCCCTTCACGACCAAAGGAGGTGCTTGCAGCTGGTGCGTTCAGCGCCACCTGCGCACTCTGTCCCCCTCGGGTGACAGCACGTATTACTGCCCGTGGGCTGTGGGCGCGCGTGTTCTTCCTTCTGGTTTACGTATTTGAAGAAGGAATTCACGGGGCCTGGACTGCATCCTAGGCCTGTTCATGCTGACCGTGCTCGGCCACGTCTCCAGTGGACTCTGACCTCCGTGTTTAGTGCCTATGGAAACAGCAGCAGAAGGATAAGAACCCCTCCAGACCGGGGAGCCTTGAAGAAGGTATGTAGGTTACTCATCGCCTGAGAGAAACATACGCTAATCCCCCTTCCCCCAGACAGGCCATAAAGTCTTCTGTATCAATCGGAGTGTAACCTTGGGCTTATTGATTAATGGCTAATTGTTTGACTGTTTGAGCGCATGAGCACATAGCGCGTGAATGATGGGGTTATTGGGACTGTATTTTCCTTGGTTTATGGAAGTCTCAAGGAATTCGGAGTGGTGGGTTCAGACACGTACACATGGGGTATAAAAGATTTTCACAAATGCTGGTCGGGGTCCTTGGCTAAGAGGAGACTCTGCCCTGGGCCCGCCGGTGTAATAAACTGCACTCCACTATCCGCATTGTCCCTCTAAGGGAGTTTGTTTCCCGGAACGTGTGGCTACAACATATTGACCAGATTTTTATCATAAAGTGGTATTCCTTTGAAAGCCAGTCATTTCAATTAAAAAACTAAAAACAGATAAAGGCAACTGAGAGATGACCCCATTTAAGGAAGCAGTGGCCTGATGACCAGCAGGGGAAGGGGTTTCAGCCGTTCAAAGACAGGACACAGTGCAGCCCCGAGTTGAGCATGAAAACATGGCCCGTTGGCCAGAGGAGGGCTCTCTGCAGCAGAGGGTGGGAGGGCCATGAGCTGCTGGAGCTGCTCCCTAAGCAGCAGGCCCCAGCCCCCCAGCCCCGCCTCTGGCTCTGGGGGAGGCTGGGGGCCTGGAGGCCACAAGCCACCAGGTTCTAACAGGACAGGAGAGCCGGCTTCTGCCTCTGTTCCCAGTGAGACTTGGCCAGTGGGACCTGCTAGGTCACGTGCGGGAACCTGGGGATGCCCCATGGGCTTAACGCCACCAGGACCCAGCCCTGGGGTAGAGGTGGGGGTATCCTGCTTAGTTGGGGGTGGGCATTGCTGGGTGGGCTCGAGAAACTTCAGCAGACCCTGGGGACCAACAGGAGCTGACCACGGAGCCCAGGGACCCTCAGGGATCAGCTGTCCTGTTCCCACTGTGCCCACCTCTGCCGGGCCCTGCGCAGGGGTCCACGGAAGGGACAAGACGGACCAGCAGCCACTGTTGCTGTCATGAAGTGGCAGGGGACACCCACTGGAGGTGGAGGGCACTGAATTGGGGCGGGAGCAGACACACGGCCAGGGACACACGCAAGGCCTGGACCCTGGGGCGAACCCAGGACTGTGGCTTCTGCCCACCCTGGGTGCCCTGGGGGTGGAGGCAGGCCCACAGCCCCACAGAGGGACCCCAGCCCAGCTCCCCCAGCCCCTGCTGCTCCCAGAGCCGGCACGGGGGTGGCGAGGGGGCAGAGAAGAGTCTGCTCCCCACTGAGGGGGCAGAGGCTACTGACTGAAAGTGCACAATGCGAGAGCTGGGAGTTATGCTTTATCTGGGGCAAAATGGAGACTGCAGTCCAGGAGATAGCGCCTCAGACTGAGAGCCTGCACCGGAAAGGCGGGGGAAAGGTCAGTGCAAACGTGACTCTGGTGAAGGGGGGTACGTAAAGCCAAGCTCACATTTTTGCAGGTTTCAGCCGGTCTCGTGATGCTTCTGTGAGTCACAAGGAGCAGTTGTCACCATGAAGGATTTTAGTGCTTTTCTAGATCTGAGGAGATAGAAGAATCGGGCTCATAAAGTCGGCTCCTGAACACACCTCACCGTCCGAAGGCCTGTTCTGCCAGTTCCACACCGCCTCCACCCGCGCCCAGGCCCTCATTCCTGCTGGCCGCCTGAGCGCCTTCAGGCACTGTTGAAGGTCAGAGGCCACAGCGGCTCACAGTTTAATCCGTGTGAGGTGGACCGCAAGCGCCAATGTGTAAACGTGTAGGTGACGAGGCCACGCGGGCCTGGGCTCCTGCTGCTCTCAGCTGTCCAGCCCCCGCCCCCAGAAGGCCCGGGGGTGACCCTCACTCGAAGGCACGAGGAGACTATCTGGGCTGTGCCCCCCCTCCAGCTGGGCTGCACTGCCCCCTCCAGGCAGGCTGCGCCCCTCCCTCCAGGCGGGCTGTGCTCCCCCCTCCAGCTGGGCTGTGCTCCCCCTCCAGGCGGGCTGCGCACCCCCTCCAGGCGGGCTGTGGTCCCTCCTCCAGGCGGGCTGTGCCCCCCCTCCAGCTGGGCTGCACTGCCCCCTCCAGGCAGGCTGTGCTCCCCCCTCCAGCTGGGCTGTGCTCCCCCTCCAGGCGGGCTGCGCCCCCCCCTCCAGGCGGGCTGTGGTCCCTCCTCCAGGCGGGCTGTGCCCCCCCCCCTCCAGCTGGGCTGTGCCCCCCCCCTCCAGCTGGGCTGCACTGCCCCCTCCAGGCAGGCTGTGCTCCCCCTCCAGGCGGGCTGTGCTCCCCCCTCCAGCTGGGCTGTGCTCCCCCTCCAGGCGGGCTGCGCCCCCCCCTCCAGGCGGGCTGTGGTCCCTCCTCCAGGCGGGCTGTGCCCCCCCCCCTCCAGCTGGGCTGTGCCCCCCCCCTCCAGCTGGGCTGCACTGCCCCCTCCAGGCAGGCTGTGCTCCCCCTCCAGGCGGGCTGTGGTCCCTCCTCCAGCTGGGCTGTGCCCCCTCCTCCAGGCTGGCAGCCAGGGGGGCCCGAGGAGCCTGGGGAGGATGGTGTGAGGAGGACCAGCAGGACCTGGCATCACTGGACCAGGCTCCGTGTCTCCCATTTAGGAAGCAGCACGTTCCCACCAGCAGGAGCTCGTGCCCTCTGGACGGGCGGGGGAGCCCAGGCGCCCTCATCAGCCGGTTCAGTCCACCCTGAGCGGTAATCTCGTTGGCTCCGGGCTCCAGGCGTCTGATGCGATTCTCTCTGCTGCAAAACCGGCCCTGCCGCGCTAAATGGGCTCCTTGATTTGATTCTGGATCCTCTGCTGGCCTGTCCAGACCCTGGGGCCCCTCCCAGGCCTCGCTAACACGTTTAGCCGTTTGTTGACCAAGTGCAGCTTTTCGGAGGCTGGCAGCTCCGCCTCCAGGGGCTGTCACTTCTCCTTAGAGACAGAACATGAGGCCCCTCATGCACAGTCCCCCATCCCACCTGCCTCCAGCCCTGCGCCCGTGGTCTCTGACCTCCAAGGAGGGCCAGCGTCACCTGGGAGCTTGTTAGAATGCAGAGCCTCAGGCCCTCAGGGCTCCACGTAAGGCGCGCCTGCCAATAAGAGTCCACAGGACCCAGTGTCCCTCGCGGGCCCAAGGCGCCCTTTTGGAAGGACCACTCTGCCCTCCTCAGACTTTGCCCCGGCCCACGGAGGAGCCGTCCACGCACAGCCACGGCCCTCCTCTGGAACACAGGCAGGGAGCCCAGGACCCCAAACGCCACCCCACGGCCTGAGCCCACCTCCAGGGCCTGCAGGAGCCCCTGCCCGAGGCCTGTCTGCAGGAGACGGGGAAGCCCCCTCACTGAGGATGAAGCACGGAGCCGAAGGCTTAGACTTAGTGACAGGGGCCTCAGTCACCCCTTTGCCCAGGCCCTGAAGGGCTAGCCAGGTGGCACTAGGGGTAAAGAACCCGTCTGTTCCAAGGCGGGAGACGTAAGAGACACAGGTTCGATCCCTGCATGGGAAGATCCCCTGGAGGAGGGCACGGCAACCCACTCCAGTATCCTTGCCTGGAAAATCCCACAGACAGAGGAGCCTGGAGGGCTCAGCCCGTGGGCTCACAAGGAGTCGGACGTGATCCAGGTGACTCAGCACACACAGCACCAGGCCCTGAAATGCAGCGGGTGTGCCTGCCACAGGCGGTTCACCCCTCTACCCGCACCTTCACTCCTTTATTCTCCCAATACTTACCAGTGTCTAGAATGTGCCAGGCACTGCCCTGGGCACAGAGCACTGCAGAGCGTGGCAGAACACCCAGCCCCACACAGCCGCCGTCCTGGAGGAGGCGGCAGACGGAGGAAACACACGGGAGGCCCGGGAGCGCTGGCTGGGGGAAAGCATGAAGACAGCTGGCACAGGAGGTGCCAGGGAGCCCTGCTGAGAAAGGGCCTGAGGGAGGCGGCCCTCGCGCCCGAGGAGCTGGGTCTGTCTGGGGGTCAGTTTGCAGAGTCGAAGCTGCGTGAATATTAAACCCTTCGGAAGACCAGCATGCGTCCTGAGCAGGCCACGCTGGCATACACACCCAGCCCTGCCCTGGGGGAGCTCTTTTTGGAACAGGGCCTTTCAACTCCGTCTGGTCAGACTTCCCGATTTTCGCCAGTTCGCATTTCCCGCAGGACAGTGATAAAGGCCCTTCCTCCTCGTGGTCTGGGATCGCTGTTTCCCTCTCTGCTCCTTCTCAGCTACTCAGGCCTTTCGCCCATTTTTATATTGGGCCGTTTGCTTTTCCTTACACATGTTGATACGTAAGTCTGTATACATACATTGTAATGTACCTTGAAAAGTGCTGAATAATCATCATTTGCAATGTACGCTTGTACACTGCAAGTGTCTTTATGGGGCTTTCCCAGTGGCTCAGCAGGTGAAGAATCCGCCTGCAGTGCAGGAGACTCAGGAGATACAGATCTGATCCCTGGGTCAGGAAGATCCCCTGGAGGAGGAAAGGGCAACCAGCTCCAGTGTTCTCGCCTGGAGAATCCCACGGACAGAGGAGCCTGGCGGGCTGCAGTCCATGGGGTCACAAAGAGTCAGACAGGACTAAAGCGACTTAGCACGCAGGCACGCACTGCACATTTGAAAGTTGCTAAGAGGGTAGATAAGTCTCAAAAGTTCTCATCACAAAGAAAAAATATTCGCAACTATGTGAGGTGAAAATACACAAATTGCTTCAGTCACTTAATTGGAAATATTTTCTCCATCTCCCCACTAGGCCTTTGTGATAGTGAACTGCCACTTGTATGCGTTCTGATATTTTGGCATTCAGTTACTTTAGTATTGAACCCTTTTATTTTACCCTAGCTGGTTTCCCTGGTGGCTCAGAAAGTAAAGTATCTGCCTGCAATGCAGGAGACGTAGGTTCGATCCCTGCATCGAGAAGATCCCCTGGAGAAGGGAATGGCAACCCACTCCAATATTCTTGCCTGGAGAATCCCATGGACAGAGGAGCCAAGCAGGCTGCAGTCCATGGGGCCGCAAAGAGTCAGACACGACTGAGTGATTCACACGCACAGGTGAGGTGATGGAATTGAACTTGTGGCCATGACTTCACAATATGTCCACATATTAAACCGCTATGTTATACAGCTTACATTTGAACAATGTCATATGTCAATTATATTTCAATAAAACTGGAAACAGCAAACACCTTCCTCTGGTGAGTGGCTTGCGTTTCCACATGGTGCTTTCTAGTGAATGGAAGTTTTGAATTCTGATACAGTCACTTTAGGAAATATTTTCTACTATGGTTAATCTTTTTATGTCTGGCCTAAATCTGACCTTTTTATGTCAGAATGTCCGCCTTATGACAACGTCAGAAAAATTATCAGGTATTTTCATCTAAGATAATATTTCATATTATCTCACAACCTCACATTCCTGGGATAAACCCAACTTGATCATGAGTGTCATCCCTTTTTAAAAATTACAGTTTACAGGGTGAAGTTTGCTAATAATTTGTTTGGGATTTTTATGTCCTTTCTTAAGAGACTGGACTAAAATGTGCTTCTTGTACTGTTCTTGTCTGGTTTTGTTTTAAAAGTTGTGCTGGCTCCAAAATAATTTGGGGAGGTTTCCCGCTTCATAGAAAACTGAAAAAAATCATTCCTTGGAAATTTGGTAGAATATATCTGAATAATCCCAGAAGTGAGTTATCTTGCAGGACAATTTTCAGCTAGTGGTCAAATGTCCTTAAATGTCATAGAAACGTTTGGTCTTCTCTTTCCTCTTGAATCAATTTTTTAAAGTCATATTTTCCTGGGAATTTGTTCAATTGGAATAAGATTTCAAACTGAGCGGCTCATGATATTTTTATCTTTTAAAGCCTCTGTGTGAGCCGGTTTCCCCTTTACATTCGAATGTTAATTCGTCCTTATCGCTCATTCCGAACCCTTACGAGCGCGCGCGCGCACACACACATACTTACACACACCCCGCACCCCCCAACCCCGGTCCCGGTTTCCTCTTCCCGGTCACCAACCAGCTTTGGTCTTCGACCCTCCGGCTCCCATTTCCTATCGCAGTCATTTCTGTGCCTATCATTTGATTGTATTAATCTCTGCGTTTTCCTCCTCCTTTTATTAATTTAGCCCTTATTGTTTTTCTGATTTAACTTGGACACTTGCTTATTTTCTTCTTTCTTTTCTTCTTCTAAGGCGACAGAGCGTCCCCTGAGCCCCACTTGGCACTGTCCCGCACGGCGTGTAGCACGCAGGAGCGCCACACGCAGGGTCTCCGTCACAGTCCCCTCGTTTCCTCTCCCGACGCTTCATGCCGGCTCAGGCCTCGTTCGGAAGTGCTTTATTTTTCGAATGAACGGAGATTCTAAAAGATTATTTTCACAATGTGAAATCATTAAGAGTATCTTCTAAGTACTGTTTTCACTTCTGGTTAATTGTGTTATGATCCGAAAGCGTGGCTCGTAAGGCATCATTTCATGGAAATCGGTGGGCTCCGTGTTGTGGCGAGCCCGGTCCGTGTGCCCTGGGGCCGGGAGGGTCGCTCTGAGGTCCGGGTGCCCGACGGCGGGGGTAGGGGGGCGTCCACTCTCACTGGGCCGCGAAGCCTGCAGGCGGGGCCACGCGGGACGGACCCCGCCTCCCCACCGGCGCCGGGGCCAGGCCCAGCTCCTCCCCCGCTGCCCGGCTCCGGCCCCCTGAGCGACCCCAGGGCCGGCGTCCCCGTGGGGAGGGCCTCCTGTTCTCCGCCCCCGCCCCCACTTGCTCAGGGTCGGGCCTCTTCCTCCCGGGGGTGCGAGGGGGGCGACTGCCCGAGACTCGGGCCCCACCCTCAACCCCGGGCTCCGCAACCGCCTCCACCGCCCGGGAGGCCCCAGCCCACCGCCCGGCCCGGCTCGCCCGGGGGCGGGGCAGGGATGCCCGGGTGGGTCGGAGTCTTTCCGGCACCGTCAGCGGGTGCTGGGCTTTCAGTTGGAGGGGTCACTGCTGCTTTGTCCCGAGGGGCCTCCTGCCCGCCCCCGGCCCCGTGTTCCTCCTACCCCGCCCCTCGCGCCTCCCCGGAGCGTGTTCCGGAGTGAGGGTGAGCTCGGGGCTCCAGGCCGCTCTGCTTTCTGACGCTGCTTCGCTCTGCCCGGTCCCTGGAGGGCCGGCGCTGTGCTGTCTGTGCTGATCTAGGGCGGGGACCCAGCCCGGACTTGGGCGGGTTGGGGGTGGGTAGCAGGAGACCACAGCCAACAAATGGGGGCCTGGGGGCCTGGGGTAGGGCGCCTGGAGGCGCCCGTGGGCCGGTGGGGTCGGGCGGGTGGGAGCCTCCTGTGGCTCCTACGGTCGGGGGTTGGGTGCTCTGCAGCAGCCCTGTCCAGTGCCCCTAACGTCCCAGGCCAGCCAGCCTCTGGCCCCACCTGCGAGGAGACCCGGCATCCGGAAGGTGGGTTTCCAGAGCCTTTGAGCTTGCTGCCGGCCTCCAGACCCCTGCCACCACCGGGCACGCCCTGCCTCTGCGCCCCCGTAGAGATGGAGAAGACTGAGAAATCGCCCAGTCACCTGGGACAGGAGGCCTCCCCAGGCTCAGAGCCACTCAGTGGCCTTGCTTGGCAGGAGGAGGCTCCGAGCTGACCTGTCCCATGCTTCCTTAGCCCCCTGCCCAGGGCTGGACAGGCACCGTGGGCCAGGAGGCCTCTCCACACAGAGGCAGGTTATGGGGCTCAGCTTCCCCCGTCCTCCCTGTGGGCAGAAGCCCAGGCCCCCAGTACCCCTGTCCATCTGCACCCCGAGCCAGCCTGGCAGAGCCTCCCAGGAGCCTCTCCTGCTGGCCTTGGGGACATGGGGACGTGGGCACATCACGGGGTACCTGCTTTCCATGAAGACTCCCTGGCTGGGCCCCTCCCCATCTGGCCGCAGCTGGTCCCCAGCTCTGCGGCTGCAGTCCTGAGACCCACTCTCCAGACCGTGGAGGCCGCGGGAAGCCCGACAGGTGCCTCTCCACCTGCTTCGGAAGCAGGGACGGTCCCAGGCCCTGGCGGCCGCTAGAGCGGGAGGCGTCTTCCCGCCCTGGCATGCACTCCAGGCCTAAAAATAGACCTGTCCATCTGGAAAGCGTGTGGTGGCTGGGGAGCGGGCCGCTGGTGGCTTTGCAGGAATTACCAGGCTGGCCATCAGGGCCCTCAGCCCCAGGCCGCCTCTGAGCAAGAAGCTGGTGGATTAGGGCCACCGGGCCCGCTCGTTAGTGAATCATCGCGTCTTGGACTTGGCCCTGCCACACGGCCTCCCAGCATCCTCGGTGCCCACTGGGGGGGATCCCCCAGAAGTCTTCCAGGAAACAGGGGGCTCCTACTCTTTTCAGATCCCCTGGGCTTGATCCCTCAAAGGCCTTGGGCTCTGGACGGGGCCGGGGTCTCCCAGGTCATCTCGGGTGGAGCAGGTCACCCCACATGCAGGACGGTGAGGGACACAGGAGCCAGGCAGGCGGCGGTCTGGTTACCGCAGCTCCATGGACAGGCCCTGCTGTGTGTCAGGCTGAGGGGAGGAGGCCGGAGACCCTCGGGCCAGGAGGAGGGGTCTCCAGGTGGGGGTGGGGAGGGGGCAGGAAATGGAGCCCCACGGCCGGGGGATCCGAGTGGCCTGGTTTTCCCGAAGGCTGTGGGGGGGCCTGGTGTCGTCAGGAGGGACGTCAGGGGTGAGGGCAGGTAGGGTGCCTGTTGGAGAAAGGGGTGGGTCCCGGGGCCTGCTCAGGGGCGGAGGGGAAGGAGGGTCGGCCACCAGAGTAAGGGTGGGCGTCCAGGAGGCCCACCGGTCCCCAGGGCCCTGGGGGAGGAGAGCCGGCTCCACAGCCCCCCCTGGGGGCGGCCCCCCTGCTGTGGCCGCGGGGCCTGGGGAAACGTGGGCGGGGCCTGGGAGCTCGTGGGCGGGGCCTGGGAACACGTGGGCGGCCGGTGGGCGGCCGGCGGGCGGGGACAGAAGCAAAGGGCCATGCTGATGGATGTTGCGAGGAGGGGTGGCGGACTCTCACACACCCCGGAGACCACGGGGGGGCGCTGGACGCGTGCTCCCTCTGGATGGCAGGCAGCGGCTGGGGTCGTGGGCCACCTGCCTGTGCCCTTTCTGGGCCTGGGGCTTCCCAGACGCGGCCCTGCTGGAGGCAGGCCCCGGGGTGCTGTGCCGTGGATCTGCGGTCTGTGATGGACGCCACTAATCCCAGGGCCACGGTGCTCAAGCCCTAGCTGTCGGGGCCCTCAGGATCCAGTTCTCAAGGGGGACGACGGCCAGCAACCTCCGCATGAGGTGCAGGGCGGGCAGACGGCAGGTGGCCGGGGCACCACGCACCGCAGCTTCCGCCCACTGGCGTCTCCCTTCATCAGGTGGCCTCTGGCCACTCCAGCGTGACAGACATGAAGCACGCTCGCGTAGTACACACGCACACACACATATACAAATATAAACACACTGCACACGAACATACACGCCCACACACCCATACACACTCACATATGCAAGCACACACAAACATACCAAGCACACGGACACACGGTCATGCACACACACACACCTGCACGAGCGCCTTCACATACACACACGTGGGTTCACGCTTTCGCACACATGCGTGCACAGGGACAGCCCACACGTGTGTGCACGTGTGTATCCACATGCACCCGTGTGCCCACACCCAAAAAACCCACTTGGGCCTGTAAAAAAAGCCCTCCATCCTGACAGACGGAGAACGTTGCAACCAAGGTGAAAATGGAAAACACAGTTTGCAAAATATTTTCTAGCAGAGAAGAATATCTATCTGACTGTCTGCTTCGTGCTTTCGTCAAAGATCAAGAATAAACGTACTGAGGATACCAGAGAGGAACGAGGTGTGATTTAAAAGGAGAGCAGCTGCTGTAAGTTCAGGGAGAACCACAGGGTCGCCGGCCAGCACGTGAGCAGAGGCCTGAGAGCCACCTGGAGGGGAGGGAATCAGACAGGCAGATGGCGGCGCCCCCTTCCTGCCCCAAGATGGGATGCTGGACCAAGGGTACAGAGAGGAGGACATCCTGAAATTGTGAAAATGTGTAGTGAGCTTTTAAATCAATTACACACGGAATTAGTCTAAGTATTTGTATTCGGTTACAAAGCAAAATTAAATGTCAAAAACAATTCTTAAAAAATAACACAGTAGCATACAAATAATAAGTGAAGTCATGCAGAGTACTATTTCAGTGTTTGCACATCTCAGAGAAGGGGCCGATTTTCTAGGAAAATGTGCTTTTCCAAAATTGTCTCATGAGGAAACTTGAACACTGTAATAGATGAGTAAGTAACCATGGCCTAAACTGAAAGGACTGCCAAAGAATTATTCACAGAGGTGCCAGGCCAATACAATTTTATGGGTGAGTTATCCAGTCCCATCACTTCAAGGCAAATAGATGGGGAAACAATGGAAACAGTGACAGACTATTTTCTTGGGCTCCAAAGTGACTGTGGATAGTGGCTAAAGCCACGAACTGAAGAATACTTGCTCCTTGGAAGAAAGCAGAGACGAGCCCAGACAGTATTTTAAAAACCAGAGACGTTATTTTGCTGACAAAGGTCCATGTAGTCAAAGCGATGGTTTTTCCAGAAGTCATGTACAGATGTGAGAGCTGGACAGTAAAAAAGGCTGAGCACTGAAGAATTGATGCCTCAGAACTGTGGCGTTGGAGAAGACTCTTGAGAGTCCCTTGAATAGCAAGGAGGTCAAGCCAGTCTATCCTAAAGGAAATCAACCCTGAATATTCATTGGAAGGACTGATGCTGAAGCTGAAGCTCCAATACTTTGGCCACCAGATGCGAAGAGCTGGCTCATTGGAGAAGCCCCTGATGCTGGGAAAGACTGAGGACAAGAGGAGAAGGGGATGACAGGATGAGATGGTTGGATGGCATCACCGCCTCAATGGATGTGAGTGTGAGCAAACTCCAGGAGATGGTGAGGGACAGGGAAGCCTGGCTGCTGCAGTCCATGGGCTCGCAAAGAGTCAGACACGCCTGAGTGACGGAACAACAACCTTTCAGAATTTAAGGAACAGAGGTTTCCATGCCGTACGGTGGTTCAGTGGCTCCATCGTGTCCGACTCTTGTGACACCATGGGCTGCAGCCCACCAGGCTCCTCTGTCCATGAGATTTTCCCGGTAAGAATACTGAAGTGGGTTGCCATTTCCTTCTCCAGGGCCATATGTGTGTGTGTGTGTGTGTGTGTGTGTCTGTGTGTATCAACTGATTAATGAGAAATCTAGAAAACTTCCCAATTAATTTTATCCCACTAGATCAAACGAGTCAGTCTTAAAGGAAATCAACCCTGAATACTCATTGGAAGGACTGATGCTGAAGCTGAAGCTCCAATACTTTGGCCACCTGATGCAAAGAACTGACTCATTTGAAAAGACCCAGATGCTGGGAAAGATTGAGGGCAAGAGGAGAAAGGGACAACAGAGGATGAGATGGTTGGATGGCATCACCGATTCAGTGGACGTGAACTTGGGGCAAACTCCAGGAGATGGTGAGGGACAGGGAAGCCTGGCATGCTGCAGCCCGTGGAGTCTCAAAGAGTTGGACATGACTTGGCAACTGAACAACAGCAATGATTCAACCCTAAATGTTAACTTAGCATAGCTAGCATTATAAGAAAACCCTTTTGATACAATCTCAATTATGAATGCAAACATAAGCATTCCAAATAAATTCTTAGCAAATTAAGTTGTCACCATCTTAAATCAACCATACATTGAGTGCATTAATTTTATCCTTTTTAGGCAAGAATGAGTTGAAATTATACAATCTAAATTGTATCAATAATTTAATCATTAGAAACATGATAACTTGATTATCAATAGACACTACAAAAAACACTGATAATACTTAATATTCATTAACCTAAATTTTTTAAAAATTATTTTATTAAAGTATAATCGACTTATGATGTGTTGATTTCTGCTTACCTATTTATACATTTTTTTCCATTACGGTTTATCAAAAAACACCGAATGTAGTTCCCTGTGTTACGCACCAGGATCTTGCTGTCTACCCGCTCTCTAAAACAGTCTGCATCTGCTCACCCTAAAACCACAACGCTCCCCTCCCCAAGCCCCTCCCCCCTGTAACCCCAGGTCTGATCTGTGTTCGTGAGGCCCTTTCTGTTTCACAGATGAGCTCACGTGTGTCATAGCTTAGATGCCACACGTCAGTGATGGCAGGTGGTGTTTGCCTTTCTCTGTCTGACTTCATCAGCACGATAATCTCCAGGTCAATCCACGCTGCTACAGATGGCACTCTCGTTCTTTCTATGGCTGGGTAGCGTTCCATTGTATTTCTGTACCACAGCTTTATCCACTGACCTGCCAGTGAACATTCATCATTAACCTTAATTTTAATCAAAGTAATACACATCTTGACTTTAAAACTCACAGCTGTCTGGGGTTTACAGCATAATGCCAACTGCTCTTACTTTACTTCCTGCTCTTGCGAGGTCACCGCTTTCAGCTTTCTTTAGGAAGTCCTCCTGGTGCTTGCTAACCCGTTTCTAAACAGCGCACTTGTCCCTCCGTGGCTCGATGTCTGTTTTAGGCGTTTTAAGATCCCCCAGCGGTTCAGGTGGTAAAGGATCTGCCTGCAGCGCGGGAGGCCTGGGATTGATCCGTGGGTCAGGTTGGGGAGATCCCCTGGAGAAGGGCATGGCAACCCACTCCAGTATTCTTGCCTGGAGAGTTCCATGGACAGAAGAACCTGGCGGGCTATGGTTCATGGGGTCAGAAATAGTCAGACATGACTGAGCGACTCACACACACACAGACACACACACACACGGTCTTCCTGGTTTGGACGATGAAGGTAAACTTTTGTCCATGGCCTCCACCCCACTACACAGACCCATCAACTTCTTTCTCTTCCCCTATTTTTATGAGACATATCATAATTGTTTATTAAATCAAAACTGATGGCTGTGTTATTAGATGAGGTCAATGGCATTTAGACTCAAGCTGGAAATGTGATTTGCTTCTGTTCCCTTTGTTATACAACTTTTTATTTTCCCGGAGTTGGTAATCTCCTTATTTTTCATTGCTTTGATTTCTCTGCTTGAGGGTTGCAGAGCCTCATGGGTTGCTGTGTCTCATGAGCTCTGAACATTCTGGGTCTTTTCTGTCTGCCCTCTGCTCCTGCCCCAGCCACGCTCTTCCCTTTGCGTCTGCGCTCAGTCACTTCAGTCCTGTCTGACTGTGACTCTGTGACTCTAGCCCGACAGGTTCCGCAGTCCATGGGATCCTCAGGGCACGGGAGCGGTTGCCATGCCCTCCTCCAGGGCATCTTCCCCACCCAGCGATAGAGCACAGGTCTCCAGCGCTGCAGGCGGATTCTCTACCATCTGAGCACCAGAGAAGCCTGCCAGACGGAGGGGCCAGGGCTGGGCTGGTGTGGCCAGTGGGGACGGGGCTGGGCGAGGCTGACGGCGGCTGGAGTTAGGCCAGGGCTGTGCCCTGCCTGCCTGCCCCAGGCCTCCGCCAGGGCTGCAAGAGGAGAGGCGGGCTCTGGGGACTGCCTGGGGGAGGGGCTGAGGGGCTTCCCTTTCTGCGCCCCCAGCCCTCACCCAGCGATGGGACTGCAAGAATTTCCCTCCTCCTTGGAGAACTTTGCTGCCCAGCACTGGGGGAGTGGGAGAGGGCAGGGAGGCCAGGGAATTCTTTCCTGACCAGCTAGGCCAGCTTGCTTAGGAAGCTGCGTCTCTCCCTGACCGGCGGGGCCCCCTCCGTGCAGCTTCGGGCCCAGGATGCCGGGCTCCAGGCTCCTGGACAAGCCTCGGTCCTCTCTGTTCCCTTAAGCCCTCCCGCGCCTCTGAGCGGGCACCTTGATTAAGCCTTAGTCAGAGTACCAGACCAACCACAAGCGCTCTGACTGTTGCTTAGTGAATGCTCAACAAACGTTGTCAGGTCCTTGGTTAAATCTCCAGAGACAAAAGTCAGGTTGTATCTCTATCCAAGTATCCACGTAAATTAAATTCCGGAAGGATTACAGAAGCAATTAAAAAATAAAATCATGCTATAAATTAAAAAGGCATGTGGGGATGCTGCACTAATTTCAAACTCGATCAGAACTTCCCAAGTACTGACCCCAAGAAGAGTCGTGAGAGGGGAATACAGACGAATTTGATCGTAGAGAATTTTAACATTTTTCTATGTACACACATCTTTAATAAATTAAAAATCGAGTGACAAATAAGAAAATTATATTTGCAACAGATGAATCCCCAAAGTAATAAAAAAGACAAATATCTCAATGGAAAATGGGGAAAGACTAGGATAAAACAATTTACATAAAATAATTCAAGTGTCTGAAGCGAAAGTACTTAAGCTCCCAGGCCATCGGAGAAATTAAATGGAAACTAGTCCTTCCGTCCTTACCTCCAGCCGTTCCCTCTCGCCGCCCCTCCCTGGCCCCCTCCCCCCTCCGCAGACGGGGAGGTCACCTAACAGCTTCACTCCAGAGCACCTCCCTCCTTCTTGGAGGGGGGTGCAATTTGACTCTGTTTTGATTCTGGGTCCAGACTGAGCCCTGGAATTTTCCTTTCAGAAATGAAAGGTCCATTAACATATTTTCCTAAACAAATAAGCAGTTTCCCCTGGAGACAACCTTGGCAATCCCACCAGCACAGGAAGGGCGCTGAAAGTCAACTCCCAGAAGCCAGGTTTGCCTCCTGTCCCCCACCTGCCTGTTCCAAACACCTGCCCAGCTGGGCCTGCTTGGGGGGGCGCCTGCAGGAACCCCCACCTCGCCCACCTGCCCTCTCCAGAGGCCTCGCTCACGGGCCTTGCTCACTCCCGCTCCCACCACGAGCCTGCCCCAGGGCCTTTGCTCTGCCCCATCCTCTCCCCTGACGGTCCCGCTGCCCCTCCTGTGCCGGGTCTGGTCTTTTTCTGCATGTCTCCCCCTCAGCTGGGCCCCCCCTGCAGCCAGCCCTGCCGCTCCGTGGCTCCTGCCCTCCTGGCCACACCGGTCACATCCCTGTTGGGGCCTGACCACGCCTGTTTCACACATCAGTGTCCCTGGCAGGGCAAGCGCCGGGTGGAGACAGGGACCCTGCCCACCGCTCGGGCAGGCCCCGACGTGGTGGGGAGGAGTTCTGGGGATAGGCTTGGAGGGCACAGCTCACGCGGTCGCCACAGGCCACCCAGCTCCTGGCGTGCAGGTGACACCGGCATTTCACGGTAGACGAATCAGCTCCACCCCTGGAAGAGGCCGCCCACGTGGTTTTGCCGGAGAGCAGATGCCAGAACCCCTGAGTTCTCACCTTGTGGCTCCTCAGCAAAGGAGGGGCTGGAGGGGGCAGGTGGGGCCACGGGGCAGGGTCCGGCTGGGTTCCCCTGGACTGCGGCCCGCTCAGAAGCCTCCAGGTGCCTGCAGTGGGCGCCTGCTCAGCCTGGGCCTCCTGGCTGTGACAGGGCCTGGGAGCCTCTGCCCTGGCTACTCCCACCTGCTGCCGGGAGAGGGGAGGAGGCACCAAGAGCCCGCCCCAGACAGATCAGAGCTGCTGCTGTGGCCCCGTCCCCGGGAGCCCATGGCCAGGGAGTCCCCAGGCAGCCCTCCTGGCCCCCGCGCACCCTGCCCGCATTCCCCCACTCTCATGTGGGCCCTGCACGGTGTGGATCGCTTCACTGCTGACCACAGAGAGCCTTACAGCCTCCGCTTGTCTGCGTGGGGTGGGGTGCCGTTCGAGTGCCCTACAGGCTGACCAGCTTGTGGCCTCATCGGGAGAGGGCTCAGACCCCTGGGGCTGCCCCACTGGCCCCCGTCTGTGCCTCCGCCAGCCTCCAGGGCTCCACTCCTGGGGAGCTGCAGGGGGGGCTGTGACCCTGCTCCCCGATCCTGGGGCTCCAGGAGCCCCCTCCCCCCACAGTCAGCACTCCTCTGCTCAGCACCACGGCTCCCTAGGGGCTCAGCCTGGAAACCGCACCTGCCTGTCAGGCCAACTTGTGCCGAGCATGGCCCGGGTAGGGGGCTCCCCTCAGGAAGCCAAGCTTCCCAGCAGAGTCACGCCGCCCGCCTTCCAGCCGGGAGGGGACCCGGGACGGGCCCCCACATCCGGGAGCCCCTCCTCGCCACCCCCCAGGATGATGCTCCATGGAAGCGGCGCGCGTGTCTTAGAGATGAGGCTGTGTAACCGGCTCGGCTCTCCAGGTGGCTCTCAGGCCTTCCGATTTAATTGAATGTATTTCCAGCAGCAGAATCTGGGGCACTGGGATGGAGGGTCCTGGGGGAGGGCGCTGGGCTGCGGGGAGGGGCTGAGGCAACAGGCTTCTTAGGCCCCAGCTCCGCAGGCGAGCAAGAGCCACCCTGAAGCAGGGGCCAGCCTGGGCCAGGCACTCATGGGGCTGGAGGGCGGCACAAATATGCGGCCTGACGGGTGACACCCCTGTCATCAAACCCCACCCCCCAGAGCGTTCCCTGAGCCCAAACCCAGGAGGCCTGAGCCGCAGACCCCCTGCCAGGCCATCCCATCATCAGGCGAACGTCTCTCCAGGCATCGCCACTGAGTTGTCCCGAGTGTCCCCCGGGTGGCCCCTGCCCTGGGCATGGCCTCGTCCTGGCCTCAGCGAGCCTCCAGCTCGGCGGTTGATGCCACATCACCTCGGCCCACAGTGGCTGGATGGGGAGGGTCTTTCTTTCCACCCACACCCCGGCCATCACAGCAGCCCTGTGACCCCAAGCCAGGCGGACCCTCCTGGCCTAGTGTGAATGCCCCTGAAGGGTCTGATCAGACAAGACCAGAGGCTGCCCAGGGCCCTGTCCCTGCCTGTCCAGTGCTCAGAGGACGGGGAGCTGGCCGGCCGCCTGGGCCCACGGCAGAGCCTGCAGTCCGTCTGCAGGACCCTCTGGCATGGGGGACACGGGGCCTTGACCCCAGGGTGACCCCTCAACTGGGGATCAAGCATCACGCCTGCGTGCCGGGGCGCTTCCCTCAGTACGGCCAGAGTGGCCCTCTCCTTCTCTGCCCGGGGGACCACTCCACGTGGCCCTGACCCCCTCGGCTTCCTTCGTAATGGAGTGGCCAGGCCCGGCTGGGGCGGGAGGAGCTTGGACAGCTGCGTCCTTCTGGGCCTTGAGACGGCAGGGGGCAGACCCCGCCCTGGAGTGGCGCTGAGTCCCGGGAAGCCCGGGGGCCTGGAAGAAGAGCGGCTTCTGGGAGAGGAGTCCCCACCCTGGCCTCTCCCCTGGGCCCCTGCCCTCTCCCCTGGGCCCCTGCCCCAGCCTTCACCCCCGGGCTAAGGCGGCCACTTGGGGTTGTCTCCAAGGCAGGAGACAGACAGCCTTGGGCACCAACGCGGCAGGCCATGAGTGACCGTTTCTGGAAGCACTTGGTATGTATCTCCAGGAGGCGCCCACGCAGTCTGTGGGAGTGAGCAGGGCTCTCTGCGTGGCCCGTGCCTCAGTGCTGCGTCCATGCAGGCCTCCAGTGGGGCCCCCTGGCCCTGGGGCGCTGTGTCCTGAAGGTCTCAGCTGGATTCTGAGTGACGCCAGGAGGGGCTTGAAGAGGAGGCCCCAGCGGGGCCAGCGTGAGCTCCAGTCCAGCTCAGCAGTGAAGAGCGTGGCTGCTCCGAGCCGGGTGGGGGCCCAGCTCGGCCCTGGCTGTGTGGTCCTCAGGCCACTGCCAGCCCCCTCGGCACTGTGACTGCTCCGGAGGTGCCAGGCTGTGGTCTCCATCTCACAGCGGAAGGACAGGCACTCTGCAAGGTCAGCACAGAGCCCACGCCCTGCAGCAAGCAGCTGGGTCCCCGCATGGGTCTCAGCTCCCTCCTCCTGCCTTGCCGCTCGGCCTGCAGGGCGATCTGGAGGCTTCCCTCCAAGTCGTGGTGGGTACAGGCCCTCCGTGGACTCCAGCCAGAGAAGAAAACCAGCTGGCCTGCTGGGAACCAGGCCTGGCTCTGCCCTCCCCAGCCCAGGGCCAGCAGAGTGCCGCTCGTGGAGGAGAGCCAGCTGCCCTGGGAGCTCTGGTGCCCTGCGGGGAGGCCTCCTTGCCACCCAAGCCACCCCCACCCCGTCCCATCCCAGTCCTCCTGCCATCCAGGGGAAGTGGCCCCACGAAACCCAGGCCCCTGGACACCGCGTGGGTCTGTCTGAAGCTGTGAGCCCACAGACCCGAGGGCTCGGGGCCGGCCTGACTGCCAGGGGAAGTGACGACCCTGGGGCTTCAATTTCCCTTCACCCAGCCCAGACCCGCAGTGGCCTGGGGACCAGCTGGCACTCAGAGGTCCCCCACCCCACCCCCGCAGGCCGGGCAGGCGGGCAGCACAGAGACTCTGGAATGCTGGAGCGGTCGGGCGGTCCCAGAGCCAAGCTTGAGACGCTGGCTGGCTCGACCTTTCCGGAAGCTGGGGCCGGGTCCAGGCTTGGACAGAACAAGCTGGTTTTCATCGAGGCCAGAAAACATGAGGCGCTGGCCCAGCACGCGGGCAGCTCGTCCAGGGCCTGTGGGCGGGGCGGGGCGGCCTCCACTGCTGGGGCAGCCAGGCCTGTCCAGTCCGGTGCTGGCCTGGGGGGCCATGCGGGCCATCAGCTAGGGTGTCTGCTGGCCTGGTCTCCACCTCCAGCTTGTGGGGCCTGCGTCGGGGGCAGGAGGGGGGATCCGGCTCCGGGCCTTGGGCGGGGGTGGGGGCGGCATTCAGGCAAGCTCAATTTGAATCCAGAGCTGCTGTCTGGGGCTGGGGGGCCTGGGAGGGAGAACCCGCCCTCAGCCCCACGGGCCGGCGGTCATCCAGGCTCAGATGCACAAGGAAGGTGAGCTGGCTGGAAGCTCGGCGGAGGGGACCCTGCCCCTCACCAGGGCCGGCCGGGCTGTGGTCCTCCACTGGGAGAGCGTCCTCTCCTCCTGATCAGGGGTCTCCAGGTGGGGAGAGGCCCCACTTCCGGTCCTGTCCGTGCTGGGGCCTGGGAGCTGGGCAGGGGGAGGCGGGGGGAGGGGGGCTCAGGGAAGGGAGTCCCTGAGCACAAGTCAGCTCATGCACTGCTCTCGCGGCGAGCTCAGGCTGACGAGGGGACAGAGGCCAGCAGGGCCAGTTCTTCCCAGGCCTGGAGCCCAGCCGACAGGGATCCTGGCTCCGTCTCCAGCAGGCCTGCGGAGGTTCCCAGACGCTGGCTGGCTGGGGGTGGAGGGAGCGGCCACCGTCAGCGCCAGCCCTCAGGAGAGGGGTCAGACGGCCCGCCCCCTGCCCTGCCCCCACCCCACCCCAAACTCCGGTTCCCCCTGCTGTGCTGGGCTCCTGAGCCCCTCGGTCAGCTCTGGGGTGCCCGGCCAGGTCCCAACTGGCCCCTTGCCCCCCTGGCCTATGCCCTGCAACGGAGCCTGCCCATCCACCCTGCCCTCAGAGAGGAGGCTTCACTGTTCCCAGCAGGCCCAGCCCTGGACCAGCTTGATGCCCCTGCCCCTGCCTTTCACAGAACCCTCTGCAGCGCGCTCTTCTCCCCCAGATGTTTTTGGAAGTGGCCAGGTCTGTGGGGAGCAGGCAGTGGGGGAGGGGGGAAGCCGAGGCCAGGAGGCGGGCCGTCTCGGGCTGCAATGCGAGGCCTCGGTTCTCAGGAGGGGCTCCCTTGAAGTCCCACCACCCTTCTGTCCAATTTAGGAGCAATTAATGAGCCAGCTCCCCCTGGAGACAGGCTGCTGTGTGTCCTGGTTTCAGAGGCTGCCTCTTCAGCCCACGAGGAAAAGCTGCGGCAGTCTGATTTAGCCTGGAAGGAGGAGGAGGCTTCGGCGGGGCCTGGAGCTAGTGGAGCCCGCAGAAGCCAGGTGGGGAGCTCCGGGGTGCCCGCCAAGGCCCCCGCGGCAGACCCTCACCCCGGGGAATGGAGGGACAGTGTGGGCTTACGCCCCAGGTCTGTGAGGTGCAGACTCACGTCATGAAGGCAGCCGCTCCTGGGTGGACCCCGAAGCTCTGCTCCTAGGGCCCCCACAGGCTGCCTTCCGCCACAGGAGACAGCGAGCCTGAGGTCTGAGCTGAGAGAGCCGCCCCTCGCCTGGAGGCCTAGCAGCTGCAGCCCCGCTCCTGACCCAGCCCCCTAGAGCGACACCCTCCCCAGGCCCCAGGTCCTCCCCAGGCAGGCAGTGCCCAGGCCCGACTTGCCTGACCTCCTCAGCATCTAGGCTAGAGCTGGGGGCCTGGAGCCCCAGAAGGGGAGGGGCTCTCGAGTGGGGCCCCCGAGGGAAGGGAGGACTCCGGTGAGGAGTTGAGGCCTGAGCTGGGTGCACTGTGGGTGGGAAGGGGCTGTAAGGAGACCCACGGTCTCAGAGCAGGAAAGGAAAGGGCGGGGCTTGGTGCTGGCAACTGAGGCCCAGAGTCCAGTCCTGGGGGCCCCGAGCTTCCAAGGACACGGAGTGGCCCAGCTCTCTAGGACCAACCCGACCTGCATGCAGGCTGGAGAGGGGGCAGGAAGAGCCTGTCCAGAGTTACCCAGTTACAGTCGTCTGGTGCTCATCCGGCCTGTAGCTGCCCCTGGATCCGGGGGCTCAGGGCACCCTGGGCACCTCTGTGCTCACTCTGTTCACGCTCACCCACTGGTGTGTCTGGGTCGGGCTGTAGGCCTCCCCAGCCTGCCGTCACCCCGCCCCCACCCCCAGCCACCTCTGAGGCCCCGGGGTAGCTGTGGGCAGCGTCCTGGAGCAGCCCCACGCTTGGACAAACCTGCAAGGTGATGGCTTTCAGACCACAGAGCAAACAGGAGTCCTTCTCCGTCCTTTAGGAGGCATCTGCTGATGCCTGCACCCAGGTGCCAGACCCATCCTGGGGCCCAACCTCTGAGACTACGCGCCGTGCCCCTCTGTCCTGGGCAGCCCTCCCTCCCCAGAGAGGGCCTGCCCTGTGTGGGGAGGGTCAGGGCCCCTGGGAGGAGGGGGGCCCAAGGATGCCTGAACCCCTGGGCCGGCAGCCCCCGTGCTCACCCTGTGGGAGGGAGAAGCCACAGAGGCAGCTGAGTGGGTCCCAGTGAGTCTGCAGCCCCGGGAAGACAAGCAGGGTTAGCCTGAAGCCCGTGCACCCAGACTTAAAAAGAGACAGCACGTTGCTCCCAAAGGTCCGTCTAGTCAAAGCTATGGTTTTCCCAGTGGTCATGTACGGATGTGAGAGCTGGACCATAAAGAAGGCTGAGTGCCGAAGAAGTGATGCTTTCAAACGGTGGTGTTGGAGAAGACTCTTGAGAGTCCCTTGGACTGCAAGGAGATCCAACCAGTCCATCCTAAAGGAAATCAGTCCTGAATATTCATTGGAAGAACTGATACGAAAGCTGAAGCTCCAATACTTTGGCCGCCTGATGCGAAGAGCTGACTCATTGGAAAAGACTGATGCTGGGCAAGATTGAAGGTGGGAGGAGAAGGGGTGACTGAGGATGAGATGGCTGGATGGCATCACCAATGCGATGGACATGAGTTTGAGAAAGCTCTGGGAGATAGTGTGTGCAAGGAAGCCTGGTGTGCTACAGACCGTGGGGTCACAAAGCGTCGGACACGACTGAGCAACTGAACACCACCAGCAGCTGTGCTCCCAGCTCCTGCCCCCCAGCCGGGTTCCCTGGGGAGCTGATCACCCCAGTGATGGCCTGAGTGCCACACAAGTGTCCACTCCAAGCCGCGACTCCGGGTCCAGGGCCTGGCACCCTGAGAAGACCCCACGTGGTGAGAAAGTCAGGGGCCTGCAGCTGGGGCTTGTGTTGCCACGTGGCAGAAGTGGGTGGAAGGAAGGCTGCCGGTTTGGGGCGAGGAGACAGTCCTGTGCTGCCAGGTGGGCCCAGCGCAGCCTCAAGGGGCCTCACGGCAGGGATGCAGGGGGGTCAGAGAGGCAGCTGTTGGCCCTGCCGCCTGAAGAAGGAGGAAGGGCCGCGAGCTGGGGTGCAGGCACCTCTAGAAGCTGGAAGAGGGGGGAAATGATTCTCCCCTGAGCCTCTGGACAGGAGTCGCCTTGCCCACCTGGACGGAGCGCAGGGAGCCTCACTTCAGGCTCTGCTTCCAAGACCCTCAGACGGTGAGTCTGCAATTTGTGGTCATTTGTTACAGCGGCCACCGAAAGTCACACACCCTCCTGGAATTGAGAGAGCTGGCCAAGAACAGATTGAGGCTTGTACGCGCGCACACACACAGACACACACACACGGAGACACGGACACACACAGACACACACACAGAGACACACACACACAGACACACAGACACAGACACACACACACAGAGACACACACACACACACGGAGACACACACACACGGAGACACAGACACACACACACAGAGACACGGAGACACACACACAGAGACTCAGAGACACACACACACACAGACACACAGACACAGACACACACACACAGAGACACACACACAGACACACACACACACAGAGACACACACACACAGAGACACACACACACAGACACACACACACACGGAGACACAGACACACACACACAGAGACACACAGACACACACATACACACACACGGAGACACAGACACACACACACACAGACACACAGACACAGACACACACACACAGAGACACACACACAGACACACACACACAGAGACACACACACACAGACACACACACACGGAGACACAGACACACACACACAGAGACACACACACACGGAGACATACACACACACAGAGACACACACACACAGAGACACACACACACAGACACACACACACACGGAGACACAGACACACACACACAGAGACACACAGACACACACATACACACACACGGAGACACAGACACACACACACACAGACACACAGACACAGACACACACACACAGAGACACACATACAGACACACACACACACAGAGACACACACACAGACACACACCACACGGAGACACAGACACACACACACAGAGACACACAGACACACACATACACACGGAGACAGACACACACACACAGACACAGACACAGACACACACACACAGAGACACACACACAGACACACACACACACAGAGACACACACACACAGACACACACACACGGAGACACAGACACACACACACAGAGACACACAGACACACACATACACACACACGGAGACAGACACACACACACACAGACACACAGACACAGACACACACACACAGAGACACACACACAGACACACACACACACAGAGACACACACACACAGAGACACACAGACACACACACACGGAGACACAGACACACACACACAGAGACACACAGACACACACGGAGACACACACACACAGACACACACACACACGGAGACACAGACACAGACACACACACAGATACACACACACGGAGACATACACACACACAGACACACAGACACACACACCAGTCCCAGCACTGCCCACAGTCACCACAGGCCTCTGCTCAGCCCCTGGTTGTGGTTCCAGCTCCACCGAGCGAGGACCAAGGTCTGGGAGGTCTGGCCCGCAGATGCCGCTAACCGCCCTCGCTGCCCCTGGGGCTCCAGCCCCTGCTCCCTGCTTCCCTGGCCTTCGTGCTGGTCATGAGCAGCAGATGGTCAGCCTGGGAGACCCTCAGAGACCATGTGGCCTCACAGGAGGGGCCTGTCTGGGGTTACAGAGGCATGGGGACCCTGCTGGGGACAGAGAAGCCGGGTGACCCTCTCCTCAGCCCCTCCTGTGCCGCCCGCCCTGATGTCGGACCCCCGGGGGCCAGACAGAGCTGGGAATCTAGTCACCTGAAGTCAGAGAGGACCGGCCCTGGCGCTGACTCCAACAGCAGCGCTCGGACCACAGCCGAGGGTCCAGCCTCCACATGGGGGCAGGCGCTGGGGGCGGGCGCTGGGGGCGTGACGATGGCGGAGGGGACGACTTGCGCAGGTGGAGACGCAGCTGCAGCAGCATCCTTGCCGTCATGGAGAGGGCTGGCGGGGCGAGCGAAACGGGAAGAACGGCCTCTGAGGAGCGCGCCCCAAGGGCAGCACACCACCTTTCTGCTCCAAGCCGCGGGGTCCCCCGCAGCAGCCCCCGTGGAACTGTAGCTGGAGGGTCTTTGGAGAGAGCCATGAGCATCACCTCGAGAGGACGGCAGGATCACGAAAGGGTCAGTGGGGCTTAGGGGTCATGATGGAGTTCAGGGGTCATGATGGGGTTTGGGGGTCATGATGGGGCTCAGGGGTCATGATAGAGTTCAGGGTCATGATGGCGTCCAGGGGTCATGATGGGTTCTGGGGTCATGATGGGGTTCGAGGTCATGATGGTGTTCAGGGGTCATGATGGGGTTTGGTGTCAAGATGTGGTTCAAGGTCATGATGGTGTTGGAGGGTCATGATGGAGTTCGGGGGTCGTGATGGGGTTCAGGGGTCATGATGGAGCTTGGAGGTCATGATGGGGTTGGAGGTCATGACGGGTTTGGGGGGTCATGATGGGGTTCGGGGGTCATGGTGAGGTTCGGGGCGGGGCACAGCAGGGCTGGGGCGCAGTGTTTGGCGCCCTCTGCTGGCAGCGATGGGTTTCTGGCCTGATTCCCCTCCTGGTGGGCCGACCCTTTGACCCAAGGTAGCAGCCTGTGGACAGGATCTCGCTGCCCCTCCTCGGCTTCTTCTCCAGCTGTCAGAGTGCCCCCAGCCCTGGGAGAGAGGGACTTGCTCTCGAGTCACGGGAGGGTGGGGCCGCCTGGGCCTTCCCCTCCAGGGCGTCTCTGACGTGACACCTGCATCTGCTCTCCTGGGAACACGCTTGGGCGGCTCCTTCTACCCTGGCCGCGCCCCAGCCCACATCGGCCGTTCCCAGGAAACGGGCAGGATTGGGCCTGCCACGCCAGCTCTGTGCAGTGGGCAGCGGGCTGAGGTCAAGGTGGCCAGGCCAGTCTCTGTGCTGTGTGGGTGGAGGAGGTTTTAGCTTTTCTAATAACACGAGGGGCACCAGGGGCCCGCCTGGGGCTGGAGGGCCTCTCTCCCCGCGCTTGGGAGCCCTAATTGCAGGCAGCGTATTTTTGGTTCACGCTTGACGTCTGAGTATGACTCACCCCGAGGACCCTGTCATCAGCGGCTCACTGGGCTCCAGGCCAGGGTTGAAAATGACCACCGTCAGCCCGTCGGGCATTTGTTTCCACATCTAGGCCTCCAGCTGGACCCCGCGGAGGAGGAGGGAGGCGGGGGTGGGCGCTCTGCTCCTTCTAAGCTGGTCTGTGGGGGCGGGGCTCATCCAGGACCATGGTTTCCTTGTCCACACCCAGCGGGCCTGGACACCCTTCCCTGGGGAGGAAGCTCTCCAAAGGGAAGGAGGGATGGGGCCCGGGCAGGGACCTGCAGGATGTGCCCCAGACTCCTGGGAGGGGCAGCTGGAGCCCAGGGCACCCTGCTACCCTCCCCACTCCGGACACTCCTGGGGGCCACTGTCTTCATTAGCAGGACTCCACTGCCTGGGGCCTCTGCCCAGCCGGGGGCTCCCGAAACCTGGGCGCTGCCGCGGGAAACACCAACTTGGCACCTCGGTTTCTCTGAGTCTTCCGCCGGCGGGCGGATCCTCCCCAGTCCCATTCACGCGTCGCCCCCTGCACGAAGACCCCCTTCCCCAGGTCTCCAGACCTCCGTCAGGTCTGCCTGGCGCCCCTCTGCCCCGAGGGCCCTGCTGCTCCCTGCCAGGCCCTCGACATCCCCTCCACATGTGGTCCAGCGAGTCGGAGGCATGGGCCTGGAGGGCGGGGCACAGCCGGAGTCCACCCTCCGCAAAGGAGGCTCCTCGGTGGCGCGGCTGCCTGCTGCCTGGTGGCCCCTGCGTGGCAGCCAAACCCTGTCCTCGAACACGCTCCTGCTGGCACGGGGCCGCCCGCCGCCCCTCTGCTGGGTTTCAGCCTTGTCTGCGGTGGCCGCCGTGGCCAGCAGCTCAGGTCAGTGCGGAGCCCACTCCGGCCCGCCGCAGGAGCAGCGTCGTCCCAGGAGGGGAGGCCTCCCCTCCGACCTTCGCACCGGCAGGACTAGTGTTGCGCGGGAAGAGCTGGAGCTTCAAGGAAACCCAAGACCCTGGGAGCCCAGGGCCCAGGGGGTTCGGCTTTGCCACCCCTCTCGCAATTCTTGGTTATAGAAACGCGGCCCTCAGATTTCAAAGACAGCTGTTTGGAACTTCTTGGCGGTGGAAACCCTTGAGCAGAAACTTGGAGGTCCCAAGGTGTAAGGCCGCAGAGCAGGGCTGCTCTGGGTAAGGGGTGTAGGGCTGGGAAGGGGGCTCTGGCCCTCCCTGTCCGCTCGCTCCTGTCCTGGGTCGCTGCCCGGGGACGTGTCCTGAGTGCCCGCCCTTGCCTCCCTTGCCCACTCGAGGCTGTCTGTGCAGAAGGCAGGGCTGGCCCTCACCCAGGGGAGGCGGCTGAGGGGCCCGGGTCAGCCCGGCTGCACGAGGCTGGGTGCCTCTGAGACGACCTTCTAAGTCCTCTAACAGGGGCTGCGCTCACTGGCCGGGGCACTTGTGTGCGGCTGGGCGGTGTGTGTGCAGGGCTTCAGGGCACCTCTGAGAGCCCCACTGGTCACGTCCGGGCCACGGGTCCTTTGGGTGAATCCTGAACTCCTGCCCTCCATTAAAGCCACACCATCCATGACCCACAGCCAGACGTGGCCGGGGTGTCCCCTGAGCTGCAGCCCAGAGTCCAGCAGCGCGTCCGGCCCGCGGAGCGGCCAGGGCAGGTGCAGAGCTCCCCACTGCTGCCCGAGGGGAGAGGCAGGTTTGTGCAGCCAAGGTTGTGGCCTCCGTGTCCCAAGGACGCCCCAGCGGGAGACGCCAGTGCTGCCCCGATCCCCTGGAATTAGTGCAGAGACGGGCAGGAAGCCCGGCTGTCCCGGGCGCCTGCGGCCACCGCGATGTGTCTGTGCACACTTGATCCTTTCTGTGGCGCGTCCACCTGGTTCCCCTTTTATTAATGAGTAAATAGCACCTTTAACGTGAGCTAATTTTTATATCTGTGAGTCAGGATTTTATCTTTCATTGAAAACTATCTTTCAACAAATGTATTAGGTTTCTGGACTTCCCCGGTGGCTCAGTGGTGGAGAATCCACCTGCCAGTGCAGGAGACGTGGGTTCGATCCCTGGGTCGGGAAGATGCCCTGGAGGAGGGCATGGCAGCCCACTCCAGTACTCTTGCCTGGGAAATCCCATGGACAGAGGAGCCTGGCAGTTACAGTCCACGAGGTTGCAAAGAGTTGGACACGACTTAGCAACTGAACAAGTGTTAGGTTTCTAGACATTATATATCACTTTCCAAAGGTGTGTTTGCTGATTCACACAACAAAGTACTTAAGGAGCCAAGGAAGGCTGAGAGCTGAAGAACTGACGCTTTCAAGTTGTGGGGCTGGAGCAGACTCTCCAGAGTCCCTTGGACTACAAGGAGATCAAACCAGTCTATCCTAAAGGAAATCAACCCTAAGTATTCATCGGAAGGAGCGAAACTGAAGCTCCAATACTTTTGCCACCTGATACGAACAGCCGACTCTTTAGAAAAGACCCTGATGCTGGGAAAGATTGAGGACAGGAGGAGAAGGGGACGACAGAGGATGAGATGGTTGGATGGCATCACTGACTCAATGGACATGCTGCTGCTGCTGGGAAGACGTTCTAGTTGTGTCCGACTCTGTGCGACCCCATAGACGGCAGCTCACCAGGCTCCTCCGTCCATGGGATTTCCAGGCAAGAGTACTGGAGTGGGGTGCCACTGCCTTCTCCCAATAGACATGAGTTTGAGAAAACTCCGGGAGTTGGTGATGAACAGTGAGGGCCTGGGATGCTGCGGTTCACGGGGTCGCAAAGAGTCAGACACGACTGCGCGACCAAGCAACAGCAACAAGTGCAGTAAAGACGCTGGAAGCCTGTGAGTAAGAACGTCTGAACGCCCGTGAGTTTCTAGAAACTCAGAGACAGATGTAGAGTATGGACGTCACGAGAGTGGTGAGTCTCGGTGCGAAAAGCAGTGGGGCTCAGCCCAGCCCTGCTGCCCTGACCCCCAAGCCCGTGGTCCCCCAGCCAGTGGCCCCCCAGCCCACCATGCCCCAGCCCATTGTCCCCTCAGCCCGTGGTCCCCACAGCCCGTGGACCCCCAGCCCTGCTGCCCTGACCCCCAAGCCCATTGTCCCCTCAGCCCGTGGTCCCCACAGCCCGTGGACCCCCAGCCCTGCTGCCCTGACCCCCAAGCCCATCGTCCCCTCAGCCAGTGGTCCCCACAGCCCGTGGACCCCCAGCCCGTGGTTCCCCCAGCCTATCGTTCCTCCAGCCCGTGGTCTCCCCAGCCCATGGTCCCCCCAGCCCTGCTGCCTCGACCCCCCAGCCCGTGGTCCCCCAGCCCGTGGTCCCCCCAGCCCGTGGTCCCCCCAGCCCGTGGTCCCCTCAGCCTGTCGTCCCCCCAGCCCGTGGTCCCCCCAGCCCATCGTTCCTCCAGCCCGTGGACCCCCAGCCCGTGGTCTCCCCAGCCCATCGTCCCCTCAGCCCGTAGTCCCCTCAGCCCGTGGTCCCCCCAGCCCGTGGTCCCCCCAGCCCGTGGTCCCCCCAGCCCGTGGTCCCCCCAGCCCATCCTTCCTCCAGCCCGTGGTCCCCCCAGCCCGTGGTCCTCGCCTCGGCCTTCTCCCCGCTGGGCCTCCACGGCAGCTCTGGACTCTCAGAACCCCTTTCCCTCGCAGCCAGCCCAGGGTGCCTCCTCCCTGGCCTGGGATCAGCAAACGTGTGCTGGTAAGTGAAGGCTGCTCAGTTTGTGAACCCTTCCTCAGGCTGGAGCCGCTGAGCCTGCTTTATAAGCCCTGCTGGGCCCCGGCCCCTCCGCCCCCATGCTGGGAGCCTGGGTGGTGGTACCCCGCCCCTGGTGGCACTTGGGGGTGCCGGTCCCCCGTGCCCAGCCTGAGGCTCCTTCTCGGAGCCCCCTGTGGGCTGGAGGCTCTGTCCGGCTTGGCCTGCCCCCCAAGGGGCCCCAGGGAGGAGCAGGGCTCACAGGCTCCAGGACTCGGTCAGGGCCCTGCTGCTCGTGGGCGCTGCGTGCTTCCGGAGTCTTCTGCACACCAGGGGCTCCGAAGGGGAAACCGAGGCAGGAGGCTGTCGGTCCTTTCCGGCCAGCAGAGCCCCGCTTCCTTCTCCTCCTTCTCTGGGCCGCTGTGCCTTGGGGGGCCGTTCCAGGGGTGCTGGAAATGCTAGGGCCCCACAAGGAAGGGGTGGGAGAGCCGGCCCCCCACCCCAGTGGCCAGGCTTGGGGGGCGAGAGCTGGGGCCGCGCCTGCAGGGGAGGCGAGGGAGCCGGGCTGGAGGTGAGCGGCGAGGGTGCCTGCTTGGCGGGGCCGCGCCTTCTGCAGCGTGGCCAGCAGAGGGCGCCTGCGCGCCGCCGCGGGTGCAGGACCGGGTGCTGGGTGCCCAGCGGGCAGCAGGGGGCCGCGGGCCCACCCTGGGTACCTCCTCCGGGGCGGGAGCCAGCTGGCACTTCACTGGGCTCTGATGACCGCTCCTTCCCACGTCCAGGGACCGAGCGGCCGCTTGCTGGCAGAGCCAGGAGGGTCCGGGGTCCCGCAGGCCTCCTCGCGGAGGCCCTCACAGGGGCTCGTTGTTTCCTGGCAGGCCTTTCAGCAGCTGCCCCTGCCCGCGTGGAGACAGGGCTTCCCAGCCACGCGGTGGCACCCAGCTCAGAGCCAGGCGGGTCCCTCCCGGACGGGCGGCTCCTGCAGGACAGCCACCCAGCGCCTTCTGCCCTCCCTGGTCCCCGGGCTCTTCTTTCCGTCTCTCCCCAGATAACAGACATCTTGTGTTCTCTCTTTCTGTAAGGAGCAACTTTTACAATACTTCGCATCATTAAACAGTATAATTTATTTGAAAAACAGACCGCCTAGGACAAAGCTCTAAGTTCCTGGGAGCTTTGAGCTCCTGTGGCTCAGGGGCCCTCCCAGCTGGGGCAGGGCCTTCGGGGCCTTGGAGAGGGGGGAGGGGCGTCCCTGGGGGGCCTTGGAGAGGGCGAGGGGAGCCCCGGGGGGCCTTGGAGGGGAGGGGAGGAACACCCCAGAGCAGCGCAGTGGGGGAGCCCCGGGGGAAGCAGGTCCTTCCCGGGGCCCCGGGCTCGGTGCTGGGTGCTCTGTGTTGGGGGCTCCCCGCTCCTGGCATGGACCCGCTGCTCGAGCTGAAATCAGGAAGTTAACAGGCCATGCGGCTCCTACTCGCCTCCTCCTGAGATGGGGGCGGGGGCGTCTCCTGGGGTTCCGAACTCCCACACCCCCGCACCCGCTCCCTCCAGGGCCCAGGACCTCTCCGAGCCCATCCTGTGAGGGGCTTGCGGCCCCAGAGACGTCACCAAGGCCGCCTCTGCCCGCGGGCCCCGCCCAGCCCAGCCTCCTAGCTCACATTCCTGGCCCCCCATCCACCTGTCCGCACAGGCCTCTGGGGTCAGGCGGCCCCACAGAACCGGCTCTTCTAGCCGCCCCGCTTGGCTGGCCTCGCCCAGGCCCTGGGGCGGGTCTCGGTCAGGATGGCGTCTGAGGCCTGTGTGAGCTCACAGGCTGCTGGGACGGAGGTGCGGGCTGAGCTGCCTCCCTCACTCAAGCCCTTGCGCCGGACCTCGGGCCCCCTCCATCCCACACGCGGCCCCTCCGGCCCCCCTGGGCCTGCAGACGGAGAGCCCACCTCGGGTCCTCAGGCCCCAGGCCAAGCCACAGACCCTGGGGACCCTGCCCCCTGTCCCCTAGTGTGACCTCCAGCACCAGGGTCCCCCCCACCACAGAGGGCCTGCCCACGAGGCCCTGGGCTGGAGCTTCGAGCCCCCCTTTCCGCTTCCCGCTTCCGCTTCATCTTCTCCTCTTCCTCCCCCTGCTTCCTCCTCCCCCACTCCCCATCTCTCCCCATCTCTCCCCTCCTCCCCCTCCTCCCTCTCTTACCTCCCTCCTCCCCCTCCCTGCCCACCCCAACCCCTCCTCCCCTCCCCTCCCCCTTCATTCTCCCCCACCTTCTCCCCTCTCCCCCTCCCTCCCCTCCTCCCCTCCCCCTATTTCCCCCTCCCCCCCCTCCTCCCCCACTTTCACCCCTCCCCCTCCTCCCCTTCCTGCCTCTCCTCTCCTCCCCCCCCCGCCTCTCCCCCCTCATTTCCCCTCCCCCTCCTCCCTCATCCCTTCCCTCCCCCTTCTCCCTCTCCTCCTTCCCCCTCCCCCTCCTCGCTTTCCCTGTCTCCCTCCTCCCTCTTCACCCCTCCCCTCCCTCTCCCCCTCCTCCCCTTCCTCACCCGCTCCCTCCTCCCCCCCTTGCCCCTCATTTTCCCTCCTCCTCCCCCTCCTCTCTCTTTACCCCTCCCCTCCCCTCCCCCTCCCGTCCCCCTCCCTCCCCCTCCTCCCTCTCCCCTCTCCAGCTCCTCCCGCTGCACTTCCTCGGCTGCCCTCTCCCTGTGAGTCAGCAGGGAGCTGAGAGTTTCTCAGTGGTCAGTCTAGCAGCACCCCCTCCCAAGGCCTCTTTGCTTCCGGAATGCTCTGCACCTGAGGCTTCCTTAGCAGCTGACTAAGGGGGGCCACTGGTTCCCCCCACACCCGACCCAGCCCAGCTTCTCCCTGGGGTGGGGGTGGGCGGGCTGGAGTAGCAGGGAGCTGACCTCAGGGCCCCCCACCCCCCCCTCCCCGCACTCCGCTCTGGGCTCCAGCTGACCAGGGCCCTGGGCCGCGCCCACCCCCACCCCCGGGAGAGGCCTTCCTGGGCTCCCCTCCCCTTGAGCCCCTCAGCTGGGGGTGGAGGGGGGAGGAGGGAAGGGGACAGCGGTAGACGGGCCGGAGTCCCTGTCCGTTTGGGGGCCTTGGCTTTCTGTCCCCTCCAGGACCACCCAGCACAGCCGCTCACAGCTCGTGCTCTCCCTCGGGCCTCCCCAGGGCACCTTCTGGGACCTCTGCCCAGGGGTCCCCTCCCCAGGGGCCCTCACGGCGGACACACCCCTGCCTGCAGACTGAAGCCCCGACGCTGGACACGGCCGGCCTCTCAGCAGGGGGTGCGCAATGGGGAAACCCCGACACAGAGGGTGACAGGGCACCTGGCCGCCCCCCTAGACACCCACCCCCTGTTTCCAAGGACTCTGGGAGCCTTGGGCAGGATGCTGTGGGAACAGACCTCAAGTCTCACCTCCTCAGTCAGAGAGCTCTCCCTACAACGGGTCACAAGGCTTCCTTTTCACAAAGCTTTCTTCCCGCCTGCCAAGCCTCCTGCCACACCTGGCAGTCTGTGACATCAGGGCCTGTCTTTACTGCGTCACAGGTGCCCCTAGAAGGGGGCCTGCGTCCTGCGAGTGGACCCCCTGGGCCCCAGCCTTGCTTCTGGCTGAGGATGGAGTTGATGGGGTGAGGTGGGGCGAGCGCTTAGATGGGCGCAGGGGTAGGGGGTGACTGCGGGCTGAGATGAGGAGCAGAGGGTCAGGTCGCGGTCAGGGGGCTCCAGGGACGAGGCACCTAGGACAGTGTTCCGGACAGCGCCAGCCCCTCCTGGAGGCCCTAGGAGGCATAGCCAGGCCCCCACCCAGCAGCTCTGCCTGGGGAACTTCTGGACCAAGCTTGGCAACAGCTCATAAATATTCATTTGAAAATTAAATTCCCATTAAAGAACTAACTCACTGCTGATACTTGCAAATTATTTTTGTATTCATGCAAAACTACAGTGCCATCCCTGCTTCTGGTCTGAGGACTGAGGTCCCCTCTCCTGCCTGCCCCTGTGGACCCAGGTCAGCGAGGGGACCTCAGGGAGGAGCAGGGTCAGAACAATCGGCCTGGGCGAATGAGGTGGAAGAGAGCCAAAGGGATCTTCTAGAGAAACCCTGTAAGAACTGCAGGCGTTTTGCCCCATTTTTTGGGTTTTCTGGGTCCCCTTCTGCACTTTTTGAATGTCTTATTGTGGATCTATCCAACCACACAGACTCTGGAGGGAGGCCTTCAGGTCCAGCCCCCGCCATGTTCCTGGCGCCAGGTCACACCCTCCAGTCGCTCTAAAGGGTCCCGAGTTCTTTCTTCTCACTCTCTTTTCCTCTCCTTTTCCACGAGCTCCTCCTGCTCAACATTGCTGGGAAGGGGAAGATTTCTACAGAACCTAAATGTTCAACCTTTGGGGGCTGGTTAAACATCTGGCGATGATCCAGCGGTGGCCCATGAACTCACTTAGGATAGAAACGCACACGTGCCTGCACACCTAGGCTGCGCCTGCACTTCCAGCATCCCTAGAAGACAAGACCAGGGTTAACAGGGATGGCCTCGAGGTGTGTGAGCGACTGTCGTCCAGTCACTCATTCCTGTCCGACTTTGCGAGCCCAAGGACTGCCGCACACCAGGCCTCTCTGTCGATCACCAACTCCCGGAGCTTGCTCAAACTCTTTCCTGTTGAGTCGGTGATGCCATCCAACCACCTCATCCTCTGTCATCCCCTTCTCCTCCTGCCTTCAGTCGTTCCAGCATCAGGGTCTTTTCCAGTGAGTCAGCTCTTCGCATCACGTGGCCAAGGTATTGGAGCTTCAGCTACAGCATCAGTCCTTCCAGTGAATATTCAGGGTTGATTTCCTTGAGGATTGGCTGGTTGGATCTCCTTGCAGTCCAAAGGACACTCAAGAGTCTTCTCCAACACCACAGCCCAAAAGCATCAATTCTTCAGTGCTCAGCCTTCTTTATGGTCCAACTTTCACATCCATACATGACTGCTGGAAAAACCAAAGCTTTGACTATACGAAAATTTGTCGACAAAGTAATGTCTCTCCTTTTTGATACACTGTCTACGTTTGTCATAGCTTTTGATCCAAGGAGCAAGTGTCTTTTAATTTCATGCCTGCAGTCAACATCTGCAGTGATTTTGGAGCCCAAGAAATAAAGTCTATCACTGTTTCCATTGTTTCCCCATGAATTTGCTGTGAAGTGATGGGATCAGATGCCATGATCTTAGTTTTTTAATGCTGAGTTTTAAGCCAACTTTTTCACTCTCCTCTTTCACCTTCATCAAGAGGCTCTTTAGTTCCTCTTTGCTTTCTGCCATAAAGTTGGTGTCATCTGCATATCTGAGGTTATTGATATTTCTCCAGGCAATCTTGGTTTAGAACATAATTTTTGATGGTCAATATTTTGTGGGTGATCTTTGAGACGTTTGGATTGCTTTTGCAATAGGAAAATAAGTTAAAAAAATATGGAACAAGACAAGGATGCCCACACACACCACTTTTATTCAATATAGTATTGGAAGACCTAGCTAGAGAAATTAGACAAGAAAAAGAAGTGAACTAGATAGGAAGAAGTAAGGCCGTCACTGTTTGCAGACGACGTGATATAATCAGAAACCCAAAAACTCCATCAAAGAACTCTTCGAACTAATAAATGACTTCAGAAAAGTTACAGGATACAAACGCAATACAAAAAAATCTGCGGCATTTCTATAACTAATACATATCAGAAAGAGAAATGAAGAAAGCAATCTTGTTTACAGTTGCATCAGAAAGAGTAAACTTAGCCAGAGGTGAGAGACATTTATATAGAAAGCTACAAGACATTAACGGAAGAAATTGAAGACAAAATTAGTGAAAAGATATTCTATGCTCATGGATTAGAATAATATTGTTAAAGTGTCCATACTACCCAAAGCAATGGACAGATTCAGGGTCATTCCCTGTCAAAATCCTTTAAAGGCATTTTTCAAAGAAATAGAACAAATAATCCTAAAATGTATATGGAGCCCCTCAAAATACCCCAAATAGCTGAAGTGATCCTAAGGGGAAAAGAAAATTGATTCTTTCAAATTGTGGTGCTGAAGAAGACTCTTGAAAGTCCCTTGGACAGCAAGGAAGTCAAACCAGTCCATCCTAAAGGAAATCAACCCTGAATATTCATTGGAAGGACTGATGCTGAAACTGAAGCTCCAATATTTTGGCCACATATGCGAAGAGCCGACTCACTGGAAAAGACCGTGATGCTGAGAAAGATTGAAGGCAGGAGGAGAAGGGGACGACAGAGGATGAGATGGCTGGATGGCATCACTGACTCAAGGCACATGAATATGAGTAAATTCCAAGAGATGGTGAAGGACAGGGAAGCCGGGAGTGCTACGGTCCGTGGGGTTGCAAAGAGTCGGACTTGACTTAGCAACTAAACACCAGCATATGTTTGGGAAGATTTATAATTGATCGAGACAAACTTCCTTTCCTCAAAGAGGAAATTGTAACACTTTAATAACAAAAGCAGCACCCATAACAACACGGAGAAGCTGTTCTAAGCTCTGCCGATACATTCCTTCATTTTACTCTGAAAATTAAATATTGTAAAAAAAAAGAAACCAAGAATTTTAAATAAGGTTAAAAAATATGAGATCAGGAGAACTAGAGGTTTTTTCCAGTTTCATTTTGAACTCATTTCTGCCTCCAGGTTTTGCAATAGTTTCAAGACCTTAACTGCTCACATGCATGTTTTCAGGCGCCACTTCCCACTTCCTAGAATTCATTTTGCCCAAGAGAGGGGAAAACCTATGTCTGCACCGAAGCTTGTGCCCAAATGTTAAGGGCTGTGTTGGTCACCAGAGCCAGAAGTGAAAAGAAGCTGCATGTCCGTCAGTGGGTAGCTGCAGAATGTGGGGGTTCTCTCCAACATGACGAAACTCGCCTAGAATGGACCCCTAGGATGGTGATGGCTGCAGAGTGTGCCATCTGTGGGCACACTGAAGTGAAAGTGAAGTTGCTCAGTCGTGCCCGACTCTTTGTGACCCCGTAGACTGTAGCCCGCCAGGCTCCCCCATCCATGGGATTCTCCAGGCAAGAACACTGGAGTGGGGTGCCATCTCCTTCTCCAGGAGATCTTCCCAACCCAGGGATTGAACCCAGGCCTCCCGCATTGTAGGCAGACACTTTACCGTCTGAACCACCAGGGAAGTCCATTTTAGGACACGCTAAAACCATCGACGGTGTCTTTCAAATGGACGAACTGTATGGCGTGTGAGTTGTATCTCAATAAAGCTATTTTTAAAGAGAATAAAAATACCAAATTGCAAATTTCTGCAGACAGAACAATGGGACTTGAAGGTCCATAAAGTCCGCCTTGTGCTCCAGAGCGACCGGCCGCAGGTGGGTTTCTGCTCCTGACGGGGCCCCCAGTGTGCCTGGCTTGTGCCCACAGGGGTCCTCAACCTGCCAGGCCCCCAGACCTCTGTCTGTTCCCCCGGGTCTCACTGCCAGATGGTCTCGGGGCTTGGTGCAGATGATCTGACTGGCAGCATTTAGAAAAGCTGACTCTTGGTCTGGGCACCAAAAAGGGTCAGGTGCCCTGGCTGCCCGGCCCCCAGCCCGCTGAGAGGTTGCCCACACGGCCCCCAGCCTGCGTCTGTCCCCCTGCTGACCTTTCAGAGCAGCTGAACGGCCTAATGGTGCCGCCTCAGACTTGGCCACCACCCACGGCCAGGCAGCAGTGTCCTGACGACGAGGGAATCAGCCTGGAAGCTGTCAGTCTCGGAGAAGGCGCCCCGGGGTGGGCACTGATCCACTGGCCTAGGGACCATTGCCAGGCTGGTCTGGCTGCAACGGTCCAGTCCGAGAGTCCCTGTGGCCTCCCCCAGCACGTCTCCCCAGGGTCTTTGCACCCCCATCCTGTCAGTGTCTGCTCCCCGGGAGGCACACGCTCACGCACACACACCTCATGAGGGCACGCGCCTCACACAAGTGTGCGCGCTCTGCCTGATAAAGGCAATGGCGGTGTCAGGGGTAAAGCTACAAAGCACTGTGTGAAGAGGACAGTTGGGCAGGCCCACAGCCTGCACCTCCCCCTGCCCCCGCTGGGGAATCTGCCCTGGGGAGGCTGGAGGCCTCTCCCGACAAAGGCAGACCAGCGCATCGAGGTGGCTTGTAAACACCAGATCCCGGCGTCTGTGGTGAGTCCGGAAGTCAGGCACAGGAATTCATCACATGTGCCCCACACACTGATGCATGAGACGTGCATGAAGCGACGTGTGCAAAGTCAGTTCACCTGCTTTCTGTGCGTGTGTATCTGCGTGCTTGCATCCGTGTATTTGTGTGCATACCTGTGTGTGTGCATGCATGTATGTATGTATGTTCCGTGTCCATGTGCGTGTATAATTGTATCTCTGGGTTTATGTATGCATCTCTGTGTGTGTTTGTGTGCATACCTGTGTGCGTGCATGTATCTCTGTGTGTATATATTTACTGTGTGTGTTTTGACGCATATATCCATGTGTGTATGTATCTGCACGTACCTGCCTCTCTGCGTGCATGCATGTATCTCTGAGTATTGTGTGCGTGCATGTATGTATATATGTAAGTTCTGTGTCCATGTGCGTGTATATATGTATCTCTGGGTTTATGTATGTATCTCTGTGTGTGTTTGTGTGCATACACACATGTATATGTCTCTGTGTATGTATCTACGTGTGTGAATATCGATGCGTGTATGCATGTATCTGTGTGCACATATATGTTTCTCTGTGTGCGTGTATGAGTGTGTATGTGTCTGCGTGTGCACTTGTGTGTCTCTACATGTGTGTGTGCATGCATATCCCTCCAAAAGAAATGTACCCAAGACGCAACTGTGATTATCTCTTTTGGGTGTGATGATGGGTAATTTTAATTTTGTTCTTTAAGTCTTTTCACATTTTCTTAATAACATATAATGAGCAGCCATAATTTTTATAATCTGAACTGAATAGAGCAAGAAACACAAAAGGCCAGCCAGCAGGGCAGGTCTGTGCTGGAGGAAGGACAGAGGCTGCTTCTAGCCTGCAGGTGTGGCTTCAGGGAGAAGGCTGCCGAGGGGGGCCATCCCCCTCCCCCTCCCCCACCCCAACCAGCAAACCCCTCCTCCAGCCCCCCCACCCCACCCGGTTCCCGATGCTCCAGCTAAACTTGGGGCTCTGGGGGGTGGGGGCCCCATCTCCACTGCCCTTTGAGCAAGCGCCAGGAGCCTCATGGCTGGGGCTGAGCCTCCAGTGAATGCCAGGTGGCCTGGAGACCACTAGGAACGCCCTGGGGATCGGTGAAATGACAGAACAGAGCTGGTCACCAGAGACCCGTGGAAACAAAGGTCCTGGCGGTGTGACTCCCAGGCGGGACAGAGCTGAGGGCTGCGTCCAGGCCGCTGGGCGCGGGGGTCCCCCTGCCCCTGTCCCGTAGGCATAGCCGAGGGCTGCGTCCAGGCCGCTGGGTGCAGGGGTCCCCCTGCCCCTGTCCCATAGGCATAGCCGAGGGCTGCGTCCAGGCCGCTGGCCGCGGGGGTCCCCCTGCCCCTGTCCTGTAGGCAGAGCTGAGGGCTGCGTCCAGGCCGCTGGCCCCGGGGGTCCCCCTGCCCCTGCCCTGTAGGCTGAGGCTTGGTGGTCCCTGGGTCTGTGGCCCTGACAGTGGCTTCAAAGAGGTCCAGCCTCTGCCTGCAGCACAGCCCCTCTTGCTGAGAAGACCCTTAGTGGGGACTGGGTCCAGCCCCTCCCCAGACTGCCAGGAGCCCTGTTCTGGGAGAGGGGCCCAGGGCAGGCAGGCCCAGGGGAGGGCAGGGTGGACAAGGGCAGGGTGGACAAGGCCAGGCTGGACCCTCACAAGGCACACAGGGCGTCCCGTGACCACCTGGCCGGAGGCTCCCACCTCCACGGGGACAGAAGCTCCTGTGTGTGGGACTCCCCCAGACCGCCCCCGAAACACCGCTGCCTCTGGCTGTCATCCGTACCCTTTATGCCACAACAGACTCCTGGACCGAGGTAAGCGCTTCCCGGGGTCCTGCCAGCCAGTCTCAGTCGTGTCCGACTCTCTGCGACCCCATGAATTGCAGCACGCAGGCCTCCCTGTCCATCATCAACTCCCGGAGTTCACTCAGACTCATGTCCATCGAGTCCGTGACGCCATCCAGCCATCTCATCCTCTGTCCTCCCCTTCTCCTCCCTCTGCACAAACCAGCTGGTGTCAGAATCCAATTGAACTGCAGGACGCCCAGCGGGCGTCTGATGCCAGCCGTGTTCCGTGTGAGAGAGAGGAGACGCAGGGGCTGTGGTTTTGGTGGAGGGCAGTCTCTTCCCTGGGTCTCCGGACAGCAGACCTGTCCAAGGGGCTCCTGACAGCCGCCTCTTCGGCGGCGTTTGACCGTCCGGGCTCCAGCGAGGCCACGCGCTGAGCCCTGACCGGCCCTGTCTAGCCCTGACCGGCCCTGGCTGGCCCCTGGGGGCCTGCGCTTGAGCCGGGATGGACCAGGGGCCCCTCCCAGCTTGCTCACAGCACCCACAGCCGGGCCCCACCCCCGTGCCCTCTCCCAGCCTCAGGGGCCCAGGTTCGGCAGGCCCACCACCACCCGGCTTTGTGGCTCTGCTGTGTCCCAGGGGCTAAAGTAACTTGAATACAGGCCAGGAGCTGTGCACCGCCCCCCGCACCCCCACGCTGGCAAAGACCTGGCTGTGCTGTGGCTTCTGGAGCCCAAGAGGACTCGTGCTAAATTAGACTCGAGAACAATTACGTAAGGAGCCGCACCGCCCTCTCCCCCAGACGGAGCTGGCGGTGAGCAGGAGGCAAGCCTGCCGTCGCCTCCGGAGCCCAGAGTCCTCCGTGAGGCCGGGTGGGGAGGGCGACCCCACCTGGGGCCCAGGGCAGGGGTGAGGGGCTGCAGAGCTGGCGGCCGCGGGGTCCCCCCTCTGTCTGCGTCAGGCCAGTGTCCTGTTTGCCCTTGCCCAATCCTGGCTCAGAGGGAAACGTGCTGGTTTAAAATGCCGACTAGAAAGCCGACGTGTTTAATTCTTGCAGGCAGACAGATTCCAATTAGCAAAGAGGAAAATCCATATATCGGGTCCCACAGGGATTGGGCCTCACCGTGAGAGTCGAGCAGTGGGGGGGTGGGGGAGCCCGCTGGATAGAGTCGGGGGCCTAGGGAAGAGAGGCTGCCTGCCCCCCCGCCCCCACCGGCCAGGACCCCTGTGCCCTGCTCGGCCCTCTCCACGCCACAGCCCTTCTCTCTGGGGGTGGACTCGGCCGTGGCCACACCTCTGCTGTCCGAAGGGGCTCCCTGGGGCCATCACGTCTGTGCACCCGGCACAGGGGACCCCTCAGAGCATCCCAGCCCTGGGCTCGGGGCCGCTGCCTGTCCTTGGGGGTTGAGGTCCTCTGGGAGTCTCTGCCGGCTGGGGCTGGGCCTGGCAGGGCCTCCCTGCTTAGCCCCCCTCACCATCGCCCGCCCGGGCAGATCTCAGGGTGGGGGTGATGGGGCGCCTGGGGCTGCCCACGTTCATTCCTGGGCTGGGTGAGCCCATCAGCCACCCCACACTGTTCACCCCCAGGGAGGCCCTCAATTCTGCCCCGGCCCACACTCACAGTTGCTGGGGTAGCCCTGGCCCTCCAGACCCCCCGGCCCCCCGGCCCCCCGGCCCCAGGCCCAGGCCACGATCCTCCAGGGCCTGGATCCCGCGCCTCAGCCTGACTCACCTCCCCCAACACCCTCCACACGCAAATCCTCCTGTAGGACCCGTGTCTGGGCAGGATTGAGAAGACCCCCCACACACACACTCCGGCTGCCCCTCCTTAGAGCCAGCCCCACCAAGCTCCCTCCCACCACTGCTTCAGCCGCAGCCTGAAGCCTGCCTCCTCCAGGAAGTCCCTGCAATTCCCACGATTTCCACGAGGGCTGGTTCCTGCATCCCAAGGCGCTTCCCCCCTGCTGGCACGCCCTCACAGAAGCACGTCTGGGTTTAACAGCCAGGGGGCAAGTGACCACTCCAGGCGCCCTGCGCTCTCCTGGGGCCTGGGTCCCCCAGGGGCTGGAGGGGTGACTGGATGACCGAATGAATGGATAAATGAGGTGCAGGCTCTGAGGCCTTGGCGCCTCCAGGTTTCCTGGCAACATTCGCTGTGCCCTGCCTGGAGCCCCAGGGAAGGGTGGTGGGTTCCCTGTGGGGAGAGAATAGGCAGACTGGGAGTCACTGACCTCTGTGCACAGTCTCAGGCCCCTGTGCCAGGGGCGAGAGAACCACCAGGGACAGCTGTGCCCAGCTCTGTCCGTGGTACCCCCCAGGAGCCTGGGGGTGTGGCCTCACCAGGCACAGGGGCCGGGGAGGCTGGGCAGGGATGGGGCGGGGCGGAGCCGGCAGGAAGCCGCAGGCAGGGGGCTTCCAGGACCACCCGGGTCCGCAGGCACCGTCCACCTCCTTCTGAGGAGCGGCCTGGGCTGCACCCATCCCCTGAACTTCTCTCCCTCCAGCCGCCCCACCGAGGAGGGCCAGTCTCTCGGGACAGGCGGGACAGCCCTGCTGCTGTTACCAGTGGGCGAGGCTGGGAGGCTCAAGGCCTCTGCCGGCGGGTGAGGAGGGGGCTGGGCCTGATTCTGGTGCCTGAGGCTGCTGCCCGGGCCCCAGGCCCGAAGAGACGCAGCCGCGACCCACACCCACTCAGACTTCCCTGAGACACCCCCACAGAGTCAAGATGCCTGGATGTCCCATGGGAACCCACCATCACACAGACCCGCACACACACAACACACACGAACAACATCCAGGCTCACTCAGACTCCCCCGAGACACCCCCACAGAGCCAGGATGCCTGGATGTCCCACGGGAACCCACCATCACCCAGGCTCACACAGACACCCCTACACAGACCTGCGCACACACACACACACACACACACAACGCCCAGGCTCACAGACACCCCCGAGATACCTCCACAGAGCCAGGATGCCCGGATGTCCCACGGGAACCCACCATCACACAGACCCACACACACACAACACACGCACAACATCCAGGCTCACACAGACACCCCCACACAGACCTGCACACACACATATAACTCTGTGGAGGGTCTCAGGGCAGGCCCTGGATCACCGTGAGGAGGCCCGGCCCAGCCCACCAGAGGCCCCGGGAGCCCGCGCCCCTTCCAGCCTGGGGTCCCCGGCCCACACCAGGCCCCGCCCCGCCCCGCCCCGCAGGCCGGCACCCCGCAGCTGGCTGGCTGCAGTTTCCTAGGAAACGCTGTCTCTGTCGCTGCGTGCACGGTCTCCAGGGCCTCCAGCGTGTGCCAGACAAGCCCCCGGAGCCTGCCCGGAACTTGGGCTGCAGGTGGGCACAGGCTATAGGCAGGGGAGAAGTCCATGTGCAGAAGCGGCCTGGCAGGCCGGGGCAGGCCCTGAGATCTCATGGGGAGGCCAGCCCAGCCCGCTAGATGCCCACTCCCCTCCCACCCCTGCCCCACCCAGGCAGCGTGGCCCACGCCATCCCCACAGCAAAAGGCCTTCCCGAGGAGCCTGCCATCCTGGAGATGGCACTGCTAGGAGCAAGCGGCCGGCAGCCCTGTGCCCCAGCTGAAAGGCCGCGACGGGGACCACGGAGCCGGGGAGGCCCGCTCGTCGCGGGGGTGACTTCCACGAGCAGGGGCCCCTCTAGGCATGGAGGGAGGGGACTGGAGCCAGTTTCCTGGGCAGGGTTGGGGCCTGATGAGGGACCACCTAGAAGACCCCACGTTGGCAGCCGGCTCGCCTTGGCCCCCTGTGCACCCTGGAATCCACGTGCTCACAGAGGCAGGGCAGGGCCAGGGGGCAGGAGAGGCCCCAGCCAGGCCCCGGTGTCCAGAGGGGCACCGTCCACACGTCTCTGAGGACATCAGGCTGCGCGTGAAGATGCTGAGTGTGGAGCCCAGAACACCACCCTGGAGCCCACCCTCCGGGAGGGGGGTGCCCGATGCGGCCGAGGCCACCCTGTGCCGTCGGACAGACATGCAGATTCCCCGTGGGACCCACTCTGACCCCGGAAAGGACCCCTCACTCAGAGGACCCACCCACTGGGGGCCTGGCTGGCTAGGGCACCTGTCGAGTGGCAAGTGGGACCACGTATGCCAGGCCTGCCTTGAGGGTGGGAGTGGGGGCGGGCGAGTGCTCGGAAGGGGCCCCCAAGGAAAGCTGGTGGACCCCTGCCTGCCCCGGGGGCGCCTCCATCACAGCCTGCCCACCAGCCCAGGGCCAGATGCCTCATGGAGGTAGTGGCCGCCACCCAAAAGGGAGGGTGAGATGCTGGGTGGCTGGCCCCCGGGGCACAGGTCACCCACCACACACGTGGTATCCTGACTGCTGGGGCCTGGGCAGGCTGGCCCAGCCCCCCGCTCCCACAGCAGTGGAGAGACTTGGGGAGCCTCCTGCCTTGACCCCAGCCAGTCCCGGAGCGGCAGGCAGAGGCCCTGAGCAGCCGGGGATGCCGCCCACAGGGCCACTGCGCTCGGAAGGCTGCCGTCTGGAGGCTTGTCCGTCCAGCCCGGTGGGTTCCTCCCAGAAGCCCCGAAGGTGCCGCCATCTGACCCCCATGCGCATCCATCCCCACAGCCCGCGTGCCCAGGCCCAGCCACATCTGCCCTGAGCTGTCACGGCCCTGTTTATCCGCGTGCCCCGTACTCCGGGAGTCGTGGTGTCAGGGCGCTGGGGGGCGGGGCCCTGCAGGCTCTGATGGTCAGGGCCCCTGGGGGCGGCTCAGGGTGGGGGTCGCCCTGTGGTCCCCCCGGCTCCGGCAGCAGCTCTCTGGTCCCACGGCTGTGTGCCTGAGGTGTGGCCAGGCGCTAATCACGCTCTCTCCTGCCATGCCTGATCGACTCCTCCTAATTAACCCATTTTCTGTCAAAGCGAGATAATTGAATTTGCCAGGAGTCGGCTATGCTAACAGAGAAACACGAGACCCACTTGGCTACTTGTCGAGATGGTGCTTCCAAAAGCAACATGGATTTGGTTTTGAAAGCACATCTCTTCCCATTGGCCCATGTTCTCCGGGCTCACCAGCTTCTGTTGTTTTTCCAGGGGCAGGGATCCTCAGCTCAGGTTTTTCCAGGGGCAGGATCCTCAGCTCAGGGGCCTGTGAACTCGGACGGGAGCAAATGGCATCTTCGGTCTCGTCGACTCTGACGGGAGCTCAGCGGCCCTTCTCCAAGAGCATCTGTCCTTGGTGCCCGGGGCTCTGTCTCCACCAGGAAACCCGAGGCTCCACCCTCATCCCTTCCTGACCCTGGGCGCTGTCGGCTCCCACTTCCTCACCCAGGTCAGCAAGGGGCCCAGCCATCACTTTAATATTTTGATAACTATTTCAAAATAACTGGTTTCCTTTGTAACCCTATGTGTCTTTCAGGTCAGTTCAGTTCAGTCGCTCAGTTGTGTCCGACTCTGCGACCCCATGGACTGCATGCCTCCCTGTCCCTCACCATCTCCCGGAGCTTGCTCAAACTCATGTCCATCAAGTCGGTGATGCCATCCAACTGTCTCATCCTCTGTCATCCCCTTCTCCTCCCGCCTTCAATCTTTCCCAGCATCAAGGTCTTTTCCAAGGACTCAGTTCTTCACATCAGGTGGCCAAAGTATTGGAGTTGCAGCTTCAGCATCAGTCCTTCCAATGAATATTCAGGACTGATTTCCTTTAGGATAGACTGGTTGGATCTCCTTGCAGTCCAAGGGACTCTCAAGAGTCTTCTCCAACACCACAGTTCAAAAGCATCCGTTCTTCGGGGCTCAGCTTTCTTTATAGTCCAACTCTCACATCCATACATGACCACTGGAAAAACCATAGCCTTGACTGGACGGACCTTTGTTGGCAAAGTCATGCCCCTGCTTTTCAATACACTGTCTAGTTTGGTCATGGCATCCGGTTCCATCACTTCGTGGCAAATAGATGGGCAAACAGTGGAAACAGTGAGAGACTTTATTTTCTTGGCTCCAAAATCACTGGAGATGGTGACTGCAGCCATGAAATTAAGACACTTGCTCCTTGGAAGAAAAGCTATGGCCAACCTAGACAGCATCTGTCTTCACTCACTGAAACGTTAGTGGACAGTGGAGCACACGGCGTTTTTAGGGTGGTGGAATGAGTGACTCTGTGTAAGATGGGCGCATCACCTGCGTTTGTCAGAGCCTGTGGACTCAGAGATCGAGCCTTCGCCTGAATTATGGAGGTGATTAATAATAATGTATCCAAGTTGGCTCATCAGTTCTAACAAAGGAGCCCCACTCCAGCCAGGTATGAGCAACAAGCAGTGGACAGTGAGGGGACGGGACTGCTCCTACCGTCTGCCCAATTTTTCTAGACACTTTCAACTGCTCTGAAACATTAAGTACATTATTATTTTTTTTTTTGACTGCAACTATGTGGCTTGTGGAGCCTTAATTTCCCAACCAGGGATTGAACCCTCACCCTCAGCAGTGAAAGCCTCGAGTCCTAACCACTAGACCTCTAGGGAATTCCCTAAAGTTTATCAAATTTTAGAAGTTTATTAAATATGAAAAATTATCCCTAGGTTATACAGGGGTCCCCTTAGAGCCTCGGACCTGGGGAAAGTGTTCCTGGCTCAGGCTCAGGCCTCCCCTCACAGCTGGCCTCCAGGACCATTGCCAACCTGAGCCCCGTGGTCAGGGACAGCCTCAGACAGCGGGCACCTTGGCGGTGGCCTGCAAGCAGGAATGATCACACTGAAAGCCCGATTCTGTGTTGACACGGCTGACGCATGTGCACACATGCCTGAGTTCATGCCCCCGCCCCCCCGCAGTGCTTTCGTTCCCAGCTTTGCAGACAGATCGGAATTCTTTTGCAGCGCTTTCTGTTCTGAAGGCACTTGTGGCTTACTCTTAGCCAGCACATTCAAAGGAATTAAACCAAAAAGCTCATTTCTGGAGAGAGAGAGAGTATTTGAATGTCTGCATCACTGTACCATGTCTGCCTAATGTTCTAGAAACTTCTCTGGAGGGTGGAACAGCGTCCACCCCCAGGAAATACTAACCCAACCATGGACACCTGGAGGAAGAGAGACACCTTCTTGTGAAAGGTTGTCCAAGTAGCCTCTTTAGATGCAGAGATCCGGCAGGAATTTTTTCTGTTTTAAAATTTCAGAGCCAAGTTTAGTTATTGTTAAACTGGGGCTACATGACAGTCTGCTCGAGAGCTACTGTGTTTGAACCTGGAACTTAACACATGAAATGCCTCAGGGGAAAACGCACAGTCTGTGACCCAGAAACCAAGGGTTCCGCCAGGGCTGAGTGCAAAGCGATGGCTGTTTGCAGGAAAGGTCTCCAGTGAGGGGAGCATCGCTGTGTGGAATGACCTCATGGCACACTCACAGCCCTTTTCTACTGCGAGGAAGCGCCCTGCACAGAAACTAAGCTGCATAGGAGACCCCGGGCCAGGGGTGCCCCCGCGTCCCGGCAAGCACACACACCAGGCCCCTGGGAGCTTTATGCAACCCCTCAAAGTGCCAATGAGGCGTGGACGGGCCATCCGGGGTCGGGGGGCTCACCAGGAAGGCAGGTGCAATGAAAACCTGGTCAGAGAAAAGCGATGCTGGTGGGGTGGACCCCCCTCGGACCTGCAGGGTCATCCCTGCTGGGGCAGGCCGCTCGGCACCAGGCCAGCGGGATGGGGCTGGCTGTGGAGGGGACCTCACTGCCTGGCCTCTGTCCTCCCAGGCATCGGTGGGATGATCCGTGATGGCCAGAAGGCCCCACCTTCTGGCTGGACCATCCTGAGGGCTGGCGCATCCACCCCGGACAGACAACAGGGAAAGCGTGCCTGAGCAGCGTGCCCCGTCAGGTGACCAGTCAGGACGATGAGCCTCCCTCCTGGAGCCCCCTACTGACTACCCTCTCTGCAGCCTTTCAGCATGGGCAGGGTACAGACCCCTGGGGGCAGGGCAGGGGGGCCACCACTGGACCATAGCCCAGAAGCCCTGCGTCTCACACTAGAGCTGGGAGCAGGGTCCCAGCAAGTCACCTGAGCCTGAGCCCAGAATGGAGGGACACCACGTGCTCAGGAGAGACGGAAACACACGCTGTCCTGAGATTTCACGGAGTGTCCACAGCAGCGACAAGGCAACAGGGGAGGGGACGGGGGAGCATGGCTTGTCCGAGCACGGAGCCGCTCGAGGGGCGGAGCTCCAGGCAGGTGACACTCGGGGCTGGAAGCTCCACCCTCTGTGGGGGGAGCCGGGAGCCAGGTCCACACGGTGCGACCCGTCCGTGTGAGCGTCCATGTCAGAAGACTCCCCGCAGACGGCGCTCGGATTACAGTTCCAGGCTGCGGTTGGGGTGACGGCTGAGGCAGGGTGACGGAAGCCTCTAGAACCAACTGTGGCACAGTTCTGTGAAGGTTCTACAACCACTGAACTCACTCTGTGATGAGAGCTCTGACGGGACGAGAGCTGTGTCCACAAATCTGGTTTCTGGAGACGCCCCTTCCTGGGGGTTGAGATGGACCAGAGGGCTCCCTGCCCGGCGCTGCCATGAGTCCTCACCCCGAAAACACGAGGGGCCCCCCTAGACAGCTCCTCCATCCTCTTCACTGCTAACGCCCATGAGGAGCTCTGTGCTTAAGCTGCGTCCAGACCAGGGACCCGGGGCGGGGTGACTGTCCCTGCAGGGGCCCCAACCCAGCCATTCTGCCCACACGGGGGCTCCATCTGGCCCGGAGGCGCCTGTGCAGGGCCCTGTCGCCTCCTGCTCCCACCAGAACCCCCTGGGGGCAGCAAGGGGAGGAGGCCAACAGAGTCAGTGGAGACGCGCAAGCCTTTCTCCCCAAAGCAGGCAGCCCCCCAGCGCTTCCCTTGTGGGCTACAAGGCGCTCCGCCCGCCCAGGCCCAGGGGGGTGCGAGCCCCTTCCCAGGCAGGCCAGCCGCCCTGCCCTGCTGCCCACCAGGGGCAGGCTCTCCCAGACCCCAGCCCATCCCCTACCCTGCTCTCATCTGAGACCCCACACCTCCCTCCAGAGGACTTCCTGCCCCTAGCCCTCCTGGGTTGTGCCCTCCCCATCACCCCTCCCCCACACTGCCCCTCCTCACCACCCCTCCCCCATACTGCCCCTCCTCACCCCTTCCCCACTCTCCCCTTCCCCACACTGCCCCCTGCCCCTCCCCCAACACTTCCCCTCCCCCAACACTTCCCCTCCCCCACCCCTCCCTTAAAACTGCCCCTCCCCAACAATGTTCCTCCCCACAATCCCCTCCTCTGTCCCTCCCCCACCCTCCTTTCCCACACACAGACCTCCCACCCCTCCCCACCTTCCCGGCTCCTCCCCCAACACTTCCCCTTCCCCACCTGCCCCCCACCATCTTCCCCTCCCCCACCTCCCCTAACACTGCCCCTCCCCAACACTGGCCCTCCCCCCCACCCCTCCCCAACAAAGCCCTCCCCACCTTCCCTGCTCTCCCACCCCTTCCCCTCCTCTGCCCCTTCCCTGCACTGCCCCTCCCACCCTTCCCCTCCCCCAACATTGACCCTCCCCCACCCCTTCCTTAACACTGCCCCTCCCCAACACTGTCCCTCCCCACTTTCCCCTCCTCTGCCCCTCCCCCAACACTTCCCCTCCCCCACCTGCCCCTCCCCATCTTCCCTCCCCCACCATCTCTCCCCTCCTTCCCCTCCTCTGCCCCTCCCCTGCACTGCCCCTCATCCCCCTGCCCTGCCCCCACTCCTTGCCAGTGCTTGGCAGGTCAGGTCCAGGTCTGATCACAGTCCTCCCTGTCCCTCAAGACCCCCGGCACCCGCTTTTCCTCCTGACCCCTTCCCAGCTGTCCCCGGAGGCCCAGCCGCCACCCCCCCACCCGCCTCCCCGTGTCCCCACCCCCAAATGCAGGTGGTGGAGTGTGACCCCACCTCGCCCATGGTGGAGATGGGCCTTAGGATGACCCACTTTAGAGGCACATGAAGGCGAGGCCCACCATGCGTCAGGGTCCTTCCCGGGGGAGATCAGGCTCCCAGCCACAGAGAAGGCGTCTAAGAGCCAGCGTCTACCCACCAAAAATGCTGGATCAGCCGGCGCCCTGACCTTGGGCTGCTGGCCTCCACACTGTTAGAGGAGTATTAGTGAGCGTCCCTGGGACTCTGTAAGGCAGCCTGAGCCAACCGGGCTCCCCATCCCTGCCCCACCCCACCTGCACCCCTGGGAAAGGGAGGGGCCTGTCCACTTGCTCAGGCTTTACTGAAGCACGCCTCTGAACAGTGAAGCCTGAGCTCCACGCCTCTTGGGGCTCCCGGGCCCTGGGCCCCCGCCCTCAGCTGAACCAGGAAGGAAGGAGCCTCTGGGCTCTGCCTCCCTGTGCCTGGCCAGTCGTAAAAGCACGGGGTCAAGGGCACTGGCCGCTGCCCAAGGCCTCTGATGTCCGAAGTGAAAGGCAGTCCTGGCATCAGGCGGAGCTAAAAATACACCAGCCTGCAGGACGCCTCCAGGGGGCGGGGCAGGAAGCCAGGCCCTGGGGACGGTAATGCTGGCTGGCTTGGGGCTGGCCAGGCCACAGCGAAGGGTGCGCTGTGGCGCCTCCAGCCTGAGGCTGGGAAAGGGGCTGCCGCAGCCCACCCCAGCCCAGCTCCTGCCTTCCCCTGGGGACTGAGGGGCTCCAGCCTGGGAGTGTCCTCAGGTTCTGGGGGTGCTGCATAGGAACGAACAAGCCCCCCAGCAGACAATGGTCACTCAGGCCAGGGAAGGGCCCCACTGGCCAGCAGGGCGGCCGTGCCCCTTGATTTCCGCCTCCCTCTCATGTCCTCCGCCTTCACTCCTCACATCAGCCTGGTGATGGCCAGGGCAGAGCCCAGCTCCCTTCCCCACGGGAGGCCATGGGTGCTGGGGGCCCCTGCGTGACAGGGTCCAGCAGAGGCTGCCTTTAGTTCCTGCCGGAGACCACTGACTGCTCTGCACAGCGTCTTGGAGCGTGGAGATGCCTGCCGGACACACCCCAGGCCCAAAGCAGGAAGTGGGCGGGGTTGGGGGGAGCCCTGGGGCAGGGAGGGTGGAAGGGGGGTCGGGCAGAGCCTCCTGGGTGGCAGGAGGCCAGGAAGGCAGGGCCAGCATCTGCTAATGCCCAGGAGAGTCACGCAGGGAGACACACAGCAGGCCCATGGGGGCGGGAGGCTGCAGGAGATTCTTTTCTTCTCTGCTTTTCTGTATTTTACTAACTCTCTGCCACCAAAGAGGCTATTTTGTAATCAGAAGAAAAGCTTTGCAGAAAAGGAAGGGCTCCTGGTGCGGCAGGGGGACCACACCACAGCAGAAGGGTCTTCAGCCCTGTCGACAGGGCTCAAGGACCCCCTGGGGTGCCCCAGCCCCTGCCGCCCCAGCTGCGAGATGTGGCCGCTTGTGGCAACTGGCAGGCCCACAGTGAGGACTCCAGAAAGGTTTGCTCTGCCCCTCACACCGCCCCCCCCAGCCCAACAACAGCCTGGCAGGTGGCATGAGGGGGGCCTGTGTAGTGTGCTTTATGGGCAGTTGAGTCCAGAGGCCCACAGGGAGGGGGCACAGGGACTGAGGGGGCACAGACGTTGGTCATCCCAGGGATCCCACCACCCCAGATGCCCGGGCAGGCCCCCACCGGGAAGCCCAGGCCTGCTTAGGGTCTGTGCCTGTGTCCAGAATCACACTGCCCTGCTCAGCCAGGTCACAGACCCTGTGGGGCTCCAAGGGCTGGAGAAGATGTCGGCCTCCCTGGTGGGAGGTGGGGCGAGGGGAGGCTGCTCCCCTAGAGGACCTTCAAGGACCTGAAGGCTCCCTTCAGCATCCCCATGGCCTAGCAATGCAGCCGCGGGGCCTCGGTGCCCCCACCTGAAGGATGGGGTAACCGTGGTCTTTCCACCCCCAGGTCGCCATGGAAACAAGGAGTATGGCACCATGAGGGGGGGACCAGGGGAGGCTGCCCGGCTTCCTGACCTCTGGCCAGCCTGAAAAGGGGCCCCTGGAGGTCCACTCAGCAACTTCTCCATCTGACGGCTCCTTTCTATCCCAGGGAAGCCCCCCCAGCCCCCAGACCCACCTCCACTGGCTCCACCACATCCCCTCCCTCTAGGACACCGAGTGTGCAGACGGACGCCATCAGGCCAGGGTGTTGGGGGCCAGGCCACCACGGGCCGGGTCCTGTCTCTCTACTTTTCTTCTCCTTGAGGTGTGTCCAGCCCAGAAATGCCCACACTTAGGGAGACCCCAGACCCCAGGCTCAGGAGCGCCCGTGGGCCCGCCCCTGGTGTTAGGGCCCCGGTGCGGGCTCCTTAGCTGCTCTGGCTTCTGAAGGCCGTGGGTTAGGGGCTGGGGACTAAGGGCTTGAGGATGGAGGCGGGGGCCAAGATGGGCCATCCGGCCGGAAGACCTCGAGCGGGCAGTGAGGAGGAGGCAGATGCCTGCACCCCCGGCACAGCCTAGAGGAGGTGTGAGCCTCCTCCTTTGGAGGAACGGGGCTGGGTGGGGCAGGGGGGCAGCTGAGCTCGTCCCCGCACACTTGTCCCCTTTCCCCCTCTCATCCTCCCCGGCCACCACCTCCACAGCAAAGTGCTGACCTGCACCTTCCTCCCAGGGGAGCGGGGTGGCTGTGGGCGAGCTGGCTGCTGGGGGCCCTGAGGGACCGTGGGGCTGGAGGTCGAAAGGGCCGGGGGCTCCCTCCCTCGGGGGGTGGCCCAGCCCCAGGAAGTCACACACCGGGCCTGGCTGGCTCCTGGGGCCACACTCACCGCCCACCAGTTCCCTTAAAGGCCAGATGTCAGCGCCTTGTCCATAGGGGAGGCCCGGCCGGCTGGTCCTCAGAGCAAACCAGCTCCTGCGAGGGGTCCGTGGGAAGCTGGACCCGGAGCCAGAAGTGCCCCCAGGGGCTCCCTCGGGCCCCTGCCCAACCTTTCCTGCTCCAGGGAGCCTTCTTCACCCACTCCAGCAAGGGAACCCTCCCCGGGGACGGCTCCCCCAAGGGGTCCCCCCCAGGAGGCCCACTCACTTCCTGCAGCCACTGTGCCCAGCCTTCCGGGGGTGTGGCCGGTAAGGGACGGAGCTCAGGGTCTGACATCACTGGGGGCACCCCAGATACTGTGAGGGGTGGCTCTTGGTGTGGGTCCTGACTCTCAGCTCCTGGAAGGACTCGCACATGGGCGGGCGTGGTGCGGCACCATGAAATCAAACCCATGAGAAAACAGGATTAATTTGCTGCTTAAAGAAACAGTTGCAAAGTTTTTCTTTTAAAAACAACAACAACAAGCTGCCTTCCCTTTCGATCAGAACCGCGGTCGGTCCCTGCATGCCCAGGGATGGTGCGCCCCCGCGGCGGTGGGGGGACAAAGGTGTGGGCAGGAACAGCCAGGACCAGCTCCCCTTCAGTCCCCGGGCCCAGCGGCCCTCCTGGGGCATCAGGGTAGCGGCCCTGTCCTGGGTGCCCTGGGCTTCTGGGCAGGGGGTGGCAGGAGGGGGCCCTCACGGCCACAGGCATGGAGAGACCCCAGCCTAAGGCAGGCGAGCCCTGAGCAGGACCAGGGACATCAGGTCATCAGGAGCAGGATGGCCGAGGGACCCGGAGCCCCTCGGCCTGAGGGTCATCTCAGGGCCGGGCTGTAGTCCGCCGGAGCCCAGCGCCCTCTAGAGTCCACCTGGGCCGGTCCAGGGATGAGTCCAGGACCGGGGGGCTGCCTGTGTCCTCTTCCCTGACCAAGGGGGTGCAGACCCCCACTGCTGGCGGCCACCCCCGCTCTTGACCTTGGGGGCTGGTCCCGCCGCTCTGGCCTGCAGGGATGTGGTGGGAGGCCCAGCTAGGTGGTCAGGAGTGCCCAGGCCAGGCTGCACATGGCTGCCCGTCTCGGGACCGGGGTCCCGGGCACTCTGGTCTGCGGCGTGTGTCTCTCCAAGGAGCCTGGCTTGCACAGAGCACCTGGCTCTGCCTGCGCCTCGGCCGGCACTCCCCCTCCAGTCCACGTCTCTCCCCCGGGCGGGCGCCCACGGGGCCTCCGGGACCGAGGCCTCCCAGCCCGGCTTGAAGTGGGCGACTACCCCAGGCAGCCATGACTGCAGAGGGTCTGGGCGGCCCTCCAGGGGCCCTGCCCCGAGTCGTGGCCTGGGCTTCTCTGGGCCCCAGAGCCGGGGCCGGAAGGGGGCTCCCCAGGGAGGTGGGGCAGGCGAGGAGAGGACCAGCTCCCCTTCCTCCAAAGCAGGCCCTCTGCCCCCCGGGATCCACGCAAGGCTCCCCTCCCGCCATGGACCCTGGGGGGCAGGCTCTTGGGGTAGAAAGGCCTTGACCGGAACAGCTCCCCTGGGGGGTTGGCTGGTGAGCCTTTGAGAGCAGGGCTCTGCTGCTCTGCACGCCAAGGTCAAGCGCAGACCCCCAGGCCCCCAGAGAACGGAGGCCCACCCCTCTTCTGTCCTGGAGAGGGCCCCCCAGCCTGGCCCGGAGTAGCCCTGCTGTGTGTGTGGGGGGGGTGGGGGTCATACCGCAAAGGTTCTAGTAAAAAGCCAGGAGCAGACAGAGGCCCACCGTCCACTCTGGGATGTCACTCAGCGCCACAGGAGCAAACCAGGAAACCAGGGGGAGAGCTTTCACAGGGAAAAACCAGAGCAAAGTTCTCTACCTCCTGAGTTGTCGCTTACCCCAAAAAAACGTCGTGCGGTCAGAAAGCCCTGGGCAGGCCAGGAGAGGCTGGGCCGAGACCCCCGAGAGGAGGGGTGCTCCCCGCAGAGCAGGGGCCCGGCCCCCAGGGAAGAAGGGACGTGACGTCAGAGCCGCCAGTATCCGAGGGGTCGGTGGCCCCCGTGAGGGCACACAGCTCAGGCCTGCCGGAGCCAGGGCACTTCCGCTCACGTCTCTTTATTCTCCTGCATTTAAACCAAGCGCAGAGCTGACTTTATCTTCTTTTCTGTCTTTAAAGTGACAAAAAGGGGAACGGAACCGACTCTTACAAACGACAGGTGAGGTGTTTATTCTTTTCACGTTGCGGTCTGACTGCAGAGCGGCAGCCTGGGACGGGCAGGGGCCGTGCGCCCGGCGTGACGGGAGCCCCGGGCAGGTCAGGGTTTGCGGCGGGCGGCGGCAGCCCACCACGTGCAGCTGCTCGCGCCCAGGCCGGCAGGGAGGTGCCGGGCACTCTGCCCTGGCGGGGCTGCCCTCCCTGCTGGACTCTGGCCTTTGAGGAACCAGAAAAGCTTGAGTCTGTGTGGTGGGAATAAATACATTTGGCTAAGAGGAGCCGCTGTGCGCCTGGTGGGGGTCAGTCCTCACGGGCAGACCCACCGGCTCCCTGCAGAGGTCCGAAACTGGCTGACCCCAGGGCCGGGTCTCCGCATACAGCCAACCAGAAGGCTCGCCGCATCCTCGGGTGGGGCGGGGGTGTGAAGGACGCCCGCGCAGTCAGGAGCTGCGGGAAGACAGACCTTCCCTCAGCGTTGGTGACCTGGGGGAAGGAAGAGAGGGACGGAGTAACTCATGTCAGCATCCAGGGCAAGGGGCAGGCCAGCGCCAGGCCAGAGTGCCCTCCCCGAGTGCTCCTGGGCCTGACCCTCAGCCTCCGTGGGCCTCAGGGACCCCCACCCCCAGCTCCCACCAGCCCAGGTGTCCTGCCTCCCATGGTGTCCTGCCCCCTCTCCTGGGGCAGGGCCCTCCACCCCTGCACCCCCAGGGCCCACCCTGCCTGCCTGGGGAAGGGCTGGGATCCTCCGTGGCTCAGGGACCCAGACCACAGGCTGGTCTGGCAGCCCCGGCCCTGGGCAAGGCTCACGGAGGCTGAAGTGAGGCCGGCCACTCTGGAACCTTCTAGCCACTTGGGGCTGGGCTTTCGGGGAGCTGATGGCTGGGCACATGGCCCAGAAGGCCCCAGTGTGCGGTGTGATGGGAGCCCCACCCACCAGAGGCACCCTCCTTGCTCAGGAGACCCCCAGGGGCTGAGGGGAACAGACCTTGGACAGGGAAATCCTTTCTCAAGCGGGTGGGGAGCCCAGGCTTCCACCCTGCCTCCTGACGCACCCCCGTCTCCCATCTGACGACCAGGCAGTTGTCGAGCAGGTGAACCTGGCCACAGGGGCAGCGGACACCTCGGCCCAGCGTCTCAGGGTCAACCCCCCACCAAGGAAAGCAGGGGGCTTGCGGGGAGGGGGCCTCCCGAGTGCAGCAGACGGGGGATAGTGTCCACCAGCGCCCCGGCCCTCCAGCCCTCCAGTCCTCCCGGGAGGCTCCGGGATGGGGCGCAGCCTGGGAGGAGGAGGAGGGCAAGGCCCGGTGTCCAACAGGAACAGGAGGGCCACGCGCCCTGCGGCTGCCCGCCCACGACTCATTCCTGCACGAGGATGAGAGGCAGGCTGGGCCGCGGCCAGGCACAGACCCTGAGGGCGGGCTGCCTCGGAGAGCCCTGAGACTGCCCGGCCGCAGGAAAGCCCAGCCTGCCCCGGGGAGGGGCCCCGCGGGGTGTGGGGGCCTGGGGCGTGCCACCCCAGCCCAGGCCTCAGGGCCAGGAGCCCCTCGGACACGCCCTCGCAGCTGCCCCTGCCCCCCAGGGCGCCTGCCCCCCGGGGCGCGCAGAATCATGAGACGTGACCGAGTGGCGGTGTCTGACACCACCACGTTTCAGAGATTTGTTCACAGGATGGTCGTAAACGGAAACAAACGCTCGGCGTCTCCGGGGCGCTGAGGTCTCCACTTCTCTCAGAGCGCTGGGGCCCAGTGATGACACACAAACGGCCCACAGTGAGGGAAACGCAACTCTGCAGAGAACAGAGCTGAAGAGAAATTAAATGCGCCATAATTACCTGTGTGGATTAAGCTGCAATTTTTAATATCAGCACCGAATCTTGATTTAGCCAGAAACTATGCTTGTGTGTGGAGAAGGCAATGGCACCCCACTCCAGTACTCTTGCCTGGAAAATCCCATGGGCGGAGGAGCCTGGTGGGCTGCTGTCTATGGGGTCGGACATGACTGAAGCGACTTAGCAGCAGCAGTATGCTTGTGTGTATGTGTGGCAGGGGAACGGGGGTTATAAGGTTGCAACATCTTCCCTTTCCACAGGAAAACTGCCCATAAAGAATGCTTACGTTGGGAAATCATGAAACAAGCAGCAGGATGAGTGTAGAAACGTGGAGAGAAGTCCTTTCATTACATACTTCATGTCACTAGTGGGCTTTCAAACCGTGAATGTAGGTAACTCTGGTAGGTGGTTTAGCCTCTAAGTTGTGTCCGACTCTCACGATCCCATGGACTATAATAGCCTGCCAAGCTCCTCTGTCCATGGGATTTTCCAGGCAAGAATACTGGGGTGGGTTTGCCATTCCCTTCTCCAGGGGACCTTCCCGACCCAGGGATCAAACCTGGCTCTCCTGCGCTGCTGGCCGGCTCTTTACCGGCTGAGCTCCAGGGAAGCCCAGGCAGTGCTGCTTCGGGTGAAATTCAGTCAGGCCTCCTGGCGGCTCGGGGGTGAAGAACCTGCCCGCCCATGCCCGCAGCGCAGGAGACGTGAGTCCCAGCCCGAGTCCAGGAAGACCCAGAGGCTGTAGAGCAGCCAAGCCCGTGCACCCCGAGCCGGGGGCTGCAGACACTGGGCTCCGCAACAAGAGAAGCCCCAGCAATGAGAGGCCCGCCCAGCACAACCAGAGAAATGTCTGTGCAGCAACAGAGACCCAACACAGCCAACAGTGAACACATAAATTTAAAAAAATTCAGCAAAGGGAGACGTGCTCAGGAACATCCCACTCTACTGTGAACAAGGAACCAAAGCCTTCCTCCATTCCTGTTTAAAATGTAAAACCCGGAGATGGAGCTGCACAGAGAAATGCAAATGACCCCGCGGTGGCCCGCATCCCCGAGGGGCAGGCACGACCGGGAGGGAGCCTCCTGCCACCGTCGCTGCTCTCAGCCCAGGCCTGCGAGCAGTGACCCCACTGGCCACACGGCAGCAAAACACACGGACGCTCGCCCGCCCGCAGCCGGTCATCAGGCTGACTTCTCTCCTCCCCACAAGGCTCCAGGGAAGCTCCCAGCCTCAAGCGGCAGCCTGACTCGGGGTCTGCAGGAGGGACCCTGCTCTGCCCCACCCCCGTGCCTCCCCACCACCTCAGAGCTGGGTCATAGCATTTATGGGAACAGCCACACTCGGAAACTCCAAGTGCCCCGTTAATGCAACATTTCAGCATTTAAAGGGGCTCAAATCAAAGGCAACCCCACGTCGCTGCAGAGACACCGGATCTGGGGGTGATTCGAATGGCCACAACCCCCTTTGAAGCCATGGCCCTTGTTAGGGAGATGCCCCAACAAGCCTGTGCCCTTTGAGACCAGAGGCCTCTCCCAGCAGGAGGAACACGGATGCGGAGGCCCTGGGGGGTCGGGCCCTGCCTCTCTGTCTGACTCTCCCTGCCTGAGGCGGCCAGTTCGCAGCTCTCGGAAGGCTTCGGGTCGCTTCTCTCATCCCCGCATCCCCGCGGCCGACACCACCACTCTTCAGTTCTTCAGTAATGGGGTGTTCCCTCTGGGCAGGGTGGTCCCTGTCCCTTCACCACGACAACCCGGCCAACCCCCAGAGCCCCCAGGCCCGTTGTCCCGCACCCCACCTAGGCACTGCGGGAGGGGCACACGTTCTCGGCAGGCATCCAGGGAAAAGCTCACCTTCCCAGCTCCCCAGGAGGAAGCCTCCGGGGGGTGACTGTGGACTCATGGATGACGCCTAGGAGGGTGGCCCAGGGCAGCTCAGCGGGCGCATAGCCTTCCACGTCCACGCACAGGGCCTCTGCCACAGCTCCGCCCTGTCCTCGTCACTCAGGAAGGCCTAAGGCACGGCCACTGCCCCTACCCTGCGGAGACCAGCACGGCCTTGGCCGTGGACCCTGAGCACCTGCCTGGCCAGACCCCCGCTTGGTCCCGTGGTCCCTTCAGCCACACGCAGGCTGCACCAGGTCCAGTGAGACCCTGGCCAGGTAACCAGGGAAGGGGCGGGTCCCAGGACGCCGGCTCCCCGGGGCGCAGCCTGGAAGGCTGTGTTTGTTTCCCTGTGGGGACACGCGGAGGGTTGACACGTGGCCCACTTCCCCATCCAGAGACCCAGGCAGCCCTTTCCTCCAGCCAGTGGCCCCCTACCTGTCCAGATCTGCCATGGGGACGAGCTGTGGGTGCCCCCAGCTCAGGGTTCTTGACCCAGAGGCACAGGGTGGCCGAAGCCAACTGGCCCAGAGCCTGTCCCCAGGCCCCGCCCTCCCCACGGGAAGCGCCTCCCACTGCCCGGGGTGCTGAGTGGGCGGATACGCCTGGCACGGCTCTGCCTCCCTAAGGCCAGGGCTGCCTGCTGCACAGGGGAAGAGCCTCCCTGGGGACCTGTCTCCCCACTTGCAGGCCAGGGAGCTGCAGCCCAGCGTGCAGGGTGCCAGGAACCCAGCACCAGGCTGGGCAGGGCCAGGCCGTGCAGAGTGCCCAGGCCTCCGTGGGTGTTCCTGCGTGCCGGGCAGCGTGTGGGTCTGAGTGTGTAGGAGCTATTTCCTGGAAGGGGAGACCCCAACAGGACCACAAAGAACAGGACCGGGGTGTGAAGAAGCCGTGACCCACAAGGATGCCGGGACAGGGAACCCCAAGGTCTGGGGCCCGTCAGGGTCACGGCCGTGCCCAGAGCACTCAGGATTCCCTCCTTGATGAGGCAGTGGTGGCCAGGGGGCACAGGAAGGGCTGGGCACAGCTGCCTTACCACTCGGAACCAAGAGACAGTGGGTGGTGCCCCTGTGTGTCCGCTTCCGTCATGAACACAGCAAGCACGGCGGGAAGGCGGCCTGCAGGACGGGGTTGGCCCCGAGGAGCCTGGACCACGCTCAGACTGACTGGGGACCCTCTGTAACATGCACCGAATTACAGACACCAACCGGAACGTACAGGAATCTCCAGAGGTGGAAAGAAAGACGGAATCAGTGACTCTAACGGTGTCTGAGGTCATGACGACCCCGGAGCGGGCCCTGTCCCCATGACTTGGGAACAGGACTCCAATGTGTCCCCTGAAGGGCAGACCCCAGGCACCGAAGGCCTGGGGTTCCCCCAGATCGCCACAGCCGAGCTGGTGGCCTCCCTGTCCCAAATGATTCCATGTATGATGCAGTCTGCACGTTAACATTTGGCAAACGTCAGCCTTCACACGGAAGACGGCTGTGCTATCGTCACTAAGAACCAAGAATTTCAGCACAAGGGGGCAGAGATACAAATAAAGTGGTAAACAAGTGAAAAAAAAAAATTGAATTAGAAGAGTCCATGTGAAATCATGATCTCTTTGCTCCTGAAAGAAAGTAGCTCCAGGTCTCTGAGCTGTGAAGGGTGATTAACAACATGGGAACAACACAACCCTCAGCCAGCAGCCCTCACCCAGGCAGGACGGCTGGACACCACGACCCAGAGAGGACCCAGGGCCCCTCGGGAAATGGGGGGCCCCGGGCCTAGGCTGGAAATGCCACGGAGACGGAATCCCGTGTCCTGGTGGAGAGCCAGGCCCGCGGCCAGGGACGGCTGTGCTCCCCAGGTGGACTCAGGGGCTGAGGAGCCCACAGACAGCGATGCATCAAGGGGCATCGGCCTGGATGAAAGGGGTCAGCCCTGTTTACCACAGGCAACTGGTCAGCTGGAAGGCCTGGGCCCTCGTCTGAAGGCCGCGTCTGCAGGCGACCACTGTCGCTGCGCGTGGCTAAGGAGCAGATCAGGTCACTGGACAGAAGGGCCTCCCGGAAGGCAGCTGAGACCCCGCCACCCATGGAGGGTCCCACCCGAGTCCCGGGGCACAGCGGCGCAAAGCTCAGTGCCTGGGTCAGCCCCTACCCACGCGCCCAGGGACCTCGGACCCTGGGGGAAAGATGGACGGGCACTTGGAGCTGTCCGTGGGGGCCCTGGCCCGCTGAGGCTAAGGCACCCGCAGGAGGGGCACTGCTATCCCTGAAGACACAGGCCCTGGAGGCCCTCCCACAGCCCGCAGGGACCCCAGCGCCCCCGAGGAGCGTCTGCACACCCAGGCCCGTGTCCTGTGCTGCCCGGTGCCCACCTGGGAGGCCATGCAGAGGGGCGGGGCCCGGGCCTCGAATCACAGGCCTGAGTTTCCTCTGGAACAAAATAATTACCACTTTCGCAGACAACCTGAGCTCCCTGAAAGCAAGGCGGAAGTCAGCTGAGAAGCGGAGGCACGTTTTTATTCAGAGTTGGAAGAAAGCAACGCCTCTCCCGGAGTTGGTGATGGACAGGGAGGCCTGGTGTGCTGCAGTCCATGGGGTCGCAGAGGGTCGGACACAACTGAGCGAATGGACTGAGCTGAACTGAAAGCCTGTCTGGGACGCTGGGCCCGCAGATACAGCTCTGGAAGGGAGAAGCCCAGGAGGAAGCCGGAGCCTGGGGACAGGATCTGGCCGCCTCCGCCCGCGTGTCATGCCTCCGGCGGGGCGAGGCGGGGTGGCTGCCTGGAGCCAGGCTGCAGGGTTTCCGGGCTGGCTTCCCGGCTGCTGTCTTCAGTTCCCAGGAGAGTGAGGCTGAAAGTGCTGCTGGGGCCCAGCCGTGTGCACAGCCTCCCTGTGGGGCAGGGCGCCTCCCTCACCCCGGACCCCCAGCCCAGCCGGACGGGGACGCAAGCTGCTCCTGCACCCGTGGGGGCTGCTGAGTGGACAGAGGATGCGGTGGGCGACCGGGGTCCTCCCCGGAGCGGTGGGGAAGGCGTGACAAGTGTGACGAGAGAAGGGCTCTGAGAGAGTGGATGAGGCTGGAGGGGCCTCCCAGGGCCTCGTGGTGAGAGGCAGACATAGCTTCCACACAGCGGGGGCCCCCGACAACGAGGCTGCTGGTGCGGCCACGGGCCGGGGGAGCCGCGCCCCCAGCAGCTGCGAGAGACTGGAGGGCCCTCCCCGGAGCCCCAGGAAGAGAACCTCGGTTTTGCATTCAGCCTCCAGAGGTTCCTGCATTTCCCACTGGCCTGAGACAGGTCATCTGGGACCGCAGCCTCAGGAAGCCACAGAACCAAGGCTTGCCCCAGGGTGCCCTCCGCTCAGTAAAACCAGGAGTTCCCCAGGGAGGCGCAGCTGAGAGACCCCGAAAGCTCCAGCCTGCAGGAAGCAGCTGCCTGGGGCCTGCCCGGCTGGCGGGGAGGCCTGTGAATTTCCCGCTGGGCTGAGAGACGGGGCACTCACCCCAGGGAGGCGAATGGCTCTGCAGGGCCTTGGCACACCTGGGTGCTGCTCCCACACCCCTGACTGCCCAGGGCCCAGGGTGCACTCCCAGGGACCCCGCGTCCAGTAGAGGCTCCGTCATGCTTGCCCTGGGTGGGGCCGGTGGGCCAGGCACGGCCCCCACCCCATCTGGGCTCGCCTGCCACCTCCCTGGGGGCCCTGGGCCTGCCCGCCTCTCCACTGGCCTCCCTCCTGGGCTTCCAGGGGCCTCACACCTCTGGTCACTGCTGTCTGTATCTCCACCACTCCGAGCCCCCCCACTCCACGGGGCCCCCTCCCAACACCCCCCGTGCCTGCCAGTCCTGAACCACCACTTGGCCCCAACCCTCCTCTGAGGCTAGACCCCGAGCCGCCTCTGCGCTCAGACCCAGGCACAGGGACGCTGACGAGGTGCTGAGGCTGGTGTGGGCGCAGGGGTCCCGGAGCTCTGGGCATGCCCAGCAGCCCCAGCCTGTCCCCCAGGGCCTCTGCCCCTGCTCCCCGTAGCCCCCTGACTCCCCGTCCTGGTCTCAACTGTTGTCCTCTGGCACAGCCTCCCCCCACAACACTGCTGCCCACAGCCGGGGCATTTTTCCAACACAGAACCGTCACCCCCGGCTTAATGTCCCACCGTGGCACCCCTTCTCTGAGGGCAAGGCTACAGCTGGTGATCTCTCCCTGCCCCCAGGAACAAGTCTGGCTCCCTCCTGCCTCCGATGCCCATCCTCACCCTATTAGCTTCCTGTTCTAATCTTGGCTGAATGTCACCTCCTCCAGGAAGCCTTCCTAGAGCCCCAGTCCCAATCAGCTCCGCCAAGAGGGCCCTTGTCCCGTCTCGGCACATTCCTGCGCGTGATCACACATGAATCTGGGGAGGTGAGTCACAGCCCTCCCCCGGCCGCGAGGGCCGCGGTGACTGCACACTCCGTCCGCATCCAGCAGGGCATCTGGTCCTGGCTGGGCCGGTGGGTGTGCGGGTGTGGAGGGAGACCCCACCTGGAAGGTGGGGGGCCCGACCCGCCCTGCCCGGGGGCACCCCCGTCAGTCACACCTGCGGGGCCCTCACCCCGATCAGCGGCCACTAGGAGCTGCCCGGCCCACCCGGTCAGGAGCACAACCCTGCCCCACTGGGGGACGCAGAAGGGCCCGGAATACACAGGCAGACAGGTCGCTCACTCACCCTCCCGCTGCGGGCACGTGCCGCTGTTACCCCAAGACAGACGGGAAGCTGGGGCTCAGACGGGGCCGCATCCGCGCCTGCTGGGTGCCCGTTCCCCGCCGAGGCACATGGGGCCGGGGGCAGGACCTGCTGGCCTCCCAAGTGCCCTGGCCGCCGGCGCCTGGGGAGCTCAGGATGCTCACGCGGTCACCCACCTCCCAGTGGAGCCTCCAGCAGCCCTGTGAGGGGGCGGGGCATCTCGGGGTCGAGGTCTGGGCACCTGTCCCCCGCTCTGCGGGGTTCTCCGGAGTCCAAACCCCACGTTCCTGGCACAACCTCCATCAGCCCCCGGGGACGGCAGGGCCCTGCGCCGGGCTGGGGAGCCACGTGGGGCCGCAGGACTGCCTTTCCCAGCAGGCCTCCCGCCAAGCTCCCAGCCCTGGGCCCACCCTCTGGCACCCCATTCCTGGACACCCCAGCCCTGCCCTCAGCACCCCGCAGGGCACCCCACCCGCATCTCACACAGGTTCTGAAGGGACCCCCTAGGCTATCCCCAGCGCCCTCAGCTCGCCCGGGGAGCCCACCGGGGAATCCACCTTCCCCAGCGAAGGCGGCTTCCTGTTTCCCCTTCAGAGAGCAGGCCGGACAGGCTGCCCTCCAGACACTTGACGCTTGAAAGCAAGTGTGCCCACCGGAAGACCACAGACCCCACCCAAGCGCGAGACCCCAGCTGGCTGACGCCCACAGACCAACCACCTGGCTGGCAGAAACCTCAGTGCAGTCTTTAATCCTCAAGAAACAAAACCCAAAAGCCCATCAAGCAAAACCACTTTGCTTTGGCGCCGAAAGGATTCAGCAACACCCCCCTACACCGTCCCCCCACCCCAAGCTCCCAGAGCCCCAGGAGCCAGGCCCCCGCAGCAGGCAAACCCGTCTGGTGAGATTCCTCCTCTGCCTCCAGATAAACAGAGCGAGTCTGAGCCTAAGGGGCGGCCTTCGCTCTCCTGGGGTGTGTGGGCGAGCTGCCCTCCGCCCCAGGCCAGAGACAGGGTGGGCCGGGATGGGAGCGGAAGGGCACGGAGACAGACAGGATCCGAGTGGTCCCCAGGCCAGGGGGATGTGGCCGCAACAGAGAGATGCCAGGGAAACGGGAGGCCGGGCATCGGGGCCTTCTCTGGGCCCCTCCCCATGGGGTGCCCTGACTAGCCACCCTCGCTGGCTTGACGCCCCCACCACAGGGCGGTGCCACGCCCACACCCCACACAAAGGCCAGAACCGATGGGGAATGTGCCAGGTTCCTGGGAGGAGTTTGTGCCCAGAGTCCTGGGGGCACTCAGGAGGCACAGGGAATGGGGGGAGGGAAACGAGGCCTCAAGAATCCCAGCAGGGACCTCAGCCCAGACGGGCCCCTCGTCCCTGCTTCTTCAGTCCCGGGACCCGCTGCAGCCGGCCCAGCAGTGAGGCGGCAGCAAGCACTCCCTGAACCCCTTCCCCGGGCACCGGCCAGCCGACCCACCCAGCCCTGAAGGCTGGCGTTGCCCGGGAAGTCAGCACAGACAGGTGGACGAGCTGAAGAGCCAGGCCAGATGAGGTCACCCGAGGGTCCAGAGATGAGGGCGGAGGCCCACGTGAAAGACCCCACCTGAGTCAGGGGCGCCAGCCCGAGGCCACGGGGCCAGGAAGGGGCCACGGGCTGCCCTGCGCTGGGGACCCCGACGTGCCCACTATGCTCCACCGAGGCAGCCTGGAGCCTCGGGTGGCCACAGCCTGCCTGGAGCCAGCAGAGGAAGGGGCCGGCCCTCGGACCTGCCGCCGCCCAGGGCCAGGGCTGGGGCATCAGACATTACCAACCCCACCTCCGTGCGTCTCAGGCCCCGGGAGTGCCCACAGCACATGGCTCGGCCCCTCGCTGTTCCCCAACAGCCCGTGAGGCGACCAGACAGGCCACACAGTGACCCACCCCACCTGGGGGCACTCGGCCCCATGGAGGCTCCAGGTGGGGCCACGGCTGGGGCTCCCACAGAGTCCCCCCGGGGGTGGAGACGGAGGCCATGGCACTGGACGGGGCAGATCCCGGACGCCCTCCAGGAGCCTGGAGCCGCAAGCCCCAGGTACCACGCCTCAGCCGATGAAGGCGAGTCCCCCTGGCGCCAGGAGAGGGGGACTGGGCCACAGGCACCACCTCTGGGGGAAGGCAGCGGAGTGACCTTCCTCCCTCCTGCGAAGTCGGACCCTTGGACGCACCCACCAGCCTGCAGTAGGGGAAGGCCAGGAGGGAGATCACCTCGTCCGTTTGGGAGGGAATGACAGACAGAGGAAGCCCCTCCTGCGCCCACCCCAGCCACCGGCTCGCCCCTTTCTCCAAAAGGCGAATGGAAGAGCAAGCGGATCTTTCGTGGCCTTTAAAAATGGCCACAAAACACAAACTAGCTCTGTTCTCTGCCCAGGGGGCTGACGACTCGCCTGCTCTTAAAGCATCCCTTCTGTGACCCGAAACACTGGGGGGACGTTGCCAGCCAGCAGGACCATCTTCCAGACCACCCGTTTCGGAGCGGCGAGCCAGCCTGGCCAAGGGCATCCCTCACCCCCTGGTTCACCGAGGCCCAGGCTGGAGGCACAGCCCAGCCACGGACGCAGGCTCAGGGCAGCTGGAGGGAGGCAGCCTTCCACGCACACACTCACCTGGGTGGGAACCCGGGTTACGTTTCGAACTGGGTTAAGAGCTCCCTTATTTCTGGGGCCACGTGCTGGGCGGCATTGGCAGCCTCTGTGATAGCTTTCCGATACATTCCCTTCTTCTTACGGTTAAATCTCAGTTTGAAAAATTCAGAGAAAGGGGACAGTTTTGAGATAGACAAAAATGACGTAGTTGGAGAACCAAACCACGAGACTTTTGCTTCTTGCCAGGAGGGCGCCCCGTCCTCTTTCTGGCTAAGACTAATGTCCAGGACACGTGCCGGCCACCAAGGGAAGCCGTGAACCTTACCCCACACGATGTCCCCTACGGCCACGGTCCTCCCGTCTTCAGTAACGCACTTGGAGACGCTCTGTGTGTGCAGCCTGACCGTCAGGGGTGGGACCGTGGGCCTCGTGCCCTTGGAGGAAGAGGGCACGCCACCGCCGGGCGAGAGGTCGCAGGCGTCTGGCAACGTCGCGTCCGAGCCGGACGACCTGGACTCGTCCAGGCTGTCGCTCCACGCTAGCTCGCCGGTGCAGCCGCTTCTCCCGGGGCAGGCAGCCAGGAAAGCCAGCCCGGCGTTGTCGGGCCCATGGGCACTCCGGGGACACCCCTTGCAGTCGTCATCCTCGCCAGAGCTCGCGGAGGGCGAGTCCACCAGCCCGCCGTGGTGGGCGGCGCCGTCGGCCGGGGGCCCTCGGCCCTTGAGTTCCTGCACCAGCTCGGCCCTGTAGACGGGCTCCTGCTCGCCAGCCCCCAGGCGGCGCGGCTTCAGGCGGATCTTGGGGGGCGGCGGGGAGGCCCCGGGGGGCAGGGGCCGCGTCAGCTTCAGCTTGGGGATGGAGGCAGGGGCGCCGGCGGCCGGCCGGTCCCTGGGAGGCTCAGGGTCCGGGCCTCCGGGCGAGGCCGGGGGTGGACAGAAGGGCTCCAGGGAGCCGTGCACGCGGGGGGGGATCTCCACCACCTCCCCGGTGCCCTGGGGCGTGCTGTAGGAGATCTTGATGGCCGGGCTCCGCGGCACCCCCGCCCGCGCCTCCTCCCGCCGCTCGCGCCTGCTCCTCTTGGAGGCGGCCGCGTCGCCTCCTCCGTCGGCGTCCTCGGGCTTGCGGGGCTCCCTGCGCGGCCGGGGGGCGGCGGGGGGCCCGGGGCTGGCCTCCGGGGGGCTCTGGGTGCTTTTGCACTTCTCGCACAGCACTTGGCGCGGCCGCAGGCGGATGGGGCTCAGGGCCAGGCGGCCGGGGTCGCGGTTGCGGGACAGGCGCCGGCGGGTCCTCTTGACGCCCCGGGGCGGCGGCTGCGGCACCCACTGCCGGTAGGTGTTCCTCAGCCAGAGCGGGGGCGGGAAGGGGGCGCCTTCGAAGTAGGGCGGGAACGGGGGCAGGCTTCCGGCGGGCAGCGGCGGGACCAGGGGCGGGGGCGGCTCGGGGGGCCCGTCCCCGCCGGCAGGCCCCGGGGGGCCCGTCCCCAAGGGCATGGCCTCCGCGTCTCCCTCCGCGGGGGCCGGGCCGTGGCAGCCGTTGACAGGGGCGTCCTGGGCCTGGGTCAGCGGAGCCAACGGGGGCAGGCCGAAGAGGCCGGACCTGGTCGTGGGGAGACAGAAAGGGGCGGTCAGCACAGGGAGGACCCCCGCGCCCAGCCCCCACGTGAGGGGCGGGGGCCCAGCAGGATCTCCCGGCTTTAACAGAGGCACGCGCCACCCCCCCCCCCACCCCCCAGCACCCGCCCGGGGCAGCCCAGGAGCAGGCTGCGTGCTCTGAAATCAGGTGCTCAGCATCAAGCCCACGGGCTGACAGGCACTGACCGTCCAGGCCTCCGTTCCTGGAACGAGGGGAACTCACAGCCGCAGACCCGGAGGCCCAGGAAGCAGGCAAACGGGGCCGCCGTTCCTGGACAGGCCTGGCCCAGCCTGTGGGACCCAGCTGCTGGGTGGCCAGTGGCCCCTGCCCACAGGCCTCATCCGCTCACCCCCTCCTCCCTGAGGGAAACACTCCCAGAAAGAAGATCCCAACTGCATCCCCAGGAGGACCTTCAGCCCCAGGAGAGCCCATGGGACCAGGTTCCCCAGGGCAGAGTGTGTCTGGGGGCGGGGGCCACTCACGGCCAGGCCCAGTAAGCCCCGGGCGTGAGAGTCAGCCCGCTCCCCCCTGAATGCTGCTTTCAGGCGAGGGTACCCCCACCACAGGCCGCCCGTGCCCACTATGACCTGGAAGGACCGCCCCTCCTGCCTGGTACCCCCGGCCCCTCCCTTCCGTCCTGCAGGTCCAGAGAAGGCAGGAGGCCGCCCTTCCACAAGGACCCACAGCGAAGGCCAAGCACATGGCCAGCACCCCAGGGCTCCCCAGAATGGCACGCGCTTGCTTCGAATGGCTTCAGGGCAGCACCCTTCCAGAGCGCTGGCCAGCCGGCCTGCGTGCTGGGGGCGTCTGAAGTCACATCTCATGAAGGAGCCGCTCCTGAAGCAGCAGAACACTGCTCCAAACAACGAGAGCCAAGCCCAAACAGGCTGCACCTCCCCTGGCAGCGATACACAACGGCAAACACACGCGACTCCATTTGTGAGACCGCTTAAGCTAAAAGCTGTTAGTTTTCATTTTCCAGCACAGAACAGACTTTCAGACAAGAGTTTAGAATACTGCGCCTCCGTCTCTCCCTCCCTTGTGCAATTCAATCACAGCAGAAAAGATAAGTGAGCTTTGCTGTTTCACAGCTTCCAAGGGACTTCTGCTTCTACTCTTCCCCAGAAGAACCAAGGCTGCTGAGACCGCCTGACCCCCCATGGCAGCTCTGTCTGCACCAGGTGGCCCCGGGCACCTTTGGCTGGAAGGCTCCTCCCCGCCCCCCCAGGGGGTGGGTGCCCAGGGACACAAGGAGGCTGGGAGCCAGGTGCAGGCCACTTGAGAAGCATGGACCACAGAGGCGGGCAAGAGGGCATGCGAACAGGGCTGAGGGCAGCGGGCAAAGGCCCTTGGCCTCCATGATGGTCCGTCACGGGAGGGCACGTCTGCCATGGGAACACCGTCCAAGTTCTGTTGAATTCAAGATCCCCAGTAAACGCCCAGTGCTGCGTGCTGTGCTAAGCCGCTTCAGTCATGTTCAAATCTTTGCAACCCTGTAGACCGCAACCCACCAGGCTCCTCTGTCCATGGGATTCTCCAGGCTAGATTACTGGAGTGGGCTGCCATTCCTGGCGCCGGGGGATCTTTCCCACTCAGGGATTGAACCTGAGTCTCTTATCCTGAATTGGCAGGTGGGTTCTTTACTGCTAGCGCCCCCCAGGAATCACATCAAACTTTATCAAGTCTGAAAGTGAAGTTGCTCAGTTGTGTCTGACTCTTTGTGACCCCATGGACTGTAGCCTGCCAGGCTTTTCCGTCCATGGATTTTCCAGGCAAGAATACTGGAGGGGGCTGCCATTTCCTTCTCCAGGGGACCTTTCTGACCTGGGGATGGAACTTCGGTCTCCCGCAGTGCAGACAGACTACCGTCTGAGCCACCAGGGAGTCCCAGTTCAAAGCCATTCAGGGAACCCTATCTCAGCCCATCTCCCCTGAATCTAGTCTTCATGGGTAGAGCTGCTGCAGGGGGTGGAAGGTTTGCACTTCAGTGCCCAGAAGTCCGGCGTACCAGGGCCCTGGCCTCCTGTCCTCTGCTTGGCTACAGGATGCAGCTCATTCAGCCGGCTCACTGGTGGCCTGTGACCTGTGAGTGTGACTGAGAGAGGAGGGGGTGAGGGGTGCAGAAGAGAAAGGTGGGGAGATGCCAGGGGCAGCGTCCAGCCCGGGGCCAGCAGTGGGGACCTGGCCCCTCTGGGGCAGACTCTGCTTGGGGTGGTGGGCAGCCGTGGCTATCCGGCAGTTGATCCCGACCCCCCCGTCCCTCCAGCCCCAGCAGATCAAACCACGAGGCCGTGGAGGCCATGAGCCCCGCCCTGGGGTGCAGGCCCCCCTGAGCACGGGGCTGCGGCCCGAAGGCGGTGCCTCCCTCCAGACGGTGGGTGGCCGGGGACCGCAGCTGTGGCCGGCACAGCAGGCCCCGTGACTGGGGCACTTCCTTCCCGGAGCGGCCTCCAGGCCTTGGCCCCGGCCACACCCACGCCTGCCGGTGGGTAAACAGGGCCGGCAGGACCCTGGCTGCCCAGCCAGGGGCCGTGGGCAAAGCCCCGTCTACAGCCCCGTGAGGCGTCCTGGTCACCATCCCAGCTCTCGCCTGGGACAGGAAGGCTGGGACAGGCCAGGGGGCGGGCAGGGTCTGTGCTTGGCCCCCAGCTCGGCTGCCCTGGGGCGCAGAGATGGCTCCAGCCCAAGCCTCTCTCTCAGGGAAGGACCTCAGCAGCCTGCCCCCATGGGGCGCCTCCTGGATCCCTGGGCACAAGGTGTGGCACCACTGAGGTTTGTGCATGACTGTGGGGCTGGGCCCCTAGCAAGGCTGGGCTACGCCCACATGGGCCTGCACTCAGGGACGGAGGTACGGCTGGCCTGGCAGAGCCCCGCGGCGACAGTGCAGGGCCTGGCAGAAGGTGGGGGGCCTGGGGCCAGAGACACGGTCTGCCAGGCCCTGGGAAAGGACCTGGGCCCCACTGTCCGCCCGTTGCTGTGCTGAGGGTCAGAGCCTACTGGGCCCTCCAGGCAGCCGCCCCCGAGGTCGGGAGAAGGAGCTGGGAGGGGAGCCTGGGGGCTGGGGAGACCCACGGGCGGAGCAGGCCCCCCCACACCCGCTTAGACCAGGAAGCCTGAGGGGGCCTGGAGCAAACCACAGCCCCAGGACGGACAGGGGGACAGTGCCAAGGTGAGAAAAGTGGGAAGTTTGCAAGGGCGGCTTCGGCCATGAGGCTTATCGGGGGTCAGATCCCAGAGCAGGGTAGTTCTGCCCCCAAGGGCACAGGAGACAGTGCCCAGGGTCCCCCACTGTCCAGGGGAGGGCACAGCCGCCCGCAGGGGCACGGGGCCTGGCCGGCCGTCCTCGGCCCTTGTCCTGGGCTTCATGTGTGCCTCCGGCTGAGCAACGCCCCCAGGGCCGCCCTGGTCGACCCACGGCCAGGAGGAGCCAGTTGGGCAGCCTGCCGGAGCGCGAGACCCCCCGCACGCCCACCATGGCCTCCCCTCCGTAGGCCTGGGGCCCAGCAGCAGCCTCTGGGCCCAGCCCGGTTCCCCGGACCTTCCTGCCTCATCCTCCCATGGGGAGAGGCCACCCTGGCATCCTGCAAACAGATGGGAAGACGTGGCTCCTGGAACAGAAGCGCCCCAGGGGCCCACCCCCAGGCCAGGGTCCAGGGTAGCCTCCTGCAGCGGACACCCTGTAATGGACGCCCATGTAGGCAGAGTCCGCAGCCCCGTGCCCCCAGGCGAGGCCCACCCTGCGGCCGGCTGAGTGCCCCAGCGCTGGTTCAGAAAGCACACAGCAGCTTCTCTCTCCCACAGGCCTGCCAGACAGACGGCCCTCCAGACAGACGGCCTGCCAGACAGACAGCCGGCCGCAGGGCTGGAGCCGGGGCAGGGGAGGGGCGGGCGCTGCGGGAAAGGCGGGCAGACAGCGCCAAGATGCCCTGAGGTCCACCTCTGCTCAGGGAGCCGGGAGACAGGAAGTGCAGCCTGGACTCCAGAGGGGCCCCCAGGGCCACGCAGGGGACCCTGACCCCCTCTCCCAGGGCCACCCAGAGGACCCTGCCCCTTCCCCCAGGGACACCCAGGGGACCCTGCCCCCCTCCCCCAGGGCCACACAGGGGGCCCTGCCCCCCTCCCCCAGGGCCACACAGGGGGCCCTGCCCCTCCCCCAGGGCCACACAAGGGGCCCTGTCCCTCCCCCAGGGCCACACAGGGGGCCCTGCCCCTCCCCCAGGGACACCCAGGGGCCCTGCCCCACCCTGAGGACAGCACCCTAGGATCTCTGCCCCAGCTGCTCCCAGGGTCTTGCACCCAGGGTTTTAGGACCATCAGCATCATCCCAGTGCGACTCAGCTGTGTCCCTCTCAGCTCTCCGAGGATGCCCCCAGAAGCCCAAGGCCAGCCGCCTCCGTCCCCCCACCCCCGTCCCCCCTCGCCCGCTCCAGAGATCAGCCATGTGGGCCTGGCCCCCTGGTGAGGCATCTGCCCGCTGGCTGCAGGTCATGCCAGCCAGTGGTGCACTGGGCACCCCCGCCCTCAGCTCCCCGAGGGCAGGGGAAGAGCCAGTGGGGCCTGGGCGGGTGTGCCCAGGATGGAGCAGGGGCGCCCCCCTGCCCAGGGCCCAGCCAGGGCTGGGATTCTTGGCTGGTCTCCAGAGCCTGAGTCTCCAGAAGCCTTGGCCGCTGCCCTGCTGAGTGACTGAGTGAGTGACAGTCACTCAGTCGTGTCTGGCTCTTTGGGACCCCGTGGACTGGAGCCCGCCAGGCTCCTCCGTCCATGGAATTCTCCAGGCAAGAGTACTGGAGTGGGCTGCCATTTCCTTCACCCCACCCCCCTGGGCGGGTCACAAAGGCCCACACCCAACCTTTCCAGCAGAGGGGCCCAGGAGTCTGCGTGGTGATGGCCTGGGGGATTCACACTGGGAAGTTGAAGAAACCCCGGCTCAGAGGTCAAGGCCGGGCCTGACAGGCAGCTGGCCCTCACGCCCCGCCTGGGGACCCCCTCTTGGAGCCTTCGCTGTCTCTGGGCAGCGCCCCATGAGGTCCCTGAGCAGAGGCACACCCCCAAGTCGCCCGTGAAACAACGCCCACAGCCGCCTGGGCCCCAGCCTGGACACAGGAGCCCCGGCGGTGCGGCAGGAAACACGGGGAGCGGGCCCGAGGCTCACGCTGTCTCCTCGCGTGCTGACCGGGTGTGGACTCAAGAGTCCCCAAAGACCTGGCTTCAGCCCACACGGCAGCCAGGCAGCAGGTTCAAGGCTGGATGGGGGCACTGGGCACCGAGCGCCTCCCACCTCCCGGGACCTCGGCCTCCGAGGACACACGTGTATTCGGCTCAGGGCCCGCAGCTAGGGGCACCACTTCCCGAGTGCCCTTAAATTAACACTGGTAGCTGGGCCCCCTGTGAGAACTGCCCATCCCGGAGGATGCCCCCGGCTCTGCCTGCGTGCTCCAGAAAGGCTAACATACAGCGGAGAGCTGCCTGCCCCCCACGGGGGCACCGCGGGCGCAGTGGCCTGCTGCCCTGACCTGAGCCCGCACCAGCCCGCTGCTTGGGGACTGCAGGCCCCGGGACGGGGGGTGGTGCCTGCAATCCGAGCCCCCAGCTGCTCTCTCTGCCCGTCAGTACCCACGCCCGGGAAGGGGCCTGGCTGGTTGGCCCTGCCCCTGTGGCGTGGGGGGGAGGGGGAGTGCTCCAGGGAAGGCAGGTGGGTGCTGGGGACCCTGAGGCCTGAGGCCAGGCCCCCTCTGCCTGGGACACCCAGCCCAGGCCTCTGGACCCTGCCTGACAAGCTGGCTGTAAACTTGAGCACTGCAACTCATAATATTATGGGAGAAAACCGAGATCAGGATGAAACTGAAGGTGACCGCAGAGGAGAGGTGGGGTAGGCAGGGGCAGGGACAGCTTTGGGGCCAGGCTTCAGACAACTGGGGGGCTGGGAGAGGCCAGGTTAAGCCTCAGACTCTCTGTGGGGACTGGGGGGCCCACTCAAGCCAGAAAGGGGTGCTGCCCAACTGAGCTGTGCCCACCGAGCCCAGACCCTGGCTCCATGGGCGGCTCCGGTTACAGCCTCATGTGGCCGTGGCAGGGCGGACGCCCACACGCCCTACAGCTGCCAGTTCCCATCCTGGGATCCCAGCAGAGCCTGCTTCCTCCACGAGCGGGTGGGGAGCCGTGCAGATCTCTGAACCAGGGCACCCACAGGCCGCAGGGCCCGGAGCCCTGGCTGGAGACAGAGAGCAAGGGCAGTGAGCCTGCAGCCTCCGCAGACACCCCCAGCCACGAGTCTACCCTGCAGCCTCCTTTGTCCTGAGTCAGGGAGCCCAGAAAATGGGGGTGGGGGGCGCTGCTCCTGCAAGTGTCCGCTGCCGAGAGGAAAGGCCAGGCAGGGCTGTGCAGGAAGGCTGGAGTGCGGCCTGCCTGACGGGGAAGTGCCGGCCACTGGCGGCAGGGGACCTTGGCCACCCCAGGGCGCGGGCTTGGCCCTCTCAAGGGGCTGTGCCTGCAGCCTGTGGGGGTCACCGGGCCCCACCAAGGGCTCTCTGCAGTAGCTGGCTCCGAGCAGGGTGACAAGTCACCTGGGAGGCCATATGTTACATCACGTGACTTGCACATAAATGGCTCTGGCACACCTAATGAGGAGATAATGCCAGCAGGGCAACTGTGGAAAGGTGACGGTCCTCCCGCCACATCTACGCTGCGGGCACAGACCCGGCCTGCACTGAGGGGCGAAGCTGGGCCTCTGCAGAGGGGAGGTGGTTTAGGACAAGGCCCAGCCCGAGCCTCGAGACATTAGCGCCTGATTAATGCCTAATCATTTATCTGCGCGACAGCTCTACCATGTGACACTGTATCCAGGAGACTTTCCCGCTGCAGAGCTCCCTGCCGCCGGCGCACAGGTGCCTCTCGCGTGGACTTGCCCCAGGCCTGCCCGGGGACCCCTCCATCAGTGGCGCCCGGCTCCCGCGGGGCGCCCCCTCGCAGCTCTGCAGCGTGTCTCTTTTCAACCCTGCTTCGCCTGGGGGCTCCGCAACCCCAAACAGTGTTCTCAAATCCTGCCGCCGGACACTCTGTCCTCACCTCAGCCCCGACTGCGCCCGGGAGCCGGAAGAGGCATTTCAGGGCCCGCGGAACCCCCTCTTGTGAGTGACCCCCAGGCAAGTGCGGCAGCGCACGGGGCCCCCCCACCACACACCAACGGATGACAATTCTGAACAGAGCCGAATTCAACAGTGCGTCTGAACAAAGAAAAGTGCGTTAATTATGGCAGACGTGCGGAGTTAGGAGCCCGGCATCGCGGCGGCTGGCGCGGGGGCTCGGGATCCACGCGCCGCGCCCGGGCTCCAGCCCGGCGCCCCCCGCGGTCCCCCGCCCGGCCGCGCGACCCCCCGCCCAAAAACTCGCGACGACTTTGAGAACCACTTTTGCCCCCCGAGAGGCGGCCGCGCTCGCGCACCCCGAGACTGGGGCTGGGGAAAACGAAAGCGCGCGGGCGCAACGCCGCCCCGCCCCGGAGCGGGCCCCGGCCTCGGGCCAGCGCGGGGGGAGGGGGGAGGTGTCCCGAGGGGAATCCGGGGGCGTCCCGGGCTCGCGCCCCCGCCCCCGCTCACTTTTTTGTGCAGTCCAGCAAGATCCCGGCGAAGCTGCGCTCGCCGCAGCTCGCGGTGACCAGCAGCGCGCCGTTGACGACCTGCTCCACCCGCACGGGCAGCCGGCAGCCGGCCCGCGGCTCCATGCTCCGCGTCCCGGCCCGGCCCCCGCCCCGCGCCGGGTCAGCCCCGCGCGTGACGCCGCCCGCCGGCCGCCTGACGTCACAAAGCTCCGCTCGGGGCGGCCTCCGCGAGCGGGCCGGGGGCGCGGGGAGGGGCGCGCGGGGCCCCGGCGCCCTCAGACGCGCGCCGGGCCGTGCGGCCTCCACACCCGGCGCGGAGACGCACTGCGGAGCCCCACCGAGGGGGCAGGATGGGCCGGGATGGGGCAGGGCCGCGCTCCACCCCCGGCGACGCCGGCCGCGAGCGCCAGCCGAGAAGACCCGAGAGCCGGCGCCGGGAGAACGCCCGGGCCCCGGCCCCAGGGACCCCTCCTCGGCGGCCGGGACCGACCAGGGGCGCCTGCCCGTCTCGGCCCCACGGTGTCGCCCCCTCTCCTCGCCCCGGCCCTCCGTTCTCGAGTCCCCGGGTTCCCCACCTTCGGGTCTGGCGCTCGGGTAGCCACCCGGGCACCGCGGGGAGGAAGTCTCGGCGGCGCGAGCAGGAAGCCCGGCGGGCCGGCGCGAGGCGGCGCGGGGCACCGAGGGGACACGGCGGCGGCCGCAGCCGCCAGGGGAGCACTTGACGACCCGCGTGTGCTCGGCGCCTCCCCGGGTGACGGGAGGACGCGCGCTCGGCCCCGGGTTGCCTGCCGCGGGCTGAGGGAGGGTGATCTGTCCTCAAGTCTGTCTCAAGGCCGCGGGGAGCGGCTTCTGTGCGACCCCCGGTGCGGCCAGGGCGCCACGCGGCCTGGTCACAACGGGAAGGACAGCCTTCCCGAGCGAGAGCGGGGCTCGCCGGCGCGCAAGCCCGGCCGCGGGTGGGGGCATTGTGGGTGCGGCGCGGCGCGGACGCGGGACCCCCGCCCGGGCCCCGCTCCGGCGAGCCTTCAGCCTGGTGCCCGTTCTCGACCTGGCCGAGCACTTAGCGTCCCGCACGCGGCTCGGGCCCCCGGGCCGCCCCCAGGGCCCGGTCTGCTGCAGTGACCTTGCCCCGAGCGCCGCGCGGCCCGGCCCGGTTCCCTAAGCCGGGATCGCGGCGCTCGACTGGGCACCCGCGACCGGCGGGCGGCCGGTTGTCCTGACGACCCGGACGCCGCCTCTGGCCGGCCCCGCCCCTCCGAGGCGGCCAGGGCCCGCCAGGCTCGGACCTGCGCCGGCGCCGCCACCCCCGGCGCCGCCGCGGACAGTGGGGCCGCCGCGGCGCCGCTCGGCTTCGCCCTCGGGCGGCATCGCTGCGCGGGGAGCCGGCTGGGAGGTGTTCGACCTCGCAGCGCCACACCGCCCTGCGTTGTACGGGCTGGGAATCGAGGCCCGGGAGCTAGAGTCTGGCCCCAAGCACCTTCGGGGTGGTCTGAGGCTTGGGTTCCCGGAGACGACTGCCTGCCCCTTCCTTGCCCAGGAGGCCTCGGGCAGTGCCCGCCGCGGCCCCCTCCTCGTGACTGCTCTCCGCACCCCTGGCTTCTGGAGCCTGCTCTCTCCAGAGCTGGGCATGGTTGCTTTGGAGCAGAAAGGCCAGGCAACAGGGACCCCTGCTGGCCCTCGGAGGGGGCCTGACCAGAGGCTGCCCGCTGGCTCAGCACAGGCGCCAGAGTGGTGGAGACGCCTGCTGGGCGTTGCTCTTCCCCGGGCACCAGGGACACAGCACCAGGAACTGGGCAGTGCTGGTGTGAGTCAGCTCCGAGGTGGCGGAGGCACTCCCCCCCCACCATGGGAGCGAGCCAGTGTGTGCACGGGGGAGTGTGTGCAGATGGGGGTGTCCAGAGATAAAGCCGCCTGCAGGCCTCGCCTTGATGGAGAAGGGGCCCCAGAGCCTGTTGCAGGGCTAGAGCGCTGGGTGTGCGGGTGCACAGGCGGGGAGCCTCTGAAAGGGGCCTGGGGTTGGGGTGAGGAAGGGGACTTCTGGGGTAACTCCCAGGTGTCAGCAGGAGCAGCCATTTGGGGTGGAGAGGCAGGTACACCCGAGGATGAGCTGGGCTTTGGGGGCAGCGATGGGGCAGTGGTATGTGTTGGGGGGCACCGGGGGGGGGGTGGCCAAGGACAACGCCGGAGCTCCCAATTTCGAGGGGGCAGTGTCGCGGAGCTGAGAGGGGACAGGACTTGAGAGAAGGGTGGCCCGCCCCGCTCCCTCTCAGCCTGGGACCCAACCTGTCTGCGCGACAGGTTTTTTAAGTGAGCATGGAAGCCATTTTAAAAAACCCTGTCTCCACAAGGTAGGATAGTGAAAGGAGAGTCAGCTGACTGGCAGATGGATTTGCATTTTAAAGGGTCTCAGTTCAGGACCTCGCCGGGCAGCCCCGCCCACAAGCTCTCTGCGGGGTCCCTGGCTGCTTCCTGGCCTCTGGAAGACCTGGGGAATTGTCCGACTCCCTGGCTAAAATGCAGGGTCCTTCAGAGCGGGCTGATCGACCCCGGGGGCTCCAGGCCACCACCTCCTCCTCACCCGCGTCCCCTCCTCCAGGCCCCCTCCCGGACTGCCCGGTGCTGAAGGCCCCTTGGGGCTGGGAGGAGCTTCCCAGTGGCTCTGACCCAGGGAAGCTGGGCCAGGAGCCTCTCCCTAGGTCTCCGGACTTTGCCCTAAAGTTGTCACTCCTTGGTTGTGGGCACACAGCCACTGCCAGGCCTGCCCGGCACCCGGCCCTTGGCCTGGTCTGCCCAGGATGCCAGGAGAATGACCCAGGCTGGCTGGCCTGGCCCAATGGGCAGGGAGGTGGCCTGCAGGGGGGCGAAAGATGGTCCAGCACCCATTAGGGTAGAGTTGGGTGACCACAGGCTGGCGGGAGGGGGGCCGCAGAGGCGCTCCAGGCAGTGGCTGCCTCGGTGTCGGCCTCCCCCGAGGTCCTGCGCTGGTCCTTGGACGAGCCCAGGACCCACTGAGTGGCAGCCTGCCCGCTCACTCCCTGACCAGCTGCCAGTGCCCCCATCTCTCAGGGAGACCCTCCAGCCTTTACCCACAGGAGAGCCCCTGTGTGCAGCTGGGAGACTCCCCGAGGCCTCCCTGCGCCCGGAAGGAATGGCCTGTTGTGGGTTTGCTGGGCCAGGTGGCTGGTGCCCTGCCCTGCCCCCCCAACCCCACCTCATGCGCGGGCCTCCTCCCACTTTCTTACTGAAGCTCCCCTGGGCGGCCTGGCACGCGAGCCTCCTGCAGCCCAGCCCCAAAGCCAAGTGCTTCTGAGGTGGAGCCAGGGTGGCTGGTCACAGGAGGACCTCAGGCCAGAGCCATGGGTCCGCAGAGACAGTGCCCAGAGCGCCAGGGTGTGAGAGCTGGGAGGGGCCCGGACAGTCCTGGTGCGACTCAGTCCTGGCAGTTAGTGGCTGGGAGGAGGAGACTAGGGCCTGAGTGAGGATGCTGACTTCACCGTGCACCCGCTGACCACCAGCCGCCTAGGTCCAAGGCCGGAGCACAGCCTCGTGGGTGTCATTGTCATCGTCGTCTTCCCTGTAGGTCGCAAAACCCGTTGGAGAGTCGTCCTGTTCTGTTCCAACCTGGAAGCCCTGGGTCTGTAAGACTGATTTCTTTCCGTCTGACCAGCCTGGAAGGTCGGGTCTGGAGCCTCAAGCCCGCTCTGTGGACGATGAGGGTGATCATCGTCTCACAGGCCTGGCTGCGAACAAACCTGCCAGGACTCCACTGGAGGGTCTGCAGAATTGGATAGGAGCATGAACTTGGGCCCAATGGCTGGGATCCTGCTGTGCAACCTTGGGGAGTCTGCCTAAACCCCTGTGCCTCGGTGTCTTCATTTGGAATGTGGGAGCCCTACAAGATGGGCTTGCTGTAGAGATTAAATGAGTTATTATTATACATGATGTACTTAGCACAGCACCAGCCCCTAGTAATGAGTCTGTGAATTATCTGCTATCATCCTCCTCACCACCATCATCATCTCCACCACTACCATCACTGCCATCTCCACCACCACTATCACCACCACCACCGCCATCACCATTACCACCACCATCACCACCACCATCTCCACCATCACCACCACCATCTCCACCACCACCACCATCACCACCACCATCTCCACCACTATCACCACCACCACCGCCATCACCATTACCACCACCATCACCACCACCATCTCCACCATCACCACCACCATCTCCACCACCACCACCATCACCACCACCATCTCCACCACCATCACCATCACCACCACCATCTCCACCATCACCACCACCACCATCTCCACCATCACCACCATCTCCACTATCATCTCCACCATCATCTCCACCATCACCATCACCACCACCATCACTGCCATCCTCTTCACCACCACCATCATCATCTCCACCACCTCCACCACCATCACCATCACCATCACCACCATCACCATTACTGCCATCATCACCACCATCTCCACCATCACCAACACCAGCAGTATGTCTTGTAGCTGGGTGGGCTCCTGTGCATCATCCAACCCCACCATTGGTACTGAGCTGGTCCAGTGGAGATGCTGAAGGGCCCTGGCAGGGGGTCTGGTCCCACCTAGAGGCCTTTCCTGTAACCCACCTATCCTGTGCCCTGGCCCCTCTGCACCTGGGCCCACATGCCCACAGAGGCCTGAGAACCCAGTGCCCCCGGCCCCCTGACCCCAACCCAGCACAGGGCTGGGGGCACAGGGGCCAGGGGAGGGGGTACAGGACGTGGGGCCCAGGGCAGGGGTGGGGCATGGTTTGGAAAGTCCCAGAGTTGCTTCCTACTGCTGGGTGCTCAGCGCTCCCAGAGAAGGAATGGAGGCTGATGGTTTTGTGTGAGGTGGGGTGAGCGGTTCTTCCCTGAGCCCTGCTCTGTGCCGGGCTCAGGCTTCCTGGAGACCACCACCAGCCATTCCTAGCCGGAGGGAACACTGCCCTGGGATATGCAAGCAGGGAACAGCAACAGGAAGCCCGGAGCTCAGGACTGCTCATCCCTCCAGAGCAGCGGGCTCCCTGCCCTGCTGGAGCCCTTAGGCCCTTAGGCCAGAGGAGGGCCCCCAACAGGCACGGCGTCCCGAGCTAGGATGTGTGTCCATCTTGGGTCCGCACCCCACCTAGGGACGCCGGTGAGCGCCCGGGACTTCACCCGCGTCCACAGGGCCCAGAGCGCAGGTCCTGGCCACACCCGCACACCACGGCTCTCGAGGCCGGGCGGCGGGATGACGCCCCTGGGCCGGCCGGTGGACAGCGCAAGGCGAGAGAAGGGCGCGTCCGGGGGCTTGACCAGGCTCCTGGGGACAGGAAGGGGCCAGACCCGCCCCTTTCGGGCCCTGCACTCGGGAGTCTCGCAGCTCCTGGACTGTGTATCAGCTGGGATGCGGGGGTCTGGTTGCAGTAGGAGGCGCCCTGCTCTTGTGGCCCCGCCCCGGCCAGCGGCTGCGCTCTGGGCGAGGCAGGAGCCGGCTGGCCTGCAGCCCTGGGGCCCGGCCCGCGTCCGAACCGCGGCGCCACCTGCAGGGGACCTCGCAGCAGGCCCGGGCCAGGCCGCTGAGCGGTCCCGATCGCACCCCTGGCCAGGCCGCCGAGCGGCCCCAATCGCCCGCGGTGGACACACCCGGCCAGCCCCGCCCCGCCCCCTGCGCCCGGTTCCGCCTTCTCCGCGGGATGCTCCTCCCCCCACCTGCCCGGGGCTGGCCGGCCGGCGCGGGACACGGGCGGTCAGGCGTGCCGGGGGTGCACTGCGGGTGAGGAATGAGCGGACACCAACCCGGGGCGGGCGGGCCAAAGGAAAGAGGGACGGAGGGCGTCCCCCACCTGGACACCCCGATGACACGGCGGAGGGCGCCCCGCCCGCACACGCTCCGAATCCCGGGAGCAGGCCGCCCCCAGCAGCCCGGCCCCTTCCGGGCAGTGAGAGCTGCTGTCCCAGGCGGATCCTGGGAAGCCAGCCGCGCTCTGGTAGAGGCAGGATGAACACAGGACGGCCATGAGGCGCCTGGGGAGGGGCCTCCCCCTGGCTCCCAGCCTCAGCCCAGGCCAACCTGCCTGCCTGCCTCCCTGAGTCAGATGTAGACCGCCCACCCCAACCCCCGCCGCCCCCAGCGCGCCTGAGGGCAGCGGTGGGGACAGCTGGCCAGAGTCTGGGGGCCGCTGCTCGCGTCCTGGGGGACGGGCCTGGTCTAACCCTGCCCCACGAGGCCCAGGAGGAACCAAGGCCACGGAAGTGCCAGGAAATGGGGCGGGGCTGCAGGAGGGGGCGGGGCTGCAGGAGGGGAGGGGCGGGGCTGCAGGAGGGGGCGGGGCTGCAGGAGGGGGCGGGGCTGCAGGAGGCGGGGGCGAGGGTCCACAGCGCCGCCCCAAAGGTCAGGGGGGCCAGCCTGCCCCACCTCGGGGAGCCAGCTTCTGGCCAGCTGACGCAGGAGCTGACACAGGAGCCCCTGCCAGCAATCCCAGCGGAGGAGGAGGTGGCCCAGCACGGCGCCCACGTCAGACCTCCAGGGCTCCACAGTGAAGGACCGCCCCCCAACCCCCCGGGGGAATTTCCGTCAGTGACCAGTGGGGAGGACACTGTGCTGAGATGCAAATGAGAAACATCTCCCGGCAGTGAGCACAGAGTCGGGAAAAAAGAGACCACAGCTGGGGGCAGAATCCACGGGCAGCAAGGGCTCGGAGACAGAAGGGCCGGGGGGACAAATGCCAGTACTGATCTGGGGAGACTGGCACCCATGGCTCCAGACAGAGCTGGTGGTGTAGCCCCCGGAGAAGACAGCCCCACGCAGGACCCCGGGACACAGGTTCTGCCTCTGCAGACTGGGGGCCGGAGGTCAGCTCAGTGCGTCAACATCCAGTCTGCGGGCAGACCCCACGGGCAGCCATCACCTGCCTGGGGCAGAGGGTGGGCTCAGTGGGGATGTGCCCACCACCCCCACAAGAGCAGAGGTGGGAAGAAGGCCACCAACAGGTGCAGGAGGGGCTGGAACCGAGACCCGGAGGTGAGGCAGACATGGCGGGGAGCTGCGGGCCCGTCTGGACTTGGTGTGTCCATGCGGATGTCTGCCAGCTGGGCCGTGGCCCTGACACCCCAGAGGCCCTCCTTCACTGGCCTCTCCTGGGCAGTGCCCAGAGGCGTGCAGAAGGGGAGTGCAGGGCCCTGCACAGCGGAGGGCTGGGCGGCCTGCGATGGAGTCCGGGCAGGGCACACGGGGACGCGTGCTGTGCTGGTGGGCGGCCCGAGCCTCGGGGAGGCCTGGGGCCCCCGAGAAGCCTGAAGAGGGCCAGGCACCCGCCACAGAGGCCGCGTGGGGGACCACGACCGCGGAGTGTGCTGGGGAGACGGGTAGTGATGAGGGAACTGGCCTGAGGAGGCCCGGTGACCCAGGAGCAGCCACACACACTTGTTGTTCCACAGACAGTGAGCTGCGCGCCCCCCCGCCACCATCCGTGGCCTCTGTAGGCTGCATGGGGTCTCCCGGCCGCTGCAGGACCAGACCCTCTAGTGCCATCTGGAAACCAAACTCCGCACATCTCAACCTTTGTGAAAAAATCACTCTGCTGTAAGAATGACTTAGAAACAGCAGAAAAGTCAGACTGTCAGACGGTGGGTTGTTTTTTTAAATAATAGAACTCAGCATTAGCAAGTTCAATATAATCACATAGTATTGTTTAACTGTGGAATTAGAAAAATGATACAGATGAACTTATTTGCAAAGCAGAAACAGACACAGACATAGAGAACCAAGGGAGAAGGATGGCAGGATGAACTGGGAAATTGAGATTGACATACATACACTACTCAGTATAACACACATCTGATGCTGAAGCTCCAATACTTTGGTTAGAACTGGACAAGGATCAACAGACTGGTTCCAAATCGGGACAGGAGTACATCAAGGCTGTATATTGTCACTCTGCATATTTGACTTATATGCAGAGTACATCATGTGAAATTCTGGGCTGGATGAAGGACAACCTGGAATCAAGACTGCTGGGAGAAATATCAATGACCTCAGATATGCAGATGACACTACCCTAAAGGCAGAAAGCGAAGAGGAACTAAAGAGCCTCTTGATAAAAATGAAAAAGGAGAGTGAAAAAGCTGTCTTAAAACTCAACATTCAAAAAACTAACATTCAAAAAACTAACCACATGGCATCTGATCCCATTAAGTTCAGTTCAGTTCAGTCGTGTCCGACTCTGTGACCCCATGAATCACAGCATGCCAGGCCTCCCTGTCCATCACCAACTCCCAGAGTTCACTCAGACTCACGTCCATCGAGTCAGTGATGCCATCCAGCCATCTCATCCTCTGTCGTCCCATTTTTCTCCTGCCCCCAATCCCTCCCAGCATCACAGTCTTTTCCAATGAGTCAACTCTTCGCGTGAGGTGGCCAAAGTACTGGAGTTTCAGCTTTAGCATCATTCCTTTCAAAGAACACCCAGGACTGATCTCCTTCAGAATGGACTGGTGGGATCTCCTTGCAGTCCAAGGGACTCTCAAGAGTCTTCTCCACCACCACAGTTCAAAAGCATCAATTCTTCGGCGCTCAGCTTTCTTCACAGTCCAACTCTCACATCCATACATGACCACAGAGAAAACCATAGCCTTGACTAGATGGACCTTAGTTGGCAAAGTAATGTCTCTACTTTTGAATATGCTATCTAGGTTGGTCATAACTTTCCTTCCAAGGAGTAAGCGTCTTTAAATTTCATGGCTGCAATCACCATCTGCAGTGATTTTGGAGCCCCCCAAAATAAAGTCTGACACTGTTTCCACTGTTTCCCCATCTATTTCCCATGAAGTGATGGGACCAGATGCCATGATCTTCGTTTTCTGAATGTTGAGCTTTAAGCCAACTTTTTCACTCTCCTCTTTCACTTTCCTCAAGAGGCTTTTTAGTTCCTCTTCACTTTCTGCCATAAGGGTGGTGTCATCTGCATATCTGAGGTTATTGATATTTCTCCCGGCAATCTTGATTCCAGCTTGTGTTTCTTCCAGCCCAGTGTTTCTCGTGATGTACTCTGCAGAGAAGTTAAATAAGCAGGGTGACAATATACAGCCTCGACATACTCCTTTCCCTACTTGGAACCAGTCTGTTGTTCCATGTCCAGTTCTAACTGTTGCTTCCTGACCTGCATATAGGTTTCTCAAGAGGCAGGTCAGGTGGTCTGGTATTCCCATCTCTTTCAGAATTTTCCAGTTTATTGTGATCCACACAGTCAAAGGCTTTGGCATAGTCAATAAAGCAGATGTTTTTCTGGAACTCTCTTGCTTTTTCCATGATCCAGCGGATGTTGGCAATTTGATCTCTGGTTCCTCTGCCTTTTCTAAAACCAGCTTGAACATCTGGAAGTTCATAGTTCACGTATTGCTGAAGCCTGGCTTGGAGAATTTTGAGCATTACTTAACCAGCGTGTGAGATGAGTGCAATTGTGCGGTAGTTTGAGCATTCTTTGGCATTGCCTTTCTTTGGGATTAGAATGAAAACTGACCTCTTCCAGTCCTGTGGCCACTGCTGAATCTTCCAAATTTGCTGGCATATTGAGTGCAGCACTTTCACAGCATCATCTTTCAGGATTTGAAATAGCTCCACTGGAATTCCATCACCTCCACTAGCTTTGTTCATAGTGACGCTTTCTAAGGCCCACTTGACTTCACGGCAAATAGATGGGAAAACAATGGAAACAGTGAGAGACTTTATTTTCTGGGCTCCAAAATCACTGCAGATGGTGACTGCAGCCATGAAATTAAAAGACGCTTGCTCCTTGGAAGAAAAGCTATGACCAACCTAGACAACATATTAAAAAGGAGACATTACTTGCTGACAAAGGTCCGTCTAGTCAAAGCTATGGTTTTTCCAGTAGTCATGTATGGATGTGAGAGTTGAACTATAAAGAAAGCTGAGCACTGAAGAATTGATGCTTTTGAATTGTGGTGTTGAAAAAGACTCTTGAGAGTCCCTTGGACTGCAAGGAGATCCAACCAGTCCATCCTAAAGGAAATCAGTCCTGAATATTCATTGGAAGGACTGATGCTGAAGCTGCAACTCCAATACGTTGGCCACCTGATGTGAAGAACTGACTCATCGGAAAAGACCCTGATGCTGGGAAAGATTGAAGGCGGGAGGAGACAGGGACGACAGAGGATGAGATGGTTGGATGGCATCACGGACTCAACGGACATGAGTTTGAGCAAGCTCCGGGAGATGGTGAAGGACAGGGAGGCCTGGCGTGCAGCAGTCCATGGGGTTGCAAAGAGCTGGACACAACTTAGCACGTGAACGACGATGAGAACCTGCAGTGCAGCTCAGGCAGCTCTGCTTGGCGTCCGGTGGTGACAGGGCCCCACGAGGGAGGGAATCCAAAGCAGAGTGGACGCAGGCGCACATACAGCAGGTTGCTGCACCTCAGAGATTAACGCTCTGCAAAACAACTGTACTCCAATAAAATTAACTTAAGAGATAAACTGTGATACCGACACCCCCAAAAAAGCTCCGCGTGATGGCTGATATGCTTCCGTCCTTGCATCTGGCGGTCCTGCTGGCCGGCGACCCCCTCTGCTCTTCTTGCTGCTCAGCCGAAGTTCCCTGCGCTCTGCGTCCCGTTAAGAGTTAACGACCCTTTACCTTCTCTCTTCATTTTGGAAAATTAGATGTGTGTTTTCTTCCGTGTCCCCTGACCCCACAGCTTCCCTTCCCTTCCCTCTCTGCTTCCTCAGATAAAAATTTTAAAATAGCTTTCCAACAAAAAAAAATGGTTTTAGGGACCTGCCTGGTAGTCCAGTGGCTGAGAATTCGCCTTGCAATGGAGGGGCTGCGGGTTCCATCCCTGGTCAGGGAGCTAAGATCTCACATGCTTCTGGGGCCAAAATAGTCAAAACATAAATCAGAAGCAAGATTGTAACAAACATTCAATGAAGACTAAAAAAATGGTCCACATCAAAAAATATTGTTTTAAAAACTTGTTTTCAAAACTTGTTTTATTGATGCTTTTTTTCTAGTTCACGAAGTTTTGTGTTCTTTTTTTTATGACCTGCACGTTTTATAATTTTTATTTACTCAGTTATTCGGCTGTGCTGGGTTTCCGTTGCTGCATGTTTGGCTGTGGTGAGCGGGGGCTTCACGTCACGGAACTCAGCTCTGGGGTACACGGGCTCGGCAGTCTAGGCTCCTGGGCTCGAGAGCACGGGCCCCACAGGTGCGGCACGTGGGCCCAGCAGCTCCGATGCAGAGTCTTCCCAGGCCAGGGACTGCACCCGTGCCTCCTGCCCTGGCAGGCAGATTCTCTACCCCCGAGCCACCAGGGGAGCCCCAGATAATTCTATATTAAAAAAATTTAACACCAGAGAACAGCAAGGGAAGAATACAGGAACAAAAACGTGAGACTCATTAAAACAAATAGTCACATGCTGCTGTTCACTCGGTCCCATGGACCGCAGCAGGCCAGGCCTCCCTGTCCCTCACCAACTCCCAGAGTTCACTCAGACTCATGTCCATTGAGTCGGTGATGCCGCCCAACCATCTCATCCCGTCGTCCCCCTCTCCTCCTGCCTTCAGTCTTTCCCAGCATCAGGGTCTTTTGCAGTGAGTCAGCTCTTCGCATCAGGGGGCCGAAGCACTAGAGCTGCAGCTTCAGCCTCGGTCCCTCCAGTGAGCGTCAACGTGGCAGACTTAGAATCACCCATACGACCATAAGTGGCCGACACCGCGATCAGAGGGCAGAGACCGTCAGGCTGGAGAAAGGGGGAAAGGCCCGACACAGCATGTTCCCCTGAGACGCTCTCTCCATAGAAAGACACAGGAAGACAGGGTGAAGGGTGTGAACGCCTCTGGCGCCGCGGTGGCACCTGGGCCAGTGACAGGCACAAGGGACCTTACGGCAGGAAGTATGGAACAAGAAATCAAGACATATTTCATATTGGTGAAAAGCTTAATTCAACAGGAAGACAAAACAATCCTAAATGTGCGGGCATCTAACAGCATAGCTCCAGACGCCACACAGCAGCAGCCGACACAGCTGAAGGGAGATGCACGGCCACCGCCGTGGCTTAAGTGGTACCCAGCAGACAGGGCAAGATGAACAGACCCTGAAGATGCAGGGGACGGCTTGTCACACGCACACACCACATCCCACCGCCGCCAAGCAGATGCCTGTTGGGTCACACAGAACATTTCCCGACAGAAGGCGTGTCACAACTGTAAAGCCCGTCTCCATACATGTCACAGGACTGGGGTTCACAGCAAGCTAGACCCTCCAGCCCAGCCTTCAGACCCCACAGGCCCGCCCACGGCCCGAGTGTACCAGGAACACCAGCCCAGCTGCTCCAACCCTGACCCTCAGAACCTGGAGAGAGAATAGATATTGATTATCGTTACATAACATTGAGTTGGTGATGGACAGGGAGGCCTGGCGTGCTGCGATTCATGGGGTGGCGAAGAGTCGGACACGACTGAGTGACTGAACTGAACTGGACTGGATATAACAATGTGTTCCATTTGTTGCTCTTCAGTTGCTAAGTTGCGTTCGACTCTTTGGGACCCTGCAGCACACCAGGCCTCCCTGTCCTTCACCATCTCCCAGAGTTTGCTGAAACTCACGTCCATCGAGTCAGTGATGCCATCCAACCATCTCGTCCTCTGTCGCCCCCTTCTCCTCCCACCTCCAATCTTCCCCAGCATCAGGGTCTTTTCCAGTGAGTTGGCTCTTTACATCAGGTGACCAAAGTACTGGAGCTTCAGCATCAGTCCTTCCAGTGAATTTCATTCAGGGTTGATTTTCTTTAGGATTGATTGGTTTGATCTCCTTGCAGGCCGAGGGACCTCAAGAGTCTTCTCAGATGTTACACACTATATAATGACGCGCACTACACTTATTCACTATTATTTACCTACTTTCCCAGCTGCTTTGTTTCACAGCAACTTGTTACGTGGCAGCAAGTCACTGGCACAGCCGGCCTGTCGAGCTGGGAGCCCCGGGGACGGGTTTCACATGTTCCTTCCTTTCGGACGCAGTCAAGGTGGGAAAGTTCCCTCCAGGCGCCAACCAAACCCAAAACGCAGAGGCAAGGAGAACAGGAGCCAGTGATACCGAAAACACAATAGCACCTCGGCAGAGCCAACGGCGACTGTTCAAAGGACTAACAGGAGCGATGATCCCTGGCAAGACTAGGGAGGACGCATCTCATCAACAGCGAGAGGGGACACGTTACAGGTCCTCAGCGACTGAGAAAACGCCGAGTGAGAAGACTACCAAGGATTTTATGCTGATAAACCAGACAACCCGGGTGCGATGGAAAGAGTCACCGAGAAACATATCTACCAAAACTGACACAAGAAGAAACCGAGAGTCACCCTGTGTCTGTCAGTTAGAACCAAAGGTGTTTTCTAGATCAAGCCCTCACCTCACGTCATCACATGTTCAGCGCAAGAGGATGGCCCCGCGGGGGTCTGGGATGGGTCTGGGGGGGCAGGGGCAGCCCCTGGGGAGAGGAGCAACACAGCCAGGCAGGAGGAGGGCACCCACAGTCAGTCATGGGCTCTCCCTGCTGTGAGTGGGGGGGGGGGCCCGCAGAGTGGGGGGCCCTGGAGGGGTGGGGGATCCCGAGGGCAGGGGTGGGGGACCCCGAGGGGAGGAAGGTGCCCGCCATCGACCGATGGACACGGAGCCGCGTGCCTGTCACCACCTTCTCCTTTAATGCAGCTCAGACCCCCTTGGTCTCAGAACGTGTGGATGGAGGGATGGAGACGCACAGACCCTCAAGCTCTGCACCAGGAGGCGCCCTGGGAGGGCGCGAGCCACGGGCCGTCTTCCAGGTGAGAAGGCGCTGTCAGTAGTGTCTGTAAACGCGTTCAGATTCTTAGTACTTTGGGTTAAAAAATATATTCTGAGGCCGGGACACAGCCGGCCTGAGCGACAGGCTCCCGGGCAGGGCAGCACACTGGTGGTTTCTGTTCAAGGCCGACCTCAGTTTCAGCTTCAGTACTTCATCGTGCAGCCTCCGGGCCTCGGGACAGATGGGTACTCAGGTCAGCCCGGACGCAGAGGCACGGTGGGGGCAGAGCCTGTGCCCTGGGCCTGGAGCTGCCCCCCGAGGGGATGGCCCCACTCCTCGCAAGCTTCAGCCCCCTGTGCTGGGGGTCTCTCTTCCCCCTCACCCCCACCCCACAAGCCTGCCCCCTCTGCTGGGGGTCTCCCTTCCACACCCCCACCACCCCCACCCCGCAAACCTGCCCCCTATGCTGGGGGTCTCCCTTCCCCCCTGTCCCCCGCCCCACATAGGCTGGACCAGGAAATGGTGAGATGGAGAATGAGGGAGCCAGGGGGCCAGTGTCAGAGCAGCCCCCTCCTGTCAGAGGGCTGGCGCGCATCGTGCAGGGGTCTCCTTTCCGTCCCACCTCCCATACCCCCTTACCCTCCCAGACCCCTCCCCCAGGACAGCGCCACCAGAGACACGGGTTATATCTGCCCCCCCAGGGCCTGTGTCTTCAGGCTCAGGGAGACCCCTGGGCTTGTCCATTCAGGACCTGCTGCTTCTGCTTCGTTCCTGCCCTCCAACCCTGTGACCCTGGGAAACCCAAGGTCAGAGCCCGTGTGGCTCCCTCCGGGTTTCAACGGACGCTCACCATCTGCACGTCCCGGGCGGCCCTCCCGACGTCCTCGAGGGGGGCCAGCCCCCGGAACCTGCTCCTCCGCGCCTGCAGCTGCTGGGCCTGGGGCTTCAGTGTCTCCTCCAGAATCTGCCCTTGGAGGCCACTGCGGGGACAGGGTGCGGGGAGACAGAGCTGTTCGTCCGCCCGTCCACCCCGGAGCACCTTCTGTCCCCCGGCCGGGAGGGGCCGCCCCCCCCGCCTCGGGCGCCCACCCACAGGGGACAGGCTGCCTCCCGTGCCCCCTCCTGCCAGACCTGCTGTGCTTCAAACCCTCAGGTTCACGTGAGACATTACACACCGAGGACACTGCACTCAGCGCCTTGTGAAGCAGGAGGTGTCTGTCTCTGGCGGGAACGCGCGGTTTTAACAATTCCTCAGAGAGGAATAGAGCACGGCCTCAGGGTGACGCTGGACGGGTCTGCTCAGCGGGGCCCAGGGCCGTGTCCCCCACAGGACGTCGGGAGCGCGATGGGGAGGGTGTTAGACCCTGGGGTACACCCCTGCCAGGGCCCTGAGACTCCCGCCCCAAGTACAGTGGCCGCCTGAGTCCTCAGGACAGACCCCACGGCGAGGGGCCTGACTGCCCTCATCTCAGACCCCAGGCCCTGGGAAGTCCTGCCTACCGGGCGTGGTGTCTGAGCACAGACGTGGCCCGCTGTGGGCTTGCTAAGGGGCCACGGGGGCGACGAGGGATCCCAGATGTGCGAGCACCCCCCACCAACTCCTCAGCTGCAGATCAGACCCCCATATGGCTACTTCAACCCACTGACGGACCCGGGACACTTTCCCAGTTTCCAGGATGACGGAGGAACGAGCCCGCTGCCACCCACAGGTCACAGCAAAGCCACCTTCTCCAGGGCCCTCGGCCCAGAGCTGGTGCCCGTGGAGGGGTCAGGGGTTGGGGATCGGGGTGGGTGGAGGGGCGTGTCCAGGAGGATGGACTCACGCCCGGCCACCGACGAGGTTGCCACCCTCGTTTCCTGGCGTGCTTACAGCAGCTTCTCTTTGCTCTGTTTCACTCTTCCAGGCGGATTCTTCGGTATTTTCTCGTTCCCTCTTGGGTCCGTGGCAAAGGCTATCTTTGCCGCCCCCTGGAAGACGCAGCAAGAGCCTTTCAGGAAAACAGCCACTGATGCCAAGGCAGCCCCAGGCACAGCATGCTCGCGCCCCTCACGCTGGGGCCCCAACCTCGGCGGGCACGGGGTGGGGGGCGAGGCTACAGCACAGGGCACGGCCCGGCCCGGGGGTGGGCACAACACTCCTGGCCGTGCTCCATCACTGAGTCAAGCTGGCGTGCGGCTCACGCCCGACTCTGCGGGGGAAAGTGGAAGCAGCCCTGCAGTCGGAAAAGACGGGCCTCTGTGGCTCCACGCGAGCTCACGGGCCCCCACGCATGTGCAGGTACAGCTGGGGCTTAGGGGTGCCCCCCAACTAGCCCCCTGCTGCCCGATCCAAGGCCGGTAAGCCCCGGCTGCTCTCAGGGACCCCACAAGCTCCGGACAGTGACCATCCAGTGTCTCCAGCAGGACATCTTCTCTGCCCTCCCCGGAAGCAGCCGCGACAGGTTCTTCTGGGCGGAGGGGCCCTGTGCACGGGCCAGCGAGAGCAGGATAAAGGCCACGTGGTTCTGTAAGGACTCGCGGACAGCTTAGGCCTTCCCTGGTGGGACAGCGGGTAGGCATCCCCCGGCCAGTGTGGGGACACGGGCTTGAGTCCACATGCCGCGGGGCAGCTGAGCCCGTGTGCCACAGCGTGCTGAAAGGCCGGAGAGCCACCGCTCCTGAACCTGACACCCAGAGCCCGGGCTCTGTGACAGGGGAAACCGCTGCAGTGAGAAGCTTGTGCGCCAGTGAAGAGTGGCCCCCGCTCATGGCAACTAGAGGAAGCCTGCACCCGGCAACCAAGACCCAGTGCAGCCGAAAACAAGACAAGACAAGAAGAGACTTCACAGACCACTGGCATTCATCTCGAAAACAGCAGGTCCCTTCAAACGTCTGGGTTAGGGCATTACCCAAAGTGTGCTTGAACAGCACTCTGACCGCTAGAGAGTCAGCTCTGGGGCCTGGGGGCACCTCCCCTGGACCCCTGGCCGCCGGGGCCTGGGGTGTTTCGTCTGAGTCTGCTTGTCCGCCTGCCCACAGTGGCCGTCCTCTGTCCTGCCTGATTCCTGTCTCCTGGGTTTTCCGTTCCAGAACGTTCCTTTCCCTTCTCCTCACGCTGGCCACACCTGGACGCCTGGGTGGAACTCTCCAGTGTGTGCCCTGAGCTCCTGGGCTCCCACGCGAACGCCCAGTGCTCTCGGCTCTATGCAGACCCTGCGCTCCTGAAGGTGCCCAGCCCCCTGCTGCTGGGGTGCGTTCTCGCTGCTCTGCTGGGGTGCCCTGGGCTCCCACAGAACTGTACCTCGCGCCTCCCAACCCAGCCATCCTGCAGCAGTTTCCTCCCAGCAGGGACCTGAAAGATTTCTGCCGTCAGGGCTACAAGCTGGGGGCTCTGCAGCCCTGTAACCAGGACGTGAGTGGCAACGTGGCAGAGCCGTCACCCGGCGCTGCCTGCAGCTGCCCTCCCCCGCCACTGGACCCCTGAGAACCAGACTGACCCGCCAGCACAGGGTGCCTAGCCTTGATTATCTGAAGTATGCGAGTGCGTCTGTGTGTGTGAAGTGTGTGTGTGTGTGTGAACTGTGCAAGTGCATCTGTGTGTGTGAAGTGTGTGTGTGTGTGTGAAGTGTGCGAGTGCATCTGTGTGTGAAGTGTGTGTGTGTGAAGTGTGCGAGTGTGTCTGTGTGTGTGAAGTGTGTGCATCAGGACGCACTGCTGATGCAGGGACTGTGTGTGTCTGTAAAGTGTGCAAGTGTGTGTGCAGTGTGCGAGTGTGTCTGTGTGTGTGAAATGTGCAAGTGCATCTGTGTGTGAAGTGTGTGTGTGTGTGAAGTGTGCGAGTGTGTCTGTGTGTGTGAAGTGTGTGAGTGTGTGTGTGCATCAGGACGCACTGCTGATGCAGGGACTGTGTGTGTCTGTAAAGTGTGCAAGTGTGTGTGCAGTGTGCGAGTGTGTCTGTGTGTGTGAAATGTGCAAGTGTGTGTGTGTGTCAGGGGGCAGAGCTGCTGCAGAGATTGTGTGTGTCTGTGTGTGTGCAGTGTGCAAGTGTGTCTGTGTGAAGTGTATGAGTACATGTGTGTGAGTCAGGGTGCCCAGCTGCTGCAGAGACTGTGTGGGTGTGTCTGTGTGCGTGAAGTGTGTGTGTGTGTGTGAAGTGTGCGAGTGCATCTGTGTGTGTAAAGTGTGCAAGTGTGTCTGTGCGTCAGGGTGCCCAGCTACTGCAGGGACTGTGTGGGTGTGTGAAGTGTGCAAATGCGTCTGCGTGTGAAGTGTGCGAGTGTGTCCATGTGTGTGTTGGGGCACACAGCTGCTGCAGGGACTGGGTGAGTCTGATGGAGAAGGCTGGGGGGGTGCCGGGGCGGCGAGGGGGTCACGCAGGGCTAATCTGCCAGGTCACCTCTAAGTGGGTCACCAGGCCAGCCGCCTGCGTCACCATCTCCAGCCCAGCAGCACCTGCTTGACCTCAGAAGGAACCTAAGGCTGGGGGAGGCTGGGGGTGGGGGGAGCAGGAGCCGGCCAGCTTCTCCTCTCCCCCCCACCCCCCGATTCCCCCATCTGCCAACCCTCGCTGGGACAGCTGCCGCGGACACAGCGGAATCAGAACCTCCTGCCTGGGGGGGTGGGGTGCTGCACACATGGGGCCACGGGTCAGGCCCTCCTGCCGTGGCCCCCGAGCAAGCGCCAGGTCCAGTGGGCATTTCTTACACGCAGACACCTGCTTTTACCTTTAAGACGCAAAGGGTGTGATTCTGGCTGCACCCCCAGCCCCGCGTTGCTGTTACGAGTACAGTGCGTGGACTCCAAGGTCACTGACAAAGCCGCTGGGTTCAGAGCACCACGAAAAACGAGGACACCACGCTTTCAAAAAAGTGGGTGGTGAGTCACGAGGCTTGGGCCCCTGCCTGGGCCAGAGGAAGCTTCCTGACCAGTGTGGGGGGTGGACAGGACCTCGGCGACCCCCGCAGAGCCCACAGCCAAGCCCTGGGAGGCCGGGCGCTCCCGTGTCCCTGCGGGCCAGCCCGGCCCGGCCCCTCCGCCAAGCTCGCAGGGACGGGGCATGCGGTGGACGGAGCTCCCAGCTCTGCCTACGTTCCCCCCTGCAGATGACACTGAAGGCCACTAACGCGCTTCCCACCTACAGGCCCACCACACGATTGCTTCTACTTCTCTGAGACAGGCCCCCGGAAGTCTCCCAAGAATTTAGTGTCTTTAACTCTCCCAGACATGCTCCTGGAAGTGGACGGCCTGCAGCCGGCCGGCCACGGCCCCCTCTCTCTAGGCTGCCCCTGAGCGTGCTGGCCACTGTCTCCAGCTGGAGCGCCGAGACGCGAGCGGCTCCTGTGGGTTTTCTGCCTCCGGGCTGTCGTCTGCGACCTGCCTGTCCTACCCTTTGCCTGTTTGTCTACTGCACTCTAAAAAATCTTTTTGTGGTTTTTCTTTACATGTTAGATATTAACCTTTTGTTACAAATATACATCACGAATAATCTCCCCATCGTTTGACTTGGCTCAGAGGTTGAAGCGTCTTGCCTGCAGTGCAGGAGACCTGGGTTCGATCCCTCGGTTGGGAAGATCCCCTGGAGAAGGAAATGGCAACCCACTCCAGTATTCTTGCCTGGAGTATCCCATGGACAGAGGAGCCTGGTGGGCTACAGTCCACAGGGTCGCAAAAAGTCGGACACGACTGAGTGACCTCACTGTATAGCATTTCAGGCCATGAAAAATGCTTCCACTTTTAGCTTCTTATTTTTAGCGTCAGTGTTGTTACATTTAACTTAGGAGGCAAAGTGCTACTCCAGGTTTACAGACACTTCAATCCCTATGCTATGAACCCTAGGAGTGGAGTGACGAGACGCCGTATTTCTCCATAAAACACAAAATATACAGAATGGGACGAGCTTCTCCTTGCACAGCACCACGGAAGTCATTTCCAGCTGGGGGAAGCATGCGAAAAGGCAGCGATCGCCAGCAACACACACCCGGAGCGCGCAAATACCGCACCCTGGGTATGACTGCCCCATGGCGGCAGCGACCCAGCGGCCGTGGCTGGATGGACAGAGAAGCAAAGTGCCCGTCCACACACGGAGCGTCACTCGGCCCTTAAGAGGAAGGGATTGCAACACAGGCCACGATGCCCACAAGCCTTGAGGACACGGTGCTCAGTGAAGTGACCGTCATGGCGCACACACAGGGAGCCCTCACTCACGGGGGTCCCAGGGGTCAGACACAGACGGAGGGTGGCGAGTGGCAGGGGCTGGGGACAGAGCTGCCGTCTGGGAAGACGGGAAGGCCCTGCAGATGGACGAGGTGGTGCTTGTAGAGCGCCGGGATTGTACTAAGTGCCCCTGAACCACGCGCTTAACCACAGTCCAGACGGCACGTGGTCTGTTACGGGCACTCAGGCACAAGTGACTCGTGGCGGCTCCCCATCCGATGACCACCAAGGCCACAACGATGCTTAAATCCAGCCCCACGGTGGGGCCCTGGCCTCTGGGGGTCACCTTGATGATCCCTTCTGTGCCCCTGGTTAGGAGGAGGTGCCCTCATCACCAGGAAGAGGCTGCGGGGGGCGGGGGGTGCAGGGGGAGGAGAAATGGGCCTCCTGGGCCCCGGGGGAGGGGAGGAGGCCTGCTGCCCGTCTCGTGGCCCGTGGCCTGGACTGCAGACTGGAGTTCAGCCTGGGGCCCCTGAGCCCAGGATCACAAGCCCTTCCGCTGCCGGATCAGCACCCAGGCGGGCCGAGTGCCTGCGGAAGGGAGCAGGGGAGGCCAAGGGACTCCAGGGGGACAACAGGCCAGGTGGTCTCCGGGGGCAGGGCGCCCACACAGTTCGGCCAGCAGCTGCCTGGAGCCGGGAGCCTGTGCAGGTCGAGGGGGATGGTCACCAGCTCCACCCCCGCTCTGAAGACACACCTGGGGGGCTGGGCCCTGAGCAGAGCCGATGGGCTGCAGGGGGGCCCTGGGGCCCTGGGCAGGGGCAGAGTGACTTCATTACTGGGGTCTCATGCACAGAGGCAGGGGGCTGTAGACACAAGGCTGCCCTAAGCAGAGCAAGTGATAAGGCCTGGACGCCAGGACAGAGCCGCTTGGGGAGGGCAAGAGAGGACTGGCCAGGCCTTGGGATGGCCCGTGGGAGGGATGGTGTGGGGTAGGGGGTGAGGACAGCCCTCACTGGGCCTGGGAATGAGGAGGCTGGTGGGGGGTTCCCAGGATGGCAGAGCCCCCGAGAGGACGCTGCGGGGCAGTGACGCCCACTCCCGGAGGACCCAGGCCTGAAATACAGGCAGGTGAGGGTTGAGCTTCGGGGAAGCGATCTGAGTGCCCACAGGGAGCTCCTGGGAGGCTGGGCAGCGGGGCTGCAGGGGGATGGCCGGTGGAGGCGGGGACAGGGTGGATGAGCTGGTGGTCTCTGTTTTCTGCATGAGGTCACCGTGGCAGAGGGACAGGACGGCGAGCTGACGGGCTTTGCAAAGCAGGCCGCCTTCACGCCTTCACCTGGACGCAGCCAGCCCCCCTCCCCACCGCCTCCCTTCTCTCTGCAGGGGCACCCCTTCCCTCTGCGGTGTCGCCCCCCTCCCCTCCACGCGGACCCCTCCCCGCCCCTCACCTACCAGATTCCTCTGCGGGCGCCCCCTCCTCTCCTCCCCTCCCCACGACATACCGGGCTCCTCTGTGGGCGCCCCCTCCCCTCCGCCCGCCCCCTCCCCGCCCCCACCTACCGGGCTCCTCTGTGGGCACCCCCTCCCCGCCATCCACATACTGGGTTCCTCCGCAGGGGCTCCTCTGGCCTTCTCTTCATCACCTGGGTGCGCTCCCTCCACTCCTGCAAAGCTCGCTTGTCTCTGAGGTGGGGGGCCGGGGAGGGGGGCAGAGGGGGGCAGGAGAACGTGAGCGCTGTGGGTAAAGCGGCCCTCAGCTCACCAGCGTTTCTATGGTCATTTCTAGAGCTTCACACAAAAGCCCGTCACTCCAGGCCCCCTCCAGAGGACAGACGCCGGCTGGACACCCAGGCCTCCTGGGCAGCGCTTGGCGCCTCTGAGTCTGTCTGGACCTCCTGGCAGGGATCAGTCTGGCCCTGGCCAGCCCCTGCCCGCTGAGGCATCAGGGCCCTTTCCAGGAGGGCTCAACTGGGGCCGTGACCTCCAAAGCCAAGGCCTCAGGCATTCACGGGTCTGCACGCGGCCGGAGGGGGATGCCTGAGCCTCGCCAGGAGCCTGAGCCCGGTCTCTGCCACCCGGCGCCCGCGGCTGGGCTGTTGGCAGCGTATAACCCAATGCACCACAAACCCCGGACGATGCCCGGGGCTTGTTGCCTCCGTGGTGCTGGGCACTGCGCCCGGGAGGTTCCCGGCTGAACAGAGCCCAGCTCTGCCCAGGCTGCGGCTGTGGCACTGGGATGGCCGGGCCGGGGGCTTCACACACCGGGCTCCGGCCCTGGATGCCAGTTCTCCAGCCCAGGCAGCCACTCGCCTGTTTGAACCAAGTCCTGACTCTTCCGGCGAACCCTTTCGGCCCCCAGACCTGGCTCTCCGTTTCCTCTCCGGGCAGAGCCCTCCCGCGGCCTGGGCCCTGGCCCAGAGGCGCCAGACCCCCTCCGTCCTCAGGGTCACGGCGCTGGGCCCTCCTGGGCTCCTGGCCTCTGCCCTTCAAGGCCTCTGTCCTGGGCTCCAGCCTGAGGGAGGCATGGGCTTTGTGCTCCAAGCAGAGCACTTCGTCCCCTGCAGCTCCCCGCCCCGGCTCCCCTACCGCCCTGCCTCCCGGGAGCTCCCTGTGGGCGCTCAGGCCCCTTCCCTGTGGCTCAGTCACCCCTCACTCCTGCAGCTCAGGCCTGGGTCCCTGCAGAGCAGGCGTCACTGCCCTGCACCCTCCTCTGGGGGCTGTGCCGTCCCGGGATCCCTCACCGGCCTGCTCCTTCCCAGGCCCAGTGAGAGGCTGGCTGTCCTCGCAGCCCGCCTCCATGCCTCCCGGGAGGGCCAGGTACCCCCTTTGCACCTGCACAGAGCCCTCCTCACCTGCGGGGCTGCCCACCCCCAGCCCCGAGCCGCTGCCCACAGGAAGCTGTGACTGCGACTGCAGACGCCTCTGCCTATCACCTCTCAGGGACACCTCTCGGGGGTCTCGGTCGCCTCTCAGGAAATGGGCTGCAAGGGACCTACTCCTTAAGAGGCACAGACCGAGGTCCTGGGGAGCTGCAGGAGCGCAGACAGCCGGCGGCCATGTGGAGGCTGGGCCGCTGGAGAGGCCCCACGCGGGCCCAGGGGGCACCGACTGGCCTGGGGCCCACGCAGAGAACCAGGAGGGAGCTGCCACCCACCCTCCCACTCCAGAGCTCCTCGGAGAGGGCGGGCAGCGCCCTGGGTCCCGTGGAGCCTGACCTTCGTCTGCCCTGCCTCTTGGGCCCCCCGCCCGGCGCCCAGCTGAGCCAGAGGGTGGGGCCTTGAGCTACGGAGGCAGAGGTGCTCAGGAGGGGCTGTGGGCAGCCACTCCTGCAGACCTGCCTGGATGAGGAGGGGGCGGGGGGCACCGTGGGGGGCACAGTGCGGGCACAGCAGGCTCCATGCGGCACGCAGGTGGACGGACACCCAGGAGACGAGAGGGCAGCCCGGGGGAGCCCAGGCCACACCGCCTCACTCAGCCGCGCTGTCAGTCACGGGGTGCGGGGCCCCGGGGCAGGGTTGCTGTGTTCCCTGCCCAGGTCTGAGTGCCTGGCAGCACCCGCCTTTCCCCGAAGGCGACAGACCCCGACGAGAAAAGCACATCTGGACCAGGACCAGCGCGCGGGCCCATCCAAACGTTTGCTCCGCGAACCCTCTCCGCCTGAGGGTCCTGAGAAAAGACACTCAGGTGGGCTGACAATTTACAAGGCAGGGCAAGACTGCGGGGCCAGAGCAGGCCCTGCTAGGAGGAGAGGCTGTGCCCGCCGCAGCCCCGGGCAGGGGGAGTGGAGAGACCCTGCCCTCCCTCTCTCCCTCTCCCCACTGACCTCCTGCCAGACCCCCCACCGGCCAAACCCAACCAGAGTGGGGCACCCGGTGCGCTGGAGGCAGTCCGGTGGTGCCAGGCGGTCTCTGGGGGCCAGAGTGCAGTGGGGACAGGCAGTTGGCGGGGCTGGGGGGCAGAGGGCGGACAGTGAGGACGGGACCAAGGTGACCCCACACGAGGCCGACCGAGTCAGCCCAGACCCCGGGGTAGGGGCAGGACGAGCCCACGGACAGCGCACTACTATAAGACCTGAAGCCAGTGACGAACAGGAGAAGACAGACTGGGGGAGGGTAAGGAAGCAGAGGGGGACACGGGCTGGCAGTAGACGAGGGGCTGCGCCCAGCCACGGGGGACAGCATGATGGCTTTCGGCGAAGCCCAGACCCCTGGCACTCCCCCGACTGAGGGTGCCCCCACCCCTGACCCCGGGGGCCCCCCTCACCCCAGGCACCCCCTGACCGCGGCGCCCCCACTTCATTCTGACCCTGAGCACGCCCCCCACAACCTCACCTCCTGCTCTGCTCCTGAGCCTGCCTCTCCCGCAGCTCCCGGAGGGCCAGGCCCCTGCTCTCCCCGAGCTGGCTGGCACGGACCAGGGCCTGCCGGGTGGAGTCCAACTCGGGCAGCACGCCCTGGAAAGAAGGCACCTTCATCCTATGACGACATGGGGTCGTCAGCCAAGTGCGTCACGCAGCCCGAGACAGCCCCTGGGGGTGAGCGCGGGGCCGCGGGTGGCTGCCTGCGGAAGCCCCGATTGTCACGGTTGGTGACCTCCACCCCCTCCCCAGGCCAGGTCGTGGCTGTGCTGCTGTGGGAAAAGGTGGGCATGGACCTAGATGAACTAGGTCACTGGGGCCTCTGCTGGGAGCCTTGTGCTGTGAGCCCAGGGCCACGGCCAGGCAGTGACCCTCCCCACGGCAATGACCCTCCAACGATGTTTTCCTTTGAGAAAGTCTTAAACCCATAGAACAGGCGAAGTGACGATGCAGTGAACACGTGCGCCCTTTGCTTGCAGATCTAAGCTCTTCTACTTTCCAACAGCGACCAGCCTCGTCAGCTCAGATGGGCCCGTGCTCACAGCCTCACCGCAGACCTTCACCACAGACTCGTGGGGCAAGTGTCCACACAATCCACGTGGCCACAGGCGACTGACCTCGGACCACGTCCTGTGCCTTGGACGTGACATCACCACCTATGCCCACGTATGAGCTGTGTTCGCCATTGTTACTGGGTTATGTTCTCTCTGTACACACACACATCCACACACGTGTGCACACCATGCATACACACATCACGCGCACACACACTACACGCACAGGCACACCACGCACACACACACCACACGCACATGCACACCACGCACACCACGTACACACGCACACCACGTGCACAAGCACACCACACACACGGGCACACACACACCATGCACACACACCACACGCACACATACCACACACACACCACGCACACACACACCACGCACACACACACCACGTGCACACACACACCACATGAACACACCACGTGCACACACACCACACACACACACACCACGCACACACACACCACGCACACACACACCACGCACACACACCACGCGCACACACACCACACACACACATACCACGCACACACACACCATGTGCAAACACACACCACGCACACACACCACGCGCACACACACCACACGCATATGCACATCACGCACACACACACCACACACACACACCATGTACACACACACCACGCACACACATACCACATGCACACACACACCGTGCACACACACACCACGTGCACACACACCATGCACACACACACCACGCACACACATACCACATGCACACACACACCGTGCACACACACACCACGTGCACACACACCATGCACACGCACACCACGTACACACACCACGCACACACACACCACACACACATGCACACCACGCACACACGTACCACGTACACACGCACACCACACACACACATGCACACACACCACGCACGCACACACCACACACACACGTACACCACGCATGCACACACCATGTGCACATGCACACCACACATGTGCACACACACCACACACACACCGCGCACACACACCACGTGCACACGCACACCACGTACACACGCACACCACGCACATGCACACCACGCACACCACACACACCACGTGCACACGCACACCACGCACACACACACCACGTGCACACACACACCATGCACACCACACACACCACGTGCACACGCACACCATGTACACATGCACACCATGCACACGCACACCACACACACCCCACGTGCACACGCACACCACGCACACACACACCATGTGCACACACACACCATGCACACCACACACACACCACGTGCACACGCACACCATGCACACACACATGGCATGAGTTTTCTCTCCCGTGACCTCTTGCTCTGAGCCTGTTTCCCTGGCCGCTCCCGTCTTGGTAACTTGAACCCTAAACTGGGGCAGGCACCCACCATGTCTCGGGAGGGTGGTGTGGACACACGTCCCCCTGACATCGTCACAGGGCCTCGCAGAATACCGTGATGACCTGCGGGGACCGCGTCCAGCCTCGCCTCCTGCCTTCACCTGCAGACGGGCCTCGGGTGGGGGAGCGGCTTCCTGCTGGAGCTCAGCGCGGCCCTGAGGCTGGGGGGCAGCTCTGCTGGCAGGAGCTGGCTCCCCAGCGCCCCGGCCTGCTCAGTCTCCACGATCTCCTGCCGCAGCTTCCAGAACCGCCGGATCTCGTCCTCGCTCGGCCAGTCCTCCGGGGGCTCGGTGGGCTTCCCGGGCTCGTGCGGTTCTAGTGTTCCGACAGGTGGGGAAAAGCCTGCCTTTTCTGTTATTGCGCTTCCCTTTGGCGCCTGAGAACGAACGGTTTCTTGGTTAGGCACGCGTTCTTCGGGTAAGTCCAACAGAGGCTGTGGCAGGTCCCTTACGGTCATCTTTTTAACTGGGGAAATGGACAGCAAACAAAAGGCCGTTTTAGTAGATTGCACCTCCACGCCCGAGACACACGCTTCCTGGAGCCCTCTCCCTGCACAGAGAGGGCTGGGGGGCTCCCTGTGTAGAGTTGCCTGGGGTGGTTCCTGTGCCCCAGGCCCTCACACTGCACATAAGTCCAGATAAATGAAGATATTTTCCCCATCTAGACCTTCTAGTATCTGCTTCTAATTGCTGCTCAACCCACAAACCTGTCATTTTTAATTGAAGCCCTTTTGCTGACTTTAGACACTTTGATCTCTAGCAAAGTCAAGTGAGAAAACTGGCCCCAAACATATTCATCCCGAGGGGCACCAGAGCCCTAATCGGGCGTTAGGGCCACGGCACCCCACAGACAGGGGTCATCTGGCCTCACGTGGCCTCTGGTGGGGCAGGACCCGATGTGCCGACTGACTGACAGACAGGGGGCCTGGGCCTGCTTTGGACTAGGCAGGGGGGGCTCGCCCACCAAGCCCAGGCTCAGCCCGCAGCACACTCCCCAGAATCAGCGGCCCCTGGCGTTCTTCAACACACTGAGAGAGCTTAGTCCGTTCAAGTTACCTTCTGGTACAAAGCAAATTCATCTTCAGCTTTTCGGCCTAATTGATTTACCATTTTCTACCCTTTTCCCCAGTTGATCATGTATCTATTAGGTAAGAACCAACACAGCCCTCTTTGTAAAAGTACAAATAAAAAATACAATGGGACTGAAAGACAATGAGTTTTAACTACACAATAAAATGTCAAATTCTAAACAGTACGTTCAGCATCAGTGGTCACAACTTTGTTTCTCAGAGGCCGCTCTCTGTGTTTGGGGAGACTGGAATGCGGGCGGGTGAACACCTGGGCTCACAGGTTAGCACGACGGCACCGGCCCTTCGGAGCCCTGGCCGCGGTCTCCTCCCGTGGGAACCCTAGGGTGCGCGAGCAGGGCACGCTGTGGCTGCACCGCGCGGCTTGTGTGAGCCCGGGACGACCTGGTCCCGACCACAGTGTGCTGGGGGTTGGTGTGGTTTTTAAAGAAAAACAGTTTTCAAAACAGGCAAAGACATGCTTTAAAAAGTCTCAAGAAGTGATGAGAAATGTGTGTCCAATTCGCTTGTGGACAATTGACTCAGCGTCGGAGACAAACTGGACCCGGCACAACACCAAACAGAGGAGCAGAGGGGCCAGCAGAGATGGTTCTTAAAGTCAAGCAAAAGGGCCAGATGGAAACACTGTGAACAGACGCTGACTATCACCCCATGGGGCTCAGAAACAACGAATGCAGGAAAATGCAAACCACTGTTTCGAGTGGTCATTTGGTGTATTTTTAAGTGACTCCTGGGGTGGTCACCTCCTGGGGGCTTGCAGGTGAGGACGGCTTCGTCCGAACCACCCCAGTGGGCTTTTACCCAAAACTACCCTCGACAAGCTCAGTGACGGGCACTGAGGATGCAAACCCATTCACGTGGAACCAGGAAGACACGTGGCTCTGAGTGAGCACGGAGGTCTGTGCGAGTCTGGCCGGGGACATGCCAGGCGCCTTTACCCCACGTGACTCCCTGGGGCCTGGTGTCACAGAGCGCTGGCGTCAGCACATCCTAACAATCGCGCCACCCACCTTGAGGGGAGCCGCCACAGGGGGCCGTGTAACAATCGCGCCACCCACCTTGAGGGGAGCCATCACGGGGGGCCCCGTGCTCGGCTGCGCAGATCTGCAGGAAGGTCAGGATGGCCACCAGCCCCCTCTGCACCACAAGCAGCGGCGGGAACTCCAGGGGGCAGTGCCGCAGACTAAGGGCCTTCAGGGTGGTCACGCTCCCTGCGGGAGAGCAGAGCCATCAGCACCGCCGCCCGGCGGAAACCGCAGGTCAGGGCAGCCCGGCCCCCAACACGAGGGAAAGAAAGGCGGCTAAGGATCTGGGGCGAGAGGTCAGGACAGATGTCTGAGATCTGCTAACAGAAAAAAAAATCTCAGCAGGGGAGAGGGGTTCTGCGAATGAAGACCATGGTGGTGATAAAATTAAATATGGAAATGGAAGCGGCAACCGCAGCCCTCTGGTGAAAACCAAAATACAAAGATCTGCCATATGCTATCTCAAAGACCTATTTTCAACAACAACAACAAAAACTACAGGTCATACAGAAAAGGAGGAGCAGGAGGCGAATGGGACGGAGACTCAGGAAACACACAGTCGGCAGAGAATGTCTTCCGTTGGTCCAGGTGCCGGATTTAGCACACAGAAACTTCAAAACAGTCATTTTACGTGTGTTGAAAGAAATGAAAAAACAATAACCCACGTTTAAATGATTAAAGGAAAATGTAGTGAAATGACTCAACAAATGTCAATAAAATGTAGAAACTACACAAACGAAGCAAGTGGAAGTTCTGGAGTTGAAAATTACAAAGACTGAGATGAACATCTACTGGGGGGACTCAGCAGCAGGCATGAGATGGAGGAGAGACAGTGAGTGAACTCAAAGGTGGAAGAGCAGAAAGTCTCCATCCGAAGGTCACAGAGGGGAAAGGGTTAGAACCAGAGCAGAACCTCCAGAGACTGTGGAACAGCAGCAGGTGTGCAAACGTGTGTAAGCAGAGCAAAGACGCAGAAAGGAGCGGATGAGTCGCCCAAGGAGACCACGCCCAAAAAGCCCCCAGAGGCAACCACATTTGTTGACCTACACTCTCAAGACCCTCAAAGGGATTCACACTGAGGACTCGGTGCAATTCCTGAAAGACCAGGAAAATAACCTTGGAAACAAGTCATTATGTAAAGGAACCAGCCACAAGGTCTGGCTTTCCCAGTGGTCGTGTCTGGATGAGAGAGCTGGACCATAAAGAAGGCTGAGCACCAAAGAACTGATGCTTTCAAACGGTGGTGCTGAAGAAGACTCTTGAGAGTGCCTTGGACTGCAAGGAGATCCAACCAGTCCATCCTAAAGGAGACCAGTCCTGGGTGTTCATTGGAAGGACTGATGCTGAAGCTGAGGCACCAATACTTTGGCCACTGGATTCGAAGAACTGACTCACTGGAAAAGACTCTGATGCTGAGAACGATTGAGGGAAGGAGGAGAAGAGGGTGACGGAGGATGAGATGGTTGGATGGCATCACCGACTCAATGGACTTGAGTTTGAGCAAGCTCCAGGAGATGGTGAAGGACAGGGAGGCCTGGCGTGCTGCAGTGCACGGGGCTGCAAAGAGTCGGACATGACTGAGCGACTGCACAACACAAGGTCGCTGGCTGATTCTTGCCAAGAGCAACGGTGGCGGAAGACAGTGAGCATCAGGCTCCAGGTGCTGGAGGAAACCTGCTGATCCGGCCTCTGAGTCCACCTGACTGTCCTTCACGGCCCCAGATGAAAGGGGGGCCTTCCAGAACGGACTCACATAGAAACAGAGCATACAAACTGGCCTGCAACGATTTAAAACCTGAATTGGTCATTATCCCCCCGCCCCAGCCCCACCCCACCCACAATCTCAAGTTCAGGTGAAAACCACGAACAGAACGGATGAGCTTAACAGTAAACTGAACACAGCAGAAGGCGGGACCGATGGACTCAAAGGCGGGCCAACAGAGAGCCCATCGCGGTGGAGCGCAGAGCGGGGACAGGAGCTGGGAAAGGGCGCTCAAGGCATCTGAGGCGGATCCACACGTAACCGTCAGGCGCGCCGGATGTGAGGAAAAGGCACGCGGGGGGACACGACACCCAGAGAAAGAACGGCGGCCCCAGGATTCCCCAAATCTGATGAAAGGCATCACCAAGCAGGTAGGCAGCGCAGCGAACCCTGAGCAGCGGACACACAAAGAAAACCCCAGCCAGACACAGCACAGGCAAACTGCTGAAAGCCAAACGGAAAAAGAAAACTCTTACAGCAGCCCGAGAAAAAAAGACGTTCCCTCTCTCAAAACCGTTGACTTTTGAACAGACGATGGAATCCACACAGCAGCACGGGCATCTCCAAGTACTCAGCCCCCACAGTCTGGCTTCCCACACACGCAGCTAAAACACCCTTCAACAGCGAAGCAGAGATAAAGATGACCTTTTAGAAAACCTGGGGTGGCAGAGGCTGAGATGGTTGCATGGCATCACTGCCTCAAAGGACATGAATCTGAGCAAACGCCAGGAGACAGCGGAGGACAGAGGAGCCTGGCGTGCTGCAGTCCACGGGGTCACAGAGAGCTGGACCGACTCAGTGGCTGAACAGTAACAGTAATCCTTTACCACAAGACTCGGTATAACAAAAAGAAGCTCTTCCCACCAACAAAGGTGTCCCATTTGGAAGACGAAACTTCAAGAAGTGCAGAGCAGCAGAGGGTGACCGTGTGAGAAACGCAAATAAGTCAAGGGTGTCCACTGGAGGCAGCCCACGCCTGGGAGCAAAACGCAGCAAGACAGCAGCACACAGGCCGGCAGGAGGCGCCCGGGAGCCCAGGCAGGAGGCGCCCGGGAGCCCAGGCAGGAGGCACGGAGCCCAGGCAGGAGGAAGAACCCTTTGCATGGGAAGCGAACAGAGATGAACACACTCCAGGCATCCACGCCCACGTGGATAAACCTCCGGGACGCCGTGCTGAGCCCCAGACGCCAGGTCACTGAGAATACACACGGAACGAGGCAAATGCAGAAGCTTAGCAGGAGTCTGAAAGGAAGCCCCTTTGAACACGTACTGGGCAGGGGTGGTGAGTGGGAAAGGTCTCACAGCAAGCAAAGAAGGGCAAACAGAGACCCTGCTGGCCGAGGGGAGGGGCAGCTGGACTGGGAGGGTGCCTGGGCCCACAGGGCCCCGATGCCGCCCGCCCTGAGCACCACAGGGCCCCACGTCCGCAGCGCTCACATGTGTGTGCACAGGCAGGGCGTCAGCGTGACAGTGGCAGCCCCGTGACCACATCGTCCCGGCGCCCAGAGGGATAGAGCAGAGGGCGTCAGCTGCGTCCCCCGCGTGGGGGCAGGCTTGTGTGTCCACTGCGCGTTCTGGTGGCTGCAGAAGGCTGCACTCTAACCCATCTTTCATTTCGCTGTTTGTTAACACTTACCCAGCTCCACGGGTAACATTCTGATGGGATTTCTTTCTAAAAGCAAAGTTTTCAAATGCCTTCAAAACAAGACAAAAAATATATAATTTAGCAAGCAGGAAGGCGGACGAGCATCACATTGCCTTGCCTGCCTTCTCTCTGCGGGGGTGGCGTCACACAGACGTGCACACGCTGCCCCCACGCTCTGCTCCGCCAGCACCCTTGCTGCCTGGCAGCTGGTCGGGCTCAGCCTCAGCGCTGCGGCCGCCAGGACCAGGCAGCTCTTTGTGAGGGCCCGTCCCCTGCCTGGACCCCACTAGATGGCCCCTCCCCAAGTGTGACAACCTCAGGATCTCCAGATGCTGCCAAACACCTGCTCGCCCCATCACACACGCTGCTGGACACTTTAAGTCTCGCCCTGCTAGTGGCTCACACAGCCACGACGAGGCAGGGAGAACATGGACCCTGGTGCTGTTTTGATTAGGCTTTTTGGAAAGCTTAAGGCTTTTAATAAGCCCGTAATTACTTAAAATTTCTAATGAACATGTTTTCGGCTCTTCAGCATGCTGATCTAATTTTAATGACATAACGGGTTATAAACCACAGGCAAAATTATATCTTAGACAACATTCAGCAGCTGGCTTTCAGCAGCAAAATCAAAGAATTCTCAAGTTTGAGGCCGTGTATTTGCTTCAGAAGGAAGAACAGGGCTGAGGAGAGGCAGCGCTGGTTCATTTTTACCCTCTGAGAAGCGCTTGCTCTCCAGACCCGGGTGCCACTGCTAAGTCAGCGGTGGGCCAAGAGCACCAAACTGGTCTCAGGACAGCGGCTAAGGGCCCTGTGATGAGCGGAGCTTCCAAAAACCACTCGGGGACGCTGAGGCCACTGGACCGTGAGAAAGAGGAGTGGACAGAGCCACTTGTCACACTGCTCCAGGCCCAGGAGCACGACCCCCTGCAGACCCAGGAGTTCGGGGAGACGGCCTGGGTGCCCCGCCCTGGTGCCCGAGATGCCCGCTGACAACAGAAAGGAGCTGCTTTCCTGTGGAGCTGCAGCAGGCCCGGGAGATTTGTGGGGGCCTGTCTCTCCCTGTTACACGCAACACAACACTCACTTCTGTGAAATACTTTTAAAACCTGTGTGCAGCTGCCCAGGCGACTGAAGGGCCTTCTACAGCCCCTTCTCTGCGTTTCATGGGGGCTGCGATGACTCCTGGGGGAAGCGGGTCACCCTCGGGCCCCTCTCTCCCTCCCACGCCCTCCATCCGACCTGAATGCCATTGGCTCTCCCGCATGGACAGCTGCAGGGCCTCGGGACTACCCCCTCCCTGCAAACCTCTGTGACTTCCTGTCTCTTCCGTGATGAAATTCAAACTAGCAATCGTCCTACGAGCTCAGCAACTCCCTTTCCAGGCCCTGCCTGCCACCTCCCCTCCTCTGCTCTGTCCCCAGGGACAGGCCCACCTCAGCGCCCTTGCAGTTGATGTCCCCTCTGCCACGGACACATTGACACAGCAGGAGGGTCTGAAATTCAAATCATGAGGTTTCCTAAAGGTTGAGAGCCTGCCATAGAAGGACTGGGCCTGGGGCCAAGGCGCCTGAGGGAAGCACCGGCTCTGGGGGGTGAAGCCCTGCTGACCTGCGGCTGCTGGGGGGCTCACGGGGGTAGGCAGTTTGGCCTCGGTTCTAGAAGGGGGATGCTAGGAGACGCCTGGCATCTGCGTGGCAGGAACTCAGCAGGACACTGCAGAACGTGCTCCAGGGTCTCCGGTTTCCCCAGATGGGAAGAGCGTCTCTTTTACCGGGAGCCAGCTTAGTCACGCATGGGCCCTCGGGAACGAAGCTGCTGGTCTGCACGCGTCAGAAGTATTAGTATTTCTGACGGGAGGCAGAGACGGAACCTGCTTGTCGGGAAAGCTGTGTGCACCATCAGCAGAGGTGCTACGGCGCCGGTGTGTTCCGAGGCACCAAGTGCCATAAGCAATGATCACGTATGTGCTTTTGGGCTTCCCTCACGTAGCCCAGTCGGTAAACAATCTGCCTGCGATGCAGGAGACCTGGGTCAGGAAGATCCCCTGCAGAAGGGAACGGCCACCCACTCCAGCATTCTTGCCTGGAGAATCCCACGGACAGAGGAGCCTGGCGGGCTATAGTCCATGGGATTGCAAAGACTCGGGCACAGCTTAGTGACTAAACCAACCACACATGTGCTTTTGGTACCTGCAGCCACCACACCTCTCAACGGCTTTGAAGACCCCACTACACTCTTCTGTTCTAAAGTCGAAATTCATGGGAGGAGTCCGGGAGAGTGAGGCAGCCAAAGACAGGCACTTTAAAGAGACGACGACCTCCTCACCTGGCCAGACAGACAAGCTACTCACTTGTGACAGCCAATCCCAGAGGGTAGCGCGGTGATCCTGTTGAATCGCAGGTCCAGCCATGAGAGGTTGGGCAGCAGCTGGAAGAAGTCTTTAGGAATTGTGCTCAGGGCATTTCGCTGAAGGTGCAATTGCTTCCGGGGGGAGGGCGGGGGAAGAAGAATGTTTTGTCAGCCGACTAAATTCTAAAACATGATATATCCTCAAAACATTTCCACTGGTGACTGCAATCACACATAGCAAGTTAAAAGAAAACCCGAATGTTTCTCCAGAAATCGTTGAAACGGGAAACACCAGCAGCAAAGTCGAGGCCTGGGGGCTTCCCTGGTGGTCCAGGGGCTAAGCATCTGCTCTGAACGCAGGGCACTCAGGTTCAGTCCCTGGTGGTGAAAAGGGCCACACCCGGTGAGCCAGTAACGGTCACGTCAGGAAGTCTGGCCTCCACCCAGTGGACCCTTAGCCACCACCATACGCCAGGCAGGGCAGCACAGTTGACCGTCATGCGCCGAGCGGCGTGTGCCAGTGCGACGCTGCCGTCAGAGCCGCCAGGCTGAGGGCAACACAGAAACACCCTCCCCAGCTGCTGCTGCGCGCCGCGTGGATCTGCCTTCTGACACACGTGAAAGCCTGTTGCTCAGCTGCACGGGTCTGACTCTCTGCATCCCCATGCACTGCAGCCCACCAGGCTCCTCTCTCCACAGGATTCTCCAGGCAAGGATACTCAAGTGGGTTGTCACTCCTGTCTCCAGGGGATCTTCCTGAGTCACACATATATGCATCTATATATTTCTATTTACCAGGGCAGCAGAGTGGAGAACTTAAGGACACTGGCCGGAAAACCAGGCTCCCTGGGTTCAAATCTCGATTTCGAAAAACCCGCAAGCCGTGTGCCCTGGAGCAGGTTCCTGAGCCCCTCTGTGCTCCGGGCCTGGCCTGTGATGGGGTGCACGCCCGGGGAGAACAAGGCACTGCCTCGCCGTTACAGCCCAGGGCACACGGCAGGCGCTCCTCCACCACCAGGGTCTCAGCTCCCAGCTCTGCTGTCCGTCAATGCCACCTTCCAAGTCCCATCAAGCGCACGGCAGATGCTTGAGACACGCCGGCGAGAAACCACAGACTTGCTGAAAACACAATCCCGAGTCAGCTCACACGCGGCCACATCGCTCCCCGCAGCTAGGGGAATGCGTGGTGACCGGACTCGGCTTGTGGCCGCCGTCACTCCAGGCCCTCCCGGCCCAGGCCCCGGGCAGCTTTAGGCGCGCTGTCTCCCAGGCTCAGCACTGAAGCCGCGGGTCCTTGTCAACGCCAGGAGAGGAGACTGCAGAGACATGCCACGCCGGCCCCTGCCTCGCCCCCCAGGGCTGGGCTGAGTGCATCACACGAGCCCACCCTGCCTGCCATGAGGCCTCGTGAGGACTGGGAGGCTGGGGAGGGTGTCCGTGTCCCCTGACTGTGAGGGTCTCTGTGGGTGTGACTGGAGTCTCTGGAGGGTGTTGCTATGGCTGCAAAAATCAACTGTAACCACTGAAGGGCCACAGCGCGGAGTGGTCACCTCACTCGGGGATTTGCTGCCACGGAGATAAGGTTGACACCTCTGTATTCTGAGAGGCACAAATAAAGTCCCTTCATTCAGACTAAAGAAGGCTTCCTCCTTCTTTTATGAGTGAAGGCACCATGAGTTTCTACACCGCTGGGCTCCTCGTTCAGAACTGAGAGCGTTTGCTTCATTAAAAGTGGTGTATTATAGGAAGACACAGGACTTCACTCGTGGAGGGCAGTGCTAAGGCAACAGCAAGACCAGCGCTGGCCTGACCGCGAAGACAGGGTGCAGAGCACAACCAGGGTTAGGGAAGCAGGCAGCCGCTCAGTCTGAGCACACAGCCACGGGTATGGGGTGGCCAAGAAGTCCGTTCATCTCTTTGCATATGATGGTTCTAGTAGCTCTCATCTTTAACTTCATTGGAAACAATTTTGTTATACTGTGACAGCTGTCATATCGGTATACATTAAAAAAAAAGTATTAAAATCGGTGAATTTCTGTGCAGCCATTTAAACGCTGAAGATGGAAGAAAAAAAGCAACATTTTCAGCATCTTATTGACTGAGCATGCACACACAGAAGTTTTATTATTTCGAGAAAGGTAAGAATGAGACCGAAATACCAAAAAAAAGACTTGCGCCATGTATGGAGAAGGTGCTGTGACCGATCAAAAGCGTCGAAAGTGGTTTGTGAAGTTTTATGCTGGAGATTTCTCACTGGATGATGCTCCGCAGCTCAGCAGACTACTGGGAGTTGACAGCCATGAAACCGAGACATTGAGAACAGTCACCCTTACTCCACACGGGAGACAGTGGCCATGCTCAAAACGCTCCGAGCGAGGACTGAAAATCATGCACACCAGCCTGATCATGTTCGTTGCTGTGATGGCTGGGCTCCACGTCAGTTTAGCAGAAAAAACCTTCTGTACCTTATTTCCACATGTGATTCTCTACTTAAACAAAACAAAAATGTTCCATTTTTAAAACACCAGGCAAGGAAAAATGGATACTGTACAGAAGTGTGGAACAGAAGAGATCATAGGGCAAGCGAAATGAGCCACCACCAACCACACCAAAGGCTGGTCTTCATGCAAAGCTGAGGTGATGTATGGGGTGGGGTTGGGAGGGAGTCCTCTGAGCTCCTTCTGGAAAACCACACGATTAGGTCCAACAAGTACTGCTCCCAGTGAGACCAACTGAAAGCAGCAGGCCACAAAAAATGTCCGGAACTAATCAACAGATTAAAAAAACTCTCCCATCAGGATAATGCAAGACTGAATGCCTCTTTGGTGACCAGGCAAACACTGTTACAGCTCGGCAGGGACATTCTGACTCATCTTCTGTATCCAGCAGACTCTGCACTTCCGGATGTTCATTCATTTCAGTCTTTACAAAATTTTCTTAATGGAAAAATTTCAATTCCCTGGAAGACTGTAAAAGGCACTTGGAGCAGTTCTTTGCTCAAAAAGCCAACAAGCTTTGGGAAGATGGAATTATGAAGTTGCCTGGGAAATGGCAGAAGGTAATGGAACAAAACAACGAATACGTAGTTCAATCAAGTTCTTGGTGAAAATGGAAACTGTCTTTTACTTTTACTTAAACATCGAAGAAGCTTTTCAGCCAACCTAATAAAAGCTCTGAAAACTCTCAATCAGCAGGCTAACAGTGCAACACGTGGGTGTGTGACCTGCGTGGACACTGCTTTATATGCTGATCATTTAATCCTCCTGATAAACCGTGAAGACAAGGTGAGGTTCAAGGAAGCTGCCCGACTACTGGGCAGTGAGAGAACGGCTGACCCTGGACAGTCTCGGTCAAGCTGTGCAGAGGGAACTTTGTTGTAGAACTCAGCGGAGGAGACAGACCTGCTGGATCTCAAGCAGGCGAGGGCCAGATCCCATGAAGGCACCGGGCCTGCAGGAGTCAAGCACGTGGCCTGGGCAGCGCTGTGGGGTGAGGAAGTTTTGCTGAAGTTTTTAAGGGGTATTGTGGGTTTTGTTTTTTTAGTTTTTTTTTTATGGACGATTTTTTACTCTTTATTGTTTTTGTTACAACACTGCTTCTGTTTTTTGTTTTGGTTTTTTGTCTGAGAGGCATGTGGAATCTCAGCTCCCGACCAGGGATCAGACGCACACCCCCTGCACAGGAAGGCAGAGGCTTAACCACTGGACCAAAGGGAAGTCTCTCAGGGGTGCCGAGTTTTGATTAAGAGACCAAGCGTGTTTTCAGCAACAGTTTCCACCCACCATGGGCTTTTCACTTAAGATATTTCCGAGGAGGGGACATTAGCATCTGCCTGGTCCCCTGCTGGAATTTCTCATTTTGCAGTGAGCAGCACATGAAACCCCAAGCTAACCCTCTTCCAATCCACCTCATTCTATAATTTCTCCCTAAAAAGAAATCTACAAGTGAGCAAAGCCTTCATTCACATCTACGTGGCATGCGTGTACCAAGCCCGGAAGCTGACCCACTTACTCTCAGGTTGGGGACTTTAAAGATCTCCCCCAAATGGTGAAGGCCACTTTGACTCAAGTCTAAAATCGCTGAGGAGGAGAAGATGACCCCCTGGTGAACGTCTCTGGAGGCGGAAGCAGGCTTGCTCCCAGCCTGGCCAGCGGGACTCTCCGGGTCACCAGCCCCGCAGGGAACGGAGAGGGAACCGCTCCCCTCCATCAGTCGGCCGGGAGGAAGCACTCCTCTGGGGACCACCGCGCATCCTTGGTGTGGAGTCACCTGGAGATAGGGGGCGGGGCGGGGAGACACATCAACAATGGGTACACGGCACAGTCACACCTTCCGGCGGCTCGGCAGGCCTGCAATGACTGTGCCAGCTTACGAAAACCTGCGCGTCATAAACAGACCATAAACTGGACTTTGGTACGACAAAGTGGGTTGCAAGACGTTCAGATTAAACTGCTTCGCTCCTCCCTCTGCACCTCGGAGTTCCAGACTTAACTTTTAATTCCTGGAAAATGCAAAGGAGGAATGGCCGAATCAGAACGGTTCTAAATCCACAAGCTGGCATCTCCCTCCCCTGAGTGCGGAGGGAGCCCTGAGCTCGCCCTTGCTTATTTGCAGGTCTGGGTCCTTCCCATCAGCGTTTCGCTCAGCGGGGGTGTTGCCAGCTCACGTGTCTGCTGTGTGTCTGTCCCTCCATTTCAGGGACGGGGATTGCGAGGCCCGCGCCCCCTGGGACTCCCAGTGGGTCCTTTTCTGTGACTCGGGGGAGTGCAGGCTGCAGCCTCTGCACACCTCTGAACCAGGAGAAAGTCTCAGGACTGCGAGCCGGGGGGCGGGGGCGGGCCGCGCAGGGGCTGGAAGGCCGCGTCCCCACCGCGCGGGCCGCGCTCCGGGCTCCACTTCCCATTACCCGGCGCCCCTGGCCTCTCCCGATAGGTCCCCGCCCGCGCAGGGCGGGCCGCGCGGGGGCATGGAGGCGGCGCTCCGGGCCCCGCAAGCGCGCGGTGCCTCAGAGTCTCCAGTGCGCCCCACCTCGCATCACCCGGGGCCTCCAGCCTCTCCCAATGGGTCCCCGTGCCGGCCCACAGCCCGTGCTCACCCGCCCTCCGGGGGCGCGGAGGGCGCAGCGGAACAATGGAGGCGGCTGGCGCACGCGGTCGCCATGGAGATGCGGCTGTACGGAGGCAGCGGGCGCACGCGGTCGCCATGGAGACGCCCTGCCGTACGGCGGCCCGCGGGCGCCAAACCGCGCGGAGGGCGCTTGGGGACGATGCTGCGCCTGCGCGCGGGCGCGGGTCTGGAAGGAAGGGCTCGCCGAGCCCGCCGCCCGCACCCTGCTCTGCTCGGCGGTCGGTGACACGGACGGAGATGGAGCGTTCCCGACAGTGGGGACAAGGGCGCCGAGGCCCAGAGCGTCTTGCTGCGGGAGGGAAGGGGCCGCGGGGAGCCGCCGATCGCACGCACGAGAAGGCTCGCTTTCCAGGTGGAGCCCCCGGCCCTCCCTGCTCTTTACCTCCCCGCCTGCAGCAGGCAGACGTCCTTCCTCCTGGGGTCACACGATGGCGGCCCCGGCCGCAGACATCAGCCCGACACCCAGCTCCCAGGGGGACAAAGGAGCCCCCCGCGCCACCCCCCCCCCTCAGGAACTGTCCCTAAGATCCGACTGGAATGGCTTCGGACACCTAGACCCGTCACCAGGAGGGAAATGAAGCCCATGAGGGTTCGTCTCGGGGCTGGGCCTCCGTCCCTAAGGTCTGCGCGCCTGGTACCTGTGCCCGTTCGGCACAGGGCCACCAGGGGTGACGCCATTAAGGGAGCTGACCTCTGCAGTCGCGGGGCTGCTGGGAGGGGTCTCAGGAAGCTGCCGCGCCCCTGCCTGACGCTGCAGCCTCAAGTGTGCGGAGCAGGTAGTCAGGAAGGGAAGGTGGAGCCGGAGCGGGGACCAGCGAGCCCAAGCTGGAACTCACGAGGAGGGACGTGACACCTGGGTGTCCTGCAGAAGTTGGCACCCATGTCAGGAAACTGCACACACTTCTGGCCCGGGAGCTGGAGAAGCAAAAGGATGACTTGAGAGGTGAATCAGCCGCACACCTGCCTCCCGCCAGGGAGGTGAGCCGGCAGAGAAAGGGCATCGTGCGCGGCCGCAGCCACACCTGGGCCCCTGCCCTGACGCTCCAAGTGTCGGAACAGTCAGGCTGCTACCTCGTGCTCCGGGTTGTTGCTGTTCAGTCGCTGAGTCATGTCCGACGCATGCCCCCTTGCTACCTCCCGAATCTCATGCCAAGAGCCAAGTTAGGAAACCTGCCGGAAAAGGAATTCTGGAGAAGTAGTTCAGCCCAGCCTGCCGACCCATCACAGAGCCAGCTCAGCACCTGTCAGACGTGAGGAAGGGGCTGACGGGACGCTGAGCAGGCTACCGAAAGCGTCAGTACTAGAGCTGTGAAGAGTCTCACATGGGCTTTAACAAAAGATGGCTTTGGGTTTCTCTGTGATCATAGCAGGCGACGTCATTCAGACCAACCCTTCCACAAACACCAGAGTGAGGGAAATTTTCCAGGTGCATGCTGTGTGTCAGTACTAGAGTTTATTCTGTGCATTCTTAAAATATGGGTGAACTTTGCTCCTTAGGCTCAGAAAGGATTTCTGAAATAGTATATAAATGCAGTAACCATGAAAACAAATATTGATAAATTCACTACATTAAAAGTACTCGTTTGTCTAAAAGACACCATGAGGAAAATTCAAAATTGAGCTTCAAACAGGAGAAGATATTGCCAATTCTTATATCAAATAAAAATTAGTTCCACAATATATAATTAATATATATGCAGAATACATAAAGAATTATAATGAAAATTTTAAAAGATTAAGATAGGTACATTTAGATTAACAGGCAAAATATATGAACCAACAACTCCCAGTAGAGGGGAAAAATGGCCAATAAAGACAAAAAGAGGACTTCCTTGATGGCCTGGTGGATAAGTGTGCAAAGCGCAAGTTGCTCATTTGTGTCCGACTCTTTGGGACCCCATGGACTATATTATTCCCCATGGAATTCTCCAGGCCAGAATGCTGGAGTGGGTAGCCTTTCCCTTCTCCACGGGATCTTCCCAACTCGGGGATCGAACCCAGGTCTCCCACGTTGCAGGCGGATTCTTCACCAGCTGAGCCACAGGGAAGCCCTTGTGGATAATCCACCTGCCAATGTGGGGGGCGCAGGTTCTGTCCCTGGTGGGGGACGATTCCACATGCCTCCGAGCAGCTGAGCCCATGCACTGCAACGCCCTAGAGCCGGCAAGCCGCAAGCAGTGAGCGTGTGTGCTGTGAGCACTGAGCCGTGCACCCAGAGCCTGTGCTCTGTGACATAAGGAGTCGACCGAAGCGACTTGGCAGCAGCAGCAGCAGCAGCTGGGTCTCCAGTTGTGACATGTGGGGTCCAGTCTCCCGACCAGGGATTGAACCTGGGCCCTCTGCATTGAGACTTAGCCCCTGGACCACTAGGGAAGTCCCACAGATGTCCTTGTAAGGGAAGAAAAGGGGAGAAGACAGATGGAAAGGTGGCGTGATGATGGAGGCAGGGCTTGCAGTGATGCTTCTGCCGACTGTGAGACGCCAAGAGCCGTCAGGAGCTGCCAGGAGCTGGGAGAGATGCCTCAGGACCTCCAGAGGGGACCGCCTTGATTTCTGGCTTCTGGGCTCCAGCACCGGAGAAAACACCTTTGTGCTGTCTTCGCCCACGAGTCTGTAGTCTTTTGTCCCGGCAGCTGGTACACTGGGTGTCTGACGAGGTTAAGCGCTGACTGTGCTGATGCCTGGTACCATGACAACAGCGGGGAAGGCCTCCTCCCAGCAGCTGTGGGGCTCCTGTTCTCCGCGGTGCATTTTCCTCTGCTGGTTCTCGCTCTCTGAGTCACAGAAGCCGGGCAGCCCTATGACCTCGAGAGTCAGTACTGTCACCAGGCAACCCAGTCACCCAGCACTCGGTCCCTACACCCTTGCTTCCACATGGCCTTTGTCCCGTGTCCCACCAGGGCTCAGTCTGATGGCCCTGTGGTCAGGATGACCTGGTTTTCTACTTCCTGCTGCGAAGGGGACTCATGGATTCCCCACATATGTGAGCAACTCCGATTGGAATCCTGTTTGAGCTTGTTTCCTGTTTCCTAGGGTCTGTTCTGGTATGTTTCCCAGCAGGAAACAGTGCATTCAAATTGAGCAATCTGAGGGGAGTTTAATAACAGGGACTATTTACAAAGGTTCAGGCAGTGTGTTAATTTCAGAATGAGGCCATAAGACAAGGTACACATGAGAACTGGAGACTGCTAACAGCCACATCCTCTCAGGAAGCACAGCTTTCTGGATGAATTATAGGCTGATGCACATTTATGCTAAGGTTTCAGGAGCTGAGCCGTTGAGTATAAATCAGACTTCCGCTGCTCTGCAGAGGCCGGTCTAAGCGGGCCCCAGCCGTCCCCCAGAGACACTGGCCACTTTCAATCTCAGGGGCAGTGTCCTCACAGCTCCTGGGCCCCAGGCCTTCACTAGGTCACCAGCTGGGACCCCTGGGGGCCATCCCAGCTGCGGTGGTCCCGTGACCACACGCTGCCCAGGGTCCCGTGCGGGTGCTCCACGGGCGGGCTGACAGGGACACGTTTCTCTGGTGGCTGCGCCACCCATAATCTCCTGTCACTGGCACAGCATGGAGAGGGCCCTGTCCTCACCCCGCCCACCTTCCTGTTCAGCGTGGGCACCCCTGGGCACAGGAATGCTCTACTGCCCCCCCACCTACGTTCACAGGCAAGTCCCTCCCAGGCCCCAAGAAGCAGCCTGACCTGCTCTCCGGTGAGCAGCTCGCACCCACTTTCCTCTGCCTCCTGCCCACTCCACCCTGTGCTCTCAGCCTGCCTGCGGTGGCACCTGCCTTGGTGCCCCCCACCTTTCAGAAACATTCTTGCACTTGCTGCTGCCTGGGGAGGATGTCTGCAGAGCCCATCGTCTGTCTGGGTGCTGAGCTGAGAGCCTTCAACACACCCACTGGGAGACAGGGCTTGTCAGAGGGGTTGTGTTCAAGGAGCTGGGGCAGCTCCATGGAAGGAGGCCGAGGCCGGAGCCCAGGGAACTCGCCTCCCTGGGGTTGAACTCGAGGTAGGAGACCCTGCCACACTGTTCGGTGGCAAGTGCACCCCCAAACCTGAGTGACTTCCCACAGGGGCCAAGTTCTCCCTTGTTCTGCTCATCCACTGCTGGTTGGAAAGTGGTCCCCCAGTGATCTGGACTCCTGAGCCAAGGGGGCGTGTGTGGCCAGCCTGGACACTGGTCCTAAAGTGTGGCTCAGAAATGACCCAGATCACCTCTGCTCACCTTGTGTTGGTCAAGCAGCCCACACTGGTCAAGGGGCTTCACCGAATGTCAAAGGTGGAGTCGGGGACAGGCCTAGTCCTACCGCAGAGGGAAGAACAGCCAAGGCTGAGACACAACCTGTCGGGGCCGGGGCCGGGGGTGGGGGGTGGGAGTGGGGAAGGAGATTCGCAAGTCCCCGTGTCCGGGCTTGCAGATCGGGTGGGTGGTCTGCCCTCATCCAGGGGCAGCAGAGGCCCTTTCGGGACTTCCTGAGGAAGGAACCTAAGGAGGCGAAGGCTTCCAAAAGTCAAAGTCAGAGAACTCAACAAAAGCAAGCCCTCAGTGACCAAGTGTCAGGCATGCAGGGCTGGGCCGCACCAGGAGCCGTCTCGTAGGCCGTCCGCTGTGCTTTACCGGCGAAGTCTCTCCTGGCCCTGCGATGGGGGCGGGGAGGTCAAACCGAGCCTCGACACCCCTGCTCCTCGCGCAATACGCCACACACGGCTCCCGGGCCGGCCCGAGGCGCAGACATGCTCTGGGAGCTCCTCGACCCGACCCGTGGCCGGCCGGCCGCGCTGAGAGCCCGACCGGAGACCCAACCACAGCGACCCAACCAGGTCACCCGAGGGCGCGTGCGCAGGTGCTCAGCGTCGCCAGGACCCGGAGCGCGCCGGTGCGTGCGTGTGCGCGCGAGCTCTCCGCGGGGTCCAGGCCGGCCGCGCGGGGAGGGGCTCTCGCCCAGGGCCCGCTCCCGCCGCGCCCCTCTTTCCCTGCGGCCCTGGTGCAGCGGCAGCGCAGAATCGGCCCTGGACGCGGGGCCGCAAGGCGGTGATCTGGCCTTGGCCTCCGCACAGCCGTTTCCCGTTGCCCCTTCGCGGGTCCCGTGCGTGGCCTCGCCCAACTCAGAACCGTAGAATGAGATTGAAGGCGCCCCGGGTAGGGCGGCAGCGGCTCGCGGGCCGCCTTTATCCACCAAGTCCAGAGGGACCCCTTTCTTGTCTCCTGTCTGTGCCGCCGCGGCGCTGTGCGCGGCACCGACCCCTGCGTGGTGGGCGGCGGGTACCCAGGGCAGCTGGAGGGCTCTCGCTCAGGCCCCACCCACCCCGCCCCACGCCCGCCCCACCCCGCCCCACGCCCGCCCCACCCCGCCCCACGCCCGCCCCACCCCGCCCCACGCCCGCCCCACGCCCGCCCCACGCCCCGCCCCACCCCGCCCCACGCCCGCCCCACGCCCGCCCCACGCCCGCCCCACCCCGCCCCACGCCCGCCCCACCCCGCCCCACGCCCCGCCCGTCCCCGCCCTGCGCTAGCTCCGCCCCGGCTCCTGCCTACCGGCCCCGCCCCCGGCCCTCGCTCCGCCCCAGATCCTGCCTTCCGGCTCCGTCCCCGCGGTAGCTCCGCCCCGCGGTAGCTCCGCCCCGGCCCCTGCCTGCCGGCCCCGCCCCGGCCCCGCCCCCGGCCCTCGCTCCGCCCCAGATCCTGCCTTCCGGCTCCGTCCCCGCGGTAGCTCCGCCCCGCGGTAGCTCCGCCCCGCGGTAGCTCCGCCCCGGCCCCTGCCTGCCGGCCCCGCCCCGGCCCCGCCCCCGGCCCTCGCTCCGCCCCAGATCCTGCCTTCCGGCTCCGTCCCCGCGGTAGCTCCGCCCCGCGGTAGCTCCGCCCCGGCCCCTGCCTGCCGGCCCCGCCCCGGCCCCGCCCCCGGCCCTCGCAGTCGGTGGAGCTGACCGGGCTGCCGGGCCCTGGGAGCGCCGAGCTCGGGGCGCAAGGCGGGCGCTGCCTGTCGTTCCCGCTCCCGCTCCCCGCCCGCTGGGCGGGCCATGCCCCGGACTCCGGCCGCGGTGCGCACTCCGGCCCGGCCATGAGGAGCGGCGCCGAGCGCAGGGGCAGCAGCGCCGCGGCGCCCCCCGGCTCGCCGCCCCTCGGCCGCGGGCGCCTCGCCGGCCCCGACGCGCCCCCGGCCCCGCCGCCGCCCGCCGCCGGCCAGCCCCGAGCCCGGGACTCCAGCGATGCCCGCGCGCAGCCGCGCCCCCTGTTTCAGTGGAGCAAGTGGAAGAAGAGGATGGGGTCCTCCATGTCGGCGGCCGCCGCGCGGAGGCCGGTGTTTGACGACAAGGAGGACGGTGAGAAGGGCCGGGCGGCGGGGACCTGGGGAGCGCACTGGGGCCTGCCCCGCCGGGGAGCCCGCGCGCTCTCGCAGGGGGGCTGCTGCGGGAGGGTTTCCGTGCATCGGGGCACCAAGGTTCCCGGGGCGGGAAGGCGTCCCGGGGCGTCTCGGTTTCCGAGGAAACTCGCGGACGGTGCCTGCGGTGCCCACGCGCGTCCCCCGTGTCCAGCCGCGGCGCGGCGGGCGAAGCAGGCCCTCCAGCCGCGGGGAGTGAGGGTCGGTGGCCCCCACTGCATCCAGGGCGCTGTGTCTGCGTTTTGCTTTACTGTGCGGTGCGCGCGCTCGGCTGCCCCTCTGCACCTGAGGGGTGCCCAGTTCGCCAGGGGAGACGCCCGGCCACAGGTGGCGCGGGGGCCCGGCCCTCGGAGTTCTCAGGGCCGGCGACCGCGCCGCGTGGCTCCGGGCGTGCCCACCTTTGCACTCAGATGTGCAGCGGAGGCTTGCCTCTGTGCAGAAAGCTTCCCTTTTGGGAACTACTTTGCCTTGAGTTCCCCCTGCAGGTAAGGCTAGTGACCCGGAGGTGGGCGCCGGTGGGAAGCAAGAGACCGAGGCAGGCCTGTGGGCACGCCTCCCTGAGCCCTACTGGGCACAGGGCCTTTCCCTTAGCACCCCCGGGGGAGGTGGCAGTGCCTGCCCCTGAGCACCATGACAGTTCCACAGGCAAGCATGCAGCTCTTCTCTCAGATGTCATGCAGTAAGTTCAGTGCTATAAGATGACACATTTGATTTTTTTTGACATTTTCTTAAAATAGTCGAAATATGCATTTTTCATTTGTAGGCAGCCTGCAGCGGGTAGGATGGATCTTTTATAATTTTAGAGCACAGCTTAGCCAAGGAGACCAAGCTATTTATTTCTGATAAATAATTTAAGCATTATAGGAAATTTCAATACTATGACCTAAGGCCAGTGTTGGAGGATGTGCAGCCTGGCGGCAGTCCTCACAGAGGGAAGGGGAGCCTGCTACCCGGTGGGGTGGGGGAGGTCTGGAGGAAGCTGAGTTCCAGTGGGCCTGGTCACGGTCAGCAGGGAGGGGGCCTGGGTGTCTGGACACAGTCAAGGGGTGAGGCCTTCAGGACCGACCACACCCGCACAGTATGTTCTGGGGAGACCTGACTTTGTGTTCTGAACTTTGGGGCACAACTTACTGCTGGGGATGTTTCATACGTTGCGTGTTTCTGAGTGTACATATTCTAAGTGTAGAAAGCCCAGAGTGAATTAGGATGGAATCAGGAAGCAGATTGCATCTAGCTCTGGCTGTAGGGGCAGGATCAGAAAACGTCTGAGAAATACATCTGATTTCAGGACTCGCCAGTGTCAGCCCAGAGCTGGCCCTCTCGCATGTCTCTGCATTTTGCTCTCCAAGGTGGAAAATGTAGGCAGAGAGGCATCGATGTAGCCCAGTGGCTGCCTTCAGCTTTGAATGGTAAAATTTTACTACCTGTTCAGAGTATTAGGTTTCAGAATCCAAGGAACATTAAAGAGGCAAAAAGAGCTCAGAATCCATCTATGATTCTCGAATCTGATTTGAGAACTATTTCACACATTCTCCCCCCTCTGCTGTCCCCGTCCGCCTGAAGCAGGACAGCAGAGGTGCCGGCTATTCCGGGCTCGTGCAGCTGGGAGCTGGCTTCAGCAACAGGTGCTCACTCTTCAGCACACGTGCCTGTCAGTCACTTGCCATCCCTGGGCTCGGTGTCCAGGTCTCCAGACTGAGCACCTCAGGAGGAGAGTTAGCTGGGCTTTGTTTGGTGAGATTAGAGGGCCAAGCCTGACCCCGGGTCTGGTCGCCGTGGATGCGACCCTGGTGGACGGCCAATCTGTTCCGGTTTCATTGTTTCTGTATCACCGTCAGGGTGCACACGGCTCGGGGACCATAGTACGTGTTTGCAGAGAAAATGTGTGCAGCTCTGGGCCTGGAGGCTGTGGGTTTACTTATGTGGAAAGAGCAGGCTATGGAAAGGAGGAGGGCTGGTCTTCCAGGAGGGCGAGGCTGCATGCACCCCACCTTTCTCTGAGGGCGGGCAGCTGTCCTCCCCGGACAAGGTCCCACACTTCTCGGCCCCGTGCCGGGTGAGCCGAAAGAGGCAATGGTGCCGTGCTGAGGGCTTGCGTTTACTGGGACTGCCCAGTTGCCATGGTGATATGAGACCTTCTGATGAATTTTTTAGATTGAAACACCCAATTAGTATATCAAATTTGGTATGCAGAGAAAAAGAGAAAAGAAAATAAGGGAGCGGTGTAACGGCGCGCCAGGTAGACGCCAACCGGGACGCTGAGTCGTGATGCGTCGGGCCCTGAAGGCCCCGTGTCCCCGAGGTGTCTGAGCCCGGGGTCGGCCTGTGCTGGGCCGTGTTCAGAGTCCTCGGGGCCTCCTCCTCGCACCCGGCCCTTTCCCTCTGCCCACTGCCCCGTGCCTCCACTCACCCCGCCCTTGTGGCTTCGGGAGCGCTTGATTCAGGGGTGGACCTTGATTCATGGTGACCTGCCATGTGCTGGTCAGACGCCCTCATCCCTCTTTTCTGGAGTCTTCCAGCACCTTCCCCTAGCAGCTGGGTGACCAGTAGCCCGGGGTCGGGGAGGGCACCTGCCCTTCTCGGCAGTCTGGCTGTTCTAAAGCCTAACCTGAGATTAGGTTGCAAGTGGGGAACAATCGGCCATCCGGGAGGTTTGCCTTCACCCAGAGACCTGGAACTAAAGCTTCCCTGGGGCGGCAGAGTGCCAGTCCTGGGCATGCGGGGTGGGGTGGGCGGTAAGGTGGGACTTGGGGCTCCCGGAGTCTCATAACCTTTTATGAAACTTATAAAACCTTTTTTAAATTATAGAGGGATTAAAGTGTATAAATTTGTGAAAAGTTTAGACTTTCCTAAAATTGTCCTAAATAGGAAAACCGAGGCTTCGGTAACTTTAGCCCAGAAAGGCCTCCGAGTGTACGCCTGCCCCAGCCCCTCTCTAGAATGCACTCACACGTGGGTCGGTGCAGAAATGCGATCATACCCCATTCATGGTTTTGTCTAAACCTGCTGTTTTTACACAGCGAGGTGTTGTGACGTCTTGTCGATCTAAAGGACCCCTTGTTAGCTGAATTTCCAAGGGCTGTTCTTAGTCCTGTGAGCTAGACTCAAAGGATGCTCTTAGAAACTGTGGGCACCTCCCTGCCCCAAAGTCCAGGGCGGATTTGTTGGTGGGTCGCTGGGGGATGCTGGAGCTCAGGCAGCAATACGTGAAGGACTGAGCAGCGAGCGTTGTTTCTTGGTCGTCGCGGTGCGCTGGACATTGTTTCCTTAGGGGACACTCCTGGGATGACATTGCTGAGTCAGGAGTGCACACCGAAGGCAGCTTGCTGCATCCGCCAGCTCCCTGGGGACGAGCCGTCCTGGGACACGCCGCTGTCCCGGGTGCTTGTTACACGGTGGTGGCCCAGTGGGTGTGGCTGCGGCAGGTGCGGGGTGCCCAGAGAAATGAGGAGGTGGGGAGACTGGTGTTGGGGAAGGGAGCATGAATATGGTGACCACGGGGGCAGGAGGGGAAGGGGGAAGGGGGAAGGGGGAAGGGGGGAGGGGGGCCCTGCCCTCGGAGCCTGCGGGGGCCCTCCTGTCCCACCCTCCCTGCCCCTGCGTGTCGGTGCCGGCTTACTATTTGACCACCTGAAAGCCTGTATCACTGCTTTGCTTGCTGCTGAGGTTGGCCATCTCTTTCTTTCCATGTTTGTGTTCTTCTTTCCTGAATCGCCAGCTCCTAGCCCTGCCCTGATAAGAGACGTGTGTTCAATTCCTGGGTTGGGAAGCAGCCCACTCCAGTATTCTTGCCTGGAGAATCCCACGCACAGAGGAGCCTGGCGGGCAGCAGTCCATGGGGTCGCCATGGACACGACTGAAGTGACTTTGCTCGCCGCACGCACCCCTGCGCCGAGCCTCCCGTGGGCTGTTTGCTGCCCTGTGCTTTTCACGGTTCCCAGGATGGAAGGGCCCCGGGGCAGTCGTTCACCTTTCTGTGCTGCTAGTTTTTGGTTTTTGTTTTTCCCACATGCACACTTAATTTTTGTGCGGTCAGATTCATCAAGACCCTCCTTCCTGGCGGTTTTCTGCCTTTGTGTCCAGTTACACAGTACGTGATGCTCGTTTTAAAAACCTGCTCTTTCTTCTAGTCTTCTGTGGCTTCACCTTTTACGTTGCGACTTTTGGTCATTTTGGACTCACACTGGACACAGTGAGACGGGCTTTTCCTCCCTCGAGCCCTGTTCTTGCTTAGACTGGGCACATTCATTGCCTGTTTTTGTTGAATTGTGAACAAGATCTTTGCACCCGTCACGTTCCACACTGGTTGGTGCTGGTATGAAGGAAAACTTAACTTTCAAAGATGTCTGTCCCGAGTGTGGTTTTCTGCAGAGGCTCCTCATGGCTCTTGAGTTGATTTTCCCAGACTTCCTGGGTGGTTGGTCAAGTCACCTGCCAAGAACGACTCGGTGACTTGAAGATGTGTGTGCCGACCCTTCCTTGCCGTGTGCCCAGAGCTGGGGGCAGCAGAGTGCGCCATGCTGAGTGCATGGAGGCTGGCCCGGCGGTTCCAAAGCATCAGTCTGGCCCCATCACTGAGTCCTCGTCCAGCGATGTGTGGACCTGACTTACAATAGGTGCCTCTCCCTTCCCTCCCGACCCTGGGGAGCGGGGCTGGCCAGGGCGGGGGCAGCTCTCTGTGAGGCCCAGGCTGATGGCAGTTCACCCCCCTCCCCCACAACGTGGGGGCCTTGGTGACAGAAACACAGTGGCTGCAGGCCCTGGGGTCCTCTACCAGCCAGCGGGGGTCCCTGGGCTCCCCAGTGCAGGGTCGAGTGTCCCGGGGTGCCGCGGGGCAGCCCTGAGCTCAGTGCGTTCGCGAGGCTGACGAAGCTGGTCCGGGATGGACCGGGGACTCGCTGTGGTGCTTTTTATGTAACAAATGTCAGCTCTGAGTGTCTATCCATCTGGCTGTGTGTTTTAAAATGCTAAAAATAAGTTGATTTTCTTTTAAACATTTAACCACCCATCTTTCTAGTTGAGGAGGGATGCAAGGATGCACGGGAGGTGAACCTTGTCCGGGGCTGCTCTCTGAGGATGAGCCCTCCCAAGGCCCCAGGTCGGTCGGAGGGAGGCAAGGCGTTTATTCAGAGCAGGGTCGGGGCAGCTTGGAGGAGCTTCCCAAACTGCCAGGGCCCCGAGTCCCTGGGGCCTTGTGAAAGTGCAGATGCTGGCTTGTTGGGCATCAGGTGGGGCCCCGGGTGGGGCCTCGGGTGGGGCCTCGGGTTCTGTATTTCCATCCAGCATCCCACCCGCCCTGGGGAGGGCAGCGGCGCTAGACGCAGAGGGGACCCACTCTGGGTGGGGGGCTTGGTGAGGATAGTGCGGGGGGCGGGCACAGGGGCAGCGAGGTGCTGCCCACCCCGCGCTCCGCTGAGCGATGCCATTGGCGGCGGGTGGCGCCTCGTCTGCACGCAGGCTGGCTCTCCCTGCTGAGGGCTCTCTTCAGCTTTGCTCTTATTTCTGTGTTGCGCTTTTTCTCTGGCGTCGACCACGTGGACACGCGCACCTGGGACGGCAGTAGCGCTTTGGATCCTGCATTTGCAGCCGATGCCACAGCCTGAGCTTCTTCCTGCCCGTGATGAGCACTCAGCCTCCGCCGACTCCCACCCAGCCTGGGGAAGGTGTGTTGCCAGAGGCAGGTGGCTCAGGGCTGCGCCCCGCCCCTCCTGGCCACTGTGTCCTCTCGTCCTGGCTGCTCTGACGGCCCAGCCCTGCCCGCCTCCCACCCCCAGCCCAGTGGTTCCCTGCTCAGGGTTTGTGCCCCGCGGCCTTGGGCCAGATTCCCCTTTGGGTGGGATGCTCAGAACCAGATTTGGTGTTTGTTCTTCTGACGCCACGTTTCCTGTCCAATCAGTTTTCCTGCTTGTGTGCTCCTCAGCCCCTGGCTCGCTCTGCTGTCTCTGGATAAATCTATGGCGAGGGAAGACTGTGGCGACCAGCATCTCTACTAGTGGGCGAGAGTCCAGTGGGCGCTGGACCTTGCTGCTCCCGACAGCTGTTGGCACGCTTCCTCCAGCCCTGTCCCTGCTTCCCCAAGGGGTGGGCAGGTGGTCACCTGTCACCCTCTCTAGACCTCTGTCCCACCCCAGGGGGTGGACGCATGCTGACCGGCACCCTGGAGGCCACAGTGGGCTCCTCTCTCTTCCTTAAACGCTGGCTGTGGTCAGCATGCAGAATTGCTTTAATGCTCAGAATTTGAGACAACTGGGGAGAAGCTACAATTAATAAAATCATTGTTATTTTTAAGGATGCCTGCTTCATCAAAAGCTATTTTCTCGTTGACCTGAAATCTCTTATTTAGAAACCAGGGCGCTGGGCAAGATCAGCGTGCCCCACCCAGCCCCCAGATCACTCCCCCCCGCCCACCCTCCACACCCCCAGTTGTGACTGAGTGTGTGGTGGCCTCCAGCACTTGGTCTGCACAGGCCCCGCAGAGTCAATGCCGTGCAAACCCGGCTTGGCATTATTTATATCCTGAAGCCAAGGGGATGGTGTGGTGGGCGTCAGTGTCGCCCCCAATTTATTGAAAATAGGAGCCGAGCGCTTCCGGTTTCTGGGGTGTAGACGCGCTCTGCAGCTCTGTGTCCACTCGCCAAGTGGGACCTGTCACTGACGGGGACGTGCAGTGCGGTGCGCTTGGGTCTGGAGTCTGTTGGGCTTCTCAGGCACGAGTGCCCCCTTCCCGCTCCTGCCCTGCGGGGCCCGCGGTGCTGGGCACTGCCTCCCACCTTCCCGCCTCAGACTCGGGCCCTGGGAGCCAGGAGTGGGGTCTTGGCCCCGGCGGTGCTGTGCGCCGCCTCCCAGCCTCCCGCCTCAGCCTGGGGCCCTGGGAGCCAGGAGTGGGCTCTTGGCCCCGGCCGCTCACCCCAGGACACTCTGCCATCTGTGTGTGAGCGTGCTGGGTCGCTTCAGTCGTGTCCCACTCCGTGCGACCCCATGCACTGAAGCCTACCGGGCTCCTCCATCCATGGGATTCTCCAGGCAAGGACGCTGGAGTGAGTTGCCACGCCCTCCTCCAGGGATCTTCCCAGCCGAGAGATCGAACCCGTGTCTCTTAGGTCTCCTGCGCTGGCAGAGGGTTCTTTACCACGAGCGCCCCCGGGCAGCCTGTTTGCTCTTTGTGTCTGGTAGTGAACAACCCCCAGACTCAGTGACTTAGCAATAACCGTTTATACTGTGTCTCCTGATTCTGCAGCTGGGAATCTGGGCGGGTCACCTGCTCCACATAACGTCTGTGGAGCTGGGAAAACCTACTGGCCTCCCCATCACGGCCCCCTGGTCAGCTCAGCCACCCAGGGCTGGTGGCAGGCTCAGCAGGATTCGTGTCCCTGGTGGGGGGTGGTCCCTGGGGTCTCAGCTCCTGTGGGGTGGCTGCCCGGTCAGTTATCTGTGACCACGTACCGCGTTGCCCCCAAACGAAAATGGAGCGGCTGGACGCAGCAACATCAGCGCCTCGTTTCAGGAGCTGGCCGCGCGGGGTGGCCCGGACCGGGGCTGCACTGGGCTGCGGGGGCCACGCGTGTTTGCATCGTCCCCGAGTCCCCTGTCTCCTTTTTATTCTTTGTGTCAAGGTCATCTTGTGTCTGTGAAGTTGTCTTTTAGCTCCTTAGGCAGACAGCACGGGGCTGAGAGGAAGGAAGAGGGAGACGGGGCACAGAGGAGCCAGACGGGACGGGTGAAGAGTCACGAGCTGAAGGAAGGGTGGACCCAGCGCCCACGTTGGTGCCCAGCTTGTGCCCACGGCATGGCCCTGCCTGGCGTTGACCCAGAGGGCATGTGGGCAGCCGTGGGGGTGGTGGCTGCCCTCTGGGACAGGATGCTGAGCAGGGGGCCTGGGCACTCTTTCTGGTGGAACTCGAGGTGGGCGGGGGTCCCGGGCCGTGTGGGGCCCGCAGCACTCAGAGCTACAGACAGGAAGGGGCTTGGTCCCCACAGAGCCCCAGAGCTGGGCCTGGTGCAGACCCTGGGGGTGAGCGGGGTGAGGGGGAAGGGAGCGAGGTTTTGGGGACAACGCCTGCTGTCCCCTGTCCAGCATCACTGACTTCACCGCATCCGCTCAGCCACGGAGCGCCATGGACCCGCTCCCGCCCGGAGACGCGCCCCAGTTTGGGTGATAGATGATGTGGCTGCCGTCCAGCCGCATACGCTGCTGCTGGGTGATCTTTTATTCCTTTTAGCTTTTTATTATATAATGAAAGGTGACAAGAAAAGTATTAAGAAATTCAGTGTCTTATGTAATCTCAGCGCTAAGATAACCATTTGTGCCTTTTCACACCCCCTTCCAGTCCATACTTGAACACTCACAGGATATATATGACTTTTAAAGTAAACTTTATTTAGAACATTTTTAGCTTCTCAGAAAATTTACAGAGAAGACGTGAAGGTGGCACAGAGGGTGCTTGCATCTCCCGCACCTCATTTCCCCTGACGTTAACACAGTGTGCTTGTCACGGCCAGGGAGCCCGTGGGGAGACGGGATTGTGCTGGTCAGGGTTCTCTCGACAAACACCAGAAAGTAATGACGTGTGTGTGTGCGTGTGTGTGTGTGCGTGCATGTGTGTGTGTGCATGTGTGTGTGTGCGTGTGTGTGTGTAAACAAACATTTTTTTCTGTCCCTCAGTCGTGTCGGATTCTTTGTGACCCTGTGGACTGCACCACGCCAGGCTTCCCTGTCCTTCACTATCTGCCGCAATTTGCTCAAACTCATGTCCATCAAGTCGGTGATGCCATCCAACCATCTCATCCTCTGTCATCCCCTTCTCCTCCCGCCTTCAGTCTTTCCTAGTATCAGGGTCTTTTCCAATGAGTCAGCTGTTCACGTCAGGTGGCCAAAGTATTGGAGTTGCAGCTTCAGCATCAGTCCTTCCAATGAGTATTCAGGGCTGATTTTCTTTAGAATGGACTCTCAAGAGTCTTCTCCAAGACCACAGCTCAAAAGCATCAATTCTTTGGTGCTCAGGCTTCTTTATGGTCCAGTTCTCACATCCATACATGACTACTGGAAAAACCATAGCTTTGATTATACAGACCTTTGTTGGCAAAGTGATGTGTCTACTTTTAAATACCCTTCCTAGGTTTGTCATAGCTCTTCTTCCAAAGAGCGTCTTCACGTGCCCGCCCACATCGGGGAGGGCCGCCTCCCCTGCCGAGTCCCTGGTCAACTGCCACTCTTGCCCAGAAGCTCCCTCCAGAACAGGCGCAGAACATTTTAACCTGGGTGCTCCGGGCTAGTCAGCGTGACATGTGAAATGAACCACCGTGACTCTCAGAAATACTGAAGTCAGGGTGTATTCAGACTTGCTGTTTTTACTGAACATTCTTTTTCTGTTCCCGGGTCCCATCCAGGATCCACATGACATTTCACTGTCCGTCTTTAGGCCCCTGTGGGCCGAGTCAGTTTCTCAGACTCCGCTTGTTTTGATGACCTTGACAGTTTTGGGTCTTTGGGAGGAAGACTGTGGGAAAGATGCTGTTCTCGTCACGCCCTGTTGAGGGTGCATACGCTCAGCTTGGCCTGCTGCTGCTGATGTTGGCCGTGACTACCCAGCCGAGGTCGTGTCTGCCAGGTGTCTTCACCGTCAGGGTCTCCGTCCCCCGTCCACACCGTGCCATCGCCGTGGGCCGGAGGCTGGAGTCCTGGAGCAGGTGTCTCCATGACGTCACTTGGATTCTTTGGCACAGAGAGCTGTGTGTTCTCCAGCTGCTTTGTTGATCAGTCATTCACTCGAGCCCTTGCAGACTCAAGGATCTCTGTTCTGTGCTTTGCGTTGTGACCCGAGCTCCTGTGTTTGACTTATTTTCTGCTCGGGTTGGCCAGCTCTGGCCATCAGAAGCTTCCCAGTTGGCTCCTGGCCCCTTGGGCCTGCTGCCCTCGCTGCTTTCTGTCTTTACTTCTTTCTGAGCACTTCCTTTTTGTGACCAGAACGTGCTCCAGACTCATTGTGTATTCCCCACCCCAACCCTAGAATCAGCCAGTTCTCCCAGGAGCCCAGGTCTTTCTTCTGGGTAGGGTGTTAGAAACCAAGATCTGGGCGCTGGGGGTGCTCACCCTTCCTGGGAGATAATGACCTTTTAAAGCACAGAGCTGTACCCAGCGCACTGCTCAGCCTCAGGCCCAGACTCTTGACTTTCAGGAAGTCTGCACAGGCCCAGAGCAGGTCCCTGCCCATCCCCTCCTAACCCAGGGCCCCTCCACCCGCTCTGGGGCATGCACAGTGTGTCTCCAGGCCTGCAGGCAGGGCTGTCCATGGTCCCAGCTCTGGGCAGGGGACAGCGGCCTGCAGGTCTGGTTCTGGGGAATCCAGAGCCGTGCCTGAGCTGCACCCTGTGCCCAGTTCACGTTTCATAACTGTTGACACACGACGGCACAGGTTCTCGGGAGTGAGTGGGCATGAACCAGGCGTTTTTGTGTCCCCAGGGTGGAGATTGATGCCAGGCATCCAGAAGACACTCTCCGTGAGTCTAGGGGAGAGTAAATGGCCTGCTTCCTGCTCCCGTGTCGAGAGCTTCCCTTGGTGCCCTGTCCCCACTCGCTTGTTCCCCGTTTCCAGCAGAACTCCTGAGGGCACTGGTCTGCGTGGGGGCCTGTCCCCTGGACCTGCAGGCCAGGATTTGTCCCTCAGCCCCCAAGCCCTCGTGAAGCCCCCCTGCACAGTGGAGGGCTGACGCCCCATTCTCGCATCTCCGTCTGGACCCCCCCAGCTTCCCTCTCTCCCGGGACGCCCCTGCCTGCCTCGGCCTCTCTTCCTGCCGCCCCGGTGACTCCGGGCGCTGGGCTCCTGCCCCCTCCTTTCCTTTCCTGCTTTGCTCACGCGGATGGTCTCACAGTTTCAAATACCATCCATATGCCACGCCTCCCAAGTTTCCCTCCAGCCAGGACCTTGCCTCCCACATTCCAGGCTTTTCTGCCCAGTCTCTGGCTCATGTGTCATACGTGTGTCCTTTAACACATTCACACCCGCACCCCTGCAGTCTCCTTCCTCACTGGCTTCCTCCTTCCAAGTGCCCTGTGACCTCGCCACCTCCCCAGCCTGGACCTCACATGGCACCTTGGTTCTGCCTTCCAGAGAATTGGCTGCTGGCATCCCCGCCGCCCCATGTGCCCCGAGCTCCCCTCCCTGCCCCTCCACGCGCCCTGAGCTCCCCCTCCCCACCCCTCCATCCCGAGGTAGCAGCCAGGCTCACCAACCCCAGTGCCTGCTTCAGGGGCCCCAGGGCTGAGAACTTGCAGGGTACCCGGGCTCAGCCTGGGGTTCTGGGGTTAACCTGTGTGTGCATGTGAGCATAAGCGTGTGGACCCCTGGCCCCCCGTGGACCCCTGTTCCCCCTTGTGGACCCTGGACCCCCCTTGTGAACCCCCACCCCCCATTTTTGGACCCCCTGCCCCCACTGTGGACCCCCATCCCCCTTTGTGGACCCCCGTCCCTCTTGTGGACCCCGGCCCCCCTTGTGGACCCTGGCCCCTCGTGGACCCCTGTCCACCCTCTGGACTCCGTCCCCCTCTTGTGGACTCCCTGGCCCCCCGTGGACCCCTGTCCCCACTTGTGGACCCCTGTTCCCCCTTGTGGACCCCTGCCCCCCTTGTGGACCCCTGTCCCCCCTTGTGGACCCCTGTTCCCCCTTGTGGACCCCTGTCCCCCCTTGTGGACCCCTGCCCCCCTTGTGGACCCCTGTCCCCCCTTGTGGACCCCTGTTCCCCCTTGTGGACCCCTGTCCCCCCTTGTGGACCCCTGTCCCCCCTTGTGGACCCCTGTTCCCCCTTGTGGACCCCTGTCCCCCCTTGTGGACCCCCACCCCCCATTTTTGGACCCCCTGCCCCCACTGTGGACCCCCATCCCCCTTTGTGGACCCCCGTCCCTCTTGTGGACCCCGGCCCCCCTTGTGGACCCTGGCCCCTCGTGGACCCCTGTCCACCCTCTGGACTCCGTCCCCCTCTTGTGGACTCCCTGGCCCCCCGTGGACCCCTGTCCCCACTTGTGGACCCCTGTTCCCCCTTGTGGACCCCTGCCCCCCTTGTGGACCCCTGTTCCCCCTTGTGGACCCCTGCCCCCCTTGTGGACCCCCGTCCCCCCTTGTGGACCCCCGTCCCCCCTTGTGGACCCCGGCCCCCCGTTGTGGACCCCTGTCCCTGTGGAGGGGCAGGTGCCGCTGTGCTGGCTCTCTGGGGTGGGCAGCTCTCCTGGCAGCTGTCTCCCTTCTCGTTGAAGACGCAGCGACATGGTTGAGGCCCCCGAGGTTCTCTCTCAGAAGGACCCCACGGTCTGCTGCAGGGGAGCCTGGGGTGTGCAGCAAGGCCCGGGGTTTGGAGGGGAGGCAAGGCCCACGCCTGACCCGTGTGTGGGCTCTGCCTCTCTTCTCTGCTGGGATGGCAGGGACGGGCCACCCGTGACTCCCCCACTGCCAGTGTCCGGCTCACGGGTGCTGCAGCCGAGGAATGGCCGTCTTGGGCACACAGGTGGACGTGGAGCCCTCGTGGGCCGCGCCCTCCGGCTCTGAGGCTGGGGGCTCCGTGTGGAGCGGCAGGTGAGGTCAGAGCCATGGGGTGCTGTGCCGCAGGCTGGGTTTGCTCAGCACAGCTTACCTGGGGGTCGATCACTTTACAGGGCAGGGGCGTGTCCTGCCTGCCCTCTCCGTGGGCTGACCCTCGTCTTCAGGCCCTGGGGGTGCAACCTTGAACTGAGCATCATGGGCTGAGACGGCAAGGCGATGGTGGTCACCTGGGGCCAGAGGTGGGCCTGGTCTTGGACCCATGCGGGTGTGTCCAGTGGAATCTCAAGAAACCTTTACAGAACAAACTTAAGTTATTTTTAATTAAAAAAAAAAAGAAGCAATGCTCTGGAGAGCGCAGGTTCGCTTGTGTGCAGATCCTGTTAATTGAAAGGTTCAGGAGGTTGTTAATTACTTTTTTATCAGCAGATCTTCTCTCCCAAGGGCACTCACGTCCCGTCCTGTCAGTGCACAACCGCCGTGCCCCTGCCCGGGGCACCGACTTCAGAGGGGGTGGGGGTGGGTGGGGGCCTCTGCCCTGGGCCTCAGGTGCGGTGTGCCAGCGTCCCAGCTGGTCTCCCCGCGTCCTTGGCGGCCAGTCTGCTCCTGTGCTGGGAGGGGGAGCCAGTCTGTGCTTCGTGGCGTTCCCGTCGGTCCTCAGTGGTCGTTCTGGGAAAGGAGGCGCTTTTGATCTGGGGGCCCGTTCCTCCCTTTGGGGTTTGCTCCCTCTGTGTCCTGCCTGGAACATGGCCACCTAACTCGCGGTCATAAAGACTGTTTTCCCTTTCTTCTAGAGCTTTTATGGTTTTACTGTTATTTTTTTCTTTTGTACGAAAAGCACATATCATTCCCCCATCACAGAATCGGGTCGCTGCATTACAAGAACGAAGCCAGATCAAAGACATAAACAGAGAAGCTCACCACTCACGCTGAAACCTACCAGACTCCTGGAGTGGAGATGAGCTCGTCTCGACTAGAGTTTAATTCCATTGCTTTTGACTCCAAAGACCCCAGTGCTTTTCGACAATGGCCAGGGTTTTCCGTGTTTTCCCACCAGTCTTTCCCAAAGGAAACTTATTCCAGACTCTCACCTTTTCCGCTGGGGTCTTAGGAGGGAAGCGGAGTTCCGGTTCGTACCGTGGTGTCTCACAGCCCCCGTTCTTTAATGTGATCACTTTAGGAGGTGAAGCATCGGCGTAGAGACACTTTCACTCCACTGCAGTGACTACTGTTGCTTCTCTCCCCTCCCCCTCCTCTGCAGTCTGATGCCTGTGCGACCCAGCACTGCTTGCTGAGGAGATCATCTTTTCCCCAGGAAGGTTGCCTGGCGTCTTTCTGGAACTTGAACTCATGGGCCTCTTCCTGGCTCTGTTCGGCTCCGTTGATCTCTTTGTCTGTCTTTACACCGACGCCACACTCTGCTGATTATTGTAGCTTTACAATGGGGCTGAAAGCAGATGTGTTTGCCCTCCAACTTTGTTCTTTTTTCAGATTGTTTTGACTGTTCTAGATTCTTTGCCTTCTTCTGTAAATTTTAGAATCAGTTTATCAATTCCTAAAGTAAGCTAAGATTGTGACTGGGAGTCCACGAAACTTGATCACTTAAGACAGAACAGGCTTCTTAACGTTTTGAGTTTCCCAGTCCAGGAACGTGGCACTGGGCGCATTGATCCTGGGCTTTAATTTCTGTCAGCATGGCGTCGCAGTCCTCACTGGGCAGGGTTGCAGGCATAGTTTGTGTTTTTTAAAAATAAATCGTTGCATCTTGACTGTATCCCATAGCCCTGTGGAACATACCTACTCTAATATCTTGTGTGTTGATTTCACAGGGTTTTCTATGTCGCTTGCGAATGAGGACAGATTTACCAACTCTGTGCTGTTTCACCCTGTCTAGACATCCAGCACAATGTTGGTTAGAGGAGCGGGGAGCTGGCGTCCTTGTCTTTTTTGTGATCTTAGAGGGAAAGTGTCCAGGATTTCACCGTTAAGTACAATGCCAGCTGAGCTTTTTCAAAGATTCCCTTATCAGACCGAGGGAGTTTCTTTCTCTTCATAGTCTGATGAGCTTTTGTTTTAAAGTCATTAATGGTTGTTGGATTTTGCCAAATGCTTCTTTGTATCTGTGGAGGTAACTTCTTTATTCTGCCAACCTGGTAAATTGCACTGATTGACTTTTGAACAAAATATCAGTCTCAGATTATTAAGTTCATGTTTAGATACTGCTGAATTCAATTTGCTGATATTTTGAGGCGAGCCCAGCGGCTCAGTGGTTAAAACATAAATCCGCCTGCCGATGAAGGAGCTGCAGGAGACTCAGGTTCAGTTTGTGGGTTGAGACGGTCCCCCGGAGCTGGAGATGTCAGCTCCTTCCAGTGTCCCTGCCTGGAGAATCCTGTGGACAGAGGAGCCTGGGGGCTGCAGTCCGTGAGACGGTCCCCCGGAGCTGGAGATGTCAGCTCCTTCCAGTGTTCCTGCCTGGAGAATCCTGTGGACAGAGGAGCCTGCGGGCTGCAGTCCGTGAGACGGTCCCCCGGAGCTGGAGATGTCAGCTCCTTCCAGTGTTCCTGCCTGGAGAATCCTGTGGACAGAGGAGCCTGCGGGCTGCAGTCCGTGGGGCTGCAGAGTCGGACACGACTGACCGGCCGAGCACACGTGCGGCGTACGATTTTTATTGTGCTCTCTGGGGATGTTGGCCTAGAGTCTCCTTCCTTGTGGTGTCCTTGTCAGGTTCAGGCCAGCCTCATAAGATGGGTTGGAGGTATTCCCTCCTCCTCCGTTTCCTGTAAAGTCTGTGTGACATTGATGTCATTCCTCCATTAAACCTTTGCTAAAGGTCACCAGGGAAGCCACTGAGCCTGGAGCTTTCTTTGTAGGGAAGGTTTAAGGACAAATTCGATTTCTTTGATAGCTAGAGGGTATTCGGACTTTCCGCTCCTCCCCGTGGCTCGCTTTGGTGACCTGTCTTTCAAGGGGTGGAATCCGTCCCTTGGTAAACTGCTTGTTTTCCTTCAGGGTCTGTAGTGACACCTCTCCTTCACCCCTCACGTCGGCGTTTGATGCTTTCGCGCCCTTCCTGTCTACCGGCCACGCCGAGGAACGATGCAGCCTCCGGTCTGCTGGTTGGTCTGCCCCGTGTTTCTGGTCTTGGCTGCATAAGCGTCTGGGGCTGCTGTGTCTTTTTGGGCGACTTGAGCCTTTATCCTTAGGGCACCTCTGATGATGCTCCTTGGCTCCAAGTCCACTTTGATGTTAATGTGGCCGCCTGGCTTCTTTGGTTGGTTCGTTTGTGAGCAGCCGTTTCCTCCCTTAACCTCTTGCCTCTGTACCTTTAAGGAGGAAGCGGTTTCTTTATAAATAGCACTTGGTTGACTCTGGGTTTTTAAATCCAGTCTGGAGATGCCTGCTTTTTAGAAGGAATGTTCATCCATTTACTTGAATGTAATTGTCGATATATTTAAGTCTAAAATCTTGCTATTTTCACTACTTTTCCACTTGCTGTCCTCATCAATTAATTGTTTCTACCATTGATCTCCTGGGTCATGGGCTCCTCTGGTGGTGCTCCTGCCGATGAAGGAGATGTGGGTTTGATTCCTGGGTCAGAAAGATGCCCTGGAGGAGGGCATGACAACCCACTCCAGTCTTCTCACCTGGAGAATCCCACGGACAGAGGAGCCTGGCAGGAACCAGTCCGTAGCGTCGCACAGAGCTGGACGCGTCTGAGCGACGTCGCACAGCTCACCATCTCCTGTTAGAACAGAAGCTGCTGTGAGGGCAGGGGCACTGTTCCCTGAGAACGTTCCCCTGGCCTTGGGGAGGGACGGCCCAGGGCTGCAGCCCTTGCTTGGGCTGTTTGCCTGGATGGGAGAGGCCTGGGAGGTCGCAGGGTCAGCACGGGCAGCAGGGCCCAGCACCTGCCCCTCCAGCCCCGCCCCTGGCCTGCCTGCCCCCTCCTGGTGCAGCGAGTGAGGGGCCCCCGCGGCTGGGCTGGGTGGTCTCGGGCCTCGTCTGGTCTGGGTCGCCTCTTCAACTCTGCATTGCTGGGTTTGTGAGGTGCCTCCCCTCCATGGGCAGCGGGGCCTGGAGGCTGCAGGTGCCCAAAAGTCCTCAACAGCACGTCTCCGAATTTGGAGACTCTGAGACAGGGAAGGGCCTGCCTGAAGCCGGCCGGCCGCTGGTCGATGCTGTTGGCTCCACATGGGGAGGGGGCTGCACCCTTGGCTCCTGTGGTGGGTGGAGCAGGGTGGGGCCTGCTGGAGAATCCCTGTCCAGGCTTCTCAGGATGAGTGCGTAGAGCTGTGCCCCCGGCCAGGTAGCAGGCTGCTCCCTCTGGACCCGAGCGGTATGGGCAGCCCCTTCTGGCAGCTGGACCCTGTCCAGCACGTGCCGGGCCTTCCCGCCCCCCTGCCCCCACACGATGGCCCCTGCCCTTCAGTGGACGTCGCTGCCTGTTTCAGGCCGTGGGGAAGGGTGTCTGGGCTGCCGGGTCACTGGCCAGGAAGGCCCGCCAGGATCCCAGAAGCTGGGCACCAGTGACGTGGCCTGCTCCGGTGACCCCATCACCCACGGCCTGTGCCGCTGGGGCCTGGGCCCGTGTGGTCAGCGGAGAAGGGCGAACCCTGCGGGCGGCTGGCAGACGCTGAGCCCAGGGGTCGCTGGCCTGGGCCCCAGGTCCGGTGGCCCCCGCAGGCTCCTGGTCCGGCCCAGCCCTCCCCCTGCGTGGCCTCGAACTCCTCTCCTCTGGGTGCTGGCACCTGGTTTGCTGCTCGATGAGGTGTCTGCATGGGCAGTGGCCCCTGTGGGGGCAGAGGATGTGGGCACCTGGGCCTGGGGGACCTGGCCAGCGCCTCAGCTTCAGCCTCGGGGTGGCTCTGGGCCCGAAAGGGGACCTGCCGTGTGGTCCCTTACTGGTCCCCTGCCCTCTGCGGGCATGCTGCGCCTTCCCCAGAGATGGGCGGGGGCAGCCGAGCCCCTTCCGCCGGCTCAGCTTCGTCCAGACTGGCAGCCGGTGGTCAAGGTGTCTCACTGGCGGCCCCTGGTCGCATCACGGGTCGCGAGTGATCATGGTGCCCTTGGCTGCCTCTGCCTGATGGCCTCTGACTTTGTTTAGTTTCTCTCGAGGGGGGGCCTCAGTGCGCCCCCAGGACAGGAGCTGTTCTCCCCACCGTGAGCCCGTGGCCCTCCGAGAAATAAGCTGCTAGGGTTCTCAGGCGCCTTTGCGCGGAGCTGGCTCACACGGCGTGGACTCCGCTTGGGGGCGGCGGATCCTGACGCCTGCAGAAGGTGACGCGGGGGCCTTTGCGGTCCCAGCTGGTGCGGGGCTCCGCCGGGCGGGGCCTGTGTGGCCGAGCGGGGGTGGCGTGAGTCTGCTTTCTCGGCAGCGGGGTGGGTGGCTCTGCGGGGCCCTCGCGGTGCAGCAGCCGCAGGTGCCCCCGAGGCCGGGCTGCGGGGTGCCGTGAGTGCCCGGCGGGCGGCGCGGCCTCAAGGCATGGCACCTCTGCGGCTCGGGGGACTGGTGCCCTCCCTTCCTCACCCCCTCCCTGGCTGGGCCGGGACGGCCACGTCGGGGGGATCCCCAGCTGACACTCTGCTCCTCCCACTGGGGCCTGGGGATCCCGTGGCTTCCAAACCCAGCCTGTGGGCCCCACCTGTGAGCTTTGCTTTCCTCGCCAGTGGCCCGCGGGAACCGTGTGACCAGGTGTACGGTGGAGGCTCATCCATTGGAGAGGTCGTGCTGTCCTGGGAGTCATCTTCTCAGAGGAAGATTTTAATTTCCTAAGATGGTGTTTCCAGTGCTTTCCAGACTGGGACCCAGGAGCATATTCCTGGGCTGCGTGAGACCATTTTATTCTTAAAACAAAACAAAACAAAAAAACGCCATTCACCTTGAGCATCAGGATCACGGGTCCAGGCCCCTGAAGACGTGAGCTGGCAGATGGTAGGGTGTCTGGTGAGATGAGTAGGGACAGCGGGGCAGCTTTTATATCTCATTTAAATGGCACTTAAAAAATAAACAGAGAAGCGTAAGCAGAAAATAGCCCAGACTTTCTTGTCCAGGTTATCCCTATTGACATAAAAAAATAATTCATGTGGGAGGGTCAGATGTTAAACCTGCCCGAGGACAGAAAGGGGAGCGTGAGGGCCTGCGTCAGACTCGCGTGTGGGTCTGCACGTGGGCTGCCGGCGTGGAGGTTCTGGTTCACGTCAGCCGATCAGCACGTGCACGGCACTCGTCCTTGCTTCTCCTGAAGCTTCATGGAGTCGGTCTGGTTTTACCGTCTCCACAACACCGCGCCTTCCCGCGGTGTCCGAGGGGGTCCCCAGTGCCCCTCCTGGACTGCTGGGTGGTCTGGGGTTGACCTGGTTTTATAGGTGGAGACGCATTTCCGCGAGTTCCTCCGTGTGGACGTCACAGCAGCAGCTGGTGCTCCTGACCCTGGTGGGTGTTGCTGACAGTTTCTGGAAGGGCTGGTGAGCCCCCCGTAGGGCTTGGGGTGAACCAGCCTCCCCACGGTCCCAGCCCAACGTGTCTCCATGGAACGTAGGGGGCGTTGTGATGATGGGAACTGGGGGTCCGTCCCGTGTCTGATTCCCCGTCCGTGTGGTGCCTTCCCATCAGGGCCTCTGCATTCTCTGGTTGACTCTCTCAATCATTTGTACCAGTTTATTTAAGGAAATTAACTCCTGGTTTGGTCATATTGATTACAAATACCTTTCCCGATTTTGTAGTATTTTGATTTTTTAAAAACTTGTGTTTTTTCTCTATACACAAGTTTCCTGATTTCTTTTTTTCATTTTTATTTGTTTATTTTTTATTTTACTTTACAATACTGTATTGGTTTTCCCATATATTGACATGAATCCGCCACGGGTGTACATGAGTTCCCAATCCTGAACCACACCCCCACCCCTCCCCATATCATCTCTCTGGGTCATCCCAGTGCACCAGCCCCAAGCATCCTGTATCCTGTATCGAACCTAGACTGATTTCTATATGATTAAATTTGTCCATCTGACAACAAGTCTGCTCTGTGGCTTCTGGGGTTTGCTTCCTTTTCGGAAAGACCTCTCTTGCTCCAGAATTATGAACAAATTCACCCACTTTGCCCTAGAACCCTTCCATGGGTTTGCTGTGAGCACCGTGTGTGTGCACCATGTGTGTGTGAGCACCGTGTGTGTGTGAGCACTGTGTGTGAGCATCGTGTGTGTGTGAGCACCGTGTGTGTGTGAGCACTGTGTGTGTGTGAGCATCGTGTGTGTGTGAGCACCGTGTGTGTGCACCGTGTATGTGTGAGCACTATGTGTGTGTGAGCATCATGTGTGTGCACCGTGTGTGTGTGAGCATCGTGTGTGTGCACCGTGTGTGTGAGCACCGTGTGTGTGTGAGCACTGTGTGTGAGCATCGTGTGTGTGTGTGCACCGTGTGTGAGCACCGTGTGTGTGTGTGCACCATGTGTGTGAGAGCACCGTGTGTGTGCACCGTGTGGGAGCACCGTGTGTGTGTGTGCACCGTGTGTGTGTGAGCATCATGTGTGTGCACCGTGTGTGAGCACCGTGTGTGTGAGCACCATGTGTGTGTGTGCACCGTGTGTGTGCACCGTGTGTGTGTGAGCACCGTGTGTGTGAGCACTGTGTGTGAGCATCGTGTGTGTGTGTGCACCGTGTGTGTGAGCATCGTGTGTGTGCACCGTGTGTGAGCACCGTGTGTGTGTGAGCACCGTGTGTGTGTGAGCACCGTGTGTGAGCATCGTGTGTGTGTGCACCGTGTGTGAGCACCGTGTGTGTGTGTGCACCGTGTGTGTGTGAGCACCGTGTGTGTGCACCGTGTGTGAGCATCGTGTGTGTGTGTGCACCATGTGTGTGTGAGCATCGTGTGTGTGCACCGTGTGTGAGCACCATGTGTGTGTGAGCACCGTGTGTGTGTACCGTGTGTGTGTGAGCATCATGTGTGTATGTGTGTGTGCACGTGTCAGAGTCCTGAGGGTTGCAGGCCAGCAGGTAACTCAGGCTCTCAGCCCTCCATCCAGTGGAGGCCGCTCTGCAGGTCCGCTGTCTTCTCACACGATGACACCCGCAAGGTCGCAGGAGAGGCAGGCTGCCCGCCTTTCTGCAGCTTAGAGGCCCAGGAGCTGCCCAGCACCCCCCGCCTGCCGCCTCCCTGCCTGGGGATGGCGTGGAGCTGGCCTCCAGCTCTGTGGCGGTTGCCGTGCCTGCCTCTGGGAGCCGGGTGGGTTCTCATCCTGGAAACCACAGACCTGAGCGCCCCCGAGGATGTGGACTCCCAGCTCAGCTCCCTTTTTTGACTCTTATTTTTGGAGCATAAAAGAGAACAGAAGTCTCATGTTCCATCTCGAAATAATATCTTTCCTTAATTCTATCCAGTTTGGCCAAAAATAGACCCACCCCTTTTCCAGGATGATAATCCAGCCTCTTGAGCTGGGAGGGTGGGAGGGGGCTGACATCGTGGGCGTTCGGGGCATGGCTGTGGCCCGGGGACCTGGGGGCAGCTGCTCTGTGCCGTGGGGGCTCCTGAACCACGCTGGTCACCTGGGAAGCCAGCCCCGGAGCAGACCCGTGTGTCCTGTGTGTTCGGTGGGTGTCTTCCTACGATTCTTAGACGGCGCGCCGGATCCCGTTTCAACGCCTGGGGAGCAGCTCAGGGGAGGCGCTGACCCCACCCCGGGCTGGGCGGACAGGGGAGGTGCCCTTCTGCAGGACTGTTGGCACCGAAGCTGATCCCAGCCCCCTTAGCTCCGGGTGTCTTATGACTCTACTTAAAAACCACCTTCCTGCATCTTTCCTGAGCACGTTTTGCTGCTGAATTTATGCTGCTCTCTAACTGCTCATCCACCTTCCAACTTTCTGTGGCCTAGAGAAGTTGGTGACCGAAAACCTGGTTTGCAGAACCTGGGGTGAAGGTCTGGGTGGGACAGGACAAGGCCTGGGGCAGGCGGCTGCGTCTGCTCCTGTCGGCTCCTCACGAGCCCCTGCCGCGCCCTGGGCTCTGTCGTCACGGACTCCCATCCGCAGAGGCTGCAGCCCCGGAGGGGTCGGGGCCTGGAGTTCCCGGTCGGCTCCCCTCTCCCCACCAGAGTTAGAGCATCTTTGCTCCTCGCAGAGCTGCGGGGCAGGAAGGCAGGGACCAAACAGGACCCAGGAGATTCTGGTTGGGGGCTGCCGTGTCTGTGCGGGGAGGGATGGTCGGAGGGTGTTCTGACCCCAGAGAAGGCACAGGAGGTCCATCCGACCTGGAGTCCTGGATGTGGTGAGGCGCGTGTGGCCACGTGGGCACCGGGTGTGCAGTGGCCGGGATGTAACGTTGTGGGGGACGTGGGCCCAGGAGCCAGGAGTGCAAGGAGTCCAGGCTCGGCTGCTTCGGGGGTGCCCGGGCCGTCGGTGCCCCCGCGCTCAGGTCCCGACTAAGCGGCAGCTTTGCATCGCTTTCTTCTGGTGCCCAGTCTAGATGCTCCAAGACCAGGGCAGGCAGGGACCGGCCCCAGGGTGTGGACCGCTCATGGCCCGACACTCGGCCCCTTCCCCCTGGGCTCTGGCCCCGTGTGGTGGGTGCGCAGGCTTGAACCTCCCTGCCTCCCGAAGGCTGCTGGGCAGCACCAGGCAGCACCCAGGACAGCGTCCGCTGGGCCGGGCCCCCCTCGGTGCCTCAAGGCTTGACCGGTCGTGCCGTCCTTGGTCCCAGGAGCCACGACACGCCCATCAGGACCCTGCGTGTGTCCCCAGGGCTGGGGCCCGGGCCTGGCTGACCTCCAGGGTCCCCTCCGGTTTGCCTCCCCCCGCTGCAGCTGCCACTCCTCAGCGGGGATGCCCTCGGAGGAGGGCAGGGCAGGCGACTCAGCCCCGGGCCTGGCCAGCAGCGGCCCTGGAGCTGGAGGCCCCCTGTGCCCACCAGGCTCTGCCCCGGGGTGTCTGCCAGCCTTCCTGCCTGGCCCAGCACTTGGGCTGCATTTGCCCAGGTTTATTTTGCAGACAGGCCCGTGCTGGCGGGCCGGAGGGGGCCTGAGGCCTGGGGGCTCATTTGGGCGAGGGGCAGGGGGCACTCTGTAGCCAGGCCCCACGAGGCCCCTGCCTTGGGGAGTGTCCCTCGGGCGGCCCCACAGGCTGGGAAATGCTCTGTCACCTCTCGTCTGTAAAATAAGCAGCCGCGCGGATTATTCATCTTAAATATCCGCTTCCACCCAGAGCGTATGCAAATCTCTTTTTCCAAGAAAAGGACTGAAATAAAACCTTGCACTTACTGTGAGGTGGAATTTAAAATAGAAACTTTCCCGAACAATGCTGCATGGCTTCCATTTATCCAAACGCAGCATGGGCCCGGCGCTTGATTGAGACGCCAGCTGCCCTGTGAGGTGAGCCTGACCCGGGCTATCAGCCGGTCCCAGGCATGCAGGCCCCCCGCCTCGCGCACCAGGCCCCCTGCCCCTAGGGGCGTCCCGCCATCGAGTCCCAGCCTGGTCAGCATCACATCCCCAGGTGACCACACCCAGCCATGGACCCGCTGTCCTGGGGGACCCAGCTCTGGGCCTGCGGGGTCTTAGCCCACAGGAATAAGCCGCCGCCTGCGTCTGCCCTGCTCCGGTGGCCTGGGGAGCTCTGCTCTGCCCGAGTGCCCCGTCCCCTCCTGCCCCGTTCCTGTGCGAAGGCCCCTCGGGGTTGCAGACCCGTGCAGCCCGCTCCTGGACTCCAGCCTAAATGCTTCATCTTACAAATGGTGGGACCCCCTTTATGGCCCCAGAATCCCACGAATCTTAAAGAATAAGTCCCCGGAGCCCAGTGGCTGGTCAGGGAATCCACCCGGGAGGGAGGAGCCCTGCTGGCCGGGGGGCGGCGTGTGGCTCGTGCTTCACTCCCTCGCTGTCTCTCTCCCTGCCTCACTTGTTCACTCCCTTGCATACTCACTCGCTCACTCACTCACAAGCCTCCCTTTGGGGCAGAGGACCCGGCCTGGTGCTGCAGAGGAGGCGCCTCCCTGAGCCCCTGCAGGGGCACCACCGTCACCCCAACCTGGATCCACCAGAAGCTCGGGGACAAACCGCTTCGTCTGCTGACAGCAGGCTGCCCTCTGGGTGAGGCCCTTCGATGAACGGAGAAAGTGGAAGTGGAAGTCACTCAGCCGTGTCCGACTCTTTGCGACCCCGTGGGCTGTACAGTCCCTGGAATTCTCCAGGCCAGAATACTGGAGTGGGCAGCCGTTCCCTTCTCCAGGGGACCTTCCCGACCCAGGGATCGAACCCAGAAGAGCACCACCAGGCCACACCGGTGTGTTTGAGAGCTGTTCGAACTGATTCTCGGTGAGGCTCAGGTGCCCCGTAGGGTACTATTACCTGATGCTGAGTGCCCCCCCCCGCCCCGTTTGGCGAGGCCAGGCGCTCCCAGGTGGATGGGCAGCCCCGAGGCCGGCAGCTCTGATCTGTGAGCTGACACTCGGGAGCCAGAGCCAGACATGCCGCTGTCAGCTCTGCGAGCGGCCTCTGAGCCTCTGGGAATGAGCCAGCCCGTCAGCCAGCCAGGGGCCCGGCAGGCGGGCAGGAGGCGGGGGCGGGCGCGGCTCTCAGCGGGGCAGGGTGATAAATGGCTGCGAGGCCCCATGCTGGCCTCCACAGGCTTCTCCCCACACCCCCACCCCGGGGCTCAGCGGGGTCTTCCCACAGCTCAGCCCCTGCGGGATCCCAGTGAAGCGGTTCCAGGCAAGACATGGCTGTCAGCCCTGGGGCTGGCCCTCCGTCCAGCCATTGTGCATGTACACTCACCAGACACACGCAGGCACACGCGAGCTCATGCACACTCACCACACACACACGGGCACACGGGCACACACTACCCACGCACACTCACACACACGGGCACACACTACCCACGCACCCTCACCACCCACACTCGGGCTCATGCACCCACTGACACATACAGGCACACACCTGAGTGCGCGTCTTCACACAGGGACACACGTGGAGAGCTGCAGCCACGGGCACGCACACGCAGGTGTGATCTAAGTACATCATGGGGCTCCAGAATAAAAGTGAATTCTGTGTGTGCCAAGTTCTCCCATTTTGTTCAGGTTTCAAGGGACCCCCCAAAGGACACCAGTGCCCTGCCCCCAGCACGCTGCTCCTAAAGGGGGGTTGAGCCCTGGCCCAGCTGGCTCACTCTGCCCAAACGGAGCCCAGGCACGTGTGTCGCTACCCAGAGAAGCCGCAGTGGGGGAAGGGTGTCAGGAGGCCTGGGGCTGGTCTGGAAGGTCCCAACTGTGTGACCTTCTGGGGCGCAGGCTCCCGAACGGGGTGGGTGGGGAGGGTGGAGGGTCTGCCCTGGGGGGTGGGGCAGGTGCAGAGGCTGAGCACTGCGCTGTGGGGTCGCCCTGGACGCCTTGACAGAACGGTCTCAAAACCAACGTGCTCCCACATGGGCCGGACGTCCAGCTGAGATGATCCCAAGGCAGCAGGCGTCGGGGGCATTCGCCACCCCCTGCCCTGGCTGCCCTTTGCCAGGGCGCATTGGTGAGTGGCACACAGCAGCTGCAGCCGGTCTTGGCCTGTGCCCCCGGCTCCCCTCCCCACCCCCAGGGACCCAGGCCCGCTGCTCACGTGGCGAGATGCTCCTGTGGTGTCCGTGCTCCCGGAGCCTCTTCCTGCTGGCTGAGCCCCCGCAGTATCCCTGTTCCCCAAGGCCAACCCCCCAGCCCCACGGTGGAGTAGCCCCCCGTCCTGAGGCCACCCCCCAGCCCCACGGTGGAGTAGCCCCCCGTCCTGAGGCCACCCCCCAGCCCCACGGTGGACTAGCCCCCCGTCCTGAGGCTTGGGCTCTGACCCGGCCTGCTTGGCGCCCTGTGGCCGTGGGCGGGTCACTCGGCCTCTCTGATCCCGGCTCCTGCTCTCTGACCGTGAAAGACTCATTCCTACAATACAGTAGGTTGGGTACCTAAAACTCCCCTCTACAAAATGTTCATAATACGTATTCGTATGTTTTCACCGAGCTCTAATTACAGGAAAATGCACAGGAAGGGCACGGCTGATGGGTTCTGACAAGTGTGTCCAAGCCTTGTGTCTGAGTCACCGAGACCACCCCGCCCCCGCCCGGATTCAGCCTTTGCGCTGCTCGGGGCCTTTCACCCCCCGCTCCCACTCTGCTCCAGGCGGCCCCCGCCACCCCCGAGGCACACGCGGGTGCTCTTTCTGTCACGATGGATTAGTTTTGCCTGCCCTTGAACTTACATAATCAGAGTCATACCCGACGTGCGCTTCTGAATCTGGCTGCTTCCATTCAGTGCGGGATTTGAGGGATTCGTCCATCGTGTTCCATATCGGTGGTTTGTTCTTTTTTTAAAAGAAACTTGCTGAGTGCTGTTCTATATTGTACCGATATAGCTCGATTTCCTTATCCAGTCTTCTGTACACGGCTCTTGGGTCGTTTCCAGGATGTGGCTGTTAGGAATGAGGTTGCAGAGAACTTTCCCGTGTAGACATCTGCTTGGTTTCTTTTGGGAAGATGTCTAGGAATGGGATCGCCTGGTGGCACAGTCGGCGCACGTTTTACTTTGTGAGGACGTGTGAGGTGTTTCCCACGGCGACCTGCGGGGCTCCGGCCCCAGCAGAGCGTGTGGGGTTGGCTGTCCACGTCTGGGTGGCCCCTGGTGTGTCGGTCCATCCTGGCTGTTCCGGCGGGAGGCGGTGGTGCCCTGTTGAGGGTAGTTGACACTGCCTGGTGTCTAACAACGCTGCGCGTCCTTTCCTGGTTCGTTGAACTTTCGTACGTCCGCCTCTGTGAGGAGGACGTGGACGCAGACATCTGTCCACGTCTTTGCCTCCTTTTAAGTTGCGTTTTGCCATTTTATCACTGATCTCCTAGTGTTCTTTATATAATCTGGTCACACATCCTTGGTTGGAAATGTGTTGCAAATACATCTCCTAGGTTTGACTTTTCATTTGCCTCGTGACTTTTAAAGAGCACATATTTTAAATCTCAACGAAGCCAAAGTTATCCATTTTTTTCTTTTCTGGTTGGTGTTTTGGGCATTACATCTAAGAAATCTTGGCCTGTCTTTAGGTTGCAAAAATATTATCCTATATTTTTTCCTGGAAGTTTCGTACCTGCACCGTTTTTATCTATGTCTGCCGTCCATCTAGAATTGCGTGGGGGCGTTTTACAAGGCGCAGTGAAGGTCCGTGTTTTTCCTGATGGCGGTTGGCGGCTCTGGGTCCCTCTGTTGAAAGGCAGATGTTGAGCGTGGGCCTGCATCCGCGCTTTTGTCAAAGGCCGGCTGGCATGGGCGGTGCCAGCTGTTTCTGAGCAGCCTGTCTGTCCTTTGCCCGTGTGTCTATCCTCACACCAGCTCCACAGTCTTCAAACCAGATCCAGTGAGTCCTCTAAACGTGCTGTTTTTTCAAGAACTATATTGGCTTTGCTAGATTATTTATATTTCCAGATAAATTTCAGTCCTTGCCTACTAGTTTCTATTTTAAAAGCCTGCTAGGGTCTGGACTGAAATTGCACTGACTCTACGGTAAACCTGGGGGGCAGCGATCCCTTCACACTCTTCGCCGCTCCCACCCTGGGGCAAAGGGCCTCCGTCCGCGGATGTAGCTCCTGTAATTCCTCTTGACAGTGATTCTTTGTGTTGTGCGTGTGAGCGCTGCGCATTTTTCTTCAGATATATTTCTGTGTATTTGATGCTTTTGGTGCTACTGTTAGTGGAATTTTTAAAAGTCTCAGTTACTGTGTATTAGGGATCTAATCCATTTTGCGTAGACCTTGCATCCTGTGGCCTCTCTTAATTCACTTACTATTATAATCCTAGAGGGGGTTTGTCGATTCCCTAAGACTTGTTCGGTAAACAGCTACGTCACCTGTGAATCAACACACCTTGACCTCTTCCTTTCCAATTTCCGTTAACTCCTCACGTTGCTGGCTGGGGCGGGGCCGTGTTGTGGGAAGGGGTGAGAGCGGCCAGCCTTGCCTTGCTCCCCAGCGCGGGGACGGTGTTCACTTTGTCCCCGTCTTGTGCAGTTCAGCTGCTGACCTTTTGCAGGCGTCCTCTCAGCGGGGAAGTTCTGCTCTGCTCTGGTTTGCTGAGTGTTTTCATCATGACTGGCTGTAGCTTTTGTCAAATGCTGTTGTGTGAGGTATGTTAACAGCCGTGGCTGACTCACAGTAAACTGCATTTTCTGCGCCTGTGGAGGTGATCGTATGTTTCCTAGTCTGTTCGCTCAGTGCAGTGTGACTCAAAGCAATGGATTTTCAAAGGCAAACCAACCGTGCATCCCTGGCGTAAACCTCAGTCGTGATACATATATTGCTGCTAACTTGCCCTTGTTTCATTGAGGAATTTTGCATCTATGCTCATGAAGAATATGGGTCTATAACTTTCTTTTCTTGTAATGTCTTTATCAGGTTTTGATGTCAGAAAAATGCTGGTCTCACGGGAAGAGTTAAGAAGCGCTCACTGTCTCTGTTTCTGAATCAGGCTGTAAGACGGCGGCATGTCATTTCTTTCCTAGAACTTTGGTGGACTCCACTGCTAAAGTCACTGGGCTGGGGTTCTTCTTTTCATATGATGATTGTCGAGTATGAATGCGTTCTTTTAAAAAACAGATATAAGGTTGTTCAGACTGTATTTATTTGTGTGTTAGTTTGGTAAATTATGTGTTTCAGGAAATTTTCTTGTTCCATCCACGTAGCGTGATCTGATGACATAAAGCTGTCCGTGATCTTTGTTTACTAGCTTTTAAATGCTTGTAGGGGCTGTAATGACATCCTCTTTCGAACATCTTTAATATTTGTGTTTTCTCTCTTTTTAAAAGATTTACTCTTCCAGCGGCTTCATGGATTTATGAACCTCATAAAAGCCGCTTTGGGCTTTGTTGAAGTCCCTGAACTGTTTGTCTCTATTTAACTCGTCTCCATTCTTTACTAGTTTTTCCTTTTATTTTATATCCTTCTTCTTCGTGTTCTCTTTTGTTTTGAATTTGTTTATTTCTAATTGAAGGATGATTGCTCTTCAGCATTGCTTTGGTTTCTGCCATACATCAACGCGAGTCAGTCACAGATGCCTTCTTTTCTGATTTGAGAACTTAGAGCTTCTCCTGGAGGAGCAGATGACAACCCACTCCAGTACTCTTGTCTGGAGAATCCCATGGGCAGAGGATCCTGGTGGGCTGCAGTCCATGGGATTGCAAAGAGCTGGACACGACTAAGTGTCTAACTCATCACACACACACTTAGAGCTATGAGTTTCCCTCTTTGCACCCCTCAGCTGCCTCCTAAACACCTGATATATTTTGCTTTTAAACTTGTGTGTCCCTGATAGAGTAGCCCCAGAATATAGGAAGGACCTGCTGAGAAGAATCAATAAGCCCGACATTGTAGTGGGAGGTCTCAGGATATTTCCATCATTTTTAGGTCAAGGAGACACAAGTTGGCAAGGGAATAAAAGATCACAGTTAACGGTGAACACAATGGACATTTGTAGATTCTGCATCTAGTAACAGGAACATATGTATTTTTCTAAAACAGAAAAGGTGGGAGGGAGGTTCACGAGGGAGGGGACATACGTATACCTATGGCTGATTCGTGCTCATGTATGGCAGGACCCAACACAATATTGGAAAACAATCACCCTACGATTGAAAGTAGATGAAAGACAAACGAGGAGCGCGCGTGTCTGGCTGCTTTCTCTCGACACGCGCCCCTGCGAGGCCCGGCCGAAGTGCTGGCTGCTGCCGCAGTCGGTTCCTGCCCTTCTGTCTGGAACTCTCTGTGCGAAAAGATCAGCATTGTTGACCCGTTCTGCTGATGCTGGGCATCTGGGTACACTCCAGTGTATGCCTCTTCCAGATTGTGTGTGCCTTTTGGTGAACAGAGGTGTGCGTTTCCGGGTGGTGATTGGCGGGGCCGTAGGATCTGTTTATTTAGTTTTTTAAATTTTTAATGGAGGGTAATCGCTTTACGGTGTTGTGTTGGTTCTCTTTTAAAAATTCAGTTAGTCTTGGTGTGGAGGCTGTTTGGGGGCTGTAGGATCTTACCCATTCAACTTTACCAGCTACCGACCGACGGTTCTGGAAGTATGGAGCAGCTGCACCGCCGCCAGCGATGGTGGTCACGCCCTGGCCAGCCTCCTTTTTGCCAGCCTCTTGTAGTTCCAGGCTCTGGTGGCGGGGTGGAGCCCCTCCGCGGTTTCTTTCTGCAGCCCTGCTGGTAAAGCATGGAGCTCCGTCTCCTGCTGGCTGGCCGTCAGGACGTCCTCTTTCATGAGGCGCCTATTCAAGACTTCTGTGAGATTTCTCTTGTTGTAGTCTTTTTCTTGATTTGTGGGAGCTCTTCACATGTTCTGAATGCTGTGGGTAAATGCATGGCGAGCACACCCCCCCTCGGAGGTGGGCCTTGCTCCCTGACGGGGCCTGTGGCCAGCCGCCCCTGCCTGTGGTGCAGTTCCTGGCTGTGTGCACGTGTGCGTTCATACCGATCAGTCTTGCACCTTGGGGTTTCATTTGCTGTGTGTCAGTTATGCCTCAGAAAAGCTCGTGAATACGTTGTACGACAGCTGTGCAACGTCTGTGTGGAGAAATGTGGCCCTTAATAAGTGAAGGGTATGAGTATGGGAAGGATGCCAGCTTTCTCCAAACTGACGTACAGACTCATTGAATTCCAAAGAATTCGACAGACTGATTGGAAATGTTCGAGGAAGAACATGGTCCTGGAGAAGAGGGGCCTCAGCGAGCTGGACGCTAGCGGCCATCACCGAGTGGACATGAGGGTGTGAGCTGTCAGCGCAGGACGGCCAGCAGGCCTGGGGAGGACGCAGAGCCAGCCGGGACCCCAGGCCCACGTGGCCCTGGCTCAGTTGGGTGCAGGCTGGACAGGGGGCTCTGACCTCAAAGGCCTGTGGTGAGGAGCGGATGGCCTAAGAGATGGGCCGGCTGGGCGCGGGGCACATTGACTTGACCAGCTCGCCCCATCTCGGTTCCAACATCCTGGCTGCAGCCTTGGGCTCCAGCGTGTGGGGACCGTCCACTCCCCAGCCTTCTGCCCCACCCCTGCTCTGTGCCCGGAAGCCCCACTTCTGTCCAGTGGGCCAGGCCCGGCACCTGTGATGGGAGCTGAGGCCCCAGCCAGCTGGACCGAGGAGGGGCCGGCCTGGGCCGCTGGAGGGTCAGCTCCCACATCTGCCCGGCGGCAGCGCCAGGCCAAGGAAATGGGCCACTGCCTCCCATCCTTTTCTGAAACGAGGCTGAGCGCAAGTGAAACGCAGGCTCGATGGGCGAGGCTGGGCTTTTATGGTTTTGTGTCGTCCATCGTCGGGGCAGGCTGCTCTAGCTCTTCGCGTGACTTGCTCGCCCTCCCGTCGAGGAAGAGTGGGGCTGAGGTTCTCGCCCTCCCGTCGAGGAAGAGTGGGGCTGAGGTTCTTGCCCTCCCGTCGAGGAAGAGTGGGGCTGAGGTTCTCGCCCTCCCGTCGAGGAAGAGTGGGGCTGAGGTCGTCCTGCCCTCCCGTCGAGGAAGAGTGGGGCTGAGGTTCTCGCCCTCCCGTCGAGGAAGAGTGGGGCTGAGGTCGTCCTGCCCTCCCGTCGAGGAAGAGTGGGGCTGAGGTTCTCGCCCTCCCGTCGAGGAAGAGTGGGGCTGAGGTTCTCGCCCTCCCGTCGAGGAAGAGTGGGGCTGAGGTTCTCGCCCTCCCGTCGAGGAAGAGTGGGGCTGAGGTCGTCCTGCCCTCCCGTCGAGGAAGAGTGGGGCTGAGGTCGTCCTGCCCTCCCGTCGAGGAAGAGTGGGGCTGAGGTCGTCCTGCCCTCCCGTCGAGGAAGAGTGGGGCTGAGGTTCTCGCCCTCCCGTCGAGGAAGAGTGGGGCTGAGGTCGTCCTGCCCTCCCGTCGAGGAAGAGTGGGGCTGAGGTTCTCGCCCTCCCGTCGAGGAAGAGTGGGGCTGAGGTTCTCGCCCTCCCGTCGAGGAAGAGTGGGGCTGAGGTCGTCCTGCCCTCCCGTCGAGGAAGAGTGGGGCTGAGGTTCTCGCCCTCCCGTCGAGGAAGAGTGGGGCTGAGGTTCTCGCCCTCCCGTCGAGGAAGAGTGGGGCTGAGGTTCTCGCCCTCCCGTCGAGGAAGAGTGGGGCTGAGGTTCTCGCCCTCCCGTCGAGGAAGAGTGGGGCTGAGGTCGTCCTGCCCTGACCCCCCCGAGGCGATCGCCCTGAATAGGAATCGCAGGCCTGTCCCGTGCAGATGCTGTGCCGTCGCGAGCCTCATGTGCGACGACACCGATGTGCTGACCGAGGTGAACTCCACGTAAGCCCCACCGTGTTAGACTGAGACTCGCAGCTTTTGGTGTGTTTCCGCCGCCCGGAAGCTGCCCCGTCCCCTGCCTTGACCCCGGCTGGCCGCTCCCTGTCCCCTGCCTTGACCCCGGCTGGCCGCTCCCTCTCAGGGGGGCATTCGGGGTGTCTCTCTCCAGCTCAGCACCTGGGGGCCCGCTGGTGTGTGGGCCGGGGGGCCTCTTCATCAGGGGCCTTCTTCTCCCGGCACCAGGGCCCTGGCCACATTTCCTCCCTGAATCAGACTCGAGAGTGTTGTGGTGCGCGTGGCTCTGAGCCTCGCAACCCGTGTGCCCCGACCTCGTCCAGGGACAGAACCGTGGCAACTGCCACGGCCTCTGTGGGGTGGGGATGATGGGGAGCCTGCCGCCCGTGCTGAGGGATCTGGCCAGGCAGGTGTGAGCCCGACTCCCCCACTGAGGGGCGGTCTGGGTGTGTCCCCTGGGAGGCCAGTTACATCCCAGCCCTGCCGGGGAGCGCGTGCAGGGCTACACTCCCAGTTGGCCTGACCCCCGCACTGAGGGGAGGCCTGTGTGCATCCCCCTGGGAGGCCGGTTACATCCCAGCCCCGATGGGGAGCACGTGCACTCCCAGATGGCCTGACCCCCCCACTGAGGGGCGGTCTGGGTGTGTCCCTTGGGAGGCCGGTTACATCCCAGGCCCGATGGGGAGCGCGTGCAGGACTACACTCCCAGTTGGCCTGACCCCCCCACTGAGGGGCGGCCCGTGTGCATCCCCCTGGAGGTCTGTTATATCCCAGCCCCGATGGGGAGCACGTGCACTCCCAGCTGGCCTGGGCGTCTGGGGAGCTGCAGGGGAGGTGCCCAGGTGGGGTAAGGGTGGGCTCCCACCTGCAGAGATGAAGTTTAGTGTGATGTGCGCAGCACAGCCCGAGGTCCTGGGATGGGGGCCTTTGGGGACCTGGAGTTGGCCGGCTGAGGGGCCGCAGGCCTGGGTGGGCTTCTGCACACACAACCACACATGCATGTGTGTGTAAGCATGCAGGCACACTGTAGACACACACATGTGCACACACACCTTCCCGGGCAGGCAGCCTGTGGCAGCCCCACCCTGGCACCCTGGGCACTTGATTGCTCATGGATCCCCTGGAGTGCCCCCACTCTGAAAACCCAGAAAAGAGCAAGTGCTGGTGCGGGTGTGGGGGATGGGGTGTGTGTGTGTGTGTGTGTGTGTGAGTGTGTGTGTGGGTGTGGGAGACAGTGTGTGTGTGTGTGTGTATGAGAGTGTGTGTGTGTGAATGTGTGTGGTGTGTGTGTGTGTGAGTGTGTGTGTGTGTATGAGAGTGTGTGTGGGTATGTGGGTGGGTGTGTATGTGTGTGTGGGTGTGTGTGGCGTGTGTGTGTGTGTGTGTGTGAGTGTGTATGAGTGTGTGTGGGGGGTGTGTGTGTGTATGAGTGTGTATGTGGGTGTATGGGTGTGTGTGGGTGTGAGTGTGTGTGTGTTTGTGTGTATGAATGTGTGTGTGAGGGTGTGTGTGTATGAGAGTGTGTGTATGAGAGTGTGTGTTGGGGGGTGGGTGTGTGTGGGTATGTGTGTGTGTGTGGGTGTGTGAGAGTGTGTGTGTTAGTGTGTGCATGTATGAGTGTGTGTGTGAATGTGTGTGAGGGTGTGTGTGTGTATGAGTGTGAGTGTGTGTGTGTATGTGTGTATGTATGAGTGTGTGTGTGTGGGTGTGTGTGTATGTCTGTGTGTCTGTGTGTGTGTGAGTGTGTGTGGGTGGGGTGTGTGTCTGAGTGTGTGTGTGTATGAGAGTATGTGTGTGTCTGTGTGTGTGTGAGTGTGTGGGTGGGGGTGTGTGTCTGTGTGTGAATGTGTGTGTGAGGGTGTGTGTGTGTATGAGAGTGTGTGTGTATGAGAGTGTGTGTGTGGGGGAGGGTGTGTGGGCGTGTGTGTGTGTGTGTGCATGTGTGTGTGTGTGTGAATGTGTGTGAGGGTGTGTGTGTGTATGAGTGTGTGTGTGTATGTATGTGTGTGTGGGGGTGGGTGTGTGTATGTCTGTGTGTGTGTCTGTGTGTGTGAGTGTGTGTGTGGGTGGGGTGTGTGTGTGTGTATGAGAGAGTGTGTGTGTGTCTGTGTGTATGTGTGTGAGTGTGTGGGTGGGGGGTGTGTCTATGTGTGTGTCTGTGTGTATGTGTGTGAGTGTGTGGGTGGGGGGTGTGTCTATGTGTGTGTCTGTGTGAGTGTGTGAGTGTGTGTGTATGAGTGTGTGTGTGTGTGGGGTGTGTGTGTGTGTGAGTGTGTGTGTATGAGTGTGTCTGTGTGTGTGTGTGTGAGTGTGTGGGTGGGGGTGTGTGTGTCTCTGTGTGTGTGTGTATGAGTGTGTGTGTGTGAGTGTGAGTGTGTGGGTGGGGGTGTGTGTCTGTGTGTGAGAGTGTGTGTATGAGTGTGTTTGTGTGTGTGTGAGTGTGTGTGAGTGTGTGGGTGGGGGTGTGTGTGTCTGTGTGTGTGTGTGTATGAGTCTGTGTGTGTGTGTGAGAGTGTGTGGGTGGGGGTGTGTGTCTGTGTGTGTGTGTGAGTGTGTGGGTGGGGGTGTGTGTCTGTGTGTGTGTGTGTGTGTGTGTGCATGCTGAGTCGCTGACGTGTCCAGCTCTTGGCGACCCCGTGGACTGTAGCCCGCCAGGCTCTCCTGTCCCTGACATTCTCTAGGCAAGAACACTGCAGTGGGTGGCCGTGCCCTCCTCCGGGGGCTCTTCCTGACCCAGGGGTCCAGGTGTCTCCTGTGTCTTCTGCATCGCGGGCAGATTCTTCACCACTGACCACCCGGGAAGCCCAGGGGACAGTGTAACGGTTCCTGAAAAAACACTGAATTGCCGTTGGATCCAGCAGTTCCACCTCCAAGTGTTCGTCCACAGCCGAGAAGACATGGAGGCAGCCTGGTGTCCCCCGTGGGTGCAGAGATAAGCCGTGGGCTCTCCATACCCTGGAGTATCCCTCGGCCCCGAGAAGGAAGCCCGTTCTGGCACACGGACCTGGAGGATGCAGTACTCAGACCCGGGAGGACAGAGGCTGGGCGGTGGGCCCCGCAGCAGAGCCATAGGCCTGCGTCCATGTTCCTGGCACTGCTGCTCGGAGGCACCCGGGGCCTTGCTGCCCCTCGCTTCAGCTCCAGCCCTCGGTCCACCCGTCCTCCATGGGGAAGGCGGCAGGGCCTCAGCTGGGAACCTGAGGCTGCAGATGGAAAGATGTAGGCAGACGAGCGTTTTCCAGCCCCTGAGCTGAGACAGGCATCTCGCCGCATGCGGGCCTCGACCTCTAGCCAGGCCCTCCCTGTGTCCCCAGCTGTCAGGACCGTCTCCTGTTCCCTCCAGGGGCCGGCTCCCTGCACACAGCCCAGGGCCCGCTGCTGCCGCCCGGGATTCCTATCCTGCTCTGATCACGTGTGCCGCCAGGCCCGCTCTTGGGGGTCGGGGCTGGGCTGCTGTGGATGCAGGCCTGCGGGGCTGCCCGCTCCCATGGTGCCTGGCTCTGTTCCTCTCCCAGCGGTCTGCGCCCTGGCCCAGATTCTCTTCCTGGAGGACCCAATGCTGTACTCCCAGAATTGGCCCCCAGCACACAGGAGGCACACTCCCCAGAATCCAGACTCAGGTTTGCTGGGGTCTCCCACTGTGCTGAGGAGGGCGGGGTGCCCAGAAGGTGGGTGGGGTGCCCAGAAGGTGGGCGGGGTCGTGTCAGGACAGGGGTTGGGGTGCTTTGCTGGGCAGACCCGCCTTGGGGCTTGGGGTTCGGTGTGGGCTCCTCCTCTCCTCCCCTGCCCCCACCCACTAGCTAAGCCAGGGCACCCCTCCCAGCACCTGGGGCCTTGGTGCCCTCCCGTCTGTCTGCACGTCTGGTCTGCGGGCCCCGGGCAGCTTTCACAGCTGGTGAGGGGGCCCGGAGGCCTGTCCTGCTGGTGGTACTGGTACCGGGTGAATCCGGCTGATGGAGGCAGCCAGAGGTGGGCCTTGGGCTGCAGGACCCCCTGGGCGGCTCGGGGGCAGCACCGCTGCCCAGCCTCAGCAAGTGGAGAGCCTACCCGCCCCGGGTGACCTCCCTGCGGCCCGAGAAGCTGGGCCCAGCGGTGGAGACACTGTATCGATCTGACTGTCGGCTTAATCACTAATTCATGACAGTTCCCGGGCTCTGGAGATGCTGCTGTCAGGAATGGAACTGGAGCCAGGATAAAGAGGGGGGCTCTGCAAGGGTCCCCGAGGCCCCCGGGTGGGCAGTGTGGCCTTGGCCGCCTGCTGGTCCCCCATCCACGCGGCCCCCGCCTCCGGACCCCAGGCGCAGACTGTTCCGGAGCCTGGCCCCCAGAGGCCTGCACTCTGCCTCCTGGCAGCTGCCACGTCCTGGCGTGTCTGCCTCTCGGAGGGACGGGGTGAGGGCATGCCCCTGGCCTCCGGCTGGGCGCCGGGCTGGCGGGAGAGGTGCAGTGGGGGAAGGCACGGGGCTCTGGGTGCCCCCCCCCGGATGGGCTGGGGGGCACGGGTGGACACTGACCCCCAGAGCGGGCAATGAGTGGTCCGAGGGGCCTGCAGGGGCTTCTGGGAGAACGGCCTGAGGGTGCAGGAGTGTCTCAGATGGAGGGGCGCACCGGCCCTGAGCGGGGGTTGCCGGGAAGATGGCCCCCACCCTGACGAGGGGCAGAGCCAGGGCCCGGGGGCTGCGGGAGGGGTGCTTGAGCACAGAGGAGGCCTGTCCCCCGACCAGGGCCTGCCGCCCGTGCCGCCCGGGGCAGGACAGTGGAGGGGGTGGGGGTGCTGACGGGTCCTCCCCCTCCGGGGGCGGTGCATGTGGTGCTTGGCGGTCGCCCGGTGCCCAGGAGCAGCCTGAGGGTGCCCTCCCCACTGCTCGGCAACCTGGCGCGCCGGCCAGAGCGCACACGATTCCCTGTTTTCTGCCTTGCACCTTCTCGTCCAGGGGTTTCTGGACGTCCTCCCGGCCCAAGGAAGCCCCTGGTCACAGGGCCTCCCGCGAGGTGGGGCGGGCAGCAGAGAACCGAATCCTTCTCACCCTGGGTCCCTCAGAGACGCTCAGGGATGCCTGCCCCGCACCCTGTTGCTCTGAGAGGTAAATGCGATGCTGAGCGTGGGGCCCCCGCGGACGGCCTGCTCCTGCCCTGGGTCTCGGTCCCCGCAGACCTCCAGCCTTGGGGGACGAGCGGTGATGAGCAGGTCAGGGCCTCGGCATATCCGTGGGGTGCCCGTCTGCTGACCAGGCCCCTGTGTGTGCCTGTGTCCATCACACAGGAGGGCTGGCTGGGCACCCTGGGAGGCAGGGTGGGCGCCCCAGGAGGCAGGGAGGCACCCCGGGAGGCAGGGAGGCGGAGTGGATGTCCTGGGAGGCAGGGAGGCGCCCTGGGAGGCAGGGAGGTGGGGTGGATGTCCTGGGAGGCAGGGAGGCGCCCCGGGAGGCGGGGTGGGCCTGGGCCTGGGTGCGTGGCCAGGCGGGAACTGCTCTGTGTCCACACAGCTCTGCGGGCCTCAGAAGTGTTGGGTGATTTTCTCTGATGGGTTTTCTGGGTCGGTTCAGTCACCTTGGGCGTGAGTGTCCACAACACGTGACATGTGGTTTGTGACCACCCTTTCCACGTGATCCCCGCTTTGGGGTGGATTCTCTCGAGGCCAAGAATGCTCTGAGGGCCTAGGTGCCCAGGGGAGGTGGGCTGGCCTGGATTCCGGCTCCAGTCTGGGCCGGGCCTGCCCCCCGGATGCAGCTGCCGCGCTGTCTCGGACTGCGGGAGGCAGGACGTGAGGGCGGCGGTCGTGAGCCAGGCTGCCCCTCCAGGCCTCTGGGGAGCGACCACCCCCGGGCTCCGGGATCCTTGCTGGTAGCCATGGTGGTGACTCAGACTCAGCCGTCTATTTTTACTCTGCCTTGCTTTCCTCGCTGGAGGCAGCTTTGTCGGTTTTAAGAAAAGCCCCTGCCTGTGGGAGCAGTGCCGTCTGCACCTGGAGTCTCAGGGGACCCTGCGTGCTCCGTCCATGGCTTGTTGGGAGGGGCCTCGTCCCCACGGGGGGTGGGCGCTGACCTGGCTGCTGAACCCTGACAGCGGTCGGTGCCAGGGCGTCCCCCTCTCGTGTGGAAAAGAAAGCTGCGCCAGGCATGCACAAAGCGCTGATGGTTTTATTGTGGGGAAAAGTGTTCAGACATTACTGGCCTTCTTGCTTCGGGTCTGGTGGTTCCTGCCCAAGAGGCAGTGTTCGCCTTTCTCTGCTGCTTCGCTGGGTACTCGGGGGGCCGCTGCCCCTCTCATCCCTGCCCTTCTTTGCCCGTGGCCTTCCCCTCCTGGCCACCAGCGGGACCGACGGTGCAGGCTGAGGGCGACAGGGCCAGGCCCCCTGTGTCCAGGAGGCACGGGGACAGTAAGTCAGTCTCCCTGGACACAGGGTGGTCGGAACGTCGGCCCCGCTTCCAGAAAGGAGCTCCTTGCGTTTTCCTGGGGGTGGTGGTCTCCTGGGGAAGCTCGTAGATCAGACGAGAAACACCCCATCTGGGAACGTGGCCGAGGACCCCGTGGGGAACAGAGCTCTGTCTGGGCCCCTGGGCTTTAGTGCTGAGACGGTTATAAGGAAAGAGGCCTGGGACCCCGGGGCTCAGGCCGGTGATGGTGGGCCAAGCCAGGGCCCGCGGAGAGGATGCTGTGGGCTCCTGCGAGGCCATGGGTGCTGCTGGGAGCTGGTGTTGGCACCTTGACCCTTGTGAAATAGAATTAAAACCTCTCTCCACTCATGCTTACTTGGCTGGGTCAAAATGACCTATTTTCATAGCAACCGCTGTGCTTCCGATGGCCAGCTCTGCACATGAAAGCCCGCCTTGAAGAATAAGTGTTCTCAAAACCCTTGTTTTAAAATATTCATCCACCTCAAGAGGAGTCTGTGCCGTGTGGCCACGGGGCCCCTGGTGTCCTTGCGGGCCCGAGCAGACACGCGCAGGACTCAGGCTCCTGGAAGAGACGGGTCAAGGTCAGACAGGACAGCTGGGGCCTCTTACGGGCACTGTGACCCGGGAGGTGTTGGATGCAGGGGCAAGTGTGCTGAGCGTCCCGGCGACCCCCTCCCACTGGAGCCTTGTTTCTCTGTTCCTCAGCACTGGGGCCCCCAGCGCCTCCTTGGGCTGCAGAGCCCTGCCCAGCTGTGGCCGGAAAGTTGGGAGGAAAGTGGACACAGTGTGCCCTGCCTCCTCTCTGCCCTGGGACCCCCGCCTCTGTGCACACACACGTGCCTCAGTTGGTTTCGGAGGTCCGGCAGCCCCAGCCCCCTCCTCTGGTTGGTTCAGCGCTGGGGGACTTGACCGCGTTTTCAGGGCGTCCTTGGTGAGCTGGTGTGAGCGGCTCTCACTGCATCCTCCGGGTTGCCGCCTCGCTGTCGCAGACCCGCCCCCACTCTTGTGACAGGTCCCGGCAGTGGTTCCTTTTGTTCCGTTGTCATCGAAGGCCCGAAGGAGAGCCAGAGGGGGGCTGAAAGCCTCACCTTGGCACCGGGCAGGGTGGGTGCTCACGGGGCTTGCCGTCCTGCCCAGACTGGGTTCAGAGGCTGGTGTGTTGCCAAAGCCAGCCTGGGTGTGGGAGGGGCCCAAAGCAGCCTCTGGGTCTCGGTTCTCGGGGGACCGTGAGGCAGGGTCTAAGGATGGGTGGCAACCATCCTGCGCGGTGGCCCTGTGGGCGGGCAGGGGTAGACGAGGTGTGGGCGTCAGGGTGGAGCCGTGGTCACTGGAGCTCAGAGTGACCCTGGTCAGTGGGTGGGCTTGAGGCTCGCCTGGAGGGGTCTGGGCCAGCTCCACCTTGAAGCTGGGTCCCCGGGGTGGGGGCCACCCTCAGGGACGATCCCTGCTCGTGGCTTCTGGTCTGACGCCGTGTGCGCCTACGTGGCGCTGGGCCTGCCCCGGAGCTCGGCCCCAGCGCTCCTGAGACGCCTGACAGCCACATCCGGGCTCCCCTCCCCCCCGGCTTCTAATGGGCAGCTCCCCTCATCGTCCACCGCGCAGCCTGCGGTCTGGGATCTGCAGCCATCCTGGTGGTGTCTCAGGAAGCAGGGAGAGTTGTGTCAAAACCACAGGCTGGCACTGCAGGCTGCCCGGTGCAGACCACAGGCTGGGGGGTGGGGGGCGCCGGCCAGCTCCCAGAGTGCTCGGCCTGCCCCACAGCCTGGCTTGGTGCCCGGGGCCTCTGATGTCTCTGCCGACCCGTCCACTCAGCCCCGCGAGGAGCCCCCTTACAGGCAGGCACGGGGCTGCCTTGTGCTTCTGGCCTCTTACTTAATGCTGCTCCGTTCCCATTTTTCTCCGCTGGAAACACAGAAGTCCGGAATTTGTGGCTTTCTCTAAAAGCGACCATTTGTTTGCTGAGCACTTTGCCAGCTCATGGCTCGCAGGCGCCCGTGCTCAGGGCTCTGCTGGGGCTGTGGTAGGGGCAGAAGGGCACGCAGCGCCCAGGGAGGGAGGGACCGCCGTCTGTCCCAGGCCCCTGTCTGGGCGGCCTGGCCTGTGCACAGTGGACACCCTCCACAGGCTCGGTGGTGGTTCCCGCGGTGGACACGGACATGGCCCCATCCTCCGCTCTGCGCAGAAGCAGCCAAGCTACACTGACTGTGGGCACACAGGCGAATGAGGAAGGAGCTGGGGGTCTTCAGGCGGCAGCTGGCCGGATCCAGAAGCGGACTGGGCAGGCGGGTGGGGAGCTGGGCCCTGAGCCCCGCAGACCCATCCCCCAGCTGCTCTGCCCCGTGCCGCGATGCCCCACCCTCTCCCCTGCTGCCCATGGGGACCTCCCTAGATCCCGAGGTCCTGCGGGCACCCGGGGCAGAGGGCAGTCCCGAGCTGGCTGAGGGACACTGTCCCTGCGAGGACCAGGTCGCCTGCGCCCGCCTCTTGGGGCGTGAGAGCTGTGCGGTGTTCCCGGGTCTGGCCGGCGCCGGCCTGCAGGTGGACAGGCTTGGAAGGGTTTCTCGCGGACGGGTCTGTGCGCCGGGGAGCGTGTCTCAGGAGGCCGTGATGGTTACAAACACTGGACTCTCCCCGGGGCTCGGGGGCTCTCTGTCAGACTCCGTGGAGAAAGTCCACGGAAGTGAAGCCTTGAGGGGTTTCTCTTAGACAGTGGGCGGCTCTGTTACCATCCGGGGGCCCGTACAGGCCCCCCTCGAGCTGGTCCGGAGACACCCGCGGGGCACAGCCCCCCAGGCTGCGGGAGGGGTGCCCGAGGGTCTTTGGGGATTTGCGGCAGCTCTCGCTGGGGGCTGCTCTGGACGCCGTGCGCTCTGATCGTGTCCCGTCTGTGGGTGGTATGGCCTGGCCTCCCCCTACAGTGCACCCAGGAGGGGGTGCTGCCCGGCCCCGGGGCCCCCTCTCTGCCTTGGGTCAGGGCCCCCTGCAGCACCGTGGCTGTCCTGACCCCTCTCAGGGCGAGGTGGACCGTTGGGTACCTGCAAGGGCGCCCTGCAGGACTGGGGGGCTCTCTGCAGTGTTGGGGGACTCCCTGAAGTGTTGGGGGGTTCCCTGCAGTGTTGGGGGGCTCCCTGAATTGTGAGGGGAATCCCCAGAGTGTCAGGGCCTCCCTGCAGTATCGGGGCCTCCCTGCAGTGTTGGGGTCTCTCTGCAGTGTTGGGGGCGCCCTGCAGTGTTGGGGGTTCCCTGCAGTGTTGGGGGGTTCCCTGCAGTGTTGGGGGTTCCCTGCAGTGTTGGGGGGTTCCCTGCAGTGTTGGGGGTTCCCTGCAGTGTCGGGGGGCTCCCTGCAGTGTTGGGGGGTTCCCTGCAGTGTTGGGGGCTCCCTGCAGTGTCGGGGGGTTCCCTGCAGTGTTGAGGAGCTCCCTGAATTGTGAGGGGAATCCCCAGAGTGTCAGGGCCTCCCTGCAGTATCGGGGCCTCCCTGCAGTGTTGGGGGCTCCCTGCAGCGTGGGGCCCTGGTGGGCACTGGTCTTGCAGCCCCCTCACCTGGCACCCCTCTGCTCTCTCTGTAGTGAACCTGGACCACTTCCAGATCCTGCGTGCCATCGGGAAGGGCAGCTTCGGCAAGGTAAGGCTGCGGATGGGGCCGGGCTGGACGTGTGTGGGCAAGGCCGGCCGCCTGGGTCTGGTGGAGCGTGTGGGTATGTTGCCCGCAGGGCAGGCCAGCGATGCTAGGGGCCTCAGGTGGGCTGCCCCTGAGCCCACCGCCACTAAGCTCTCCCAGCCCAGGTCTCTGGGTTCTTGTAGCTCGGCCGGGAGCTGGGGGTGCAGATGGCGCGTCCCTGGGCTCTTCTGGGGCCGAGACCCTGAGGCCATTCGCCCTTCACACAAGCCCCATTCTACAGCAGACACCGGCTCGAGGCTTGGGAGGGATGTGCTTGAGAAGCCGCTCCATGGGGGGCCAGCCCCCCACGTCTGGAGCCCAGAGGCCAGGCCTGTGCTTGTCCAGGTGGGCAGGGGCAGGACCCAGGTGGCAGCCACGGGGCCCTGCCCCACACTGGCCCCCCGAGCCCGTTCTCCACTTTCTCTTGGCCGGATCCAAGCTCCTGATTGCAGCCTTATCCTGCCCAGAGATTGGGGGTAATTATAACTCCAAAGGCTGAATAAGCCTCTGCAAAGGTTAGAATTAGCTCCCGGGACTCTGCCTGATGGGCCTGTTGTAAATGAGTCACTTCTGAAAGGACAGTTGCTTTTCGGCTCCGAGGCTGGGGCGGAGGGGGCCTTTGTGCTCCGTGTTTCAGCCCAGGAGGCTCGTGCGGGCACTGGGACGCCCTTGCCCACCCCCCCGTCCCCGTGTCACACCTGGTGCTGCCTCGGGTCACGGGCCGGGGGGATTGTAGGCCAGAGAAATGAGCCCCTTGGCACAGAGGCCCTGAAGTGTTCCATGCGTTAGGGGGCGAGGACTGCTACTGTCTCTGCAGCCAGGACCCAACTGATGGGCCCCGGCCTTTTGTCGGTTGTGCAGAGACAGTTGATCCAAAAGATGAGGTTGCTGGTTGGTGAGTGTGTCAGACTGACGGCACCTGGGACAGTCTCTGCCACCTGGCCTCTCCCAACGGAGAATGGGGGTGTGGGAGGTGGGTGGGCAGGTGGGGTCTAGAGGGAGCTGCCTCCCCCACCAGGGGGAAGGCTGGACGTCAGCCAAGACCGGGTTTGAGAGGGATGGCTTTGGGGTCAACCAGATGTTCCCAAAGTGGGCCTGGGAAGGAGATTGGGAACCCTCAGGGCAAAGACTGACTGGGGGAGGTGAGGCTGGTGAGGCTGGTGGGCCTGGCGCTGTGCCCTCCTCACCCCCACCCCCAGGCTGAGCCCTCTGCACCTCTGCCCGGGGACGGTCCTCTTGCCTCACAAGCACAGCAGGCCGCCCTTCTGCTCACAGTCTCCACCGACCCCAGGATTCTGGCTCCTCCAGCCAGGTCTTGGCTTTGAAAAGCAGGGTCCCAGAAACGGGGCTGGTGGAGTGGAGAGACAGGAGGGCCCAGAGATGGTGCTGGCTTGGGGTAACTAGAGGAAGCATGGGGTCCTGCCAGGCTTTTATCTCAGATGCAAGTTACCATGTAATTGTAGGGCAGCTTCCTGCTTCCTAATTGGGCCCCCAGTCAGGCCTCCAGGGGTCCTTGGGCCACGGGGCTGGGTGCCAGGACGTGTCTGGAAGGAGGGCGCTGGCCCCTCCGCTTCTTCCCGTGGCTGGGGCGGTGACCCCACCAGGAGAGGGGGTGAGGACTTGGAGTCTGCTTCCATGCGCAGCTGTCTGCACGTGGCCTTGTTTCAGAGGGTGTGCCAGGGCTCAGGCATGCCTGGACGCCCGGTGAAGACTGGCCGTAGGGACTGCTGGAGCCACCTTCCACCCTGCGGGCAGCCACTGTGAAGAGCAGCTGCCCCGGACGCGCCCCCGCAGCCCTGCTGGAGGCAGGCACGGGACGAGGGTCAGCATGTCGTGTGACCTGTCTGTCCCTGGCAAGGTGGCTGTTCACCTCATGGCAGCTCCACCTTTGGGGGAAAGGGCCTGGAGATGGATTATCCAAACTCGCTGTACCCGGTCCTGGGGGCAAGACTGGACGTTGTGTCTGGTTTTGTTTCCAGTCTTTTGCGACGGTAAGTCACCCGTCACAGAAGGTGCCGTCGAGCTGCATTTAAGCGCGCAGCTCAGTGGTGTTAGGCGCCTCCCTTCTGTCACGTGGCCGTCAGCCCGTCCCCCCCGGGCTCTCTGCATCCGGTAGAACTGAACCTCCACACCCTGTGAACAAACCCCGTCCTCCCCCAAGCTCCAAGTTCTCGCAGAAATCGTCTCCCACGATAGAGGGCCTTGTTCTCCGAGGCAGAACGGAAGCTGTGAGTGGTGAGAGTCCAGCCCGCGCTGGCATGGGGGTGGACGGGGCTCCGTTGCCTGATCGTCCGGGTCATCTTGGCCACCTGGCTGCACGAGGAAGCTGGCCCTCCTCAGAGCAGAGAGGCCGGGCGGGACCGGGGCTGCCCAGCGGACACTTCACTTTCAGCTCCAGGCCCCCATGCGGTGCTGGGCGCTGGGGGCTCCCCTGGCCGTGCCAGCAGTGGGCCCCAGGGGGTCGGGTGGGCACCACAGTGCAGCTGGGCTGTGGGCCTGCATGGGCCGCCTTGGTGTCCATACCTGAAATCTCAGACTGCAAGGGACACATCAGTCCAGAGAGCTGAGAGGGGGTGACAGACATGAGTGAGTGTCCTGGTGTGGAAGGGTGGGCTGGCGGGCCCCCAGGGTGGCTGGGCCTGCTCATGGTCTCTGCCCTCTGGGCCCCCTCATGGTCTCTGCCCTCCTAGGCCTGCTCTCCCCAGCTTAGCTCAAGGTGACCTCTGGGCAGGTGTGGGGGGCCCTGGGGGTCAAACCTCTGCCTCTGGGGGCCCCAGGGAGTCCGAGCTGGACGGGCTTAACCAGCTGCCATCTTGAGCAGGTGTTTGGGAAACACCATTGTAAAGAAGTGGTTGTTACAAATGGTAAACCATCAGCATATTAATTTTTTGTCTACAAAGATTGGTCCCCCCGAAAGCAGAGATGTCCGTAGGGCTGGCCTGCATGTGGATGCCCCAGCCCTACCTCCCCTCCTGCTCCCCGCCCCTCCTCCCTTCCCAGCCTGGCCTCGCCTGCGGCTGCCCTGGGGAACTTCAGACCGCCGCTGGCTCAGGGGTGGGAACACCAGCCCCATGGACCAGGCTGCAGACTCCAGTCTGCCGCCTCTGCCCGCCCGCCCGCTGGGGCTGGCGTGTGGGGTCTTCTCCGCCTCTGCCCCAGCTTCCGGGTCTGGCTCATTAAGCACCAGACTCCCAGAGGCCTGTCTCTGTGGGACTGGCTGTGGCCTCGTCTCCGGAGTTCTCGGACACCAGGGTAGCTCCAGACTCCGGACTGGGGGGTCCCACGGGTGAGGGAGGAAGGGCCCCCTCATCCTGTGCTGGGGAGCCCCCTGCCCCCCACCAAGGTGAGCTCTCCTCAGTACCCTGGATACGTCCTTGTAAGGACCCCACCCTCAGGCTAAAGCAAGGCCACCCTCAGATTTCTTTCTTCCAAACATGCCCCTCCTCCCCCTTCCAGCTGGGGGGTCCACTGGGGTTCAGTCCTTGGCTCTGAGAAGCCCCCAGCCCCTACCTGTTACCGGATCGAGAACCCCCCACCCCACCCCGGGGCCCTAAACTGGCGTGGGCACAGCTCTCAGGAAGCTCAGCGTCTCTGCCCACCCCAGCATGTGGACGGTGCCCAGCAGGGCCTGAAGGAGAGCCCTGGGCTTTCCAGGGTGCCTGCTGACCCCCGGGGCCCCGTGGTAGCTCCGCTTCCCTGGAAGATGGACTACTTCCCCTCCTTGACCCCCTCAGCTTCCCTGGGGCCCGACTCGGAAGCTGTGGCCTCCGTGCTCTGGTCTCCGGGAGCCCCCGCCGCTCTGTGCGCCCCCCGCCGCTCTGTCCGCCCCCCGCCTGGACACCCATCTCCCTGTCTTGGCCCAGGCGAGCCTGACATGTGGCCGCACTGCAGGCCCCTCTGCTCCCGGCTGCCCTGATTTCCACTGGTGTGGCCACGGGCCCCCGACCCAGGACTTACAGGCCTCCCATAGGGAGGGGCCTGGGAGGAAGGGTCTGCCTGCCCGAGGCCAGGCCCTGCCTCCTTCTGGGGCCGTCGGGGAACCTGGAAGGGCCCAGTCCAGCCTTCAGGCTGCATCCAGGCTCCAGCTGCCCAGAGCAGGGCCCATACTCAGCGGCTGCCAGGAAGTAGGGTTCTTTGCAACTGTGACAGGCATAAGCTACCCCCACAAGCCTGGGCCTCCCCGGTTCTGTCCAGTTGAACGACCCGGCTGCAGTGTACTCCAAGGCGGATCATTTAAAGTGGAATAATTAAGAATTGGAAAAAATCGGTCTATTTTTCTGTGGGTGTTGGCGATGGCCCAGCCTTCAAATGTGCCCCTGCCCCTGCTGTGTGTGTGCCTCTGTGTGTGTCTGTGTGCATGTGTGTCTGTGTGTGTCTCTCTGTGTGTGCCTGTGTGTGTACATGTGTGTGCCTGTGTACATGTGTGTACGTGTCTGTGTGTGTCTCTGTGTCTGTGTGTGTCTATTTGTCTGTGTTTATGTGTCTGTGTGTGTGTACGGGTGTGTGCCTCTGTGTGTGCATGTGTGTCTCTGTGTGTATGTGTGCCTGTGTGTGTATATGGGTGTGTGCCTATGTGTACATGTGTGTACATGTCTGAGTGTATCTCTGTGTGCCTGTGTATGTGTGCATGTGTGCCTGTGTGTACATGTGTGTGCATGTGTGTATCTCTGTACATGTATGTATGTGTGTACCTGTGTGTCTGTACCTGCGTGTGCCTGCGTGTGTGTACGTGTGTGTGTCTGTGTGTCTGTGTGTGTCTCTGTGTCTTTGTGTGTCTATTTGTTTATGTGTGTGTGTGGTCTCTGTGTGTACGTGTGTGCGCCTCTGTGTGTGCATGTGTGTATGTGTGTATGTGTGCCTGTGTGTGTATATGGGTGTGTGCCTATGTGTACATGTGTGTACGTGTCTGAGTGTATCTCTGTGTGCCTGTGTATGTGTGCATGTGTGCCTGTGTGTATATGTGTGCGCATGTGTGTACATGTATGCATCTCTGTACATGTATGTATGTGTACCTGTGTGTCTGTGCCTGCGTGTGTGTACGTGTGTGTGTGTCTGTGTGTGTCTGTGTCTGTGCAGCGAGGCCTCACCAGCACTGCAGGCAAGGTCTATTCTGCATCCAGGAAACTGATTTCCAGCTCCAGGCCACACTTGGCAGGATTATCACAGGACCTGCTGATGGGCGCTCGGACCCCTGAGCCACGTGGATCGGTGGTGTTTGCAGCCTCCCCCCAGGTCAGGCTTGGTTGAGGGGCACCCCCCACCCCATGCACCTTCCAAGACCACGCTGACCCTTGTGCTGGGGCCACGGGCTGCTGTGCAGGTGGGGGCGTCCTTGGCCCTTTTTGCTGCTCCTCCCAAAAGCCTGGACTCTCTCCCTGGGGCTCTGGTTACCTGAGGACACGGAAGCTGTGTGTTTACTTTTAGATCAAACGTCTGTCGCTTCCCCACCTTCTTCCTGGCGGTGGGTGGTGGGCGGTGGAGGCAAGAATCAAATACCCGCCCGCCTTCCCAGATGCAACCTGCCCGGGAGCCGCTGCCTCCCCGCTCCCATCACTGCCGCCCCCTCGCCCCGCCTTCCTCTCCCGCCCGCCCGGCCCTCTCCTCGGGCCTCCAGGCAGCCTCCCTGCCTTCTGTGGAGGTTGTCCTGCCGCTGGGCGCACCTGTGGCTGTGTCTCACTCTGGCCTTTGTTTACAACGAGTGTCACTACCACGATGCTCAGAACAAAGGAAGCGTCCGTTTTGGAGAAGCACCTCACCGGATCGGAGTGTTTTTAACCGGCCAGCTCTGCTGCTCTGTCGTCCGCCGAGTCCTCGGGGCTCCACCCTGACGCGGGGACTCCGTTTATTCTAAGCCGGGGCCTTCCGCACGTTTACAGCCCGGCTCGTGCCCTCCACAGCATCAGCTGCTCTCACGTGTTCGTATCTCTCATTGAACCTTCAAATACGCTTTGTCAAGCTCAGAAATGACCTCACTGGAGTCCAGGCAGGACTTGCATTTTGGGATTGCGTGGGAGGGAAGCTGGTATCGTGCGCAGCCGGGGACGCCTCACGTTTTGTCGTATTAGTTACAGGTTGCTCTTGTGGTTGTTTCGCGTTGAGCTGCTACGTATCCTCTTCTTTGTCGCTGCGGATGGCTCTCTTTTCCAGCCTTCCTTCCGGTTTATTGGAGACGGTGGCTTCTGTGTCCCTGCCCACCGTCCTGCCCTCTGTCCCCACTGCCCTCTGCCTCCTTGCAGCTGCTGAGGGCAGGGCGTGCCGGGAGGGGGGCGGGGGTGGCCCAAGTCATGGCTCACGCACCCTCCCCAGGTGTGGGCAGGTGGGCCCTGGCTTTGCCACGTGTGGATGACCCGTCCTGGGAACAGCAAGGCCCGGTCCTGGCTTAGCCAGGGGCGTCTGGGGCTAGATATTCTCCGCCCTGAAGTGTTATGTTCCTGCTGATGCCGTCCGGGGGGCAGGGGTGGGTCTGCAGAGCCCCCAGCAGTGGGCAGCCGGCCAGCTGGGCAGTATCAGGAAGCGGATGTCGAAGCTCCTGGTGGGCACAGCCCTGTGGGAGGAGACCACCTCCTGGGGGCCGGCCCGGGGCGTCCCTCTGCAAGTCCCAGAGGGCCCAGCCCTGGACACGGCGCTTTGCACGGTGGGCAGGACGTGCTGTTTGACCAGGAGCACCCCAGCTCCCGCCTACACCCCGGCCACTGTACCCCCCAGCCTGGTCCTGACTGTGGGTGGTTCCTGCCCCCACTGCCCAGGCCTCCTCTCACCTGCTGCCCTGCACACCCTGCACTTCACGGCACCCTTTCCCTTTGCATCTGCACGAAGGCTGGGCTGGGCTGCCACGGGGCCTCTGCGGTGCCTGACCGTCGGTGTTTGGGTGGGTGGGCCTGGCCACCCTCTGCCCTCCTGCAGCCCGGGCCCATCGGGAGGGCGTGGGGTCCGAGGCAGGACACTCACTGTGAAACAGGGCAGGGATGGGGGCACTTCCGGTGGGAGGTCCGGGGACCCTCCTCTGGCCGCCTGGGCCCCGCCCACGTGAGATGGGCCCCCTGGCCTCTGGCTCCTGCAGGGCTGGTGGGAAATTATCTGGGGCCGAAAGGGAAGCACCGGCCTCAGGGGACAGAGTGGCCGGCACCCGGGCCATGCCTTCACATCTCTCCGGTTTACAGGGAGAGGACTAAGACGGTCCCGGCCACCTGAGGACTCCCCTGACCCCGATCCTCAGGCGGACCTGGCAGGTGCAGGCAGGAGGGCGGGAGACTGGTTACAGGAGGGGCAGCCTCCCGGCCGCGCCTCTCTCCCTGTTTTCAAGGCCCCCTGGGGAGGCCACCTCGCCCAACCTCCCCGCTGCTGCCATCTGAGTGAGAAGCCTGCGCTCACGGTTGCTGTGGCAACGCCTTGGAGGGTGGCGAATGCTCAGCCCTCCGGAGCGCTGCTGTGACATCTCGCTGAGTTAACACAGCAGGAGCTGTTCTGGGTTCAGTGCCTCCCCCATGGCCGAGCTGCTCTGGGGGAGAGGGCGGCTGGGGCTGAGGCTCAGACGAGCCGGGTTCTGGAATGGTACGCGAGCCTGGCCGTCTGCAGCCGCCCAGGGCGGGGGTGCTGCTGGAGATAGCTTTGCTTGCAGCCTGTGCTCGGCTCTGGCCCTTGCCATCAGCTTCCAGCTTCCTGAGCAGGCTCTTCACTCCTTCTCCTGAGATGTCCAGGTGCCAGATCCGGACACTGGCTCTTAGAGTTGGTGCCTACGCGCCACGCCATGGATCTTCAGCCCAGGCTCCACCTTCCCACCGCACCTCAACTGCTGCCGCTCGGGTGGTCTTGGGGAGCTGTGGGCAGCATCACTGAAGGAAAGGCAGTGGTGGGCATCAACAGGATCCTCAGGGCCCTGCAGCCCCCATCCTGGGCCTGGGTGGTCACCGCACGCACCCAGACCAGGTTTTCCCATCAGGGGCTGCCCTCATGGGTCCCAGCCCTGGCTCCTCGGCCACCTGCTCCCACCGCTCTGCCCGCCCCAGTTTGCTGCCCGCACCGGGCAGGGCTGACCCACGGCTGCAGCCCGAGAGATGTCATGGAGCTGCCCCATAGCCACAGACCCGTGCCCCTGGCCTTTGAGCAGGTTCGTGACTGGTTTAGTTGGGATATAAGTTGGCTTGGTGTTAACTTAAAAAAAAATTAGAGTAAAATACACATAAACTACCATTTGCCATCCTTATTTCTTTTAAGCATATAGTTCAGTGGCATTGGGTCTACGCACATTGTTGTATAGCCATCACCACTTCATCTCCAGAGCTTCCTCATTTTCCCAAACTGAAACTCTGTTCCCCATTAACACTAACTCACAGCACCCTTCCCTAGCGCTTGTCCAGTCGCTCAGTCCTGTCCAACTCTTTGCAAACTTATGGACTGCAGCCCGCCAGGCCTCCCTGTCCATCACCATCTCCTAGAGTTTACCCAAACTCATGTCCATCGAGTCGGTGATGCCATCCAGCCACCTCATCCTCTGTCGACCCCTTCTCCTCCCACCTTCAATCTTTCCCAACATCGAGGTCTTTTCCAGTGAGTCCGTTCTTCACATCAGGTGGCCAAAGTATTGGAGCTTCAGCTTCAGCATCAGTCCTTCCAGTCAGTGTTCAGGGTTGATTTCCTTTGGGACCGACTCAGCACTGGTAACGTCTTCTCTCCTCTCTGTCTCTAGAGTTAGGCTCATCCGTGCAGCTTGTGAGGTGGGATCACACAGGGATCCTGGAGGAACACATGTAGCCTGAGGCCCTCGGGGTTCACCCGGGCCGCAATTCATGTCAGAACCTCTGGAGGCTGAACGGCGTCCTGTCCAGGACGTCGATGGTCCAGGTCCTGGATGGACCGCACTCCCTTCTCCGCTCGTCCCCTGATGGACGCTGGGATTCTTTCCGCCTTTCCCTGGGTGTGAGTCAGGCTTCCGTGAATGCGGAGTGTGAACCTCTGTTTGGGTCCCTGTTGTCAGTTCTCCTGGGCACACACCCAGTGATGGGACTGCTGGGTCACACGGTGCCCTGTGATATTTTAACGGTAGAGCTTTGATTTCTGTTCAGGGCTCGTTTATTGGTGGCTCAGATGGTAAAGAATCTGCTTGCTGTGCGGGAGACCTGGGTTCAATCCCTGGTCGGGAAGATCCCCTGGAGGAGGAAATGGCAACCCACTCCAGTATTCTTGCCTGGGAAGTTCCACGGACAGAGGGGCCTGGTGGGCTGCAGCCCCTGGAGTCTCAAAGAGCAGGACACGACTGAGCGTCGGCCTGTTCAGGATTCTCGCTCTTTCACGCTCACTTTGAACGGGTTTCCTCACTGCTCCGTTTCGTTCTGCTTTTTATTGGTTTTTCCAGCTGCGGTCGTGTGTGTTGGTTGTGAGACGAGGGTGCCCTGGGTTGGGCCAGGCCCTTTACCGCCAAGCTCGCAGGCGGACGCCAGGCCTGGAAGGTGTTTCCCGAGCTGAGCCGACGGCGCATCCTCTAGGAACCCGAGGCCAGATCCGCCCGGGAGCCCGGGGGCTGGAGGCCTGGGGTGCAGCTAGCGTCACGCCTTGCTTTGCTCTCGGTGTGCAGAGAGCCCCCTCTGCCACGTGCAGCGCTTCTGTGTGAGCCTCGCGAGGCTCCAGGTTAGGTCTGTGCTCAGGCGAGTCCGGCCTTGGCGGCGGCCCCGTCGGTCCTCTTTCCGCCTTCCTCCCGCAAGTCCTCCTCTGAGGAAGCTGGGTTTATATCCCCACTGGCTCCTCTCTCCCGTGTCCACGGGACCTGCTTCTTAGACGCCGGGCAGCCTGGTGTTCACACTCTCTCCATGCTCTCCTTTTGACTTGACGGTGTTTCTGGCCGTCCCGCTCATCCGCTAGGCCACCCCCATCCCTGCACAGCCGACCCCGAGGCGGGCGAGCAGACAGGCTTCTGAGGCTGCAGCGGCACAAACGCGTCCCCCGACAGTCGCGGTGCCGGACATCCAAGCTGGGTTGGCCCTGGGCTGCAGTCGCTGTGGGGCAGGGCTGGGCCTTCTGCAGCTCCGGGGAGAGCCTGCGTCTGCCTCCTCCAGCTTCCAGAGGCCTCTGCTCCCCGATGAGGACACTGGGGCCCCCTGGATTCCCCAGCACAACCCCTGCTCTCAGCGTCCTTCACGTCACCCCAGCAGCAGGGTGCCTTTTGCCACGTGGGGCGGCATGTTCTCAGGGGCCTGTTGGGATGCAGGGCCCATTGACCTGTAGCCACACGTGTTCCCGGTGAGCATTAGGCTGCGCGCCAGCTTTGAGGCCGCTGGCAGGGCCGTGGGCAACATGCCGCGCGCGGGGGAGCCGGCGCGTCTTCAGTTGGGCTCCTAGAGGCGGGCGGCACAGGTGGCGGCTGGATGCGCGTGTGATGCTGCCAGATGCGCCAGCCCTCCGTGGGGCCCGTGCTCCCCGGGGCCCCGGCCCAGGGCTGCCAAGGCTGGGCCTCTGCCAGCCCGACAGGCGAGGGGGGAGCATCGCGGAGCTTTATGCTGCATTTCTGTGTGGCAAGCCGGGTTGAGCGTTTCCTTTTCTTCCCTCACGTCTGTTTCCTTATTCACGTCAAACCTGTTGTACATCTGGAATTGACTCTGACTTAAAGTGTCGTGAATGGTCCATATTTTACCTCTCTTTCATGGAGCTGCTCAGTTATTCCAGCACTGTATTTTAATCAAAAGTCTGGTCTCCCCGTAAATTTGAGAGGCCGCCTGTATCACATACTGAACGTCCTTACGCAGGTGGGTCTATTTCTGGGCTTGCACTCCGTCCCGTGGCCCGCCCGTCTGTTCCACGGTCGGACCACACATTATCACAGAAGGCTTATATAACGCGCTGATACCTGACAGGGCTCACGTCCCTGCCTCGTTCTGCTTTTAAAGTTTTTTTCCTGGCTATTTTTGACTGTCTTTCCCTATGAATGCTGTGACCAATTTGTCAGCTCCAGGAACAACAAAAAAAATCTGCAAAATGAGAACAGTGTTCAGTTAAAATGGCAATAGCCCTGCCATCGGTCACCGACCTGGAGGGAAAGCCCGGGGCTGCCCGGGGGCCCCAGGATCCCAGACTTTATTCCTTTTCACACCTTAGATCTAATTCCATTTCCTCTTTGTCTGCCTTAAGCCCATTACGGGAGGAAGCAGCTCAGAAGCGAGACCAGTCCCGTCTGGGGAAGTGGGTTCACAGGACCCACGCTCACAGCCTCGGGGGCTACTCACGAAGGCTGAGGCTTCCGGCCCTTCCATCTGTGCTGCTCCGTGCGACGTGGGGCTGGGCTACCTCTGCCCAGGGAGGCACCAGACCCCAGGCTCTGACCTGCCACCACTGGGGGCTGCTCTCCCGTTCGGGGCTCTGCGGAGCCACAGGGGCCAGGCCCATTCAGCCTCTTCCGCTGGGTCGCTGACCCCTAAAACCCTTGTCAGGAGCCCCACCGGAGCGCTTTGGGGGGCGCCTGACTCTGCGGGGAAGACCCAGCACAGGGCTCAGAAGCCACGCGTGTGCCCGACGACCGCGGGCCTCCGAGGGCCGGTCTTGGGCCGGCGGGGGCCGTGCTGCCTGCCCCCTGACCTGGGCTGGCCGATGTGCAGGAGGTCAGGGTGCTGGCTGGACTCTGCCCACTTGGAAGAGGGGAGGGAGCAATGAGCGGGGGAGGGCAGTGAGAGGTGGGCACCGTCCGTGCCCGCAGGCCTGGTCAGGAGCACTGCAAGGAAGCAGGGTGTTCTCACAGCCCGGCCGGCCTGGAAGACGTGTCCCGTGGTGGCTGTGACAAAGCGCACACCTGTGTGGCCTCGGACAGCTGAGGTGTGCCCTCCCGCAGTCTGGAGGCCGAGTCTGCAGGGGAGGGGAGCGCAGGGCTGGAGGCCGGAGCGGGGCAGGCTCTCACCCTCCTCCTGCTGCACCTGGGAATTAAAGTGACTTAAGTCGAAGGGCATTACTTTGCCAACAAAGGTCTGTCTAGTCAAGGCTATGGTTTTTCCAGTGGTCATGTATGGATGTGAGAGTTGGACCATAAAGAAAGCTGAGCACCAAAGAACTGATGCTTTTGAACTGTGGTGTTGGAGAAGACTCTTGACAGTTCCTTGGACTACAAGGAGATCCAACCAGTCCATCCTAAAGGAGATCAGTCCTGAATATTCATTGGAAGGACTGATGCTGAAGCTGTAACTCCAATACTTTGGCTACCTGATGTGAAGAACTGACTCATTGGAAAAGACTCTGATGCTGGGAAAGATTGAAGGCAGGAGGAGAAGGGGATGACAGAGGATGAGATGGTTGGATGGCATCACCGACTCAATGGACATGAGTTTGAGCAAGCTCTGAGAGTTGGTGATGGACAGGGAAGCCTGGCATGCTGCAGTCCATGGGGTCGCAAAGAGTTGGATACGACTGAGCGACTGAACTGAAGTCGAAGAACAGAGGCGTGCATACACATTTGTTTAATGTGAGTTTGGGGACACGGGAGCCCTCGTAGGGAAAAGAGGACCCACAGAACAGGCAAAACCTGAACGTCTTGTGCCAGCTTAGACAAGGTGGCCACGTGCAAAGGTGGCTGGAGTCCGTGGGAGGCTGAAGGGGAGGAGAGGTGTTCTAACTCCCGTCCTGGGGGTGAGGTTGTCCGCCTGGGGTGATTCCCCGGTTTCGGGAAGGAAGGGGAGGGCAGGCGCCTTCCTGACCCTGCTGTGCTGTGAGTGCGGTTGGCTGGGGATGATCGTGGCCAGAGAGCGGATTTCAGGCTGCACCCCAGCTCCGTTCACACACACACACGCCCAGGAGGAGTCGCCGCTGTGAACCCTGTCTCCGTGAGCTGGTGCCTCAGTCCTGAGAATAGGTCAGGGTAGTTAAACAGTCGCGTCTCGTTTTAGGAGGTGGCGTTGGGAGGCTGGGCCCCGGTGGAAACAAGTGAAGAGTGAGGATTGCAGGGTAAGCCGCTGTCGACCGGGTCAGACCAGAGGGCGGCCGGCTGGGGCGGCGCCCAGGAGGGAGCCCTCTGGGCCACGCTGGCTGGGGGGCTGCGGGCAAGCCCCGGTGGGCGCAGTGCGTTTCCTGGGCCGCGGTCGGAACGGCTCTGGTGACGGCGTCAGGTGAGCTCTGAGGGTGCTGCCCCCACACCGGCACAGATGTCCACACACAGCCTGACAGGGTTCGCTGAGGGTCACACAGAGCTGTTCCACTTCAGCCAGTGGGGAAGTTTTCACTTCTCGTGATTCCACGTCAGAAGGCTGGGAGACGTACTGGAAACGTGAATTACTGAGAGGGGTGCGCCCATTCGACACCCCACAGGGTGCGTGGTTCTCTCCCTACAGACACGCCCTTTTGTATTGAAGATAATCAAAGATTAATTTGTTTGCAAAACCAGTCTGGTCTCATTAAACATGACCTGATTATTGAGGTCAGTACAACAAGAGCAGGTTGAACACGTAGGTCCTTTTAAGTTCCTGCTTTGCTGGAACTTCTGTGAGGAATTCCTGATCAGACTTTGAACAGCCTCTTGGGGCTAGAAGCTAACTTAGAGCATCTCATCAGCTGAGCCTCTAATACTCACACATTCGGGTGAGTTCCTTGCTTCCCAGTGTCCCCAAGGTATCCTGAGATTCCCGGGACCTGCCAAGAAGTGACTGTAGTCCTCTGTAACGTTGCACCCGCTAAGGCAGGCCCAGGCTGGAACTTCACACGGTGTTACAAACTGTAAACATCGTTGTCCTGAGCAGTTTCCCTGCACATCTACTTGGCCATCAAAGATAAAATAACTGATTGACGGTTTGGTTCGACAGTCGGGTTTCAATGCCGTAAACGCCAGATTGCAAACTACACTGGAAAATGATAACATGTCAGTCAGCAAATCCTTTGTGGGCACAGCCATCCTTCCCACCTGTCAAAGCCCAAAGTTTCCAAACTGCGGCTAATATCAAAGAGGTGGCGAGTCGTTCAGCACAGTCTTGGAGACCCTGATGATCGCCTCTCTAGCTTAGATACATCTCATGCGTGCTTTCCGTAATGTATTGTGCAATGCTAGAAGTTGGCAGAGAAATAAGACGGGCTCCTCCTAGTCCCCACAAGGAAGTGGTTATCTGATTCTTGATGAGCATATATTTTTTGAAACCCTTTTGCTGTTCGATGGTGGAGAACATGGCATAGACAGAATTTTGGTGCTTGGCACAGAATCCAGCCAAGTAATACCGGGGCTGAGCTTGTGATGGATCATTTCCACGTAACCCAGACGTGTGCCACGAGGCATGTACGCTCCTTATATTGATAACAGCAGCGTCCTTTGTCTGATCATTTGAATTCCAGGGAAATCTCAATTTTTAAGACCATAAGTTTACATCCAACATTAAATCCTGAATCCTTAATGGTCAGTCGACTTTAACAAAAGAAGTATCATCACTTTCTCTAAGACACCCAAATACACTGTGATCATGAATTGACACACGTTAAATGAGTTCAGTTTTTTTTTTTTAGCCCCACAGGCATATAGGATCTTAGTTCCCCAACTAGAGATCAAACCTGTTTCCCCTGCCCTGGAAGCGAGGCGTCCCAACCACTGGACTACCAGGAAAGCCCCTATTTTTTTGTATTTTTATTTTCACATTAAAATTCTTAAAAATTTTTGCTGTTAATTTTCATGTTTCATTAAGTCCCTTCAAATGTCCCTCTTGTTATTATTTTATCTTTTATGGCAAAGTTATATTATGGCCAACTGTCTCTGCTTGCAGCAAAAATTCTCATGGTGAAAAAACCCAGAGAACCGCTACATCATTTTACAATACGACACGCCAGCCAAAGCCTGGCAACATGACCAGCGTTTTCAATTAAATAGGAGAACATATTCTACTGACCTCATAAAATAACTGTATTTTCACGAAAACAGGATGTTTAATACGAGTTTCTCAATTGTAGAGGGAACAGATTGGGAGAGAAGATAAATGTCTCGGTTCTGTTTACAAAGGTGTAATTTTCCAGATTGCTGAAAGCTAATAGCTTAAGAGAAAGAGAAAAATAATAAGCCTGGAAAGCACGCATTAAAGGACCAGCAATGCTTCAAACAGAAAGTCATAAAGATGATAAGCGTCTTCAGGATTCGTGTAGTCCTGTGTAATTAATTCTCATTTTCCTTAATCGCAGATCAGCGGTTTTCAGAACCCATCAGGGGACTTCCTGGTGGCCCTCCTTCCAGTGCACGGGACGCTGGTTCCCTCCCTGGGTGGGGTCTGAGACCCCACAGGTGCTGGGCCGCTGAGCCCACACCCTGTGGCTCGAGAGCCTCGCGTGGCATCTGCTGAGGCCTGCTCACCCGGAGCCCGGGGTCCGCAGCAGGAGAAGCCCCTGCGACGGGCAGCCTGGACGCTGTGGCGGAGACCCCGCCAGCTGCGGCTGAAGACCCGGCGCAGCCAAAAATAAATCTAAAAAATAAAAAGGGACCCATCAGTTTTCCCACTAGAGTTTAGACAGACTCGCCAAGTTCAGTGGTGTGGTCTTAGTTACCAGATACCTGTATTCTAGAGGCTTTATCAGAGTCCTTTCCATGAACTTTTTAAAGATGAAAGATTTTTGTCTGCATTTGATTATAGAAGCTTTCAGGAAAGATCAGTAAAACAGTAACCATCTGTAGAAGGCTAAAGACTGAAAAATAACCGTGGTCAGAGGTCTGATGAGTTTATTGTAAAAATTATGCAGTTATGGAAATTTGGTTTTTTCTGTTGCATATAACAATTTCAGATGATAATTGGAATTATGACTGACATACAGTCGTTGTGAGGACGTTGAAAAATTTCTAGGCATTTTATATAACTTTGGAAGCTTACATGTAAGTGATGTCAGTTCAGTTCAGTCACTCAGTCATGTCTGACTCTTTCCGACTCTTTGCAACCCCATGGACTGCAGCACGCCAGGCTTCCCTGTCCGTCACCAACTCCCGGAGTTTACTCAAACTCATGTCCATCAAGTCAGTGATGCCATCCAGCCATCTCATCCTCTGTCATCCCCTTCTCCTCCTGTCCGCAATACCTCCCAGCATCAGGGTCTTTTCCAAGGACTCAGCTCTTTGCATCAGGTGGCCAAAGTATTGGAGTTTCAGCTTCACCATCAGTCCTTCCAATGAATATTCAGGACTGATTTCCTTTAGGATGGACTGGTTGGATCTCCTTGAGGTCCAAGGGACTCTCAAGAGTCTTCTCCAACACCACAGCCCAAAAGCATCAATTCTTCGGTGCTCAACCGGGGAAGCCCAATAGAAGCGAAATCTTTACATGGATATCTCCTCTAATGTGACTCTAAACCAATGAGCTTAAAACCCACCAGCCTTTTCTGACCTCACCATCCCCAGAGATAGCACAAGAGATGCAGGCCTCCCCGAGATCAAGGGCTTCTCCCAGGTCAGTCCAGGACAGCAGAGACCGCCGGGTGACAGGGAGTCAAATGCAACCCGGTCTGTCCTGAATCTGTGCTGCTGGACGGGCCACGCTGGAGGCTTCCCAGCTCAAGCAAGGGGGTGGGGGGACAACCGGCACAGGCCGTGTGGCTCCAGGTGACCCGTGTCACGCAGAGACAGGATAGCGTGAGCGTTCCGGGCTAGCGTGCGTCGACAGATGGCCGGCGGGCTCCCGACACCCACCCCCAGGGAGAGTCACGCTCACAGACCAGCGCTGACTCCTGTCTTCCTCCGCCTAGGCTGTGCCTGGATGGGAAGAACCCGGGAACAGCTCTGCCTTCCCCTCCCGAGGGGCCCCCATGGAGACCCCGCCGCTCCAGGCAGCTCCCAGAGCCCCTCTGCAGGCTTCCCTGCGGTCATGGTCCTTCTGTGTGCTCCAGAAACCCCCGGGGAGGCAAGGTCTGACCTCTGCACTCTTGGGGTTTGGCTAGAATTCAAGATGAGCTGAGAACATTCCAGAACACAGAGCCCAAAGATTCAGGAGGCCTGGGTCCCGCTCACGCTCCGTCCGTCCCGGCCTCCCTCTGGCTCAGAGGAGCGCTGAGCTGCGGTGCTCAGAGTGGAGGGTGCTCGGCCCAGCCCCCAGCATCCCTCCTGGGGAGAAGGCGGCTCGTCGCAGCCCTGGGCAAGAAGGACCTCCCCAGAGCTGCGCGTCCAGGCCCTGCCATGGCGGCCTCAGGTGTGCGCGGGGCTGCCAGGTGGGAGGAGAGGACTCCTGGCCGAGCGCTGAGGTCCTCACCGCAGGCGCTGGTTCCTCCTCCTCCCCTCGCTGAGGGCGCGGGCTGCTCTGGGGACTCCCGCCTGCACCGCCCGGGGACCACGGACGGTAGCTCTTCCTGAACCGAACGGAGCCTCAGCCGGAGAAGGGCTCTGGAGCCGATACCGGGGCGGGGGTCAGCTGCTGTTCATGCCGTTTACCCTTATTTTCATTTTGAACGTTCCAGCTGGCTTTCACAGCAACAGTGTTAAAGGCGATCTGGAAAATGCAGCACGTTACGGGGAAAAAAATCTCCATCCTGAGACAGCGCCCTTTCTGCGCTTCTTCCTGCCCCTCTCGCGTGGCAGCCCCCCGCGCCCTCCACCGCCTCCTGCTCTTGGGGCAGGCCTGGTGCTCAGCAGGCGGGCCCTTCTGGCCCCATGGCGCGCAGGGCCGCTCACCAGGCAGGGCCGAGGATGCTGAGGCCAAGAGCAGCCCAGCAGCGTGGGACCTCAGAGGTCCCCTTCAGTCCCCAGGCCCCCAGTGGGCAGCTGGGGGATCTCTGGTCCCAGAGTCTCACTGCACCCGGACGATCAGGCCGAGCGGCGGGTCCGGGGGCGTGAGCCCCGCCCGATGATGGAGCTGCCACCTGGCCGCACCCGCAGCCGTCGGGCGTGGTGTCCACCGAGTGGTGGCATGGCGTGGCTGGCCTGCGTGATCAGGAGCTGGCTGGCAGCCGGAGCAGGGTCTGATGTTATTCTAGGATGTGGTGTTCTGCATCCGTCCGACAAGGAGCCGGGGCCTGGCCTGTAAGCAGTGTCAGGGTTTCACTTGTGTTTCTGGCTCACGTCTGCACCGCAGGCCCAGACTCGTGCCCTGGTTGGCGGCCTGCGAAGGCAGTGCCAGTCCCCCGGGGCTCCCAGCTCCAGGCCGAGGGTGGGACAGGCTGGTGTTTCACACTTGAAAGGGCCCGGGGGCCTTCCCCGCAGCTGGGGTGGGGCAGCTCTTTCGGCTGCCCAGGAGAATCCCCAGGAGCGTGGACACCAGCCCCAGGGGTGGGGCTCTGGTCTTCAGAGCTCCTGGGGGCTCGGCCAGGCTGATGGTCATGGAATGGGCCTTTGTCCACTGAAGCTCTGTGGTCCCTCTCCCATGACCTCGGCCAGGAGCCCCCGTTAGCAGCCCACCTGCCCCTCTGGTGATCTGGCTTCCAGTTGGCGTGGCTGCACTCTGTCCAACACAGTCATGGAACCACACAGGGCTGGGTCCTTGCCTGCTGCCTGTCAGTCTGCGTTCCTGGGTGACATTCTCAGGCCGGGCCAGGAACACGGAGACCCGGAGAGGAAAGCACTTGAGGCTAGGCCCGAGCTGTCCCCAGGCAGGTCCAGGTGGGCATCACCACACCAGGGCAGCCTCCGGGGAGAGCACCCCAGCCCTCCCAAGGAGTCACTTTGCTGAAATGAGAGGAAAGATTCAGAAAGACTCATTGTCCTCAGATGGGTGTTCTTCTGGGTAGGGGGGACCCTTAGGAGCCTTGGGGTGTGGCCGCCTGCCCCGGCTTCTCTCCCAGCCTGGGTTCCAGCAGGGCCCGGAAGGCTCGGTGACAGGCTGTCTGTCACGGCCCTGGCCCTTGGAAGGCAGTGTTTCATGGCAGAGTGGACGGCGCTGTCTGGTAACCCGCCCCAGTCTGGGTCCCGCAGGGTGCCTGGAGCACTGGGTGGCCGCGTTGACTTCCAGCGGCTGCTATAACAAGTGAGCACATGCTGAGTGGCTTAAGACAGCACACATTTATTCTTGTGTTGCTGAGGGCCAGAGCCCCAGTCTCAGTTTATCTGGGCTGAAATCAAGGGCTCTGCAGGGCTGCGCTCCCTCGGAGACTGGAGGGGCGAGTCTGCCTCTTGCCCCCGCCCCCGTGTCCTGAGCTGCAGCCCCTCCAGGCGTCATGTTCCCTTCTGCGTGGACCGGACCGTGTCCCCAGATCCACGTGCTGCAGCCCGGCCCCCAGGGCGAGGGGCATTGTGACGGGCCGGGTGCTCAGCTGCGGTTTGAGGAGACGCGTCCCTCCAGAGACAGAGTCCGGCGGTTCCTGTCGCGCCTGCTGAGCTGCCGGGCCAGCAGCAGGGCTGACGCGCCCTCCACCCCCAGGTGTGCATCGTGCAGAAACGGGACACGCAGAAGATGTACGCCATGAAGTACATGAGCAAGCAGCAGTGCATCGAGCGGGACGAGGTCCGCAACGTGTTCCGGGAGCTGGAGATCCTGCAGGAGATAGAGCACGTCTTCCTGGTGAACCTCTGGTGAGCGGCTGGGGGGCCTCTCCTGCCCCAGGCGCCCGCCCCCACCCTGCCCCCTCACAGCGTCCCTGGGGCCAGCAGCCATCAGGTGTCCCCATGCACACGCACGCACGCACGCACACACGGACCACCACCATCACCATCACCATAATCACCATCATCACCATCACCACCATCACCATCATCACCGTCACCATCACCACCATCATCACCACTGTCATCACCGTCACCATAATCACCACCACCCTCACCGTCACCATCACCATCATCACCGTCACCATCACCACCATCATCACCACCGTCATCACCGTCACCATCACCCTCACCATCACCATCACCACCATCACCACCGTCATCACCGTCACCATCACCCTCACCATCACCACCACCATCACCGTCACCATCACCACCGTCACCATCACCACCATCATCACCATCACCATCACCACCATCATCACCACCGTCATCACCATCACCATCATCACCGTCACCATCACCACCATCATCACCACCGTCATCACCGTCACCATCACCACTGTTATCACCACCGTCATCACCGTCACCATAATCACCACCACCATCACCATCACCACCATCACCATCACCACTGTCACCATCACTGTCACCATCACCACCATCATCACCACCACCATCACCACCATCATCACCGTCACCATAATCACCGTCATCACCACCATCACCGTCACCATCACCACCGTCACCATCACCACCATCATCACCACCGTTATCACGTCACCATAATCACCACCACCATCACCCTCACCATCACCACCACCATCACCGTCACCATCACCACCGTCACCATCACCACCATCATCACCACCGTCATCACCGTCACCATAATCACCACCATCATCACCGTCACCATCACCACCGTCACCATCACCACCATCATCACCACCGTTATCACGTCACCATAATCACCACCACCATCACCCTCACCATCACCACCACCATCACCGTCACCATCACCACCGTCACCATCACCACCATCATCACCATCACCATCACCACCATCATCACCACCGTCATCACCATCACCATCATCACCGTCACCATCACCACCATCATCACCACCGTCATCACCGTCACCATCACCACTGTTATCACCACCGTCATCACCGTCACCATAATCACCACCACCATCACCATCACCACCATCACCATCACCACTGTCACCATCACTGTCACCATCACCACCATCATCACCACCACCATCACCACCATCATCACCGTCACCATAATCACCGTCATCACCACCATCACCGTCACCATCACCACCGTCACCATCACCACCATCATCACCACCGTTATCACGTCACCATAATCACCACCACCATCACCCTCACCATCACCACCACCATCACCGTCACCATCACCACCGTCACCATCACCACCATCATCACCACCGTCATCACCGTCACCATAATCACCACCATCATCACCGTCACCATCGTCACCGTCACCATCACCACCGTCACCACCGTCACCATCACCACCATCACCATCATCACCGTCATCACCGTTACCATCACTGGGAGTGTCCAGTGGGCACGGCCCTGGGTCCAGGGCCCTTGTGCGGGGGGCTGGCCAGATGTGGCAGGGGCCGTGACTCCGGTCGTCCAGCCGAGCAAGTGCCCGGTGCCCCGCGCCCTCAGGTACTCCTTCCAGGACGAGGAGGACATGTTCATGGTGGTGGACCTGCTGCTGGGCGGGGATCTGCGCTACCACCTGCAGCAGAGCGTGCAATTCTCGGAGGACACGGTGAGGCTGTACATCTGCGAGATGGCGCTGGCCCTCGACTACCTGCGCGGCCAGCACATCATCCACAGGTGTGCGGGCGCTGCGGGGCGGCCGTCCTCACGGGACCCCGGGCGCCTCGTGCTCCGCCCCGCCCTTGCCGCACGCCTGCCCCAGGCGTGGTGCCTGGGCACACAGGCACCGGCTCCCAGCCAGCCCCTCAGCTGCACAGATGAGGCCCCCATGGGGCGGGTCACGTCTGAGCAGGTGAGGCCGGCACAGGGGGCCGGTGCCTTAGTGAGAGGCTGCCTTCACCTGCTCTGATAAGTGGAGGATTCCCACCCCCGCCCCGCCGGTGCCCTTATGCCCATCTGCCGTGTCCTGGGCACATTCAAATTAGTTTTAGTATCTGAAGGCTGACGAACGAGGAAGGCAAAGCTGCGTCCGCAGGACAGAACACAAAATTCCACATGGTATAAAGTGCGGCAAACGTGATTGTTGCAGCTCTTCCTGGGGACGCTGATCTGGTCGTGGTTCGGGCACGGATGCTTCCTGACCAAGTGCCAGGAGGTCGGGAGGCCAGGCTTGGCCGCAGGCAGACTCGGGGCTCTGAGAGGCCCTCGCCGGCGGTCCAGGCGAGGGGGCTCTGCTTCTGTGTTCTGGGCTCCGGCACCCTCCCCAACCAGTGCTGGGTGCTCTCCCACGGTGGCCCAGGCAGAGGAGGGGCTGGGCTCCTTGGGTCCTGCTCATGGGAACCCCATGCCCTGCCGGGATTTCTGGCCTCACCTCCCCGCTCCCTGCTCCTTCCACAGAGATGTGAAGCCCGACAACATTCTCCTGGATGAGCGAGGTGAGCCGTGGCCGTGAGCGGCCAAAGCCTCAGCTGGGGAGTTGGGGGTGCCCCACCCGCAGGACACGTTCCCCCCGGACAGTCCCGCTGTCCTCTTTCCTCACAGGACACGCACACCTGACCGACTTCAACATCGCCACCATCATAAAGGACGGCGAGAGGGCGACCGCGCTGGCCGGGACCAAGCCGTACATGGGTGAGCTCGCCCCACCCGGCCCGCACACCCCCGCCAACCTGCCGGCTGGCCTCCCACCCCAACCTGTGGCTGGGGGGATCGGGTCCCTTCCCTAAAGCTGCAGCAGCAGGCGATGGGTCAGGCCGCTTGACCAGTGCAGGGGACTCTAAGTGACGGACGTGCGCTGTGGGTCTGATCACGAGAGCACTCTGCCGGGGGCCTCCCAGGTGGTGCCAGGGGTAAAGAACCTGCCTCTTAATGCAGGAGACATAAGAAACGTGGGTTCGATTCCTGGGTCAGGAAGATCGCCTGGGGGAGGGCATGGCAACCCACTCCATTATTCTTGCCTGGAGAATCCCACAGACAGAGGAGCCTGGTGAGCTACATTCCACGGGGTCACAGAGAGTCAGACATGACTGAAGTGACTCAGCACACATACCCACCTCCCTCGTCAGGCTGCGGACCTGGAATTGAAACAAGCGGCCTGTGGAAAAGGACAGGTTGACTGCTGAGGGCTGCTTCCCAGTCCAGCTCTGGCCATAGCCTGGTCTCTGGTCCAGCCCTGGACCTGTGGTCATGGGGGCTGGGGTCACCAGGAGCTGGAGTCATAAGGCCTCCAGTCACTGGGGGCTGGGGTCATGGGCCCTGCGGTCACTGGGACTGTGGTCCTCGGGGGCTGGGGTCACCGGGGGCTGGGGTCATGGGCCCTGCGGTCACTGGGACTGTGGTCACGGGCCCTGCAGTCATGGGGCCTGTGGTCCTCGGGGGCTGGGGTCACAGGGGTCGGGGTCACGGGGACTGCCGTTTGGGGATGCTCAGCTGTTTTTGCTTTCCTTGAAAGCTCCAGAGATCTTCCAGTCTTTCGTCAATGGTGGGACTGGCTACTCCTTCGAGGTGGACTGGTGGTCGGTGGGGGTGATGGCCTACGAGCTGCTGCGAGGATGGGTACGGAGCTCCTGTGACCCGAGGGCCAGGCCCCCAGAACCCCCAGGGTGGCCCAGAGAGCTGAGGCTGCCCCCACCCCTGGGGCTCAGGGATGTCCATGCTCCCCATTAGTGAGGCGGCACGCTGGAGGGGGCTGGGTGGGCAGAGGACCGTCCCGCAGGGCTGCACCCCGCCCCCGAGCTTCCCTTGAGGGTCCTAGGTGGTGGGTCCCCCTGCCCTCCCTGCAGTGGCCACGTCTCAGCGAGTCCTGGAGCCCGGGAGGCTGGAGCCTCATCGGCCCCCAGCTGCCCTTCCCATCCCCTCGTGGGGGCCCCCGAGGCACGGCACCCTCAGACGGCCGGCCCCTCTGCCTGCTGCAGCTGGTTCCCTGGGGCCAAGCCCTCTGCTAGGGGGAGGTACAGGGGCCCTGTGCTTCCTCCCTGGCTGAGGTGCAGGCTTCCCGGGCTCTTCTCTGGGGCCGCCCTGGGATGAGGTTGGGGTAGGGTGGGGTGCCCTCGAGTTACGGGGGAGGCGCCTGCTGCAGCCCTGCTTCCCCTGCCCAGAGGCCCTATGACATCCACTCGAGCAGCGCTGCGGAGTCGCTGGTGCAGCTGTTCAGCACCGTGAGTGTCCAGTACGTGCCCGCCTGGTCCAAGGAGACGGTGGCCCTGCTGCGCAAGGTGAGCGCCTGCCCCGCCCAGGGCGCGGCCGGCCGGACATGGGGTGAGGGCCCTCTGGCGAGGCTGGCTGGACACGGGGGGCCGCTTCCTACATCCTGGGCCACATGTCTGTCTCTGCCCCGGTTCCCCGCCTGGCCTGGCCCCAGGCTCCTCATCTTGTAGCGGCTCGGCCTGTGTGAGTGCTGGAGCGGCTGTCAGTCCTTACTACCTAATCGAAGCCTCACGCTGCTTCCGTTACTGATGCCCCAGCTCGGGGCAGGTCACCCCAGCGTGTGTCGGGGAGGCGGCCGGGGCCTGGTCCCGCTCAGGCCCGGCTCGTCCTGTCGGAGTTGGGCAGCCACTGTCCACTGCCAATGGCCTGGCCAGCCCCCTCACCAGAAGCAAGCAGAGAAGACCCCAGACCCCCCTGCCTGTCCCAGGCCACGAGCACACGTCTGCAGCAGTCCCAGGGATTCAGCCTGTAAAGACTGGAGGCGGTGGTGTTGCCACTGGTGTTCGGCTCCCGGGGTCCAGGGCTGGGCCAGGGTCAGCCCCCAGCCGGCCAGCCAGCCAGCTCCCTCCTCAGAGTGGTGTGCCTCAGGCACTGTGCCCCGAGGCCTCAGGACAAGCAAGGAGGGGCGTGCTGGACACGTGTGGCCCAGGGGGCAGGTCCTGGCCGGTGCCCAGAGACCCTGGCCCTGGTAGTGTGGCCAAGGACCTGGAGGCCTCCCGCCCCCGAGAGGGGCTCTTAAGCAGCCTTCACCGCATGCCGCTGTGTCCACACTGGCCCAGGTGGCTCCAGGGGCACAGTGTCCCCCAGAGGCCCGGGTTGGGGTGGGGAGGATCCACACGCCGCGCTGGGGAAGCCTCGGCCAGGGTCTCCGGTACTCGCCCTGGAAGGGGTGGCTGTGATGGTAGCCAGTCCCGCAGGGCCGCCCTGGGCTCGTGAGCGTTAGTCCCGTCCTGTTGCGACGCTGAGCCAGTTACCGAGAGCAGTGAGCCGGGCTGCAGCCGCCGCCTGCTGGTGGGTCCAGGGAGACAAGACCTGTGCCGGGGCCGCTGACCAGGGCCTTGTTCCAGCTGCTCACCGTGAACCCCAAGCACCGAGTGTCCAGCCTGCAGGACATGCGGGCGGCCCCTGCTCTGGCCGGCGTGCTGTGGGCCGAGCTGAGCGAGAAGAAGGTGGAGCCTGGCTTTGTGCCCAACGTAAGCCCGTGGGCCTGGGGTGGCCAGGGCGGGCGAGGGCAGCTGGGCACAAGCTCAGCGCCATCTTCCACAGAAAGGCCGCCTGCACTGCGACCCCACCTTCGAGCTGGAGGAGATGATCCTGGAGTCGCGGCCGCTGCACAAGAAGAAGAAGCGTCTGGCCAAGAGCAGGTCCCGGGACAGCAGCAGGGACAGCTGCCCGTCGGTGAGCGCGGCCCGGCACCCGGCCACCTCTGCTCTGGCCCCTCACCCCCTGCTCCGTGGTGGGGGACAGAGGCCCCTGCCTGCCCGACTGGAGGGTCACATGGTGCCAGGCTCTGCTTCCATGGTCTCCGGGTCATTTCCCTGCGTGTGTGTGCACTCGTGTGTGTGCACTCGGGTGTGTATGTCTGTGTGCCTGTGTTTGAGTGCACCTGTGTGTTTGCATGTGTACACACCCATGTGTATGTGTGTGCATGTGTGCATGTGCAGGTGTGTGCATGCCAGTGCACCTGTGTGTTTGCGTGTGAGTACACTCGTGTTTGTATGCATCTGTGCATGTGTGTGTCCATGTGTGCCCATGTGTCTGTGCACGTCTGTGTATGTTTGTGTGACTGCACGTGTGTGCACATGTGTGTGCATATGTATGAGTGTACTCGTGTGTGTGTGTTCGTGTGTGTGAACGCATGTGTTTGTATGTGTGGGAGTACTCGTGTGCATGTTTGTATGTGCACGTGTGTGTGTACATCTGTGTGGGCATGTCTGTGCACTGTGTGTGAGTGCAGGTGTGTGCGCACACGTGTGTGCTTGTATGTGAGTGCACTTGTGTGTGCATGTGTGTACTCGTGTGTGTTCATGTGTGTGAACGCATGTGTTTGCGTGTGTGGAAGTACACTCGTGTGCATGTTTGTGCGTGTGTGTTTGTACATCTGTGTGGGCATGTCTGCACTTCTATATGTGTGTGAGTGCAGGCGTGTGTGCACGCGTGTGTGAGTGCACGTGTGTGTGTGTGTGTACACGTGTACATTTGTCTGCCTCTTCTCATGAGGACACTGCTCACACTGGGTGGGACCCCGAGTCCAGGATGACCATCCCATTCACTTGACTGGTGGCATCTGGAGACTTCGTTTCACATTCCTAGGAATGGGGTCAGGACCCCACCCTGGGGACGCGGTGTAAGGTGTCGCAGCCCCCACAGTCCTGCTCTTGGAAGTAGGGGTTCCCCCAGGGAGCAGGGGGTCCAGCGTGGGCCTGTCCCCAGGATCCGGCTGGTGTTCACAAGACAACTAGGGCTGCAGGAGTGGACGGTGGGGTCACAGCGGCGACACTAAACCCGTGACCGTCCCTCTGCCCCTAGGCTCAGCGGAGCCTGTGAGGACACCCTGGGGAGTGGCTCTCACACCTGGGGGGCCCTGTGCAGCCCCATGCCCGGGTCCTGGGCAGAGATGGGCGCCAGCTCCTCCTCTGTGCAGGGCCCTCCCTGGAAGCCTTGGCTCCTCAGGGAACGGGTAGGTGGGCTCCCATCCCCTCCCCATTCCTTGGGCTGCTGACGGCGGCCCCTGGTGTCCGGCGGGGGCACTGCAGGCTGGTCCAGCTTTTTTTATTATGGCCCTAGGAATTGACGTGAAGTCGCTCAGTCGTGTAACTCTTTTTCAAACCCCATGGACTGTAGCCCGCCAGGCTCCTCTGTTCATGGGATTCTCCAGGTGAGAATACTGGAGTGGGCTGCCATTTCCTTCTCCAGGGGATCTCCCCAACCCAGGGATCAAACCCAGGTCTCCCACACTGCAGGCAGGCTCTACCATCTGGGCCACCAGGGAATTCCTATTGGGTCTTAAACTTACCTGGCACCTCAATGGTACAGCATCTGCCTGCATTGCAGGATACTAGAGTTCGATGCCTGGGTTGGGAAGATCCCCTGGAGGAAGGCATGGCAACCCACTCCAGTCTCACCTGGGAATTCCATGGACAGAGGAGCCTGGCAGGCTACAGTCCGTGGGGCCGCATAGAGTCGGACACAGCTGCGTGACTAACACTTTGTCACTGCGGGGTCTTAGCTGCAACGCTCATTTGTTGCAGCCTGTGGCACGTGGGATCTTAGTTCCCGACCAGGGTTCCGACCTGCATTCCCTCATCAGGAAGGTGGATTCTTAACCACTGGACCATCACAGAAGTCCTTGGGCCAGCTTTTTTCTTGCTGTCAGACTGGGAGCGATGGCTTAGCGCTCTTTATGTGAAAGAGTTGAAATCAACACTCCTTATTTCCACTTTTTACTGTTGACTGATAAGTGTGATTTATTTACGTTTCTGCACACAAGTGCCTCAGGAAGTGTCTTCTTCCGGTCTGCAAGCGTCTTCTTCCGGTCTGTGGTTTACCCTCTTCGGGGCGGCCCCGTCTGCAGCAGAGTCTAAGGTTCTGATGAAGCTCCGTCTCTGCTTTTTCTTTCCTCGTGTGCTTTTGTTGTCATTTCTAAGACGCCGTTGCCTCACTTGAGGTCACAGGGATGTGCCCTCATTTTTGTTCTGTTTTGTAGCCTTCTCCCTTATGCTTGAGGCTCGGGTCCATTTTGAGTTAGTTTTATGCACAGTTTAAGGTGGGGCCCAGCCTGACTGTTTTGCATGTGGACACACCTCGTCCAAGTGCTGGTTGGGCTCATCTTTTCCCCCATTGAATTGCTTGGCACCATTTTCAAAAACGAATTGACCGTGACGGAGGGGCTTGTTTGTGGACTTGCACGTCTAGCCCCCGGATCCGTGTGTCTGTCCTGCCGGGTCCGCCCTGCCGTGACGACCGGAGCTTGGGTGAGTTCCTGGGTCAGCAAGTGCGGGTCCTCCAAACTGTTCTAATTTTGCAAGACGTTTCAGCTCCTATGGGTCCCTTGCATCCCCAGGGCATTCTGAAGCGCTTAAGAATTCTGTCTGAGTTGCTCAGCAGGTCATTTGTGACAGAGTTAAGGACTGGCGCCTGGTCTGCATGCCCGAGCCCTGTCGCTGCCCACCTTGGGTGACATCTGGGGTCAGGTGCTGTGGGCACTGGCATTGATAGGGCCTGTGGGTGTCTGCCCCGAGGACTGTGTGCAGGGAACAGCCACTGGCACAGTGGTCAGGGTGTGGGGTGTTTGGGGGGGAAGCCAAGCAGAGTTTCAGTGGAGTCCAGGGAGAGCCGCCTGACCTGCAGGGACCTGAGTGTGGGTTATACCCTGTGCCCAGCAGTCATCAGCAAGGAGCCCCAGAGGGTCATGCGTATCTGTAGCCTCCTGAGTCTGCATGGCAAAGGCTCCAAACGCCCGAGCAGGCCAAGGGACCATGCACGTGTGCCGCTAGGAGGAGAGGGGCTCCGGAGCTGGACGAGCCACGCCCCAGCGCCCCGGCTGACCGCACATGCGCACCGCACGCACCTCGGGAAGGCGCGGCCCTGGGGCGCGTCGCCGCCCACACCGTCCGCCTCTGATGCCGCTCCGCCCTCCTAGCGGCTCCTCCGGCCGGTTCTCCTCTCTCCTGGGAGAGCCTGGGCAAGGGAGGCTGTGAGACGGAGCCCAGCTCCTCCCCGCCCGCAGACCCCCGGCCGGCGGACAGTCCCTCTGCGCCTGTCGCCCGCCCCAGCCTCGCTCCCCTTCTCCCGCATCCTGCGCATCCCTTGGTCTCTGGGCATCGGGGGTTATCTCCTGCCTTGACCTCGCCCCCGCCTCTGAGTAGCCCTTGCCTTCAGTCCAGCGCTGACTCAGGCCAGAGTCTGTGCCCCTGTCCAGTCGTCATCAGCGCTATCAAGGAGGACGACCCCGTTTAAGTTGAAAAATCCCAAGTCAGTTTGCATTTACTACCCCTAACCTCCTGAACATCACAGCTCAGCCTGGCTTGCCTTACACGGGCTCAGAGCACCCAGGTGAGCACCCAGGTCAGCGCCCAGTAGGCAGTCATCCGACACAGAGCCTCTTTTATAACTCATTGTTGACTTTATCAAATACTGAAAGTGGAAAAGGGCACGTCCGGGTCCAGGCTGGGTGTCAGTGCGTCAGCTGTTCACCCTCGGGGTCGCGGGGCTGACCAGCAGCTGCGGCTGCCGCGCAGCATCGCATCGGAGGATCAGATCCCGTGTCGCCGGCCCGGAAAAGGTCCAGGTCAAAATCGGAAGTACCCTCTCTGCCGTCTCTTTGTCACTTTCACACCCCTCTCAAGTCAAGAGACTCCAGCCGTGGTAGCTGGGGGCCGGCTCGATACTCGGTCCTCCTCGGTGAGTGCAGACTAGCGCCTGCCCTCTGCGCCACGGGCGTTGGGAGGAAAGCCCTATGGGGTAAGGGGCCGCGAGCCGCAGCCGGCGGCCCTGTCGATCAGCTGTGGGGGAGCCTGCATCACGCTCCATGGAGGCACCTGGCCCACCACTGGGTTAAGAGCTGTCCCCTCTCTCCTCCTGCCACGAGCCAGCTGATCTCCGCAGGCCAGGCTCATAAATTAAATGGGAAACAACAGGAATAGCATCCTTGGACCCGCCTTGTGCTGTGCTTGGTCACTCAGGCGTGTCCGACTCTTCCACCCCATGGGTGTAGCCCACCAGGTTCCCGTGTCCATGGGATTCTGAGGGAAGACTGGCGTGGGTCGATATGGCCTCCTCTGGGGAATCTTCCAGACCCAGGGATCCAACCCGTGTCTCTTGCGTCTCCTACGTTGGCAGGCAGCTTCTTTAACACTGCTTGAAGCCCTCGGATCCCCGCAGATAAACACAGACTCCAAAGTCCTTGACGGTGGCGCTTAGCAGCACCATTCCACTCTAGATGCGGGTTTGTTATTTCCTATCTAGGCTAGTTTCGGGGGAGAGGCTAGTATCAGGAGCTTTCACTGGGCTTTTCCATGATAATGTTATTAACTGCTACTCCACAGGTCAAGGAACTAAGAGAATTCGACCAGATGCCAAATAATAATATATCCATCTTGGTTATGCATACAGCCGCCAGGGGGAGAAGCCCCCCCTGGTGGGTTGTGTTGGGGGTCCACTGTAAGACAGCCGTGGGCCACGTGTCAGCTCACACCTGTATTCAGCAGCCCTCTGAACAGCCGAGTGTTTGCCCTCTCCCGTGTGCAGACATGCAGGGAAGTGGCTGTGGATGCCTTCAGGAAGGGCTGGGGTGTCGCTGCCGTGTACCCTTGCTTGGGCCTTCCTGGCCAAGAGCTTGCTCCTCCTTCAGCCCACAGGTCCAGGTCTGAGATCTGGAAATGAGGAAAAGAATTGCAACTCTCCATCCAGGTGGCCGTCAGCCTGGGGCTCACGCACGCGCGATCTGAGTGTGTGCGTGCATGCAGGCACACGTGTGTGAGCACTGGCCATCCACCTCTGACCGTGAAGGCACCGTGATCGGTCGGACACCCTCAGCATCCCAGGGTCAGGCGGCCTGCCTGCCTCTCCAGCCTGGAGGCCTGTTTCCATGGTTATACCCCCTAAGGGTGGCTGAGTTAGGTGAGGTCAAGGCTGCCGCTGTCCGGGATCCCATCATGGCCTCTGGGGGACTCAGTCCTGAGGCAGATCCTCCTGAACTACACGCGAACCACAGGGCTTCCCCAGGGCGCTGTGTCCCCAGCCAGCTCATTCCTTGTCTCCTGGCTGGAAGGCGCATCCCTCGGGCCCTCCAGAAGAATGTGGTCATCTGTGGGGGGTCCGTGGGTCTTTACTCTTGAGTGTGCTGGCCGCTCCAGCCGCCCACGTCTCTGAGCCTTTGACCCCATCCCAGCATTCCTCTAAGGCTGTTCTGAACCTTCTGCCCGCTCCGCCGGGGCCACCCTTCCTGGTTTCCAAATTGCAGTGTGTTAGGACGCACTCACCCCAGGGCTCCTGCAGGGGGTTAGCCCCAAGTTGTGCAGGGCAGACGCCCCCCCAGTCCAGCCCCTCCCAGGCCTGTCCTTCCCTCTGGGCAAGCAGTGCCTCCCTCCCCAGCACGTCCAGCGCCTGCCCGCTGGGGCTACGCGTGGCTGCAGAGCCGGTGGGGCAGGGTGTGGGGGTGGTGCTGTTTCATCTGCAGGAATGGGAGGGGTCCCTCTTCTCCGGCCCGGGTGGGGCCCTCCCGCAGGCTCAGGAGTGCGGGGCATCAGGCTAACCTGCCCACTAGCATCCTCTCAGGCCCCTCCCACGTCCGAGGCCCACTTCTTCTGTCAGAGCCTCAGTTGGATGCAGGAAACTTCATGGCTGAGTCCAGCCCTCTTAAGTTCTGCGGCTTGGACATCTCGGCCTGGTCTCCTGCAAGCTGTCCGGGCCGCCGTGCAGGGCGTCTCCACGCTGCGCCTTGGGCTACTCCTTGGCGGCCCTGAGTCTGAGGCTTGGATACCCAGGGGCCAACCACGACCCCCCAGACCCACGGTCCCAGGGGCCCAACCACGACCCCTCAGACCTACGGTCCCAGGGGCCAACCTTGACCCCCCAGACCCACGGTCCCAGGGCCAACCTTGACCCCCCCCAGACCCACGGTCCCAGGGCAAACCTACCACCTGCACCCTCTCCTGACACTCCTGAGGGTCTCAGTAACCAGGGTTTCGCAGGCCAGGGACCTATGACATGTCTTGGATCTGGCCACTGTGGGACTGACTCCAGTCCCCAGCCTGAGGCTCTGCTTCTCAAGACCACCTCTGCTGCCCACCTTCTCAGGCAGGCCCTGGAAGCAGGTCCTCAGCTGGGTTTGTGACCAGGAGGACCCGGTGTGTGTGTGGGGGTGTGAGGAGTCGCCCAGTGTGGCTCCTGGACGAGTCTGGCTCTGCAGACCCTGTGGCCGCCCCGAGACGGGGGTCAGGCGTCCCTCTGTCCCTGGCTAAGTGGGGGTCACCAGGAGACCCCAGCTCCCGCGCGCTCTGGTTGCCTGGGGCAAGGTGGGCTCCGCAGAGCCGGGGCGGGAGAGGGCAGGCACGCGGGAGGAGCAGGCCGGGGACGCCCAGGAGCCTCCCCGTGGGACGTGCGGGACGCTGGCAGGCGCTCACTCCGGTGTCTTTCTGACCGGCAGGAGAATGATTACCTTCAGGACTGCCTTGATGCCATCCAGCAGGACTTCGTGGTTTTTAACCGAGAGAAGTGAGTGTGCGTGTTGGGTGCCGGTCACGGGGCAGAGAGGACTTTGGGGAGTGGGGCCAAGGCTTTCTGGCCACAGCAGGCACATGGCCTCAGTGGGGCTGGGAAGCCTGACTCCCGCCCTCCTCAGAAGTCCTAGCAGCAGCCCTGGGGGGTGGGCGGAGGGAGGCCCCTGTGCAGACTTGTGGGGGAGGGGCTCCTCAGCGCTTTAAGGGCCAAGCTCGGGCATTTTGCACTAAAGGGCAGAGTCTCCGGGGCAGACCCTGGGCGCACCGCCCAGGTGAGGGGCCCCAGCTGTTACATCAACCTGAAACCCTCACTCAGCCACTCGGGCCGGGGCAGGAGGGACAGGGCTTGCAGGCAGGGAGATACGACAGCCTCAACGCGCTGAGCCACCTGCTCTGGTGGACCAGGGAGGCCCAGTGCCGTGGGGCCCGGGGGAGGAGGGTCCGGGTGAGATGCGGAGGACTTCCTGGAGGAGGTGGCCCTGGGTCTAAAAGCTGAACAGGGCTCACTGCTGCTCTGTCCTGCCTCAGGGTCCAGGATGACATATGGACCCTGGTTTAGGACACTGGCCACCACCCTGGAGGTCAAGGCCTGGGTGGTAACAGGACTCGGCCAAGCACTTTGTTCAGAATTCCTGACCTGCCTCCTTTTAGCTTCTGGCTGGAAACCAGCTGAGAGCCACCAGCCTACTGCCTCAAGCCCGAGGGCTGTGAAGAGCCCACAGAGGGGCCAGCTGGATGCCCCGTGTGCCTGCAAGCCCCGCTGAGCCAGTGTGGCCAGAGAGGCTTCTGCCCAGGCGGAGATGCCCAGGAGTGGCCCCTGTGGAGCTCCAGGCCGTGTTCCTGAGGGGGTGCTCCCCGGGAGTCCCAGGACAGGCCCTGGGCCAGCGAGCCGCATCCCGGGCTGCCGGCAAGCCTGCATAAGGCCCCCATGTGTCTCCCCAGGCTGAAGCGGAGCCAGGACCCCACGCCCGAGCCCAGGGACGTGGCGGAGGCCTTGGCGGACAGCGAGGGCGTGCGCCCAGCCCTGCCTGCCTGCAGCGCCATCTGCCCCTCAGCCGGGAGCAGCTAGGCCGCCCCTGCCCGCTGCCTGTGGAGTCAGCTCAGGCCCCACCGGAGACCGGGGAGCCCCAGAGGGATGGGGTGGCCAGAGGCCCAGCGTCAACTTTCCCAGAGAGCTGCGCAGCGTGTCCAGGCCCAGGCCCAGGCCGGCGGCTCCAGGCGCCCGGCTGGACGGCACCGGATGGTCTGACCGCCGGGTCTGCCCTCTGGCCCTCGGGGGCACGTGGTGTTAAGAGGCTGCCAGTGTGGCTGAAAGCGGGGAGCACAGAGGGTGGGCGCCCCCCGCATGACGGTGGAGGGGCCCACAGCTCCCGCCCAGGCTCTCCCGGGGCCTCTGGTCCTGCCCCACCCGCTGTATATAGGCCGCCCCCGCTGGGGCCTGGGGCCTGCCCGGTTCTTGTCCATCGCGGGGGACGGGCGCGGGCCTGGGAGTGTTTTATACACGCGCGTTCTGGTCGTTTCTGCCGTGTTTCTGTATAGTTTCCACCTCTGAGAAAAACAACATGAGAAACTCCTGGTGTCAGCTGGTTTGCATGTCCCGTGCCTGCTGCGGGCAGACAACGCTCGTCCGTGACCCAGGGTGTTCCTGCCGGGCCGGAGCCTCCTGGAGCTCCGGTCCTCGGCCTGAGGAGGATGCCCATCTCCTGCCCCAGAAACCCTGAGGCCGCTGTCGGGTTGGGGTGGAGGTGCGGCCTGCTGGGGGGCAGGGGCAGAACCTCGAAAACAGCAGGGACTGGAATGCCCCAGGTTGCAGCAGCTCACGGGCCCCCCTCGCCCAGAGTGGGGAGCCCACCTGGGGCCCTAAGGCACTGTGGAGCCCGGGTCTGGAGGCGGGCAGTGCTGTGGGATGCCCGGTGGTGGTACCAACCTCCAGAGGCTCTGGGTGGAGGCCTGCTGGTGCTGGAGGCGGGAGCCGGGTGGGGAGGCCTGGGGTTGTGCGGGAAAAAAGCCGTGCTTTGTGTGTGTGTGTGTGCACATCTCAGGCGCGTTTTGAGGCCCTAAGGGACAGAGTGCCTGTGTCCTGAGTCAGTGGCCGGCCTGCGGGTGTGGCCTGGCCCCCTGATCGCCTTGTCTGTCCCTGGGGAAGGGGACGTGGGTCTCAGTGCAGCCCAGGAATCCAGCACTGAGGCCACAGGGACCAAATCAACCTTAGCAGATGGACCACAGGGCAGACCTTCCCGGGGGCTGCCCAGTCCAGCACAGTGCCCAGAGCCCTGGGTTCAAAGTGGGGCCAAGCCTGGGCATGGAGGCCGGGGCCCCCCAGAGGGGCTGGCCACATGAGCGGGGCTGCCCGCCCTTCCTGGTGCTCTTAGGGTGGAGAGCGTCCCACACCTGAGCATGGAGGCTGGGGCGCCCCAGGGGGGCTGGCCACGTGAGGGGGGCTGCCCGCCCTTCCTGGTGCTCTTAGGGTGGAGAGCGTCCCACACCTGGGGGACGGAGCTGGCAGGGTTTTTAGGAGCAAGGCTGAGACCAGGAAGCCAGCCCAGCAGCTCCATCTTCTGGAAAGTTCTGGGGGCAACGCCATCCGCGGGGCTGGATCAGAACCCCGGCATGCTCTGCCTTAAGTGGGCAGCATGAGCTCCCCACACGTTATACTGCCCCAAACCCTGCTGGGCAGCTTGTGCCCACCAACTAGATCATGGGTAGGGGTCCTCCCAGTGCCCCTCTCCTTCTGGGTGTCTGGCTGTCTGTGACCTGCAGGCCTGTGGGAGGCAGAGACCCTGCCCACAGCTCAGACCCAGCCGGCCCTGCAGTGGTCTGGCGGTCCGGCCTCCCAGCCGTCTAGAGGCAGGACCAGGTGCCGCAGGGTGTTCTCGAGGGTGCCACACACGAGCCCCTGGGGGATGGCGTAGGGGCAGAAAAGTTGGGGCTCTCCACACGCCAGGGGCTTCCAGTCCAGATGCCTTTAATCAACGCGGTTCCACGGGACTGGGGCCGCTGGGCTGCGGGTGGCATGCAGGTTCCTGACTACAGTGCCCTCGGCACATAGGATGGCTTCTCTAATCAACTACTGGGAACACACGTCGTAGGAGAAGGAAGCACTCAGCTCCGGGCCCCTGGGGCCCCTGGAGGAGGAAGGGCTCTACGGACGGCGTGGGGGTCTGGTCCCTGGGAAGTCTGAGAAGTACAGCTGCCCGCACAGCATCCCTGCAGGCCCCTGAAGTAACAGCAGCTAGGGCGGGGCTGGGACGGCAGCCGAGTTGGACACGAGGGCACCATGCCCTCCACCTTCCGTCCTGGGCGTCTCCAGAGGTCCCCGTCTTCCGAGGCCCCCGGGTTTGGGGCTCCTGAGCTGCCCCCGCCAGCATGCCCAGCCCCTCTGCCCGCCCTGGCAGTGAGACCTCACCCATTCAGCCTCTCCCGCGGGGGCTCCCTGTAATCGGCCGTGGGAATCAAAGGGGAGAGGTGCTGGGGAGGGGAAGGGAAGGCCAAGCACCTTTCAGAGTGGGTTCAAGGAAGGAAGGGAACAAGAAGGGGGCCGGCCGCCCGCGGCAGCACCTAGGACAGCGACGTGATGTGGGAGCGGCCGCCAGGGGGCGCCATGATCTTCTGGGCCGTGCGCCGCGCGATGTGGTCGTCGGCCTGCGAGCCTGCGGGAGGGCGGGGTGGAGGCCGCGCTGGGGGACGGGCAGACTCAACGCCACACCCCAGGGGCCAGGGCTGCAGACCCCACGCTCCCCGCCCTGGCGGCTCCCTCGGGCAGGTGCGCCCCCACCGAGGCCTCAGACGAGCAGGCTGGTGAGGCCAGGTGTGTCTGCGGCCGGAGCCTGCAGGTCAAGGCTGGCTGTCCAGGAAGCCTGTGTAGAGGGGCACAGGCCAGGCCAGCCCCAGCGTCCCTCCTCTGGGTCTCGCCCTGCACGGGCCCTGGGATGAGAGAGGGCTGGCCCCAGCCTTCAGGACGAGGCTGGATCCCGGAGGCCGGCAGGGACTGGACGTCAGGGGCTGGGTCGGCCCCCAGTGGGGCAGGGAGGCCTGGCTCTGTCTCTAGGGAGAGCTTGGCTCAGCGCCTCCCTGCAAATCCACACCCCAGACCCTGAAAGCAGAGGCTTGAGCTGGCAGCTACAGGTGAACCCCTGAGACCCCCAGCGCCGTTCCTTGTGCACCTCACGTGAGATGCCAGGGCTGGGGGCTGGACACGGCCCTCGGGGCCCAGGTGCCAAGGAGACCCAGCAGCCCAGGCCCCACTCACCAGACAGGCTGAACCCCGACTGGTGCAGGTTGCGGAAGGGGGGCACAGAGATCTTCCCAGGGCAGGACGCGCGGGCCTGGGCCGCGGCCCCCGGCTTGGTGGGCGCCATCACCTCGTGGACCGGCCCGTCATAGAGGCCTCGGGGCACGCCGTGGATCTCCGCCAGCTGGGGGCCGAAGGGCTGGGTGTGAGGGACACTGAGCCGGCCCCAGGCTCGAGGGCAGGGCCCCCCACCCCCGGTGTCCACCCGTGTGTGTGGACACACACCTCCCTCCCCCGAGGCAGGCGGCATGCCCAGGGCAGGTCTGGGGGAGCGGGGGTGCGGGCAGCCTGAGACAGGAGTGCTGGCAGGTCAGGGTGGCCTCCACTCCCGCCCTGGGGAGGAGCCAGTGCCAGTCCCAGCCCTGCCCGGGGGCTGTCCCTCCAAATACAAGTTCAGACGATGTCATCCTAGCCAAGTAGGAACGGGGCTGCGGTAAAGCCAACCCGTGTGTGTAGTGACCACGCATGCGTGTGCAGCTGGCCCTGTGTGCACACGTGTGCACGCGTGAACCACTTGCAGTTGTGTGCAGGGCCTGGACAAACACCTGCACGCCTGCCAGACGCAGCGGGCTGCTGACCAAGCTCCAGTGAGGGATGAGGGCTCACGGACGCCGTCTGAGCGTCCCGCTCTCCTTCCTGAATTCACTGAAGGGCAGGTCTGCTCCAGGGAAATGCTGGGCGACCTCTGCTAGGCTTGGTGGCCATGCCCCCAGGGGCGGCCACTCGGGGTTTCCTTGCCCTCACGCCCACACTCTGCAGTGACGTGGGCGGCCTGGTCACGAACGCGGGTGAGGACCCGCCTGGACCGGTGAGGCCACCATGCCTTTCCAACAGCAGGGCGGCCAAGGGCAGGCTGACTGCGAGGCCTGAGAGCCCCGCCCGCCCACCCGCCCGGCTCAGGCTCACCCGGTTCCGGGCCTTTATCCTCTTGTAGACGAAGTCAGGGAAGGTCTTGCGCGGGATGAAGCGGCCGGTCCCGGGGGTGACGCACAGGGCCCCGTCCTCCAGCACAACCCGGCCCTGACTGATGACCATGCTGGGGGCTCCTCGGCACTCCAAGCCCTCAAAGATGTTGTACTCCACGTTCTGGGGGGACAGCGGCCCTCTGAGCCCTCAGGAGGCCTTAGCACTGCTCAGAGTCTCCAGGGCCAGGGCCCCGGCGGGAAGCGTCCACTCAGCCTGGGTTCGGGTTTCGGGGGGGGGGCAGCTGTGTCTGCACCCCTGGCTTCTTGGGCATGTCTCCCAAGGGCACAGAGTGGGTGAGCTCTCCCCACAGACAGGGTCCCCAGCCCCCGCCAGCCCTGCCCATCCCAGGATGTCCAGGATGGCCGCAGGGATCCCCCCAGACCCTGAGCTGGCCCCCATGTGGGACCGGCTTCTCTCACCAGGCTGTGGCTCTTGGCAGAGATGATTCTCGTGGCCCGGGGGTTCCATATGACCAGGTCGGCGTCAGAGCCCACGGCCACCCGCCCCTTCCTCGGGTAAAAGTTGAAGATTTTGGCCGCGTTCGTACTGGTCACCGCAACGAACTCATTCTCGTCCATCTGCCCTGAGGCCTGAGAAGCCAGAAGGCAGGGTCAGGGGCACCCCTCCCCGGCAACAGGCAGGGTCTGGTCTCCAGGCTCCCGTGTGGACACGGCTGCCCTCCAGGCTGGCAGTGTGCCTCAGTCAGGCCTGCAGGTCTGGTCTTCCCCGGGCACTGAGCCCGTCTCCACGCCCGCTTTGTGGGCAAGTGAATGCTGATGTTTCCACAATGACATCTGTCCCCAGAGGACGTGATTGGCCCCTGGCGGTGGCCAGGAGCCTGGGGTCAGGGCCTCGGCCCAGGGGGAGGGCTCAGGGCCAGGGCTGGGGGCGCAGGTGCGGAGGCCCTAGGTGAGACAGACATCTGGGGGAACCTCAGTCCTACTGGGGAGACGCTGTGGTGTCGGGACCCCCTGTGCCCGAGGCCAGTGTATCAGGACCAGGGCGGGGCCTGACGACATGGAGTCTCCTCTGGGGGACCAGGGCAGAATGTCTGCGGACCCCAGGGTGACCGGGCTCGGGGGGACAGCCTGCAGCCTGCCTGCCCCAAGCTCTGCTCCATGCGGAGACTTTGCTCATCCAGGGGCCTCCCTTTGTGGTCCTGCCAGCTCCTCCATGGGGGACCCCGCGGCCCTTCGTCTCACCCACCACACACTTCTCCCAGACCACGGCCATGCGCTCCTCCACGCCGTTGGTGCCCTCGGGGATGAGAGTGAAGTTGTCCCTGCCGACGGCCTTCTGGGCGGTGGTGAAGGTGCAGTGGGCGCTGCCAGTCACCTGGAGGTCCCCGCTGCGGAGAGCCGGGGTCACAGGGGCCCAGGGGGCTGTCCTCCCCGAGCACCCCTACCCCACGCCTGGCCATGGGGCGGAGTACGCCTCCAGGGTAGGGCCAGGAGGTGGGCGCGGGCTCCCTGGACAGGGGTCCCGAGACTCCTGCCTGGACGGCAGGGTGGGGAAGAGCCCCGCAGCGGGGGGCCGCAGGACCAGGGGCTCTCTACCTGGACAGCAGGGTGGCGAGGTGGTCCGCGGTGCTGGGGTCTGGGCTGATGGGGGGCGACGTGACGAAGGCGGCAGCCTTGGCCCAGTTCTTGCTCCAGCAGTGCGAGCCGTCCGCGCCCAGGCCGGCGGTAATGGGCTCCCCGAACACCACCACCCCTGTGGCGAGGTGTGAGCCGCACCGCGGCCGCGGGACCCGCCTCCCCGACGCCAAGGGCTGGGCCAGGCCTCCCACCACGCTGCCCCTCAATTTTCTGACTATGAGGAATGCTCCCCTACCCGGGGCACCTGGCCCGCCCGGGCCTCCTACGCTTCTCCTGCCGCTCTGCCCCTGCCTCACCCCTCCGGGGCACAGACACACCAGCCACCCCGCCCGCCACGGACCTACCTCCTCCGTGGCCTGGCCCCAGACCTACGCCCGCCCCCACCCGGGAGGTGTCCAGGGAGCAGCAGCTCGGCCCGGGGGCCAGCTGGGCGAGGCTCTTCACATGACCCGAAGGTGCAAGGTTACACACCACACCACACACACACACACACCCCACACACTCAGAGACACACACAGTATGGCTCTGACACGCACTTCTATGCAAACAGGGCCCTTAGCCCCACATGTGATTCAAGGCCCCTTGCCAGGCCCCACTGCTGTCTGGACACTAGGGAGGCTCAGGCTGCCCCCACAGGCCACACCCGCACCCCTCACACGAGAAGCCCCCTGAGGAGGCCGGCAGGCTTCCTGAGTCCCCATGGGGCCGCCCTGTGCCACTCCAGGGGGCTGTGGACCCCCAAGCCCCTCCCCGCACCAGCCAGCACCCACCTCGCTGCTTGGCCCGGGCGATCACGTCGGCCGCGGCCTTGCTCATGACCTTGGTGACATACAGGGGGCAGCTGGCCTGCCTGGCGATGGTGACGGCACGGTACACGGCCTCAGCCTCCACCTGCAGACAGGCTGCTCAGGCTGCGCGAGGCTGGGGCTCCTGACCGCAGTGAGCCCGCGATGCCCCGGGCCACCCATGATGCCCAGCCCAGAGGAGTACCCATGGGCCAGGACCCCAGCCTGGGGCTCCAGCCCCAAATCTGTGCTGGCCCGCGCCATGCCGGAGCAGACCACCTACCCTCTGAGGCTCGCGTGCAGGCCTCAGCGTGGCCCACAGGCAGGGGGCTGGGAGCCCTGACTCGCCCCCAGGCGAGGACAGTGGGGTCACAGTCCTGCCCAGATGGGGGCCCAGCCTACCCCTGATGAAGGCCCATCGGGGCACCCCACAGGCTCACACCTACCTCCTCGGGGTGGCTGAGCACGTGGCCCTCGGGGCCGGTGATACCGAGTTCCAGCAGCCGCTTCTGCTCCTGAACACACAGCTTGTTTCAGCCTGGGAGCAGTGCAGGGCCCTGAGGCCCTTGCGGGGTGCGTCCACGGCCCAGAACGCCTGATCCTGAGACCCCAGAATCACCTACCTCCTGGCCCCAACCTGGAGGCACACTCTGCCCCATGGCCAGGCGTGGGGTGGGGGTGCTCGGGGAGGACAGGCCCCCTGGGCCCCTGTGACCCCAGCTCTCCGCAGCGGGGACCTCCAGGGGGGAGTAGAGGGGTTGCACTCTGAAGGGGGTGACTCCAGCTCCCCGAATTACGGATGCGGGAGCCCCAGGGCTGCGGAGGGCTGGATGCGCCCAGGGTCTCAGGCCTCCTCAGTGAGAAGGACAAGGCCCCCCGGCCCCCCTACTGCTGCTTCCCCGGTGGGTGTGTGCAAGGGGTGTGCAGGCACGGGGGCATTCACGGCTGGGGTGTGCACGCATGGGGCGGGCTTGGGGGCTCTGCACAGCCAGGGGTGGGCCGTCTCAGGCTGGTTCACCCCCAGGTATGAGCACAGCACCGCTGGTGTGGAGGAACTCGGGGTGGAGAACGGGCGGGGAGGAGGGGATCGGAACAAGCCCCTCCCCCAGCACACACCTCCCACCCTCCTGCACTAGGGATGTGCCTCCTCCTGGCCCAGAGCCCACCCCCTGACCTGGAGACACACAGCACGCACTGCCCGGAACCCCACACGCCCCTCCTGAGTGTCCCCGCCTCTGGTGAGCTTGGGAGCCGGAGAGGCCAGTGGGTCCCAGGAAGCTTCTCTGCGGGTCTGGAACATCAGGGCGGGGGCTGTGTGTGACCCGCCCCCCCCAGACTCCCAGGTGGCCAGGAAGCTCCTCTGTGCCCCCTTCCACTGCCCGGCCCCTGTGGGCACTGAGGCTGGTGGGCAACAGTGGGGGCAGAGGCCTGGGCTTGCGGGGAAGGTGGGGCGTGGGCAGAAGGGCCAGGGCCTCCCCAGGCAGCAGCCTCGACAGAGGACCAGGCCAGGGACTCCACAGGTGCGCCCATGGGCAGAAGGGACAGCGCTATAGGGCCCAGTCTTGGGCCAGAGAGCACGGGAACCCGCCTCTGCGCCCCCTCCCACCCCAGGAAGCAACACCTCGGTTTTGGAGAATTTAAGGTCAGACACGTGAGGATGAGGGAAAGCCTGCTGTGGCCAAGAGCCCGCAGGCTCCCAGCACCCTCCTGCCTGACCTTTGCCCTGGGCTAGCTATCACCCGGGCCAGGTTACAGGCCCCCTCCCCCGGGGTCTATGGCTCTGCGCTTGCAAGGCCAGTCAGGGTCACCCCACCAACCCCACCTCGTCCACGATGTCCCCGTTCTCCGCATGCACTTGGGCCACGGCCCCCAGGTCCCGGATGACACTGAAGATCTCATACATCTGGGGAGACGCAGGCGGACCACGTGGGGCTGAGGCCACGCCCCCCAGCACCCGCTGAGCCTGCCCCACCCCCTGCAGCACCACGTGGGGCAGAAGCCCCGCCCCCAGCGCCCGCGGAGCCTGCCTGCCCACCCCGACCCTGGCTCTGGGCTCTACCTGGCCGTCTGTGCACTGGTGCTTGTCCTTGTACGCCATGAAGACCAGGAAGGAGTTCACACCTGGGGGGAAGCAGGAGAGGTCAGATGCCAGGAACCTCCCTGGCACTTGGGGTGCCAGGTGAGGGTGGCCTCTCCCAAGGGCCTCACCAGCTGGCCTGGCAGACCTTTGGCATCAGCCCCACATACTCCAGACCAGCCTAGACTGGGGCGGAGACATCCAAGCCCATCCAGCTCCTCGAATCTGAGGTCAGGAACCAACTGTTCCCTAGCAGCAAAGCAGGTGAGAACCCACACACCCTTCACTAATGCACCCCAAACCCACTATCACTACCCTCCAACAGCCCCTAATACCCCACCGCATCCATCACTCACCCCCACGGCCCCTAACACCCACCCTCATCCATCACTAACCCCCACGGCCCCTAACACCCCACCACGCCATCACTAATCCTCACTGCCCATAACACCCGGCCCTATCCATCACTCACCCCCACAGCCCCTAACATCCCACCCCATCCATCACTCACCTCCACGGCCCCTAACAACCCACCCCATCACTAACCCCCCACGGCCCCTAACAGCCCACCTGCACCCCATCACTCACCCCCATGACCCCTAACACCTCTCCACCCCATCACTAACCCCCACTGCCCCTAACACCTCACCCTCAATCCACCACTCACCCCCCACTGCCTCTAACACCCCTCCACCCCATCACTAACCCTCACTGCCCCTAACACCCCCCCACCCCATCACTAACCCCCACTGCCCCTAACCCCCTGCCCCATCACTCCCCCTCACTAGCGGCCCCCCATCACTGCCCCCTGCCCGGCAGCTCAGGGGTGGGGTGATGGCTGCAGGTTCTGGGTCTGCACCTCTGCTCTGAGCCGCCAGGCTGCAGGCCCCCAGGCCAGATCGGGAAGGACCCAGGAGGCAGAGCTGCTCCCTGGTTGAGGCCCCCGCCTGCCCCCGGGTGAGGGCTCCTACGTGCCAAAGGTCATGGGCCTGATGTCCATCACTCTGGAGGGAACCTCCCTGCCCCCGTCACATGTGCAGTGGAGCAGGCGCACCGCTTCCCAGGCTGGGAGACCAGTAGCCTCCCGGCCTGGCCCGGACTCTGACGCCTGCACCCCCTTCCCAGGTCCCATCCCTGCCGGCCCCTCTGACCCGACCCTTCCACTCCCGGCTGTGAGCTGAGACCACACTCACCGCTGATCACCAGAGGTCAGTTACAATGTCCACCTGACTTTCCTGCAAATCCACTATAAACTTTGATGTGGTCTTAGCTTCAAGACTTCTGATTTAAAAGAACATTTAAGCCTGATTATAAGCCGTCCTGTTTCTGCTGAGGCAACAATAGAGGACAGTGGGCTTTAAGGCACCTCCTTCTAGAGGGTCTTCAGGGCTAAGAAGGCTTATCATGCTTTTCCTTCCTCCAGGCCCAAGACACAAGGGGACCGTGCTGACAGCTGTGACCCTGTGTCCGCTTGTGAAGAGTCAGCCCCGGGATTTGACCCGCAGGTGCGGGCACAGCTTGACCTCTCGGCCCAGCAGACCTTCGAACGGCTCTTGTCCAACTTACCCCACGCCCGGCCACCTGCCCTGGAGTCGGACAGATGCAGCGTCCACCCGACCCCAGAAGCGCAGGCCCCGCAGCCGCCCCTCCGCCCGGCCGGCCTGCTGCTCACCCTTGTCCCTGACCAGGGCCTCCAGCTCCTCCCTGGTGCTCTCATGCCAGCGGGGGATGTCCACGTGCAGGGAGTAGTCACAGCAGGCCCCGCCGTCCGCTCGCTCCCGCCACTGCTCGTAGGCCGCCAGCAGGCTCACCCCCGCCTCGGGGAACACGTGATCCACTGCGGGGACAGCGTGCTCAGCTGAGTCCCCCACTCTGGCCGCCGGAACCGCATGGGTCTCCAAGGGACAGTGGCTTCACGCTCCCAGGAGACCAGGAGGCGTGTTTGAGAAAAGCAGAGGAGAGACCTCGAGCCTTATGTGGGGCTGGGGCTGCTGGGAACTGCCCGTCCGTCCTGCCCCTTGTCCCCAGCCTCTCCCTGAGCAGAGAGGACCTCGTTCCCCAGCAGACGCCCCCTGAAGAGCCTGGCCCGAGTGAGGTGCGCCTGGCAGGCGGGGTGGGGTGGCGTGCTGTCCACAGTGCTGAACCTGTGAGCCTGCCCACAGCAGCGAGTGGGGCTGGCTTCCCTCGCACCTCCCCGACCACGCACACCGTGGAGGGTCCCCTCCCACCCTGGAGAACCAGGGCAAGCACAGGGACACTGCACTGTCCCCCTGGCCCCGCCAGCAGCCCCGCCAGCAGCCCCGCGGCCACGGCCCACACCCCACGCACAATCTCTGCCAGGCGCGGGGAAAGAGCTGGGAGGGGCAGCCAGTGGGAAGGCACGCCCACCCGGGGTTTACAGGTAGACGTCATGCCTCCCTGCACACCCCTCACGAGGGTTCCGTCACACGCCCAGGACGCCGTCCTGCAGGCGCTCAAGGCTGCAGCCCCGCGGAGGCCAGCCCATGCCTGCAGCACCTCCATCCTCACAGCCTGTCGGACGCCTCAGCACCAGCAGGAGATGCAGCCAGGAGGGCATCCCACTCGGCTCGGGCCCCCTGTGGCCAGCAGGACCAAGGGCCTGAAACAAGAGCGCTCCCTCGTCAGACCCGGGGGCGGCCCACTGCTGGGTTTGGCCACTTTGTAGCTCACTAAGCCACACCGGGCTGGGGCCTGTGAAGTTGGCCCGAGTACCCGGTGCAGCCCTTCCCGGGAGGCAGTGGCAGCAGCTGCCGTGTGCTCACATGCAGCCTGGCAACCAAGGTGCCCCTCTCACTCCACCCTCCCACCCCCTGCCTCCAGCCCGACTGTGCAGGGAAGCATGACGTTTAACCATGAGCTGCCTGAGGTCACCGCCAGGCCGCGGTGCAGCCGGGGTTGGACCAGGTCCAGCCCAAGCGGAGGCCCCTGCCCTCAGTGCTGTGGAGCTGATGGGTGTCAGGGAAGGAGAGGGGCTAAACGCTGGCTTCCTGTCTGGGCTCCTGAACTGACCACAAGCAAGTTCATGGTGGGAAGTGAAACCCTCACAAGCTGTGGACTGGGCTTCTCTGCCACGCACGGAGCTGAGGCACATCAGAACGGTGCTTGCGCCTGTATGGGGCCTCTGGGGGTTGTTGATCGGATAACAGTATTTTTGTCATCCTTTCTGTAAAACACCGCCTCCACCATCTTTAGCTCTTCTGGACACAAGTTTCTGCAAACCAAGCCTCAGAAATAGTGAGGTTCAGGAGCAAATGTGTCTGACATTTCAGGCAATGAACTTGTCCAAGGCACTTGGGTTTTCCAAACCAGGACCTTGGCCAGCTGCTGGCTTCCCAGGAAATAATCAGCTATGGGCACATTCCCGTGGAAACCCCAGGAGCACTCAGCGCTGGCCGAAGCGGCACACTCAGGCTGAGGAACGGGGCCGGGCACAGCCACTCAGCACCTCTCAGAGTGAGTGCAGTAGAGAGGAGCTGCGGCCTGTTCATGTAGAGGTTTGACAGAAAACAGCAAAATTCTGTAAAGCAATTATCCTTCAAAAAATAAATAAATAAATTACATTTAAAAAAAAAAAGAAAGAGGAACAGCCTGAGAAAACTCCACCAGGGAAAGTGCTTGCTGTGATACGCAAACCCGCCAGAGGCCCAGAGTTGGGACAGACCACCCCCCGCCCCCATGGACGACACTCACATATCATGGTTGTGCCCCCCGCCAGGGCGGCCTTGGTCCCCTGACAGAAGTCGTCGGCGGGGGTCATGCCCAGGACGGGCATCAGCAGCCGTGTGTGGACGTCGACTCCACCTGGCAGGACCAGCAGGCCATGGGCATCAATAGTTCTGATGCCCCCAGGGACAATGAGGTTTTCTCCAATTTGCCTGAAAGCAACAGAGATCTGTTGGTTAGGAAGACCCCTGAGCGAATGTGAATGGGGCCCCTGGCAAGGCTACGGAGCTGGGATGCCTGCCCTTGGGCTCCCGTCCTGGAAGCGAAGGGCGATACAGCCAAGGCCTAACTGGACCCGCCCCTGACGCTGCTGGGGAACAAGCCAGCCCCAGGGGCTCCGGACAGCCAGCACGGAGGACCCCACCCTGAGCTGGTCACTGAGGTGTCCAGGTGCCTTGCTGACCAGAGGCTGGAGCTGCCTCACAGACATGAGCAGAGAAACGAAAAGGTGTTGTCAATAAGCATTTATTAAGCACCTACTGTGAGCCCACAGGTACTGAAGCTGTGATAACAGACAAATGGGAAGCCTCGTCCTGCTCTCCAAGGCCTCCCTGAAGGCACGAGAGGGGCTGGAGTTGTTTCCAGGGAACGAGGTTGTGGGAGAGAAAGAAACACGCAGATCTCACCCAGAAGCAAGCTTCCGGGCAGCGTGTGAGCAAGGTGTACACAGGTGACCGCGAAGAGGCAGAAACTCACTTTATCAGGCCATCCTCCACATACAGGTCAGCGTGAAAGGACTGGTCATCATTCACGATCTTCCCCCCTCTGATCAGGAGGCGGTCACTCTGTCCGAAACAAACAAATAAACAGGGGCAAGCTTGCTCCAAAGCGAGTGACCCAGCGGAACGCTGAGCACCAGCTTCCCTCTGAAGTCACGATGGAACACGTGTCTGTATGTGTCCTTTGGACACAGTCTGTGCGTGTGAGACCAGCACAGAGCCTGCAGGGTGGCCACCCCACCCCGTGGCAGTGGCCCTCGGAGGCGGCTGCCCACAGTCCCTGCACGTGACCCACACCCACAGTCAGGCGGTCTGGCCTCACCGAAGACATGAGGCAAACGGCCAGCCAGCTTCCCATGTCACCATGGCCAAGCCATCGCGTAGCCGCGCATTTGACCACGGGCACGCCGGCACGTGCGTTGCCCAATTTCTAAAGCCCATGCCGAGGGGGAGGCGGGCCACGTCTCGCTTGACCCTGTGGGCCTGGAAGGCCGGGCCTCCCTGTCCACCCGCAGAGGTGGCTCCAGCTGAGAGCCGGGCCAAGCTCCTTTCAGAATCTCTGCGGCCTGTGACGGTGCCGGGAGGCGGGGGTTAGAGCAGGCCTCGGCAGGCAGGGCCTTCCCGTGGGAGGGCCGCATCCCAGTGAGTGGAGACAGATGTCACACACGCAGCCGTCACAGGCGGTGACACTCGTAAGCACACAGAGGGACCTGTCAGGCTGCTGCAGGAACCGAGAAGGGCCGCTTTGAGGAGCTGATATGGCCGTGACTCAGGCCCAAGGCCAGCGAGCAGCCTGCGAAAAGGCCCAGGGCAGAGAAGAGCCTGGCTGATACAGGATGGGGGGTGGCAGGCTAGGGTGGGACGTGCTGGGCCTGGGGGGTCAGCGGGCCACCACTGGCGCCTAAAGCTGTGTCTAAGTGCCTACAGAGAGATCACAGTGGCCTGGGTAGAAAGTGGTCCTCATGTTCAAGGACAGACACAGGTCATGGTTGCAGTGGTGTCCGTGTGTCTGGATGAGATGCGGGGGGCCCCTGGCTGGGATTATGGGGTGGATAAGAGAGGGACTCCAGAGAGGCTGAGAGTCAGGGGGCAGGAGCTGATGACATAGTGGCTATGGGGGTGCAGGCCAGGAAGACACTGGGGTGCTCGCGGCTCTGGTCGCCCCAAGGAGGTGAACATTGTCAGGAAGTGCGGCTGTTAGGGGCACCCCACGGCACGGAGCTAGGCCGCGATCGGTCCACTTCTGACGGTTGGGACGGAGGGGAGATGGAGGGCTGGTCACGGGCTGTGGAGGGTGCGGGGTGACGGCCAGGCCTCAGTGGAGCAAAATGGCGAGAAACACAGAAAGGAAGGCAGTGGCTGAGAGCAGGATGACGGGTGAGGACCCAGCCCTGCGGCACCTGCCCCACGAACTTGAGCCTCACACTCCCTGGAGCTCGGGCAGCCGGAACCACAGCTCTTTCACGGGGGTCTGGCCCCGGCCTGGGGCTCCTGGGTGCCCACCCAGAGGCCAGGCTGGGACTCTAGCTGGGAGCTCTGGTTCTAAATCCAGCGTCAGCCTGAAGCCAGGACGGAAGTGTGCAGGGCACTTAGCAGCTCTCTCAGGCTGCTGAGGGGATAAATAATTCACGGCTTATGAGCCAGAGCGCATCACTCTATTCTTATTAACCTCTAACAGTTTGGGATGAATTCTCAGATTTCTATTGACTCAAAGTAGAACCTCCGCCCCACAGTCTACAGAAGGGTGGCTGACAAGCCACAGGCCAGACGTGATCCCCAGCTGTACAGTCTGCCCAGCCCTATGCATCTCATGTTGGCTGAAAGACATCATAAGAGGACTATATTGAGACTCATAAAAATTATATGAAATTCACATTTCAACGCCCATAGCTCAACTTTACTGGAACTGCCGCACCCGTTCCTCCCCGAGTCACCTAGATGGCTCTCCTGCTGGACTGGGGAGCAGCACCAGAAACAGTGAGGGCCTCACAGCTGAGAATACCTACTGGGTGCCCCGCCGCCAGCTCTGGTCTACGCCGTGGACCGGCCCCAGCTGCCAGGGCCTCTCCCTGCTGGGTCCTCAGGGGCTCACTGCCCAGCCCCCTGGGCCCCAGGCCTGGCCCTGACCGGTCATATTGCAAGGACCCACCTCACCCAGCTCCCGAGCCAGCGGCAGAGCCTGGCTACCTCCTCCTGCAGGGTCCCCACTCCACTCAAACACGCCCAAGCAGAGGAAGGGGAAGGCTTTGGGCAGGAAGACGGTGATCTGAGTCCCCACTCAACCCCCAGTTTTCAGACTTGGGCACCTTCCCAGGTTTGGAGCCAAGAGGGGAATGCAGCAAGCCCTCAGGACCGGGCTGACAGTCTCCTGACCTGGCCATCTGGCCTCTGACCCTCCCAGAGGCGGCGCCACCCTCCGCACCCTGTCCAGCCCCGGTGGGCTTCCTGCACCAGGTCAGAATCTGGGCCAGTCCTGAGGCAGGACCCCCTCCTTCCTCCCTGAGTGTCTCAGGATGTGAACTGGCAACCCCACCGCACCCTCCCCTGAAGCCAAGCGCAGAGCTAGGGCTCAATCCACAGGCTCCCAGGGGCAGGCTGCCCCCGGGCCCCCAGGCACTTCCCTCCCTCTCGCCCTCCCCCTCTCCCTCCCTGCGCTGGGCTCCCGGCTGCCTGGAGGGGCGGCTTTGTTTCCTGGCAGCCCTGGGTGGACAGTCGGACTTCCCCAACCTGGGGCGTGTGGTGTTAGAGGGTCTTCTCCAGGGAGCCGAGCTGCCTGGGTGCTCGCTCAGTGACGAGGGAGCACTCTCCCTACTACCACCCGGGGCCGGGGGCCTCCAAACTCCAGCTCCAAGCAGGGCTCCAGGCGGCCAGGGGCTCCGGGGGCTCCCGGGACTGGGGCTGAGCGCCGGCCTCAGCTGCTTTGTCTGGGACAAAGAGCTCCCGGTGCGGCGGGGGCGGCACAGGGGGCGGCCGAGGGGCGGGCTGCGCGGGAACGGCATCTCTGCACCCGAGGCCGGCGGCTGGACCAGCCTTGTCAACAAAGGGCCGCGCTGCCCGCCAACTCCGAGCGGAGCTTCGAGAGAGGCCCCGCGGGGTTGCGGGGGGGAGGCGCATCTGCGCTTTAGGAAGCGGGTCTCCCCGCCCCCACCCATCCCCAGGCCCGAGCCCTCCCCGGGCGCAGAGGGGGTCTCAGCGGAGCCGGCTCCCTGAGGGTGTCCAGCGCGGTGCTCGCGGGCCCCCCGGCTGCGCGGGAAGCAGCTGCGCAGGAGGTGGCAGCGCCGGGACCGGGCGCAAGGTGAGGCGGGGGCGGGGGCGGGGGGGCTCGGACGCCGAGGGAAGGGGACCCGGCGCGGGGCCCGGAAGGTCCTCCCGGGGCCCGGAGGCCAGGCCCCGCCCGGAGCGGGGGCGGGAGGCGCCGGGCTGGCCGGGAGCGGGCAGAGGGGCTCACCGTGATCCGGGGGGTGCTCTTCTTGCCCTGGAAGGACATTCTGCTTCTCCCGCCGGCGCCGCCGTCTCCGCTGGCTCGGGCGGGGCGGGGCGGGACGGGCCTGGGGGTCCCCGGCGGGGGATGCACCAGCTAGGCCTCGCGGGGGAGCCCGCGGAGCCCGGGTGTGCACGCGGGGGCGGCGGGCGTCCAAGTGCGAGCGCGCCGGGCCGCGCAGCGTGGTTGCCGGCCCCGCCCTCGGCCCCGCCCCCGGCCCCGCCCCCGGCCCGCAGCTGCTCCCGGGTTCTCAAGCCCCGCCCCGCCCCGGCCCCGAGAGGCTGCCGCCGACTCCCGCTAGGCCCGCGCTGAGGCCGCTGACCAGCCCCGGCGGAGGCGGCAGGCGAACTCTTGCAGGCGGAGTGGAGTGGGGGTGGAAAGACGGTTGCCACCGGTCCTGGCCAGTGTGTGGGCCAAGTTCCCCGCCACGCCCCCGCCCGGGGTGGACAGGGAGAGGGGTCCGGTAATGAGCTGCCAGGCCCCGCCTCGCCCCTGGCCAGCCGGAGGCCCGCCACCAGCCCCCTGATGACCCAGGGCGCCCAGGGCCGCGGGGACCGCGTCTAGTCCCAAGTCCAGGCTGAGGATCTCAGGGAGCTGGACTCCGTCCTGAAAGATGTTTCGGGCCAAAGGTCGGCTCCTTCGAGGATTTGCCAGGGCGGGGCTGGGAGCGCCAGACCCTGGGGCCGGACTGTCCAGGGCCAGCCCCGCGAGACTTGAGGACAGGAAGGGGGCTGCAGGGACACAGAGGGGACAGAAAGAGACCAGGAGACACAGAGAAAGAGCTGTGCGAACCCAGGACAAGCAGAGCAGGGGAGCCCCGACCTCGGGGGTGCGGGCTGGGGAGGGGGCGGAGGATGGGGAGGTCCAGGCTTAGCTCGGCCGTCGGGAGGAAGAGGCCCCGCGGCCAGCGCTCCCGTCCCCAGGGTGGGGCTGGAGCCTCTCCGAAGAGGACGGGCCCCTGGATGGCGCCCGGGGTGGCCTCTGGGGTAAATGCGCTGCGCCTCAAGGGCAGAGCCCGCGTCCCCTGCTCACCGGCCCCGCCGCCTGCAGCCCCCGCACCGCGGCCACTACCTGCTGTGGGCCGTGGGCCTGGGCCGCGCTGGGCCCCTCTTGGAGACTCGCCGCGGCCCCCAGGCCGTCTCCACCTGGCTCGCTGGGACTCCCCGGGTAGCCGCTTGGCCCGCTGTAGGGCCCTCCGCCTCTCGGACCCCGGTGGCTGCCTCCCAGCGCGTCCAGCGACAGGGTCTTGTTCTCAAAGGCGTCCTCCACGCAAAGCAAGACTCCGCCGAGCCTGGGGCGGGCCCGGGGGCTGCCCGTGTCCGGCGCCCCCATGCAGGCGGGCAGAGCCCCTGTGGGCTCCTGTGGCCGCACCACTGCCATTGCGGGAGCGGGCGAGGGGCGGGCCGGTCCCGGAGCCTCTAGTGGCGGGGCCTGAGCGCTGCGCATAGACGGGGCGGACCCGGGCCCGGCGCTCCCCTCGCGCCTTCCCCCCCTGCTCGCCCTCCACCCCCGACCCCCAGCCCCAAGCCTTGCCGGGCGCCCCCGCGGAGCCGGTGCTGTCCACGCGGCGGGTGCTGAAAGCGCCGGGTCTGGGCTGAGGGCGCGCTTTCTGCCCAAGCAAAGCCGCTTCGCAACGGGGTTCTGACCTCCCTTTCAACCTGCAGAAGGACCGAAGGAGAAGAGGCACGGGAAATAAAAAAAACAGTTTTTCGAAACTTCAGCTACATTTCCAGGCCCTGTGGACGATCCCAAGTCAGGCAAGGAGGCTCTGACTCAAACGTTTGGCGAGTTGAAAGGGCAGAGCAGGGGTGGTGGTGGGGTGCGGGGGAGGTGGGGATGATGCCACGACGGAAGCTGATCCTGACTGCCCGTAAAAACAGACTCCGGGCATTTCTCTGGTGCTCCGGTGGTTGCGAATCTGCCTTGCAAGGCGGGGGACACGGTTCCGTCCCTGGTAGGGGAGCTGAGACCCCATGTGCTGCAGAGCAACCAGGCCCCTGTGCCGCAACACAACGCAGCCAAAGAGGTAAACACTTATGTTTTAAAAAGCAAGTTCCGAGTTTGGGTGGGGCCTGGCAGGAGGACGCCCAGCCCGCCCAGCCTCCCGGGACAGTGCTCTCACTCCATCAAGCCCCACGGGGGACTGGTTTCTAAGGAAAAGACACCCCAGCCTTTGCTTCTGTTAGAACAGCCGCAGCTGGAATTTCAAAGCATAAGCTGGGACAGCAGGAGGCATAAGAGCCCTGCAGAGTCCAGTCAACACTTCCTGCCCCTCGTCCCAGCCCCACCTCGGGTTCCCACTTTCCAAAGAGATCCAACAGCCTGTGCTCACCTGTGTGGGGTCACTGCTACTGAAACATGTTCTTATTTACTCGCAGAAATTCACCGTTCTCAGGGACTTGACTTCTCCCTTGCTTCTCATTTGACAAACAGCCGAGGAGCAGGCCTCCCCTGTGGCTGACCTCAGGTGACCTCAGAGCCTGTCCTCCAGATGAGCGCCCCCCCCCAACCATGACTTAGGGCGAGGCTGTACGTGACACGCCTGGATCTCCCTTCCCAATGCGCAGAAGGCACAGCTCTCCTTTCTGGTGTGGGCAGACGCACGAGCATTCAGAGAGAGGACGCTGAACACAGAAGTGGCTACTGCAGCCGCTAAGTCCAGACTTTAATACTTTGTGATATGGAGGACTTCGATATTCTAAGATTTAAAACAATCTTTATTAAAAACTGTACAATAATTTACAAATAAGTAAAAATTCTCTGGTATATATCATAGGAATCACAATACAAAAATATGTGTAAAATTCTGTAGCTGATCACCATACAAACCTATTTTAGGCCTCTGGATACTGTTTAGCACTGAACAGAGTATCACGTGTTTAGAGTGTGGTTATTAAGGAATTGCTTCAGGGAACACAAACACCGCCTGGCGCATCGCCATGAGAAAACAAGTCCTCATTCGTGTTTGCATAAATTTACAATAAAGCTTTTAAAAAATACATAGTAAACAAATATACGATTTGATACCTATATGTACAGCTTGATTTTCCTGAGCCTGAACATAAATCCATTACTGTGTTAAAACATACAGTCCATCTTAAGGTCAGTGACGCAGTGATGGTCAGTGTAGATTAATGTCCAACACCTCCAAACCCACTCCCGGCACGCCTTCCTTCCTGACTGCCGGCACTGGTGTTCACAGCCGCGTAAGGCACTCAGGGTGTCCTGAAGGCTACAGGTTCCTCGAGGGCTGAGCACTTTAAGGAAAAGCCATGGTCCTTCAGCAACTGGAGCTTGAGACCATGGGAACGAGGTACACACACTGTGTCAACAAGGAAGCTGCAGTTTACATGGATTCTGGTTTGGACAAATGAAAGCACGTGTGTTTCTGGTGGATATTGTGGACATGGATTCTGGTTTGGACAAACGAAAGCACGTGTGTTTCTGGTGGATATTGTGGACATGGATTCTGGTTTGGACAAACGAAAGCACGTGTGTTTCTGGTGGATATTGTGGACATGGATTCTGGTTTGGACAAACGAAAGCACGTGTGTGCGTTTCCGGATATTGTGGACATGAATTCTGGTTTGGACAAACGAAAGCACATGTGTGTTTCTGGATACTGTGCACACTGTGTATGGTGATAACTGTTAGGCCTCACACATCTCAATTACACAGTAAACATTTCTGTGTTTCAACCTCTTCGTGACACTTCCTCTATTTGAAGAGCTAAATAGTAAGCCCAAATATTCAATTCAACCCAGTCCACTGGTTTTAAATAAAAGGTACATTCTAGTATTTAGAAAATGCATATTATTTTAAAATACTTGAATTCTTCAGATGCTCAGTGGATTGGCAGGAATTAGTGACAAACACTCAGATTTGTCTCTTTCTTCTCTTTCTTTCTTTTCTCTTCTCTCTCTCTCTCTTTTTTTTCAAAAGCCCAAACCCTGAAATGCTGGATTTTGTAAGCAGATGAACAGAAGGTGCCTATGATACATGAACAAAAACAATGGTATCTGAAGAGAAGACTTGGCATTTCAACTCAGTGTGTGCTTTGGGGAACATGCAGTTTCGAAATGCAGTTTGGTACATGGATTACTTAAAACATTCATTGAGCCATTTTTCCCTTTCCAATGCACATCCTTTTTACATACAGATAATAATGACTTCATAAGCATTGGTACGTATTTACATGCTTCTCTTTCCTGTGGAGTTTGCCTCCTTTTAAAAATTACAAAGCTGTGATTGAGAGTCTGGGATGTGTGGGCATATGAAGTGCTCCAGATATGTGTACAAGGTGAAAATCATGATGCCCCAAATAAACACGAGGGGTTTCAAAATGCACACTTTGGGATCCCAGCCAGCCAGCCTCCATAACTGCTGTTCCTGGGCAGGTACACACGGGGCTGGGCAGGCCCTCGGGGAGTGGAACCGTGGAGCGTTTCTCGATGCCCACATCACACACTCCATCAGACTTCACTCTGGGGGCTCATCCATGGCTCCACAGCGGCGTTTATTTGTACAAGCCTATTGTTTGCCATCTGATTCTGAGCACAACAAATGTGCCCAGACGATGCAGTCATTAGTACAAGACAAAGAATGCAGGGAGGGCTAAACCAGACTTTGGACTTGAGACACAGGCCCTGACTTCAAGCTCAGATGGAAAGGCAGTGAGCTGGCCCCATTTCTTGTCCGAGTGAATATGTAGCTGCGGCTTTAATGACAGGAAGGATGCCTGCTTCTTGGACAAGTGTTGATTAATCGTGCATTACCCCGCGGAAAACCTGCACCCACCAGAGAAAAGCACGTCTGTCTGATCCTATAGTTGTTCTCTCGATTCATCCTAGGGAATCGAGCCTGGTCTGGCTGCCTCTGTCACCCACACCCGAGTTGAACGTTTCTTCTGACACAAACATGAAGTGAACCTAACACTTGCAGACAACGCAAGCGGACCTCCCTCTGCTCCTGGGCAATGCAGACTGTGTTTCTTCTATACAGTGTTGTCTGTTACGGTCTCACCTGGCTGCCCGGCTCATTACCCAGTACGTCAATCTATAAGCGCCTCAAAAGAGCTCAACCCTGTGTGTCCTCTTCTGACAGAGCACGTGTGTGTGCACACGCAGACTCATGCACACACACAGACACAGTGCATTACTGACAGCACAACCTTAGATCTCAAGGGTGCGAGGTCAATAGAAGGACCACCTCCAAGCCACAGGTCAGGCTGTGTCCAAGTGCAGGAAGTCTCTCCCAGCCTGTGGACCACGACGCTCACAAGGAGTGGAACTCACGCGTTGAACTGGCTCCATCGACGTGCTCTTCTCCTCTGAAAGAGACTGAAGACGGATGCTTCCCGTTAGTGTGAGATATCTGAGCCGCTGGCGGGGACTCCGGGTGGGGAAAAGGTCTGGAGAAATGACGGATGCTCGCTCCACAGGTGGACAGTCTGGCCCAAACACGGCGCCAGTGCTGAGCCTCTGCCTGGAGATGCTAAGGGCTCTTCCCAGGAGCTGGGAGGCCACAGAGGTCAGGTGCCTCATGAGATCACATGCAGACGTGGCCTCAGAGCTCCCTCCTACACTGCCATTTATGCTGAGTTTTTGCTTTTTCTCAGTACTTAGAAAGTGGGCCTCTGTTATATGCCTATTCTTTCTTTTCACCTTTTACATCTTTATATTTGGAAGAAGTTAAGAAGGTGCTTCCCAGGATCCACATCTAACAAGAAGGGTGGGCCCTGGAGCGGCAGACTCGGGGGGGGGGGGGGGGGAGGGGGGAGGAGAAGGGGAGGGAGGAGGGAGGAGGGAGAGGGGAAGGAGGAGGGAGGAGGGAGAGGGGAGGGGGGGAGGGGAAGGAAGGAGGGAGGAGGGAGAGGGGAAGGAGGAGGAGGGAGGGAGGAGGGGAAGGAAGGAGGGGAAGAAAGGAGGGAGGAGGGAGAGGGGAAGGAGGAGGGAGGAGAGAGAGGGGAGGGAGGGGGGGAGGGGAAGGAAGGAGGGAGGAGGGAGAGGGGAGGGAGGGGGGGAGGGGAAGGAAGGAGGGAGGAGGGAGAGGGGAAGGAGGAGGAGGGAGGGGAGGGGACAGGGGTGGGTGGGGCATCCAGAGGTGGAACCTGGGGTCACAGACATTAGAAACTCCACAGAGTGTTTTTGGCTTTTAATTGTTAAACTAACTTCTCAGTAAGAGGATATCCCACCAAGGAGAATGAACACCAAGCGCAGTGGAATTGCAGTGAGCTCATCTCACTGAGAGTCACACCTCCCCACTGACATCTCAGCCGCGTTCGAGGGACACTGCTTCTTAGGCCCCCGTCTGATCCATTCCTAAATAGGTTCCATCAGTCCATCCACTTAGAGCTGTTAGAAAGGACCCTCTCACTTTGCAGATGGAAAGACCGAAGCCCAGAGATACCAAGGGATCTCCCGAGGTTGCACCTCCGGGCTGACCAGAGCAAGGGCCCCAGCCGCCTACTCACGGGCCTCCACCACGTCACTGCCTCCCCGAGTTAGGATGATAACTGTCTGGGGTGTGAGCCGCACACAAATAAATACTGAACAGGAATCTTGTGGAAAATAAAGTCACCCTCCAGCTTGAAGGGACAGGGTGACGGCATCCAGTTCCCTGAGGTCATGGGCTCCCTCTCCTGAGCCCGCCTGCCCTGCTGCCCTTACGACCACAGCACGGTGTCCAGGACGGGCGCCCCTCTGCTCTCACCAGGACTGCGGCACTGCAAGTGCACACACACACACGGACGCACACACACACACGTGCACACACACACGTGGATGCACACATGTGGACGCACACACACACACACATGTGCACACACACACAGAGGCATGGTTTGCTTCCAGGCATCCAGACCTCCCCTCCAGGCATCCAGACCTCCCCTCCCTCCTAATGCACACACGTGCGCACACACGTGCACACACACATGTGCACACATGCACACACATACACATGTGCACACACACAGAGGCATGGTTTGCTTCCAGGCATCCAGACCTCCCCTCCCGCCCGATGCACACACACACACGTGTGCACACATAGGTGCACACACATGCACACACATACAGGTGCACACACACACGTGCACACACACAGAGGTGTGGTTGGCTTCCAGGCATCCAGACCTCCCTTCCCTCCTGATGCACACACACACACACGTGTGTGCACACACATGCACATACACGCACACACGTGCACACACACACAGAGAGGCATGGTTTGCTTCCAGGCTTCTAGACCTCCCCTCCCTCCTGACCTCCAGTCCTCTTAGGGACATGGTGTCCTCCACTCTTCCTTTTTCTGGCCACTGGCCCAACTTCCAGACTGTCCCCGTCAGCCCAAGATCTCACCGACACTGAAGCTGCGCCAGGCCCAGGACAGGCGAGTGTGGGTCCTCTCCGGGGTCTGCCCTGGGTCTCCTGACCTGGGGCCTCCTTGGTCAGGAGCACCTCTGTGGGCAGGAACTGAGCCACTGTCAGCACAGGGGCCTACCCACCAGGTTCGCCCTAGACTGGCCCCTGGGAACCCAGCTTTTGAAACTCTCTCAGAGTGAACAGGTCCTGCTCATGGGCTGGCTGAGACTGTTTGTACAAACGGTGTGATTTATGGCAAGCATCTGCTTCCTTCTGAGGCTGGTATTTTTTGGGCAGGGGGTGCCCACATGAGTAGCCCCAATAAAAGCCCTGAGCTCTGAGCCTTAGATGAACCCCCCCCCCCAGCTCCCCAGCAGAGACACCACACACACAGCTGCGCTTCCACGGCCAGGGGAGCGCACTCCATGTGGCCTGCACAGAAGAGAGAATGTGTAGGGAGCCTCCTCCTGGGTCTCCCGGCCCTGCAGAGCCAGCCACATCCCTGCAGGACACTGCTGCATGGTCTGAGCTGGGCTCCACTCTGGGCTGCGTCCTAAGACTCCTGGTGGGTCCCTGGGCCTGCGGGGGGGTCTTGGGGACCTGGGAGCCCTCCCGTCCACTGTTTTCCAGAAGCCCAGGGGCTGTGAGGTGCAGATCAGGGAGGCGTGGTCTTTGCCTCCGTGAGCACACCTGTCCACTTGCTGGGTCATCATTTAATTGACTGTGTGTTAGGGGCCAGGGCAGTCTGAGTGTGTCTTGAGGTCCACACCAAAGGTCTGTCCACACCGTGAGTGAGCCAGGTACATCCCCACGTGAAACGCTTCACAGAGAGGGGACAGGGCAGTGTGTGAGCATAGGCGAGGATGAACGTCATGGGGGAGCGGGGACACAGGATGTATCACTCCCAGCCCAGCAGGGCAGTGATGTCTCGATCAGGGTGGGCACCCAGAACCGCAGGCTCACCCTTCTTTCTGGAGGGGGGGCTTGTGATGTAATTTTTATACTGGGCTGCACTGTAGGATGGGTGATATGGATTCAAGTGGTCATTCAAGTTATCATTCAGGAAGAATGATAACCAACATCATTAAAGTGGGTTTATGTTATAGCCACCAAGATGGGTGAAGGAGAGACAAGGGGACCAAAGGGCATGGACTGGACACGACCCAGCTGGCAGCAGGGCTGTCTCTATGTTGGCACCCAGCCTAGTGGGCACAGAGATGTCAGAACCCTGCTCAAAGCTGCAGAAGCAGAACTCTCACCAGTAACACCCGTCGGCAACACACACAAGTGCCTTCACACACACGGGTTAGGAAACAGCACCTGGATTTATGTCAAATTAGAGCCCGAGCCACCGGCCCCTCAACTGTTGGGAAACGTGAAGTTGTTGGCAAGGTGACCGACCTTTCTGGGGTTGGAACCCACTGCAGGTGGGGGGCCTCATGTTGCCCAGAAATGTGCGCAAGGCAAGTGAACCCGGATCCAAACACAGGGTGGGCCAGGCAGAGGCCCAGAGCCCATGTGGCAGGGGCGAGGCCTTGCAGCCTAGATCTTTGCTCTCTGCCCCAAACATCACCCTACTCCAGGTCCCAGGCCCTCAGAAGTAAGCCGCGCAAATACACGTACAATCAGCTTATGGGACAGCGGAGGACGGGTTAAAGCCAGAAACCCTCCGCGTGAAAGCTACTTCTCTGGGAACCACAGCCTAGCATTTCTAGCAGCAACAGAGCACATGTTTGGGGCCGAGGGCTTCCTTCCCTGAGGCTCCGACTTGGGCGAAATAGGAAGAAACAGATGGCCTCACCCAGACCCGGTTGAGCGTCCCCCTGCCGCCCGATCAGCTGTCCGCAGGGCCTTTCCATCAGCCACACAGAGGGGGTCCGGGCTTCTGTCAGCGCCCCCGGGGCCATCGACCAGGCCCTTCTCCCCGCGCCCCACAGGCAAGAGCCCACTGCAGGCGGGCCGGTCCGCTCTGGCCCAGGACGGTCTGTGCTCACACCATGCCTGGCTCTTCAACTTGACTGGGACAGACCTCCTGTCTCTAACCCCCAGACTGTCGGCCTGACCCCCACCCCACCCCCGCCCGCACTTGCTCTGACTGGGCAGGCTGCCTGTCCAGATCTCATATGGCTGCCCCATGCACATGCCTGGCACACACACAGACACACACACACAACCACACACAGACCTGCACACACAACCACATGCACAGACCCGCACACACAACCACACACAGACCTGCACACACAGACCTGCACACACACAACCACACCCAGACCCGCACACACAACCACATACACAGGCCCACACACACAACCACACACAGACCTGCACATACAACCACACACAGACCTCCACACACAACCACACAAAGACCCACAACCACACACAGATCTGCACATACAACCACACACAGACCCGCACACACACAACCACACACAGACCTGCACACACAACCACACAGACCTGCACACACACAACCACAGACTGCACACACAACCACACAGAGACCCACTACCACACACAGACCTGCACACACAACCACACAGAGACCTGCACACACACAACCACATGCACAGAACTACACACACAACCACACAGAGACTTGAACACAAAACCACATGCACAGACCTGCAAATACACAGCCACACACAGACCCATACACAACCACACACAGACCCCCCCCCACACACAACCACACACAGACCCCCCCACACACACAACCACACACAGACCCACACACACACCACACTCACAGACCTGCACACACAACCACATGCACAGACTCGTACACACAACCATACTCACAGACCTGCACACACACAACCACACACAGACCAATACACACACAACCTCACACAGAGACCCACACACATACTACACTCAGACCATACACACACAACCACACACAGACTCAAACACACAACTATATACAGAACTGCATATACAACCACACACAGACCTGCACACACAACCACACACAGACATGCACACACAACCACACACAGACCTGCACACACAACCACACGCACAGACCTACACACACACAACCATACTCAAAGACCCGCACACACACAACCCTGGGTTCCTGTTTTGTTTTCCGTCCTGGTGACCAGGAGCTGCTCTCGCAGCCCGAGAAGGGGTGTCGTGCTCTCCCCGGGCGCCACCTGCTCTAACAGCGCCCTCTGTCAATAATGGCCTCGTGCTCACGCTCTGAGAGGGCCCACACTGCTTAAACCGAGACGGCAACGTGACAAGCGCTAGACAGCTGGCCGCGGGCCGGACGCTGCCACTGGACAGCACAGACCAGGCAGCTGAGCGCAGAGCTGGGGCGGGGAGCCCGCGTCCTCCGGTCAGCTCTCCCACTTCTCCCTGAGACCGCGCGCAGACGTCCCAGCAGCATAAGAGAGCAGCTTTTGCCGTCAGGTAAACACAAAATTCTAAACAGGGAGGAAAAAGCTGCTCCAAAGCCAACAGGAACTGGAGGAGTCTGTCAGTATCCCTTGATTTCAAGGCTTCACGTTTTGGATGACCCCTAATGACCACAGCTGGACATCCAGAAGAAACTCCGGCACCAGCACATCAACAAACTTCACGCGAATGTTCACAGTGGCGAAACCCAGATGTCCATCACTGGGGTGGTGGAGTCCCACGAGGGCATCCCGGAGCGGGACACAAAGACACACGGGTCACTGGGCAGGTGAGTCTAGGCACCGTGAAATGAAGTGCGCTGTGTGTCCAAAAGCATGACGCCTCTTACAAGAACTTCTAAAGCAATAACAATCACACCTTTGAGAAACCTACACGCCTGCCACAAAGCTCTGTACAGGGCACGGCCCCAGGGGTCAGAAGGCAGTTACCTCCAAAGGGAGAGGCAGGTATGGGAGGGGGTGGGAGGTTAGACGTCAATGAAACCAGAGGTGTTACAAGAAACACCCACCGGGGCTGAGCCTAGCGGCAGGAGAGAGCCAGTGTCAGGACGCATGCAAGTCTGTGCAGCAAAGGGGAAGAAAACTCCGTGACAAGGGCTGCAGAGAGTGTGTGTGTGTGTGTGTGTGTTTGTGTGTGTGTGTGTGCTCCGTGACAAGGGCTGCAGAGAGTGTGTGTGTGTGTGTGTGTGTGTGTGTGTGCTCCGTGACAAGGGCTGCAGAGAGTGAGTGTGTGTGTGTGTGCGCAGGCCTGTGAGTCAGCACACAGGACGGCGGTGCCCTATGGGCACCTTGGCCGCCATGCTCCTGGCAGGGCTGGTCAGCTGCCGTCCATCAGACAAGCACACATCTGGCCACAGCCCCAGGCCTGCTCCCTCCTCCACCTTGGGGCTGAAGCCCAGGCTGACGAAGCCAGCCAGACAGGGCCCCTCTGGGCCGGGTCTGGGGGCTCCATCACCCGTGGGCTGTCCCCGAGTTCAGCTCCCCCATCCCCAGCACAAACGGCCTGGGAGCTGCTGTTCACACTTGGGTGAACCTTCTGGGAGGTACATAAACAGCTCAGCTTGTACTTCTTTCCTTCAACATGAAACAACATACTGAAATTAAAAAGACAATTTCATCAGGTTATGATGGAGACTGTTACAGACATGGCTCGAATGAAGGCTTCCTCTCACGTGTGTCCGCAATGCCTGTTAACTGTGGATGTTTGCTGAGCAAGACCGACTCCTCCCTGAATTCCAACAACGACAGCAGCCATCACTTCCGGTCGCTGGGTCTCAGCGCAGCGTGAGCAGGCTCACAGGAGCGAGGCTCAGTGGCGTGCAGTGCCTGCTCCGGGAGAGCTGTGAATCTGCCCTGCTGACAGTTGAGCCTCACGTCTCGGGCTTCCAGACCCTGAGCTGGGCAGACGAGGCGCCTGGAGCCCCAGCCCCATGCCCAGGACCCAGAGGAGACGCCGGCAGATAGCAGCTCTGACGCCCTTCCTCCCTGAGTTCAATGACTCAGAGGCGGGGAGGACACTCCAGACAGGACCAGGCTGACTGCAGAGTGGGCTTGGTCCAGCCAAGCAGAAGGCATTTTACTCAAAGACGGGGGAAGTTCTTACAGCGGGGGTGGGAGGAGACGCGAGATGGACGACCGCTGGCAAAGAGTATGCTTCGACCAAGACCATGTGCCAAGCGCAAACACAAACTGGAGACAGGTCACGGACACGAATGTGAGACACAAAGCCACACAATGCCAGAAGGAAACGCTGGGGAAGACACGGCGACTTCCAATCCGGCAAGGTTTTCTTAGGCCCAATACCACACACCCTATTTAAGCTGACAAATTAGATTTTTACCTAAGAACTTCACTTCAAAAAATACTCTCAAAAGAACAAAAAGAAAAAGAAAATATCTGACCAAGGGGCTATGTCTGAAACACATAAAGGAGTCTTAAAATTCAGTAATAAGAAAGCATAGATTGAATTTTTAAAAATGGGCAAATGATTTCAATGGGCAGTTCACTGAAGATGATACGTGGAAAAATGCCCAACGTCATCAGTCACTGGTGGTGGCGGTTTAGTTGCTCAGTCGTGTCCGACTCTGTGACCCCACGGACTGCAGCCCACCACGTCCTCTGTTCACAGGATTCTCCAGGCAAGAACACTGGAGTGAGTTGCCATTTCCTCCTCCAGGAGATCTTCTCGACCCAGGGATCAAACCCATGTCTCCTGCACGGCAGGCAAATTCTTTACTGAGTACCAGGGAAGCCCTCATTAGTCATTAGATAAACGAAAATCAAATTCAAGATAATGACCACTTTGCCCTCGACGGCACGAACGCCCCCACCCCCAAAAGACTGACCAAGTCCAGCACTGGAGAAAATGCAGAGCAGCAGGAGCTCACACAGCTCAGCCACCGGAGACCCACGTCTCCAGGGAGCGGGTCCCCGGCAGGGCAAGGGGAGGGCGGGGCCGGGCCTGGAGTGGTGGCCTGGGATTGAGAGCATCACTGTGAATTTCTGGTTTTATGACAGACACACAGATGGGAGATGGACACACAGACGACAGATGCCGAATGCCAGATAGGAGACAGGGGCCAGAGGACAGACGGCAGACGGAGCAGATGGCGGGTTACAGACAGGGGGCAGGCAATAGGTGCCAGACAGAGGGTGGGGCGGAGAGATGGCAGACAGACGGCAGGTTACAGACAGGGCACAGGCGATGGGTGGTGCATAGGTGCACAGACACACAGTTAGATGACAGAAGCAGAAACGCACCAAGAGGACCGGCTACTCCTGCGTTAGCGCGCAGGCGGGTTCCCACGCTCTGCCCGAGAGGGCCCAGAAACGCTGCAAGCACACCCAGCCCAGAGGGGCTGGTTCCCCAACACCACTCCCAACAGAGGGAACCAGGCTCCTTGGAGAAGCGGCTGTTTCAGGCTCGGGGCAGGGAAAACACAAGATAAGCCTGAGCATCCTGCAGGGATGGAAAGTAAGAAAGGGCTCGAGACACAGGGGGCTCAAGGGTCACAGGCACCAACCTGATGGAAGCTCAGTCATTTACCCTGCCACGGTCCGAACAGGAACAGAATTAAAGAGTGTCGATTATAACCCACAGGACAAACTAAATGCCCATGAGTCCATACTGCTGCATGGAATTGGATGAAGAAAGAGATGAGAGGGGACAGGTTTTCACCAGAGAAAAACTCGAATGAAATAATAGAAGGAACATGGGAATAGCAAGCCGTGAGAACCACCAAGGCAAGAAAGACCCACCGATGTCGGCTAAGTTATTGGGTAAATGTTTAAGGAGGATCAACATATTTGCTTGGTGTCAAAGTGTCTCTCTCCAACACCATTTATAGTTACACACGACGTCTTTTCGGTGGACAACCAGGGAGAACCTTGATCAGCGTTCCACTTGGAGGGGCATGGTATATGGACGCCACGCACCCTGATGGACATGCTCAGAAGGCGCATCACCCGGGGGCAGTGTCGCCAAGAACACCTAACCTCAGTCCCATCAGAGGAGCACGCCAGACAAGTCACACTGGAGAGCAACCCACAGAATAACCAAGCAGCTCCTACCGAAGTGCCAAAGTCAGGGACACTGAGGAAAACTGGGACGGACCAGGGGACAACTCGACATGGGCGGTGGGATGCTCCTGAAGCAAAAAATGCTCGTCTGGACAGAGAGGGTGGACCCGCTGAGCTTGGATAGAGTGCGCTGTGACGACATGAGATGGGGAGTCTGGGGAAGCTGGGTGAAGGGGTGCAGGAACTTTACACCGTCGGTGCAACTTTTCTTTAAGTCTGGAAACTATTTTAAAATAGAAGACTTTTTAAAAAGCTGATGGGAGACGGGGGACGTTTGCTTAGTAATCTGGTGACTTGTGTTGCACATACTGTTCCAAATGTGCATGGAACCAGCCCCTCCCAGCGACGTCTCCAGTGCAGAAAGCCCCAAGCCCCTTGTCTGCTCCCTGGCTGAGAGGGGCCCTCGCTGTCTAGGGGGAGTGTGTCAGTGGCCAGGGCTGGGAAGGGCGATAACGATACAGAACATCCTGGATTTAGACGTCAGCACTCTGCGGACAGCCTCAGACTCACCCTGGAGATTGGCGAGCCAGAAGGTGATGGGGGATCCCCCGCGGGGGTCAACGTTTCCCACGAGCTGCTGTCCGCAGCTGCAGACGCGCAGCCCCCAGCTCTGCACCCACAAAGCGGTCCCCTCCCCCTCGACTGAGAAAATGCAAAGCAGCATCGTCATGGTGTGGCGGCCCCCGCCACCCCCGTGAAGGGAAGCGTGGGCTGCGGGACCCTTCTCGCTGAATGTCTGCTACTTCTGCTCAGGGTGAGGACGGCTTGGTGCCAACTGCTTCATACAATATCCTACTTTGGCTGGAGACCCAGACCTCTCCCCCTGGTCTCTGGATGGCGGTGCTGGGTGGAGGGAAAATGTGCTTGTTCGTGGGTCCTTGGGAGTGAGACCCGGGCCCCCACTGCGTGCCACCACCCCACAGCCCCAATTCCATCCCCGCATGGTGATGCCCACCGCCCAGCACCAAGGCCACCCCAACACGAGCATCCTGGGAGCAAGAGTTGTTCAAGTACTGTGTGGGTCTCTCTCCAGATGTCCAAGGTAGCCTCCATCAACACTCAGGTCCTGGATGCTGCCTGGGCCCCAGGGAGGCCGTGCCTGCCCAGCACCCCCACGTCCGACCCTCACCTCAGGCATCCCGTCATCTGTACCTGGCCCTGGCCTCCTCCACAGGTGAGACCTGCCCACAGTTCTGGGGCACCGACTGGCCTTCCAAGCCCTGGCAGGTCCCCCGTGCCCCGCACATGGCAGACAGGCTGCAGAGCTCGGCTGGCTCTCCTGGGGGAAGCTGTTGGGAAGATCCCGAAGGGGCAGAGGTGATCCCGCCACCCGCGGGATCTTCCAGGGACTCTGCACCATCCATTTTGACACAGCATTGCTGCGGCCGTGTATTCATTGTCCTTCACTGGCTACAGGTGACCTCTGAAGCCAGGCCGTGACAGTGGGCTGTCCCCGTCAAGCACTTGCCTTCACACAACATGGTACAGCCCACGTACCTCAAGGGACCCTGAGCTCCAGGGACCCCAAGAGCCAGGAATCCTGAGCTCCAGGGACCCCAAGATCCAGGGACCCCGAGCTCCAGGGACCCCAAGGTCAGGGACCCCGAGCTCCAGGGACCCCGTGGTCCAGGGACCCCAAGGTCAGGGACCCCGAGCTCCAGGGACCCTAAACTCCAGGGACCCCGAGGTCCAGGGACCCCAAGGTCAGGGACCCTAAGCTCCAGGGACCCCAAGCTCCAGGGACTGGGCCTTGAAGGGGTGTTCGGGTTGGAGGGCCCATGTGTGGACCAGGATGGGGGACCAGCCTCCACTGTAGAACCAGCCTCCCAAGTGGCCTTTTCCAGCCAGAGGCTGTGCCCATGCGTCCCCAGCCGGGCCCAGGCCCCGCACCAGGCTGACTGCACGTGGCTTTGAGAGATGGGCTTCCTTAGAGGAACCGTGTGAAAGAGCCGAGTGTCTTAAGGCCCCTTCTAGGGAGCGGGCGGTGGTCTCTGGCCTCTGCTCTGCCTGACTCCCTTCTCTACATGGGGGTGAGTCTCGAGGGCCCTGCAGCCTCACTGCCAGAGGTTCAGCTGGCTCTGTGATGGGAAGAGGTGGGGGAGACGGGGCCCCTTATTACTCCTACAGACCCAGAAAACAGAACTGCCCCCGAAGCTGCCCCATGTCACCCAGAAACATGTGGAGAGAAAAGCTCCCCAGGAGCGCCCGCCCATCAAGATCCTGACCCTGCCATGGGGATGACCCGCCGGCCGCCCCGGGGCACCTCCAAGCCCTGGGGTGGGGGAGGTGATGCCCTGGGGACACAGGGAGGCCTGCTGAGCTGGGAGTCATGCCGGAGAGAGGGGCTGTGCCACAAGGAAAGGTTTCGGGCTTTCTGGGCCCAGCCAGATGGGGTGGGCCGGGAGGTCGAAGGGCCTGGGGTACAGGGTGGGGCTGGGTGGGCAGGAAGGGCTGGGGGCCCTCTTCTGCTGGGAGCTGAGCTGAGGCCGCCGCTGTGGCTCAGGGACATGCCCTGTGACCACGCACGGGCCCCTTGGCTGGCCTTGTTGGAGGGTGTCCTGGATCAGGGCAGAGGACACCCACAATACAGGCAGCACCTCTGGGACCACCCCGTGCCCACCGTGCCCTCACCCTCCTGCACAGACACCAGGGCTCCCGCTGCAGGGCCAGCGTCCCAGCAAACTGAACCTTCGGAGGGGGCCAACCTCCCCCCACCCCAGGAGGCAGGATACCGCAGACCCGAAGGTGAGTGGGCGCCCCACAGGGTGGGAGGGAAGGTGCCATGTCCCAGGGATGATGGCTGAGTCTCACCTGCTGCCAGCTGGGCGTCGGGCCCCCTTCTCAACCGCAGACCTACGGGCTCTGTGGTCCTCGCCGGGCACTGCCCCTGGAGCAGGAAGGCTGCAGCTCTGGACCGGGCGGCTTTTGGCCGCACTAGGCCTGCCTCTGTGGCATCCGGGTCTGCACCGCCCAAGACAGCCTCTGGCCCTTGCATCTCCAGTGAGGCCCGGCTCTGTCCGGCCACCCCGCCCTTCTCGTCCCAGCTCCCTCCACCAGCTCCTCGGTCCTTGCTCTGGCCAGTCCTTCGGCGCGGCTCAGGGTGGGGGGCTGGTGGCACTGTGGCATCCACAGCTCCATTCCCACTGGCGACAGCATCTAACATGGCAGGGTGGCTGCACGCGTCGGTCGGCAAGCGCCCAGGACCCCAGCAAGCAGGTTGCAGCGTCTTCGCAGCTGGCCCAGGCGACCCGGGGAACCATGCTGGAGATGCTCCATGAGCCACCCGGGTGCCCTGGACGAAGGTCCCCGTCGTGGCAGCAGCCCCGCCACGGCGTGCTGCGGGCCGCCTGCGTTGTTTCTGGGAGTCCGCCCTCTCCTCCAACTCCTGTTGCGGTCACTGAGGGAACCAGGGGAGGTGGGGGCCGGGGCTCCTGCACGGAAGCGGCCTGTGCACCCGCCAGCAGGGGCCCCGCGTGTCCCCATAACTGGGGCCGGGAGCTGTGTCCCAAGCGAGGACCTGGGGTCTGCAGCCAAGACCAGGCCCCTTCAGAGAAGCCCGGTTGGAGAACGAGTTCTAATTCCGGCTCATCAAAGTGAACAGTCCCCTCGGAGGTGCTCAGAGACCCCCTCTCTCCCTCCTCCTCGATGGCAGGGTGTCTGCAGAGGCCGGCTCCCCCCGAGTCTTGGATGGGTGCCCGCTGCTCTCCGGTAAAGCTGGAGGAAAGGGGGGCTGGAGGGAAAGAGACGCAGGACACAGATCAGGGAGGTGGCAGGGTGAGAGGGAAGGGGCTGGAGGGACAAGGGTGCCGGGAAGGATGGCTCTGCTCCAGAGGAAAGGCCCTCTGGCAGGAGTGGGGGGGTGGTGCCCACAGACAGAGACGGGATGACGAGGTCTTGTTTGGGAAGGAGACAGTGGTCAAGCTTTCACATGCACCTCGGGCTGAAAGTTCCAGGGACGATGTCACAGCCTAGGATGACTGTGACGTCCTGAGTGAGCCCAGCTTGTCGGGAAGGTGGGGGTCCTGGCTGAATCTCTAGTGTCACCCCAGATCGAACTCGATACACAAAGGACAAAAGTCACCAACCCCCCCAGTGCTGCCTCCTGCCGAGCTGCCCGGAGCAGAGAACAGGGAGCATGTGCACACATCTCTCCCCCAGGAGGTGCCCAGGGGACCTTCTCCAGGAAGGCGAGCACCCCTTCCCCTCTGAAGATGGCAGACCCTCCCCTCTAGGACCCATGTGGGCCCGGGGTGTCGCCTCCAGGGAGCCCCCCTGCTTACGGAAAGTGGGGGACCTGCTGGTCCCCGGGACGTGGACAAGAGATACTCACCACGCCAGAGTGCCCAGGCGAGCTATGACCACAGAATGAAAGCTAAGGAGAAAAATAAGAACAAAAATAGGAACTGAAAAGCAAAGGGGAGGGCGGAGACACGGAAGGAGAGAAAGAAAAGAGAGTTTGTAGGGTTTCTGGCAAGAACGAGTGCGTGACCGCAGACAGGGCGACGCGGCGCAGCCGGCTGGGGGTCGGGAGCGGGTCCTGGCGCGCTGTGTCCAGCGGGTCAAGGGCGGAGCTGCGAGGGGCCATGAGGACACCAGGGTCGGAAGTGACCACGCTGTCTGTCCCCGGGGACCGTGCTGTGGGGCCCCACGCCGTCCAGAGGGCGGGCTGGAGGCGACGGTCAGGAGGGAGCCTCTGGGTTGGGGGATGGGGACCGGCCCGTCTGGCCCTGTCGCCGGGCTGACGCTGAGGATGCTAACCGGCTATAGTGATGATGGGAGTCTTACGGGTGGAAAGATGGGCCAAGTGCCAGGCAAACACCAGCACTCCGGGCCAATATTTTGGTCTCAGTCCCATTATCAGTGATAAACCACAGCCAACATGCTGAATAGATTTCACACTCAGAAACCCTCCTTTTGGGTTGGGGGAGGGGCCTGGCCACTTTAGACACAAGAGAAAATCTGGCCACAGTACAGCTGCTTGGAAAAGCGGAGCCCCTTCAGCTAGATTAAAAGAGTAAACACCCAATTAAAAAAATTCGAGCATTTAATGCAAACAAATGCTCTCGCTTTAAGATGGAAAAGGAGGCAGAGACAGTACCACCCCGAGGCTGTGCCCTCCCCGCCCCCCCAGCGCCCGCGCCTGGTGCCTGTCTGCCCCCACCCAGGGGGCAGGCGCGGCTTTGCTCCCAGGCTCCTCTCGGCCTGGCAAGTCGTGCCCCGCCCCTAGGGCTCCAGCGGCCTGTCGGGGGCTCCGGATTTGCAAGTTACCACCAAGACTGTTCGGCAGATGGCGGTAGAGTGCCCACGGAAGGGGCCGTTTTTTGTTCTCAGGAGGGTGGGCAGGGCAGGCGGGGACCAGCTCCAGGGGCTGCCGGGCGGAGGGGCCCTCGGTCCTTGCGCTAGTCGCTCAGTCGCGTCCGACTCTCTGCGACCCCCTGGACTGTAGCCCGCCAGGCTCCTTGGCACGGGGTTTCCCAGGCCAGAATATGGAGTGGGTTGCCATCTCCTTCTCCAGGGGATCTCCCCAACCCAGGGATTGAACCCACTTCTCCTGCATTGCAGGCAGGTTCTCTATTGCTGAGCCACCAGGAAAGCCCACCAGAAGCCACTGAAACATCCTAAGTCACAGAAAACGAAATTTAAATTAAAAATAAAATAAAACATCTAACTGTCCTAGAGCTCAGGGAACCCCACGGAAGAGCCAGGATTGTCCCCACGGGCGCTCCATCCACCTTGTTGGGACTCACAGAGCCAGGGGTTGGGGGAAGAGCTGGACGGTTCTCCCTGACCTCGAGTCACGTGGCCCCAAACCAGCTGTACCCCAGCACCCAGAGCTTCCCAGCTCAGGAGCCACAGTAAAGGGCTCTCACGAAAGGGCCCTGGTCACTGGTCCACAGGTACCCCCGAGGCTGGGACACTGAGACCGTGAGAGGCATGGTCCTGGGGGTGGCATGGCTGGGTCATCGAGGCCAGGGTGTTCCCAGACCCTGCACTCCAGCCCCTGGTTCGGAGCCTCTTTGCCCAGCAACACCCCAGCCTCAGAGCAGTGCTGCGGGGCACCGGGAGCTACCGCCCTCCTCTGTGAGTCGGCCCCGAAGTTCACGCTGACTTTACTTACCTTTTCCTCCAGTTCCTTTATTTGCCTCTTCTGGGCTTCTATTCTTTCTTCTAATTCTTTAATTCTCTGCAATGTTCAAAGGAGGAAAATCCTCAAGAATCAGAATATTTGGGAAACCAAGTGGAAAAAGATCTTTCAGGATTTTCACCGATGCACTTGGTGGGCAAATCCCACAGAGCAGCTGTCACAGCGTCTGGGTGGGGCCTTGGGCTGCCCTCCCCACCGACTTCTGGAGCCTTGGCTGAAACATGCCTGCCTCAGTTTCTCCGACACAGCTTCTCCGAGTCTGCTCTTTGCTCCAACAAAAGAGCGGGCGCCGCCCCCCCCAGCCTTGGCCATACGCCCACCTCCGGCAGCTTCAGATCACAAGTCACTATGCTAGAGCCCAAGCAAACGGTAAGGGCCCGATTCATGGTCCTTCCCAGATGTCGCTACAGCAGCCCAAGGATCAGCCTGAAGTGTCGTGGAGCCAGTCGGGGGAGGACTTTGCTGGCAAGGCTGACCGCACAGCTGGAAAGCCTAGTCTTCATTGTGGTGCACAGAGTCGGTCAGATGGACGAGTGTGTCCACGCCTGACCTGGATGCCTGGCCCGGACCCTGGATGAACCTGGGCTCTGACACTGCCCGTCTGAAGGGAGTGAGGGGTTCTCACACTGACCACCTCGGATCTGACAGCAACGGTCCTGGTACCCAATAGTCCTCTGGTGAGACGTCATCCCTGACACTCACAGGACACCTGGGTCCACTAGGTTATCTGAACACGGAACACAGCCACGCGGCTCCTTCCAGGCCACACTGCCCGTGCGGGGGACTGGAGGCAAGTCTCACACACCAAGGCTGCTGGTCTGGTGTGTCCCTCATCCCCCCTTAGAAATGGACTGGCCAGACTGGCCCAAGGCCAAGTGTCTGAAGGTCAGGAGAACGTCCCCAAGTCCCAGGCCCAGGAACTGCTCGCTGTCCCCCAGACAACACCTTCTTCAGATCTTACCATTGAGGGAGGAGTCAGGGAAGAGACTGGTATTAGGGGCCCCTGAAGGGGGATGTACCACCCAGAGGCCTGGGCAGGACGGCCCAACAGGCTCGTCTGGAACAGGCAGTCTGGGAGGGCCCCCCGTGGACAAGGCTAGTGAAGAGGTTGGCCACTGTGCGTGTGGTCATTACAAGGGCACCTGGGAGGGCCCAGCCAGTGGAAGGCCCTGGCCAGGCAGATACGGTCCTTGGAGGCCTGGCCATCAGAAGGCGAGGGCACAAGAAGGACTGCCCCAGCCGGTCACCCCTGGCCCTGCGATGCCCCGCCCCTCCCGTAGGCCCCACCCCGCGGTGCCCCGCCCCTCATGTAGGCCCCGCCCCGCGGCACCACGCCCCTCTCGTAGGCCCCACCCCCGCGGCACCACGCCTCTCCCGCACCTGCTGCGCCAGTTGCAAAAGCTCCATGCGCTCCCGCAGGATCTGGGCGTCCCGCTCCCGGAGCTCGCTCATGACCTGGCGCTTCCACTGCTCCACCGCCACCCCGAGCTTCTCACGCTCCTCCTCGGATAGCAGCTCAGCCACTTTGGCCCCGGCCTCCTGCTGCAGGGCATCGCACAGCATGGCTTCCAGCTCCAGGATGCGCTGGGGGCGGGAGGGGACATGTCAGGCCTCGCCTTCTTCCCGGGGACTGCCTGGGGCCGAGGCACCCCGCCTGGGAGCCAGGGCACCTCCGGACCAGCCCAAAGAGGGGACTGCTGCCTCCCGGACCAGTTAAATGATGTTCTGGAGGGTGGAGCCAGTCCAGGGGTACTTATGTCAAGAGCATCCCTTCCATGCGATGTTTAAGGTGCAATGAAACATTAGGGATGTTGGGATCAGCAGAATTCAAAGGTGGAGTAGGAGGTCTGCCAAACGGGCGGTGGTCTGGGCAGGTGTCCCTTGAGGAAAGACAACTAGGCTTCTTACTTTGCTCACAACTTCGCCAAACCCTGGGCTTCTGAGTCGCTGAAAAGGAGGAAGGGTTTGTCTGCAGTAACACAGAGGGGCCAGGCTGCCGGCTCTGTGGCCCCACTGCCGCCTGTGCGGGTGACTCGTGCCCCCAAAGCAGCGTCAAGTCCTAAGCCCTGGAATCTGTGGACATGGGTCATTTGGAAACAGGGTCTCAGCAGATGTCAGCCAGTGCACCTGAGGCCAGACTGGGTTAGGGGCCTCCATCCACTGACTCACGACCTTAGAAGAAGAGGGGACTGGTGACAGTCATGGCAGGTGAGGGGAGCCAAGGCACAGGCAGAGGCTGGGGCAGCGCGGGCACAGGCCCAGAACACCCGAGGCCCCGGGAGCTGGAGCGGGCACAGGCCCAGAGCACCCGAGGCTCCGGGAGCTGGAGCGGGCACAGGCCCGGAGCACCCGAGGCCCCGGGAGCTGGAGTGGCCACAGGCCCGGAGCACCCGAGGCTCCGGGAGCTGGAGCGGGCACAGGCCCAGAACACCCGAGGCCCCAGGAGCTGGAGCGGGCAGGCGGGCTTCCCGAGTCCTCTGACGGAGCGTGGCCCGGCCAGCACCTTGGGGTCAGGCTTCGGGCCTTCAGACTATGGTGCACACACCTGCCTCCCGTCTCCTCCCTTCTCTTCTGTCTGTCTGTCTCCCTCCCTGCTGCTTGCACACATGGCCTCACCTTCACTTCAAGCCCCCAGGTGCCCAGCCTCTGCCCACCTCACAGCTTCCTCTCCTCCTCTGTCCATGGTGCACCTAACGACGCCCCGCCCACAGTGCCTGGGTGGGCCACGCTGGCCTAGGCTTCATTGCACGAAGCCCTCCAGCCCCCACTTCCAGGCAGCAGGCATGCTCGTCAGCCCTGGCTCATGGTGAGGATGCTGAGGCGGGCCACAGAGACCCCTGGGTGGACCACCTGCACAGGGCCTGCTGAGGGAGAGACACTGGGGGTTCCAGCCCCAGCCCTCGCACCCCCAGGGGCTCCATCACAGAGAACCTAAAATGCTGCCCGTCCCCGGTTCAGTCACTCGGTCACGTCTGCCTCTTTGCGACTCCACGGACTGCAGCACGCCAGGCTTCCCTTTCCTTCACCATCTCCCAGAGCTTGCTTGCTCAAACTCCTGCAGTACCACCCCTGAGCTGTCACCAGAAGCCAAAACACAGACCTCGTTATAAATGACCGAGGACTCAGCAGTTCATTCTGGAGCACTTTCAAAGCTTGTTCCTCAGGAAATTTCATAGATACAATCTTGAAACAGCCAAATTCTTCCGATCAAAAATGTACCCTCCCGAGAAACGTCCTAACAATAAATAAGGATGTCACAGTCATCAGTGACTGCAGTCCTCCAGTGTGAGCCAGTGAGCCCTGGCTCGGGGAGGAAAGAACGCCTGCCATCCAGCAGCTGTCAGCCTGCAGCCGCTCCCCACGGTGAACCCGAAGGAAGCTCAGGAAGTGAAAAGCACAGGACAGTGGCCCGGGACAGCTGAGGCGCGTATGAAAGGAGTGGTTGCAGGGAGCCCAGAATCTTGCATCTTCCCAGACACAGAAGGGCACTACATTCCTTGACTTAGATTATCTTGCTTTCTTTAATGCACAATAATCTTCTGACGTTCAGACTGCCTGCTCTCTGTTGCAAAACTGAATCTGTCTGCGATGCGGGAGACCTGGGTTTGATCCCCGGGCTGGGAAGATCCCCTGGAGAAGGGAGAGGCTGCCCACTCCAGTATTCTGGCCTGGAGAAGTCCATGGACTGTACAGTCCATGGGGTCACAAAGAGTCGGACACGACTGAGCGACTTTCACTCGCCTCCGCTGAGCTGTTCTCTCAGAGTCACTTGAGATGCTGCCTCCTGGGCTTAAGCCCTAAAAATTTCCACTGAATAAAACATAACTGTTCACTTCTAGGCTGTGACTATTTTTCCTCACAAATGAATGTTTCCTCTTCAGGCAAAATGACTACTGGGCATGCTTTTGGCTGAGTAGACATTTTAGGAAATGGGGGGAAAGAGCCCTTTGTTCATGTTATTGTTCTTGATAGGCGCAAAATCAACTGTCCCCAGTCAGCTGTCACGGCCAGCTCACACCACACATCAGCTGCCACTTCTTAGAGCTTAGTGCGTTTAAGATAAGCTACGGCTTGCAAATTAAGGCAGCTGAGTGTGGGGCTTAGCACGCACATCACAGTGACTTCACCCTAAGCCTGTGGGCAGAGATGGTCTGACCTTGCTCACGTGATGCAGCTGCTTGAGCCACGGCCACCCAGATGCCCAGAAGCTGGCTCTGTGCCCAGGGCCTGCCCCAGGGTGAGGACTGCCCTTCCCCCTGAAATCCCAGGTGTGGCTCCAGTGCTCAGAGCAGGGAGGGTGTGGAAGCTGGCAGGCCCCCATGCCAAGGCATCCCAAGGTGGGTAGGTGCCCCCTCCTGCACGGGGTTCCATGAGTGGCAGATAAAATGGCTAATTGTCCAGCAGGAAGTGCAGGCTTAACTCTGGCATCAAGGAAACCAGGGTTGGGGACTTCCCTGGTGGTCCAGAGGTTAAGCATCCGCCTTCCAATTCAGAGGATGCAGGTTCGATCCCTGGCTGGGGAACTAAGATCCCACATGTTGTGGGGTGACGAGAGAAGCCTTCCAGCAGCAACACGGGGAGCCCGGGTGCCGTAGGAGGACCCAGTGGGGCCACAAGAGAAAAGAAAGAGAAAGCCAGGGGGCAGCACGGTGCGCAGCCCGCCTGCCAACACTGGAGAGGGGGGCCCGGACAGTGGCACCCGGGGCGCAGCCCGACAGTCACCCCACGAGGGGGCCAGCGTCTCCGCAGCCCCATGGCGCCCCTCGGGGCTGTGTGCCAGAGCCCCCACCCACTGCCCCAGGGTGACGCTGTCTGCTCCTCCAGCCACCTCGTGGGCCATGGGACAGCACCCCACTCACAGCGTACTCTGCAGGCAGGGGACAGAGGCCCACGCTGCCTGCAAGGGCCACCCTGCCCATGACACTGACCTACAGGTGTGGCTTACTGTTGCAGAGGAAGTGTGGGCCCCGCTCCTGCAGGAAGCACCTCTGTTGAGCCCAGTTTGAGGAGCTAAGTGTGACACTGAGTCGGGGGCCACCTTGAAACAGAAAGGCTGCCTGAGGTGCAAATGAAGTTTCTTCCCACGTTCTCCAGCTCACTTCAGTGAGGACTCACTGACAGCAACGGAGACAAGTGGGCTCTCGGGGTCGACCCCACACGGGGCCTCCCTTCAGGTTTGTCTGGGGACAGGTCTCCTGCAGAGCAGGCGGGTGCGCCAAGGGCAGGTGAGCAGCTCGTGATGCCGGTGGACAGGGAGAGATGATGGACAGACACTCGGCCATGTTCCTTTCATTCATAAATGCATCATTTCAATAAATCCTGTTTTCTCAGCTCAGTTCAAATACCCACTTGACCTCTGCTCATTTGCCTGCACTCCTGGGGCCAAGGGTGGCCAAAGGGGCAGTAAGGCGTCCTCGGAACTCGCTGGGCGAGGGGTTTCCGGCAGGAGAAATTCAGAGAGTGAGCCGGTCACACGGGGCGCAGGCCCTTCCCAGGCAGACCTGGGTCCACGTGGCCCCTGAGGCACCACGCGGGCCGTGGGACACCGTCCCCGCTTCTGCCCAAACCCTGCGCGGCTCTCACCTTGTGAGCCTGGTCCAAGCACTGCTTCCGGTAGTCGAGCTCCTCATCCAGGTAGCCCTTCTGCTTACTGAACAGCTCCTGGAACACAAGAGGACCCGCGTCTGGGCCTCGCGTGTGGGACGTGGCGGCGCTGGGCTGCGGGGCCGGGCGCGCACCCACCTTCTCGCTCTCCAGGTCCACCATCTTCCGCTGCAGGGCCGACTCCGTCTCCTCGATCTGCTGGAGCCACTGGGCACAGACAGAAGGTCCCGGCGGCTGTGAGCCCCGCGTCACCCCTCGGTCAGTAGAGCCCGCCTCCCCAGCCCCAGGGAGACAGCCTGGGGCCACGGCCCATCCTTCCTGCTCTTCCTTGGGGAGGGAGGGCTCAGCCCCGGCGGGAGTCAGAGCTGGGCGGGCGTCATGGGCTCCATGTGCCCACCGTGCAGGCCAGGCCCGGGCCCCACCTCTCAGCCCCGCCTGGCATCCAGGGAGCCTGCCCTCACACCCCCCGCCCGGGAGAGGAGCGGTGTCAGGAGGCCTGTGTTCCCAGGAGCTGGCCTCTGAACTCCTACTTATGGGCACAGCCCTCCACGCCCTGCTGGAGGCCTGTGGGACGGGGCGCTCACTGCAGGCCTACCAGCGGGTTCTGGCTACAGGTGGGGCGGGGGCGGGGGGAACTAGTGGCATGTGGGTGGTCCTGGGAGCAGAGAAGCGGAGGGCGGGGGGCCTGGGTGGGCGGCCCCCAGAGGAGGGTTGTGGCAGGGCAAACAGAGGCAGACCAGGCAATGGCAGCGTGGCTGCTGGGCTGCCCAGCCGCGTGGGGTTTGGGCAGAAACGGGGAAGGTGTCCCACGGCCTGCATGGTGCCTCAGGGGCCACGTGCACTCAGGCATGCCTGGGAAGGGCCTGCACCCAGTGTGACCAGCTCACTCTCTGAATTTCTCTAACAGACCCACTGTGACTCCAGCCTCTGGGGAAATCAGGGCAGAGCTGGCCTTGGGGAGACATGCCTGGTGGGTGTTGTCTGACTCATGTGTGTGCCAGGCCTCCCAAGCAGCCAGGCTTAGTGGACCCCGGCCCCCGCCAGCTTCCATCCCACCCCCTTGGATCCCCCCTTTCCCAGGAAGAGCATTTCCTCTGGACTGAGCCAGAAGGGACCCGGCCCTCCCCCGAGCGCGCCCACTGTTACCTTCTCTGCCAAGGTCAGGACTGTCCTGGCTTGGATGACGACCACTTGCTCCTCATTGGTCAGATTCTGCATTCAAGAGTGGAATTCTCATATGGTCAGGGGAGTGCCTTCTGGGGTGGGGTGGGTGACAGGGCTCGGTGGGGTGGGTGATGGGCACTCAGTGGGGGTTGAGTGACTGGCACTGGGTGGGCAGGTGGGTGATGGGTGATGGACGCTGGGTGGGCAGGTGGGTGGTGGGTGATAGGTGCTGGGTGGGTAGGTGACAGGTGCTGGGTGGGGGTGGGTGATGGGCGCTCAGTGTGGGGGTGAGTGACTGGCACTGGGTGGATGAGGGGGTGGGTGATGAACGCTGGGTGGGCGGGGGGGTGGTGGTGATAGATGCTGGGTGGGTGGGTGACGGGTGTTCGGTGGGCATGGGAAAGATGGGGTCACAGCTAAATGTCACTGTCACTAACAGGCCCTTCCAGGAGGCTCTAACCCCCTTCACTCTCGGCCTTGCTGACTCCCACTGAGCCTCCGGCTTGCCCCTCTGGCCCTCTCACTGCAGGCGACCATGCCTAAGTGGGCAGGGAGCAGGATGGGACGGTGGGTGGCGGAAAGAGCAGCCAGGCTTCCACACTCTGTCCGGATTCTTACTCAAAGCCAGCTCTCCTCACGTGTGGCCTGAATTATTAAAGCACCACTTACAAATGTGAAGCAAAGATCAAACATCCCTGCTGCTTCGCCTTCTCCCTGCGTGTTTTATTCATGCCTCATCCCAGTGGGCCCACCCGGGTGGTCCTTCTGGGAGGGTGACCCCAGCCTTGGGGCCGGCAGGCTTCCTCAGAGGATGTCCCACCTGCATGAGCACCAGGGGCTGGAGGGGGTGAGCCGGGCTGTCCCCACTGCTGGGCCCAGCTGGGGGCTGCCGGGGGGTGGCGGAGAGCAGAGACAAGGGGCAAGGAGTCTGCTGGGATTGCTGAGTTGAGCGATCCCTGGCTCCTTCGGGAGCCGCTGGGGTCGCTGGCACACGGAACTGGCAGTGCGTCCTCTGTCCCTGCCTCTGAGGCCGCACAATGGCTCCAGGGCACGTGACCCTGGCGCTCCTGGGAGGGCAGCTGCGGGGCTGGGGACTGGGCAGGCCTGGGCTCATCCTCGCTGGCCAACACGGCAGCTCTGTGCCCCTGGGTGGTGCCCTGTGGGGCCTCAGTCTCTTCAGCTGTGAACTGAAAGGCTCCCTGGAGCCCCTGGTGGGGCTGGTACTCAGGCTGAGCCCGGAGCACACGGTGAGGATGGCCATCCTGCTGTGGCCTGCTGCCTCCGCTGCCCGCAGCCGAGGTGGAGCGGGGAGTCCCAACCCGGGGTCGGGGGCACAGCAGGTATGGCCAGGAGGGCCTCCCTGTGGAAGCCGCCCTACCCTCCCACCTAAAGGGCAGGGCAGGGGGCAGGGAGGAGGGATTCCTATCAGCGCAGGGCCCTGAACACTCGGGAGCTGCTGGGAGGACTGGCCCTGAGGGTGTGCACGAGTGCCTGGGTTTTGGTGTACATGCGTGAGTGTGTGAGTGTGTGTGTGTGTGCGTGCACGCATTTTTTCCTCCATCTTTCACGTGAAGTGCACCTATGCTAGTACTTTGATCTCTCTTGAGCACAGTGAGTGGGGCGTGGAGCCCAGGGTGCTTCACAGGAGACTGTGTACTTGTGAGGGGACATTTTGGGGTGTGCACTGGGGCCTCTGCCAGCACAGATGGTCACCCTCCCCAGGCGGGGGCTTAACAAGTACAGGAGGGGGCGTGGGGGGTGAACAGAGAACAGATGGAAGGGTGGCGGAGGATGGATTCAGAGACGATGGGTGAGGGACGATGGATGCAGGGACGATGAGTGAGGGACGATGGGTGGAGGGATGATGGGTGGAGGGTGGATGGAGGGGTGCAGTCACTCATTCAGCAATTCATATTCTTTTGAGGAATTTGCTGTAGAGACTGGGACTCTGCCCTAAGTGAGATTCGGAGATTGTTCATAGGCTCCGCCCCTCCGCCAAAACTAGGTGGGAAGCCCTGAGTTCGAGCGGTCTAAGTTGGACACGACTGAGCGCTGAGCCACTGAACTGAACTGAAGGCACCTTAAGGACCCCCAGCCCCCAGCCCCACCAAGGATGTGGAAGAACTTCAAGACCGAGAGGGATTCAGAAACTGAGAACACGGGGCTAGAAGCATCTCTGCTGGAGGAATCGGGTACACTGTGAGAAAGAACGGAATTTCTCGTAAACGCCAGAGGGCTGGTCAGCAGCTCTGGAGGCGGGTGCGCCCGGGACAGGGGCCGGGCACCGCGGGACTCACAGGGGCCCTGGGCCGTGCAGGGCGGCGCGCGGGGAGGCATGCACAAGTCAGGAGAGCGACCTACACTTACGGCGTTGTCCCCCAGCAGGTCCAGCTTCTTCATCAGCTCCGAGACCAGGATGTCCTAGAAGCAGAGACACAGCCGTGCTGGACCAGGCGCGCGGGGCGGGGCGGGGCGGGCGGGGGGGCGGGGCGAGGCCGGCGGGGGCGGGGCCAGGGCGTTACCGTCACGCCTTCCGCCTCGCAGTACGCCTGCAGGGGGCTCTTCCCGTCCACGAAGGGGGTGTGGTGGAAGGTGATGGCGGGAGACTTCCTCTCCCTCTCCTAAGACAGACAGCAGAAGGCTGGGCACACGGGGGTCCTCTCCCTCCTGGGAGGGCAATGCGGGGGCCCCCCGGGGACACCGTGAGAATGCGAGGCCCACTGAACAGTTAACGTGGTCTTTGTGAAAATAAGACCCTGGCTGCCGCAGCCGTGGCCACACCCTTCGGACCTGCCCAGGGGACAGCCTGAGTGGACGCTGGCGGGAGCAAGTGGGGACCTCCGAGCCCAGATGGCCCTGGGGACTGGCTCCCGCCCGGGGAGCCCCATCGTCGGATGCCCCGAGGGACTGGGGCAAAGGGAGGGCCCGGAGCTGTGCGTGGACGCGCCTGCTCTGCTTTTTGTTTTCCTCCAAGTGACACGGCAGGACTCACAGCCTGGGTGGCACCGGCTTGGGACAGCTCCCTGCCACAGCCACCCCATCCCCTGCCCCCCACCCCATCCCCTGCCCCCCTACCCCATCTCCTGCCCCCCTACCCCATCCCCTGCCCCTGCACCCCCTACCCCATCCCTTGCCCCTGCCCCCCAACCCTGCCCCTGCCCCTGCCCCTGCCCCTCAGTGCCCCACACCTCCAGCTCCAGGATCCGGAACTCCAGCAGCTCGTTCTGGTCCTTCGCATCCTGGACATCGTGTTTTAACCGAGCTTCTTCTGTCTCCATTTGTTTAATCTATAAAATAAAACACAGGAGGCATCCTGGAGGCCACTGGAGGCCAAACCCGGCTTCCCTGACAGCTGCTGGCATTGCAGGGACAGCTGACTGGCCCAGGCCCCCCCATCCGAGCCCTCCCTCCAAGGTGAGTCCACACAGGGCCTTGTGGCAGAGACTGGGTGGGTCCCTAGCAGGTGGGCAGCAGGTGGGCAGGCGGGGATTCCTGTCTTCCCGGGAAAGCAGCGGGCCTCTCAGACAGACGGGGTGGGGCGGGTGTACCTTTTCCACAAGCTCCTGATTTCTCCGAAACAGCGCTTGCTTCTCTTCGATCCACTTCATATCCTTGAAAAGTAGATCGAAGCCGAGAAATAAACGCACTGAGGGACACAGCCGTGACTCACGTCACGGTTCAGCAGGACAGAGGGTGTGACGGACGGACTCGACACCCAGCTTCTGAAGTAGCTGAGAGCGGGGCACCTGTCCCGTGGCTGACGAAAACCCAAGTTCACCCCTTTCCTTGGAGGGTCTCGGATAGAGGTGGATGGCACCCAGGCTCGTGTGAGCCAAGGCCAGGAGCCCGCATGGACATCACAGGTCCAGGGGACCCTGGCACATAGCCAGTGGGAGCCAGGAGGTTGAGCTGGCGTGGAGAGGACAGGTGCGGTCCTGGGTGACCTGGGTCCTGGGTGATTCGGGGCCTCGGGCACTCCGGCGAGGCTGTGGCAGTGAGGCAGGGCAGTCACTCAGGTTCTTGCACTGTCTGTCTGTCCAGCCATGCACCGGGCAGTCGATACCCCAGGGCCTCTGTGGGTCTGCACTGCACTCGGCTGTGAGCCAGGCCATCTCTAACCCACACCCTCACAGCCCCCATAGACATCTTCCAGCATCGTCCTGCGTCAGGACCATCCACAGGTCGGGGGCTGCTCAGAGAACACGGATGGGGGCCCTTCCCTGGGATCTGAGGAGCCCAGAGGGGCTGGCCACCCCAGGGACTAAGGGGAGTGGTAGAAAGCCCTGGGGCCTGGGTTCCCGGCCCTGAGCGAGGAGGCGGATGGGGCCTCCGGTCAAGCCCAGAGAGGCTTGGTCAGGAGAATTCGCGCCTTGTCCCCGGCTTACTGTGGAATTCTTCCAGATACACGTTGCTTCTGCTTTTAAATCCTTTACTGAGGTGTGATGTAAACACAGCAGAGAGAGCTGGGGAGCGCCTTCAGTGTGCAGAAGAGTCCTCACCCATGCACACACCCGAAGACCTCCGCCCTCCCAGGTGCATGGCGGGAGGCCCCGGGGCCCAGGCCCGCGCGCTCACCTGCCCCTGCTCGGCCAGGGCCTTCTGCAGGTCCTCGATGCGTGCCTGCGCCCGCTGCACGTCCGCCTGCAGCTGCTCACGGGTCTGTAGGATGGGAGGAGGCATACATCAAACTTTCCCTAAGAGCCGGGCGGCCCCTCAGACCTGACTTCCAGGACACTGTCTGCCAGCAAGGGGTGTTCAGGCGGCCCCTCAGACCTGACTTCCAGGACACTGTGTGCCAGCAAGGGGTGCTCAGGCGGCCCCTCAGACCTGACTTCCAGGACACTGTGTGCCAGCAAGGGGTGCTCAGGCGGCCCCTCAGACCTGACTTCCAGGACACTGTCTGCCAGCAAGGGGTGCTCAGGCGGCCCCCCAGACCTGACTTCCAGGACACTGTCTGCCAGCAAGGAGTGCTCTCGAATAAAGGGAGAACTTGGAGGCTTAGTGACTTCGCTTAGATTACACGGTATGATCTGTGGGTTCATTTGGGGGATTATCTGGGGAGATCCTCATTTACAGGATGAAAGAGGAGGCTTGAGCAGCTGGGTGGTGGCCTAAGGGGGTTGGCTTAGTCCTGGGGACGACAAAGACCAGGACACATACAGCCGGGTGGCCGAGCGACCTGCCCGGCACAGCCCCCAGGCACCTCCCTTCCCTTCTGGAGCCTCTGGCCGCCCTGGGTTCGCCTCCTTTTCTGGACTTCCCTTTCCCTTTCTTCTCCAGAGCCCGTCCTCCTAAAGCCCCGGGCTCCCTGCTGCATGAACCGTTCCTGCCCAGCCCTTCCGGCTTCTACGGGCTCCGCCCTCCCTGGAGTTCACCTGCTGTCGCAGGGGCCGGGCGCAGGGCACTTCATCTCGATGGGTGCCCTGGCTCCTGGGAATGGCTTTCAGGGCAAATGGACAAGAGCAGTGAGATGCCTCAACTCAGGAGGGCAGGGCAGCCCGCCTTGGCCTGGGCCCACCTGCTGCCAAGTGACCGCCAGAGCGGCATCCTCGGGGCCTGACCGTGACCGCAGGAGGGGAGGGCCCGGCCTGGAAGGCGCACGTGTCCCTGCCGAGGCTGGGGGGCAAGCGGGGAGCCTGGCAGAGGCCGGAACGTCGTGGAGTGGAAGTCAGTTAGACCTTAACTTCTCGCTCTGCGTCCAGCGTCCCTCCGACCTGCTCCTGCAGCAGCGCGTAGGCCCGCTGCAGAGCCTGGTACTCCATGGTTAGCTGGCGGAACCGCAGCTCTGTCTCCTCCTTGGCCATGCCCTGGAGAGGCACACGGAGACGCTGCGTCAGCCACGCCCTTGCCCGGGAGCACCCGGGAGACAGGCCCTGACCCCTGGGGCGAATGGCCGAGCTGGCTGCTCGGGTGAGCCTCCTGGGCCAGGGACTCAGCTGGGGCCCACCTGCCATGGTCCTGACCCTGCACCCTGGGTGCTGGTGCCCACCCGCTGCTGGGTGGTTCAGACTCCCCCCTTGAGAGGGTGGGAGCGCTCTGTACCACTCTGCAGAGGGGACCCGGTACAGTGATGTGAAGCAGACAGGGGTGTGTGTGTGAAGGTGGTTCAGGAACAGCCAGGCAGGCCTGTCCTGAAGCCCCATGAGAGGTTACCTCCTCCAGGTCGTCGTCTGGGGTGCACGGGGTCTGGTCTGTCCTGTCTGTTTGGTAAGAGATGGAAGAACCGTCGGACTCCAGAGAAGCCTCTTCATCATATCCAAAGAAGGTCTCCACGACAACTGGCTTCTGACCAAAAGGGACTGTGTTAATCCAAACCCAGACCACTGGCTGGCCGAGCTGCCAGCTTTGTAGGGTCCCCCTCTGCCGCCCAGCTGTGGGGCCAGCTGCCTGGCTGCCCTCCAGTGCACTCAGGTGTCTATCCTGGACTGCCCCCAGTGCTACTCAGGCCACCAACCTCGACCAAGGCCTCCACTATCTTACCTGGGCTGGTAGAGGACAGAGTGGGACAAGGCCCTCCTAACGGCCTTTCTAGGGGCCAGACAAACCTGTATTTGTGCCTAGGAGTATCTACCGATCCTACCAGGATCACTGTTGGCTGTTCCAAAACCAAACCAAAAAACGTATTTTGTAAAAAGCAAGTTAGATTCTTTGGGAATATTCTGGGAATGTTTCCCAAATCTCATTTAATAAAAATCACAGGTTTATCAAAAAGGACTATGCCTCAAAGAAACACCCCAGGTCTATCAAGTTCCCAAGGGGTGGTTTTTGCAGGGGGTCTGCCGGGGAAGGACACAGGGAGGCTGCCTGCAGTCCTGGCTGGATGTGGGCTCCAGCGGTGGGAGGGCCAGGCCCCTGGCTAACTCCTCCTCCTCGTTATTACTGTCCTGAACCCACATCTCCTCTTGGAAATTTAAAGGAAACCAGGTTGGATTTTTTAATTTAAAATACAGAGTACTCGCTCGGGGTCATGTTTTGCTCACTTCATAATAACAATTTTTAGAAGTAAGGAAACCATTTTCTCTTCACCTCTGAAGAAAAAGTTTCTTTCCTGTTAAACGACTTTTAAAAAATACACATTTCATGTACTCGTTTACCTTGGGGAGTTTCGCCATTTTCTTTCTTTGTTTCCGATATCTTAAAAGCTTATCACGTTCCTGCAAAAACCAGTTGAGATTTTCTGAGTCATTGATGGGCTCTGCCAGGTTTAAATGCACAGGTTAGTATTTCCAGGTCATCATCTGAGCGGATGGGGTGGTCTCAGGACCAGCCAGTGGTCTGCAGTGTTCACCAGTTCAGGGCAGTTTGCTCTGAGAGTTTGGATGGTGCATCTTCCCAGCCTGGGCAGGAACAGGAACCGAGGCTTGGGTGTTTCTGAGCTCACTGTCTGGGGCTTCCTCCCCATCTGGGGTGGGGACCCTGCGGGGCAGGGGGTTGACAGGCACACACTGAAATGGAAATTTGAGAAGGACGGAGGGCCCAGCCCTCTCCACTCGCCCGGAGTGGACCTCTACAGGGTGACGTCCACACGGTGGAGACAGGCCTGCTCTCTCCAGAGCGCTAGGCTGCGTTTGTGGGACCATATAGGAGCCAGCCAGGCCGTGGGGGCTGAGTGCCCTGGTGTGGGAGGGGTACCCAGTTCTGAACCGAAAATACCACCTGGGACACTGGCCGTTTCCCTGGCATCTGTGCAACCCTAACAGGTGGGCTCTCTCGGTTACCACGGCGAGGTTTCTGGGCAGGAAGCACTGGGACCAGGGAACCACCCCCGCCCGAGTGTGCGGCTGCTTCTAGCCGCACCGGGAGGAACCATAGGTGTAGGGGCCCCGGGAAGTGGGAGGGGCTGAAGGAGGGGATGCTGAGGAGGTGGGAGGGGCTAGGAGGGGACGCGGATGGAGTGGGAGGGGCTATAGGTGGAGACAGTGAGGAGTGGGAGGGGCTGTAGGCGGGGACAGTGAGGGGTGGGAGGGGCTGTAGGAGGGGACGCTGAGGGGTGGGAGGGGCTGTAGGCGGGGACAGTGAGGGAGTGGGAGGGGCTGTAGGCGGGGACAGTGAGGAAGTGGGAGGGGCTGAAGGAGGGGACGCTGAGGGGTGGGAGGGGCGGTAGGCGGGGACGCTGAGTGAGTGGGAGGGGCTAGGAGGGGACGCTGAGGGGAAATGGGAGGGGCTGTAGGAGGGGACCGTGAGGGAGTGGGAGGGGCTGTAGGCGGAGACAGTGAGGAGTGGGAGGGGCTGTAGGCGGGGACAGTGAGGGGTGGGAGGGGCTGTGGGAGGGGACGCTGAGGGAGTGGGAGGGGCTGTAGGCGGAGACAGTGAGTAGTGGGAGGGGCTGTAGGAGGGGACCGTGAGAGGGTTGGGGGGCTGTAGGAGGGGACACTGAGGGGTGGGAGGGGCTGTAGGCGGGGACGGAGGGAGTGGGAGGGGCTGAAGGGGCGGACGCTGAGGGGGTGGGAGGGGCTAGGAGGGGACGCTGCGGGGGAGGGAGGGGCTGTAGGAGGGGACGCTGAGGGGGCGGAGGGGCTGACGGAGGGGACGCTGAGCGAGTGGGAGGGTCTAGGAAGGGACACTGAGGGGAAATGGAAGGGGCTGTAGGCGGGGACGCTGAGGGGGTGGGAGGGGCTGTAGGCGGGGACGGTGAGGGGGTGGGAGGGGCTGTAGGCGGGGACGCTGAGGGGTGGGAGGGGCTGTAGGCGGGGACGCTGAGGGGTGGGAGGGGCTGTAGGCGGGGACGCTGAGGGGTGGGAGGGGCTGTAGGCGGGGACAGTGAGGCGTGGGAGGGGCTGTAGGCGGGGACCGTGAGGCATGGGAGGGGCTGTAGGCGGGGACGCTGAGGGGTGGGAGGGGCTGTAGGCGGGGACGCTGAGGGGTGGGAGGGGCTGTAGGCGGGGACGCTGAGGGGTGGGAGGGGCTGTAGGCGGGGACGCTGAGGGGTGGGAGGGGCTGTAGGCGGGGACGCTGAGGGGTGGGAGGGGCTGTAGGCGGGGACAGTGAGGCGTGGGAGGGGCTGTAGGCGGGGACGCTGAGGGAAGTTGAAGGGATATAGGAGCAGCTGGTGAGGAGGGCAGTGGGAGGGATGTAGGTGAGATGCTGAGGGCACTTACTAACACGCTCTTCACGTAGCCAGCGGTCTCCAGGGTCTGGAAGAGAGGAGGCGTCTTGGAGACTTAGGGGCACAGACCTTGCCCGCGCAAGCCCCAGGGTCCCGCCGGCCCCCAGTCTCTCCGCTTCCCTATGCAGATTCCCGTGGCTCTCCTCAGACCCTTCCCTGAGAGGGCAGGCCTTCCCTGGGCTTGGTCTGTCCCCCCTAGGCTGACGCCGCAAGGGGGAGAGCCTTCAGAGGCAGGGGCGGGAGTGCATTTGTAGCCAGGGTGCTTTCGTTTTCCTCTTCCCCTCGTATTCCTATTATTGAGGGGATGGACGGTCACTGGCCACTGAAGGGACAAGAGCACTGACCTCAGGCCCCGCCGGAAGGCTGGGTGGCCAGAGCCCATCCTGACCACTGGGCGGGAAGTGACGGAGAGCTCCGCTGCTGTCCTCTCTTCAGCCCCCACCCCCATCCCCGCCACCACCAAGGGCACAGAACGACCCAAGCAGCTGGTTCTGAACTGGTCTGACCTTGGAGTCGGTCTAGGTCCTACAGAGGACTAGGAGATGCCCTCATGAGGGTAACTGGACGGGGGTCTGAGGAAGGACTATTGGAAAATTTGTGCTGGGGGTGGGGGATGCAGGGAGAGGGGGACGTAGATGGAGGTTGGCTCCCCAGAAAGGCATGCCCACACTCCATCCCCAGACCCGGGGCTGTGGCCTTGTTTGGAAATGAGGTCTGTGCAATGTGGCTAGGTTATGGATCTTGGGAGGAGACCATCCTGGGTGGGGATGGGCGGTGCCCAGAGAAGGGGAGAGGGCTAGGAAGATGGCTGAGATCAAAGGAACGTGGCTGGCGGCCATCGAAACCTTCCTGTCCTCCCCAGCACCCCTGGCGGGAGCCCGGCCCTGCCCCACCCTGACTCTGGATCCTGCCTCCAGCACAGTAAGAGGCCCAGGGTGGACACAGGCGTTGTTGCTGCTCTGACGGCCCCAGTCCTGAAGGGGAGGAAGGGGAAGGATTTGGAGGGGCAGGAGCCAACCCCTGGGGAGAGGCTCGGCCCGTGTCCTGGGTCCTGGGCGCCTTGTGGGCACCAGAGCAGGGCGGGTCTGAGAGCGGGGCCAGCGGGTGGGCGGCGCCCAGTGGTCACCTTGGAGAGCTCGTCTATGAGGTGCTGCTGCTCAACAATCTGCAACTTCAGGAAGTCCACTTCCCGCTCATCCTGACTCTGATCCAGGTCGTTCAAGGAGCTGGGTCTCCGTATGATCCCTGCTCTCTGCCTCTGAAAACCAGACGGACCACACAACATGTGGAGTGAGGTGCCCAACCACTGAAGGGCAGCTGGGGTCTCCTCACCCCACCTGCCTGCACCTCAGAAGCCCTGTCACTGGTCACCCCCGGGCCTCCCTGCTGGCGAGCTCCCAGGCCCACCGACGCCCGTGAAACGAAAGCCTTGATCTTGCTATTAGACCTCACGTAGAAGAGGCTAGTTACAAAAGAATGGCCTCCTTACCATCTCTATGTTCTCCTGGGTGACAAATTTTAACTTGTTTTCCATCCGACGTAAACTGTGGGACAGATCTTCGTTCTTCCGAGTAAGGCGTTTGTTTTTGTCCAGCAATGGCTTGTACTGACTTTCAGCTTCCCTTACACGCTTCAACTGGAAGACGAGATTAATTATGTAGTATGAGGTTTAAAAGCATCGCAGAGAACCAGCAGCCTCCAAACAGAGGTGCTGACACAAGCAGAACAAGCCTTGTGCCCAGGGAGGCCGGCAGTCAGGCCGTGCACCCTGTTCTGCTTGAAAGAGCTATGGGGAGACGGCCCAGTCCGTGAGCCTTCTGCCGCCTGGGAGAGCTCACGGCCCAGCAGCCAGGTCACCGGCGAACCTCTGTGGCCATAAGGACGGACGGTGAGGGCACCTCTAGCAGCCGAGGTCGTCACACGTCTCAGATGACACACAGAACAGAGACACGTGCCCCAGTGACCCAGGGCAGGGATCAGCCAACCAGCGCCTGAGCCCGTGTCTGGCCCCCTACCTGATGTTGTTAATAAAGTTTTGTTGGAAATGGCTTGTCACCATCACTCTTCTTTTCCATGGGAATCTTTGGAAGTGGATGCCCCAGCTCCCCCTCCACGGCAGGCATAGGCCCACAGAATTCAGAGGCCTGAGGCCACCCACCAGTTCGTTCCGTTCCTCCGACAGCAGGGCATTGCGGTCCTCGAGTTTCCGGATGATCGCGCTCAGCTCCGCAATCTTAAGTTGGAAACGCCGAGCATCCTTTTCATCCAACTGCTGTTCCTAAAACAAAAATCAACTGCAAATAACTGTTCATAGACACAGACACAAAAACCATGGCAAGTCCCAGCACACCACAGAAACCAAGGCACGTCTGTGTCACAATGACCCATGATTCTAATGGCTGGGGGAACTGCGGGCTGCACGCTGGGGACAGACAGCAGGAGCAGAACTGTCAAGAGTGCAGACGTGGGGGCGAGGGGGTGCGGATGCAGATGCCGCAGGTGGGCAAGACGCTGAGAAAACCCCAGAAGCAAGCACCATGCTTCACGTGGCCGCTGCCGGCTGCAGCTTTCAAGGCGGGGGAGGACTGCCCTGCACCGTAGCGGGGGCCTCACTTTCCTCGAATTATAATGTGAGCCCAGGAAATGATGTTCAGCTTAAGACTTTCGAAAGTGAGATTCTCAGGAAGAGTGGTCCCTCAAATTGAGTTTCTAAAAGGTCACTTTGAGAGCCACTGGAACTTACTAAAAAAAAATCAATGAAACCATTTGATCTGGTTTCAGAATCTCTGGAGTTAATGGGATCTGTCGGGTGCCAGAGCTGTTTTTAACCCAGTTAAGCCATTTATATAACAAGATTGTAAAATGTCATGCTCCATTCTTGAACAATCACTGCCTTAGGGCTGGCTCGGCTCAAACGCAGCTCTGTCCTCAAAGCAAACAGACGCAAGTCCGGGAAGGACCGGGTGACAGTTCCTCATTCAGCAGGTGCAGGAGAGGCGGGGGGGCCGACCCGGAAGGACTGTGTGGAGGGTCTGTGGAACGGACCCTTTCCAGACTCCTGGGACCCCGCAGAGGGCTCTGAATGAGGAGCGGTGAGAGGAGATGGGTGGGGTCACAGCCCCGCGTGGTCACGCAGCCCGAGGCGCGGACAGTGGCGTGGTCACAAGGAAAGTGGGTGCTGGGCAGCTGGTCACAAGTACAGAAACCACGGTGGGAGGGTCAGGGCCAGCAGAGGGCAGAGCCTGCGTACGGTGATGGAGCTGCCGGGCTACCTCCCCCAGCAGCAAAGGAGGGCCCCTTAGCAACCTGGGGCTGGCGGTGGAGGCGGGCACAACTGGAAGCCTGAAGCTCAAGGCCCATGGGAGGGACAGGGGAGGGCAAGGCCAGTACTACGCTGCGGCAGCAAGGAGGGAAGAGAGAAGTCTCTGGGCCCTTTCAGCCAAGCCGGAGAAGCCGAGGCTCCCCCTGGCCTGTGGGCTGCAGACATGGGCAGAGTCCCCGAGGCTTGGGCTCAGGACTCCCCAGGGAGCTGCCCACGGGACCATGAGCCGCGCACGGGGCAGTCTGGGCTCTGGGTCGGCCGGGCGAGCGTGGGAGGTGCTTACAGGGCTTCCCGAGTGGTCTGAGGCGTCTCCTGCACCGCTTGCGTGAGGAAGCTCCCGCCTGGGGCTGCCCGGGTGCCGGTCGGTCTCTTTGACCTGGGACAGCTGCTCGTCTAGAGCCTCTTTTTGGAGCTGGAGTCTCTGAGCATGCCCGGCTTGAACCCCTAACTCTCTCTCCAGCACGAAGACTGCTCTGTCTTTAAATTTTATCTCCTCCATCTACAAGGAGAACAGAACACAATCACACACGCAGGCAGGTGAGATGCAGTTACTATAGAGACAGGCAGTGACTCGAGCACAAGCATCGGGAGGGGCCCCTGCTGAGCAGCCCTGCCAGCCTCTCGGGCTCTGAGGCCCGGAGCAAAGCCTGGGCTGAGGGCCGCATGCCCCGCCCAGGCCGCTCACGGCTCTGCGGCTCCGACCAGGCGGGGCCGGCTGAGGCTGCCTTCCCGGACGCCGCGCAGCCTGCCCGGTCTCCCGGGCTCCCGGCAGGCCTCCCCTCTCCCCGATGGCCTGCGGGGGCTCCTCAGCCAGCGGGGCCCACAGAGGCCACCTCCACCGCCCGCCTTGCGCTGAGCGCTGGGCAGAGCAGAGCCGCCCGTTCCCCATACCCCATCAACAGGATGAGCGAAGCTCGTGTTAAAACAGGCAGCTGTGGCTGTGGAAGAAAAGGAGCTGTGGGGCCCAAAGCCCTCGTGGCCTCTGTCTCTCCGCTCTGCGGACACCCGGCCTGGGAAGGCTGGATGATAGACGGGGCCAATGCACACGGCCTCCTGCACCGGCCTCTCCTGGCTCCGAGGAGTGGACGGAAGGCAGGGTTCTGCCTGACTGCAGGCAGAGCTACATTTCAAATTCTGCTTCCTCTAAGCTAAGCCTCGGGTTGGGGGGTGGTCCCTGAACCAGCAGGATCCAGACTGCCAGGGGACCGGGGTGGTAGTGGGGGGTCCACAGCCCTGTCCACTCTCCCTAACGTGCTCAAGCTCCTGACAGCGTCTGGCCCTTCCAGACCCCTCCCAGAGGCCACAGGGGTGTCCCTGAGCGAAGGGCAGGCTGGTACCCTGGAGGAGGAGCAGGCAGAACGCCCCCATGCCGCCCGGTCGGTGCTGGGGATGTCCAAGCAGCATCAGGTTCACAAGAGGACTCGAGGTAAGACACACCCCACACAGCAGGGAAGCGCAGGCTGTGCTGCTGCGTTGCTTGCTGTGCAGGGTTTGGAGAAGTTAGTAAGTCAGCCATCTGCTGAAGTCAGCTTGGAACAAAGAGTCGCCATATCTAATTAGCCCAGATCACAGAATTCACGGGCAAGCGATGCACCGAGCAGAGGAAAAGAAACCCTCAGCCGCTAAACCCCCATTGCCCGGAGCACAGGGCAAAGTGGAGAGAGGAAGCCCGCTCAGTTAGCAGAAACCAACAGGCTAGAGAAAACATGGCCCGTTAATACGCGGCTGGTCTCACATTTAGCCCCTTGCACAGACACCTTGGAAACATCTCTGTTCCCTCATCAGGAAGCATGGAAGCAAGGGTCTCCACACACAGTCCCTCTCAAATCAGTGATTTCAGCAGACGGTTTAGACCAGAAAGCTGACTTCCAGGAGAAGTCATCACACGCGCCACGTAGCATGCTCAAGTCAGACGTGGAGCTCCGTGATCGGCCCACAGTGGGATGTGCGCCAGCTTCCCCTGAGGGCGGGGCTGGATCTCTGAGGATGAAAACGCCTCTGAGATCAGTGTCCGCAGGGGCCTTGTGCTCAGCGCCTCATTGCGCCTGAATGCTGAGGGTCTCAACCTGGGTCACGCTCCTGCATCTCCCGGTCCTGCTCTTTGGACTCAGAGACCTGTCTGTGGAGGAAGCGTGGGTGGGTGCATGGCGGGGTCGGCCAGCTGATGGGGGATGCCCTTTGCCACGTGAGGCCCCCACCTCACTCTGGGGGCTGCTTCCAGCTAGGGGTGCAAATTCAAACCCAGGTAACCGGACGGCCAGGGAAGGCTCAGCGGGCAGCCCCGCCTCTGGGGGCTACAACCTTGCATGCACGGCCGCCTTCCTGCAGGTCTTCCTGCTGTGCCCAGTAGGGGCTGTGGGTTCCTGGAGGGCCCGGCTGCAGAGAGCAGGGGTCACGACCCATCCCTGCCTGTGTCGCCAGCCACACCCACATCCACACCCAGTGGACCCCGCCCTCCCTGGAGCCCAGGACGGGGGCTTTCAAAGCTGACACAGAGTCGATCAGGACCGGTCCGTTGGCCCCGGCCACCTGCCCTCACCCAGACTGTAGCAGCGGCTTCCAGTGGGCCTCCCGTGCCCACTCATGCCCCACCCCCGGCCTCACAACACAGCCAGGGAATCAGATCTCACCAATTCCATGCGTCCCCGGGTACCAAGAGCAAGATTCAGAGTCCTTGCTGGAGGCCGCCTGCTTCCAGAGGGGCTGCCTGGCCCCCCCAGCCCTACTCCCTGTTGCGTGGGTATGAAAACCCGGGGGTCCCTGGGACAATGCCCGAGAGAAGGGCACAGGAGGCGCTGAGGCAGGAGCACCGCCCCTGCTGGAGGGAGAGGGCGCCCTTCTCGGACCATCACCCCACCCCCAGCACAGGGCAGGCTCAGAGCAGGTGCACAGAAGCAGAGCCGCAGGGGAGCCTAGGACCCACACTTACCAGCACCAGGTCGGGTGAGGCGCGCTGACATGGTCTAACCACCCCCCTCCCCGAGCTGAGGCTCCCTCCAGCTCCTACGCCCCACAACGCCCATCAGGGATCATCATCAAGCCCAGAACAGCAGCCCCCCCCCCCCCCCCCGGGGACCCTCCCTCCCCAGCTCCGGACAGGTGAGCACACACCTGCCCCGGGAGGACCGCTCCCCAGAGAGTGAACAAACAGCGGCGTGTGAGCGCGGCCTGGTTTGGCCCTCCCTTCTTGGGTTTATAGGATTTTTAGTCTGAGCTGGTATTTTAGTGAGTGCCCGATAGACATCCTCTCCTGATTCCAGAATGGCACAGCTCGAAGGTGCCCGGAGCTGCTCCTGGGGTGAGAGTCCGGCCCCTCCCCGCCCGCAGCAGGCAGCCTGGTCCTCAGGGCAGGTCACCAGCCTGGTACGGACGGGACGCAGGTCACGGGCCTGAGCTCAGTGAGGAAGTCAGAGCGGACGGCTGCTTGGCTTCCACTTTGATAGGAGCCACCCCCCACCCCAGACCGAGCTCTCCAGAGACACCGTGCAGCTGTCCGGGGCCGCCTGAGGGTCCAGATCCCCTTCTGTAAAGTCTGGGGAGCCGGGCGGCAGAGCCATGGGCGCCGTGAGAACAGCAGGTGTGGCCTCACGTGGGGTGTCACCTCCTAAGGTCCCCCGGATGCTCTGATGTGAGCCCCCAGGGAGAAGCCCCAGGGAGTCCCTTTTCAGGAGGGGCCAGCTTGTAGCCCAATTGGCCTCCTGGGTTCTGTCTGGGTGTACCGGCCGGCTACCCATCGCCACCCTCCATGCAGCTTCTGTCTGAGACCTCCGTGACCTCACCTCTGGCCAGCACCCAGCGTCCTGGGGCCAAAACAGGGACCTAACTGTCCACAGCTGGTCTGGCTCCACCCAGTCAGCCCACTCCTGCCCATGCCTGGTCCTGTGGGGGCTCAGCCTCAACCTCACCAGGGCCAGCCCACTGTCCACTGGCTCTGTGACATGGCCACAGATGACCATAGCTTCCCCTTCAGAACCTGTGAGCTGCACTTTGGAAGACCCCAAACAGGCCAGAGCCCCAGGGTGAGGGCCAGAGTGGCTTGGACGAGCAGGCGGGACCCAGCCCGAAATGCCAGCCACAGTGGACACACTGCTGCCCGAGAGCCTCTTGCTTTTGGCCACTTGGGGGTTGTCATGTTCTTTGCAAAGTGGCCGCTACGTGTTGAGGTCCACTCTCTCTGGCGCCCTCCCTGCTGGGCCAGCTGCCAGCAGGGCTGTCCAGGCAGGCTCCCTGGCCCCATGTGCAGGAATTCAGCCCCGGGTTTGCTGAACGCAAACACACTCAGCATCACGCTGGGCAGAGCCCCCGTGCTCGGGGTGCCGGCTGCGCGTGGACACGGAGGCCTGGACCTCCCCTCACGCTCCTCAGCTTCCCGTTCAGGCGGCCCCTGGCCACCTTGGGCTGGGCCACAGCAGGGCTCCCGGGCTCCCCCTTACTCGGCTGCAGCCCTGTGTGTGCACTGGCCCCTGCACAGCTGCTCCCGGCTGCCAGCGCCCTCACACGCCGGGTTCTGAGTCCAGCACTGGGCAGTGCCAGGGACTGGGAGGAGGGGACCGCCTGTCCCACAGGCCACTGCTCCACAGAGCACCAGTTGACCCCAGACCTCCCAGAGCCACGGGCCCTCCTCCCAGGCCCAGGGAAATTGTCACCACCCCCTGGGAGGGCCTGTGCCATAGCCCGGGAAATAGCAATGCTTGGCTTGATGGCTGTAAGGAACTGCGATTATCAAACATCGTCCGAGGTGTTCACAGCCAGGTCTCTCCACGGCGGGGCCCTGAGACCCTCGCCAGCACAGTCACCCCCAGTGAGGAGTAAGTGGATCTCACCGCGAGGCCATTGTCCTCGGCTCTGGGCCAACATCCCTCCTCTGGCCCTAAGCCCCCTGACCCCCACTGGTCCCACATGGTGGCTCAGGGCTGGGCCCTGCCCCTGCACAGCCCCCAGCCCGCTCCCCCTCCAGGCCAGGCCTGACCCAGGCCAGCCTCTGGACCACATCCTCCACCTGCCACTTTTGCCCCCACTCCCCTCTTTCCAACCTCCCGCTGAAAATTCCCCAGCCACCCCATTCCAGCCGAGACCTCCCCATCCCCCCAGTCATCCCAGAAGTGTTCACACGGTGGGGCCGGGCGTCGACCTGAGTTCACTACCAGGTCCAGGGCCAGGACCTCACACCAGCAGGAACCTGAACAGGAAGGCTGAGGAGGTGCTGGGCCTCCGTCGGCTGAGAGGAGGGGGCTCACGGGAGGTGAGAACTGGCGTTCACTCTGACCCCGTTCTCCGAGCTCCTCTGTGTGCTGGGCCTGTGGCTGAGACTTCACGTGTGTTTTTCATTATTTGCTGACATGGCACAGAAACAGAGCATTGATTTATACTGATATATGAGGAAGCTGTTAACGGAGTAGATCCTAAGAGTTCTCATCGTAAGGAAAATCTTTTCAAAATTTTCTCTTGATTTTTCCCTTTTTGTCTCTACATGAGCTGATGGTGCAGACTGGTTGGTTTTTCTATCGCTGTCACTTCCCACTCGAGCCCATGAACCGCAGCACGCCAGGCCTCCCTGTCCTCCACCATCTCCCGGAGCTTGCTCAAACCCATGTCCATGGAGTCGGTGATGCCATCCAGCCATCTCATCCTCTGTCACCCCCTTCTCCTCCTGCCTTCAATCTTTCCCAGCATCAGGGTCTTTTCCAATGAGTCAGTTCTTCACATCAGGTGGCCAAAGGATTGAAACTTCAGCTCAGCATCAGTCCTTCCAATGAACACCCAGGACTGATTTCCTTTAGGATGGACTGGTTGGCTCTCCTTGCTGTCCAAGGGACTCTCAAGAGTCTTCTCCAACACCACAGTTCAAAAGCATTAATTATTCAGCGCTCAGCTTTCCTTATGGTCCAACTCTCACATCCATACAGGACTACTGGAAAACCATAGCTTTGACTAGACAGACTTTTTGTTGGCAAAGTGATGTCTCTGCTTTTTAATATGCTGCCTAGGTGGGTCATAGCTCTTCTTCTAAGGAGCAAGCGCCTTTTAGTTTCATGGCTGCAGTCACCATCCACAGTGATTTTGGAGCCCAGAAAAATAAAACCAGTTACTTCACTTTTCCCCCATCTATTCATCATGAAGTGATGGGACCAGAGGCCATAATTTTAGTTTTTTGAATGTTGAGCTTTAAGTCAACTTTTTCACGCTCCTCCTTCACTTTCATCAAGAGGCTCTTTAGTTCCTCTTCACTTTCTGCCATAAGGGTGGTGTCACCTGCATATCTGAGGTTGTTGATATTTCTCCCGGCAATCTTGACTCCAGCTGTGATTCAGCCAGCCTGGCATTTTGCATGATGTAATCTGCATGTGAGTTAAATAAACAGGGTAACAGTATATAGCTTTGTCATACTCTTTTCCCAATTTTGAACCAGTCTGTTTTTCCTTATCTGATTCTAACTGTTGCTTCTTGGCCCACATACAGGTTTCTTAGGAGGCAGGTAGGGTGGTCTGGTGTTTCCATCTCTTGAAGAACTTTCTACAGTTCGTTGTGATCCACACAAAGGCTTTAGCATAGTGAGGGAAGCAGAAGCAGATGCTTTTCTGGAATCCCCTTGCTTTCTTTTTGATTCGCTGAAGGTCGGCAATCTGCTCTCTGCCTCCTCTGCTTGTTTTAAACCCAGCTGGTCCATCTGGAAGTTCTCGGTCATGTACTGCTGAAGCCTAGCTTGGAGGATTTTGAGCATGACCGTGCTAGCATGTGAAATGAGCACAGTTGTGCGGCAGTGTGAACATTCTTTGGCATCGCCTTTCTCTGAGATTGGAAAGAAGATTGACCTTTTCCAGTCCTGTGGACGCAGCTGAGTTTCAAGTTTGCTGGCACTGCACAGAAACACAGCACTGATTTATGCTGGTGCACATGCGAGCTGCTCACAGAGGTCTCAGGAGTTCTCACCGCAAGAAAAAATTGTTTCAGATTTTCTTTTGGCTTTTCCCCTTGTTGCCTCTATGTGAGCTCGGGGATACTAACCAGACTCACGGAGGGAGTCGTTTCACGCACGGGTTAGTCAGACCACCATGCTGTTCACACAGTTTACACCTACACAGTGATGTAACGTAATTGTGTTAATTATATCCCAGAAAAGCTGAAAGATTACCTTGTGTATTCTGTGACCTGATTGGGCTTTGGGAACAATGCTGAGGTGGACGGAGGTGGGGCTGGGGACGCTGGGTCCTGATGCCCGTCTGGGCAGCGCCTCATGGACCGGCCTCCAACAGCGACGCCTGGTGGAAGCGGCGGGAAGTGCAGTGGGTGGAATGTGCGCTCCACCCGGTTCCCTGCCCGCTGGACTAAGAGGGAGGCGGAGCTGTGGGCCCCCGGGCAGGCGCGGGGTCTCAGAGAGGAAGCACTAGTCTTCTTGCTGTCAGGCGTGTATGTCATCAGTGATACACATATAATGTGTGTGTGTGTGTGTGTGTGTGTGTGTGTGTGTGTGTGTGTGTGTGCTTAGTAACTCAGTTGTATCCAACTCTTTTGTGACCCCACGGACTGTCGCCTGCCAGCCTCCTCTGTCCATGGGATTTTCCAGGCAGGAATACTGGAGTGGCTTGCCATTTCCTTCTCCAGGGGATCTTCCCCACCCAGGGACTGAACCTGGGTCTCCTGTACTGGCACGTGGATTCTTTACCATCTGAACCACCAGGGAAGCTCATATGTGTACGTGTGTGTGTTTGTGTGTGAAATACATATATATGTACACACACATATACATGAAACTAAAGGAGATTCCCCACAAGGATTATGGATTCTAAAGGGAATAACTGCAAAAGACTCTAAAAAAAGCAAAACACAAAATTAGTTCCTTTTCTAAGAGCGCTGGAGCCTTGGAAAGCTGTCTGATCCCACAGAGGTGCGTGCCTTCGTCTGTGACTAGGCCATCCTATGACTCTGAGGAGACAGGTGTTTACCTGGAGAAAACTGTTAGCAATGCAAACACTCCCTCCAGGTCAGTTCAGTTCAGTCACTCAGTTGTGCCCAACTGTTTGTTACCCCATGGACTGCAGCACGCCAGGCCTCCCTGTCCATCACCAACTCCCAGAGTTTACTCAAACTCAAGTCCATTGAGTCGGTGATGCCAACCAACCATCTCATCCTCTGTCGTCCCCTTCTCCTCCTGCCTTCAATCTTTCCCAGCATCAGGGTCTTTTCCAATGAGTCAGCTCTTCACATCAGGTGGCCAAAATACTGGAGTTTCAGCTTTAGCATCAGTCCTTCCAATGAACACCCAGGACTCATCTCCTTTAGGATGGACTGGTTGGATCTCCTTGCAGTCCAAGGGACTCTCAAGAGTCTTCTCCAACACCACAGTTCAAAAGCATCAATTCTTTGATGCTCAGCTTTCTTTATAGTCCAACTCTCACATCCATACATGACTATTGGAAAAACCATAGCCTTGACTAGACGGACCTTTGTTGGTAAAGTAATGTCTCTGCTTTTGAATATGCTGTCTAAGTTGGTCATAACTTTCCTTCCAAGGAGTAAGCGTCTTTTAATTTCATGGCTGCAATCACCAACTGAAGTGATTTTGGAGCCCAAAAAATAAAGTCTGACACTGTTTCCACTTTTTGCCCATCTATTTGCCATGAAGTGATGGGACCAGATGCCATGATCTTAGTTTTCTCAATGTTGAGCATTAAGCCAACTTTTTCACACTCCTCCTTCACTTTCATCAAGAAGCTCTTTAGTTCTTCTTCACTTTCTGCTATAAGGGTGGTGTCATCTGCATATCTGAGGTTATTGATATTTCTCCCAGCAATCTTGATTCCAGCTTGTGCTTCTTCCAGCCCAGCGTTTCTCATGATGTACTCTGCATACAAGTTAAATAAGCTGGGTGATGATATACAGCCTTGACGTACTCCTTTCCCTGCTTGGAACCAGTCTGTTGTTCCATGTCCAGTTCTAACTGTTGCTTCCTGACCTGCATACAGATTTCTCAAGAGGCAGGTCAGGTGGTCTGGTATTTCCGTCTCTTTCAGAATTTTCCACAGTTTATTGTGATCTGCACAGTCAAAGGCTTTGGCAGAGTTAATAAGGCAGAGATAGATGTTTTTCTGGAACTCTCTTGCTTTTTTGATGATCCAGCCGATGTTTGTGGCCTTGCAAAAGATCTTTGCCAGGTAGGGAACAGAAATCAATTCAGATCAAATCCTGTTCGAATCAGTTGTAGCATTTACTTGTTTCTCGTTAGTCACTGATTTAAATAAAAATTTTGACATGTGTTCAGAGCATATTTTTACAACCATCATGATTATACCCTCTGTTACAACTTGTCCTCCAACAGTTAGCTATGATCCCGATAAAAATTTCAATTTTTTTTTAGGAAAAATGATTCTAAGGTTTCCATGGAGCCTGAAGGAATCTTTAAGAACACAGTGGGAGGACTTGCTACTCAGAAATTCAGCTGATGGTAAGACTGGAGTGTTTCCTATAAAATAGGCTTGAAATGGGACAGATGATGAAAAAACACCCTCTCATTTAAGAATACTTCATGCATGGCAGAGGACTGGGGGGCAAATGGTCTTTCTAAGAGCTGTTATGTGACATTCCTGGCTGTCCAGTGGTTAGAACGTAGGGCTGCCACTGCAGGAGGCGTGGGCTTGGTCCCAGATTGGGGGCTGCTGCTGCTGCTGCTGCTGCTGCTAAGTCGCTTCAGTCGTGTCCGACTCTTGCGACTGCATAGACGGCAGCCCACCAGGCTCCCCCGTCCCTGGGATTCTCTAGGCAAGAACACTGGAGTGGGTTGCCATTTCTTTCTCCAATGCATGAAAGTGAAAAGTCAAAGTGAAGTCACTCAGTCGTGTCCGACTCTTCGTGACCCCATGGACTGCAGCCCACCAGGCTCCTCCATTCATGGGATTTTCCAGGCAAGAGGACTGGAGTGGGGTGTCATTGCCTTCTCCAGATTGGGGGTTAGTGGGTGGGAACTAAGATTCTCCACACCACGCTCCACGGCCAAAAGAAATTAAAAAAGAATTGCTAGAACAACTGTATGTCCATAAGGAAAAAAACATAAGTGGGCTCTGCCTTACACATCTCACACAGAGACACTCACACACACACTCAGAGACACACACACACTCATACACACACTCACTCATACACACACACTCATACACACACATTCACACACACTCACTCATACACACACTCATACACACACATACACACACACTCATTCACACACACTCATACACACACTCTCATACACACACATTCACACACACTCAGACACACACACTCATACACAGATACTCATACACACACACTCACACACACTCACTCATACACACACATTCACACATACTCACACACACACACACTCAGAGACACACTCACTCATACAAACACACTCATACACACACACACACTCATACACACACTCATTCATACACACACATTCACACACACACTCATACACACACATTCACACACACTCATACACACACATTCACACACACTCATACACACACTCACTCATACACACACATTCACACACACACTCATACACACACATACATACACACACACACACACACACACACACACACGCTGCAGCAGGGTGAAGACCTGTACATGAAGATGAAATTATAAATGTTTAAAAACATAAATCTTCATGCTTCAGAATAAAAGAATTTCTTAAACAAGACACAATGAGCACCAACCCTAAAGGAAAAGCCTAATAAGTCAGACTGCTCTAGAATCTAAACCTTCAGCTCACAAGCATCATCACTGGGGACACAGAAAACCCGCAGAGGAGGGGAGACACTTGCTCGCATTTTTACGTAAGCTTTAGAGTCGGCTCGCGCCTGCCTGCAAAGCAGCCTTCCGGGGTTCTCCTTCCGGAGCCTCCTGCGTTGACTCTTCATGCTAATTTCGGGAGAAGTGCCCCCACAATGATCCTGGTTCTCCAGTCCACGGACGTCTCCACTTGGCTCATCCGCAGCTCCTCTCAGCCGCGTTGTGTATCCACAGTTTCGGTGTACGAGTCTTGCACGCCTTTTGTTAAACTTACCCCCGAATCTTTGACTGTATTTTTGCGCCACTATGAGTGGAATTTTAAAGCTTCGTCCTGGACGGTAGCTTGTGTATAAAATATGACTGCGTTTCGAGTACTGTTTCTGTATTTTGCAACCCTGCCAAACTCATTCAATAGCTCATTTGGGGGAATTCCTTAGAGTTTTCTACCTACAAAGTCATGTCACCCACAGAAGACAGTTTTATTTTTTTCCTTTCCAGTCTGATGGTTTTTAATTTCATCCTTTTGCCTTAGCCCTGACTTGAATTCCTCAGTGGAAAAAAGACAAAAAAAAAAAAAAAAGAAGATGAAAGGAAAAATGTCCCCGAGAAAATGGCAGAACCTCTTCCAGTTCACCTTAAGGTAAAGCCCTTGTCACTCAGGGGGACCCTCCAACGTGAGAGACAGCAGCTGGGATGAGACACGGCACAAGAGGCTCTGAAGTACACAGACAATGAAAGGGACAGAGACAAAGCTGTAAGCTAAATGCAAGCGTTATATTTCTTATATAAGAAATATAAGTATTATATTATTCTCAGGGAAATAAGATAACGTTACATCTATGAGTAAGAGGGGAATGACCAAACTTTCAGAGCACAAACATCTGGAGGATTAAATTATGAAGGCAGAAACAAAAATATTAAACAGAAAAGTTCGATGAGAAAGTCTAGGGCATTCCTTAGAAAGCAGAACCGAAAGCCAAGGCTGGAGAGAAAAGGAAGAGAGTCAGCGTATCAAGTCCAAGCCCCAACATCTGGCCAATGGGGGTTCTAGAAGGAAGAGAGGGAGGAGAAGAAGGAGACAGAAGGACAAAGCTTTCCCGAGCCGAGAGACATGAGTTTCCAGGTGGAAAGTGTCCCTGACCACCTGGTAAGCTGGGTGAGCCAATGCTCACAGTGAAGGCACATCAGCCTAAATCAGAGAAGCTCCGCGCACAGGGACAGCATTCCGTAACTTCTGGGGCAGGATGAGGCAGGACCAGGGATCAGAGTATCGTGTAGTTTCTTAAGAGCAACACTCAGAGTCAGAAGACAATGCAGAAATCCCTTCAAATGCTAATTAAAGTTTTCCAGCCTCTAATACCACATCGAGTTACAGCATCCACTGTGAGTGTGGTTAGACTGAAAACTCCATGCACACAAAATCTCACAAAATGCATTTCCCTCCAATGGCGCCCCACTCCAGTACTCTTGCCTGGAAAGTCCCATGGACGGAGGAGCCTGGTAGGCTGCAGTCCATGGGGTCGCTAAGAGTCGGCACGGCTGAGCGACTTCACTTTAGCTTTTCACTTTCATGCATTGGAGAAGGCAATGGCACCCCACTCCAGTATTCTTGCCTGGAGAATCCCAGAGACAGAGGAGCCTAGTGGGCTGCTGTCTATGGGGTCGCACAGAGTCAGACATGACTGAAGCGACTTAGCAGCAGTAGCAGTCTCCATAAAACGGTTAGAGAATGTACTTTCCCCCAGATGAGAAACATTCCTCCAAGAAAGAGGAAGGTAAGGGAGGGGTCTAACACAGGAGGGAGGCACGGTTTCCCGGGTTGGTGACAAAGGGAATTCAGGATTCGGGCCGCTTTAGGAAAGCAGTCTGTCCAGGGGAGATGTGAAGAGCGAGCGCTCCAGGAAGGATGTCTCAGAACACAGACATGGGCAGGATTCCGAATGCTTTACTGTACTGACTGAGGATTCCTTCCTCCGGAAATTCAGGGGTGTTGCAAAGAGTTGGACTCGACTGAAACAACTTAACACCCATTCACTTGAAAATTGAGCACATGAAAAAAATTAATTTGAAGGAAAATTTCAGTGTGTACAAGAGAGGTTGTGGGCCATGGTGGGTCTTTCGTGAACGTCCACAGAGCAACTGTGGCACAAATAGTAAACGCTCATTCCAGCCCAGACGGAGCAGCAAGCCTGTCCCGACAGCCTTCTCCCTGGTTTGCGCCCCACCTCCCGGGCACAGGAACCAGAGCAGGAAGGGCCCGGGGAGTGGGCATCTGGGCACCTGCTCCCTCGGCTCCTCGACTGGGCCGAGTGCCCCCAGAGCCACCCTCTCGTCCAAGGCCCTCGCCCACAGGGGCAGCACCTGCCCTGGCCCCTTCCCTGGGGCCACAGCCAGGCCCCACCGGGGCCCCTGGGGCTCCACAAAGCTGCCCTCCCTGTGTGGGGTGTGCTGTGTGGCCTGCTGAGAATGGGACTTGGGGGCGGGGGGCTAATGGGGAAACAGAGGAAGAGCTGAACCTGAGAATCAAGAAGGGGAGGTGCAGGCGCATTCCTGAGGGTTTGGAATAAAACTCGGAAGAATCAGCTAGAACTGCAAGTGGGCCCCTCTGGGGAGCCCAGGTCAAGTTTGAGGACTACGGTCAGTCCTCTCATGACCCTGTGGTTAAGGAAATTGGGCCACGAGCCTCCACGATGAACACCGAGGTGAATCGAGGTGATGGAGAGAGTGTGCGTTTGGGCAGTGGGCGCTGACCTGGTGCCAACACAGGGCCCAAAGATGGATGCAGGGTTGAAAGGGAGAGTGCGGAGCAGGGGACATTCCGGAAAGGAGAGGGAGCCACCCAGGGTGGGGGTGTCTGGGCCCCACAGGCACGGTGTGACAGAGCTGTGCTTGTTCACAGCGCCTAGCTCTGTGCCCTGCATCCAGAGCGACTTCGACGCTTCTGGGAAATCAGCATGGTGGTCTTTGGAACCCAGAAGCCCAGGAGGCTGGGAGAGGTGGCCTGGCTGCACGGCCATGCTGGAGGAAAGCTGGCTGCACCCCCAAGGGGCATCCAGGGGTCCCCAGTGTGGCCAGCTGCAAAGCCAGCTGCGTCCCAATGAAGTGCCTGGCAGGAGTGATGGGCTCATTTCCCCACAGTGGCCAAGGAAGTCCAGGCTCCAAGGAATGAGGAGAATCGAGTGGAACCCACCACAACTTCTGAGCGTTCTCCACAGCCTCTCCTCACAGGGGCTCAGGAGCATCGGGCAGCTGCTCTTGGGAGCCAGGGGATGCACAGAGTTCCTGACCTGCGAAGAGCCACTCCTTCCCAGACTGCACAGCTCAGGCACGCTGGGATGGCCCTGGGTGAGACCCTTGCCTGTGGGCCTCTGGTCTCCCCTCTCTGGGTCCAGCGAGCTCACAGACTGCAGACCCTCCTGGTTATGGAGGTGGGGCTTATGTCATCCAACTGGCCCCTGCACGTCTTGAGCTTAACCTGGGGCTGCAAGACGGGGGACCTTTCATAAACCCTTTCTTGGGGGACAGAGGAGGGCCCCCTCATGGATGTCTCATTCTGACCAAGCTGGAAATGGGAAGGAAAGCTGGGTGGGGTGGAGCGGGGAGGACTGCGGCCTCCTGGGCCCTGGGCCACTGACTGGTGAGTTCTGCACCGCATCCTGCTGTTTTCAGCAGCCTGGCCTCTCTGGAGTCCGCAAACCAAGAGCAGAGGTGCGAGGCGCCCTGTGCGGGCGGAACCCGCCTGAGAGCAAAGTCCAAGTGCTGCCCAGCCTGCCATGCGCCATGCGGCTCTCCCCCAACCCCACCCCACCCCGCCCCGCCCCGCCCCGCCCCGCCCCGCCCCGCCCCAGCCCCGCCCCGCCCCTTCACAGCCCCGCCCCCGCGCCCGCCCCTTCACAGCCCCGCCCCCGCCCCAGCCCAGCCCCGCCCCTTCACAGCCCCGCCCCCGACCCGCCCCCTTCACAGCCCCGCCCCATGCCCAGCCCCAGCCCCGCCCCTTCACAGCCCCGCCTCCGACCCGCCCCCTTCACGGCCCCGCCCCAGCCCCGCCCCGCCCCTTCACAGCCCCGCCCCATCCCGTCCCGCCCCATCCCAGCCCCGCCCCCGCGCCCGCCCCAGCCCCGCCCCTTCACAGCCCCGCCTCCGACCCGCCCCCTTCACGGCCCCGCCCCAGCCCCGCCCCGCCCCTTCGCGGCCCCGCCCCAGCCCCGCCCCCGCGCCCCGCCCCGCCCCCTCACAGCCCCGCCCCGCCCCCTCACAGCCCCGCCCCGCCCCCGCGGCGCGCGCGTACCAGCCGGCGGATCTCGCGCTCGCACTCCTTCTTGATGCGGGCGATCTCCTCCTGGTGCAGGTGGTACACGCTCCTGATCTCGGCGGCCTTGATCTTGTCGGCGCGGACGACCAGGGTCAGCGCCTCCTCCACCTGCCTCTTGGCGCCCTTCAGCTCCGAGATCTCTTGCTGCATCTTCACCTTCTCCACCTCGAAGCCCTTCTTGGCCTCCTCCCTGGCCTCGGACAGCAGCACGGTGCGCGCCCTGTCCGGGCCGCCGTCGCGCACGGCGTGCAGCAGCGCCTGCAGCCGCTGGTTCTCGCTGTCCTTGGTCCTGATGACGCGCAGCAGCTCGGCCTCATGCTGCCGCAGCAGCGCCTCCCGCAGCGCCTGCAGCTCCTTCATCTTCTCCTCGTGCAGCTTGGTCCTGAGCTCGGTGAGCAGGACGGCGCTCTTGTGCTGCTCGTGCTCCCGCACCTGCCTGAGCTCCTGGTTCTTCTCCCTCTCCGCCCGGCCGACCTGCGGCACAGCGAGACACGGTCGGCCCGGAGCCAGACTGCCGGGACACCGGGCGCAGCGTTCGGAAAGGCTGTGTGTTCTTGCAGAGTTGGGAGCTACCGTAAGGTCTCGTTAAAACACGGGTTGAAAACAGTCAAGCCTCGTGGGTTAGCAGCGTGATATTATGCACCCAGGAGGCTCCAACCCTGGAAGCAAGAGGGCAGACGCACGGGTGTCCGGAAACCTGCGTGCTCAGGAGGCTGAAACCAGCACCTCTCAAACTAATCCGCCAAGGAGGGGCCACGGCCGTCGGGGGCAGGGGGTGGGGGCTCCTGCCCTCCGGACGGCTTCAGCCCGAACGACGGAAGTCTCACTTACCTTCTGAGCCACTCTCAGCAGAGGGAGGAGCCAGCGCAGGCGGGAGGGGCGGGGCGGGGCGGGGGCTGGGGGCGGGGGCGGGGCGGGGGCGGGGCGGGGGCTGGGGGCGGGGCGGGGCCGGGGCGGGGGCTGGGGGCGGGGCGGGGCGGGGGCGGGGGCTGGGCGTGGGGGCGGGGGCTGGGCGTGGGGGCGGGGGCGGGGCGGGGGCTGGGGGCGGGGCGGGGCCGGGGCGGGGGCTGGGGGCGGGGCGGGGCCGGGGCGGGGGCTGGGGGCGGGGGCGGGGCGGGGGCGGGGGCTGGGCGTGGGGGCGGGGCGGGGGCGGGGGCGGGGCGGGGGCGGGGGCTGGGCGTGGGGGCGGGGCGGGGGCGGGGCGGGGGCTGGGGGCGGGGGCTGGGGGCGGGGCGGGGGCTGGGGGCGGGGCGGGGCCGGGGCGGGGGCTGGGCGTGGGGGCGGGGGCTGGGCGTGGGGGCGGGGGCGGGGGCGGGGGCTGGGGGCGGGGGCGGGGGCTGGGCGTGGGGGCGGGGCCGGGGCGGGGGCTGGGGGCGGGGCGGGGCCGGGGCGGGGGCTGGGGGCGGGGGCTGGGGGCGGGGCGGGGCCGGGGCGGGGGCTGGGAGCGGGGGCGGGGCGGGGGCGGGGGCTGGGCGTGGGGGCGGGGCGGGGGCTGGGCGGGGGCGGGGCGCGGGGCGGGGCCGGGGCTGGGGGCGGGGGCTGGGGGCGGGGGCGGGGCGGGGGCGGGGGCTGGGCGTGGGGGCGGGGGCTGGGCGTGGGGGCGGGGGCGGGGCGGGGGGCGGGGGCGTGGGGGCGGGGGGCGGGGCCGGGGCGGGGGCTGGGGGCGGGGCGGGGGCTGGGCGTGGGGGCGGGGCCGGGGCGGGGGCTGGGGGCGGGGCGGGGCCGGGGCGGGGGCTGGGGGCGGGGCGGGGCCGGGGCGGGGGCTGGGGGCGGGGGGGGGGCGGGGGCGGGGGCTGGGCGTGGGGGCGGGGCGGGGGCGGGGCGGGGGCGGGGCGGGGGCTGGGCGGGGGCGGGGCGCGGGCGGGGGCTGGGCGGGGGCGGGGCGCGGGCGGGGCGGGGCGGGGCGGGGGGCGGGCGCCCACCTTGCTCTTTTCCTGCTGCAGCTCGATCTGGATCTCGGTGAGCTTGGCCCGCAGGTCCTCGTTGGCAGCCTGCAGGGCGGCGAGGACCTCCGCCTTGTCCCCCTTGCTCCGGCCGCCGGCGCCCTTCTTGGACATGGTGAGGGTGGCCCGAGGGGCAGCGCGCGTCTGGGCCGATCGCCTGCCTGTGGTTCCTCTACATCTTGTCACTCACCTGAGGGGAAGCGCGCTGTGAGCAGACCGCACGGGCCTGGGGGCCCCACGAGCGGGGTGCGCGGGGATACATCTGCTGGCCCGAGTCTGCGGCCGGACTGCCCACCGTGTCACAGCCTGCGGGGGCCGCCTGCCCTCCGCCCACACCCCTCTCCATGGAAGCGCATTCCTCCTGCCTCTCGGGTAACGGACGATCAGTACCTGTTTATTCTTTGCCCCTTTGGAATAAGACTCTGGGGACCAAAGTTAGGGCCCAACTTCTCACACGGTGTGTGGCAGGCGGATGGCGGGAGCGGGTGTGAAACACGAGCTTCTCTGACACGAACGGAGGGGCGTCTGGGACCCCTGGGGCCCATGACCCAGCTTGGAAGGGGTCACACCCTCAGCCCAGGAGACCGAGCCGACTCGGTGGGCGCACACGCACCCTGGACCGCCTGGGCACCGGGCCCCACCCTGGCTTGTTCACCCATCACCCAGCCTGGATGCTTGAACCCGCTGGCCCAGGCCTGGGACGGCCCCCACTCCCCCGAATCCCAGCGCTCAGCACCCAGTGTGAGACTGGGAGAGCCCACTGGCTTTGCCTGGATTAAAAGGCAGAGGGGTTCTGGGTCTGCTCCCCTTGCTGCCTGGCCCCCCGCACCTGTCTCCTCACCGAGACACAGAAGTGTCCCAAGGTGTCCCCAAGGCCTCCATCCTGTGCTTAGACACCCACCAGGTGCACTGCTGAGGCTCTTCCAGGCCAGGCCTGGGAGTCCTGCAGGACCATGGGTTCCCGCTGGCCTCCTGGAGCTCCGGGTGGGGGGCTCGACGACCCCAGCCCTCAGCCTTCTGTAAGCAGGGGCCTGGCCCCACGGTTCCCCTGCAGTGTCCCCAGCCGCCTGGCCACCCTCCATAGGACCCCTGTGACCATTTCTGGTCTGTTCTCTGCAGCTGCCTTTAAGCAACAGTGACCAGACCACCTCCCCGGCCCCAGAAACCCCCGCCGCCATGTGTCCGCCTCAGATCACAGAGAATTCCGAGCCCCTGTGCAACTGGCCGGCTGCCGTCCACCCCAGCTAGCATTTCTTCAATGTTTTCTGAAAACAGGCGTGTTATGTTTTACTTATTTTAAAATGAAACTCCGCAGGCCTTTCCTGGACAGAGAGGCAGCCTCACCGGCCGTCTGAGAGCAGAGGAAGGGCAGGGTGAGATGAGGGAGAGGCCCGGGGCGGTGCCCACACTGGCCGGCAGCAGAGGGGCTCTCCCCGCTCCACGGCCCCCCAGCCAGCCTGGCCCACCCAGCCGCTGGCTCGTCCAAACACAGTCCGCCCGCATTTCCTCCCACAGGCTCACACGGACTCGGGCTGCCTGGTACCCCTGCCTGCCGCCTGGACTCCAGGGCGCTGAGCAGCCTCTACCCAGGCCCTGGCCTCCCGGCACCTAGAGCTTCCGTTCGATGAAATAACAGGCCTGGAGCCCCTGCCCCGCAGCCCCCTAAAGGCGAGGCCCTGCCTTTCCCAGCATGCATTTGGGCACAAACGGGAAGTGCGCTGATGTCACTCTTTATGGCAACGAGTGTGGACAGACGGACTCTCCCCAGAGCCCGCTAGGGGCGTGCGGGCTGTGCCGATGCCCACCCCGGGGCCGGGACTCCAGGGCCCCGCCTGCCCCCGGGCCGTGCCCCCAGGCGCGCTGGATGGGACGATTCCCGGAGAGCAGCTGGGGGTCCCCTCTCCCCACGCCCTACTCGCGCTGAGCGCATGCACGTTGGGCCTCGGGAGGGAGCGCCGCCGCGGCTCCGCCCACACCCGAGGAGAGGCGCGCACACCGGGGGCACGGAGCCTGCGCGTGCCTCCGGGGCCCCTGGCCCACCGCACGTGCTCCTCTGCACCCACGGCCTGGCGCGCACACCCACACCCGGAGAAGCGCCAGCTGCCACGGTCGCCTCGTCTCCCGGGTGCCGTCACGCTCCCACGTCCTTCCTGTTACCCGGGAGATGGACGGGGTGGGCGGAGGGCTGACAGAGGCCTTGGGAGGGCGAGGTCCAGCGGGCACCGCAGAGCCTCCCCCTCGGGGATGCCAGGGGCTCTGGCTCCCACGCAGCAACCTGGATGGTGCCCGGGGCTGTGGCGCACTCTCTGAGCAGAGGCTGCTCAGAGCTTGGCCAGTGGGGTTCAGGCCTGAGCAGGACCCCGGGGAGGGGGCGTCTGCTGGACAGGGCCCTCGGGACCGACCCCGGGTCGCCCGGGTCAGCGCGGGGGCTGGATCTAGCGGGGTCGGCCCCTCCGCTCTCCCGAGGGTCTCCTGTGGCCGAGACCCTCTGGCCCGCCTCTGAAGCCCACGCCGCCCATCCCGGGCGGCCCTTCACGGATCCTGCGGGGACGGCAGGGCACAGAGCCCCGGGCTGAGTGGTCAGGGTGAGGGTGGGGGCGGGGGCGCAGCAGCAGCTTGTGACCTGCGGTTCACGAGCACGGGGGCTCCCCGCCTCCACCTCCACCACCTCCCACCACCCCGGCCGCGCTCGGACCGCCCTCCCAGCACCCACCCCTTCTCCTGTGCAGCCCTGCACACGCCTCCCTGGCTTGACCCTGTCTGGCTGGCCTCACTAACTCCCAGGAGGCCCCCATGACCTCGGGGCCCAGTGCACGGCAGGCCCTCGGTCTCCGGGGAAGGCCCGGTTCCCTGGGAGCAGGGCTGAGTTGGATTGGGCCGCGCCAGGTGGACGGAGCCGTCCTTCCACTTGGAGCCACCGCCCGCGCCGCCTGAACCTCAATGCAGAACAGACTCAGTCAGGCCTCCGGCCGCCTGCTCACGAGGCTCGAGGCCGGGGGTGACGTGCTGGTGGGAAGGGGCTGTGGGGCACGAGCTGGAGGCAGCCCCGCGATGAGGGCGCACCTGAGCACCTCGGCACGCGGTTCGTGGTGAGAGCCTGCCTCGCAGTGCCGGCGCCTTCGTCCTGAGGTTGAAGCAGACCCTCCGCGGCCGGCGTGACCTCTGCGCCTGCGCGGGAGGCCCAGGGACCAGAGGAGGGCGGGCGACTCGCCGGGTCCTCTCACTCCCCCCGCGCCAGACCGGCACCCACGTGAGGCCCCAGCCAACCGCGTGCGCCTCGCTATGGTCAAAGTCCTTAAGTGATCAGGTCGCTAGTGCAGTCTGCCCGCTCCCATCTCAGGGTCTCCGGGGAGGGAATAGCAAGCAGAAGAGCGCCCCTCGGGTCTCTGAGTGAGTCGTTTTGTGTTCGGAGGGTTTAGAGCGAAACACAGCTTGCGGCCCAGGGCGTGTTGGCAGCGCGGTTGGGTCACCTTGGAGTCTGGACACCTTGCCCCACCTCGGTCCTGCCGGCCTCCATCCAGCTTTCTCCACGTGGAGCCTGCGGGCTGGTGCGCAGGTAGAAGGGAACCGCCAACACGCAGGCGTCACCACGGTGACGCCCCAGCAAGGGGTGAGTGAGCAGGGTCACAAAGGGGCTCCCACCTTGCAGAGCCGGTCATGTTTGCATGGAAGCTCTCTGGGTTAAGAGGCTGACCCAAAGCCAGCAAAGGATGCATTTGATGCTTCTGGTCTGGTCAGTTCTGTGCAAACCCAAGGCCATGGTTGGGGGGGACGCTCTCTGTCATATCCCACAGGGACCCCTTAAGTACAGGCCATCGGACAAATGCCTGGAGGAGGGGGAAGGTCCAGCCGTGACGGCAGTGGGCAGTCATGGGGGCTGTAGGCTGCTGGGAGCTCAGACCCAGGAGGGGGTGGTTCGAAGGCACCTCCTCCCGGACTTCAGACACACTGGTTCTGGAGCACGGTCTTTCAGCAAACTCACAGCCCGGAGCATCTGCCCGAGGGACACACGTCCTACTGGACACGGCCCGGAAGCCGTCAGGGCGGGCGCACTCCTGCGGCGAGGCCCTCGCTGGTAGCGGCAAGCCTCTTGCTGCAAATCCGATGAAACGTGTGCAGAACAGGCTTGTCTGACTGCGCTAGGCTGACGCGACCCTTAGAAACACGTGCAGTGTTTTAATGAGTCTCTGGAGAGAGATTAGAATTCTTGAGGGTTTGGGCTGTGACCTCTATTTCTAACCACAGCATTCTCAAAGAAGTCACATGTGTGCTGATCTTGTGCACACCCCGATCGGAAGTAGAGTTTGAAGAAAATGGGGTGGCGGCCTTTGACCGGAAGGAAAGGGAACTTTCCAGTTCCCTCCCCGGGTTCTGGCGACAGCCCCAGCGGAGAGCGGGAGGAGCCGGGAGGGCGGGGCTGCACACAGCCAGGTGGTCCCTTTTCCCTGTCCGCCTGCCAGGCGCACGACCTCCCAGGGGTTTCTAGAAGGTTGTTCTCAAGCCCCCAAAGCATGAGCCTTCCCCAAGAAAGCCTATTAAACAGGTCCGGGCTCTCCAGGAGGAAGAAGGCCCAGGGGTCCACCCGGTGGGTGGAGACCCTGATCCTGGCCATCAGCAGGGAGGGGATCCAGCTCTGGGGGAGGAGCTCTGGGGAGGGAGCCCCTCTCAACCCAAATGTCCCAGGTGGGGTTGGAGGTCACAGGAGAGGAAGAGCCAGACAGGGCTCCGGGCTGGCGACCACCGGCCGGGTGAGACGGTCAGCCCACCTGAGCCTGAGAGCTGGGGCTTTTCCAGTGTGGGATGTCCCCCCACGGTGACCATCACACCGGACAGGGAAGGTCCTCTGATGGAGAAGACGCCCGTGCTTCTCATGACGCCCGCGGTTCTCATCCGCAAGACCTCTGCCATGACTTCAACACGTTCATGTTTCCATCAGGTTGGCCCTGAGTCATCACTCCTAGCCTACAGAACTGAGTCCACCCCACGGTCCCTCTGTGTTGAAAGGAGACGTGTGTGACTCAAGCTGCAGCTCTGACTCACCTGTGAAGGAGTGAAGGGCTGAAGTTTCCTAGAGGTGCTGTGATTTATTCTTAAATAAACTTCAAGATGAGTGCCGATTCAGATGCAGCCTTGTGAGCTGATACAGAGAGACCCTGGCATGCCGCCATGCAGCTCCCACAGGGGAAGCATCTTGAGACACTAGGAATCATGACCAAGACGCTGGCTTCCGGGACGTCATCGCAGAGACCATCCTGTCTCCATCTCCGCCCCCACCTTCATCCCCGCCTCAGCCCCTGGCAACCACAAATCTGCCCTCCATTTCTGTAACCTTGTCATTTCTGGAATGTTATAGAAATGAAGTGGTCTAGCACAGGACCGTTTGGAATCGGCGTTCCTCACTCACTGTAATTCTGGAGACCCGTCCAAGTTGTGTGCGGAGAGTTCACGCTCATTCGTGGCGACTGCGGTGGGGGCAGCACTCACAGTGTGGACACGGTACCCACTCACCCACTGAGGGGCAACTGGTCGGTCATTACAGATCTTGCTGCTATAAATGTTCATGTCCAGGTTGTTGTGTGAACCTCGGTCTTCATTTCTCTGACACAAATGCCTAGACGTGCAATTTCTGGTCAGACACAGTTGAACGTGTAGTTATTTAAGAAAATGCAAACCGCTTTCCAGAGAGGCTGCACCATGTGACCCTGCCCCGACCAGCGTGTGAGGGGTCCAGTTTCGCAGCATCCTTGCCAGCATTTGGTGTTGCTGCTTTTTTTTTTTTAAAATTATTTTAGCTAATCTGATAAGTGGTATCTCATTGCGGTTTTATTTCTTTTAACCTACTTTTTAAACTGAAGTATAGTTGACTTACAATGTTTGTTATTTTCTGCTGTAAGCAAAGTGACTCAGTCTTATATATATATATATATATGTATATATATATTTTAAACATACACATGCATTCTTTTTCATATTATGGTTTACCACAGGGTATTGAATGTAGTTCCCTGTACTCTATAGTAGGACCTCATTATTTATCCATTCTACGTGGAATAGTTTGCGTTTGCTAATCCCAAACTCCCAGTCTGTCCCTCCTCTCCTTTTCTCTCTGTTTATGAGTCTGTTTCTGCTTCTTAGGTAAGTTCATTTGCGCCATCTTCTATATTCCACATATAAGTAAGAGACAGCACACTGCTTTTTCTCATTTTCTTACTTCATTCACCATGATAATCTCTCAGTCCATCTGCTTGCTGCGAATGGCATGGTTTCCTGCTGTTCTGCGGTTGAGTGATCCTCCAATGTATATATGTACACGTCTTCTTTAGCTACTCATCTGCTGATGGACACTTAGGTAGATTCCACGCCTTGGCTACTGTGAATAGTCCTGCTATGAACACTGGGTGCATGTATCTTTTGAATTATAGTTTTGTCCAGATGTACGCCCAGGAGTGAGGTTGTTGGATCATATGGTAATTCTGTTTCTAGTTTTCTGATGACTCTCCACACTGTGGTCCCTTGTGGCTGCACTAATTTACATCCCCCGACAGGGTAGGAGGGCTGCTTTATCTCCATACCCTCTTTAGCATTTATTGTTTGTGGACTTTTTGATGACAGCCATTCTGATCAGTGTGAGGTGATACCTCATTGTAGTTTTGACTTGCACTTCTCTGATAATTAGTGACATTGAGCAACTTTTCATGTGCCTATTGGCCATCTGTATGTCTTAGGAGAAATGTCTATTTAAGTCTTCTGCCCATAGTTTGGTTGGGCTGTTTATTTTTTGCTGTTTTGTTGAGTTGTATATGCTGATTGATATTTTGGAAATTAAGCTCTTGCTGGTTGCACTGTTTGCAAATATCTCCTCTGTTTAGGGTTTCTCTTGCAGTGCAAAAGCTTGTAAGTTTGCTGAGTTCCCACTAGTTTATTTTTGTTTTTATTTCCACTGCCTTGGGAGACTGACCTAGGGAAACATTGGTGCGATTTATGCCTCGCTGTGGCTTTAACCTGCATTTCCCTCACCGCCACCGGTAACCATTGCCCTGTGCTTGTCCGCCATCTGTGCACCCCCAGCGAGCTGTCTGCTGCTAACCCTCCGGCCAGAGAGGGCGGGCTCTCCTTGGGGCCGCTTCTGTCTGTGCCCATCCGTCCATCTGACTTGCTGGCCTCTTCAACTCCAACTCCAGGAGAAAACCCAGGGAGCTCACCACTGTGTCTTCCTGGGTCTTGAGGCCCCTAGTTGCCCTTCCTTCTTCACTCCACCTTTGAGCCTCTTTATGTTTGTTTTAGACCAGCGTCCAGAGATTTTATAGTACTAATGGGAGGAACAGGGAAAAGTATGTCTGCTCTGTCTTCTGGAGGCAGAAGGCCACAACTTTATGATCAAAGAAAAAAGATCTTAGACTTGTGTTTATTACTATTTCAGTTAGAATTTAAATCATAAGCATGATTTAAAATTTGCTGGCTCAAGTCTCAGGATCAAAGACAGACACTCGACTAAATGGCTGCAGGGAATTCCCTGCAGGTCCAGTGCTCAGGACTCTGGCTTCACTGCTAAGGGCCCAGGGTCAGTCCCTGGTCAGAGGACTAAGATCCTGCAAACCGTGCACCGAGTGGCCAAACTTAAATGAATAGATGAATGGCGGCGGACACCACCCACCTGTTTGAGCAAAGGGTCCCCAGCACTGCCCTCGAGTGAGCAGCTCTGGGAGACACCTGCCGTGGGAGCCGGTCTGACTCAGTCCTGGGAGGACGCCCCTCCTGAGACACAGGGGCTGCAGCAGCTACGCCTCTGCAACGGGAACCACTGAGCCACCTCAGGTGTCAGCGCGAGAGTTTTGAAAAGAACAGAAGTGAGTTTATGCACAGCTTTGCTTCTGCCAAACCCATCACCTGGCCGGTCAGCGTTTAAAAATGGAGATGTCAAACAACCAGATTTCCAAGAGAGACTCTCGGGATCACCAGCCAAAGCCCCAGCTCAGATGAGGAAACCAGGGCCTGGAGGGGGCGTGTCCCCCAAGGAGAGCTGGCTCCAGACCTACCCACCCCGCAACGGCTGGTGGCACCACGTGGCCTGGTCGGGTTCCCTAGGGGGCTTGTGATCAGAAGCAGCAGGAGAGACCCCAGAGGGTGACCTCTGGACTGAGCCAAACAGGCCGAGCCTGAAAGTCACGCCATGCTTCTGACTCGGGAAGCTCAAAGGAACCACCTCAAGAGCAACAAACTCTCCCAGAGGGGCTCAACCGTGCCCAGCATGGTGCTCAAATACATGTAAAGGAACACAAAGAATTCAGCCCAACAGTATAAAATCACAGTGTCTGGCATTCAATCAAATGTTTCCAGACCTGCAAAGAAGTAGGGAAATGGGAGTCTTAGTGAGAGGAAAAGGAAAGAAATGTGGGCATGAGGCGCACGCAGGGATTAGCAGACCAGGATATCAGAACAGCCAGAGCTCATAAAGCCACATTGTCGCAGCGCAGGGGCGACAGCGGCCTGCCAGGAAGAGAAAGAGAATAGACCCCACAGACCCACATCAACAATATAGAGGTTCAAACGCCATGTCTGAGGCAGGAAAATGCCCTGTGTGGCACTAACAGCAGAGTCACTCATCCCAGAGGAAAGGTCATAGACCTTAAACATGGTACCAAGTTATCTAAGCTAGAACAGTGATTGGAAACCCACTGCCATTCGTTTCAAAAATACGTCAACAATTCTTCAGTAAAATCTTTACATTATTCCTCTTCCCTTTGAAATTCTACCGACCACACAGAATAAGGTTATATATTACCCCCATTAGGATACTTTTTTTTTTTTGATTGAAGGGTTCCACTGATCACCCTATCATATCTTTACAGGACAAGAAAATGTATGTAAGTGGAAATTTACAGTTTTTACTGTGACCTTCAGCACTGAGGTTATAAAAACGTCTTCCAGGTTGAGTGATCATTGCAATTGTTATTGCTCTGCCGCTGCAGCTACGTCGCTTCAGTCGTGGCTGACTCTGTGCGACCCCATAGACGGCAGCCCACCAGGCTCCCCCGTCCCTGGGAGTCTCCAGGCAAGAACACTGGAGTGGGTTGCCATTTCCTTCTCCAATGCATGAAAGTGAAAAGTGAAAGTGAAGTCGCTCAGTCGTGTCCAACTCTTCGCGACCCCATAGACTGAAGCCTACCAGGCTCCTCCATCCATGGGATTTTCCAGGCAAGAGTACTGGAGTAGGGTGCCATTGCCTTCGCCGATTATTGCTCTATACTGGTTCAAATAGTACAAATATACTACAAATTCTGATAAATTATTAAGAAGTAAAATTGTATGAGAAATACATCTCTGAATAAGCTGAAGGGGGCTGGCGATCTGAGTGTTCTAGTTAAACTTCCTCTCCTCCCTGGGTTTGGTGTCCCAGAGCTCTCCACTTGCGGAAGGTGGAGTCTGCCTTGCTTTGCAGGGGGCCAGGAGGTGAGGAGGGGGCTATGGGCAGCCCCCCACCCTGGAAAGCCTTCTAAGTGTACACAGTTGGTGCAGCGATCACTGCTTGAAGACCACTATCCCCCCCGCTGCACAACCAAACCAGCGGGCCTTCGGGCATCACGGGTGCATCATGGCCCCTGGGCCTGCCAGGGGCCTCCTGTCCTGACTCTGCCCTGGGCGCTGATCCTGGATGGTCCCAGGAAGGGTGTCCAGAGTTCCCAAAAGCCCAGAACAGGCTGCCCAGGATGGGAGGGCCTGGGCCCTAGAGGGGAATGGGGGCTGCAAGGAAGAGGACGTTCTGGGAGAAACTGGCGGACAACACCCGGCTCAGGCCCCAGGGCAGTGGCTTGGCCACATTCTGCGCCCACCTCCACCGAGGCCCCGCAGAGACCACACAGATCCCGGAACGAGGAACAGATCCTGCCACCATGCACTGATGGTTCTGACTGATCTGCCCTGGACCAACTTGAAATGGGCCTGGGAGGGATAAGGCAAATGCGTCTCTAATGGGAATTACACAATTTTCCTAAGCAGGAAACACTTAGCTTCATGAATGGCCAGTGAAAAAGATCACACAGCTCAGAAAGGGGCCCCGTGTTACGTCTAAGGATAGAAAGCGTCATATTCACCAGCAAGGGGAGGGGACTGCTCACAAGCACTGGGGTGAGTAGCCGGCTGTTGGTGAATGAGAAATAAACCTGTGGAACACTGCCTTTCTGACATAAAGTCTAAATGGATTAAGAGAATTAAAGCCAAAAAATCAAATCACTAAAACTATTGGGGAGATGCAGAAAGGAGCATTTCTGAAGTCTCCGGAGAGAGGATTTTTTAGGCTTAAAGGAGATAAAAGGAACCCACAGGAGGCAATGGCACCCCACTCCAGTTCTCTTGCCTGGAAAATCCCATGGGTGGAGGAGCCTGGTAAGCTGCAGTCCATGGGGTCGCAAAGAGTCGGACACGACTGAGCGACTTCACTTTCACTTTTCACTTTCATGCATTGGAGAAGGAAATGGCAACCCACTCCAGTGTTCTTGCCTGGAGAATCCCAGGGACGGGGGAGCCTGGTGAGCTGCCGTCTGTGGGGTCGCACAGAGTTGGACACAACTGAGGTGACTTAGCAGCAACAGGAGGCAAGCTCAACAGATGCCACCACACAAAATCCTCACCTCACTTTATCATCAGTGAGATGCAGTTAAGAAGCTAAAAACAAGTGGAAACATCATTTGCAATAAATACAACAGCAAAGCTCGTGTCTTTACTATGTTAGGAGATTGTGAAACTCAACAGTAACACTAAGATCTCACAAGATAAACAGGCAACTGTCAAAAGACATAACTGGCAAAAAAAAGGAATGAAAAGTGATTTTTAAAACATAGGAGAAAATTGCCTCCGCTTAAGATGTGGAAAGTCGTGAGAAAAGTCCCTCCTGTCGTGAAAAACGGCCAAGGGCCACAGAATCTGCCAAATTACGTGCTTCTTTGGGCCTAGGAAGAGGTCCCGAGAGAACCAAAGGGCGACAAGCCGGTCCCAGGGGCCCCGGGCGCCTGAGCTGGCTCACCGGGGGAAGAGCTCAGAGGAAGAGCTCAGCTCCAACAGCAGCGCATCTCTGCGGGCTGGATGGGGGCCAGCACACCACCCTGGAGTCGCTGGACCCAGATGTGAGGCAGGCGGAGGGCAGGACGGATGCCCCACCTTCAGCCACTTCTATAGGCCCAGTGAACGTCTCGGGCACTGGGAGAAGACTGGCAAGGCCTCTAGTCCTCAGGGTCGCGGGGCAGGGTGGGAGGAAACCCCTGCTTCCCCCTGCCCTGGGGTAGGAGTGGAAGGCCCTGGGGAGGGAGACAGAGGTCCTGGGGGTTGGGATCCTGCAGGGACGCAAGCAGAGCTGGGGGATGGGAAGGGGGTGGGAAGGCTGAGAAGAACCCCCAGGCACATGGGCCTCAACTCCTAAGGCTGGGCCAGAAGAATGAGACCCCCTCCCCCAAACAAGCCTGCACAGGTACAAGCAGCAGCAATCCAGGGCTGGGCAAGGAGCGCCGCTTCAGAGAGAGACTCTTTCAAGATGCCAGTAGGCACAGCGTCCGACACCAAGGGTGGAGCAGGAACACACAGCGACTACCCCTCTTGGCCCTGGGCACCACGCTGCACGGCAGCTCGAGGCCAGCACGGCTGGGGGTAACGCACCCTGATGCGCTTCCCTGCTGCTCAGTTCAGTTCAGTTCAGTTCAGTCGCTTAGTCGTGTCCGACTCTTTGCGACCCCATGCGGGGGTCCCTCAAACCCACTCACTAACCCACGAAGACAGGTGCCCATTTCTGGCGTATATGTTCCCTCAGTTCCACTGCTCTTCCACAGACAATGCCTGACATTCAACAAGAAATTATGTGACTCAGAAGAAAGCCAGGAAAACAGCCCATTGTCAACAAACAGAGCAATCAGAACTAGCTTCAGAGGTGCTACATTGTTGCAACTACCGGACAGAAAACTTAGGAATCAGATGAAATAGTTACAATATTTACCCACTTAAAGCCCCAAGACCTTCATGAGAGAAAGTTAAAGATCTAAACTCTGTGGATCACAAAACTGAATATTGTTATGGTGTTAATTTCCCCCAAATTGAAATAGACGTCAAATGCAGCCTCAAAATTCCAATGGACTTTGTTCTGTAAACATGGAAACGCTGTTCCTGAAACAGACGTGGGAAAAGCAAAGGATTTACATTTGCAGTTTGGGAAAATGTGACAGGCAATTTTGGAAAATAACAAATTTGGAGTTGGAAATTATCACCGGGACTTCCAGGCTGCAATAAAGCTACAGTAATCCATGTGCAATCTATGGTGTCATATATGAGTACATGCTCTTTGCTCAGTTTGTGTCCTTTGCAACCTTTTGTACTGTAGCCCGAAAGGCTCCTCTGTCCATGGGATGCTCCAGGCAAGAACACTGCAGTGGGTTGCCATGCCCTCCTCCATGGGACCTTCCTGACCCAGGGATCGAACCCGAGTCTCTTGCGTCTTCTGCGTTGGCGGGAGGGTTCTTTACCCCTAGAGCCATCTGGGAGGGCCCATATATGTAAATATGTATTCATATGCTATTAAGCAATGTGTAAAAAATGTATGATGCAAAGACACACAGATCAGTGAAGCAGAACCAAAAAACAGCCCCATGTATTATCTGGACAATTAATATTTGACAAAAGGTACAAGAAAATTCGGTGGAGAAAAGAGTCTTTCAACAAATGGGGCTGTAACAGTTATGCATCTATATGCCAAAACAAACAAAAAAGGGAAAAAGAAAACCCACAGCCCCACAGCTCAGTTCATGTCTGGAAACCTAGTAGAAATGAATCATGGAACTAATGTGAAACTAGAACCACAGAATTTCCAGCTGAAAAAGATAAAAATTTCCATGATCTTGGATTAGAAAAAAAATATTCTTAGAGAGCAAAAAAAAAAAAAAAAAAAAAAGCACAAATATCATATAAGAAAATGTTGACAAATTAGACTTCATAAAAATGTAAAATTAGTCTTTGAGAGGTGTGGTTAAGAAAATGAGAAGACAAGCCAAGGCTGGGAGAGCATATTTACCAAACACACATCTGATAAAGGTCTGTTTCCAGCATATAGATATATATAGATATATGTTACATATATATATATTACGTATATATATATTATGTCTCAAAATTCATTAATAAGAAGACAACTCATCCAATTTAAAAACTAGCAAAAGATTTTAAACACTTGTCACCAAAATGCTTCCCTGATAGCTCAGTTGGTAAAGAATCCACCTCCAATGCAGGAGGCCCAGGGTCGATTCCTGGGTGGGGAAGATCTGCTGGAGAAGGGATAGGCCACACACTCCAGTATTCTTGGGCTTCCCTTGTGGCTCAGCTGGTAAAGAATCCACCTGCAATGCAGGAGACCTGGGTTCGATCCCTGGTTTGGGAAGATCCCCTGGAGAAGGGAAAAGCTACCCACTTCAGTATTTTGGCCTGGAGAATTCCATGGACCATATTGTCCATGGGGTCACAAAGAGTCAGACACGACTAAGCGACTTTCACTTTCACTTTTCACTTTCACCAAAGCGAGTGAACAGATAGCAAATAAGCAAATGAGAAGACGTGGGCCTCCTCTCCTCAGGGACTCGCAGGTGAGGGCCAGCACTGCACGCCCACCCCCACGGAGCAGCGGGCGATGGAGCCGGGGCCTCCCGCAGGTGCTGGTGGGCGTGCACTCGGGCTCAGCCACTCTGGGCTTTGCAACTGGGTCAGACAGGCGGGGGCCGCCCCACCCGGCGTCCCGCCAGGCCTGACCCCACGGACACTCGCGCGTAAGGGTCTCAGGGAGCACTTGCCTCGGGGAGAAGTGGAGCGATGGGCTTGGAGGAGCCCCCAGATTCCACCCCCGCCCCCCAGCCCCACATCTGCTAAACGCCTTGGAAGGTCCTTCTAGCCTTGGGTTTTGCCTCTGCCCCACCCTGAGACCAGAGCAGGACACAGTCATGGCTGCTATTTAATAAAACCCTGAGACGCATGTATCAGCTGCCATGCTGGGGCCTGCCCTCAGACGAACCTCTGAATGTGCGAGACCCTGGCAAACGCCCCTCGGTGCTTTAGGAATAGCGCACCCCTTCCTGCACACGGTCCACCTCCAAATGGCGCAGGAGCCGCAGAAAGGTCAGTCTGGGGGACCTCAGTGTGGACGCGATGGGTTCCAAGGTCCTTCCTGTTCCCAGTCGCCCTGTAACCCAAGAGGGCGCGGGAGCTCAGGCGACCTCCAGCAGTGGACGTTGGGGGCGCCTGTGGGAGTCTTCTGGGGGCACTGCCCAGCCTCCTCCCGGGCCACGTCCCCTCAGCTACACCACCACTGGGCTTGCATAGAGCTCTCCACGTGCAGGAAGACCCAGGCGGCTCTTCGAAGCTAAAGCCACAGTGGGCCAGCCCAGCACCCACTGGCAGAGTCCTGGCAGAGGGCAGAGACACCCGACCCGGGGGCCGCACTCACCCAGCAGGGAGCAGAGCACAGCTCCAACGTCAGAGCCGCCAGCCGCAGAGCACGCGGTCCCCAGGACCCACAGGGTCTCTTGGCCTTGAGCCTTCAAGACCTTCCGGCCGAGTCCCAGCCTCCAGGCTGCCTGGGACAGAGTCCCCAGCGTGGAATGCCTTCCCTCCCCAGGTGTGGGCCTGGCTCCACTCTGAGGCCAGGCTGCCTTCGACCCCGTCCTCGACCCCCTGCTTGCTGCCCCTGGTGTGGGTCACCACAGCCCTCTCCCCACCTGTTAGCCACGCCACCCGAGGTGGCCTCTTCCTGAGGTGTCAAAGGGACAGCAAGCGCCAGCCCAGCACCACGGCCTTGGGAGGGCGGTGCAGGGCAGCCCCCGGCCCAGGCTCTGGAGCACAGCTCGTCGTGGGCTGGGGACCACAGCCAGTGCCTCTGAGCCAGGAACCGCACCCCACAGGCTCAGGGAGGAAGACGGGGTGACATCCTCTAAACGGCATCCTGTCGCTGTGATCTGAGGCCCGGGCTTTTCAGTCCCTTACTGAAGAGGGCTGCCTCGGGGTCCGAGTGGAGAATTGGCAGCACCACCTGCTCTGTGTCCGGCTCGATTGTCTGGAAACTAAGGAACCCTGCTGTGCGTTCAGTCCTGTCTGACTCCTCGCGACCCCATGGACCGTAGCCCACCAGGCTCCTCTGTCCATGGGATTCCCCAGGCAGGAACACTGGAGTGGGTTGCCATGCCCTCCTCCAGGGGATCTTCCGGACCCAGGAACTGAACCGGAATCTCTAACGTCCCTTGCATTGGCAGGTGGCTCATAGACCACCAGCATCAGCTGGGAAGTCTAAAGAGCAGTGAAAACCCTCAAGGGGTGGGACCACCCTGAACGGAAGCCCACAGTCTGATCAGCGGCGAGGGCACGTGCAGGCTCTCTGCTCGTCTCAGGGCAGGGGTCCCTGGTCTGGGGCTGATGCAGAGCTCATCCTACCCCCTCCCTCCTGCCCCCACCAGCTCCCTGGCCACAGGGCTGTGCCCGGTGGTCCCATATTGTCAGGCAAGGTCTCCAGGTGCTGGGTCTGCCCAGCACCGTCTGCATGGGGACAGGACCCAGTGTGACGTGTGCAGCATTTGGATTTCATAAGTGAGCCGTCAAGTCCTCCCAGAGCCGAGGACGGACGGCTCAGACATGCCTGCACCAGCCCACGTGGTCCTTGACCTCTACCAGGCAGGTGTTACCAACTTTCTAAAACCCCAGGGCAGCTCAGAGGCTGACCCTGGGTCGGTGGTGCCGTCGAAACGAGCTGAAGTCTCGCGGTGGCTGGCTTTACTCGGAAAGCACTGAGCACATCCGGGCAAAGGCCCAGCGCCACCGCGAGCATCCTCAAATCTGCAGCTCGGATCTGAGCTTTGCATGAACAGCAGAGTCAAAGGCAATAGTGTTTGCAGCTGCAGTCCACGTACACAGCTTCACAGCGAGCCCACTCACAATCCAACACGTGTCAGAATCATTTATGTTTGGCCTGTGACGGCCTTTCCACCGAGCCCGACCAGCTCCACTCAACTACTGATGTTCTCTGCACTGGAGGGACCAAGGCACGCATAACAACACCCGCTTCTTTCAAGGAAAAGTGCTGGAAATCAGGTAATAAGCTGCTGTCACCCCCAAACACATTGAGCCCCTTGCAGGAGAAAGGATGTCTGTGATTCTTGATTAAGTTTTAAAGAGAAGACCCCATCCCTCCACAGGGCAGACAGATGGCAAGGGGGGAGCCATAAGCATGCCTATTATTAAAAAAAAAAAAAACCTGGCCCAGGAGCCCCCCTCAGGCCACCCCACCCCAGGACGAGGGAGCCGGGTGCTCGCCACACCCGGCTCGGAGACCACAGCCCCCACCCCCTCCACCCCCATGGCCGCCCCCACCCCCCCCACCCCCATGGCCGCCGGGAGACCGGTGGCTCTGAGCAGGGATCCGACAGCCGGCGCCCCAGGCCCAGCCCTCCCCCAGATGCCGCAGGAGCAGAGCGAGTAGAGGGCAGGTGGGGCCCTCGTCCTCTGTGATGCCCTTTGCACACGTAAGACGACTTATCTGGCCCCTGCCCCCCGTGAACTTTCCAGCTACAGCCGTGTGCACGCTGAACACAGGAGCCAGCTCACACGGGAAACCCGTGCAGAAAGCCCTCAGCCCCACCTGAACACGGCAAAGCCCCCGCAGCGCTCAAAGCAAAGCACTTACAGCCGAGCCCCTCTGGTCCGCGGCCTCTCCTCCGCCTTCCTCTGACCCCGGGATGCTCTCTGCCGCCTGTGCAATCGGCTCCCCGGGTTCTGTGACTCAGCAAAGCACGGCTCCTCTTTTCAGATGGAATTTACCACGCGGTGACTACATCCAGGGGGAGGGACCAGCTCCTGCCATTTCCAAGCAGGATCGCGAGCAATCCGGAGCAGCTCAGAGATGCTCCAGGCAAACGGCCACTCCATTCAGAGGCCGCGGGGAGGAGGCGGTGGGGAAGTGCTGCCCGGCCTGCCGGCGGCGGCTTCTCTATGTTCACGCAGCAGGAAACCTAGACTCGGTGTGTCTGGCCACATCCTCCCGGGAACAGCTCCTGCCACAGCGCTCCCCTCCACGTCCAGCGCTCCAGGACAGCGCCCGGCCCCCTTACCTTTAGAGAACCTCCCCTAGATTCCATGCAGCTGTAAGGCCAGTAATATAAATGGGGAAGGAAACGGCACCCACTCCAGCATTCTTGCCGGAGAAATCCCACGGACAGAGGAGCCTGGAAGACTCCAGTCCATGGGGTCACGAGAGTTGGACACAACTTAGCAACTAAATAATAACAACAGGATATGAGTGAACTTCCAGCTTGAGGGTGTTCATGGTGAGGTGATAGAAGGGATTAGGATCCGTTAAGCTCTGAAGAATGGAAACACAGAGATGAATACAATGCAGCCGGGCCCACCCGGGCAACGGATGAGCACACGGCTTCCCCTCTCTCAGCCTGGCCCTGTCCTGTCACGAACCCGACGGAAGCAAGGTGGTGCTTAGAACAGGCAGGGCCTCAGGGCTGTCCGAGCTTCAGGGCACTCGGAGTCCAGCTGCTCCGACTGATCAAGGAGGCAGGACTGGGCTGCCGGGGGGCCTCACACACCGCCCTGCAGAACAGATCCTGCGGCCATGCTGGAGTCCAGGTGGGAAACCAAGCCGCCAAGAAGTCAGGTAACTTGCCCAGGTCACCCCGCTGGCAAGCGCTGGGGCCATGATCCAAGGTGGGCCTGGAGAGAGGAGGGCAGCTCTGGGGCCAAGACCCAGACCCCACGCCCTGCCGAGGGGCACACGGGGCCCGGACGCAGGATCGCCCGCTCTGTGGGGTCTGCTCAGGCCCAGCTCAGGGCGGTGTCCTTCCAGGTGGGAGGCAGACCACATGTGCTTTAACTGGGAAACGGGACTTCGAAGAATGCATCCTGAGGAAATAATAACGGTGCTTCTATAGATTTTATGTAATAAATACTTTCACAGCACTTAGCCTGTGCCAGGCACTGTAAATAGAACCCAATTAGGGATGATTATGACAACATTGCCGTAACACACCAGATAAACCTCCTCAGCGGAAGCCTCCTGGGCATCTGTGCCCCGTCGCTGAGTCGTGTCTGACTCTTTGTGACCCTGTGGACCGTAGCCCGTCAGGCTCCTCTGTCCATGGAATTCTCTAGGCAAGGACACTGGAGTGGGTGCCATTTCCTCCTCCAGCGGATCTTCCTGAAAGTCCAACGACAGATGATTTACACGAATCGTGGGTGAACACGGGCCGCGGCGCAGCGGCACCACGCAGCACGGCCTGAGGCTCTGTACCGATGGGGAGACGTGGGAACAACACGCTGCTAAGTGTTAAAAGCCGGCTGTGCAAAGTGTGTACAGTATGATCACGCATCTATTTTTAAAAATAAGCATGTGCATTAAACACAGACGCACAGAGCAATGGAATAGAACAGAGAGCTCAGAAATAGAACGGAGAGCTCTCACACATGTTCAAACCATTTTTGACAAGGGTGCCAGGACCATCCATTAGAGAGAGGACAGTCTTTTCAACAAATAGTGCCAGAAAATCCGAGTATCCACATGGGAGAGAATGAAGTTGGACCTCACCTCACACCATATGCAAAGATCAACTCAAAACGAAGGAAGGACCTAAACATAAGATCTAAAACAATATAACCTTTAGAAGAAAATACAGGACAAAAAGCTTCACAACGTTGGACTTAAAAGTGATTTCTTGGCTATCAGGCAACAGAAGGAAAAATAGACAAATTGGACTTCATGAACATTTTTTAAAATTTTGTGCATCAAATGACACTATGCACAGAGTAAAAAGGAAACCCCCAGAATGGAAGGACATATCTACGAATCCTGCATCTGATAAAGGGCTCGTATCTAGACTACATAGAGAACTCCTGAAACTCAACAGCAAAAAATAGCCATATTGAAAAGTGGACGGAGGCTTACCATCCGTGGGAACTTGAATGGGACTTGTACCCTGCTGTCGTGTGAGCTCTGTGTAAGTCTTAATCACGCCGAGTTGGCCCACAGTGCTCGTCAGCTCTGTCATATCCTTCTACTTTTCTGTCTATTCATTCTGTTAATTTTTGAGAGTTTGATATTGAAGCTCTGACTGAAAATCTGTTTATCTACTTAAACAATTGTAACATACAGTGGAACTACGTGTAACTTTGTTCTGTATTTTCAAAGTCTCCTGTAAATGTGTTATTATATGTTCATAATTTAAAAGATAAAAAAATTAAAAATAAAAAAGTTAAGAAAGAATGGGAAAGGGCTTACACAGGCATTTCTCTAAAGGTGGACAGACAGCCAATAAGCCCGTGAAAGGACGCTCAGCGTCACTGATTGTCAGGGGAAGGGAAAGCCGCTCAGTCACGTTTGACTCTTTGTGACTCCTTGGGCTAATACAGTCCAGGAAATTCTCCAGGTCAGAATACTGGACTGGCTAGCCTTTACTTCTCCAGGGGATCTTCCTAATCCAGGGATTGAATCCCGGTCTCCTGATGCAGGTGGATTCTTCACCAGCTGAGCCACAGGGAAAGCCGAGAATACTGGAGTGGGTAGCCTATCCTTTCTCCAGCAGATCTTCCTGACCCAGGAGTCAAACTGGGTTATCCTGCTTTGCAGGTGGATTCTTTACCAACTGAGCTATCAGTGAAACCCAAGATATTACCCCACATCCATGAGGATGGATACTATTTAAAAAAATGAAGCAATAAACAAATGCTGGCACGGATGTGGTGAAACTGGAGCCCCTGAGCACTCGTGGCAAGAATGTAAGATGACTCAGTAGCTGGAACACAGCGTGATGGTTCCTCAAAGAAGTAGAATTACCACGTGATCCAGCAATTCCGTCTCTAGGTATACACCCAAATGAACTGAATGCGGGGTCTTGAGATATTGTGTCTCTGTGTTCAGAGCAGCACAATTCACAAGAGCAAAAAGGTGGAAATGCCCCCAGATGGATGCGTGCATAAGCAAAAGGTGATGTGTACACACAACTGAATATTATTCTACCTTCAAAAGGAAGGAAATTCCACAGTATGCTACAACGCAGATGAACCTTGAGGACACGAGGCTATGTGAGACCATCCAAACCCAAAAAGACACATCACAGAATCTCAGTCGTATGAGGTCCCTAAAAGCAGCCAGGCTCAGAGAGCAAGTCCATGGGTCTCCAGGGGCTGGGAGGGGGCGGGGGAGGAGCTACTGTTTAGAGGGAGTGGCTTTCATTTTGAGAGATGCAAAGGGCTGTGCAGATGAGGGTGGTGACTTGCACAACAATGTGGGCGTGTACTACCACTGGACTGTGCACTTCCCCGGCGGGCCAGCGGTTAGGACGGGGTGCTTTCATTGCTGGGGTCTGATCCCTGGCCAGGAAATTAAGATCCTACAAGCCATGTGGTGTGGCCAGAAAATAAATGAAGTGGTTAAGATGGTAAATTTAATATTATATGCATTTTAGCACAATAAAAACATGGGGGAAACGTGTGCATATATATACATATTTGTGTGTGTTGAAGTCACAGAAATATAAGAAGCCTGAAAGCGCGCACCAGAGCAGGAAATGTCTCTCCAGGGGTCAGGGGATCTGATCTCAGGGGAGCTGACTTTTGGATTGTATCTTCCCGAATTGTATGTACCTTGTAATGGTGAATATACGTTTATTTTTGGATTCAGAAAACATTGGCTTTCATTTTCAAACACACCCAAACACAGTGTTTTATGCCATGCTGCAAATTCGCCCCCTGCCCACAGTCCCCCCGAAATCAGGGGCGAGGAACCAAGGGCCTCTCCAAAGAGCCCACGCTGACTGAGGGGCGAGGAAAGTGTTACTGAGGACCGATGAATTTATGAAACTTCAAAAGAACTTTGTTTATTTAAATAGCACCTGTTTCTCTAATCCTGAAAGTAAAATGTGCTGATTATGGTGAATTTGGAAAGTAAAGGAATACATGAATAAGAAAATGACTGTCTTTCTTTGAGGAGCTGAAGTTTGGTTGCTGGCTTCAACCTGGGCTCTTGGAGATCCCCGGGGTTCTTGGAGATCCTGGAAACCACGGCTGAGCATTCAGGACAGAACGTGAGGGGAACATAGGGGGGCCAAGAGGCCACAGGGCGCAGTGTCCAGCTCCTCTGAGTGAGACCCGAGGCCACGCAGCTCCCAGCAAACCCGAGGCCGCGGGCCTGACCACCGGCCGCCCGCCCGGCTTCCACCTTTCCTCCCCAGCCCTGCGCCGCCTGCTCTGCGGGAGCGCTGGGCTGGCTGCTTCACGATTCTTCCCAATCCGGGCCTGCCGTGCGCAGTCTGAGCTCCAGACACCTGTCCTCCCCTGCACCTCTATCCCCAGGCCTGGTGCTCTCACAGCCAGCTCGTCTGCCACCGACCCGCCCCCCCGAGCCCGCTCTGTCTGCTGCAGTGCTGACCCCCCACCCCAGTGCTCCGAGGTCCCGCCCCCTCCCCGACACGAGTGTGTATCCATCGTCACCATCACTGCTGCACGTGTCTTGAAAAACAGAAACGGTACCACACTGCTCTCATCCTTTTGCACTTTTTCTTTCAACCAACGTTACTTCCTCCAAGTTTATACACACTGGGCTTGTGCGTCTTCATTTGTTTGCACTGAATCCCCTATGTAGGAATACAGCACATCGCACACTCATCCCCACCCCACCCCTCAACATAGAGTAAACAGGCTGCTCTTCCAGAGAGTGCTACTGTGGACACCCTCGTGCATGTCTGAGGCCCACCTGCCCAGGCCTCTTCTAGCAGGGGTGGCAGGGGGTGACCTGGGGAGTGGAGCCCCCGACTCCCTGCTGAGAGGCTATGAATCGCTCTTGGAGCAGCACCTGGACCACGTAAGACGACCGCCCCCGGCGCCTCACCGAGCCGATGGCCACTCTGCGGGGCCGGCAGGAGAGCTTACCGTTGCCCTGCCTTGCGGTTCCCTGACACACACATGTGTTTCCCTGACACTTGAGCTTGTCTTTGATGAGCCAATTGCGGGCCAGGTCTGTGCACTGCGCTCATCTGACCCTTCGTCCACCCTCTGTCTCTCCCGCGTCGGTCACCCTTCATTGCTTGGAGGGAGCCCATTACACACTCTGGTCAGTATCCTTTGTTGATGGTGTAATGTAACCAATGTATCTGTTTTTTCCCAGGATGTTTTTGCTTCTTACTGAAGAAATGCTTTCCTAACGCATGAAGACGTCCTCCCAGGTTTCCTTCTGAACATCTCACCGACGCGCTTCTCGCGGGGAAGCCGGCTGGGCATCCGTCCTCTGCTGCTCGGCCAGGTTGGCCTGGTCCACCCTGGCCTCTCGTGTCCGCAGACTCTCAGCTGCCTGTCCCCTGGTGCTGGCCTCTTGGTTAATCGCTGCCCTGAAGCCCTTCTCCTCCGCCTTTTTGTTCTTCAAATTTTGCCTCTCTTGGCCATTTATTTCTCTTTGTTAATTTGTCCAGAGCAATGAAAACCTGGTTGGACTTTGGCTGAAATCACACTGAACTTATGGATTGGCCGAGAGAGAATTAACACCTCTTCGACACTGAATCTTCTTCTGCGTGGACATAGTACAGTTCTCCACTTACCTACGACTTGAAGAGATGTCTTTGTCGTGTCATTGTCTCTGAAAGGTTTTGCACAACTTTTGACACACTTACTCCTCATGCCAAGCATTGGAAATGCGTGCTACCCTCACGAGAGGCATTTGCGTGTATTACGTCCCTGCCCGTGGATCACCAGTGAGAAGGGGTGAATAGGAGCACTGTGGAATCCTTTACATCCGCCTTGTGCCAGCGACTCCCTGGAATTCCTTTAGCGTCCACGGGAGGGCGGTTCTGTCTCTTCCTTTCCGATCTTCGTACTTCCAAGCAACTCCTCCTATGTTCTTGTGCTGGGGGGATCCTCCACACGCTGCCGAGGGGGAGTAACGACATTAGCATCCTTCTCTTGTGTTCTTTCTTGAAGAGAAACGCTTGGTCTGTCATCGCAAACCACATTCGCCGCAGGATTCTGGAAGGTTCCCTTTATCAGGTGAAACAGGGCATCTGTACTCCAAATTTGCTAAGTGGCCGGGTTTTTAAATTTGCAGCTGGGAGCTGCACTTTATCAAACCCTTCTACTGGGTCTGTCAGAACAATCGCACTGCTTTCTCCCTGATCTTCCAGCTTCTGCCCACCCCCTCCAGGGTCACTTGCGGGGACCCACCTTCCCATTCCTCCTGACTGGGAGCTGGGGTCACATCATTCCAAGCCTCAAACTAGGGCGAGGCATGGACTGGGCTCTGCAGGGTCTCCTGAGATGTTTCCCCGCCGGAAGGAGCAGACTCACGAGGTCCGGGTCACCTCGCGGGGCCACTGGGTCCTTCAGTCCACGCTCAGGAAGGGTCTGAGCGTCGTGCGAGCCCAGTCCATCCAGCTGCGTTTTGCCTGCTCTCTGCTTTCCCACGAAGATGCAGCTCCCTGCGCTGGGAAAACACCCTTCTCCCCACCAGCAGCAGCTGCAGTCCGGGCTCCCAGTGGGGTGGGGGGCAGAGGCGGCAGCTGAAACTTCCTCTCCCGGCTCCCAGGTTGACTGACCACTCTCCCCTCCTTCTTTCTCTCCACCCTCCCCTGTAAAATGAGCCCGGAGAATTCCGGTTGCTACCACAACACATTCAAGGGCGTGGAGGAAGGAGATTCTCCCTCACTGGCCGCCTCGCCAGCAGCTCCATTTATCTCAAGCAGCAGCCCTGCCCCAACACACAAAGCTTTGAAAATGTCCGCTTCCCCATCCTCTCCGGCTCTGGGGTGAGGTCAGATTTCTCCCGGGAGCTGAGCCCTGTGGGTGAGCCTGGCAGGAGGGGCAGGTGGGTGGGCAGAGGTGGAGCCTGGGGACCCTAGCCTGGCCCCCTGCTCTGAGCCGCAGCTCCAAGAGCCCACTGCTGGCGGCCACCACGTCCACCCTGAGGCCGCTCCTGCAGCTCTCCGAAGCCTGGCAGCTCCATCCCTGAGGTTAGACGGCCTGAGGGGCTGCTCTCCAGGCTGGGAAGGGACAGACACAGAGGCCAGCGCCTCCGGCCCCCCTTCCCAGGATGGTTTGATCATCCATGTGTTGCCATGTACAACGCCGTCTTTATTTAGAAATACGTGGATGCTGGAGTTTTCAGAGTCCCTCCTGGTGTGCACGGGGGACCATTCACACTTTCATCCTCAGTGAACCTCCCTCCCTAGAAGGAGAGAGACTCAGTCGATCTCAGCTCACACTGGAGATGGGACACCCCCTTCCCCGGGCCCAGGGTGAGCCCGCACCCAGGCTACCACCTGGCCTGCTCCTGGAAACTGATCTCTGTGTCCCCCGGTCCTGGCGGCACCAGATGCTTCCAGAAGAAAGCTCTCGGGGAGGAAGGACTCTCCTCCTGCCCACAGGGAGGGTCAGCAAGACCGAAGTGTGTTGTGTGTTCTGTGTTCTCGCCTGGGCACCGCCACTTAACACCGCATGAGACAGAAGCTAAGGCCTTTTCATTGGCGGCTGAACAAGTCCTCAGGATCAGGCAGGAGAGAGCAGTCACCCAGGGGTGTGGACCTGAGCCGTTCCCACCCCAACAGCCCGGGGGGACAAGCTCCCCGAGACCGAGGACGCCGGCCTGTGAGTACGGAGCCGCAGAGGGAGCCCCTGAGCTGGCCGGGCAGCTGGTCGTGGCGGAATCCTGGCCAGAGCTCTGCTTCTGAGTGGGCCTCCCGTCAGGACCAATCGCAACCTCCCAGCAGCCCGCGTCCCGCCCCACTGCTTCTCATGCGATCCTGTTCCCCTTCCCACACTCGCATCCACAGGGCAGCCCGCGCGGCACGTGGTGGGCACGGTCTTGGAAGCACCTCCGTAGCTCTACCTGGTGGGTCCCGCATCTCCAAGCTTCAATTCCTGGGCGCGTGTGGGGCGCTCCCCCAGGAAACAGAGGGAACTCAGCCTCGCGCCCTCCGCACGCACCACACCTGGGGCACCGGCACACCTGTGCCCCCGTGCAGGTAACACAGCCATGCGCCTCAGCTAGTTCCAGAGTCCCTGTCAACCGGGACGCCAGAAATGAGCACCTGTGGGTCCAGTGGTTAAGACTCTCGCTCCCAGTGCAGGGGCCGCAGCTTCAGTCCTGGTTGGGGAGCGAAGATCCCACAGGCCACGCAGCCAAATTAAAAAGAGAGAGAGCAGGCGGGAGGGAGGGAGGCTCGGGGGGGAGACACGTGTGCACGTGCAGCTGACTCACACCTCTCTACAGAAACCAGCGCAACATCGTAAAGCAATTACCCTCCAATTAAAAACAGAACCAGCTTGCTCTCGTAATCTTATAATTTGGAAGTAAAACATGATTCTATATAAAATAATAATAAAAAGAGAGAAAGAAGCTAATTTCTCGGCCCCATGTTCCGTTTCCACCCACAGCTGCCGAGCAGGTCCCTCACCTGGGGGGCAGCCCTGCACCTGGAGTCACTCCCGGTCTGCAGCCAGGCAGCCCATGTCCCCCGCCTGCCACTCTCATGAGGGTCTGAAGCCCACACTCCCCATCAGGCAGCCCCGAGGCCCTGCGATCCAGGGAAGAGTGGGTGCGGCTTACATGCAGGGGTTTAGCATGTAGCTGGCTGAGCCCCTACCTGGCCTGCAAGTGGCTGGAGCGTGGTCCTGCTGCTGGGGCATCCCTGGGTGCCCCCCTCCCCATGCCTGTCTGCCAAGGACACAGCCCACTGTGCCCAGCGCTAATTGGCTCATTTAATCTGAAGCCACGGCAAAGAATAGGCGCATTCACTCTGGGCCAGTGAGGTGGACGTTGTCCCAGGCTGGGACTGGACAGATGCCCCTGTCATGGGGTTAAAAACACAGGACACAGCTGCCCTTGTTCCCGCCGTGGGTGCCCAGCCCCAGGCCCCAGAGCCGGCTACGCGGGGAAGAGGGCAGGGAGGACACACGAGCACCGAGGGGAGAGCAACCCCGGCAAACGCTGCAAAGACCCCAGGACTCCGCACGCACAGGGCGGGGGAGGGGCCCCGCAGCCACGCTGGTGCCCCAGGACGGCTGTTTCCCGGGCACCCCTGAACCCCTCTGGCAGGAAAGGGGTTCCTGCTCCACAGACTACATCCCAAATCAAGAGCCCCACATCCAGACCCTGAGAAGACGGTCACGAGACCGAAACCCAGTGCCGAGAAAATACAGGAGAGACTGATGCTCGAAGCACCGCTCAGTGCAGCTCTGCTCAGCTGCCCAGGGTGCCCGATTCTGCAACCCCATGAACCGCGGCACGCCAGGCCTCCCTGTCCATCGCCAGCTCCTGGAGTTCACTCAGACCCACGTCCACTGAGTCAGTGATGCCATCAGCCATCTCATCCTCTGTCGTCCCCTTCTCCTTCCGCCTTCAACCTTTCCCAGTGTCAGAGTCTTTTCAAATGAGTCAGTTCTTCACATCAGGTGGCCAAAGTATTGGAGTCTCAGCTTCAGCATCAGTCCTTCCAGTGAACAATCAGGACTGATTTCCTTTAGGATGGACTGGTTGGATCTCCTTGCAGTCCCCTCTCCGTAGATGCCAAAGAACACCACAGAAAACTGTACCGACCATCTCAATGCTAAGATCGTGTTCATCCCACTGAACCATCTGGTCACAGCTGCAGAGAGGCCCTTGGGTATAGAAGGGCTTCTGTCCCATCCTGCCATCACCTGTCTTCTCACCCACCCCCATCTCAGTCTGGGAAAACCTTCTGTCTGCGGGCAGCTCTGCTGAAGACCCACAGTTCAGCTCAGTGGCTCAGTCGTGTCCAACTCTTTGCAACCCCATGAATCGCAACACGCCAGGCCTCCCTGTCCATTACCAACTCCTGGAGTTCACTCAAACTCATGTCCATTGAGTCGGTGATGCCATCCAGCCATCTCATCCTCTGTCGTCCCCTTCTCCTCCTGCCCCCAATCCCTCCTAGCATCAGAGTCTTTTCCAATGAATCAACTCTTCACATGAGGTGGCCAAAGTATTGGAGTTTCAGCTTCAGGATCAGTCCTTCCAATGAACACCAAGGACTGATTTCATCTAGAATGGACTGGTTGGATCTCCTTGCAGTCCAAGGAACACTCAAGAGTCTTCTTCAACACCACAGTTCAAAAGCATCCAGTTTCACGCAAAGTTTGGTGGAGGTGGTGTCCCGAAGGAGGCATGGAAACAGGTCACTGGACAGTGCTCCTGCCTGTGGACCCCCTCCAGCAGCGCCCCCTCCACACCTGCCAAGCTCAACCGGTGTCTCCTCTTGGGTGGAAGCTCCATGAAACTGTGGTGCCCTCTTGGGTGCCCCCCACTAGCTCCTGGCTGCACATGGTCTGGGGGTCCTGGCTCAAGGGCCGAGGCCCAGGGGGGACACATGTTGCGTGGAGGGCCTTCCCCCAATTCAGAGCGTTTTCACCTACAGGAACTGCCATGCAGCAGAACCCTTGGAGTCAGCTGGTTTTGACCTGGAACATCCGCTCTCGCGTCGGCGAGCGATGGGGATCAGCCCGGGGGTCCGAGAGGGGGCTCTCGTCCAGCTGTGGGCATCGGCCATGAGGTCGGTCCTCCAGGAGACATGTGGCAGAGGAAGCGGGCAGGTCAGGAGTGGCTCCTGGGGTGAAGACCCACCAGCAGACTCTCATTTCTTTTGTTTTAATACATACATAGAATTGTATTGATTTATTTAATTAGACCATGCTGGGTCTTCCTGCTGTGCGGGGCTTTTCTCTAGTTGGGGTGAGCAGGGTTCCCTCCAGTTGGGGAGAGTGGGGGTTATCCTCCAGTCGGGGTGAATGGGGTTACCCTCCAGTTGGGGTGAGCAGGGTTCCCTGCAGCCGGGGTGAGTGAGGGTTACTCTCTAGTCGGGGTGAGCGGGGGTTACTCTCCAGTTGGGGTGAGTGGGGTTCCTTCCAGTCGGGGTGAGTGAGGGTTACTCTCCAGTTGGGGTGAGCGGGGTTACTCTCTACTCAGGGTGAGCAGGGGTTACTCTCTAGCCGGGGTGCGCGGGCTCCCCTGCAGCCGGGGTGAGCGGGCTTCCCTGCAGCCGGGGTGAGCGGGCTCCCCTTGCTGCGGCGCACGGGCCTCGGGCGCTCAGGCTTCAGTGGCTGCAGCTTGTGGGCTCAGTAGTGGCCGTTCCTGGGTTTTGGAGCCAAAGCTCAACGGTCGTGGTGCACGGGCTTAGCTGCCCCATGGCACACAGGATCTTCCCGGGCCAGAGATCGAACCTGTGTCTCCTGCATTAGCAGGCAGATTCTTTACCACTCAGCCCTCTGGGGAGCCCCAGACTTTAATTTCTGACTTTATCTGCTGCTTTTAAAAAAGAGTCCCTCTGTTCCTTCAAGGTGTTTTAAAAAGGCCCTCCTCTCTCTTACCACATGGAATGAGAGGGTGGGCAGACCTGGTGGGCAGAGAACCAGGAAGCAGCTTGTTTTCCCCTGCTGACCAGGGTCCCAAGTGCAGATGGAATCTTTTTAAAAAAAGAGAGAGAGACAGTGAAGCCGGAGCAGGCATTAATTAAAACTCAGGCGGCCGGTTCGCAGGGCTGGGACCCACCAGTGGTGCACCAGCTTGCTGACGGCAGGCGCGCTGACACGTCCTTCGGTCTCCTTCCAAACCTGACTTCATCACGGCCTGCGGGCTTCTTGGCAAAGCTTTGCTTTAATCTCTTCCCAAATGTTGCCAGGAAAAAAAAAAGATGTTGTTCTCTAATTGATTCACGCCGCTTCTCAAGCCAGCTGCTCTAAGCTGTGCTTCTCAAGACGAGTCGCGCATACGTGCGAGCGGCCGTGTGACCTCCGCACAGCGTCATGGGGACGTGCTCACCGGCACACCATTCCCGCTGGAGCAAGAACGTGCGCCTACCTCCAGGGAAGAGTCTGCCCTTCCCACCCGCCACTCTGGCTCCAGGAGGAAGAACGGACAAAGTAGATGGCCACGGTTCCAAGGAGTCTGCCTCAGGTGGCCCAAAGCAGCTGACGCCCTGCAACCCAGGCGGAGGGCTTGCCTGCCGTCCTCAGTGAAGGCGGGGGTCCAGGACTCTGGAGGGCCTGGTTTGGAGCCTGAGGGAGAGGGTGCTGTCCGTGGTGCTGAGCTCTTCCACCTCTTCCCAACCTCACTCCCTGACCACGCCCAGGGGCGAGCTGACCCCACCCGAGTGGATGCTGCAGTCAGCGCCGCTGGTCCCTGACTCACACCTGGCTTTGCACGTCGGCCCCAAAGTGGCTCTGTCTGGACTCGTCCATGCCCCACCTGCCCGCCCAGTCAGCCCTCCCACCCTGTGTCCGCCAGTGCCCTAAGCTCTGGCTGGGCCTCCTGGTTGGTCTGCGCATGTTGGATGAGAGGCAACAGGAACATTAGCCCAGGAGCTGCTCGCTGAGCTTGTCCACGTGGGAAGCTCCCTGCGGGCTCTCACAGAGCCACCCCCCTTTCTGAAGCTCTTGCTGGACAGCCCCTCCCGGGCACGCCCCTCACGTCACCTGGACTCTCCCCAGAAGCCCTGCTGGTCTCTCCAAGCCATGGCTGACGCAGCGCTGGCGCTGGGGTGAGGAGCTGTTTCAGGGCGCACACACCACACCCCTTCCAAGCTCACAGGGTGCGGGCTCCTGGTCCACCCAAGGTCGTTTCAAGCGTGGCCTTGAAGCTGTGATGACGCGACCTCAAGCTTGAGCCCCATTCCACAGCCAGCTCTCTGCTCAGGGCTCCAGCCTAGACAGAAGCCATCACCTCCAAACTCTGCGACACTGCACGGGGGCAAGAGAGGCTGTCTGAACCTTTTCCAGGTAACGGTGGGCTGGTCAGGTGAGAACTCACTCACTTCCCATCTAGAGGCAACAAAGACCCTGAGAGGCCAAATTCCAGGGCCCGTCTGGACAGAGAGACAACACATTATGGAAAGACCAAGGCAGCTTTCACCTACAGCTGACAGCTTCTGGAGGAGAGGGAGAATGGGCCTGCTCCAGGCCCGGGGGGTGGGGTCTCCCTGGATACCCTCCCAGGGCTAAGAGAGGCCCAAAGGGCTAACAGTCGGGGCAACCGTCGGGGGCCACTCAAGAACCGTGCTCACCCCCACTGCCCCCCCATCCCAGTCCACGGGGCTCAGACGGTCTGCCATGGACGGAGCAGCAGCTGCAGCAGACACCTAGCCCTGAGGACCCTGGACTGCAGAGGCCTCGCACAACACGTGACCAGCGGGCAAGGGCGTCCAGGCGGGCAAGCAGTCCCTCTGAGAAGGGCTTGCTGACCTGAGGCCTCAGGGACAGTGATGAACGTGCAGCTCACGACGCCAGGGAGGCCAGGGGCAGGTGAGCAAGAGCCAAGCTTGAAGACGGGCTAAAGGCCCACAGCACCTTCAGACGCAGAATTAACAGCTCTGATTCAGAGCACCTGCTCTTTCTGCATTTTAAATAGATTTCAATTTTTGGAGCAGCTTTGGGTTCACAGCACAACTGATCAGAGCAGAGTCCCCAGACACCCCGCCCCCACTAAAGTCTCATTCTTTTTTTTTTTTTTTGGCCCCATCACGCAGGATCTCAGTTCCCTGACCAGGGACTGAACCCAGCCCATGGCAGTGAGAGCGCGGAGTCCTAACCACTGGACCGCCAGGGAATTCCACGGTTCTATTTCTGCCTTTTTTTAAAGAAATAAGTTAGAACCTTGAAAACAACTGCATGGAGTATAAAACAATGACACATGAGGTCCCAACCCTGAATAGAGCAGACAGCACTCTCGAAACACAAGTAGAAAGCTGGACTTTAGACCCGACGGGGACCTGGTGGTGCAGGAATGAATGGGCGATGGAAGACGACCCAGAAGTGGGCACAGAGACGGCAGAACGCACAGAGGCGAGAGAGGCAGAGACAGGAGGAGAAGGTCTCTCGGGAGGAAAAGGGAGGGAAAATCTCGGACGCAGAACCTGTGCAGGTGTGACTGAGAAGGCTCTGAAATTGATGAAAGACAACAGTCCAAAGAGTCAACGTACGTCGAGATCTAGACACATCACGATGAAACTTGAGGAAAAAAGAAACCAAGAGAGAATAATAAAACCTGCCAGAGGAAAACAGCTTCTGTTCAAAGGAAGGACAGTTAGACAACTGACCAACTTCTCATCAGAACAGCAGAAGCCACAGAACAATGGAAGAATGGAGTAAATGTGCTTAAAAAAAAAAGCCTGCCAAACAGGAATTCTGTCCCCAGTATAAACATACTCATCCTCATTCTTCCTTTTCTTTAAAATTGTTTTGGCTGTGCTGCCCAGCATGTGGGCGTCAGCTCCCCAACAAGGGATCAAACCCGGGCCTCGTGCACTGGAATCACAGAGTCTTAAACGCTGGACTGCCAGGCGAGCCCTTTCACACTCACTCTTGAAAGAAAAACATTTTCATACCAAAAAAAAAAAAAAAAAGAGAGAGAGAGAAATTGAGAGTGATGACAACACTGAAGAAAGGAGAGTGAAGGATTAGCCCCAGGATGCCTGGTCCCAAATGGACCTTCGAGAGGCCAGGGGAACAGAAAGGCGGCAAAGTGCTAAACCCGAGGAGCTGCAGAAGCTAGCGATGACTCCCAGGGCTGCTACAAAGCAGACAGAGAAAAGCTAAGTGCCAGCTGGTGTACGGCAACACCAGTACAATATTGTAAAGTGATCAACCTCCAATTAAAATAAATGAATTTATATATTAAAAAAGCTAAATGCCAGACAGCAAAACATCAAAGCTGCTAGAGGGAGAGACTGAGGTGAACCAAGTATTCCAGGTCCGTGTGTGATCTGGGAGGAGGGTCTGGCTCACTGCAACCTTGGTAAGGTGACGGTGCTGCCAGACCTCCCCAGTGACTCAGCGGTAAAGAACCTGCCTCCCAGTGCAGGAGACCCGGGCTTGATCCCCGGGTTGGGAAGATCCCCTGGAGAAGGAAATGGCAATGCACTGCAGTATCCTTGCCTGGAGAATGCCATGAACAGAGGAGCCTGGTGGGCTGCAGTCCACGGGGTCACAGAGAGTCAGACATGACTGAGGATGCATGCACAGGAAAATAACAGAAATCAGAATATACCAGGTTTAAAGGGAAGACAGGGGGAAAACCCGGCCAGCGCAAACGAAGGCAAGAAAGGAGCAAAAGAGCTGCAAACAGAACACATAAAATCAAAGAGATTCCAGCGCAAATGCATCAATCGGGCTGTTAAGCGGAAGTGAAGAAACACACTTCTGAGCTGAGGCAAAGTGGCATCATTTTTGAAGCTCCCCGAATCTCCTCTCAACACAAAAGGTAGCGACCAGGAAAGCAGAAAATCAAACGTCTCCCCCGAAAAGACGGCGAAGCACTGCCTCTCCTACGATCACTACTATTGCCTCAACAAGGGCTTCCCTGGTGGCTCAGAGGGTAGAGCATCTGCCTGCCATCCGGGAGACCTGGGTGCGATCCGCGGGTCGGGAAGATGCCCTGGAGAAGGACGATGGCAACCCATTCCAGCATTCTTGTCTGGAAAATTCTATGGACAGAGGAGCCTGGTGGACTATAGTCCATAGGATCGCAAAGAGTTGGGCATGACTGAGCAGCCTCTCTTCACATTGCCTGAACAAGGTGCCTGAACATGCCCTGGTGTAGGACAGCCTTCTTACCTCCCTGGGGCCACGTGGTCAGGAACGTGGGCAAAGCTGAGTGGGGGTGGGGGTCATTCCTGCCCCTGGCAGTGTCAGGAGAGGCTGCACCCCCACCAACCGCCAGCTCCCACTGCCTAGGTTCTGAGGGGTCTGCTTTGGGCAGAGGATGAGAGTGCAGGGTCCCTCGGCCACTACCCGTGAGGTGGCTGTGCCTCAGGGTGGGCACCCCCCCGAGCGAGCCTGCCGAGAGGGCCCTGCAGGGGCTGCTGGCTCCCCAACACCCAGCCCAGCGCCTCGCAGGATCACCACGACACCCCACAGGGGCCCAGACTCAGCTTCAATCCGCCGCCCTTATCTCCAAACCACCGCCAACCCCCGCTAAGAAGCAGCACAGGAACCAGTGAGGGTGGGGTGGAGACAGGACTGGGGACTCGGAGACCACCAGCGAGGGTGAACCCCGAGACGGAGAGGGCCCCCCCCGGGGCGGAGGCTTGGAGGGACAGCCAGCCTGGACCAGAGGATAAACACGCTTGCAGCTCACACGAGAAAAGCAGCAACTACGGAGGACAGCCCTGCCTCACGCAGAGCTCAGCGGTGAACGGCAGAAAAGGGAAGGCACAGGCACCCGTGTGCCCAGGCGCCCAGGCGTGCCCGACTCTGCAACCCTGTGGACGACAGCACGCCAGGCTCCTCTGTCCACGGGGTTCTCCAGGCAAGAACACTGCAGTGGGGTGCCACGCCCTCCTCCAGGGGCTCTTCCCACCCAGGGATCGAACCCGCGTCTCCCGCATCCCCTGCACCGGCAGGCAGATTCTCTTACCACTGAGCCACCTGGGAAGCCTGTACATGCACCTTATATCATAGGCCAAAAGCTAATATATAAGGAACTTCAGAAAATTTAGAGGAAAAATCCAAACAGGCCCGGGGGGCAGGGGGAGGAAAAAATAGGCAAGAGCTTTGAATAAACTGCTCACATAAAATGAAAGGCAAATAGTCTTTAAATGCATGAAAAGATGCTCAACTTCTCTCATGGTGAGAGAAATGCAAATAAAATACACTGCATCACCGTTTCTCCCCTACCTGGCAAGCCCCCAGAAGTTTGACAACACTGTCTCTTTCGAGGCTGTGAGAACCAGACTGGTCGAATGCCACACAACAGTGGGACTCCTGGGGAGGGGGTTTTGGCAACAGACAGCCACAGTCATTTCACACAGTCATTTCACTTTTGGCCTGGAAATTCCACTTCTAAGAAGCTCGTTAAGATACCCTCAAAAATGTGGGAAAGCCATGTGCGCTCAGGGATAGTCACAGAAGAACTGTTTCTAGTGGCAAAACACGGGAAACAGCCCAGGTGTTCGGGGACTGAGAGCTCAGTGACGAGGCTAAGACCCAGCCCCCTGGGGAGGGCTGCACGGTGGAGAACAAGGATCAGGCAATCTCCACACCCAGTGACGCCGAGATCTGGCACAGACTGGGCACAGCAATAGCACAGCCGGGCACAGTGGGCTACTTCTCCCCTGAAACAGGACGGGGAGGCAGCAGTACACAGGCTCGGCTGCATGATGGCCAAGTGGAAACATTAAAGACGACTCTAAAGCACTCTCTCCCCTGGCACTCTGGTGGTTAAGAACCGGCCTGCCAATGTCAGGGGCATGAGTTTGGCCCCTGGCCTGGGAGGATGATGCCATGTGCTCCGGGTCAGTTAAGCCCGCGCATCTCAGTGAGTGAGCCGGAGCCGGAGAGCCTGCGCTCCCCAAGAGAAGCGACCGCGATGAGCAGCCCCGTCTGCCGTAACTAGAGAAAGCCTGCATGCGGTGGCAAAGGCCCAGTGCAGCCAAAAAGATGTTACCAGCAGAGGAGAGAGGTGGCCGAAAAGACAAGGTGGAGTTGGTCCGCTCGGAGCAGACTTCAGCTCAGAGCTCTATGTATTTAGCACAGAACTAAAACAAAATTAAATCAGCATGAAGGCAAAGTAAAGCCAGTCCTGAAAAGTGAAGGCAAAATGAAATGAATGAGCTTGGTGAATTACAGACAAAAAGACAAGCTAAGAAATCAGCCTTTTTTAAACCAACCAGAGTGTTTTAACACATTGATATTATTTTGAAACAAGGAGAACAAAGTGAAGAAGTAATCTTACGCAAGTCATTAGGAGCCAAGAATCTCAGCCGAAGAGAAAGGAGATGGAAAAATAAAGAAAGAATTATCTGCAGTTTTAAATTTGAATTAAAAATTTCAGTATAAAACCATGATACATTTTATCTTAAAATCATTTCTAGTCTTGTCCTCTGGCGATCTGGGAAGTCGAGACCAACGCAGAAGTCACGAGCTCCCCTGCACCCAGCTGCCTGGGGTCTTAGATTTCGCTGAAAAGACCAGGCGCGCCCAGAGAGAGTGGTGATTCCAGCCTCTGCAGCACACGGGCCAGGTGAGCCCCTCAGACCAGAGCTGGAGGAGACGGTCCAGGACCACAGGGGTCTGGTCAGAAGGGTGCAGAGAGAACATGCGGGAAAAGATGCTTGGACGTGGGGGCCGGCAAGTCTCTTAGAAAAGACACAAAGAGAAATAACCACACACACACATATACAACATACAGACACGCACGAAACCTGATCAATTACACTTTATCAAATGTAAAACTTCTGCTCACCAAAGGTCCACTTAGGAAAACCGGGAATTCCCTGGGCGTCCAGGGGTTAGGACTCCGTGCCTTCTCTGCTGAGGTGTGGATTCAACGCCTGTTGGGGAACTGAGACCCCACAAGCTGCCTGGCGCAGATGAAACAAAACACGGGAAAGAAGGGGGAGGCTGTGGCACAGAGCCAATACTGAGAGCGGAAATCCAGGGAAACTTTCCAGGCACGGAAACAGACCTGGAACCTAGGCATCCAGGCACGGAAACAGACCTGGAACCTAGGCATCCAGGCACGGAAACAGACCTGGAACCTAGGCATCCAGGCACGGAAACAGACCTGGAACCTAGGCATCCAGGCACGGAAACAGACCTGGAACCTAGGCATCCAGGCACGGAAACAGACCTGGAACCTAGGCATCCACCACGGAAACAGACCTGGAACCTAGGCATCCACCACGGAAACACACCTGGAACCTAGGCATCCAGGCACGGAAACAGACCTGGAACCTAGGCATCCAGGCACGGAAACAGACCTGGAACCTAGGCATCCAGGCACGGAAACAGACCTGGAACCTAGGTATCCACCATGGAAACAGACCTGGAACCTACACATCCAGGCATGGAAACAGACCTGGAACCTAGGCATCCAGGCACGGAAACAGACCTGGAACCTACCCATCTCAAAGTGGGTGGGATGTGCCTAGAAAGATAAACTCGGACCAGTCAGCTTTGAAACATTTCCAGCAAAACTGCTACACTTCAAAGCCAGAGACAAAATCCTCAAGGCCTCCAGGCAGAGAGCAGAGTTGGATGTGACCAGTGTCACGTAAAACCAACACAGAAACAAAGAAACAGTGGAAAACAGTTTTTGAAAAGTTAAAACGGCACACACACAAAACCTCAATGAAGGAAACTGTGAACCAAGGACTTTGGAACTAGCCAAGCCAAGAACATCTTGTCGTTCCAGGAAGCAAGAGAGAAATGAGAGGAAAATAAAATGTAACTTTAAAAAAAAGAAGAAAGAAAAAGATGGGGCTGTTGGGAGCCCAGCAGCAGCCTGAGGCTGCCCATGAAGCCAGGGCTGGACTGTCTGGATCCTAACCCACAGAGCAAAGCCTTCCCTGTGTGCCCACAGATAGGGACAGACAAATGGCGGGCTACAGGTAAACGGACGAGGCGAGGACAAGGCTTCCCCCCAGGAGAATCCCACCGGCAAGGAGAAAGGGAAGCAGGGCCTGCGGGCCCGGCAGCAAACAGCGCGGCCGCAGCTCAGACACAGGACCTCAGGTGCTGCGCTGGTGAGTCAGGACCCAGGGACCAGGGTTTGCACTTCTCAGAGCATATCCCCAACGTGTGCACCGACCAAGAAAGGAAACCAGCATGGCAGCTCAACACTGCTGTCAACGAGCCGAGAGGACACAGCGACCTCCAGACGCACCCGTGAAGCCAGGCGCGCGGGCACTGGAGGGCGGGGGGTGCAGTGGGAGGTGTCTGGCTAAAAATGCCCTTCACACTCCCATCCCCAGAAGGAGCAGGAAACTCACATCGAGGGGTACAGTGGCCCAGGGGGTGAAGAGTCTGCCTGCCGCGCAGGAGACCCCGGTTCAGTCCCGGGCTGGGAAGATCCGCTGGCGAAGGCAATGGCAACCCACTCCAGTGCTCTTGCCTGGAGAGTCCCATGGACGGAGGAGCCTGGCGGGCAACAGTCCGTGAGGGCGCAGAGTCAGACAGGACCGAGGAGCTTTCACTTTACCAAGTAACTAGTCGGCACACAGTTCATGAAAGTGCCAGCTTCATAAGAGACAAGGCAAGGCTCCGGAGGGTCACAGACTGCAGGAGACCCAGGTGACAGAATGGGGTTGGGGGCGGTCCTGTGTAGACCTCAGGACAGAAAAGGGGGGTCAGTGGGGAGCTGGGGCTGCGTGAGGAGGCCTGTCTCTCAGTGAACCGCACAGGAGTGCCAGTGACTGTCCCAGTTCTGAGCACAAACTACATGAAGATGTTAACATCAGGGGAACCTGAAGAACTGGGTGCTTTTGGGGCACTTTTCGGTAAGTCCAAAATTAGTTACATGTAAAACTTCAAAAAAGTATATCTGAAACACGTACACCAAAGGAGGCTCCTCAGAGAAGGGGTGAACTCTGCTCAGCTGCGTCTCCAAACCCTTGCAAGGTAGAGTCAGGCAGAAAGTTCCTCGACCTCACCCACCCCTAATCACCTCCCAAAGACCCCATCTCCACAGCTCATCACCTTAGGGCGCAAGGCTTCAAATATGAACTTGGGATGTAATTCAGTTCACAGCAGTACTGTGAGCGTGCGGGTGTTACCTGTGCAGGTGTTAACCGGGAGCAGTATTGATTATCTTGATCATCCTTATTTCTGATTTCAGAATTTCCTTTCTAATCAGGGAGGGGGCAGCCAAGGAGGGTCAAGCGCTCACCTGGCATGCCTGTGAAGACGTGGGAGGGGCCCATTGCACATGGGGAGACTTGCACAGAGGGTCCCCGAGATCCTGCAGGAGCTGAGGGGACCCAGTGCTCATCTGAGTCTCGGAGGAGGCCAGTAAGGGAGGCCCTGGCCTGTGGGGTCTTCGCTGGACGCTGCCATAGGGGACCTGGCCAGCCTGACTGCCCAGCACCACGGAGGGAGCGGGGGCCCCGGCAGCTTGCACGGAGCACACCCATGTGATGGCCTGAAGACGCCTATTCTGGGGGCCGGTGGGCCGGGAGGCTGGACCCCGTCACTGAGGTCAGCCACAGGCAGGTCACCCTCAACAGGAAATGCTGGCTGGGCCTTAAGGACAAGCCCTCACACCTTTGCCCTGGACTATGCCTGGGACAGCATGGTACTGGGGCTAAGTCCAGCTCACAGCTGACTGAGCCTTGATAGGAAGGGTCCAGGCCCCGGGCCCCGCCACGGGGCAGGGGCAGTGTGCAGGCCAGGCAGCTCTGCTGGGAGAGGGGATCTTCAGAGCCCCGGGCTGGGCAGGGCGGAGGGGAGGGCGCAGGCCGGGGGAGGGTGGAGGCCCAGGCGGAGGTCCTGTCTCTGGACTGTGCCTGAGAGGCGCGGGGCACGCTGCTCGTCTCTGACTTGGACAAGGGCCTCCCGTGCCCTGGGCTCAGGCCCCTTGCTTCCGGAAGGTTCACTGTGAGACAGTCCTGCATGTTCCACCTCCTGAGGACGTGCCCTGAGCCTGGCTCCCTGGCCGCACCGCCCCCCCCCCCCGCCTCCCCGGGCCTCTCCTGGGCCCTGCAGTGCCCTCCTCTCAGGGTGACACCTGTGCAGAGGAAGAGAAGCCGGGCGGCGCCTGGCGTGCAGCAGGGCTGGGCAGTGGGTGGCATCTTGAGCGTGGCGTCCCTATTTCTCACTTTTTCTCTCTTGTGATGGTTTTTATGGTTGTGCCATGTTCACAGTTGCCCAGACCTTGCAAGTATCATGAATGAAAACTTAGGGTTCCGAAATCCTAGACCCGGAGACTTGCTGATGGTGGTGCCACCAACTGCCTCCTGAAGGTGCACCAACCTTCTGGTGAGGTATTCTGGAGAAAGTGAAAGTGTTAGTTGCTCAGTCACATCTGACTCTTTGCGACCCCAGGGACCATATAGCCCGCCAGGCTCCTCTGTCCATGGGATTCTCCAGGCAAGAATGCTGGAGTGGGTTGCCATGCCCTCCTCCAGGGGATCTTCTCCTTCCTAGAGATGGAATCCAGGTCTCTCACCCTGTAGGCAGATTCTCCACCGTTTTAGCCACCCTGGAAACACTCTTTAATACAAGGGAGAAACATTGCTCCTAATACAAGACGGTCTATCTGCCATAACTGAGGGGGAAATACTGCAGGTATTAATAGTTGCCAAATCGAGTCTTAATTCAGGGACACAAATCAGCTTTCAAAGATGCGCAAAGGGCTAGGAGGGTCCCAGGGCCCTGTGTTTACTCCACTCTGAGCCGAGCAGACACCCTGCCAGGCACCTTTCCCTCCCCCTCCCCAGGTGGGCGGTGGTCCTCCACCCAGGTGGGCGGTGGTCCTCCCAGCCCCTGACAGCCCTGCTCCCTGGCGGCTGGAGGTCGAGTGGCACTTCCCATTGCCGCTGTCCTGCAGCTCAGAGCCAGGACCTGCGGCGTCACCCAGGCCCCGATACCTGCAGACAACCAGCGGCAGAGAAGCTCCCACGCGCTCAGGCAGCGCAGGAAGAGGAAGATGAATCAGAACCTAAGATGCGCAGCAGGAAGGAGCTGCTGAGAAGCGGATTCGCTTCTCCCAAGACGCAAGGTCAAAGGGAGGGGCAGGTTTTTCTAGGAAAACTGGAGGCCGGCGCCTCCTCTCTGGCTCCTGACAACCAATCAAACCCTTCATTCCGTAGCTGCCGATTCTGTGAGCATCCGACAGCTGCGTCGCCACCCCCGGAAACGGGAACGCAAGAGGTTAAAAACTGGACAGCAAAAAAAAAAAAAAAAAAAAAATCGCCGGGGCCGCGCCTTCCCGAGGCGGGCGACACAGGAACGGCGGAGTCGAGGCCCCCAGCGGCCACCTGCGCTCCCACCGGGGCCCCGAGGCCGCGGCGCACTGGGGCCTGTGCACCTGCCGCTGCGCGCCGCCGGCTCCCAGGAAACAAGCACAGCCCAGAGCGCTGGCCGAGGGCCCGCGGGGTCTCCTGGAGACGCAGAAAGGACCCCTGCCCCTAGCGAGGGCGCCTCGGGGGCGCAGGACCCCGGCCCGCGGGATGTCACTCCGCCACCCTGCCAACTTCGGGCCACCCCGGAGCCCCTCCGGGTCACCCCAAGGCCACCCCCGACCAATCCTGGGCCACCTTACGGCCACCTGCAGACCACTCCCATTTCAGCCCCGGTCCACCTCCGGGCCGTCTCCCGGCTGCGGGCGGGGACGAGCGTGCGCTGCCGGCCCGCCACCCCGCAGCCACCCTGCGGCGCACAGGGCCGGGGGCGGGCGGGGCTGCTCACCGAGGCTCCCCGCAGGCGGGCGGCTCCCGGGCTCCGGGCGGCGGCGTCCGACGGCCCGGCTCAGCCATTGCAGTGGCGCTGCGGCGGGCGGGGGGCGCGCGTCACCGCGGGCGGGCGCCCCAAACCCCGGCGCTCTCCGCCCTCCCCGCCCCGGCGCGCGGGCCCGCCACACCCCCGCCGCACCTCCTCGCCTCCTTTTCTGCCCCTCTGGGTCCTTTCAGGGGCAGGTCTGCGGTCTGTTAAAATCGGGAGACCTCGTGGCCGAAAATAACCCGGCTGCGGAGGGAGGGCTCCGTGCGGCCCGCACGCCGCAGCCGGGCGCGCGGGTTCTTGGGGACGGTCGGGGGAGATCGCTCACCAGCACTTCAGTCGGAGAGCAGCCGCACGTGTGTTTAACGGTTAACGCTCGGCAGCCCGTCTCCAAATGCTGCCCGTCTCCGCTCGGAGGAAGTGGTTTTTGGAGCCTCGCGGGGAGCAAATGAGCCCTGGCTCCGGGCTCGGATCCCCAAATCCACGGTTAGGACGCGCCTCCGGGGCCCCCTGGCGCCAGGACCCCCGCCGCCGCCGCTCCATCCTCCGGGAGCCCCTCTGCAGAGCGGGAAGCGGCCTCACCCTCACTTCTTGGAGTTGCTGGAGAAAGCACAGTTACCAAACGTGGCAGGAAGGAAGAGTGAATCGTGTTTACCGAAGCCTGTGTACAGGGGAAAGCTCCCCGGTGGGACGCGTTCCTTCCCCGGATGCCAGGACGTACAACCGGCTGATGCCACCGTCCGGAGCTCAGACGGCGAATGCGGGCCCTAAAGTGTGCAGGAGACGGGGCCTCTCCCTCGGTGTCCCGGCCGTGCTTTCTGGGCACAGGACGGCCGGTGCGGTTTATCGGCTGCCAGCTGAGAACACGTCTGAGAGACAGAAGCTTGGGCCCTCAGGTCCCCCGTCTGAATGACAGACACCGGGAAGGCCGGGGCCGCATGGGCGTCAGGCCCCTTGGTTCCTTGGTGAGAAGCGATCGTGGTGGGGGTGGGGGTGGGGGGGTAGGGTTAGTGTGAACTGAAGAGGGCACTCAGGAAGCCTCCCGACAGGAGGGAAATCCAGGCCCAGATAAGCGTCCCCTCGGGGAGCTCCCTGGAGAGGAAGTGGCGACGCACTCCAGTATTCTCTCCTGGAGAATCCCATGGACAGAGCAGCCTGGTGGGCTGCAGTCTGTGGGGTCACAGAGTCGGACACGACCGAGTGACTAACACACACGCACGCAGGTCCCACGGGGTGCAGCAGGCTGGAGCCCCAGGGTGGGACCCCACACCCCCCACCGCTCCGTGTTGGTCTCACCGTCCATAGACTGTGCGCTGGGTGGCAGCAGCAGCCAGACTGGCCTTGGCGGGGAGACCCAGGCTGGTGACCCGCAGACGGTCTGCATCTGCGCCTCCACTGGCGCTTGTCACGGGCTTTTTGTGCAAAGAGTGGGCTGGCTGGACAAGGCAGCCGGCCGACACGGGCAGAAAGGGCCATCGTCTCCCCCTGACTGTCCAGCACACCCTGTGCAGCAGGACATCCAGTGAGATGCGTGTGGGATGCCTGAAGTCCATCCATTCCCAGTACTTCTTCCCCAGACCTCCTTAACCCTGACCGCCCAAGCCCTTTCCTTCAGTCCCTGACCATCAGTGTAGACAAATGTCTCAGTCAACTCTCCCCACGCCCCCAAGGAAAAGCAGGGGACATAACCAAATCTACGGCTCGAAAGTGGCCCACTGGGTAGACCTCCCGTCCCTGCCGTCACTGGGGCCAGTCGAGCCCGGCTGGGAAGCCATCAGTCCTTTTCCGGCCGGTGCCGGCTCAGCGTGATTACAGCAGACTCTGTTTTCATTGGTCAGCAGGCTGATTTAGGGAAATCCCCATGAAACCAGGGGCTCAGTCGGTAAAGAGTCTGCCTGCAATGCAGGAGAACTGGGTTCGATCCCGGGTGGGGACTAGCCCCTGAAGAAGGGAAAGGCAACCCACTCCATGGAAAATCTTGCCTGGAAAATCCCATGGACAGAAGAGCCTGGCAGGATACAGTCCACAGGGTCCCCAGAGTCGGACATGGTTTAGCGACTAAACCACCACCACCACCAGCATAAAACCAGATGCAAGTGGAGGGCGGGGAGAGGGCGCCTCCACGGGAAGCCGCCCGCTCCTGCAGCTTACCTGGGCGTTACGTGAGCTTGAGGGCAAACTCAGGTTACTCTGCTGGGGCTACCGCCCACAGACAGGGTCTTAAACAACAGGAGTGTGTTTTCTCACAGTGCTGGAGCCTGGAAGCCCAAGGTCAAGATCCCCGCAGGGCTGGTTTCTGGCGGGGCCTCTCTGGTGAGGGTTAGTGTTGGCTAGGGTCAGCGTCCAGTGATTCCCTGAAGGTCTGACTGTCTTCCCCTCCCCCGGGCTCAGTGGGGGGACGTGGCTGCAGTCTTTCCAGAAAGGCTGAGAGGAAGGTTGCTGCTGTTTTTCTAACACCCTGGGGCTAGCACAGGATCCTTCCCCAGGAATGCCCAACTTTTCCTTAATTAGGACTCCGGGTCTTCGAGCTGATTCAGGTCTGATCCTGAGCGAGGGCCGTGACTTCTACACAGTGACTTAGGGGCTGGCTGTGCTCACTAAGAATCCAGTTCGCTGCTCCAGTTAAATGGATCGAGGTGGCCCTCAGTGGGTTTCCTGTCGACTTCAGCCCTGGGAACCATGTGTCGTTCGCTGCCCCCCGAGGCTGCTGTGGGTCACGTCTCTCTAATGACCACCCAGCTCTTCTGCTGGCCGAGGGAATGCAGCCCATTCTGCACTTGGCAGGGAAGAGCTGGCAGGGGTCCCCTGCACTGCAAGGTCCAAACCGTCCCCTGGCATCAGGAAGCCCCTGCCTCGCTGACCCGCAGAGAACAGCCCCTACCTGCCCCGCTTCCCCCAGGGTCAGGCGCTTGTCTCACCAATGTCTGCACGTGGTAAGTCCATCCAACACGCCCGGCTCCTAAAGGAACTGCTCTCATCTCAAGTTCATTCCACAGTGAGTTTGGATTTTGCTTAAACCAAAGGACCAGACACTGAGTCCCTCTCAGATTGCTCCGGCTAGCCCAGGGAATTCTGCTTATTCATGAGCAAGCAAATCCACATCGAGAAATCAAGCCCAATTTAGCAAACGTGTTTTTAAAAGGGCTGGAAGCTGAAAGTCTGCTGAAAAATGGCAGTTGTAGGGTAGATAAGGAGTTTCAATGTCTCTGCTCATGGATACTTAGTCATAACAAAGGGGAAAGAGAGCGCCTGTGTACAGGAGAGAAGCAGGCAGACACCAAATCAACCCGGAAATGCAAGTTACACCTGCAGACCCAGCGCCTCAGAACAGGAGAGCCGAGGAAAGCACAGCTCGCCCCCGCCGAGCGCTCGGCAGGTTCACACCCGAATCCAACTGTGGGCGAACGTCGACAAACCCACACTGGGGACGTCTCCGCAAACTAGCTGCTAGCCTCCAACGCAAGGCCGTGAAAGCCAGAAGCCGAGGGACTATGCCAAACAAAGGGGGCGGAAGAGCAGCGGCGGCCGCTCAGGGCCCGGGCCTGTTTCCCCCAGAAGAGCATGTTTAGGAGCGTGCGGACTTGGAATAGCGAGCAGCATGACCACGTGAAACCCCTGAGCTTGATAGCTACTCTGCAGTTAGGTGAGAGCCTGTCTTTGTTTTCAGGAAATACGCATTGGGGTGGAGGGCTGATGCTCAGAAATTACTCTCAGATGGTTCAGAACTAACATGTACATGCACAGACGCATGTGAATGGAGAGATAAAGCAAAGTGGTGAAATATCGGCCTGTGGGGAATCTGAGCAGCAACTTCTTTGTGACATTAGAGCAGTTTTCAGCAAGTCTGAAAGTATGTCAAATTTAAGAGATTTTTATGAATATGTTTTATAAAAACATGGAAAGCTGATTCACTTTTCTGTACACCTGAACTAACACAGCTTTGTAAGCCAACTATACTTCAATAAATTTTAAAAACGGCATAAATGGAAGTTTTTTTAAAGTTATATTGCTCCCACCATGACCTAATACCCTTATATTACATTTCCACACATACTCCCCACAATTCTGTCACAATACATTAGCAAATTCTGCAATTTCTTTAATGTGCAAATGTGACTCTTCTCAGGCTTGACTTTGTTTTTCAACTTATCTTGCTGAAATGCAATTGGCTTACAATACTGTGTTAGCTCCTGGTGCGCAGCAAAGTGATGGAGTGATGCACATTCCGTGCACTGGTTTGAGTCTGCTGACCGCAGACTCCACACCCGTCTCTCCCCCACTCCCTCCTTCCTGGCCACAAGTCTGTTCTCGAGCTCTCTGTGAGTCTGTCGCCACTTCATACATAAGCTCACTGGTTTAGATTCCGCGTATAAGTGATATCACAGAATGTTTGTTTCCTCTGTGACTTCCTTCGCTCAGTACGATCATCTCTAGTTTCATCCACATTGTTGCAGACGGCACTATTTCTTTGTTATGATTATTTTTGGCTGAGTATTAGTCCATGAGGCCTTCCCAGGGGGCACTAGTGGTAAAGAATCCACCTGCCAACACAGGAGACGTGAGACGCGGGTTGGATCCCTGGGCTGGGAGGACGCCCTGGAGAAGGGACGGCACCCGCTGCAGTGTTCTCGCCTGGAGGACCCCACGGACGGAGGAGCCTGGAGGGGCTTAGCCTGCACACACACGCACACTGCCCCACGGTACGCGCACCACGTCTTCATCCGCTCACCCGCCGCCGGCCGCTCAGGTCGTCTCCGAGTCTTGGCTATTGAGACTGGTGCCGCTGTGGATGTGAAGACACGCGTGTTGGAATCGCAGTGTTTCTCTGTGGCTGGCCTGAGACTCCGTGGCTGCACTGGGCTTTCTCTCGTGGTGAGCGGGGGCTACTCTCTGGGTGTGGGGTTCTCCCTGCAGTGAGAAAACTGACTCAGAAAAAAATGAATTTTTTAGAACATGAATGAAAAAAGTCTTCCCCCAAATAAAACCCTGAGCGCAGATGACTTTATTGGCAGTTTCCACCCAATGTGAAAGGAACAAAAGATAAGACCTTATACGAGCTCCTTCAGAGAACGGGGGAAAGGCTAGCAATCCCCACTCCTTTCACGGGAGCAGCAAAACCTGATGAGAACAGTGGGAGAGGTGCCCTGATGGTCCAGTGATCAAGACTGGGTGTCTTCACTGCCGTAGGCCTGGGTTCAATCCCCGGTTGGGGAACAAAGACCCCACACGCTGAGACGTGCATCAGAACAAAACAAAACAAGAGCAGCCAGAGGCAGGGAAGTCACAAGTCAGTGTCCCATTAGTAACCGAGTGAGTGTGAGTGGGGGACTGGATGCAGGGAACGCAGCTGGATAAAATCCAGCGCCGATTCATAATTTTAAAAATCTAAGCAAATTTGAATTTGAAGAGAATTTTTAAAGATGGTGAGGATTATATAAAAAAAAAAAAAAAGAAAGAAAAGCCAAAGCCACCCTTGAGGACCATCACAGTGGAGTGAGCATCACAATCAAATAAAGGACGAGAAATAAGTGTGCTCACAGCCAGAGAATCTATTCTACACTCTGCCTGGGCCCCAGACGCCATGGTCCTGGGTAATGATCGTCGTGTACACGAGTTTTAAAAGAAAGAAAAGCTCTTTCTTTTCTCCAACACCTTGTGTATACTCTGGCTTCTCTTCAGATCATATGAATCCTTCGCCTTTTACAGTGTATCACACAAAATTCAAAACTAAGCCAGATCAAACGTTGCTCAGGTGTATAAGGTGATGCAAGTGCAAAGCAAGTGAGGAGGTGCTTGTTATCAGAGTCAGGACAGCGGCCGCCTTTGGGGCAGGGGCCTGCAGAGGGCTTATGGGGAGGCATGTTCCCTTCCGGACTGGGGTCCTGAGCTCATGAGTGTTTATTTTATAATTATTCTTTACATGTCACACATACGACCTATAGATTTTCCCATTTTGCATGAAATACTCTGGTTTTTTAAAATGCCAGTGGAAAACCAGGGATCTCCCACACGAGCAAATAATCACCAGAGTGGAGGGAAGCATACAAATCACCCCTCTCCCTCCCTTTTTCCGACACTGAACTGAGTCCAGAGAGAGGGGGTGCCCTGCCTCCAGCCGTACCCCTGTGCCTTCCTGAGTCCCAGCCCAGAGTCCTTTCAACGCAGGAAGTACTGATGTGTTATTATGAAGACTCCCTGGCTGAAACCCAAGAGTTCAAATGCCAGCATCTTTAGACGGACAACCACGCTGTAGCAGTGGCACCTGGGGGCAGAGGCCCCTCTGCCTCCTGGGGGTCCCGGTGGGGCTGTGGGAGGCGGGCTCTGTGCCCGAGGCTGCTGGAGCACTTCGTCCCTGCAGGGCCCCGGCTGCGGGCCCTGGGCTTCGACAGCTGGCCCAGGCAGCCACTGCTGGTGGGTGGGAAGCTTTCAGGTGTGTTCCGATGGAAAAGCTAATGTGCTGGCCACGCGCTATCCAGCAAGACAGATCGTGGCTGAATCCAAGCACCCAGGACGAGGTCTGGCCCATCCTCTTGGCTCTGCGCTCCGTCCGGCGTCTGCCCACGTGCGGGCTCTTCCAGGTGGCAGGAGGTCGGGCACTGCAGTCCCTGGAGAACCGCCACCCCGGACCACTCCCCATGGGTCTGGGGCAACATCTGTGAGCTCAGCTGAGCCACTCAGAGACCAGAGAGTATTTCCAGAAGAAACCCAGGAGGGGCAAAGACAGCGGGGACCATCCACTGGGATGAGTTGGAAGGAGCCCCGTCTGCTCCAACACCACCCTTCAGTGGCTCTGGGCGATCCATTCTTCAGTGTAACTCATTGAAGCTGACTCAGACTCGGTGAGTCAGCCCCTTGGGGGTCCTGGGGGCCGCACCGCAGAGTCACACACTTGAGACCCCCTTTCTGAGCGAAAAGCACCAGGCTGTCTGGTTGTTCTGACACTGGGCAGGTGCTCGTGGAGGATGGACAAGGTACCAGATGCCATTTCAGCCTCTGTCCTCAGGGAGCTCATGTTCCAGGGGGGGGATCAGGGAGATGTTAAGTCATCAGCTGGTAAGGCTTTGGAGAGAGGTTCACGCAGGTAAAGCGAGTGAGGAGACCCAGCGATGGTGGTGGGGGGCGGGGGTGTGTGTGTTCCTGTTTCACTAAGGAGGTCGGCTGGCCTGACGAGGCCACATCTGAGTGAGCAGGAAGAAAGAGAGAGCAGGGCTGGGCTCTGGGGAGGGAGCATCCCAACAGCGGCAGGCAGTGCGGAGGCCTGAGCGCGGCCGCCATGTGCCGTGTGCCGGGAGCCGACCCGTGTGAGCACCACTGAGGCGCTGTGGGCCCGCCAAGAGCTCGAGCTCAGACCGAACACCCTGGGGCACCCCGGACGCCCGTCAGGGCTGGGACCAGGTGGGCAGCAGCCTCACAGAGCTGCCGCTCCAGGCTTCCGCTTCCTCACCCGGACGTGGGCCTGCTGTCTGCTGCTCGCCCCTCCCGTCAGCGGCAGGGGGCTGCCTGCCCTCTGCCTTCTGCAGGCCCCAGGCCACCAGCAGCGGCACCTTCCCCCACCCAGCACCTGCGGGCCCATCATTCAGCCTTTAGCCCGCTCGGTCTGTCACCGTGACTGTCCCCCGCTGCACAGTCCGTCCGTCCATCCCGGCCTGGACAGCTAGGGCTGAGCCGTGCAGACCTCAGACTTGGCCAGGCCCGCTCCCAGCTCCTCCCAGCCCGTCTCTGACGGTCTTTCCCGCAGCAGTGAACTCCCCTTGCTGTGCAGACAGCAAGCTTGTGGTCCCGGGAAATTCCCTTCTTTTCTCGTCCCTGCGTCGAATCCATCAAGGAATCCCGTTGGCTCTGTCTTAGAACCACTGTGCCTTCAGGCCTGACAGTTTCTACCCTTCCACCCAGCCCAGGGCCAGGCTGCCATCCTGGGCTCTTGCCGCCCCCTGAGGAGTGGTCCACTCCCACCCTTGCCCCTGGAGTATGTTCATGCCACGCCTCTGCCCAGTGGCTCCCTCTGGCCTCCGAAGCCCCCCTCCCACCCATTTGGTCCTGCCTCTGCCCAGCGCGCCCAGGCAGCTCCCCCGGGGCCTCTGCACCGACTGTCCCTTTTCCCGCCAGCGGCTGACTGACTCCCTCCCTTGCTTCCTCCTGGCCTCGGGGAACCCCCAGCCATGTCCTTGCCGCGCTGTGTCCGTCTCCACTGCACAGTCCAGCCCGAGACGTGCTGCGCTCACCTGAGCGTGCGTCTTCATGTCTCTCCCCACGAGGCACAGGCTGCCTTAGTCCTGCTCACGCTGTGTTCAGACCTAGGGCAGTGCCCGCCAGGGAGCAGGACAGACCCGCGCGAGGACCAGTGCAAACAGCGGGCACGCTTTTCCGCATCCTCTCCAGCCTTCCTGGTCCTTCAGCACCCTGTGCATCTTCCACAAATGCAGATCTGAGCACACCCATGCCCTAGGGCAGGCACCATAAGCACCTCCTGGACATCTTACTATGAAAATTCCCAAACACACAGGAAGGGTGAAAGAAGGGCCCGTAAGCCTGCACACGCTCACCGTCTGGAATCGCCTCCCCAGCGCACTCCAGGGCCCCGTCCCAGAGACAGCGTCCTCCGACACTGTTCACCATAGACTAGCTCAGCCTGGAGCGTCACATGGACAATCTTTCGTGTAAGGGTTCCGAAGGGCTGCACAGATCAACAGTCTGTTCCTAACACTGTATGGGATGCTTGTGTGAATTCACCACAGTTTGTTTCTCGTCTCCTGTGGAGGGCCAGCTGGGGTCCTCCCACCTGGGGTCTGTTATGAATAAACAAACCGCTGTCAACATCCTTGCACCGGCTCCCGGTCCGGGCGCTTGCCGGATTCTGCGTCTTGGACAGCAGGGGGCGTCCGTGAGCCAATGGATGGAAAACCGATTCTCCCCTAGAGGAGGAAGCACCCTTGGTACCACCATCCCTCAAAGGGGATCGCAGGCGGAAGTCAAACCCTAAACTTGTCAGACCTAAGTCATCAGAAGCCAGTTGTCTCACGGATGTCACGGGTGCCCCACGCGTGGAGGGGTCCTCATGGTCCAGCGAGGGAGGCCGCCTGGGAGGATGGGACCAGGATGGCACGCCCCAGGACCTGGCGCGGATGTGCCCACGGGTGTCCTCTCGCCAGGCCCAGGACGTACATCCTCCCCACGTGCTCTGCGGTGGGGATCCTCGGGGAGTCCCCAGGGGGCCCCGGGGCTCCCGCGGGCGCTCCGTGACCTCTGTATTTCTGGGTGAGCGTCTGTCGCTCCTGGGGCGTGTCCTGAGCTTGAAGGCCCTGGAGAAGTTCCATCTGGACGAGAGAAGTGAGGCTTGAAGGAGTGTGACGCAGAAAGGCTGTTTTATGAGAACTATTTTTGTCTCCTTCTGGCTGTCCTGGATCTTCACGGCTGCGTTCGGGGAAACGGGCTGACTGAAACTGCCCACCCTGGACAAGCATCACAGTGACTATTTGCATGAGTGATTTTATGACAGGAGGTCCTGGTAAGGAACACGGAACTAACAAGCCACCAAAACTGAAGAGCCCGGGAAAGGTCAAAAGGAGACGCTGCGTGTCCTACCACCTCCTAGAACCCTCCTCACTGGCGTCCACCTTGGCTGAGCGACGCATGCACCACCAGGACGGGCTCTGAGTCAGAATGACCGGCCAAACACAGCCCGGAAACTGACCCCATCACCATGAGCCCAAAGACTTCGAGCCACGCGGCGGAGCAGGCCTCCTGGGCTCCCTTCACCCTGCTGCTCTCTGCCCGGCGCCCCTTCCCAATAAAGGCTCCTGCTTTGTCAGCATGCGTGTCTCCTCAAACAACTCATTTCTGAGTGTTAGACAAGGGCCCACTCTCAGGCCCTGGATGGGGTCTCCCTCCCAGCAACAGCAGGATGCGGCTTTTCTGTAGCTGTGGCGAGCAGGGGCCACTCTAGCTTCAACAGTATGTGAACTGAGAACCTCCAGGTGGACAAGCACCAGCTCTCTGCCCACCCACCTTCTGCTTGGCAGGCTCCTGAGCCACGCTCCAGACTCGGCAGATAGCATCCCCCCAGCCGACCAGGCTGGAGAAGGCAATGGCACCCCACTCCAGTACTCTTGCCTGGAGAATCCCATGGACCGAGGAGCCTGGTGGGCTACAGTCCACGGGGTCGCTAAGAGTCGGACACGACTGAGCGACTTCACTTTCACTGTTCACTTTCATGCATTGGAGAAGGAAATGGCAACCCACTCCAGCATTCTTGCCTGGAGAATACTAGGGACAGAGGAGCCTGTTGTGTGCCATCTATGGGGTTGCACAGAGTCGGACACGACTTGATGAGACTTAGCAGCAGCCGACCTGGCACCGAGTCAGCCCTGTCCTCTGCTACTGGGGTTCGACATCTGCTCTGGAACGGGGACCTCATGGCCTTCCCTGCAGCCCTGCCGGGCCCCTTGGGGTGCCCCAGAGACAGCCCCAGGCCTCCCCACTGCCAGGGGCGCAGAGTCGGCTGGGCTGAGGAGGGCTCTGGCTGAGGGCTCTGGCTGGCTGGTGCACCCAGGGGCTCCCACGGGGGGTGGGGGCTGGGCCCTGCCCGCTGCTCCAGGACCGTCCAGCTCTGGCCCCCAGTCTCATGATGTGGCTCCACTGCCCCAGGCCGTGGTCCCAGGCCTTTCACACTGGTCCCCTTGGCTGCAGCGCTGCCCACACAGGCCCTGTCTTTTTAGGGATGACAGCGTGGTAAGACCAGGCCTTGAAGCAGGAAGGCCTGCTCTCAAACTCTGGCTCGTTCATAGGCCTCTCCGAGTCTCAGTCTCCTTGTAACACTGTGTCCCCCTTGGGCAGTGGCCAGTGGAGGGCATTACCCTGCAGACCTCTGCCTTCGAGGGAAGTCTAAGCATTTTTTATGCACACGACAGCCTTACCCTGGGGCTGCTCCCAGCCCAGTCTTTCGAGCATTTGAGAGCCGTCAGTCCAGCCCCTCACAGTGCCCCCGACCTACAGCCTCTCCCCCTGGGCCCCTGGCATGCTGCGGGCGTGGGAGGGTTTGGGGTCTCAGCGCCTGTTGGAGGCCACCCGCTGGGCCTGCGGGCAGGGGGGCGGGTGTGTGTGTGCGTGCATGCTTGTGTGTGCCCCCGCCCCGAGCTCAGGAGCAGCTGCGCCAGTGCTTCAGAAAAGAGGCAGACAACCCGCCCCGCCGAGCCCCCGGGACCTCGCGCCAGGCCTGGCGGGGACGTGGCTCCGCTCCAGGCACCCTCTCCTGTTTTGGATGTTTAATGCCAGGGCAGGCGGGGCCCCTAATCAAGGCGCAGCCTCTCCTTGGAAAGGATCCCATTCCTCAACCGCCTGGACGGGAGCTGGGACACGCCAGACCCTGTGAAGGCACGCTGTTTACAGCTCCTAGAGTGTCATCATGCCGGCTGTTCCTAAAAGCAGCTTGGCACGGCACGCAGACATCACGGGGACCTCGTGGAAAAGCCCAGGCTTTCCTGGAAGAGTATGGGAAGCAGAACAGCACAATCAGAGCCCAGCTCTGAGCCCCGGGCGGCATCTCCGTGAGGACGCCTGGCAGGAATCCTAGAAGGCGAAGGATAAGCCCTCCCCGAAGGTTCTGGCCCCCACGGTCAGGGTCAAGCATGTCCACCTGGCCGCCTCCCCTCTGGCAACACCCAGGGCCCTAGGGGAACCAGTGACTTGCGTATCCTTCCCTGGGGCAGCTCGCCCTGTCCTGGTGAAGCCACACGTGAGGCTTTTTCATCATTTCCAGGTATACACAGAAAGTCCTCCACTGGCTTTGGCCAGTTCAGTTCAGTTCAGTCACGCAGTAGTGTCCGATTCTTTGCGACCCTATGGACTGCAGCACGTCAGGCCTCCCTGTCCATCACCAACTCCTGGAGCTTGGTCAGACTCATGTCCATCGAGTCAGTGATGCCATCCAACCATCTCATCCTCTGTCATCCCCTTCTCTTGCCTCAAACTTTCCCAGCATAAGAGTCTTTTCCAATGAGTCAGTTCTTCACATCAGGTGGCCGAAGTATTGGAGTTTCAGCTTCAGCATCAGTCCTTCCAATGAATATTCAGGACTGATCTCCTTCAGAATGGACTGGTTTGACCTCCTTGCAGTGCAAGGGACTCTCAAGTCTTCTCCAACACCACAGTTCAAAAGCATTAATTCTTCTGTGCTCAGCTTTCTTTACAGTCCAGCTCTCACACCTATACATGACTTCTGGAAAAACCACAGCTTTGAGTAGATGACCTTTGTCGGCAAAGTAATGTCTCTGCTTTTTAATATGCTATCTAGGTCGGCCATAGCTTTTCTTCCAAGGAGTAAGCGTCTTTTCATTTCATGGCTGCAGTCACCATCTGTAGTGATTTTGGAGACCAAGAAAAGAAGTCTGTCACTGTTTCCACTGTTTCCCCATCTATTTGCCATGAAGTGATGAGACTGGATGCCATTGTCTTAGTTTTTTGAATGGTGAATTTTAAGCCAGCTTTTTCACTCTCCTCTTTCACTTTCATCACAAGGCTCTCTAGTTCCTCTTCACTTTCTGCCGTAAGGGTGGTGTCATCTGCATATCTGAGGTTGTTGATTTTATTTAGGTTTTCTCTTTAGGTCTTTTTAAAAACAATACAGTAACCATTTCTGATTCCATGAACTTTAGACGGCACCTTCTGGTGTCCACTGCCCTAGAAGGGAAAACAGAGCCTCAACACTTCCCGTTGCCCTTCTCCCAGCCCCCTGGTCTGCCATACTTGTCAGGGTGCCTGACTGGGGAGGCCTGCCCTGCCCACCTCCTCCTCTCTCCTTCATTTAGGCCAGCTTGAGAAGGGCTTTTGTTAACATCCTGAGCTGTGTTCTCAAGCTGGGGTGCAGCTGGGTACGTGTGAACACTTATCAGGGAGGGAGAGGCAGATAGTTTGAAGGAAATCAATTTCTTTCCAAAAATTGATCTGCCTTTGAACAGTTTCTGCTGACCCCCTTTGACCATCATCTCTTCCCACTCCAATCCATTAGATGCTGTGGGGTTTTGCCCTGAGCTGTGCAAACTTTCAGGAGCTCCCGAGGGACAATTTGAAATGTGTTCCTTTTTGCTGACAATGAGAATGTTTGTAGGAGCTGATGACTCCTTCAGCAAGTCAGAGAAATTCTAATTTTTTTAGTTCCAACAGACTTGAAGAGAGCTCAATCAGCATAATTTTTTGGTGAAAGATCAGCATGTGGCCTCTGGTACATAACTCACGGGCTCGAGAGAGCTGAGTGTCAGGACTGTTAACACTCGAACAAGCCCCAGCGCTTTCTGCTCTCACTTGTTTATTCATGTGACCAAGGCTTCTCAGGAGTTACAGCTGTAAAAAGGAAAATTCTAAATTGAATGCTGCTGTATCTGTCTCATTCTCAATAATTACTTACCAAGATTTGAGATTTGTTATTATGTTGAACTGTGAAATGCTGACCATCAGAATGACAAGCTTATCAAAAAGAAATTTTTAAAGAGCCTTAGGGTCCTAAGAAATATTTTTTATTACATTTAAATGTACGTCCATGGTCATCGGACAGAAAAATGATAGGGTGATCAATGAAAGACTTTCAAAAGTAAAACGGTATTCTGTGTGTGCTCAGCTGTGTCCAACTCTTTTTGACCCCATGGACTGTAGCCCGCCAGGCTCCTCTGTTTATGAGATTTCCCAGGCAAGGATATTGGAGTGGGTTGCCATCCCTTCTCCAAAGGATGTTCCTAACCCAGGGATGGAGCCCACACTTCCTGCGCTGGCAGGTGGGCTCCTTACCACAGAGCCACAGCGGAAGCAGAAAAGATTACGTTACGATAAACTTGTGAGGAGAAGCTGAAGTCCAAGAAGAAAAATGAAAGATACAAGATTTCCTGTTAAAGAAGGATAATTATCGATGCACATTTAAACTGAGTGATGAGAAAATCGAATTGTTTTGGTAGTTAGCAGCCACTGTATACCTTTAAAAGTGTGATGACTAATTTCCCGAGTGCTCCGGTGGCGAGGACTCTGAACTGCCGGTGCAGAGGGCCCTGGTTCGAGCCCTGACGAGGCAGCCGGATCCCATGTGCCATAACTAAGAGTTCACACGCTGCAAATAGAGCTCCTTCATGCTCCAACTAAGACCAAGTGCAGCCAAATAAATGTTTTTCAGAAAGTGTTATAACTTGACCTGCCTCTTGAGAAATCTGTATGCAGGTCAGGAAGCAACAGTTAGAATTGGACATGGAACAACAGACTGGTTCCAAATAGGGAAAGGAGTACATCAAGTCTGTATATTGTCACCCTGCTTATTTAACTTATATGCAGAGTACATCATGAGAAATGCTGGCCTGGATGAAGCACAAACTGGAATCAAGATTGCTGGGAGAAGTATCAATAACCTCACATATGCAGATGACACCACCCTTATGGCAGAAAGTGAAGAACTAAAGAGCCTCTTGATGAAAGAGGAGAGTGAAAAAGTTGGCTTAAAGCTCAATATTCAGAAAACTAAAATCATGGCATCCAGTCCATCACTTCATGGGAAATAGATGGGGAAACATTAAAAACAGTGTCAGACTTTATTTTTTTGGGCTCCAAAATCACTGCAGATGGTGACTGCAGCCATGAAATTAAAAGATGCTTCTTCCTTGGAAAGAAAGTTATGACCAACCTAGACAGCATATTAAAGAGCAGAGACATTACTTTGTCAACAAAGGTCCATCTAGTCAAAGCTATGGCTTTTTCATAGTCATGTATGGATGGATGTGAGAACTGGACTATAAAGAAAGCTGAGCGCTGAAGAATTGATGCTTTTGAACTGTGGTGTTGAAGAAGACTCTTGAGAGTCCCTTGGACTGCAAGGAGATCCAACCAGTCCATCCTAAAGGAAATCAGTCCTGAATAGTCACTGGAAGGACTGATGCCGAAGCTGAAACTCCAATACTCTGGCTACCTCATGTGAAGAACTGAATCACTGGAAAAGACCCTGATGCTGGGAAAGATTGAAGTCAGGAGGAGAAGGGAACTATAGAGGATGAGAAGGTTGGATGGCATCACTGACTCAACGGACATAAGTTTGAGTAAGCTCTGGGAGTTGGTGATGGACAGGGAGGCCTGGTGTTCATGGGGTCACAAAGAGTAGGACACGACTGAGTGACTGAACTGAATTGATAAAAAGTTTGATTAAAGATACAGTATGTCAGAAATAACATACTTCACAAGCATTTACATTTATGATGCAAAACTTAGATGTCCACTTGAAGTATGAAAGGAAGAATTTTTGAAAGTTTTTCAGGGACTATAGGAGTAAAAAGTTTGATGAGCACCTGCCTCAACAGCCAGACTGCTTTTTCAGGGCAGGGCAGCGAGAGCAGGACAGGGAAACATCTTCAGTCGCTGAGCCCGCTTTTCCATTCCCCACTTCTGTTTTTCTGGAGCCACCAGCTCTGACTTGGGGCTCCTTGGGCTTCCCCAGGGCAGACTGTAGTGTGCGGTGCCCAGTCGCTCAGTCGTGCCCCACTCTGTGCGGCCCCGTGGACCGCAGCCCGCCAGGCTCCTCTGTCCATGGGATTCTCCAGGCAGGCGTACTGGAGTGGGTTGCCATGCCCTCCTCCAGGGGCTCTTCCCGACCCAGGGATGGAACCCACATCTCTTAAGCCTGGAATGGCAGGCAGGTTCTTTGCCACTCCAGAAACTACCTCACCCCTAACTTTAACCCTCGCAAAGGCAGGTTACAAGGATCCTGTCAATCTCTAGGCCTCAGGCCTCCCCCTCCCTCTCATGGCAGCCTCCCAGTGACAGAACTCAGTGGGCATTGTGGAGGGCTCCACAATGGGAGGGAAAACCAGGTGCAATAAGAAACATTTTCATCTGAACACTTCCAGGTAACTGCCTATGAAGACTTCAGAGGGCTTAGAGAATCGAGATTTCAGTGAGCTCATCAGGCTGCGACAACACACACACTCTCTATCAGAGGCTTCCCTGGTGACTCAGCCAGTGAAAAATCGACCTGGAGTGCAGGAGACCCGCGTTCGATCCCTGGGTTGCGAAGATCCCCTGGAGGAGGAAACGGTAACCCAATCCGGTATTCTTACCTGGAGAGTCCCATGGACAGCGGAGCCTGGCGGACTACAGTCCACGGGGTCAGAGTGGGACACGACTGCGGGACTAAGCACACACCAGTAAGCAACCGAACAAAATATAAGACTGGTTCCAAATAGGAAAAGGAGTGCGTCACGGATGTGTACTGTCACCCTGCTTGCTTAACTTCTATGCAGAGCACATCATGAGAAACGCTGGGCTGGAAGAAGCATAAGCTGGAATCAAGATTGCCGGGAGAAATATCAATAACCTCAGATATGCAGATGACACCACCCTTATGGCAGAAAGTGAAGAGGAACTAAAAAGCTTAAGAGGAGAGTGAAAAAGTTGGCTTAAAACTCAACATTCAGAAAACGAAGATCATGGCATCCGGTCCCATCACTTCATGGGAAATAGATGGGGAAACAGTGGAAACAGTGTCAGACTTCATTTTTTTGGGCTCCAAAATCACTGCAGATGGTGACTGCAGCCATGAAATTAAAAGACGCTTACTCTTTGGAAGAAAAGTTATGACCAACCTAGATAGCATATTCAAAAGGAGAGCCGTTACTTTGCCAACAAAGGTCCGTCTAGTCAAGGCTACCAGTGGTCATGTAAGGATGTGAGAGTTGGACTGTGAAGAAAGCTGAGCGCCGAAGAATTGATGCTTTGGAACTGTGGTGTTGGAGAAGACTCTTGAGAGTCCCTTGGACTGCAAGGAGATCCAACCAGTCCATTCTGAAGATCAGCCCTGGGATTTCTTTGGAAGGAATGATGCTAAAGCTGAAACTCCAGTACTTTGGCCACCTCATGCGAAGAGTTGAATCATTGGAAAAGACTCATGCTGGGAGGATTGGGGGCAGGAGAAGGGGACGACAAAGGATGAGATGGCTAGATGGCATCACTGACTCGATGGGTGTGAGTCTGAGTGAGCGGAGTTGGTGAAGGGAGTGAAGGGAGTTGGTGATGGACAGGGAGGCCTGGTGTGCTGCGATTCATGGGGTCACAAAGAGTCAGACACGACTGAGCGACTGAACTGAATCACATTATAAAAATATATGAACAGGGATACATCTGAAAAAAGATGAGCAAGCCCTGTAAACTGAAGAAGGCTTGAGTCAGGAAACAAGGTGTTCAGGAACTGCAAGGCCCCACATGGGCAGCATACGAGGGCAGGCAGCTCCCTGGGGCGGAGGACCAGGCGGGGAGGGGCGCTGCGGGGGAGGCCGGAGGTCCGGGGGCTTTTTAATTTGTCCTCTGGCGGGCGCTGCTCGCTGCTACCCAGACCGTCCCCTCTAGCGCAGCGCAGCGCTGGGACAGGCTTTGGTGCATGCCCGGTGAGCAGCTAGGATTGAGGCTCCAGCTGAAAGAAGGCAGGCGCTTCCCCGTCCGGACAGGGAGCCGGGAAGACCAACGGCCCTTAGGCGCGTCCTCACCCCGAAGGGAGACCCCCGACGGAAAGCGGGCGCCCCACGTCTGCACAGACTCAGGGCGGGCCCCCGGAGCCGGGGCTGGGGGCTGTGACTGGTCACGCCCGGCTTCCGGGGGCCCGCCCTGAGGGACGGGGGCCCGCCCGGCACGGGGGCCGAAGGGTGGCCGCCGCCGAGGGCCGGCCCCTCCCGGCCTCGCACTGAGGGGCGGGGGCCACAGGCACCGGCGCGGCTCTGCCGGCAGCTTTACGGCCAGCCCGCCGGCCCCTCCCCGGCAACCGAGCCTCAGGCTGCATCGCCCGGCCGAGCCGCCCCGCCAGGCCCCGTCCGCCGCCGGCCTCAGTTTCCGGGCGGCTCCCGCACGTCCCGCGCGTACCTGCCGGACTCCCGCGCCGCTCCCCGACTGCGCACGCGCGGAGCCCTCCCCCGCGCGCCGGCTGCGCACGCGCGCTCCGCTCCTCGGGCGCCCCCGCCCCGCCCCGCCCCCGCCTCGCGCACGCGCCGCACGCGCCGCACGCGCCCCGCGCCCCGCGCACGCGCAGGCCCCGCCCCGCGGCCAAGGGGCGGCGCCGCTGCTTATCTGCGGCGCGTCGGCCGCCGGCGTCAGCCAGTCGGGGCCGCGGGCCGACGCCGCTTGGTCCGCCGCCTGGGGTGCTCCGGCCCCTGCGCGCCCGCAGACCCCGACCCGCCGGCCGCGGCGCCCTCGGCCCGCCGTCATGTCGCAGAGCGAGAGCCCCGGGCTGCAGGAGGAGAGCCTGCACGGTGAGCGGGGGCCCGGGCGAGGGGGCGGCCTGCGCAGAGGCCCCCCCCCCAGGCGGCCGGAGCCCGCGGGTGCCTGCTCTTCCGAGGCGCAGCCCGGTGCTGGCTTCGGTGCCGGTACCCGCCCGGGGAGACTGGGGAGGACGCGCTCTGGGGCTCGGGGCAGGGCGGCCTGAGGGGAAGCGGCGGGGGTCGCTCCTCCACGATCGCTCGTCCGGGGTCGCGGGTTGGCCTGCCGGGGAACACGGGGCAGCTGGCCGCACTGCAGACTCCCGAGCGGACACCCGCCCCCGGAACCGGACGGGGGGCGGCCTGGACCCCCTCCCCGGCCGCGGCTGGAGGAGGGCCCGAGCGCCGACCCTTCTCTGAAGCGAGAGTTGCGCGGGACGCGGGAGCGCGTAAATAAGGTTTGGAGAGGACCGTGGACACCGTAGAGAATTTTAAAGGTTCATTAAGATTTAAAAGTCATCACACTGCCTGAATTTGAGCCACTAATTGTCTGTATTCGTTGAAACAGCATTTTACTCGCCAAGAGTTGGCAAAATTCGTCGTATATTGTGAAACCGCAATCACAGCCTAAAAATCCTATCATCTTTTCTTAAAGTTCGACATGGGTTATTTTCTTTGAAATAGTTAAAGGGACTGAATCTTTGCCTTATAAAAGATCTACAGAGCGTTTGATGAACCGCCTTCAAATCAGTCCTGTTAGCAGACGCCTCTGCCCCTACCGTGCTGCGCTCCCTTAGTGGCCACATCGGTCCGAAGAGCCCGCAGTGTCCAGAGCGGCTTCGTCGCTAGTCCTTGGTTGGCAGACCCAACTGCTGAGTCATTGGCAACGCAGAGTGCCAGCTCATGGGTTAAAAGGGTCGCTCCTCGGTTTTGTGTCTTCTATAAAAAGACGGTTACACGGTGAGTGGAAACTGTCGAGGAGCCTTTGGGCCGCGGTCTGGGGTACGTGCAGCCGGGCACTCGCGCCTCTGGCCCGTGTGGGAGGGGTCACGTGGGCCCGGCCGCCCTGGGAAACCGAATCCGGGCTGGGATTGGTGGCTGGGCCGACACTTGCCCTGGGCTCAGTTTTGATTTGGTTACCTCTTGTTTACCTCGGAAAGAACTGGACGCAGTTGGGCGCTGAGGCCGAAGACAAAGGCCAGCGCTCTCCCCTCTGCTTGTCTGCGGCCAGATGCTTTCCGTGAGCCCTGCTGCCTCTGCCCCCGGGTCCGCTCTAGTTAAAGCTGGTGACGAGCAGCAGGATGTCCTAGGTGCCTCTCCTGTCTCAGATAAACACCCCCTCACGTGCCCCGGGGAAGGTGGAGTTCTGTGATGTAATCTCGCAGCATCGTGGGCGGGTGTGGGAGACTTAACTTCCCAGAGGTGCCCCCCAGTGCTGTGCTAGCAGGTGGCCCCCGCTTACCCCGAGATGGCCCCCACCTCTCACCTGCTGGTCTGTCTGCAGCCAGTCAGAGGGTTGTGTTGCTGCAGGCCCCCACCGTGGGTGAAGGCGCGGTGCACGAAGAGGCACAGAACATGCAGGTCTCGCGTCCTGCACTTGGAGAGGGACGGGGTTTCCGGCAGCGAGACCCGGGCCCACCCCGTGCGTGTCAGATGGCCACAGTGAGGCCGTGAGGCAAGGCAGAGCACACGGCAGGCAGGTGATAGCAGTTGGGGCTCTTCGGGTGCCAGGCTCCTCCGGCTTCGGTGGCAGAAGGCGGCAGACAGGCAGAGGGAAGGGGTGCCCACCAGTTCCTGCCCGGATGCCAAGCCTCTCGTTCCTGTACCGCCTCAAGAAACTTAAAAACCGGGATTTCTGAAGTCCCACCTCTCCTAGGGAAGAAGCCTTCCCATGCGGGTGGTCCTTGCCTCCAGGCGTAGCCCCTGCGCTGCCCCAGGGCTGCCCTCTGGGTTCCACCTGTCCCAAAGACCCCAGCATCTTGTAGGTCATGCCCCTGTAGTTTTCAACCCTGGCTGCCCACCGTCACCATTGTGGCTTTTTCAAAGTAAAGGTACCAGGGTTCTGTTGTAGCATTTCAAATCAGGATTTTCTGGCTGGTGGGTGAGACTGCTGGATAACAGGGAAAGCCCCAGAGGTGGTTGTCATAGCCGGGGTTGTGACCTGCTGCCCCAGACTGCGGTGTGGGGTGCTCTGCGGGGGGTGCTGGAGAGGGATGTTGTCCTGGGGCCAGGAGCAGGGAGTCTCAGTGCAGGCAGGGACTGTGAGAAGCTCTGTGCAAAATAGGATAGAAAGTGTGGGTGCTGTGTTGAGGTTAGTTGATAGGGTAAGGCTCCACAAGTTAAGAAAGACAATTGGCATTGTCTGTTTTCAGGCTAGGGTGAACTGGAAGCTTTAGTCAACCGTCCAGCCTGCCAAGCAGTGGCTCAGGGAACTGTTTAACACTCTACATGTGATCACAGCTTGTGCCCGGTTACTGGCAGTCGAGGTCAGCTGAATTCATGGCATTTGTGGCCCCGTCAGTAAGTGGTTCTGTCTGGGTCGTTCCTGTGGCCTCTCCAGAGCTTGAAGACGGGACAGCGTTGTGGTTACAGATCTTTTTGGGGCCCACGAATTGTCTCATTCAAGATGCAGGCTTTTCTTCTTTTGGGACCAAGTATCCTGGGGGTGGCAGGAGGTTTTATGTGAGAAATGGCCTGTCGTGCAGGCTTGTAGCTCTCTTCTGCCATGGCGGGGCACTGGCCGAGGCTCCCCGCCCGTCTCATCTGCCCAGTCCCCCTGCCCCATGTCTTGTCAGTGTGAATTACAGGTCAGTGTGGCCAGTGGCCTGAGTCAGGGCGAGACTCGCCTGGATCAGCAACCACCGCCCCTTTTCCCGCGGCCCGATTATCTCACAGGCTGTTTGGGGTTCTGAGGAAGTGATCTGAGGGAGGGCTTCCCTGGTTCCTCGGCGGTAAAGAGCCCGCCTGCAGTGCAGGAGGCGTGGCGGGTGCGATCCCTGGGCTGGGACGATCCGGGGAGGAAACGGCAGCCCACCCCAGTGCTCTTGCCTGGAGAATCCCATGGACGGAGGAGCTGGCTATAGTCCACGGGGTCGCAAAGAGTGGAACCCGACCTAGTGACTAACAACGAAGCAACCTGAAACCCCTCTTTCTTGCTTAGAAAGGTGAGTGATCTTAACTGCAGGTGAAAGAAGATTAATGGCCCCTTGTCCTCGTTTTCCAGGGAGCTGCTCCCCTGTGCAGTTGCTGCAGGTTAATCATAAACTCTGGTCGGTTAGCCTCTGAGCTGTGCTGTAGACAGAGCTCTGCTGTAGACAGCCCGGGTGGAGGTCTTTCTAAAGGGTGCCCAACACTTTCAGTGAGATGGTTCCGAAAAGCATGCTTGTCTCCATGGAATCTGGAGTGGAATCTAAACCTGTGCCTGAAGCTCCCTGTGTTATTTTTTTTTTAAGAACATCCTGCCTTGTGGCCGTGCTGGGCCTTAGCTGCTGCACCCGGGTCTTCTCTAGCTGCAGCAAGCAGGGCTCCTGGCCTTGCGGTGGGCGGGCTCCTCCCTGCGGCGTCTCCCCTTGTGGAGCACGGACCCCAGGGCCTCAGGAGCCGTGGCTCCTGGGCTCCGGCGCACGGGCTGGGTAGTCGAGGCCCGTGGGCTTAGTTGCTTTGCGGGGACGTGGGATCTTCCTGGACCAGGGGCTGAACCTGTGTCCCTTGCATTGCAGAGTGGATTCTTAACCACTGGACCTCCAGCAAAGCCCTGAAACTGACAGTGTTTTGTGTCCCTTTTATTTTAATTTGGAAAATATGTTTAATCTTTGACCCTGGTTCCAGATCCACAGCTCGGCTCTAGGAACCCTTGGACTGTCTTGAGATCTTTGGAAAACACTTGAGTCTGTGCTAGTGAGGTGACTGCCTAGGCCCTCGGTAGCCTCAGGGTGGGGTGGGATGGGGATGGCCGGAAATCGGCACTTGCCCTCCCCAGGCCCCCCTGGGGAGGGCGCTGAGGTTGGGTTACAGGACGCACCGGGAGAGGGCGCAGAGCTGCCCTCGCCCACCACTGCCTGTGTGCCTGCCCCTCTGAGAAGGCCTTCGTGCAAGCGCGGTATTGTCCTGACTTCTGTGACTTGTCCCAGGGAGTTGCTGACAAGGGAGGGTTGTGGGAACCCCTGCATTCTCGTTGTCAGGCGTTTGAGGTGTCCCCTGCGGGGATAGTCTTGGGGGGCTGAGACCACCGCAGGTAGTGTCGAAACCAAATTGCTGGGCCGCCCGTTGGAGCTGCAAAACTGGTTATTGATATAGAAGCCCCCCCACCCCCCTATTTCATGTCCGAGGTGGTGTCAGATGCCATGTATAAAGGCAGCCAGGCCCGGAACCGGGCCCCCCAGAACCCAGGCGAGGGGACCTGCGCCTGGAGGAGGGCCTGGGGCTCCGGCCCCGTCGTGGGGCGAGCACGGGCTGGCAGTGTCCCCTCGCCCCGGAAAGGAGGGGGCTGTGAAGGCGTCCACACGGAGCCGCTCTCAGTGAGCTTCGGGGCTTTCCTTCTGCTGACCTGCGGAGGCTGGGGGCGGGCAGTGTCCAGGGCGCCCCAGGCTCCAGGACACACCGTGGCCTGCCTGGTGTGGCCAGGCCGGTGTGAGGAAACTGGAGAGGCTGAAGAGAAGATGGTGCGTTCGGTTGGCAACTGTGACCATCTGGTCGGCAGCTCAGTAGGAGGCTGCCTGTGCTGTGAGTGTACGTTTATTCCTGTGATCGGCCTTTCTTGATGACTGTGAGGTGTCTGCAGCCGGCAGCTGTCGGGGCAGGACTGTCAGAGGAGGGGTGAGGCGGGGGGGTCTGGGCCTGGGGCCCAGGTGTCGGGTGGTGCCCCCAGGGGGTGCAGAGCAGCCCTGGGGCGGGGCCCTGGAGGGCTGGGGTCTGCCGCCGGCCTGGGTGCTCCCGGCCTGCACCCACCTGGGGAGGCCGGACCGTGACCGCAGTGGACAGTCCTGGGCCGGGAAGAGAGCTGTGCGAGCAGCCAGCTCGGGAGAGGCTGGGGTGGGGCGGCAGTGTCGTTGGTGAGCTGGGCAGTGGAGGGCCGGGATGCGCTCACCGCGCCAGCGCGCACGTGCAGGCCCCAGAGCGAGGCGGTGCAGTGGACCTTCGCGGCCTCAGGTATGACGGAATTAAAAGCAAGAGTGTTCCATCCTCTCACCTGAAGATCTGACTGGAAGGGCAGTCTCTCCTCAGTCGCCAGCATCACACTGGGGTGGAGACGGGCGTGTGCCGGCGGGCCCCGGTGGCCCTGGGGTCCGGCTGGACTCAGTGCTGCAGGCCTTCCCATGTGGCCAAAAAAAGGAAAGCTGCGAGTCTTGAATATTGAGCTTGATGCAGAAAGACGGGCCGCTCAGCGGGAGAGAGGAGCGGGTTTCAACAGCTCACGTGGAAAAGCAGCTCTCCCCTCGGCCAGCAGGCCTGTGGGAAAATGCCCAAGCCCTGAGAAGGCAGCAGCGCTGAACAAGCCGGCCATCCTGCCCCCGCCCCCGCCCCCCTGACATGCGCCCACGGTGAGGACCAGCCCCTCACCGTGCCCACCCGCGCCCGTGTCTCAGAACTGGCCCCCAGGCGGAGGCGCAGAGGGCGGCTCTGCTGCTCAGGGCCACGGTGGTCCCACATTGGATGCACAGCAGGGCTCCCCGCCCACACCCAGCGCCCCGAGTGGTTCAGACGTGAGAGCCTGTGGCAGCCGGCCACGCAGCTGAGCGCGGAGGAGCAGGCAGCGGCGCCTTGTGGGGCCACCGGGCTGGGCCTCCAGTCCGCGCCGCAGGCAGACCTTTGTGCTTCAGGAGCTCTCCGGTGTCCACCCCGTCCGCCCGTGGACTTGCCACGCTGCTTTCCTCCTGAGTTCGTCCCCGTGTCAGCCCCCACAGCACCCGGCCGGGAGCAGCAGCGCTGCCTCCCTGCCAGGACCCACCGGGGGCAGCGCCTGGACTGGGGACTCCTCCCCTCACTGGGGCCGGGAGGGGCTCGGCCCGGTGAGTGGAGGGCCCGCCGGCTCAGCTGCCGTTGCCCTGGTGAATTTATCAAGTGCTAAGCCGTGGGAATCGGTCACTGATCTGTGGGGCCTCGGGGTCAGAATGTGAGGCTGGAATGTTGAAATTTTAAAGCTTTCCTTAGTTTCTTAAGTCCCCGAGGTGCTGGTTGAGCCCTTTTTCTGCTGAGAGCTGAGTGCGGGCTTGTCCTGGCCACAGGGCCTCTGCTGACGGAGCAGATGGTCTGGGGTGCGGCTCCCGAGGGTCCCTGTGGAGGCTCACTGTGGACAGGGCCCGAGCTGGGCCTTGGGGGCGCTGCGGCCAGATTCCGCGGGGGCCCGTGGGAGTCTCTGGCACCTCTTGAAATAGACGGGGTGAGCTCAGTATCTTAGCAGCAGACTCCGGGATGGACAGACAATTGCAACCCGGTCCTCCTCTCTTCCCCGCCAGGCTCCTGGGTAGAATTACACTTCGGCGGTAATGGGAGCGGGAGCAGTGTTCCCGACTCGGTTTCTATTTATAACGGCGACATGGAGAAGATCCTGCTGGACGCGCAGCACGAATCCGGCCGGAGCAGCTCCAAGAGCTCCCACTGTGACAGGTGGGCAAAGACACGCGCCCCGGCGCAGCTCCGGGGCCTGCCCGGCCTCAGCCAGCGCCCAGACGGTGGGCCCTTGGCTCTCGGGTCGGGGGACACCACCCGTGGGGTCCTGCCCCTGCGTCTGCCTGCTGGGCCTCGAGCTCAGCTGAGAAGGCAGGGGCCGCTGTGACTGTTGGGCCCTGGTCCCCCCGGGGCTGGCGGGAGTACTTCCTTCTCCCGGGACGCTGTCCCCTGTGTGTGTGGGGGGGGGTCTGTGTATCCTGATGGAAAGGTGAACGTGTGCTGTTTCCCCCAAGCCCGCCCCGCTCACAGACCCCGCAGGACACTAACAGAGCTTCTGAGACAGACGCGCACAGCCTCGGAGAGAAGAACAGCTCCCAGGTAGGGTGCGCACGGTCTGCCTTTGTGATCTGTCGGAACTGGGTTCTGGGGGACCTGGCCCAAGAGCCGGACTTCTGCTTCCTCAGACCCTCTCTCAGCTGTGGGGGTGGGGTGTCTCCAGCACTTCACAGAGTGGACGGGAGGCAGCCGGGCCATTTGGTTCAGGGTGTGTGCCCAGGGCCCCCTTTGCCCCACACACCCTCCGGGGGATGCGGGGCGGAAGTGGCAGGGAGCCGTGGGGGCCTGTGGGGGTCTGGAGGCCTGCCCAGGGCCCCCTCTGCCCCACACGCCCTCCAGGGGACACGGGGCGGGAGAGGTGGGGGCCTGTGGGGGTCTGGAGACCTGCCCAGGGCCCCCTCTGCCCCACACGCCCTCCAGGGGACGCGGGGCGGGAGAGGTGGGGGCCCGTGGGGGTCTGGAGGCCTGCCCAGGGCCCCCTCTGCCCCACACGCCCTCCAGGGGACGCGGGGCGGGAGAGGTGGGGGCCCGTGGGGGTCTGGAGACCTGCCCAGGGCCCCCTCTGCCCCACACGCCCTCCAGGGGACGCGGGGCGGGAGTGGCAGGAAGCCGTGGGGGCCCGTGGGGGTCTGGAGGCCTGCCCAGGGCCTCCCCACTGGGACGGCACTAGTTGCTTCCAGAAACCGTGCCTTGGGCTTCACTGACTCGTGCTTGTGTGGTTCGGGTTAGGAGCTGACCAGGCTGGTGGAGGCTGAGCCTCGTTTTCTGACTTTCCTTTAAGAATCTCTGAGTTGCTGGGGCCGTAGCCCCTGCTGGGGGGAAGTCCACGAGAGCAGGGTGGGCTGTGGCCCGAGCTGCCTTGCTGAGACCTGGGCTGGGCCAGTGGCCAGTGCGGCCTCGCCAGGCCGTCTCCCTGCCTGCTGCCTCTTGTGATGCTCGGGGGTGTCGGGATCTAGGAACCTGGGGGCCCCTGTTTTCCTGGGGGCTCAGCTGGTAACGAATCCGCCTGCAGTGTAGGAGACCCCGGTTCCACTCCTGGGTCGGGAAGATCTCCTGGAGAAGGGAAAGGCCCCGCTCCCTTCCTCACTGTGAGAGGTGTGGGGACCGAGCTTCCAGCCGATGCCACTGGGTCCCCCTGCTGCCTGCCGGGTGCCCCTCAGGCTCTCCCTCCCCAGGGGCTCAGCAGTCCTTGTGCTCGGGCTTCTCCAGGGTGCTGCCTGCCTGCTCCCAGATGTGCAGGGTCCAGCCCAGCTTTGCTGTGTCCAGGTGTTTGGTTGGTTTTGGTACCGTGTTCTAGAATATTTCCATAATTTCCCCCCCTGAATTTAAAGAGGAATTCTATGATCAGGCACAGAGGTTTTAAAGTTCTAAGAAATGCACCTTTTTAAAGCTCTTCAGTTAGCGTACTGTTAATAACGTGTATCTTTAAGGTCACTGAGACCAGGGGTGTGCGTGGGCTTCTGGTCCTCTCTCCTCCTGCCAGACGCGGACGTGCACCTGCTCACTGCAGCCATGTGCAGTCAGCTCAGGCACATCCCTGTTGTGGGCCTTTTCGGGGATTTCTGTTTTTCCTTTTACACCCAGAACCACAGCCGGCGTCTCTGTGGATGTCTGTCCCCACTGGCCGGTGCCCCCCTGGGGCAGTGCCTGCAGCTCAGGGCCGCTGGAGTCCGGCGGGCCCTCCACAGGGGGTGTGGCGGGGGCGGCGAGCTTCCTGGGGTGGAGGCAGTGGGTTCACCGACCTCGTCTCCCGCAGTCCGAGGAAGACTACATGGAGAGGAGGAAAGAGGTCGAAAGCATCCTGAAGAAAAACTCAGACTGGATTTGGGATTGGTCCAGTCGGCCAGAGAACATCCCCCCAGCCAAGTGAGTCTGCGTCCGCGGGGGCCTCTGGGGCCAGGAGCCGGCACCCGCTGACCGCCTCTCCCCGCAGGGAGCTCCTGCTCTTGAGGCACCCGAAGCGCGCACCCACGCTCAGTATGCGCAACACGAGCGTCATGAAGAAGGGCGGCATCTTCTCCGCCGAGTTCCTCAAGGTCTTCCTGCCGTCGCTGCTGCTGTCCCACTTGCTGGCCATCGGGCTGGGGTGAGTGTCGCCCGTGCCAGCCTTGGGCGCAGGCTGGGGAGGCTCGCACGTGGAGGGTGCTGGTCTCCCCGGTCCTGACATGGGTGGACGGCCTTCTCCTGGGCAGCCTACTGGGCCCCCGGCTGTCAGGATGGGCTTCTGTTGCGGGCTGGGTCCCCGGGCTCGAGAACGGGGCAGAGCAGATGCCGGGCTCGCTGGCTCGGGGAGGCGGGAGCAGGGCCCCCACCCGCCCTCCTGAGCCCCGGCCCATGGCCTGCCCCCGCTCTGGGCTCTGCCCTGCCTTCCCCTTAGCACAGTGTGTGGACTGTTTGGGCCAGTGCTTCTCAGAGTCGGGCTGTCAGTCCTGCAGGGAGCTTTGTCCAGAACCAGCATTCAGGTCCTCTAGGGCCTGGCGGGGTTAGGCTTCAGCCTTCACTTTGGGGTGGATTTCCGCAGGTGTTTCTGCCCTCTGAGACTTCACGGGGGTCAGGATCAAGCCCTCCTGTCCCGTTGCTCTGCGGAGACTCCCTACTGGCCTGCAGGCCCTTGATGTCCTCCCCCCGCCCTCCTCCCGGACAGCCCCCCGACACCCCTCCGTTCCGGGCTCCCTGGGGCGTCCCGTGCAGCAGTGGTTTCTGTGGGATGTGCCGATAAACCTGGGGCTGTCAGCTGTCCCGTGGGCGACTGTCTGATCAGGTCAGAAAGTGAGGAGAGAGGGAGCCTCTCAGCTCGGGAGGAGCTGGCCTTCGTGTGTGCCGTGTGCGCATTGCGAAGCTGTTAGTGCACAACTGGCTTTTTCTGAACTGGATGCTGGAATGCGTGCTGGTAAGAGTGACGCCCATGTGTCCGAGTGCTGGCAGCCAGGCCCCTTCTGTGAATGAGCTGGGCCGGTCAGCTGCTGTCTCAGCAGCGCGCGCCCCCGGGAGGCGCGCCGCCGTGTGACGACCGCCTCCTTTCTCTGTCAGGATCTACATCGGAAGGCGCCTGACCACGTCCACCAGCACATTCTGATGCAGGCTGTAGCCCAGTGTCCCCACGCCGCGGGGGCCCGTGCCCCGCACAGCGCACAGAAGCAGCTGTCTCGGTCCTGGGCCGCTGCCCCACGCGTCGTTTCTTCTGGCAGCGCCGCCTCCCTAACTCAGAGAGACAGTAAACCACGCTCTCCTGCAGCCAGACTTGGGGATCGAGCGACAAGCATGTCATTGATTAATACCTACTGTAATAATTTGGTAGTAACCTTCTTCAGATATTATAAATATCAAAGTATACATAATTTTAAAATCTCTAGTTATGTTGTATGTAGTATTTTAATGAATTACCTGCGACCTTGATCGCGTCAGACACTATTTTGAGGGAAGGAATGCTGCTGATACTAGAAGGACTGCCTGAGGGGTTTACCTGAATAAACACGTGGCCTTACTCCCTGCTGCAGACGTTTCGGTGGACGCGTCCGTCCGCTGCAGACAGCCCTTAGCACTGAGTGTCTGCTGGCTCTGGTGCGCGGCATGTAGAATCCAGGCCGTGACACGGGCAGCGCCGAGCGGTCCCCACCCCGGGCTGTTGGGCAGCGCTGGAAGGACCCCGAGACTGTCAGCGCCGCCCCGGACAGCAGCCACTGGACAACCACTGTCTCCTCGTGTCTCCGGATCGCGGAGTTTAGTCTGTGTTCAGTTTTTTGTGCTCTTAGTATCAGCTTCATTCTAAACTATTCTGTCTACTTTAAGAGGCTGGAAATAGAAAAAAAATAAATGTTTGCCAAATCCTTGGTTATGGTATTAACATATGGTTTAAAACTAAATGGCATACAAGCTTTTTGGTGAAGCCAGGTGTATCCCCGCCGCCTGGGGGTTAAAGGATGCCCTTTCATACACTGTATAAATAAATGCTGTTGTGTTTGCTTCACTTGTGCACACTAAATTTCAGTTGTGTTCAATAAATGTAACATTCTAATTTTTAAAAACTTGGTTTATATTTAAACAATGACCTTGGAGGTAGCCCGCAGGCCTTCCATCTGGAGGCGAGGCGTCAGCTTCTTTACACGACTAGTCTTGAAGAGGCGAAGCCTGCATCCTGCTGACGTGTCCTGGCCAGGGGCACGTCTCCCTGCGATGGGCATGGTTGAGGCTGCGCTCAGTGCCTCCCGTGAGGCCAGGGGTCCCCAGGGCCAGCTCATCTTGGAGAGCACGGGTGAGTTGGGCCGTGACAGAATGAGGCGGCTTCATGCAGCGAGGCTGCGAGGAGGTGCTCTGGGGTGAGGAGTTGTAAGCTCTTGAGGGTATCCTCCCTTTCTTCTCTGGAACACCACCAGTTTTATCCATGATTGATTCCACTGACTTCCTTTTGGTTTCATTTTTTAAAACCGTGGTTCTCTCTTGTTTTCTGGCGGGATTATTTCTCTGTTCCTGCCCTCCCAGGTTGCATATCCTTTCTCCCAGCTCTGCCCACTGACTGACGCTGTTGTGGACACAGCTGAGTTGCCAAACACGGTCACCAGGGTCCCTGAAGCTTCTCTCCCGTCACTGTGATGTTCCAGTGAGCGTCTGATCCATTTAAGGTGTGGGACTGTGTGTGTGTGAGTGTTTTCACTTTTTTGAACAAGACAGCACTGTGACAGCTCCCGTACGCCCTCCTGTTAACGCAGATCACACTGTCGTTCATTTTACTGACTGAAAAGCAGGCTCACAACACACTTAACATCCTCCAGAAGATTTTCAAGCCTGTGCTCGGCTATTTCCCGGCCAGACTCGTGCCTGGCGCGCCTGCAGACTGCGGGCCCACCCTGGTGGGAAGCGGGGCGCACCTTCAGCGACACGTGTCTGGGCCACTTGTGGTTTAGCACTTGAAAACGCGTGTGCACAAAGATGACGACTTGGGAGACGTGACAGGGTCCCCGAGCCGGTACCGTGTGGCTGCCAGCATGAAATAAAGCGGTGAGGGAGCATCCCAGTGCCCCGTTTTATAAGCAGCTGCCGGGTTTTCTGAGGCCTGGCCTTTAACCCAACCCCACCCCCGTTGGTGAGCAGGCCCACCTGGAGAACTCGGGCAGCCACAGGGCTGGGTCCATACCCCGCTGAGCTGCCCCGGGGGAAGGGCTGAGTCTGCTGAGCCCTAACTGCAGGCTAAGGGACAAAGTGTGTGCAAGTGAAATGGTTTAGTATTGTTCATGCAGAACGGGTGCGTTTGGATTGTGCTGGAGAAGACTCATGAAAGTGCCCTGGATGGTGAGGAGATCCAACCAGTCCGTCCCAAAGGAAATCAATCCTGAATATTCACTGGAAGGACTGATGCGGAAGCTCCAATACTTTGGCCACCTGATTTGAAGACTGGACTAGTTGGAAGAGGCTGAGGCTGGGAAATTCTGAAGGCAAAAGAAGAGGGTGGCAGGGGATGAGATGGTTAGATAGCATCACTGATTCCACGGAAATGAGTGTGGACAAACTCTGGGAGACAGCTAAGGAGAGTGAAGGCTGGCGTGCTGCAGGCTCATGGGGTCGCAGAGCCAGACATGACTGAGCGACTGAACGACGTGCAGAAAGGAGCCAGAGGCTGTGCATCTGCTCACTTGCGCCAAAAACTCGGGATGAATCTGCCAGAAATGAATGGGCCTGGCTGTCTGCACGGGTGGGGTGTGACCAGGAGAGGGGGTGGGACCCTCTAAATAACCTCCTCGCAGGCCCACAGGGCTGCTCCATTTAGGGCCAAAGTCGTTCAAGTCGGTGATAACAAGGGAAGCGCACTATTGAAATGGGAACGTTCCTACCGGTCCAGTGGTTGAAACCTGCCTGCCAGTGCAGGGGCCACGGGTTTGATCCCGGGTCTGGGAAGACCCCACGTGCTGTGGAGCGACTAAGGCCGTGGGCCATGACTCCTGAGCCTGTGCTCAGCACACGTAGGCAAAGCTCACACACAGCAGCTAAGGGCCAGTGCAGCCAAAATAAGGTGAACTTAAGTCCGACGAACCACAGGATTCTTACGTCATCAGGAGGGGAAGAGGCTTGTATGGAATCAAAAGTGTCAACTGGCAAAGAAGCCTGGAGAAATTGCTGGGCATCTCTTAAATCTCATACTCCTCAAGAGCACTTCTGAGGGCCGTCAGCCCCAAACAGGGACCCCTACCTGGCCATGCACACCCCAGCTCAGGGCCCTCTGAGAGGCAGAAGGATGGTTTTTTGTTCGGTGGGAAATATGTCTCGAAGGAAATATGGAAAAAACTGTCCAATTACACAGGACAAATCCAGCTAAACATTTGAAATTCATTAAACTTTTGGTGAAAATAGCGAAACAAATATACACAACCCCATCTTCCCAGAAATGCTTAAGGACTTAAGACAGTTGTTCAATATCTCAGATTTGTGAACTGCATCACAACCAACAGAGTAAAAGAATGACCTTTAAAGTAAGTGTATTAGGTTGGTGCAAAAGTAATTGTGATTTCCGACCATGAATTTTAAATCGTTATCAGTCACTCTTTGCAACCCCAGGGACTGCTGCACGCCAGGCCTCCCTGTCCATCACCAACTCCTGGAGCTTGCTTAAACTCTTGTCCATCAAGTCAGTGATGCCATCCAACCATCTCATCCTCTGTCGGCCCCTTCTCCTCCTGCCTTCAGTCTTTCCCAGCTTTTCCAGTCACTCAGTTCAGGTGGCCAAAGTATTGGAGTTTCAGCTTTAGCATCAGTCCTTCCAGTGAACACTTAGGACTGATCTCCTTGCAGTCCAAGGGACTCTCAAGAATCTTCTCCAACAGCACAGTTCAAAAGCATCAATTCTTCAGCACTCAGCCTTCTTTATGGTCCAACTCTCACATCCATACCTGACTACTGGAAAATCCATAGCCTTGACCAGATGGACCTTTGTCGGCAAAGTAGTGTCTCTGCTTTTGAATACGCTGTCTAGGCTGGTCATAGCTTTTCTTCCAAGGAGCAATAAATAGTTATAGTTAATTTCTGTAGCATAAAAATCCATGTTTTGGGATTTGATGAACGCTTGGAAAATAGCTTCTGCCTCCCGCTGGTTGTGGAAATGCCTTCTCTGCAAAAAGTCGTTGAGCTGCTTGAAGAGGTAGTCTGTTGGTGAGAGGCAGGTGAATATGGTGAGTGAGGCAAAACTTCATAGCCCAATTCGTTCAGCTTCTGAAGCGTTGGTTGTGAAACGTGGTCGGGCGTTGTTGGGGAGAACTGGGCCCTTTCTGTTGGCCGATGGTGGCTTATGCTGCAGTTGTTGGTGTATTTCCTTGGTCTGCTGAGCCTACTTCTCAGGTGGAATGGTTTCACTGGGATTCTGAAAGCTGTCGTGGCTCAGAGGGGCAGCAGACCACCAGTGACCTGACCTATTTTTGGTGCAAGTGTGACTCTGGAAAGTGCTCTGGAGCTTCTTCTCAGTCCAGCCGCTGAGCTGGTCATTGCCAGTTGTATAAAATCCGCTTTTCACCGCACGTCACAATCCAACTGAGACGTGGTTCTTAGGTTTTGCATACAGTAAGAGAAGAAAGACAAGGCTTAAAAATGACCATTTATAAAAAAATGTTTGGTCACCTCACGAGGCACCCACTTAGTGAGCCTTTTTACTTCTTCAATTTGCTTCAAATGCCAAATGACCGTAGCACAGTTGGCGCTTGAGTTCTGTGGCAGATTCTTACGTAGTTGTTGGCGGATCAGCTTGGATGATGGCCCTCAATTGCTCACTGTCAACTTCTGATGGTTGGCCACTACACTCCTCGTCTTCAAGGCTCTCGTCTCCTTTGCAAAAGAACCCCCGCTGCACTGTATGTTCACTAGCCGTTCCTGGCCCAAATGCGCTGTAGATGTTGCAAGCTGTCGCCGCTGCTTTCTGACCCATTTTGAACCTGAATAAGAAAATTGCTGGAATCTGCTTTTTGTCTAACATCATTTCCCTAGTCTCAAACAAATATGAAATACACAGCAGTCAGTCATTAGCAGAAAAACGAAGCAAGAAATGATATATAACATAACCACATCAAGGATGTAGTCCAGTATCAAACGACAAATTTCAGCAATGCTGCTGCTGCTAAGTCGCTTCAGTCGTGTCCGACTCTGTGCGACCCCATAGATGGCAGCCCACCAGGCTCCCCCATCCCTGGGATTCTCCAGGCAAGAACGCTGGAGTGGGTTGCCATTTCCTTCTCCAATGCATGAAAGTGAACAGTGAAAGTGAAGTCGCTCAGTCATGTCTGACTCTTAGCGACCCCATGGACTGCAGCCCACCGGGCTCCTCCACCCATCGGATTTTCCAGGCAAGAGTACTGGAGTGGGGTGCCATTGCCTTCTCTGTTTCAACAATGCAAAAACCGCAATTATGTTTGCACCCACCTAATACGTTTTGGTTCTCAGTTAGCAACTGAAATGTGCGCTGATGGGGCCTCCGCCAGCACAGTGAGTCCACGAGCAGTGCGTGGGCCCAGCTGCCCACCCCCCGGAGGACTGGGGCCGTGGCTCCAGTGTGGAATTCCACAGAGCAAGCTCCAGTGACTTATTGTTACCTCTGTATTTTCTGAGGGGGGCAGGGGAAATCGTGATTTCTGACACCAGAGATCCTACTGTTAAACCATCAAGGGATAGAAATTAAAACGGTTTAATTTTTGCTGCCTTTAAGTGTGAAATCCAGAGTATAATTTTAGCATTTTAAAGAAGTATGTTATACCTCCACTCCGCACCTAGTACTTTAAAAAAGGTTTAGAAAAAGCACGAAAGTCTTCAACGGCAGTGCATCTGTGGCGTGCTTTGAACCCCGAGTTGGCTTCTCAGCAGCAGTTCTGAGGCTGCTCCCTATGATCTTCTCCCTCAGCTGAGGCTCCGTCCAGTCCTTACCTGGTGGGTCAGGGGTGGCCAGTTCTACAGAAACAAGGGTTGCAGAAGTTTGGGGACGCACACGCTCAGCCTCAGGCACTACCTACGTTCCACGGTCTGTCAACGAAGTATAGAAGAGTTTCAAAGCCTTAATTCTGCATAATTTCATTACGTGCAACGAAGGCAAGTAAAAAGACGGTGCTTATTTTGGACTTAAAGACACACTTTACAGTGCGTTGCTTTTCTCAAGCGGCTGCCCCAGAAGGGGTGACGGTGGACACAGGAGTGGGGAGTGCAGCTGCCCGGGGACACAGAGCCACCGAGGCTGGTGGGTGGGTGGCGGACGCGGCCACGTGGGTGGAGGCCCGGGGGATGGCGGCGGGGAGGAGGGCTGGCAGGAGAGGCTGCACCTGACGACTCCTCTTGGGTGTGAGTGTCTGGTCTCTAGTCTGGAAGGCAGGCTCAGACCTAAATAAAGACGTCTGTGTTAGTCACGGCCTCGAGGCCTGCTTCCAGCTGGCTTCTCACCTGAGCAGCGACACCCAGGGCCCTGCTCCCCGGAGCAGAAGCTGGGGCCCCCGCTTGGAGCCCCAGGCAGTCTATGCTGAGGAAGGAGGGCATCCCTGCTTCTCAGAGGCATGGCGGCCACCGAGCTCCGACAGCAAGCAGGCGTGATTCTGCAGACGCGGGGCCCTGTGCGCCGTAGCTGACCTCGTCCTGGAAGGTGTACAGGTGGCAGCCATAGCAATGACACTCTTGGCCGGGTGCCCGCGTGTGCAGGGTCTTCCTGCTGGTCCAGGCTGCCCACGCTCACCTCACCCTTCTGCCTCCCGCCCACATATACCCTGCGAGGCTGCAGGCTGGCCCAAGGCTTGCTGTTCACCCTGCAGGCCTCCGGCGTCTTGACCCTCCGGGTGGACCGGTCGAACACCCAGGAGGAGCTGTTGTAGGGCCCGTGAGGACAGCGCTGCATGAAGGACGAGGACCTGTCAGCAACGAGGGGCCCTTCCTCCCGCCCCGCCGGCCCCGGATGAAGCGGCTCGCCGCCTCCAGACATCAGACAGGAAAGACTGTAATGGCCAGGAGAGAACCGTGCTGAGACTGTCTCACTGAACCCCATACACAGTCATATCAGTAAACACAAACACAGCAGAATCAAAGGGCAGACAGTAACGAATCTATACTTTTAATTATATCAATGTGTTTTTGAAAAAGGTAAAAACCTCGACTTTCTCCTTAGAATGTCTCCCATCTTCAGTGAATTCAGGATCTCCTCAGCTGCACAGGGGGTGCCGAATCCACTGTGGGTTTTCGGGACGCAGCTCGCGTCCCGAGCAGTAGCTAGGCTCCACTCCCAGTGTGGGGGCCACGTGAGTGCCGTGTGCACGGGGCGGGCCGGCCCCTTCCTGCACCGTGTACATGCCGCTGCGCGTGCCTCTGGAAGCAGGATTCTCAGAGCGCCACGCTCTCTCGTTTCCGGGGGCATGTGTACACTGCCCTTCCTATGCATGCCTGCCCGTCTGCACCTGTGAGCTCTGGTTTCAGGGATTTTAACCCAGGGAAATCCTGGGCCCTGGCGCCCTGGGAAGGGCAAGTCCTCCGTGGCCCTGCATGCCCTCAGCGGGTCTGCTGAGAAAGTGCTTCGTGAGGGCTCTGGACCTGGGCCCGTCGCAGGCCCCAGCTGTGTTTTCCACCTTCTGAAGCCGTGCGGACCCCGAGCTCTAAGTGTTGCTGTGACGCCAAGTGCGCCAGGAGGGCGGCCCTGCCTGGTCTGGGTCTCCCCTCAGGGCTCTGATGGTGCCCAGGCGGCTGTGCGGGGCTTAGGGCGAAGTCCCGTCTCTGCCCCGGGCACCACACTGTCCACCCGCCGCTGGCACCACGTGGGGCACGTCAGCCTGTGAAGAGCAGGCGCCCATACCTGACACGTCCGCGCCCCACGTGCCTGGAGCGGCCCGCGGGGCGTGCTCCCCACATCAACACACGTACACACACACACAGCCGTACTGGGGCTCACCAATGCTGGGGACGTGGTCCACCCCAGCCCGAGGTCTCTCACACACGCGTCTCCCTTGGGGCCTGTCTAACGCAGATGGGTGCCTTCTACAGATCCCAAGGGTCTCCGTCTCAAGAGCCAACCTCTGCGGGTCCAGTCACAGCTCCTCCCGCCAGGGCTCCTGGGTCCTGGGTCCTGCTGATGCCCCGAGGCCAGTGCCGCGCCCTCTTCACTCCCCCTCCCTTTTCATGCGCAAAGGATGGCAGCGTCGCGGCCGGCAGTCCCGGGGCCTGTGCCGCAGGGTGCCTCAGGACGTCTGGCAGCCCCTCACCACCACCGGGAGGCCCTCAGTTCGGATACATGCACAAGCCCCACATGGCACACAACCCATCCCAGGCCCACGGCAGCATCTCCTCCCATCTCACGGCAGCAGAGGCTTCAAACGTTATCAAACACAGACCTCTAGGCAGAACCAGTGCGGCTGTCACTTCTAAGGCACGTGCCCACAGACGACCAGAGGCATAGAGACGGCCGTAGCCCCGGCAGAGAGGGGTGTCCCGCCAGCCCCGCACTGCCGTCCACACACGTCGCATTCTCGGGTCTCGTCCTCCACTCGTCCCCAAGGCAAAGGCCATCCCACCCGCCCACACGACCTTCCTCACCTCCTCCTTTCACTCCTCTTGGAAATAATACAAAATAAGAAATTGTCATCCTCTAAGCATTTCAGACACAGCCAGCGTGAACCTAGCGCTGTGCTTGCTGTTCAGACATGGATGGAATCGCAGGCACGGCGAGAAATGTGCCCAGACCCCGTTTCCACTCGGGCGGCCGGGCCTGCGCCAGCCCTGGCCCTGCAGGCCCGGGTTCCCACGCCGGCTTCACCTGGTGGAGCCACTCCAGCAGCACTCAGTTATCGAAGATGCAGTCATTTTCGCAGAGTGGACACGGCTTGCTTCGCAGGTGCTCGTGGACCTTAATGGAAGCGCAGGAAGGTCGGGGCGGTGGCCCCCAAGGCCTCGCCCGGTGGGTCTCGACGGGCCGGCGCTCCGTGTCGAGGCCCCACACCTCCACTGACAGGCAGTCGTGGCTCATCCTGTACCGACCGCTGCGGCTGAATTTCACGTCGGACACGGAGGAGATGATTTCTGAGAAGGACCTACTGCTGGGCTCTTCCAAAACCGGAAAACACAGTGTCTCCACTTCTGTTTAAAAGCCAGAGAACAACCCACTTTGCAGTGCAAGCGAGGCCCCTGGGCTCACCAGGCCCTGGCCTGAAACCTGGAGAGCCACCGGGCGCCCCGCAGACGCCCCGCACAGCCTGTGGCTCCCGGGGGCCAGGGCCTGGTATGCACCGGCTGGCAGACTCCATGCCGGGCACCACGAGAGGCCAACGCGGGCCCAGGGCCCTCTGACTTCCGAGCCACGGGTGCTGCAGGGCCAGCCCTCGGCTGAGGACGGCGGGACTGCGGCCACAGCAGTCCCACCTGCCACCGCCCGTTGGGAGAGGGGTTTCCTTCAGCATTCGATGGGCAAGACTCACTGCAGCAAAACCCACCTACTGCCTTCAGAAAGATTCTGAAGACTTCCCGGGCAGACCTTTCTTTCCCCAGCACTTTTGCTTTATCAGCAATAACTCAAGTGCCTGTTTTACCCCCCACCCGCCCGTGCGCCAGACCCCAGCGTCTGTCCTGGCTCAGGGAGCTGTGAGCAAGGAGCTCTGTACTTGCTTTCATTTTCAGCTGCTGCTTTTTAAAAAAATATATGTATTACAAAGAACCTATATGCTTATTGACTCTGCATCTGAAGTTCATCCTAAGCAACCTAGCGGCAATACTGAGCGTTTACTGAGTGTTTACTCACATAAATAACTTGGCTGACAAATAAAATCATTCTTGGAATCTAAGCCTGTTTACTCAAGAGTGTTGTCTTGAAGACACAGGCCAAATGCTGGAGGCTCTTGAAGACACAGGCTCTGCTGGAGCTGACCCACTTTACAGTGGGAGACGCTCTGGACGGACTGACCGATACACTGACTTCACTGCAGGACAAAGCGTCCAGAACAGGACAATCCATGGCACTCTGGGCCGGGATGCCGTCAGCGCTCAGCGCCCAGAGGCATGCTGGCAGAGTTCCCAGGACACACACATTATCATGACACACACACTTCTTGGTTTTCTACAAAGTAGGGCCTGTTCCTTACGAGTAAAAATAACAAACCCAAAGCTCTTTTCCCCCAGAAGGACCTCAAGGCTCAGTGGGCTAAAGCCTGGACTTTCCTGAGGGGTTTCCTTCAGCATTCGATGGGCAAGACTCACTGCAGCAAAACCCACCTACTGCCTTCAGAAAGATTCTGAAGACTTCCCGGGCAGACCTTTCTCTCTTTGCTTCCAGGCCAGCAAAGCTTTGCAGGGACAGAGCCCATCCCAGGCGCAGAGACAGCCTCTGGCCTCAGCAGAGGTCCCCGTGCACAGAGGGGCTGGCTGGGGTGACCTGCAGGCCCCACCGCGGGTACCCAGGAAGCAGGGCCTCCGTGCAGGCAGGCAGGCACGCAGGCGACAGGAGGCACCGTGAGGTCTCTGGAGGTGGTGAGCGCCTGGACAAGGCGGGCTCTGAATGCGAGGTGCCTGAGCTCGCCAGCACTTACCCTTGGCATGCTGGCAGCACAGGGCGGAGGACCGCGTGTCACAGGGGCAGACGGCCCTGTGCTGCTGCTGTAGACGCTGCCCTGGAGGGGGGTCAGGCTCCATTGTGGACGAGCACGCTGCCCTGGAGGGGGTCAGGCTCCGCCGTGGACGAGCACGCTGCCCTGGAGGGGGTCAGGCTCCGCCGTGGACGAGCACGCTGCCCTGGAGGGGGGCAGGCTCCGCCGTGGATGAGCACGCTGCTCTGGAGGGGGTCAGGCTCCATTGTGGATGAGCACGCTGCCCTGGAGCGGGGCAGGCTCCGCCGTGGACGAGCACGCTGCTCTGGAGGGGGGCAGGCTCCGCCGTGGATGAGCACGCTGCTCTGGAGGGGGTCAGGCTCCATTGTGGATGAGCACGCTGCCCTGGAGCGGGGCAGGCTCCGCCGTGGACGAGCACGCTGCCCTGGAGCGGGGCAGGCTCCGCCGTGGACGTAGCAGGCAGCACTGGTAGTGATCAGGCTCCGCTGTAGATGGGCTTGTGGCACTGGAGGGGGTCGGCCTCTGCTGTGGATGAGCAGGCAACACTAGAGGGGGTCGGGCTCTGCCGCTGTGACCACCTCCGTCAGCTCCTCCATGTTGGCTGGCTTCTGTCCATGATGTCTGGAAGCGCATGGTTAAGGCAGGGCTCGCAGGCAGGAGGTTTAAGAGCTTAGGTGTTTGAAGGAGGCGATTACAGGCACTGTAATCTGCTACGTAAGAAGATGTACGTTAATGGACTAATCAGATCCAGCAACGCCTGGGAGAGCGGGCTGCCTTCACCTCATTGTGACTGCTAGCCTTCTATGAAAGACTTTCAAAGCAACATAATACACCTTAAAAGATAAGGAAGAAAAGCAGGCAAGTGCCCACTGCACCCGAGTCCCACATGAACAGCCACGAAACGGCGCAGATGCAGGGACATTGCCAGACTCCAAAGGATCCCGGCAGGGTCGAGGTATCCGGTGTCAAGAGCGTGTTCTAAGCTATCAGAGCAAGGTCACACGGCAGGCTGCCAAACAGACACTGCTTGACTGAGAACACGAGGAGGAGTGGACCTGGCTGTGGGTCCGGCCAGGCGTGCAGGAACGGACGGCGAGGAGGCTGACATACCCGGTGACCCCGCAGCAGCGTCTGCAGCCGTCAGACAGCACGCACAGGGCCCCGAAGCACTGGAGCACGACGCTGCCCAGCTCTCGGCTGCAGGCATCGCCAGGTGCCAAGCAGAGTGGGGACCAGGCCAGCCCAGAATCGGGCCGAGCGGCCAGTGGGTTCCGGAGGACTGGTCAGCACAGGCCTTGGAGGACGCCCCCCCGGCTGGGGGAGGAACCACCCCCAAAATGAGACAATGGTGACTCAGCTCAGGAGAGAGCTTGCCGAGGGGCATGGTTGGGCACTGGCTGAAAGTCAAGCGGGAGGCGAGGAGCCACAGGGCACCAGCTCGCCCCGTGAGTGGATTCAAGGCACAAGAGTGCCAACAGACCCCAGGAAGCGCATGCCAGTTCCCAGCTTTATGAGCTTGGTCACAAGACAGGCATCTGAATCCTGATGGGGGGACAGAATCTTTATGACAACCACGATAGATGTGACTGCATAAACAGACCCTTCACGCATGACAGTGCTCACAGATTACTGAGCAAAAACGATAAAGGACACAAAGCGTCACAGAAATGGACATCAGGTAACAGACGGCATCCTCACTCACCAATAATCGAAGAAGTGAGGCCAGTCTGGTTTCACAGAACCGGGAAGTGACTTTCTCAAGAGCTCTGCTGTTCTGCTGAAAACACTCACCGTCTGCGGGGAGCACCCAGTCACACAGGTGGCTGGGGAGTCCAAGTGCAGAGCCTGGACAAGATGAGCACATATGAAATTTTCTCCTTGGATGAAGAACATTTCCACGAGAAACCTGTAATTATCCAGCATCCACTTTCTGGCTCTGGAGCCCAGAGTCCGTACGGGTTCATGGGTCCCTGGCACATCAGCATTTCTCTAGACTGGGCTGTCTTGCTACTCGATACAGAGTAGAAATTTAGGAAATTAATTTTGAGAAAAAGCAAAAACGGAGAACTGGCTCTAGAAGACCGCTGCCCAACTTAAAATCCATGCCCGGCGTCAATTTAAAGACAAACCTGATGCTTACGTGACAGAGACAGACGTGCGTTCCTCTGTGTGGTGACTGGTCAGCTTCTGGACAAAGCAGCGTCACTGAGAGTGCCAGAGAAAGTCTCAGGTCTGGGGAGTCACTGCCTTTGATAAGGATGACATCGTCACCCAGTGGGACGCTGAGATTTCTGACACGGTCAGCACAGAGACCTGGACAGCCGCTCGGGGCGGGTAAAGCCACAGGAAGAAAGAGCAAACCCCAGACCTCAAAGGCCTCGGGTGTTCAGAGGCAAGCACTTCAGGCAGAGGAGGTGGACCTGGGTTTATGACATAGATTTCTGATCGGGAAGGACACCCAGGTTGGGCTTCAGGGGAATCCACTTTCTCTGGGGTTCAGCTTTGCTGAGCACAGACCGATCGGACAAAGCCTTGGGTCTGGTCTTCTGAGAGGCTGGTGTGAGCGTGTTTTCTGACCAGAAGTAGACTCTTCATCTTAGTCAGCTGCTGCAGAGACTCTCCTCTCCGGCTGCTCCATGGAAGGGTCGGAGCACCAGAGACCCAAGCCTGCGGCTGGGGCCTGCTCAAAGCGGGTGTCCTACCTCTGCATTACAGAGGAAAAGAGCATTCAAAGACATGCAGTGTAAACAGCTGTGATACACAACTTACCTACTAATGGAAGATAGACCCCGAAGTTGAAACGACTTGAAGAATGTCCCAGAAAGGGGGCCACAAAATAACGTAACTCTTGAGTGAAAGTGGCAGTCGCTCAGCCGTGTCCGGCTCTCTGCAGCCCCGTGGACTATGGAGCCCATGGGATGCTCCAGGCCAGAACACTGGAGTGGGCGGCCTTTCCCTTCTCCAGGGGATCTTCCCAACCCAGATCTCCCGCATTGCAGGCAGATTCTTTACTAGCTGAGCCACAAGTGAAGCCCAACTCTTAAAGATCTGCACAAACATATATTTGTTGATATACGATATCCTTCCTAAAAATAAGTTCTTACTTAGATGAGATGGTTGGATAGAATCACTGACTCAATAGACATGAATCTGGGCAAACTTCAGGCGATAGTGAGGACAGAGAAGCCTGGAGTGCTGCCGTTCCTGGGGTCACAAAGAATCAGACGTGACTTAGCAACTGAAGAACAGAAAGAATGTACTGAATTCTGCCAGCTGGGTTTTTTTTTTTAAATCTTCAGTAAGCCTTGGGAAAGAATAAAGCTTTTTGTTAGAAGTGTCACCTTTTAAACTAAATTATGTGAAATAACCAAATTTGCTTAAATGAAACCAAAATAGTCTTATTGGACTAAAAGGGATGAAAAATGTATGTCACTTATACCCAGGGGGTGCACAATATTATATAATGAATGGTATCCAGCTCTGCCAGTGATTCTCACACTTAATTAAAATGGTGTGAATCTTTTAAGAGAAATTCCATGACTGCCAGCAGTGAGAAAAATTATTGTCATTAAGCTATGTAAATATGTATGAGTCTAAAATTAGAAATATCCACTGTAGCTTTTAGGAGAGCTCTAAAATCAAAATAAACAAACTAAATACTAACAAAATAATACAACCAATAAAATTTAAATTTCCAACATAAATTTAATCTGATTACAGAAGCCAGGTAAAAGCAAACTATAGTTATTAAAATGTGAGGTGGCAAATGATGGTCTCAAGATTTAAAATATTTCTCCTGTATGCAAGGTGCATCAGAAAAACAATGAAATTATGACATTTCTTTATATGTGCAGATTCCCAGGTCAGTGCAAATGGCTGCAACAAAGCGAGAAACAGCCCCCACGGTTAATAAAGTTATGTCTGTTAACAAACGCACTGATGCACGCAGGCCCCGAAGGCCCCCTTCCAACAATCGCTATGAACAGGCTTATCATTTTGCTTGTTTTACACCTAGTTACAAACACTAGAGCTTCAGTAATAGATATGTGTTCATGGGCATCTATTTTGTCGTTATAGATACCTGGGGCAGAACTAAAACTCAGAAAAGCAGGGTTAACGAATACAAACTACTACACACAAAACAGGTAAGAGCAGGATTTACTGCGTAGCTCACCTATAGCCAGTGTCTCGCATCTTATAGTAATGACCTATAATGGAAAATAATCTGGGAAAAAATACACAGAACTGAATGACTTTGCTGTACATCTGAAACTAACATGGGACTGTAAATCAACTAGACTCCAAGAAACAAAACCCAAAACCCTCAAGATCAAAAACCTTACCATGTCCAGGGTGACAGGTGGCAGTCTCAACAGTACGTGTTCATAAGCAGCAGGAAGAGGAACTTTCTCCATCGTCATAACGCTAGTCTTTCCCTCCTCTTAACTGGTCTTTGTATCATCACAAACGGCGCCTCCGCAGCATGGAACATTAATGCAAGGCAGTGCAGAATAGAAGCCGGAGCCCCTCTGTGCTGCAGACCCGAGCCCTCAGCCCGGGTGCCCAGACGGCAGCCACCCAGCGCCTTCCCGACATTTGCACCCCCTCCGTTTACACAGGGTCACTGACCTGTGCACTGCCTCTCACCCAACTCACCCAGCGTTCCACAGGCTGCTTTCCGACGGGCACGGGCCCCTTAACCCACGGCATGGGCGTGACACATCGCGTTTGACCACATCATGACTGGCACACGTAAGCTCTTCCAGATATCACATTGCTGCAAAGCACGGCTCTAAATACGTCTTCATGAAATGCTGACATATTCCTGTAACGAAGCCATATGCTCCCAACACTTGCTTAAAGTTTGACAGATAACGTGAAACTGCCCTCCAGAAAAATGAGTTCAAGATACTCTTTCCAGAAAGTGAAAGTCGCTCAATCATTTCCGACTCTGCGACCCCACGGCCTACACATGGACTACACGTCCATGGGATTCTCCAGGCCAGAATACCGGAGTGGGCGGCCGTGCCCTTCTCCCGAGGACCTTCCACACACAGGGACTGAACCCAGGTCTCCCACATTGCAGGCGGATTCTTTACCTGCTGAGCCACGAGGGAAGCCCGAGAACCCTGGAGTGGGTAGCCTATCCCTTCTCCATCGGTTCTTCCTGACCCAGGAATCGAACTGAGGTCTCTTGCATTGCAGGCAGATTCTTTACTAGCTGAGCTACCAGGGAAGCCCACTCTTTCCAGAAATGTAAAGCAAAAATAAAACCTCATCACTGCTTTAATTAAAATGTTTATGCTCATTAATGCCCTTTCTTTGATGATCTGTATTAACTTTCTCACCCCTTTTTAAAAGTGAATGACATGCTTACAGATATGGTTAAAAATGAGGACTCATCATTTGTTTTTTTCACCTAAATTTTCCACATCATTCTCAGGGAACTTACTACCTCTGGGGCAGGTACCCTCATGACTCACTAAGAGGCCACCGTGTATTAAGGTACTTCCTATGAGCCGGCACTGTACTAAGCGCAGCTCAAGATGCAGAATTCACACCCCTGCATTTCAGCTGTGGCTTCGGCTTTCCTGGTGGCTCAGACGGTAAAGCGTCTGCCTGCAGTGCGGGAGACCTGGGTTTGATTCCTGGGTCGGGAAGATCCCCTGGAGAAGGAAATGGCAATCCGCTCCAGCACTCTTGCCTGGAAACTCCCATGGACGGAGGAGCCTGATAGGCTACAGTCCACGGGGTCGCAAAGAGTCAGACACGACTGAGCGGCTTCACTTTCACTTTTCCATCTCTGGAGAGCTGGGCGAGATGGGCTGGAGTCTGTTTCCAGCCTGCCTCAGTAACATCCTCACCAAGTTCCCTGAATATCCCAGGCTCTCCTGTTTCCATGGTCGCCTCTGACCTCCTGCTACTGTGAGTCCCTCTTCTGCACCATTAACTGACCCAAACAAGCATCTCAGCTTTTTCTTAATTCCCAACAGCAGCAACAAAAAAATCCACTTTTACGAGACATATATACAGTATAGTTGAAAAATTAAAAATCAAAAAATATTCAGAGATTACTATTTATAATGCATGAAAAGCTTTTAAAAAAGATTTTAAAAAAACTCAGCAGAAAAATGGACAAGAGATACAATCTGACAATTCATGGAAGGAATGGAAATAGATCTCAATTGTGTAACTGTAAGGAAATGCAAATTACAACATTAAAGTTGACATTAAAATAGCAACGATGAACAAGACGGAGGTTCTCAGCATGCGCAGTGAAGGTCTAGGTGAGCAGTGTCTCTGGAGCACAACCCGGGCCACGTGGAGGGGTAACGCCCAAGGCCTGAGTGACTGTCCTGAGTCTTCCAGCCATAGACATGCCTGCAGGGCAGATGGAGGGACTGTCTCTTTAATACAGCAACTTCTGTAACAGCAAAATCTGGAACCCAGTCACAGAGGGCTCGTTAAATAAATCAGTAATTCATCCAACTAAATACTGTGGAACCATCAGAAAAGGTCCAATTGAGCTATGCAAGAAAGCATAGCTTTTTAAAACATTTTTAACCGTGAAAATCCATGAAATCAGAAGGTGCTTGCTTCTTGGAAGGAAAGCTATGACAAACCTAGCCGTGTATTAAAAAGCAGAGACATCACTTTGCCAGCAAACATCTGTAAAGTCAAAGCTATGGCTTTTCCAGTAGTCATGTATAGATGTGAGAGTTGTACCATAAAGACGGCTGAGCACTAAAGAACTGATGCTTTTGAACTGTGGTGTTAGAGAAGAATCCCGAGAGTACCCTGGACAGTAAGAAGATCAAACCAGTCACTCCTACAGGAAATCAACCCTGAATGTTCATTGGAAGGACCGATGCTGAAGTTCCAATATTTTGGCCACCTGAAGCTAAGAGCTGACTCACCGGAAAAGACCTGGATGCTGGGAAAGACTGAGGGCAGGAGGAGAAGAGGGTGGCAGAGGAGGAGATAGCTGGATAGCATTAATGGACACGACTGAGCAAACTCCGGGAGACTGTGAAGGATGGAGGAGCCTGGTGCGCTGCAGTCCAGGGCGGGTCACAAAGAGTCGGACACGACTGAGCGGCTGAGCAGCAGCAGCAGCAGCTGGGTTCTGGCCCCAGAACAGCTGGGCTGGAACCCTGGCCTCGGCACCACCAGCCGTGTGTCCCGGGCCAGCGACCACACCTTCTGAGATCCACAGTGGGCATCTGTACACACAGCATCAGGAGCCCTCGCAGCTCCAGGGGCCGCATGCAGGGCGGGTGGGCAGAGGGCACGCAGAGCTCAGAAGCAAGCCTGGCACCGCACGCCTCACATCACACACTGGGGACGCAGACGGGCAGCAGCGGAACGCCACTGAGAGCAGGACGCACAGTGTGCAAGGGACTTGGGAACCGCAGCTCACACACACCAGCCCCTGAAGCAAAAGCGCCCAGAGGCACGTGAACAGGAAATGGTCTAAAACATGCCCGCACCCTGCTCAGGGTGGTCACCTCTGGGGAGGGATGACGGGAACGCTTGCTATCACTTTTTACCCCTGCGTCATTTGAGTTACTTTAAATAATGAATGCACTGCTTTGGTATTCTGAGACAAAACCAACAAATTCCAGGAAAGACGAGAGGCAACAGATAATCTCGAAACCTGCCCTGTTCTGTTCTTCCTATTGCTGGAGGCTAGCTTTAAAGCAGTCGTTCTCAAAGTGTGGTCTGTGGACCCCTGGGGGTTCCCAAGAACCTCTCTGAGGTCTACGAGGGCAAAACGATTTTCATAACACTGTGAACCCCACCTCTGCCGTCTCCACTGTGTTGTCAGCTGCATGAATGATGAAAAGCAGCAGTGGCTGGAGCTGGCGTCCAGCACACGTCATAGTCCTGCTGTTCACCTCACCCACGGCACCAAGAAAGGGAAGAAGCCAGTTTTACTCAGGAACATCCTTGACGACCTGTCAAGCGAGTCGATTTTCTCAATCCCAGTGCCTGAGTGTGAGGCTTCTCAGGGTCTGTGGTCCTACAGTCCCAGTGCCTGAGTGTGAGGCTTCTCAGGGTCTCTGTGGTCCTACAGTCCCAGTGCCTGAGTGTGAGGCTTCTCAGGGTCTGTGGTCCTCCGCGAGACATGCACGCAGTGTGTCTGCTGCGTCCCGGGTGCCGCGATGGCTCGAGGGGGAGTCCAGGTGCGGCTGCGGCGCTGCAGTCGCTGTTCACGGAGCGCGACTTAAACAGCAACGGAACAACGGCGCTTATTCAGACCTTGACATCTGGCGAAAATTTTCTTAAAAACGAACAAAGTGAGCTACTCTCTACACAGAAACTGGACAGGGTTTGCTGCTGATGATAAAATCCAAGTTTTTGAGAGAATCAGAACTCTTGCAAAGTGTTTCGACTACTACTACTTTGACAGCTTCCCACTTTTAAGACTTTTCTGATGAGATCAGTATTCATTTTCTCGATCTTGTACAATGAAATATATCAACATTTAGAAGATGTGAAGTACTCTTGCTTGGAGAATCCCAGGGATGGAGGAGCCTGTTGGGCTGCAGTCCATGGGGTTGCTAAGAGTCGGACACAACTGAGCGACTTCACTTTCACTTTTCACTTTCATGCATTGGAGAAGGAAATGGCAACCCACTCCAGCATTCTTGCCTGGAGAATCCCAGGGACGGGGGATCCTGGTGGGAGGTCGTCTATGGGGTCACACAGAGTTGGACACGACTGAAGCGACTTAGCAGCAGCAGAAGATGTGAGTGAATACCAACACATCCAAAGACTAACTTAAAGAAGCCATCACATGCCCACTTGTGTTGTGGTACTGGTACTAAAGGGGAGTATTAGGGACTCCCTTGCCGGTACAGTGGCTAAGACGCCCCACCTCCATTGCAGGGGACATACACTCAATCCCTGGTGGGGCAGCTAAGATCCTGTATGCCATGCAGCACGGTCCAAATACAAAACAAGTAAACAAACACAGTGGAAAACCCATAATCACACGAGAAGGCTATTAAATCATCCCTCCCTTTTCTAACAACATGTAAGGATGAGGCCAAATTTTCACGTATTTCAATAAAACAACTGTTAACAAACTGAATGCAGAAGCAGATCCGGGAATCCAGCTGCATCCTATTAAGCCCACACTTAAAACGCTTGCGCTGTGTAAGACAGAGGCACTGTTCTCTTTCGAGAAAGCTGTTTTTCACTAAAATATGTTAAGATGTAATAGCTTATCACAGTGAAATAGTAAATATTTTCAGTTGTCCTAATTTCCAGCACAGTAAATATTGATAGATATAACCCTCATGGTCTTCAAAAATTACTAAGAATATAAAACCAAGAGGTTTTTGAACCAAAAGGCTTTGAGAACCACTGGCTTAGCATAGGGCAGGCAACCACCACCTGAAATCAAAACCTGGCCCTGGCCGGTCGGTAGATACCGGTCCCGGCCCACGGCCCTGCCCTCGCTGCTCTGGGCTCAGGGCACTCATGCCCCTGGGGCCTGTGGCTGCTTTCCTGAGGCATAGCTGAACTGAGCAGATGAGACACAGACTGGACAGGCCTGCAAAGTCTGGAAGACTTACGCTTGGGCACTTTAAAAAGAACTGAAAACCTTCTGAGTTAGAGTAAGTCCGCATTCCCAGCCTTTACTGCTGCAGTAACGCAGCCCTAAGCATTTCGGCCTCCACCCTCACCCCATCACCACCCATTTTCCAAAGGCCAGAGTGACCTTCCAAAAAGCTGATGTTGCACCTCTCCTTGGCATCTGAAAGGTCCTCAGCACGGAACTCCAGGCGCCCCCTCCCCCCTCGGGCCCTCCGCTCCTGCCAAACCCTCCAGATCCTGCTGCCCAGAATGCACCCACCTCACCTTCTCTGATTTCCACTCCAAGCCCTCACCCTGGATGCTCTCCTTCTCCCGACACCCGGACTCCCTTTCACTCCCCACCTGAGTCTGTGTACCGGGCACATGGGTGCCTTCCCTCCACACACCCTGCCCTCAGTGTGGGGCAAGGGCCCATCTGCCGGCCAGTCCCTGTCTGAATGGAGGTTCCGAGGCGGACACTGGGTGTCTCCATCCCAACACAAGCAGCCCTTCAGGACTCCGCTGCGAACTGTGCAGCTGAACCAAGCTAGAAGTCAGCCCCCATAACACCCTTCATTCTCCCAGGCCGGCTTCCTGGAGTAAGTTATCAGGTAACAGAGTGAGTTATGGAGAAGGAAATGGCCACCCACTCCAGTATTCTTGCCTGGAGAATCCTATGGACAGAGGAGCCTGTGGGCTACAGTCTATGGGGTTGTTAAGAGTCGGACATGACTTAGCGTCCCCACCAGAGTGAGTTGTTCTCCTATGCAAGAGGGTCTCTTAAAAAAAAAAAAATCAACATTTTCCTCTCATCAAAAAGAACACAACAAATGTCCAGGGTGTGGAGAAAAGGGAGCCCCCGTGTCCTGTTGAGGGGGGCAGCCGCTGTGGAAAACAGCATGGAGGAGACTCAAAAAGCCACAGGCGGGCTCACCTCGCCGTCCGGCAATCCCACCACTGGGCACACACCTGAGAAGGACAAAGACACACATTAATGTGAAAAGATACATGCGCCCCAATGCTCACGGCAGCGTCACTACAACAGAGAAGAAATGGAAGCAACCCAGTGTCCATTCATAGGCGCACGGACAAAGACAACGTGGTGCATGCTTGCAGTGGCGATGACTTGGCCACGAAGAAGGCGGGTCTGCCGTCTGCAGCGACACAGATGGCCTTGGAGGGGACTGTGCTTAGTGAAAAGTCAGACGGTCACTGCATGTTATCATTTATACGTGGAATCCAAAAGCTACAACAAGCTAATGAATGTGACAAAATGAAGGAGTTAACAGAACAAAGTAGAGGTTACGGGGGGACCTGCGGGGGGAGTGAGAGGCACAAGCTATGCGGTGTAAGACAGCCTCAAGGGTGTACTGTGCAACCTGGGGAATACAGTGAACGTTTAGTAATGACTGTAAACGGAAAGTAACCTTTAAAAATTGTATTAAAAACTGTTTTTAAAGACACCAGCATCTTCATAGTAATCAGTTACTGTGAGCCAGTTTGCTGAAGCTCTCCCTGCATTCTCTGGAATCTAACAAGCCTGTAAGGGTCACAGGAAACAGCACCCCTGTTGTTACTCATGAGGAACAGACGGCAGGTAACCTGCCAGGTTAGCACAAAGCTAGTCAGAAAGCCGAAAGGGATTCGTACCAAAGTCTGTATCTTGATTAACACCAAGTAGAAGAGCAAGCCGAACCTGTAAGATAAAACTGGAGAACAAGCAGGACACAGCCAAGGCTAAACACCGTGACCTGCTAAGTGACAGGAAGGTCAGGCTCTGAGACAGAATACTGGGTGTGAAGAGTGGCTGGGCAGTGGTTCACTGAGATGAGATGGATCCAGTCTGAGATGCATTTAGATGGGTGAGCAGGTGTGGAGGGAGGACAGGAAGCTAACGCAGTGCAGAAATCTGCCACTTCAGTTTTTTTTTTTTTTTTTTTTTGGCCACCCCACTTGGCTTGCAGGATCTTAGTTTGCCGACCAGGGATTAAACCTGAGCCCCCAGCAGTGAAAGCCTGGAATGTCAACCACTAGACCACCAGGGAATTCCCGAGAAATTCCCCACTTTTTGAAAGCTTGCTGTATATTATTTTACTTTAACAAAAGGCCTGCGTCAGTAACCTGTCCTTGCTAACTGAAAGATACCCAAAGGTTTTCACTTTAGCAAAAAAAAAAAAAACCTTCAGCGACTGTTTTGCAGAAAGTGATCACACAGGCAGCGAACCCTGAGCAGCAGGGGCTCGGCAAGCTCCATCTCCAGGAACCACACTCAGCACCTCAGCGTCAGGCCGGCGGAGCTCTGGACTGTGACTGAGTGTCTGGGTTCCACCTTGGCTCCTCTGTGCTTCCATCAGCAACATGTGTCTTAAGCAACTGCCTCTTCCCTTCACACCACTTCAGCTTACAGAAGGCTCTGCAGATAGGATGGGCTCTGTAGACAGGCTCTTCCAGATAGGATGGCAGGGGAAACAGGTATTCTACACTGGGAAAGAAACAGGAGCCAAGAGCAAGTGAGGGGAAAGATCATTAAATAATAACAGAAAAAGAGGTCAGGCCCCATGGAAGGGACCTGGGTGACTGGAAGGGGAGGTCAGGAAAAAATAAGAAACTGCTACTTTCACGTTTAAAAATAGGTACAACCAAACCCAAACACCTTAAAATACATGAGAATTAATGAACAGCTGGACCTAACACTCCAACAACACCTTACAAGTTCAAAAGCACTGCACTGTTTTATCTCAACGAAAATCTTATTATGTGATTTCCAGATAAGCACGCTGAGGTCTAGAAAGGGCCTACAAACTTGATAAATAGCAGACACAAACTGAACCCAGAACTTCCCATCAAAACAACAGATTTTAAAAGTCAAGGGATACGATCTGCCCCTACCATGAACCCTGCGAACCTGCACCTGATTATGTAACTAGGATTGGCCCAGCTTCCTGACGGCACAGCCTGTACTGCAGACACTGACAACGAGCTGTGCTCAGCAGGCGCAGCGAATGCATCAATCTTAAGGAAACCATCTGTCTCTGATTTCCTAAAGGCAGAATCTCCTAAATGAAACTGCAAGAATGTTACCAGATTGTTTTCTTGTTTGATGGCCTTCCCTACAAGATGCTTTCCTGAAGGCTCTTTTTAGTGACACAGGTATAAATATTAAGTAAATGGGAATTCTAAAACGGAAGGTAGACACCAGACTGAAAACGATTCAAATAATCAGATAAGGTGTCCCACTGTGACTTAAAAAAAAAAAGATGAATGATAAAGACTGCATCTCTGTTTTTTTTTTCCCCCACAGGAAACAACTCACTACTCCAGAAATAATGACCTTGACTGAAAACTTATGCATTCACAAATATGGTATTTCACCCATCTCCTCTCATTTTAACGTCTGTGAAATCACATGTATCTAACAGTCAGTGAAACATACTGAACATCCCTGCTACTGATGCCCAAGTGCTCTTAATTTTTGTTATCCTTCCCCAATTTAAATGTTTCTTTCTTTCTTTTCTATGGAAACCCATTTAGGAAGGCTGGCCATACCAGATTACCCAGATACCCATATGATTTATACAACTTCCCAGACTCAAGCTTGAGTTTAGCAGATGAACCTTTAATTCTGTTAAGCACTACTTCCTCAGAAAAAGATTAATGCCTAATTCAAAGGAACAGATTAGATTATGGATTAAGAAACTGATTATACAAAAAAAAGTTTAAATCTGGGTAACAGTTAATAGAGTTTTGCCAAGAGAATGCACCGGTCATAGCAAACACCCTCTTCCAACAACACAAGAGAAGACTGCACATAGACATCACCAGATGGTCAACACCGAAATCAGACTGATTATACTCTTTGCAGCCAAAGATGGAGAAGCTCTATACAGTCAGCAAAAACAAGACTGGGAACTGACTGTGGCTCAGATCATGAACTTCTTATTGCCAAATTCAGACTTAAATTGAAGAAAGTGGGGGAAAACCACTAGACCATTCAGATATGACCTAAATCAAATCCCTTACAGTGGAGGTGAAAAATAGATTTAAGGGAGTAGATCTGATAGAGTGCCTGATGAACTATGGATGGACGTTCATATAGATAAGGGTTTGTGGCATTGTACAGGAGACAGGGATCAAGAACATTCCCAAGAAAAAGAAATGCAAAAAAGCAAAATGGCTGTCTGGGGAGGCCTTACAAATAACTGTGAAAAGAAGAGCATAGAAAAGCAAAGGAGAAAAGGAAAGATATTCCCATTTGAATGCAGAGTTCCAAAGAACAGCAAGGAGAGACAAGAAAGCCTTTCTCAGCAACAATGCAAAGAAATAGAGGAAAACAATAGAATAGGAAAGACTAGAGATCTCAAGAAAATTAGAGATACCAAGGGAACATTTCATGCAAAGATGGGCTCAATAAAGGACAGAAATGGTATGGACCTAACAGAAGCAGAAGATATTACGAAGAGGTGGCAAGAATACACAGAAGAACTGTACAAAAAGGATCTTCACGACCCAAATAATCATGATGGTGTGATCACTCACCTAGAGCCAGACATTCTGGAAGTCAAGTGGGCCTTAGGAAGCATCACTACAAACAAAGCTAGTGGAGGTGATGGAATTCCAGTTGAGCCGTTTCAAATCCTGAAAGATGATGCTGTGAAAGTGCTGCACTCAATATGCCAGCAAATCTGGAAAACTCAACAGTGGCCACAGGACTGGAAAAGGTCAGTTTTCATTCCAATCTCTAAGGAAGGCTATGCCAAAGAATGCTCAAACTACCACACAATTGCACTCATCTCACATGCTAGTAAAGGAATGCTCAAAATTCTCCAAGCCAGGGTTCAACAATACGTGAACTATGAACTTCCATATGTTCAAGCTGGTTTTAGGAAAGGCAGAGGAACCAGAGATCAAATTGCCAACATCGGCTGGATCATCAAAAAAGCAAGAGAGTTCCAGAAAAACATCTATTTCTGCTTTACTGACTATCCCAAAGCCTTTGACTTATAGATCATAACAAACTGGATCACAATAAACTGAAAATTCTGAAAGAGATGGGAATACCAGACCACCTGATTTGCCTCTTGAGAAATCTATATGCTGGTCTGGAAGCAACAGTTAGAACTGGACAGGGAACAACAGATTGGTTCCAAATTGGGAAAACAGTATGTCAAGGCTGTATATTGTCACCCTGCTTATTTAACTTCTATGCAGAGTACATCATGAGAAATGCTGGGCTGGATGAAGCAAAAGCTGGAATCAAGACTGCCGGGAGAAATATCAATAACCTCAGATATGCAGATGACACCATCCTTATGGCAGAAAGTGAAGAACTAAAGAGCCTCTTGATGAAACTGAAAAAGGTGGCTTAAAGCTCAACATTCAGAAAACTAAGATTATGGCAACCGGTTCCATCACTTCATGGCAAATAGATGGGGAAACAGTGGAAACAGTGACAGACTATTTTGGCGGGCTCCAAAATCACTGCAGATGTGACTGCAGCCATGAAATTAAAAGACGCTTACTCCTTGGAAGGAAAGTTATGACCAACCTAGAGAGCATATTAAAAAGCAGAGACATTACTTTGCCAATAAAGGTCTATCTAGTCAAGGCTATGGTTTTTTCAGTGGTCATGTACGGATGTGAAAGTTGGACTATACAGAAAGCTGAGCACTGAAGAATTGATGCTTTTGAACTGTGATGTTGGACAAGACTCTTGAGAGTCCCTTGGACTGCAAGGAGATCCAACCAGTCCATCCTAAAGGAGATTAGTCCTGGGTGTTGATTGGAAGGACTGATGTTGAAGCTGAAACTCCAATACTTTGGCCAACTGGTGTGAAGAACTAACTCATCTGAAAAGACCATGATGCTGGGAAAGATTGAAGGCGGGAGGATAAGGGGACGACAGAGGATAAGATGGTTGGATGGCATTACCAACTCAATGGACATGGGTTTGGGTTAATGCCGGGAGCTGGTGATGGGCAGGGAGGCCTGGCATGCTTCAGTCCATGGGGTCGCAAAGAGCTGGACATGACTGAGCGACTGAACTGAACCAGTTCATGACAAGCCCCTCCTCTCTTTCCCACTGTTCCTCCAGGAAATCAGGAAAAGCAGTGAACATACAGAAGCGCAGAGCCAGAGCTTCCCTGCAGGAGGGCGGCCGTGGTCCTGTGAGAGGCCATCTTGGCACCTGACATGTCTGTGTTGTGTTCTCCCAGGACTTTAGAATGGCCTCTCGGAAACCCTTGTTACTCATCTCACATCATTGTGATAGGCACCTCCTTTAAAGACATCTCATTTTCATTTTCTTTCAGAGGTCACTTTCTGCAATTCTTGCTGAGGAGATCTCTCCCGAGCTTTTGAAGGACAGGGCAATTGCAAAGCTGGGCAGCCACATCCCACAGCGGGGGCTTCATCAGTGCTGGCCACAGACGGCCGCTGACTCAGGCCAGCAGGCGTGGGCTCTGGAGCCAGCTGGCTAGCTGTAAACCCCGGCCTGGCCACCCTGCCGACCAAGTTCCCTGCCCCCGTGCCTTGGCTTCTGCGTCTACAGCTGGGAAGAGCAAGAGGCCCTCCCTCAAGGTGTGAAGGCTGCAGGAACGGACACAAGGCCCTTGCAGCAAGCTCTGGGCGTGAGAGACTCGACGACCCTGGGTTGGGTCTTCTACAGCAGGGGTCTCCACCCTCCGGGTCGTGGACCGGCACCTCCTGTCAGACCCGTGGTGGCATCAGGTTAGAAATGAAGCGCACAGTAAATCGAACACGCTTGGATCACCCTGACCCCACCCCCAACCCTGGTCTGCAGAAACACTGTTCTCCACAAAACCGGCCTTTGCTGCCAAAAAAGCTTGGGGACTCGGCTCTATAAGGTGGTGGGGTGGGGAAGGGGGCACCTAGCCCTCCAGCTTCAAGTCGAGCGCTCACTACTGGAGACGGACAAGCGAAGAACTGGAACACGTGCTGCTGCTGCTGCTGCTGAGTTCCTTCAGCGTGTCCGACTCGGTGTGACTCCATAGACGGCAGCCCACCAGGCTCCCCCGTCCCTGGGATTCTCCCGGCAAGAACACTGGCGTGGGTTGCCATTTCCTTCTCCAGTGCATGAAAGTGAAAAGCGAAAGTGAAGTTGCTCAGTCGGGTCTGACTCTTCGAGACCCCGTGGACTGCAGCCCACCAGGCTCTTCTGTCCATGGGATTTTCCGGGCTAGAGGACTGGAGTGGGGTGCCGTTGCCTTCTCCGGGTAACATGGGGGACACCTGCAAAAGACGTCTGTGCGGTGAGAGCGGCCCAAGGGAAGGGAGACTGCTGGGAGGCGGCGAGTAACACCACGTGGGAAGAATCTGCCCCAGTACCGAACAGCTTCCCAAGAGCAGTCGCTGTCTAGGGCCTAAGGACCTGGAGCAGGAGCTGACAGCTCTCCTCCCTTCCTTCTGGAAGCCTCCCCGGCTTCGTTACTGATGCTTGCTCAGCTGCTCCACCTTCAGGCTGGCCTACCACCAGGGCCAGCTTGCTGCAGGGGAAGGAGGCAGGGCCGGCCGCCAGCGACTGTCACTCACGCATCCCGGCACCAGCAGCAGACGCTGACTAGCTCGTCCTGAGTCCACCTCTATCCCTGCCTGAGGGGAGCACGACAGCTGGCCGGACCCACAAACAATACCCTGTTATTTAAAAAGAAAGAAAGCCACCATCAAATCTTGCACATTATAATACTTTCTTCAGGCGTCTCCAAAAATTAACAGTTTTAAAAACAGAAAGGAAATCAAAAGCTTCTCTCCACTGTACTGACCCTGCAGCCTTCAGAAGTCAGGGGAGCCCACGCCACCCCGTGCCTTCACGCTCACTCAGCACTGTCCGCGCTCAGCTTAGCCTCCCCTTCTCATCCCCAGCGCAGCGCAAAGCAGAATGACCTCCGGACTCTAAGGTTACCAGAGCACTCTTCAAAGGGGAGCTTGGAGTAGAACAAAACCTCAAGGAACAGAACACTCACAGCCACAAATCTGGACAAATAAAGTCACTGCGCCTCTAGTCCGGAAGTCCAAGGATCAGTGTACAATCAGTCCAGTTCAGTCCAGTCGCTCAGTCGTGTCGGACTCTTTGCGACCCCATGAACCGCAGCACGCCAGGCCTCCCTGTCCATCACCAACTTCTGGAGTTCACTCAGACTCGTGTCCATCGAGTCCGTGATGGCATCCAGCCATCTCATCCTTGGTCATCCCCTTCTCCTCCTGCCCCCAGTCCCTCCCAGCATCAGTCTTTTCCAATGAGTCAACTCTTCACATGAGGTGGCCAAAGTACTGGAGTTTCAGCTTTAGCATCATTCCTTCCAAAGAAACCCCAGGGCTGATCTCCTTCAGATGGACAGTGTACAATCACCTCCCTTAAACTACGAATCTGCCATTCTTCTGAGAAACATGTATGAGGGTCGAGACGCCAGTTCGAACCCCGTATGGAAGAACTGACTGGTTCAGGATGGAGGAAGGAGAAACAAGGCTGCTTACTGTCACCCTGTTCAACTTACACGCAGAGCACATCACGCAAAATGCCAGACCGCATGAGTTACAAGCTGGAATCAAGACTGCCAGGAGAAATATCAACAACCACAGATATTTGGACAATACCACTCTAATGGCAGAAAGGGAAGAGGAACTAAAGAGCTTCTTGATGAGTGTGAAGGAAGACAGTGAAAAAACCAATTTAAAACTCAATATTAAAAAAAACTAAGATCATGGCATCTGGTCCCATCACTTCGTGGCAAATAGAAGGGGAAAAGGTGGAAGCAGTGACAGACTTCCTCTTCTAAAATCACCGCAGCTGGTGACTGTGGCCATGTAGAGTAGAAAGCGACTGCTTCTTGGCAGGAAAGCTGCGGCAAATCCAGACGGTGTGTTAAAAAGCAGAGGTACCACTTTGCCAGCAAAGACCCGTCTAGTCAGCGCTACGGTCTTTCCATTAGTCATGTATGGAAAGGACAGGAGGACAATAAAGGCAAAGCACCGAAGAACTGGCGCTTTAGAATCTAGTGCTGGAGAAGTTTCTCGAGAGCAAGGAGATCAAACCAGTCAGTCTCGAAAGAAATCAACTCGAATACTCTTTGGAAGGGCTGAAGCAGAACCTTCAACACGTTGGCCACCTGATGCGAACAGCTGACTCACTGGAAAAGACCCTGATGCTGGGAAAGACGGAAGGCAGAGGAGAAGAGGGCGACAGAGGGTGAGATGGTTGGATGGCATCACCAATTCCCTGGACATGAACTTGGGCAGACTCTGGGAGACGGTGAGGGACAGAGAAGCCGAGCGTACTCTGAACAACAACAATCAACATTTCTTCACCAAGGTTGAGTCTGGGCACAACCAGCTTCAGGACCGACTTGGCTTCTTAATTCTGGTTGCTTAACAATCATGCCATTTTACTCTTTCTTCCTTTCTCATGGACTTTCAAGATAATGACACAATTTAAACAGTGTCACACCTATTTGATAAAATGACGAGTGTTATCAATGTTAACCCTGAAGGATCACTAAAACCGAAGTATTATGTGGAATAAAACAGAAAGCTTTGAATACATACAACAACCAAAAATTACCACAAAGTGATCTAAGAAAATAGATAACTCAAAATATCAAACTTTTAGATATATTCAAAATTTTAGTTAAAGTAGGGATTTAAAATTGGGAAAAAAGTCTGAGTTTAGTTCAGAGAACAAAATATTTTTGTCAAGATGTTTAAAAGTAAAAATACCATTTTCAGAGTATAACATCAACACTTAAAACAGACCGTTTTAGTTAGACTTAAATTTTAATTCACTCAGGTTATCAACTAAACCTTCTTATAAAAAGGGAAGAAACCAGAATTAAGACAGACAGTAAGCCCTGCCACCTCTCTAGCCATAAACAAACAGGTTTTGCTTTACTCCCAAAAGCAATTTTCAGTAAGCTGAAGTTACCCAAAGAGGAAAAGGAGTACGTCAAGGCTGTATATTGTCACCCTGCTTACTTAACTTCTATGCAGAGTACATCATGAGAAATTCTGGGCTGGAAGAAGCACAAGCTGAAATCAAGATTGCTGGGAGAAATATCAATAACCTCAGATATGCAGATGACACCACCCTTATGGTAAAAAGTGAAGAGGAACTAAAAAGCCTCTTGATGAAAGTGAAAGAGGAGAGCGAAAAAGTTGGCTTAAAGCTCAACATTCAGAAAACTAAGATCACGGCATCTGGTCCCATCAGTTCATGGGAAATAGATGGGGAAACAGTGGAACCAGTGTCAGACTTTATTTTTTGGGCTCCGAAATCACTGCAGATGGTGATTCCAGCCATGAAATTAAAAGACGCTTACTCCTTGGAAGAAAAGTTATGACCAACCTAGACAGCATATTCAAAAGGAGAGACATTACTTTGCCAACAAAGATCTGTCTAGTCAAGGCTATGGTTTTTCCTGTGGTCATGTATGGATGTGAAAGTTGGACTGTGAAGAAAGCTGAACACCGAAGAATTGATGCTTTTGAACTGTGGTGTTGGAGAAGACTCTTGAGAGTCCCTTGGACTGCAAGGAGATCCAACCAGTCCATTCTAAAGGAGATCAGTGCTGGGTGTTCTTTGGAAGGACTGATGCTAAAGATGAAATTCTAATACTTTGGCCACCTCATGCGAAGAGTTGACTCACTGGAAAAGACTCTGATGATGGGAGGGATTGGGGGCAGGAGGAGAAGGGGACGACAGAGGATGAGATGGTTGGATGGCATCACTGACTCGATGGACACGAGTTTGGGTCAACTCCAGAAGTTGGTGATGGACAGGGAGGCCTGGCGTGCCAAGATTCATGGGGTCGAAAAGAGTCGGACAGAACTGAGCAACTGAACTGAACTGAAGTTACTCATTTGAGACTGCAAATGAAAAATGTGTTAACTGAATACAAAGAAACAATTCTATCTCAAATGATATACATCTGCACAAATGTCCCAAGCATAGTTTTACCTGCTTAGTAATCTGGGCACTGTTTCGCTCCCAGGCCAAGGGTGTCCAGAAGTCATTCTACCAGGGAGAGGTGCAGAGTGAAGAAGGGTGCAGCCAAAGGTCATGGGAGGGGGCGAGGTGGAGGAAAGGGGGCGGACAGCTGAACAAAGGCTGTTAGTTCCTCGGGGCAAAGAAGGTATACTTCATGGGAAGACAAACACTTTTGAAAGAGAAAGAGAAGCTTAAAGGCTGGACTATAAAGAAAGCTGAGCGCTGAATTGATGCTTTTGAACTGTGGTATTGGAGAAGACTCCCTTGGACCGCAAGGAGATCCAACCAGTTCATCCTAAAGAAGATCAGTCCTGAAGCTCCAGCATCGATGCGAAGAAACGATTCATCTGAAAAGACCCTGGGAAAGATTGAAGGCGGGAGGAGAAGGGGACGACCGAGGATGAGGTGGTTGGATGGCATCACCGACTGGATGGACATGAGTTTGAGCAAGCTCCGGGAGTTGGTGATGGACAGGGAGGCCTGCGTGCTGCAGTCCATGGGGTCCCAAAACGTCGGACACGACTGAGCGACTGAACTGAACTGAAGGGTCCCTAGTTGAGTAGCGTGATCACACACAACACAGCCACTACACTACAAACCGCGCCCCCCGCGCACCAGGGGAGGGTCTGAGCCGACACACAAGGCGGCGGGAAGCGCCCTGCGCCCTACAGCTCTGCGCCGCGCCTTCGGGGAAGGCCGCCCGGCTTCAAGTGACCCGTAAGGAGCAGCAGCGCGGCCTGCAGTCGGCACTTTCCGCCGCACCACTGGAGGAGGCACGGCCAGGAAGCCGGAGCGAGCGGGCCAGCGCAGGCGGCAGCCACCCGCAGCGGGGAGAGCCGGGGTCCGCTCGGGCTCCGAGGCTGGCCTTGGGCTCCTCAGGTCACCCCGGGGCCGCCGCCCGCCACGTCCTGTCCACGGCACCGCGGCTAGTCGCTGCCGCCCGCCGGGCAGCCGCCGGCCCCGGCTCCCGCGGGAACACCGGGCGCTCGGCGCACGGTCCCCGCCCGCGCCCCTCAGGCGCTCGCGTCCCCGCGCAGCGGGGAGCCCCAGCCGCCGGGGTCGCCGCGCCGCCGCCGTCGCTCGAGCACCTCAGCCCGGCCGCCGCCGCCGCCGCGGGACTGTGTCCCTCTCCGCAATGGCGCCCAGCGCGGCGACGTCATCGCCCCGCCTCCTCAGGCCCCGGGCGGGGGCGGGTCCGCCGGGAGGCTCGCCCGCGCGGGGCGGGGCTCACCGCCGCCAGGGCCGCGGGCGCTCCGACTGCGCCTGCGCGCGCCGCGCCCCGCCCCGCGCGGGGAGGAGTCAGGGCCGCCGCGCGCGCCGCCGCCGCGGGCCTGGCGCCGCCCGGAAGGTCCGCCGCGCGGCTGCCGCTGGCCCTGCGCCCCGCCGGGCAGCCTTGGAGGCCGCGAGACGGTCCCGGGCCCGCCTGGCCCACTTGGGGCCTCCCTCACCCGAGGGCATCTTGCCGGCCCGCTGACTCTGGCCGTACGCGCCCCCGGCTCCGGCGACCGCGGTCGGTGTCCGCCTTTGACGGCAGCCTGGTCTGCCTGGGTTCCTTCAGCCTCCGCGCCCCCGTCCGTGTACGATCTTGGGGAAGTGGTGTTGCAGTGCAGTGTGGCCCAGCCTGCCTTCATTCGTGGCTGTGTTTTCTGTGGGCTGCGCAGAGATCATTCATTTGTGGGGTTTATGTGTTCGAAGTCATAACTTTCAGTGATACTGTAAAGCTGGTGGTGACCGCGTGTCCCACTAGAAGATGGCCCTCCTACATCAGGAACTGCTGCTGCTGCTAAGTCGCTTCAGTCGTGTCCGACTCTCTGCGACCCCATAGACGGCAGCCCACCAGGCTCCCCCGTCCCTGGGCCTCTCCAGGCAAGAACACTGGAGTGGGTTGTCATTTCCTTCTCTGATGCATAAAAGTGAAAAATGAAATGGCAGTCGCTTAGTCGTGTCCAACTCTTCACAACCCCATGGACGGCAGCCCACCAGGCTCCTCCATCCATGGGATTTTCCAGGCAAGAGTACTGGAGTGGGGTCCCATTGTCTTCTCCGACATCAGGAACATTTGTCCACAAATAGAGCTTTTTGATTCGCTCAGGCTGTGTGCCACACTGCTCATGGCCCAGAAGGCTGGAGGGTAAACAGCAAATGCCTGCCCTCAGGGAGCGCACGTCTTGGTTTGAGTGAGTGAAGTTCCCTCAGTCGTGTCCCACTCTTTGTGACCCCATGGACTACACAGTCCATGGAATTCTCCAGGCCAGAATACTGGAGTGAGTATCCTTTCCCTTCTCCAGGGGATCTTCCCAACCCAGGGATCAAACCCAGGTTTCCCGCATTGCGGGCAGATTCTCTACCAGCTGAGCCATCAGGGAAGCCCAAGAATACTGGAGTGGGTAGCCTATCCCTTCTCCAGCAGATCTTCCTGACCCAGGAATTGAACTGGGGTCTCCTACATTGCAGGCGGATTCTTTACCAACTGAGACACAAAGGAAGTCCAAGAATACTGGAGTGGGTAGCCTATCCCTCCTCCAGCAGATCTTCCTGACCCAGGAATTGAACTGGGGTCTCCTGCGTTGCTGGCGGATGCATCTTGGTTTAGGGATACAGAAAATAACAGAAATATAGCAAATCCTGTAGTAGATCAGATGGAGTTGGACAGAAAACTAGAGGGGGAAGGAGCGCGAGGGAGTGCCTGTTCGGATGGTGGCGGTTTTAAACAGGGTGCCTGGAGAAGAGCTCAGGAGGATGAGGGAGCAAGCCACGCCGACGTGGGAGGAGTGTGTGCGGGGAGTGGGATGGAGTCCAGGCAAGATAGGAAGCTGTGGGGCCATGAACAGAGAGGGGTCATGGGTGACTTGGCATTTAACAGGGCCACCGTGACTGCTGTGCTGAGAACACACTGTAGGGAGCCAAGGTCATCCAGGCGGAGGGATGAGGGTTCAGCCGTCATGGATGTGGTGATTGTACAGAGAGGACTTGAGTGCTGGTCAGGGGTCAGCGGCATTTTGAGGGTGGAGCGCTTGGGGCTGTGGTGAAGTAGGCGCAGTGTGAGAGAGAAGGGACTCAGGGACGCTGCACGCTTTGGTCTGAGCGCCTGGGACCAGGGAGTCTCCTGGCCCCGAGATGGTGGCAGCTGGGCCGGCGCAGGCGTGCAGGCCGGCGCAGAGACTGGTCGTGAACTTGCGGAGTGGTCGCAAAGGTTGCAGGTACAGATCTGCAGCCCTGGGGAAGGAGGGCCTGGAGGTGCAGGTTCCGGAGGCCCTGGAGGTAGAGGCGTTTCAAGCCAGAAGAGCCCGGTGAGCTCCTCACCTTGGAGGGAGGGCAGATGGAGGAGAGGACTGGGGTCAGAACCCGGGAGGAGGCTGAGGAGGAGCCCTGTGGGAGGACCAGGAGCACGGACAGGGTGGGGAGGGGCTCTGCCGGAGGGCCGTGTGGCTGTGTGCGTGCCCTCGCTGACCTGAGAGCCGGCACGCCAGGGTGGCCGGTGCAGCCTGCTGTGAGAGGGGTGAAGGGAAGTCAGGGAAGAGAGAAGGCGGTGAGGGGCAGCAGCCCTTTATGAGGCGGAGTGAGGTGGGCGGTGACCTCCTCTTTAACTGATAGATCTCGCTGGTCTTTCCCCGGGCAGCTGGAAACCCAGGCTCACTCTCAGACTCTCCTACATGCAATTGCTTTAGTGTGTGCTGAAGAGAAGTCTTCTGAAGTGACCACAAGAGAATTGGTTTTAGTTTAGACTGTATTCTTTGGTTAATTAGTTGCCACTAAATTAAAATCCTAAAACAACAAAAACAACACAAAATGAACGTCTTCCCGAAAGGGTTGAGCCCACCTCCTTTGCGTCCCATTGTGCTTCAGCTGATATTGAGATATTTTAAACCGTTCTGTTGTATAATGCCAGTGAACTTTAAATACCCAGCGAGTTACTCTGGGGGATTCTTACCAGTCCCTGGGCGTCACGAAGCAATTTTCTTGCTTTATTATTTGTAGATCTCTTGGCTAAGTTGTGAAATGCCTGGTGTGTATTAGAATCTAGCTTACTGTATTCATACTAGAGGATACCTATAATAGGGAACCTACTATGGAGACAAACAACAGGGACGAGTCAGAAATTTGCCACGGAAGGAAAGGACCGGGACCCAGAAGAGCACATGCTGTGTGATTCCAATTGCGGGATGATTTGAGTCTTCTGTGTCCGCTTCGCTAGGGCATAGGACCAGGAGTAAGTCACGTGGGAATCTAGGTGTTGCTGTGAAGGTATTTCATAGGCGTGGTTAACCCCTGGGATCAGCTGACTTTAAGGGAAGAAGGTGACCCCTGGTGATGTAGGTGGACCTCACCCCATCGGTTGAAAACTTCACGCACAAATACTGAGGTCTCTCAGGGAAGTTCTGCCTCAAGACTGCAAAACCCCCCGCTGTGCGAGTTTCCAGCCTGCAACATGGACTTCAGACGTGCCAGCTCCTGTGATCAAGTGAGCTGTTTCCTTAAGATGAGTCTCTTAATGTGTCTCATATATCCAGTTGGCTCTGTGTCTCTGGAGAACCCTGAAGTTCTGAAACAGGCTAAACCTGCAGGGAACTCTGTTCAGTGTTGTGTGGCAGCCTGGATAGGAGGGAGTTTAGGAGAGAACTGATACCTGTGTTTGTATGGCTGAGCTCCTTCACTGCTCACCTGAACCTGGCACGACATTGTTAATTGGCTACAGTTGTAGCTGTTCAGGCGCTCAGTCGTGTCCGACCCTTGTGACCCCGTGGTCTATAGCCCACCAGGCTCCTCTGTCCATGGAATTTTCCAGGCAAGAGTACCGGAGTGAGTGGGTTGCAGTTTCTTCCTCCAGTTAATTGGCTATACCCCAATACAAAATAAAAGTTGAAAAAGGCTAAACAACCCGCTAGTGGTAGGGGTGGTAGTTGCCGAGCAGGGAGGGGGGTTGACTGGGAAGGAGCAAGAGAGAACTTTCCAGGGTCATGGAGACGTTCCAGGTCTTACTGGAGAAGAGATTACACAAGTGTACGCAGCCATCGAAACTCCTCAGCACCGAGCCATGCAGCGCAGGTGGGTCCGTTTTACTTACTGGATGTGAGTTACATCTCAATAAAATAGCTTTTTAAAATTATAACATAACTTACCATGTGTGTAATTTTTCTCCAAGCCTAAAGAGGACTTTATGTCTTATGAGTTTGGAAGAAATCATGGAGAAACATGCCCTGTTAATTGTTCTTCCCGGCATGCTTATATTTTTAGAAAACAATTTCTTCGAGCTATTCAGAGTTCAGGGACTAAATGCCATTTAACAAGCTAAATGAGGGTTATTTTCCAGTTGAGACACAGTCGCCCACCTAGAGATAGACCCTCTTGGAGTAGGGCAGCCTGATTCAGAAGCTCGTTGGGGTTGGGTGTCTGGCCCCGCCCCTGGGCTGCTTGGGGCCAGGCGGGCTGTGTGAGCAGCTCCAGAGCGCCTACCCTGGGCCCTTCACACCCCTCCTGTGGCCCTGGGGTGGTGTCCGGCTCAAAGTGCAGCTTCTGGGTCATGCCTCTGACTCTTAAGACAGCTTTTTAAGAGCAGCTTTAGGTTCACAATGAAATTGAGAAGGAAGTGCCAAGGTTTCCCCTGTACCCTGGGTTCCCACACCTGTACAGCCTCCTCCTTTGTCAGCATCTCTCAGCAGGACGGTGCCTGCGAGAGCAAGGATGAACCCGTGCTGATAGATCACCTCCCAGAGTCCACAGTGCGACCGGGGCTTGCTCCTGATGGCGTCCGTTCTGTGGGTTTAGATGAACGTGCCATGACGTCTCCATCGCTGTGACGTCACACCGTGTGTTTCCACTGCCTTAAAAGTCCTCTGTGCGCCCTCCCTCCCTGCAGCAAGTGCTGATCTTGTCAGGGCCTCCAACGTATCACCTTTTCCAGAAGGTCTCAGTCAGCTGTTTTCATGTGGTAGTGTGCATTTGAGGTTCTTCCATATTTTTTCATGGCTTGACAAATAATTTTGTTTTATTGCTGAGTAATATTCCTTTGTCTGGATGGACCACAGTTTACTAATCCGTTCAGCTACGGAAGGACGTCTTAGTTGCTCCCAAATTTTGGTAATTTGAATAAAACTGATGTAAACATCCCTGGCTCTTCATAATTTGCTGCCTCCTCACTGCTGGAGCTCCACTAGCGTTCCAGGCCATTCTGTCTTCGTCTTTACTCCTGCCAATGACCGGATCCCTGGATTTTCCCCCAAATGATTAAGGAAGGAAAAGTGAAAGCGCTGTGCTACATTACATGTTAAAAAGGGACTTTGCAGATGGAACCGTTACAGACTTTAGGGGCTTCCTGGTGGCCCATTGGTTAGCACTCCGCGCTTCCACTGCCGGGGGCGTGGGTTCAGAGCCTGGAAAGGTGCTGCAAGCTGCGAGGTATGGCAACAGCAACAACGAAAAGAAAGAAAAGGCTATAGACGTGAGCACAGAGAGGTAATCCAGGAGCACCTGTGTGGAGTCTAACCACACAGCACGTAAAAAAGCAGAGAACTTTCTCCAGCTGGAGACATGCAGACGGGAAAGTCAGATTCGCGGTGTGTGAGGGCCTTGGCCTGTCCGTGCTGGAGGGACCACGTGGGAGGCACAGGAAGGAGTGCAGGCAGCCTGGAGGAGCGGGGGCCAGGCTCCCGAGGAGATCCCTGGTTCCACAACCCACCAACCTCAAAGGCCAGGAAACAGCCAACAGCTGGAAGGAGCGCCGAGGAACACGCGTCCCCAGAGCATCCAGGAGATGGCACTGCTGAGGGCCGCCTGGACGCTCCAGGCTGGGGCCAGCTGAGCCACGGTCCCGTGTCTGTGAGGGCATTCATGGAAGACACTGACGCTGAGTTGGCGGGCTGAGTAGAGGTACCTCCCGAGCAGGGGTGGGAATGTGGGTGGCAGGTGTCAGCCAGCCCCTTGGAGCCTGAACACAGCAGACGGAAGGCTGAGTATAGGAGGCTGTGCTGTCTTCGCCTGCTGGCCTTGAAGCGGGCACGTTGGTCTTGACCTGCCTCTGACTCAGACCGTGGTTCTCCTGGGGCTCAGGGCTTCAGGCAGCAGGTCTTAAGGCTTCTCAGCCCTCAGCCTCCATAATGTCTCTCTCTATACGTGTACACATACATGTGCCTGCGCATGTGCTCAGTGTGTGCAGAGTGTGTCTGACTCTGCGACCTCATGGACTTCAGCCCACCAGGCTCCTCTGTCCGTGGGATTTTCCCGGCAAGAACACTGGAGTGGGTTGCCATGCCCTCCTCCAGGGGATCTCCCCAACTCAGGGGTCAAACCTGAGTCTCCTGAATTGCAGGCAGATTCTTGACTGCTGAACCACCAGGAAAGCCATCTATATCTATATCCATATCTATGTCTATATATATATATATATATACACGTCAGTTCAGTCGCTCAGTTGTGTCCGACTCTTTGCAACCCCATGAATCGCAGCACGCCAGGCCTCCCTGTCCATCACCAGCTCCCGGAGTTCACTCAGACTCACGTCCATCGAGTCCGTGATGCCATCCAGCCATCTCATCCTCTGTTGTCCCCTTCTCCTCCTGCCCTCAGTCCCTCCCAGCATCAGTGTCTTTTCCAATGAGTCAACTCTTGGCATGAGGTGGCCAAAGTACTGGAGTTTCAGCTTTAGCATCATTCCTTCCAAAGAAATCCCAGGGTTGATCTCCTTCAGAATGGACTGGTTGGATCTCCTTGCAGTCCAAGGGACTCTCAGGAGTCTTCTCCAACACCACAGTTCAAAAGTATCAATTCTTTGGCGCTCAGCCTTCTTCACAGTCCAACTCTCACATCCATACATGACCACAGGAAAAACCATAGCCTTGACTAGACGGACCTTAGTTGGCAAAGTAATGTCTCTCCTTTTGAATATGCTATCTAGGTTGGTCATAACTTTTCTTCCAAGGAGTAAGTGTCTTTTAATTTCATGGCTGCAGTCACCATCTGGAGTGATTTCGGAGCCCAAAAAATTAAAGTCTGACACTGGTTCCACTGTTTCCCCATCTATTTCCCATGAAGTGATGGGACCGGATGCCATGATCTTCGTTTTCTGAATGTTGAGCTTTAAGCCAACTTTTTCACTCTCCTCTTTCACTTTCATCAAGAGGCTTTTTAGTTCCTCTTCACTTTCTGCCATAAGGGTGGTGTCATCTGCATATCTGAGGTTATTGAGATTTCTCCCGGCAATCTTGATTCCAGCTTGTGTTTCTTCCAGTCCAGCATTTCTCGTGATGTACTCTGCATAGAAGTTAAAGAAGCAGGGTGACAATATACAGCCTTGATGTACTCCTTTCCCTATTTGGAACCAGTCTGTTGTTCTATGTCCAGTTCTAACTGTTGCTTCCTGACCTGCATACAGATTTCTCAAGAGGCAGGTTAGGTGGTCTGGTATTCCCATCTCTTTCAGAATTTTCCACAGTTTATTGTGATCCACACAGTCAAAGGCTTTGGCATAGTCAATAAAGCAGAAATAGATGTTTTTCTGTAACTCTCTTGCTTTTTCCATGATCTGGCGGATGTTGGTAATTTGATTTCTGGTTCCTCTGCCTTTTCTAAAACCAGCTTGAACATCAGGGAGTTCACGGTTCACGTATTGCTGAAGCCTGGCTTGGAGAATTTTGAGCATTACTTTACTAGCATGTGAGATGAGTGCAATTGTGCGGTAGTTTGAGCATTCTTTGGCATTGCCTTTCTTTGGGATTGGAATGAAAACTGACCTTTTCCAGTCCTGTGGCCACTGCTGAGTTTTCCAAATTTGCTGACATATTGAGTGCAGCACTTTCACAGCATCATGTTTCAGGATTTGAAACAGCTCAACTGGAATTCCATCACCTCCACTAGCTTTGTTTGTAGTGATGCTTTCTAAGGCCCACTTGACTTCACATTCCAAGATGTCTGGCTCTAGATGAGTGATCACATCATCATGATTATCTGGGTCGTGAAGATCTTTTTTGTACAGTTCTTTTGTGTATTCTTGCCACCTCTTCTTAATATCTTCTGCTTCTGTTAAGTCCCGACCATTTCTGTCCTTTATCAAGCCCATCTTTGCATGAAATGTTCCCTTGGTATCTCTAATTTTCTTGAAGAGATCTCTAGTCTTTCCCATTCTGTTCTTTTCCTCTATTTCTTTGCATTGATCACCGAAGAAGGCTTTCTTATCTCTTCTTGCTATTCTTTGGGACTCTGCATTCAGATGCTTATGTCTTTCCTTTTCTCCTTTGCTTTTCTATGCTCTTCTTTTCACAGCTATTTGTAAGGCCTCCCCAGACAGCCATTTTGCTTTTTCGCATTTCTTTTCCATGGGGATGGTCTTGATCCCTGTCTCCTGTACCATGTCATGAACCTCATTCCATAGTCCATCAGGCACTCTATCTATCAGATCTAGGCCCTTAAATCTATTTCTCACTTCCACTGTATAATCATAAGGGATTTGATTTAGGTCATACCTGAATGGTCTAGCGATTTTCCCTATTTTCCTCAATTTGAGTCTGAATTTGGCAATAAGGAGTTCATGATCTGAGCCACAGTCAGCTCTTGGCCTTGTTTTTGTTGACTGTATAGAGCTTCTCCATCTTTGGCTGCAAAGAATATAATCAATCTGATTTCGGTGTTGACCATCTGGTGATGTCCATGTGTAGAGTCTTCTCTTGTGTTGTTGGAAGAGGGTGTTTGCTATGACCAGTGCATTTTCTTGGCAAAACTCTATTAGTCTTTGCCCTGCTTCATTCCATATTCCAAGGCCAAATTTGCCTGTTCCTCCAGGTGTTTCTTGACTTCCTACTTTAGCATTCCAGTCCCCTATAATGAAAAGGACATCTTTTTTGGGTGTTAGTTGTAAAAGGTCTTGTAGGTCTTCATAAAACCGTTCAACTTCAGTTTCTTCAGCGTTACTGGTTGGGGCATAGACTTGGATAACTGTGATATTGAATGGTTTGCCTTGGAGACGAACAGAGATCATTCTGTCGTTTTTGAGATTGCATCCAAGTACTGCATTTAGGACTCTTTTGTTGACCATGATGGCTACTCCATTTCTTCTGAGGGATTCCTGCCCACAGTAGTAGATATAATGGTCATCTGAGTTAAATTCACCCATTCCAGTCCATTTTAGCTCGCTGATTCCTAGAATGTCGACGTTCACCCTTGCCATCTCTTGTTTGACCACGTCCAGTTTGCCTTGATTCATGGACCTGACATTCCAGGTTCCTATGCAATATTGCTCTTTACAGCATCGGATCTTGCTTCTATCACCAGTCACATCCACAGCTGGGTATTGTTTTTGCTTTGGCTCCATCCCTTCATTCTTTCTGGAGTTATTTCTCCACTGATCTCCAGTAGCATATTGGGCACCTAATGGCCTGGGGAGTTTCTCTTTTGGTATCCTATCATTTTGCCTGTTCATACTGTTCATGGGGTTCTCAAGGCAAGAATACTGAAGTGGCTTGCCATTCCCTTCTCCAGTGGACCACGCTCTGTCAGACCTCTCCACCATGACCTGCCCGTCTTGGGTTGCCCTGCAGGCATGGCTTGGTTTCATTGAGTTAGACAAGGCTGTGGTCCTAGTGTGATTAGATTGACTAGATTTCTGTGAGTATGGTTTCAGTGTGTCTGCCCTCTGATGCCCTCTTGCAACACCTACCAACTTACTTGGGTTTCTCTTACCTTGGGCGTGGGGTATCTCTTCACGGCTGCTCCAGCAAAGCACAGCCGCTGCTCCTTACCTTGGACGAGGGGTATCTCCTTACTGCCGCCGTTCCTGACCTTCAACGTGGGAATACTCCTCTAGGCCCTCCTGTGCAACCCTCCTCGGGTTGCTCCTCCCAGCCGCCGGCCCTGGCCTCGGGCGTGGGTGGCTCCTCCCAGCTGCCGCCCCTGGCCTCGGGCTCGCGGTGGCTCCTCAGGGTCACCGCTCCTGGCCTCGGGCGCAAGGTGGCTTCTCCTGGCCACCCCGACCTCGGATGTGGGGTGTCTCCTCCCAGCCACCACTGGCCTGGGACGCTGGGTAGCTCCTCCCGGCCACCGCCCCTGACCTTGGATGTGGCCCGCCGGCGCCGCCGCTTGCGCTTAGTGCCATATATATATATGTATATGTATGTATATATGTATATATATGTACACACACACACACGGCTATCTATCTGGTTCGGTTCAGTTCAGTTCATTTCAGTTGCTCAGTTGTGTCCAACTCTGCAACCCCATGAACTCCAGCACGCCAGGCCTCCCTGTCCATCACTAGCTCCCAGAGTTAACCCAGCTCATGTCCACTGAGTCGGTGATGCCATCCAACCTTCTCATCCTCTGTTGTTCCCTTTTCCTCCTGCCTTCAATCTTTCCCAGCATCAGCGTCTTTTCAAATGAGTCAGTTCTTTGCATCAGGTGGCCAAAGTATTGGAGTTTCAGCTTCAACATCAGTCCTTCTGATGAACACCCAGGACTGATCTCCTTTAGGATGGACTGGTTGGATCTCCTTGCAGTCCAAGGGACTCTCAAGAGTCTTCTTATCTATCTATGTATCTGACAGCCTCGCTATCTGACAAGCCTCACCGATTATGGGACCTGCTGTCCTACTTTTCCTGGGAGGCAGGACTCTCAGTGCTAGAACCAGGACAGCCCCAGGCAAGCAGGGTCATCGTCACCTAACTTAGGAAGATAGTCAGAGGGAAGGTTGCCAAATGGCTGAACCTGGAGGAGCAGGTCTGGGACGTGGCTGAAAAATTCTGTGAGGACGAAGCCCAGAGGAGGCAACCGCGGGACTTCCTTGGCGGCTGTATGGAATGACCACAGCCCCATGGCCCTTGTGCTCACGGCCTGAGGCTGGTGTGAGCAGGGCCGTGTTGCCTGCAGAGGCTCCAGGGGAGGGCCCTTCCTGCCTCCCTGGCTCTGGTGGCCACGGTGTCCCTGGGTTGTGGGGTGTCCTCCCAGCCTCTGCCTCCATCAGGTGCCTCTCCTCCCTCCCCCCAAGCGTTCTGTCTGATGTCCCTCTGTCTCTCTTTGGTAAGGACACTTGTCACTGGATTTAGGGCCACTCAGAAGCCAGGATGACCTCATCTTAGATCTGCAATGTAATCTCTTCTGCAAAGACCCTTTTCCCAAACAAGGTCACACTTGCAGTTCCGGGTCTGGGGCGTGGACTCCTCCTCCGGCCTCCCCGCCCGGCCCCCTCCAGCAGTGCCCTCGGGGATGTGTCTGTGTTTAGCAGGTGATGTGTTTCGTGGTTCAGACTGATGGGAGACAGAGTCATAACTGACCCCGATTCTGGGGCGTGTAGGTGTGTCCCAGACATGAGTGAGTCCCGGGTCAGCACAGCTGCTTCCTGTAGCATTAGGACAGGCCAAGTGTCCCAGCACCTCAGCAACACTGCAGGCAGGTCCCAGAAATGTAACATTTGGGGAGCCATGCATGTCACTGGCGGGTCAGAGGTCACCAAGCCCTTCCTCGGAGCCAGGGGCTCACACCCGTCCCCCCTCCTCACCCACAGCGTCCTGCTCACAGCGGAACCAACTGCTCTCTTCTCTTCCTCTAGTTCCCCAACTTTTTCAGGACGCCCAGCACACAAGCTCACAGGAGGAAACACTCGATGGTAGCTTAATCTGCCTGGGGGCCCCCAGCCCTTCGGGTTCCCCTGAGGGGACGAGCTCAGGCCAAGGGCGGAGCCAGAGCCCAGTGCCCGCACGTGGGGGGCAGCCGGGCCAGCGCCGCCTACGCAGAGGGACCCGGCGCGGCCAGACCCCCAGACCCGGAGGCGGCCGGGGATTTCCCACCGTGGTCTTGTCCAGAAATACTCAGGGGCTTCTCTGCCCTTTGTGGTTTTTGGAGCAATAGACCAAGGTCATGGGTGTGAGGTGATTGGACCCTCCATCTCCGAGTGTCCCTGAGCAGAGGGGTCTGGGAGAAACGTCATAGGTTTTCCTCGGGGAAAAAAATCTCTCTGCAAATTAGACACCCACCTGCACCTGTGTTTCTCAGTGTTCTGGAACACTGTCAGTCATGTGGTGTTATCTCTGAATCAGATATTTAAAATTGAGAAAACACTTGCTCATTTTAAGTGTTTTTTCTTTTAAAGAAATAATTCACAATGGGGATAACTTCCTTTCAAAAGTAAAAACATGAACATCATGATATTCTGCAACGTGGTTTTGTTCTCTAGATTCTAAAAATTAAGGGCGATCTAAGGCGGCATGGAGCCCTCCTGTCGGCAGAAGGATCAGACCCCAAAGCACGCAGCTGAGGCTGTCTGGTGATTTTCCTTTGCTGGGAGCCGTTTTGAATTTTAAATTATGTGCAGTAAATGTCAAATCTCCCTCCATTTATCTCAGTAACTTAGGAATTCTGTATATTGAGAAAGATCTTTGTTCTTCAAAGGCTCCTTGACAATCCGAGTCTCCTGGTTTCCTGTGGGAGCCAGACTGCCTGATCGATGGGGTGGCTGGAGCCTGCAGGAGGCCCCAGAGGAGGGCCGCCTGCCCTGGCATGCCAAACCCTGCACCCAGACCCTGCGCCCAGACCCTGCACCCAGACCTCGCACCCCAGACCCCACACCCACACCCACACCCCCCGCCCAGACCCCGCACCCCAGACCCCATGCCCAGACCCTGCACCCAGACCCCGCGCCCAGACCCTGCACCCAGACCCCGCGCCCAGACCCCACACCCACACCCAGACCCACATCCACACCCACACCCACACCCAGACCCACATCCACACCCACACCCACACCCAGACCCCACACCCACACCCACACCCAGACCCCACACCCACACCCAGACCCCACGCCCAGACCCCACACCCCGCGCCCAGACCCCACACCCACACCCACACCCAGACCCCACGCCCAGACCCCACACCCACACCCAGACCCCACTCCCAGACCCCACACCCACACCCAGACCCCACACCCACACCCACACCCAGACCCCACGCCCAGACCCCGCGCCCAGACCCCACACCCACACCCAGACCCACACCCAGACCCCACACCCAGACCCACATCCACACCCACACCCACACCCAGACCCCACACCCACACCCACACCCAGACCCCACACCCACACCCAGACCCACACCCAGACCCCACACCCAGACCCACATCCACACCCACACCCACACCCAGACCCCACACCCACACCCACACCCAGACCCCACACCCACACCCAGACCCCACGCCCAGACCCCACACCCCACGCCCAGACCCCACACCCACACCCACACCCAGACCCCACGTCCAGACCCCACACCCACACCCAGACCCCACACCCACACCCACACCCAGACCCCACGCCCAGACCCCGCGCCCAGACCCCACACCCACACCCACACCCAGACCCCGCGCCCAGACCCCACACCCACACCCAGACCCCGCGCCCAGACCCCACGCCCAGACCCCACGCCCAGACCCACACCCACACCCAGACCCCGTGCCCAGACCCCACACCCACACCCAGACCCTGCGCCCAGACCCCACACCCACACCCACACCCAGACCCCGTGCCCAGACCCCACACCCACACCCAGACCCCATACCCAGACCCCACACCCACACCCACACCCAGACCCCGCACCCAGACCCACACCTGCGCCCAGACCCCACACCCAGACCCACATCCACACCCACACCCACACCCACACTCACACTCAGACCCCGTGCCCAGACCCCACGCCCGCGCCCAGACCCCGTGCTTCTTCCTCTGCCTCCTGGTCAGCTCCCATCTGCCTCCAGGACCCCCTCTCCCTGGCCGCTTTCTTTCTGCTGTGGTGACGGTGAGCTTCCGACGCTGGCCTCCCGCGCGGGGTGCGCGGTGCAGACCACCGATTACACGGTGGGGGTCACTCGCGGGCACACAGTTGGGCCCGACACCCAGGAGTTCAGGCTGCGTTCCAGCACCAACTGGAAATGCGCAGTGCGAGGGCGTCGCTCCCAGGACCCGCCCTGGACGGTGCCCGTTCCCTGGAGTCCAGTCTGAGCTCTGAGAACAAGGCCCCGTACGCGGTGGGGATTTGGGGCATGGACCCCCATACACAGCAACTCCGGGAATGACAGATGGGGTGAACGCGCGCCCCAGGCGGCCCCGGCATGGGGAGCCTGGTGACCGGGTACTCAGCCCCGGGGTGGGGGCTGGTGTCCACCCGTCCCTCCCCGGGGACACGGGGCCAAGGCGCTCGGACTCTGGGTCACGAGTTCCCAAAGCCTGCCCTGCAACTCGGCTGCAGGCGCTCGGTCGCCAGTGCGAGTCTGTCTCCGCCTCCTGGCAGACAGGCGCAGTCACCCCACGCGGCCACGGAGGGCACAGGAAAGACGGATGAAAGCTCTGGAAACTGTCGCTGTGTCTGCTTGTGGGTGGTTTTTGTTACTGAGCTTTAGAGAGCGGGCGGCCACGCTCCCGCCCCGATCCCTTTCTGCAGAGTGGGGTCAGCTGGAGGGGGCGGCGAGGGTCCCGGCCGCTCGCGGGTGCCTGTCCCGGATGCACCCGGGCCTTTCCTCGGCTGCCCTCTGCTGGCCACGCGGGGAAGCGCGAGGCCGCTGCGGGAGCAAGCCCGGGGCTGCTCTGGGAGCTGGGCACTGTGGCCCCAGAAGCATCGTGGAAACGGGGGACCCTAGGGGCGGGGCTCGGCTTGGGGGGCGGGTGAGCACTGTGGTCGAGCAGCAGCGGGTTCAGAGACCTCTGCGTCCGCGTCCGCAATGGAGGGAGAGGCCGTGGGGCCGCCTGCTGAGGGTGGACTTGCCCAGCGGTGGTGAGGACCAGGCCTGCCTGGGGCGGACGGTTCACCCGACCAGCCCAGAACCACCGCAGAAAAGCAGGGGCAGAGCCCTCCCCGCTCAGGGGTCTCCGAGCTCAGGGCTGCGGCTAGCCCTGTGGGAGGCCGCACTGGTCTTTAGATCACCGGTTGCAAGACAGCCTCTGCTTGGAGAGCCGTGGCTACCCCACGGCCAGTGTCTTGCAGAGTGTTTGTGAGTCTGAGGTTTTGATGAATGTGAGCCATCCTAGGAGGAAACACATCCTTTCAGTTACTTTTATTTAAATTAAAAAAATCAAGTCCGCACCCCAGGAAGAGGCGTGAGTTGCCCTGCTCTGTAGGAGGCTCATGGCTCCGGCTGAGAGGCCGAGTGGAGCCAGGCGCCCATCCTTTCTGTGCTCCCTGAGCTGCCCCAGGGCTGCGGCCGAATGCAGCCTGGATCGTCTTCCCAAGGCTCGTCGGGAGGGTTCGAGACCTGCCCGGCTCCGGGGGTTGGTGGTGGGGGTGGTAAGGGGTGGGGTAGGAGTGCGCAGGCTGGGGGTGTGCGGGGGTGCTGGCTGCCCGTCTTCCGGGACGCCACCCCCACCCCACACCGGTTGTCCCTGCCGGGGGTGGAGCTGAAGCCCGGCGGTCGCCTCGGCCCCTCCTCATGGGACGAAGTGGATGAGCCATGGGGCTGCGCAGGCAGGGGCCAAGATGAGGAGCAAATCTTCACTGAAGACGTTGAGCGCAAGCCTGAGGGTCAAGCTGCGTCTTCGTGGGCGCGGTCGTCGAAGGAGAATCTGACCGTCCGTCTCTGTGCTGGGCCTGCGTCGCTCGGCGGGCTTGCTCGGGCCGTGGGGGGTGGGCCTGCTCTCCGGTCTTGGGCCATGGGCTCTCCTGGCGGGGGTCTCTCTTGCTGGGGAGCACAGACAGGCTCCAGGGCGCCGGGCTCAGTGGCTGCGGTTCCCAGGCTCCAGGGTGAGGGCTCAGTAGCTGCTGCACACACAGGCTTAGGTGCTGTGTGGCATGTGGGACCCTCCTGGACCTGGGATTGGGACGCCCTCTGACTGTGGTCTTGACACAGACACACACAGACACGCACAGACTTGTGCACACACCCTACACAGACACACACCCCAGACGCTTCCTGGCCCTGGCCACAGACACGGCCTGGAGCCCCTGTGTCTGCTCTTGGTCTCCAGCATCAGCTTCCGCTAAGCAGGGCACTGCTCCCTGAATCTGGGCAGGGGAAGCACAAGGTGAGCCTGTGAGACCAGGAAGAGGGAGGTCAGGGTCTCTGAGACCCCGGGAGGTGGCTCTCCTGCCAACAGTGGATGCCGGCGCCTCCTGCCATCTCCCTGTGGGCCTTTGCCACCCCTACAAGAGTGTCGGTCCCAGAGGGAGGCGGGCCAGAGGGACTTGGGGCGGGGGTGTCCTGGGGACCCATCCAGGCCCACCTTCCGCTGCCTCCTGAGACCCCAGGAGCTCGCTCTGGGCGAGGGTGTCCTGAGTCCTGGCAAAATGCAGGCCCCTGGTTGTACCTAGAAGGTGTTCACAGATGCACAAGCTTACGAAGGTATTACAGTGCCCAGCATATAGTGTGTAATTTTAAAGTCTACTTTAGAAAGGAAATGTTTCTTTTAGAAAAAGAAAAGAGTGGTTTGATTAAATCCACTGTGCTTATCCCGTGGCCTGCAACTTCTCCAGATTAAAGGAAAGACTCAGGTGGCTGAGGGCACTGGAGAGACGGAGGAGGTGGGCGGCGGGGCTGTGGGCTCATGGGCGGGAGCTGGTGGGTCTGATTGGGGTGAGGAAGGGTCCCGGAGCAGAGGGGGAATAGAAGGGGCGTCTACAGAGCAGATGGGAGAAAAATGGATAAACTAGACTTCATTGGAATAAAAGAAGACTTCTGCTCTGTGAAAACCGCTATTAAGAGAATAAAAAGATCAGTCACCGACTGCGAGAATGTATTTGCAGAAAGAACATTTGATGAAGGACTTGTATCCAAAATGTACAGAGGAGTCCAGAGAAATGAGACGGGGGCGAGCGAGTGCCCCGAGGCTGTGTGACAAAGCGCCGCAGCCCTGCTGGCTGGAAAAAGAGGAATTTGTTCGCTCGCAGCCCGGGAGGCCCAGCTCCAGAATCAGGACGCTGGGACCAAAGCGAGACGCCGGCAGGGCCCTGCTCCGTCCGGAGCGCGGAGGGGAGACCCTGCGCCCTCCGCAGCTTCCGGGGCCGCTGGCGCCCGGCTGCGGTCTCTGCCTTCGCCCCACGCGGCCTCCGCTCTGTGCGGTGGCCTCTCTCCGCTTCCCTCGTGATGGCGGTAGGGCTGGCCAGCCCCACCCTCCTATCGAGCCGGGCTCCTCCTCCGCCCCAGGGGCCCAGGGGGCCCAGCAGGGGCGGGTCCCTCCCGGCTTGGCTCTGGGACCTCCTTCTAAAGCAAGGGATGCAGGGACTGGGTCCCACTGTCGCACATCAGCTCGGCCCCTGCTCTGCTCTGAGACCCGCTCTACAGCTGGAGAACACGGGTGGGGAGGGGTCTCCGCTTCAAGGCGCTCCTAGCCCCGCAGGGCGTGGACATACAGGTCCAGTCCAGGGCCTGTCCAGGAAGGCAGGCTGCCGGGAGGAAGCCGCCAGACCTCCTTAGCAGAAATGGAGCCTCGTGCCAGCGCCTGTGAGGTCAGCTCAGTGGCCTGGGGGGGCCTGCCCCGACTTGGGTCAAGGGTAAGCAGGACAGTCAGGCCACGTAGTGAGGAGGCCACAGGTCAGCCACAGAAGTGACGGGAGTAGCCTTGCTCGGATCTAGAATGTACGTGTGACGCCAAGGTACATTCAATAAGAAACCCGACTGGAACACAGTCTGGCTCATCACAGACTCACACAAATGCCGGGGGCCACGTGCATCTAATGTGTTTCCGAAGAAAATTTTTTTCTTTTTGTTGTTGTTGTTCTTGGCTGTGTTGTGTGGTTTGTGAAGCTCCCCTGGAGAAGGAACTGGCAACCCACTCCAGTATTCTTGCCTGGAGAGTTCCATGGACAGAGGAGCCTGATGGGGTACAGTGCGTGAGGCTGCAAAGAGTTGGACACGACTGAAGGGACTTAGCAGGCAGCAGGCACTGTGCCTTGTGGGGGCTTAGTTCCCTGACCAGGGAGCTCCCTTCCGCGTCCACCCTCCAGGCTCTGTGGCCAGAGCTCTGGGAGGGCCCCGTGGGGACAGCCATCCAGAGACACGCTCTCGGGGGATGCCCCCTCGGCCAGGGTGGGGCAGGGTCTGGGCTCCCTGGGCAGAAGGAAGGCAGGGAGCAGCTGGGGGGCTGTCTGCTGACCGCCTGGCTCCCCTGGACACTTCTGACCGGATGTGCATGCTGGGTGGGGTGTGAGGGCGTCCTGGGCACCCAAAGAAAATTAGGAGGAAGATGCTGGGAATTCCCTGGGGCGCTCCCACTGCCTGGCCTGGGTTCAGCCTGGGTTGGAGAACCGAATCCCACTGCAAACGGCTGATGGGAGCGGACCGCCACGGGGTGGCGCCCTTGCACCTCATTTAAAGGGTGGGGAGCCCGCCGCCTCTGTTCAGGGTCCTGAATTTTTGCTGGCCTTTTGCAAAGGTGTATCCTGATAGGGTGAAATACTGGAATTGCAAAATAGTGAATAAAACTTGCCTGTTTTCTGCGTGCGGCAGGCAGCCCCAGGCCACACCCGAGACTGCTGGTGTGGTGAGCTTCTCTGCCTCTGAGTTTGGAGAAAGTTCAAGCAGCCTCGGGTTAGGTGTCATCCCACCTGGCATGGGTGGCAGGCCCCGTGGCTTCTCCCTGGATGACGCTGGGGGAGCAGTTCAGCGTCTGATGGCCTCGCCTCCTGCAGGAGAGGGGATGTGGCCTGGTGCCTGGCAGGCCTCCCCAGCCCCTCTCCTTCCTGCCCACTAGCCAGGAGGGAGTCCCTGGGTTCAGTGGCTCAGGCCTTTGGTGGTGGTATTTGGACATGTGGCCATCTGAATGTGTTGAAACCTTTCGTCTGGAAGTCGGTTTCGATTTCAGTCTTAGGGCTTATTTTGCCTCTTAACAGTGCTCGTGCATGTGAGCTCCATCGTGTCCGACCCTTTGCGGCCCCGTGGACTGTAGCCCGCCAGGATCCCCTGGCAAGGGCTTCTCTAGGCGAGAGCACTGGAGTGGGTTGGCCTGCCCTCCCCCGCGGCAGCGCTCACACTTCGTAGCCAGGGGAGACAGAGCTTTCTTCCTGGGAATGATCAGAGCTGTGGGATGTGCCCGGCAAGTGGTGCCCTGGAGACCCAAGGGCCCTGCAGAGCCCCCTGCACAGACCTCTCGGGGACACTGCTGACTCAAGGGCAGCAGGGCAGCTCTGTAAAAAGTCTGCTTTCTGACGAGCCCATGGGCTCATAAACAGGAAGGAGAGGCACAGGCGTGTGAGTCTCTGAACCCCGGACGCTGGGTCCTGCCAAGTGCACCCTGTTACCTTTTCCTCTCCTGTGACCCCGTCTTTCTCTCCCACCTCGGGTCCAGAGCAAGGCCCATCTGCTCACCTCCCCTGCCCCTGACACAGGGCTCTGCAGGTAACGCCACCCCCATGTTTATCACCATAGGTCAAATCTGCTTGCTTTGGACAGCATTAAAGGGTTCATCAGCTCTGACTTTTCAGATGTTTATTAAATTAGAGGCAGTTCAGGTTTTTCCCTTAAATGGACAAAGAGCCAGTGTTGATTTATTTACTGTGCTTAACATAATTGCAAGGTGAGGTCTTAAATACAGCTTATTACCACTTACAGTAGGATGCAGAAAAAGTCATTTTGTCACCCGAGAGGATCCCCAGTAGGGGTGGCAGTGCCATTCTCTGGAACCAGGCTCCTCAAGTTGCCCTCTGTTTTCCTGGGGCACCAACATGGCTGTAGTCTCATTTGTTGCTTACACACTGGGGAATATTCCAGAAACAGCCACTGAGCATGTGGGCAAGAGGGGGAGCCCTCTGGAGTTTCCCCTCTTGCTTCTGGAGTTGCTCGGTGCTTGGGGGCTGCTGAGGAGATGTGGTATAATTGAGCCTTGAGGTGACCTCCAGACCCAGACTGGGAGGATGTGGCCGGAAGGTGGGAATGAGAGTTTCACCCGTAGGAGAGCTCAGCAAAGAGTGCCTCACGCCTCAGTGGACTGCTCGAGACCTGCGCTTCCACCCCTCCTGCTGCTCCTGTTTATTGCTCAGTTGTGTCCGACTCTTGGTGACCCCATGGACTATAGCCTGCCAGACTCCCCCACCCATGGAACTTCCCAGACGAGGATGCTGGAGTGGGTTGCCCCTTCCTCCTCTGGGGATCTTCCCAACCCAGGGATCGAACTCAGGTCTCCTGCCTGGTTCTTTTCTACTGAGCCACCCGGCAAGTCCACTGCGTTGCCACTAGCCACACGGTGCTATGGAAACATGGCTAGTGTGGCTGGAGAACTGAGTTTTAAATTTTATTTAAGCTTAATTCATTTAAATGTAACTGAAATAGCTTATGTGACTAATGGTTACCATGTTGGGTGATAAGCTCTAGTAGGAGGCCTAGAGCTCATCCCTGTCTTCATCACTGACTCAATGGACATGAATTTGAGCAAACTCCAGGAGATGGTGAAGGACAGGGGAGCCTGGCGTGCTGCAGTCCATGGGGTCACGAAGAGTTGAACAGAACTAAGTGGCTGGATGAAAACAACAAAGGAGCCTCTGGGGCAGCTGGTCTTCATTTCCACCTCCAGTGAAGGTCCAGCCACTGCTGTGCATGCTGGGAGAATCCCAGAACCAGGAGAGTATTAGCCACCCTGTGCATGCTGGGAGAATCCCAGAATCAGGAGAGTATTAGCCACCCTGTGCATGCTGAGAGAATCCCAGGATCGGGGGGTGGGTATTAGCCCCCTGTGCATGCTGGGAGAATCCCAGGATCTGGGGCAGGTATTAGCCACCCTGTGCATGCTGGGAGAATTCTAGGATCGGGGAAGTCCAGGCCATCCCTGTGCATGCTGGGAGAATCCCAGGATCGGGGGGCGGGTATTAGCCCCCTGTGCATGCTGGGAGAATCTCAGGATCGGGGGGCGGGTATTAGCCACCCTGTGCATGCTGGGAGAATCCCAGGATCAGGGGAGTCCAGGCCATCCCTGTGCATGGTGGGAGAATTCCAGGATCAGGAGAGTATTGGCCCCCTGTGCATGCTGGGAGAATCCCAGGATTGAGGGGCAGGTATCAGCCACCCTGTGCATGCTGGGAGAATCCTAGGATCAGGGGAGTCCAGGCCATCCCTGTGCATGCTGGGAGAATCCCAGGATCGGGGGTAGGGTATTAGCCACCCTGTGCATGCTGGGAGAATTCCAGGATCGGGGGTAGGGTATTAGCCACCCTGTGCATGCTGGGAGAATCCCAGGATTGGGGGGCGGGCATTAGCCACCCTGTGCATGCTGGGAGAATCCTAGGATCAGGGGAGTCCAGGCCATCCCTGTGCATGCTGGGAGAATCCCAGGATCGGGGGTAGGGTATTAGCCACCCTGTGCATGCTGGGAGAATCCCAGGATCGGGGGGCGGGTATTAGCCATGCTGTGCATGCTGGGAGAATCGACTGTCTTGAAGGGCTTTTGAGGATGCGGGGCACCATATGAGCGCCGCCTCCTCTTGGCAAGTCCATCCTTCTCCTGTTGGCCGCTCCTCCTGACCACACTCGTGAATGTAGGTTTAGCATAGAATTCACAATGGTTCCAATCAGGGAGCCACTGGTGACTTATTTCCCACTTGTCCTCAGCTTCGCAAGAAACCTCGAGTCTTTTCTTCCCAAAGCCCCAGGGTAGCAACAGCATTGCTCTGTGTGGAGGATGGGGAAGCCAACCCACCTACCAGGCCTTAGGGTCCAAAGTCCTGCTTGGAAGGCTTTCCGCTCTTCTTCTATTTTCATGCTTCTTGTGTTAAAGATCCTTAAATAGTCCAAATGAGGTTCCTGCTTAGGTCTTCAGGCTGGGTACAGAGCCTTTTCAACACCTCAGACAGAGGCTTTTTCAGACCACACAGCACCCTGCTGTCCCCTTATGTGAAAGGGCAGCCTTGGGTCTCCAAGTCTGCTCTGTGGGCTGAAAGGACAGAACCGGAGAAGTCACAGCAGGAACTCTGAGTCTGCTTTGCCACGATCTCAGCATGTGGTGGGTAATAAATATGGGACAGTTTCAGCAGAATCGAGGTAAAGCTTCAGTTTATTAGTGTTAGAACATTAGTGACGCTCCCTCTTTCCAGAGGTTGGCTTGAAGGGTGCCTTCTCAGGACCTGGGGGCTCTGGGCAGATGGTGCAGACCCGCCTGCAGCCTCCCCCTCTTCCCAGGGCCGCGGCGCCGGTCACAGCCTCTGGCAGGACTGTTTGTCTTGTCAGACTAGTTGGGCTGTTGTCCCGATGCGGAAAGGCTCCTTGATCTCCCCAGTCGACAGAAATTGACCAGAGGCCAGACAGAGGTTCAGGCAACGCTTTACTGGAGGCCCTGCAGCGTTGAGGGGTGGGGGTCACGGTAGGTCCCCTTGCTTCTCACTCCCCTGGGGTGGGGAGTGGGCTCCTTCCGTGGGATGGGGTAGGGGTGTCCAGGGGTCGTGCAGGCTCAGGTGGCTTGCCTGCCCTTCAGTAGAGTTGTGAGCAGGGGGCGTGCTGAGTCCCCTCCGTTCGCTCCCAGGCTCTTCAGAAGTGGCAGTTGAGTTTTTGCCCCTTTAATTTCTTTTGTCCAGAATTTGTCCCAACTGCTCATGCAAGAAGTTACGTTTTTTGCCCTTTATAGTTTCGTTGTATTCGTTGCTCAAGGAGACATTTTTCCAGGTACAAGGACTGCAGTTCAGGGTCCCAGGTCCCAGCTTGCCTCATTCTGCCCAGGCTGGTCTAGGGGTTGTCAAGAGAAGGGCCTTGAACTTTTTAAAAAGTGCATTTTGTTTTTCCTTTTTTAAAAGTGTGGTGAATACCTGTAATATAAAGCGTATCTCGAGCGCCCAGTTCAGTGGCATTAAAGTTTATGCGTAGTGTTCTGTAACCATCTCGAGTTCCGTCTCAGGAAGCATCTCGTTGTCCCAAACAGAGGCTCTGCCCCGTCACGCGCTGCCTTCCTCCCTCCCCCCGGCGCTGGTACCTTCTGCTCTACTCCTGGTCTCTAGAGTCAGGCTCGTCCACGCACCTGGTGAGGTGGGATCACACAGGGTCCCTGGCGGAGCGCGTGTAGCCTGAGGTCCTTGGGGTTCACCCGGGCTGCGGCTCGTGTCAGAACCTCCTTCCCTCGGAGGCTGGACGGCGTGCTGTGATGTGGATGGACCGCTCGTCCCCTGACGGGCGCTGGGATTCTTTCCGCCTTTCCCTGGGTGTGAATCAGGCTGCTGTGAACCCGTCTACAGATACCTGTTTGAGTCCTTGCTTTCAATGCTTTTAGGGCTATACTCAGAAGTGGAGTTGCTAGTTCATATGGTAATTCCATTTTTGATTTTTTTGGAATAATTGCCTTATTGTTTTCTCCAGAGGCTGCACCATTTTACATTCTTGCCGATAATGCAGTTTGCAGTTTCACCACACTTGCCTAAACTTGCTGTTTTCTGTTTTGCTTTTCCCCCCCCTCTCTGATGATAGCCGTTCTAATGAGTATCTCATTGTACTTTGATTTGCATTTCCCTAATAATAAGTAATGCTGAGCATCCTTTCATGTACTTATTTGCTATTGGTCTTTTTTTTTTTTTTTGAGAAATGTCTACTTGAGACTCTTGCATACTTTTAAATTGGTTTGTGTTCAGTTCAGTTCAGTTCAGTCGCTCAGTCGTGTCCGATTCTTTGTGACCCCATGGACTGCAGCACACCAGGCTTCCCCATCCTTCACTATCACCTGGAGCTTGCTCAAACTCATGTCCATCGACTCGGTGATGCCATCCATCCCACCATCTCATCCTCTGTTGTCCCCTTCTCCTCCTGCCCTCAATCTTTCCCAGCATCAGGGTCTTTTCCAGTGAGTCAGCTTTTGACATCAGGCGACCAAAGTACTTGAGCTTCGGCTTCAGCATCAGTCCTCCCAATGAGTATTCAGGACTGATTTCCTTTAGGATGGACTGGTTGGATCTCCTTGCAGTCCAAGGGACTCTCAAGAGTCTTCTCTTGATTTGTGTGTGTTTTGTTTTTTTTGTTGACTCACCTTAAACTTTAAACCCATTGGAAACCTACACCGTAGTGCTTGCACCAGTAAGGAATCAGGGACGTATTTCTAATCTGATAAACAATGGATGTAAAGGCCAGAGCTGCTGCAGGACAGACACTCTGAGCATGTGCAGCGTGCATGGGTGATCACCTGCCGCCCAGCAGAGTGGCCTCGGCTCAGTTCAGAAGAAGAACCCGGAAGGGCCTCCTCTGTGCTGTCAGAGAGAATACCTCCCTGCAGTGTCCCAAGCTTCAGGGTAAGAATTTGGCTGATGGAGTGGGAGTCATTAGTGCTCTTTTCCTGCGGGGAACATCAAACCCCAACCTAATTATTTGTAAAAGTGAATTTCTCCCCCTGAAAGTTGCAAGCTTTTCATAATTGGTGTGAGAGGCACGGTCTGTGCACAGAAACGGGGTGATGGCAAGGCGCCTGCTAACTGGCCAGCAGCCGCGGCAAAGCTGGCTGCATCCGAAGAGCGGGTGCCACGGGCTGCCGCGTGAGAAGGGGAAACACTGAGGTGAGTGATCTTGGGTCATTATTTAATCAGGGGGGAGGCCGGGGAGCTAATGAGGGCTCCAGAAATAGGATTTGATGAGGGGAGAAAAAGCAGGAATTCATGCAAAGGTCAGCAGAACTGTGTAAAGACACTTGGAATTCTTAATGAGCACTCGTGTCCCGACCTGCTCTTCACAGAAAGACTCTGCGATCATGGAATATGGCTGGTTAGTCTGATGAGGAGCAGTGATACTAACTGTCCTGATGTGCGTTTAGCTCTTGGTGATTGACAAAGCCCATGCAGGGCTCTCTGACCCCCGGGGATGGCTGTCGTGGCCAGCCTGGCCCCGTAGGGTCTGCCCAGGATGGGCCGGGGGTCGGGCCACCACCTCCTCTCATCACTCACTCCCCAGAGCAGGGGGCCTTGCCCTGACCTGGTGTGACAGGCAGGTGCGGAGACGTGCTTTAGCTGCAGGGAGCCAGCCCTGGCTTCCTCTCAGGCCTCTCCGTGCTCTGCCCCTTGGGGACCTGTGGGTGACGGTGGGTCAGCCGGCAGCGTCCCCGTGTCCCTTTCAGGTGTGGGCAGGATCCGGCGCCGGGTGGGCGGGATGGCGGGCTCAGTCCCCTTGGGTCGGGGGCAGCTCTCCTGCAGAGCCCTCAGCCTCCACGGACCTGCCAGCAGGTGGGCCTCATGCTCCCTCCAAGGCCCACCCCAAGGGCCGGCCAGCAGGGTTGCTCATAAAGAAGGCCCACACTCCCTGCTTGCTGGCAGAGGCCAGCCTGGAAGGTCCCGGAGCAGCTGGTGGGCACCCAGGAGCTCAGGCAGGCGGCAGTGACACCGGAAGAGCATCCTTGCTCCGGGTGCTTGCGTCCTAGGGCCTTCTGCCAGGTTCCCGCCTGCTTCCGGCCTAGAGCAATCCCCCAGGGGTCAGGGTATCTGGTATTTGGCACCCGGAGGAGGCCTTTGCCACGAAGTGGCCTCCATCTCTTCAAGCCCCCTCTTCTGTTCCTCATTTCATTTCATGACAGGGCCTTAACCTCCAGGTAGGATGAAGTGTCTGCGACTGTCTCATTTCTTTATGACTAGTTTCTGCTTCTTGCTCTTCATTGAAAATACGTGGATATCGCAATAAGGGAAACTATGTCTACCAACAGATAACTAAAATAATCCCGTTAGCACAATTACGTTTTCCCTTGTCTCATCAAAAGAGGCTTCTCTACTGGTGCATCTAAAGGATGAGACAGTAAGCGTGATGGCGGCTGATTTACTGAGGGGTGTTCTGTGTAAGCACCGAGGAACTGGTGCTTTTGAACTGTGGTGTTGGAGAAGGCTCCTGAGAGTCTCTTGGGCTGCAAGGAGATCTAACCAGTCCATCCTAGAAGCAAAGATCTGACTCACTGGAAAAGCCCCTGATGCTGAGAAAGACTGAAGGCGGGAGGAGAAGGGACGACAGAGGAGGAGATGGCTGGATGGCATCACCGACTCGATGGACATGAGTTTGGGTCAACTCTGGGAGTTGGTGATGGACAGGGAGGCCTGGCGGGCTTCGGTCCACGGGGTCGCAGGGAGCGGGACACCACTGAGGACAGAGCTGAGCTGCTCTGTGTGAGACAATAGGTTCAGTGCTCAGCATGGATGCTTGTTAATCCTCCTCGTTCTCCTAATACAGATAAATCCTGTATTTTACCCATGAGGAAACCAAAGCTGTCTACTTCCAGAAAAAGTTCACCATGCCAGAGAGAAATCCAGTTCCCATTAGAAGTCAGTCTGTGTGTAGGCTTTTTATTTTATTTTTTTTGCATGTAGGCACCATTGTTCCATTCTTGAAAAGACTATATTTTCTCCTTTGAATTGCCTTTTCACTTTTGTTAAAAAATCAACTAACCATGTTTATTCAGTCCATTGGTCTATGTGTCTGTTCTTTTGCCAAAACCATGCTGTGTTGATTACTGTGATTTTACAGTAGTTCCTGAAATTGGGTAGAGTGAGACTTTCACACTTGTCCTCCTTCTTCAGAGTGGCCAGTTTTGGGCCTTTGGCCTCTCCATGAAAACTTTATAACCAGTTTGTCACTATCTACCACGTGACTTTGGAGTCGCACTGAACGTCTTGATCAAGTTGGGAAGACTCGACACCTTAAATATGACCAAGTCTTCTGACTGTGAGCACAGACAGCCCTCTGCTCGTTCACATCTTTGATTTCTCTCGTCAGTGTCTGCAGTTTTCAGCAGACAGGTCCTGTGGTTCTTTCTTATTCAAACATGCACCTCAGTATTTCAGTTTCTTGGAGCTGTTTTTAAAATTTCAGTTTCTAACTGTTCATTGCTGGTAGGTAGGGAAGAAATGCCCTCTGCCATTCTCTTGGTGTGAGAAGCGTGCATGATGCCGCCGTCGGGTGAGACAGCCCCCAGGACAGCTGTTGCAGGTGACTGCAGGTGCTGCTGGGGTCAGCTGCGTCCTCGCTGCCTTCGGCCTGCTGGGCCTGTCAGGCACGGAGGCGAGGTGATGGAGGCTCCACTCTCGCACGGAGCCCTCGCTCCTCGCCTTGGCTCTGCCAGTGCTGGTCTCGTGCTCTGACGCTTGGTTCTCAGGTTTGCCGTGTGCCCTGGAGAGCCGACTCTGTCCTTGCCCCTGACCATCCTCCCTGTTCTGAAACTTGCGGCCCCGCGGCCTGTAGCCCAGCAGGCTCCTCTGTCCATGGGATCCTCCAGGCAGGGATGTTGGAGTGGGCTGCCATGCCCTTCTCCAGGGAATCTTCCCGAGCCAGGGAGCAAACCCGGGCCTCCTGCCTTGCCTGCAGATTCTTCATCGTCTGAGCCACCAGAGAATGAAGTCTGAATAAGCAGAGCCACCCAGCTTTCTCCTGACTAGTGATCCATGGCACATCTTTCTGCACCTCTGCACTTTTGACCTATCCTTGTCTTTCTGTTTAAAGTGGGCTTACTGTAGTCAACAGCTCATCAGGCCTCGTTTTATAAAAAGCCACTCTGACCGTCTCTGCTTTTAATTGATGGGTTTAGACCATTCACATTCAAAATGGTTTGATATTATTGAACTAATACTAATACCTACCATTTTTAACTCGTTTCTTTTTTTGCCTTTATTCTTTTTTTTTTTCCTCCCACTTGGCTCAGGTGGTAAAGAGTTTGCCTGCAATATGGAAGACCTGGGTTTGATCCCTGGGTTGGGAAGATCCCCTGGAGAAGAAAATGGGAACCCAGTCTGGTATTCTTGCCTGGAGAATCCCATGGACAGAGGAGCCTGGTGGGTTACAGTCCATGAGGTTGCAAAGAGTCGGACACGGCTGAGCGACTTCACACTTTTCCTACCGGCTCTGTTTTTTACTGAGCATTTTGTACGATTCTGTTTAATCTCCTCTCTTACGGTGTCAATCTTCCTTCTTTTAAGAAATTTCTTAGTGGTTGCCCCAGGGTTCTTAATATACATTTTTAACAAATCGGAGTTTGCCTTCAAATAGCACCTTACCTCCTTACCTGTATGTAGTCCAGCACCTCACAGCAGAGTATCCCCAGCTCCCTGTCCCCAGCCTCTGACCACGCCTGTCTTCCTTTCATCTCTCCATGCACAATAGTCACCCCGCGTACTCTTGCTACTGATATTTTGAGCTGGCAGTTATTTTTTTTAGCATCTGCTTTTATTGTTTAGGAGCAGTTTATTTATCTGGGTGACAGGTGTGTGAATTTTCTTTATAAGTATCGATTAAACTGTACATATAAACGTATGCATTTTGTCTGTATGTAAATTGCACAAGAAAAAAGGTGAAAATAGTGACGAGATAAGACATATGAAAATGCTTTAAAAGGAAAACTGCTGCACACCTGTTAGACCATGATAATCTCCTTTACGGCTTCCAGACTGGCTGTCTTACGGGGGACGGTGTCTCCTCTTGAGGATGCAATGCTGTCTTCAGTCATCTCTTCCTGCTCTCCCCTGTCCACACGCATCTCCATCCACGGGGAGTGGGCTTTACCCCTGGTGGGCACAGGCTCTGCATGTCTCCCCTTCGTTCCAGTGACGCCGGCGTCTCACGTCCATCCGCTGTTCCCACCCCAGTCCACCTTCCCGTCGGGATGTGGACCAGCCCACTCAGCTGGGCCCTTGCTCCTCCCGTGGATTCCTGGGTTCAGGCCTGTGGTTGGGATTCCCTGGGGATGCTGGAAGTTTCCATAGTTGAAAAGGTCGATTCCCATCTCACGATTTTTTTAAAAAAACCTTCTCAGCTATCTCCAGACATCTTTCTTCTGTGTGATTTTACACACCGTTTGGCTTCTTTAAGCAAAGAAAACGGGCATGATCGCTTTAGGATTCTGACTCAAGTGGCATGGCAGTTACCCACTCGTGTGGAAGATTTTTAACAAGACGGACTCATCTGCACGTCGGGCGCTCCCCTCCACGTGGCCGCACCGCCTGCGGCCGGCCTCATCCCTGTTCCTGGGAGCTGCGCGAGCTCCACACGCCCTCTCGGGCTTTGCAGAGAGATGCTGGCTCTCCCGGGCCTTCCCATGAGGGGTGCGGTCACCCACAGGCCCCGTGACGGTACCGTCATGAGTCAGCTTGGCTGTGCAGTGGTACCTGGGTGTTTGGGCGGATGTTATTCTAGGCGCTGCGTGAAGGTGTGCCTTGGATGAGATGAAGATTTGGTCAGTAGATTTAGGTAGATTGTGCTGTGTGTGTGTGTGTGTGTGTGTGTGTGTGTGTGTGTCGGGGGTCCGGCTCCCCCAATCAGAGGAAGGCTTTAGGTAGAGGACTGACGTCTCCAAAGGAGGAACTCCTGCCCACAGACGCCTTCCCGCGCGGGCTCCAGGCTGCCAGTCTGCTCGGCAGATTGGGGGCCTGCCAGCCTCCGTGTGAGCTGAGCCCTTAAACTGTGTCTCCTTTTCCCTCCCTCCCTCCCCGCTCCTTCCGCCTGCCTGCTCGTCTACTTCCCTGTCATCCGTCTCTGTGTACACACATCTCTGTCCTGCTGGCCCTGCTTCTCTGGAGAGTCCTGACTGGCGGCCCCCGTCCTAAAGCTGGAAGCTGCCGATGGTTCAGCGTTCGCAGGCCTGGAGTCCCACCCTCAGGTCCTTGGGCTGCAGTCTGGACTTCCTCGCTCATCTCGCCTCTGTCCCCGCCACCCAGGGCGGGGCCCTGCAAACCCACTGAGATGCTCCTGTGTTTCTGGAGCCTGTCACCCCTCCCAGGACCACTGTTCATTGCACAAAGCTGACACATTTAAGAAACATTTTTTGAAAAATTCGCCCCCTGCGGCTGTTGGCCATCGTTCCTTGGACTTGAATGTCCATGACGCCAGCCCCTGCCTGTGGAGTGTCCCCCGCCCCCTGCAGCCCCGCCTGTGGCCGTGTGAGGCCAGCTCAGGCCTGGGGGCAGTGGGAGAGGGCTGGGCTCAGCATCTAGTCAGACCGTGTACCCGGCTCGGAACACGGAGACGGGCTTTGTAGCTGACTTGTCTCTCTCCGCCCTCTGCTTGTTTCTCCTCTGGAAACGCCGCGTCCTTTGGGCGGATCGAGCTGGGCGCGCTGGCGCTTGTCCCTGTTTGCAGGTGGCGGCCAGGGCGGCCCCAGTTCCTCGCTGGTGGTGGACTGTGGTGCCTGTGCTTGGGGTGCCCCAGGGGCCCACGGCACCCACAGCCCTCCCCGCCTGCTGCCCGCGAGCCCCGTGTGTCCTTCTTGGGGCCAGGGCGGGTCTTCTCCCTGGGTTCCCACCTGGCTGCCTCCCTCCTAGGCGCGCTCCAAATGGTTCTCCACGATCGACCTGGGACGGGCATCTGGTTCACCCACCTGCACCAGCTCCCAGGACAGACCTGCCGCTGCCTCCTTAGTGCCCCCTTTCCCGGCCGCACCCCCGCTAGAGGGGCTGCTACCAGCTGCGCTGGGGCCACACCCTGCCCGCAAATGCACCTGCCGTGGGCTTGGCCTCTGTTCTCTCCCCATCTCAGACCCGCCTGGAGAGCAGCCCAGCAAGGCTGGCAGGGTGCGGGCTCCAGAGACCTCTGTGCCCGGGTCCGCCAAACCTGTGAGTATATCAGGGAAGGAGGCTGATGAGCAGCTGGCCTTTCCTGGACCATCCAGGCAGGCCCAGCCTCATCCCGGGGGCTGGCAGAGCCTGAGGCCAAAGCTGGCTGGGCATCGCAGGCTTTGAGGATGGAGGGGTGGGCATGACCCAGGGAAGGGGGTGCCTCTCAAGCCGGAAGAGGGAGGGAGCCAGTTCTCTCTGGAGCCTCCAGTAGGGGCCAGGCCTGCGGAGACCTGGATTCCAGCCCAAATAGACCAGGTCAGACTCTGGCCTCCAGAGTGCTGAGATAACAAGCGTGTGCAGTTGTGAGCTGCCGAGTGTGAGCTGATTTGATACAGCTCCCCAGGCACGTCAGACAGGCCCAGGGTCTTGCCTGTGCCTCGAGGACCCCTGCTGGGCCTGGGGCTGTCTTCCAGTTTTCCCCCAGCGTCCAGCCAGCCGCCCGTCCCTCCGGGCCCTGAGGCCCTGATTCTGAGCTCACAGCCCTTCTCCTCTGGCTGGACCTGCCCTGGGCTCTGCGGTCTCTGGGTTCTGATCCAGTTCTGTTTCACTGCCTCCCACCCGACCACCTCTGCTCGGCATCTGCCTGACCCCAACCAGCTCTGCTCGGCGTCTGCCCAGCGCTGACTGGCTTTGCTCTGGGAACTGAACCTTTACCTCTGGCCTCCGCTGCTTGGAGCTGGTTCTTCCGGGGCACCACCTTCCTGTTCTGGCTCTCAGCCTGGGCTGGGATGGGCACTTAGGGGGTCTGTGGCTGACCAATATGCAACGCCCTCCCCGCACCCCGGTCCTAGGTGTCTCAACACACCTGGGTCACTTCTCTGCTCAAAACCCACCTAAGGCCCCCATCTCACACTTGGCCTGAAACCTGAGCTCCCCGTGGCCACCAGGCCTTGCCCCCGCCTCTCCCTGCCTCCCTCCGGTCTCCCTCCTCACCCTCCCGACTCCCCTCTCCCTCACCTTCCTGACTGCCTAGCGGCTCCTGGAGCCCCAGGGCCTTGCACCTGCTTTCCTCTCTGCCTGGAACGTTCTCCAGGTTTCTGGGTGGCCTCTCCCTCATCTCGTTAGAGTTTTGCCCAGATCTCAGTTTCCCAGAGAGACTGTCCCGTTCACCTTGGTAAAGTTGCAACCAGCCTCCTGTTCCATCCCCCACCCTGTCCGTTTCCCCTGATTCATCATCACTTCGAACACCGTCTGTATCTTTCTTATTCACCTTGGTTCCTCCCTTGCTCTCCCTTGGGGGAAGGATGTGGAGTCTGCACCCCTAGGCCGTGATCCCTGTCTGCAGGCATTTCAGATCCATGCCTTTGCTTTCTCCTCACAGCCACCTTTATAAACCCGGGGCATGCTGGGGTGGGGGAGGCTTGCCCCCGGGCGCTCTGGAGGAGCCCTCACTCGGCAGATGGGCCCTGGAGCACCCCCATGGCCTCCACCACCCGCTTTCCCTTTCCGCCCTCCACTGGTCTTCCTGTGTGGAGGGCGTCTTGTGGGAGACCCTCTCTCTCCTGACCCTGCGGCAACTCTGAGGCTGGGAAGGGCCTTTCAGGTGGCAGGGAGGCAGAGGCCGCCCGCCCCTCCTTTGGGTCAGGTGGCTGAGGGGGCCTTATGTGACCCCCTCCTGGGGCCGGCTGGCTTGCCCCTCCCCTGTAGCCGCAGCGGGGCCCCCTGACTGGGCACTCACACAAGACACATCCTGGAGCCACCCTCCACCCGCCATGCCTCCCGCGAGCCTTTTCCCAGGAGGCAGGATGCAGGGAGCCCCCAGCTTAGGGTCTTGGTTCAGCCAGGCTGCTGAGCGTGGCCCTCGATGGGGGGTTATGGAGGCCCAGACTTCACAGACACCTCCCGCAGAGCCGCTTCAATCAGGCGACAGGCCACGGGGTCACAAGAACTGGACTCCGTTTGGCGACTAAACCGCCACCCCCAGGGGAGGGGGCGCTGGGGGCTTTGCGTCACGTCCTTGTGTTAACCTGCTCACGGATTCGTTCACTCACTCGCTCGTTCTACACCCACGGCCGCCTCACCGGGAACCTCTTGGCTCCTGCCTTCGGGGAGGCCACTGCAGGGGGACAGCCTGGAGGTGGTGTGACGCTGGGCTCCCCCTCCCGTCTGGGGGTGGGTGCTCAGGAGGTGGACCTGGGGAGTGGTGCTGGGGAGGTTATTTTTTGGGGGGAGGTTGTTTTTGAAATGACTGAACCTTATCACTGTCTTTTGGTGACTCTTGAGCAAGAATGGAAACCCATTTTGATGGATTCGGAGAGAAGCCAGCTCAGAGAGTGACTGCTCTCTGCCCTTATTGGCCTGTGTCCAGACTCGAGCCACCTTCCCCATGAAAGGCAGGCCTCCTTCCGTGCTGGGGACGCTGTCCCTCTTCGTGGTCCCCCGAACCTGGCAAGTGAGTCCCTGGGGTGGTGATTCTGGTGGCTGGCGGGATGCCTGGCCCTGGGCTTCGAGGCCCCGCCCCGCCACCGCCCCCTGCAGCTTCCCAGCAGCACAGACCCAACAGTGGTGTCTTCCTTGCCCATGTCAGGACAGAGCTGGGGCGTGGCCCCTGGACGCGAGGATCACAGGGGTCCTGCGTGTGTGTGACAGTGACAACCTCCTTCAGGGACTCGCTCGGCCTCTCGAAACTTGTCCCCCTGCCCCCTCCCTCCCCTGGAATGGGGCTCCCCTGACCTTGTAGCTGAGGGCCTGGTCCAGGCTGTGAGCTTCCTGGGGCCACACGTCTTAAAGACATTTACTTGCCAATCCCACAGTTACCCGTCCACACAGACGAGTTACTGCAGGAGCTGGGAGGCCGAGGAGGGGAGGACGGTTTCTCTTCTCCCTCCCAAGTAGTCAGCTTAGCTAATTGTCACATGTAATTTTAATATATTTTCATTAAATTATAGATACAACTTTGAATCCTGCCTTCCCCCATATTTTAAAAGTCTTTTTGATCATCATTTTTAACAACAGCCTACTGTTCCGCCCCCACCCAACGGGAGGGCACTTGAGCGGGCCCCCTGGTGCTCCCTGGACCCTCACTTGTCAATATAGGGATATTTTAATGCAAATACCTTGTGAATATTTAGTATCAGTTCTTTAGATTTCATTCTCAGAAGTGCAAGAAATAGGTCAATGGATGTTGTTATCAGTTTTTAAATCTTGGTTGAATTTGAAACTCCTCTCTCCTATAGTGCCGGGGCTTTGCTAAAGGCTCAGTGGTAAGGAATCCGCCTGCAGCGCAGGAGACAAGGGCTGGATCCCTGGGTCGGGAAGACTCTCTGGAGGAGGAAATGGCAACCCACTCCAGTGTTCTTGCCTGGAGAATCCCATGGACGGAGGAGCCTGGAGGGCTACAGTCCACGGGGTCGCAAGAACTGGACACCGTTTAGCGACTACCCCCCGCCCCAGGGGAGGAGCGCGGGGGGCTTTGCGGCACATCCTTGCGTTAACCTGCTCAGGCGTTCACTCGCTCGCTCGTTCTACACCCACGGCCGCCTCACCGGGACGCGCCTTTGGCTCCTGCCTCCGGGGAGGCCATTGCAGGGGGACAGCCTGGAGGTGCGAAGCTGGGGGGCTCGGCGCCCTGGGCAGATGGACCTGCCTCCGGGGCGGCGGACGTGGGGCCCTGGGGGTCCTGCCTTTCCTGGGCTGTGGGGACGGCCTGCCGTTCGCCCCGCGGGCAGCAGAGGGCAGTGTCCCGACGCAAACGGCGGGAGCGCCTGCGGCCAGGCGGGGGCGGGGCCTCGCTGTTGGCTGCGCAGGCTCGGGGCTCTCCGAGCGCTGTCCCCTGAACACCCCTTAATGAAACCAAAGCTTGATGGGAAGTGGAAAAAGTGCTTCCTACCTGACATGGGGGTAGGTCTCCAACCCCACCTTCAGACCTTACGGAATGAAGCCGTCCCGCTTGGAATGTTCTCGGTCAGTTGCTGAAGTCGTGTCTGACTCCTGGCGGCCACGTGGACTGCAGCACGCCAGGCTCCTCTGTCCTCCACTGTCTCATTCATGTCCATCGAGTCGACGACGCTATGAGGACCCCTGAAAGCAGGCATTATGCGATGGGGTGAGTGCCGATCACCCAGGGACATGGATCCAGGCCTGGATGACACGTGCACTTTGCAAAATAAATCTCTAGAACCTGAATCGTCTCCCTCTCCATATCCCAAGTCTTAGCATTTATAGAAAGTATTTTATGGGCTTCCCTCGTGGCTCAGACAGTAAAGAGTTTGCCTGCAATGCGGGAGACTCGGGTTTGATGTCTGGGTTGGGACCATGCCCTGGAGAAGGGAATGGCAACCCACTCCAGTATTCCTGCCTGGAGAATCCCCTGGACAGAGGAGCCTGGCGGGCTACAGTCCATGGGGTCACGGAGTCAGACACGACTGAGCAGCTAACACTTTCACTGGGGCTTGCACGTGGATAATCCATAATAAACTGCTGAGAAAAGCGCCGCTGGGAGGGCCTTGTGTCTCCGGGTCTGACGTGAACACCGTCCCTGCGCCTGCCTCCCCCTGGGCTCGGTTTCCCCCTTCCCTCCCTCTTCCCAGTCCTGCTCGGCCCTCTTCCCGTGGTCTTTGTCTCGGATTTTCCCTCCCATTTCTCTCTCCCCTCCCTCTGTCCCGCGTTTTCAATCTCTGCCTTCGTTACACCATGGAACAGATTTCTTTGCTCTAGGAAGTGGTGATCAAATGAAATTCCCGCCCCTCACTTTTGTGATTTAAACTTTGAAAGCACTTACGTGTCTTATTTTTCAGCCTCCAACTCAGGACTTTTTAAAAAAGCACCAAGTCACTGTCGGCATGTGTGTGTGTCAGTCACGGCGGGCTTTCCCCAGAGAGAGTTTCCTGTGATGAAATAAGGAGGTTTCCCGTCTCTGCTCTGGAAGCATCTGTGCTGGAAAGTACCGTAAAGGGTCTGTGCACACCTTTCCCTTCCAGGGACGCACCCTGACCATCAAGGCACCAATACAGTTAGCAGTAGACGTCAAGACAAGGCTACTTTTCAGTGCATTCCCATATCTGCCCCTCATTGTCAGTGGCTTAAAGAAATTTCATGATTTTACTGATTTGCTTTCTGATTTTCTGAATATGTTTGCCCTATAGAAACGATTTTATGAATTCGGCTTTAATTGCATCTTCCTAGCATTACGGCTAGCACTCCCACAAGCTAAGCCATCCGGGAAATTTGTGTGGCTTTCCACTTCTTCTCTATTTGATAATGGCTCATTTGTTCCCCCTCCCAGTTTATTTCCTTCATTGCTTCCTTTGTCCCAACAAGCTCCTAAAATTAACTTTAAATACCTGTAGGAATAACAGAGGGCTTCCCAGACAGCTCACCAGGTAAAGAATCCGCCTGCAATGCGGAAGACACAGCTTGCCTCCCTGGGTTGGGAAGATCCCCTGGAGGAGGAAATGGCAACCTACTTCGCAGTTCTTGCCTGGAAAGTTCCATGGACAAAGGAGTCGGGTGGGCTATAGTCCATGGGGTCACAAAGAGTCAGATACAGCTGAGTGGCTGAGCACGCACACAGGAATGACAGAGAACTCCCCAGTTGAAAGCACAGGAGTGCATGTCTTTATGACCTTGGGTTTGGTGAAAACTTTTGTGTGACATCAAAATCACAGACCAAAAAAGAGAAAACAACCCAGGAAGCTGAACTTCATTGAAATTAAAAACTCCTGTATGAAAGATGCTGTTCAGAAAAGGAAAAGGCAAGCTACAAGCTGGAAGTCTTTGCAAATCGTAGTCTGGAAAAGCCTCGCACGTTCAGAATATGTGGCTAAATCTCAAAATTCAGTAATAAGTTGGCAAAGGATCTAAAAACGGGCAGAAGACTTGAACAGATGCTTCCCTAAGGAATATACATGGATGGCAAATAAATACATGAAAAGACACGCAACTTCACTAGTGAATCAGGGAGACGCCAATTAAACCCATGGGAGAGGCTGAAACCACTGGAAAGGCTAAACACCAAAACAAGCAAAAAGGACTGCCAACACCCGGTGCTGGTGAGGGTGTGGAGAAGCAGGAGTCCTGGTTCACTGCAGGTGGGAGTCACAGCTGCACAGTCGCCTTGGAATACAGCGTGGTGGCTTCTTACGGGATGCTTAATATGGGTTTATATTGAGACATTCGACTCCTCGAGAAACGCCCATGAGAAATAAAAAGCTACCTTCCCTTAAGGTCCCTAAATGTCCACGAGCATTTAGAGTGGCTTAATTCCTCACTGCCCCAAACGAGGAACAACCCAAATGCCCTTCAGCTGGCAAGTGGATGAGCAGAGAGTGACCGGTTTGTGCGAAGGGCGCACAGCAGAAAAGGGGGGCCGACCAAAGCCGCACAGCACCGTGGGCGGACCCCGAGCGGGTCACACGACGTGAAAGAAGCCAGACTGAGGACGCGGTGAGTCCGTCTGCATGACACTCAGCAAAAGGTAACTCAAGAGGAGCAGAAGGCAGAGAAGTGGCCCTGTGGGGGTTGAGGGTGGGAGAGGGTTGATTAAACAGCCAGCAGAAGGGGATTTGAGGGCGAGGAAAGTGCCCCGTATTTTTGTCCAGGCTAAGTCTTTAATATCACTTATCGATTCTTTCACATACAGTATTATTGAGAAGATTGGTTTGGCTGGGTGTAAGAGATACCTTAGTCACCACGGCAGACAGAAAAATCTCCATCTCTTTTATGTTGTGGTCGAAAGACAAGGGGCCCCAGGCTACGACGATGTCTCTGCTCCCAGCGGCCCTCCAAGGACACAGGTTCCTTCCCCCTCGTTCTGCCTCCCTCCCATGAACTGCCTTCATTCGGCCTGCAGGTGACCTGCTGCTGGGTCTACGGTCCACGCAGCAGGATGCAGAAGTGGGCGCCGTCTGGAAGCTGCACGCGTCGTCTCTGCAGCCCGCTGGCTGTGACGTTCCCAGCCACACCCAGCTGCAGTGCCTCAGGTTTTGATGGTGGCGGTTCCGCAGGACAGCAGACACCCCGTCCCTGCCGCCCGCTTCTCCCAGAGGGGACCCTCTGGGTGTTTCACAGGCGCAATATCGTTTCTCATCAACATCAGGAGTGATTACGGCTTTAGAGCGTTCCCTGCAGTAACCCGTATTCTCTGTTTCCACACCATACTTCTACTTAACAGGTGTTTCCTTATGTATCTTCCAGCCTGTGGCAGCCGAAGAGTGAGGCAAGTGAAAGGGATGGGGGCCCCTGAGGAGGCCTTGCTGAGGGGTGGGCCCCTGGATGGAGGAGGTGATGGGCTGGTCCCTGATGGAAGGGGCCCCCGCCCCGCCCAAACCAGGGCCTGGGGGCCCTTTCTAACGGGGAGGGCTGGTGCATCTCCTTGGCCTTGGGCGGTGTTCTGGGAGCCGTGCCTGTTCACGGTGAGAACCTCGCTGGACCCCTCATGTCAGGTCAGGCCATCACTTGCCCCCAGCCGTGTTCGGGGAGGCCAGGCCATCCATGGCCTGTTTACCCCAGAAAGACAGCCCGTCCTCTGCTGCGTGGGCCAGGCAGGGGTCTGTGGCTGGGCAGAATGTCCACTTTCAGGGGAAAGGGAAAGTTGCTCAGTCACATCCGACTCTCTGTGACCCCATGGACCACACAGTCCATGGAATTCTCCAGGCTGGAATACTGGTAGCCATTCCCTGCTCCAGGGGACCTTCCGACCTAGGGACTGAACCCAGGCCTCCCTCATTGCAGTCTGAGCCACTGGGGTGGGGGGTGGCTGGGCTCCAGGTCCTACATGGGTGGATCTGCTCAGTGCGGCCTCTGACGGCCCCCAGCCTCAAGCGGAGAGTGAGCTTGCACTTGGCCCCCGGCTCTGCCTGGCCGCCCGCCCGCCGCGCTCCCCGGACTCCTCTGCCCTCTGTCTTTGGTGCTCCTGTGCCTGTGGGTTTACGTTTACAGCGACTTTCTCCTGTCCTTTCGGTGGGTGGGCTCCTTGGACGGAGAGGCCGTGGCGCCTTTGTCTGAAGAGAAACCCCCTCAGGGCTTCAGGATAAAATCTCAGAAGAGGGGCTGTTTTGGTGAAAAGCAAGAGCAGTTCCCAGGTTTTCCCGATAGCACCGCTGGTCCCCCATTCTCCTCCGGGTCTGTGTGTTTCGGGTGAGGTTCCGATTCTGTGTGAGCTTCCCTTGTGGCTCAGACGGTAAAGAATCCGCCTGCAATGCAGGAGAGCTGGGTTTGATCCCTGGGTCAAGAAGATCCCCTGGAGAAGCAAATATGGCAACCCACTCTAGTATTCTTTTTTATTTTATTTAATTTATTTATTGAACATGCAACATGCGGGATCTCAGTTCCCCAGCCAGGGGTTGAACCCATGTTCCCTCCACTGGGAGCTCAGAGCCCTAACCACTGGACCACCAGGGCTGTCCCCACTCCAGTGCTCTTGCCTGGGAAATCCCATGGATAGAGGAGCCTGGCGGGCTACCGTCCATGGGGTGGCAAAGTGTCGGGCATGACTGAGTGACTTCGCTTTCACTTCCCTGTTTTATGCAGCTGCTCGGGGACGGGCTGTGTGCTCCAGCCGAGGTACGGTCGTGGCATCTGTGGCAGAAAGGTCCCAGCAGGACACGTGGGGTTCCCGGTGGGACCCTGAGGAGGAGGGCGGAGCCTGTGCTGCTCGAGGGGCAGGGGGCGTGTGTGAGCCTTCAGGCCTCTGCCCGGGGATGGCGGGAACGGGAACCTCCCTTAGGAGGCGGTCTTGGCCCTGAGCAGACCAGGCCGGAGCTGGGCCTCTGGTCCTCCTGAGAGGGGCCGGGCGAGTGCTGGTGGCTCTTGGGCCTGGGACCATGCCTCTGCCATGCGGGCCTGCAGGTCTGCAAACACCAGCCCTCCCTCATTGGAGCGCTGTGTCGTGGGCAGGGGTTTCCCGTGCCAAGGCATATCCATGGGATGAAAGAAGTGGTTTCTCCTGCAGCACAGGCCTTGTGAGCAGGGCGCGGCCAGCGGGACACCCGTCCTGAGGGCTGTTTGCTTGTGTGCCGTGGGGTTAGACGGTGTTAATGCCCGTGAGGAAAGCAGCCGTTCCTTCACAGAGACCACACGGCTAGCGTCAGGCAGTTTGCTTTCCTCTGTGGTCTGGCCTCTCTGAACCGTCTCAGACCCACGGGGCTCTCAGGTCACTAACCGGGAGCGGCTTCGAGCTGCTCAGAGGGTCTGACCCCCTCCCTGGGGCACGGAGCACTGGGGGCAGCGGTGGGGCCGTGGGGGCGCTGGCGGGCTACCCCAGGGGTCGTCAGGGGGTGGCTCCCAAGCAAGAGAAGGGGAGAGGGAGGCCTGCCTCCCTGGATAGGTGACCCCTGGGTGGCACGCGGGGGCCGAGGCTCCACCAGACGGAGCGAGTGTCCGATGAGGCCGAGACTCGGGAGCAGAACTCCCAGATGCTTTTCATTCCTGTTTGCTGTGTTACAGCGTGGGGTTGGCCGAGCTCTCACTCCTGGGGAAGCCGCCCTTCCGGCAGCTTCTCCTGGGCACAGCGGCCGTGATGGGCATCAAGGGCACCAGGCGGGGCCGTGACCTCTGACTTCGGTTTCATTGTAGAAGTCCAGCTGGTCAGATTGCCTCATGTCGTGGCCTTGGTTTAAGTGAGACAGAAAGCACTGGTCGCTCGGAGTAACCCTGGGGGTCGAAGCAAGACCGAGGGCTCGAGCTGGTAGAGCAGAAATGGAAGCACCGCTGGGGGCTCTCGGGGGCGTGTGGGGAGGGGAGGCCCGGGCCGGCTGTCTGGAACCCACCAGCTCAGGGCCTGAGTCCGGGGTCCTCCCCAGCAGGAGCTGTCCTGAGTGGGCCTCATGGCTGCCGCTGAGTCAGCAGGGTCCTCGTGCTCCTGGGGAGGCCCCTGCCCCCTCCGAATCCTGCTTGGCCCCAGTGTGGACGGTCGTCACCAGCACCGATGCTGGACATCAGCTACCCTGCCCCTATCAGAGGGCGAGAGGGCCGCCAGAGCCACCGGCTGCCCCCTGGGACTTTGGAGAATATGCATTTGGGAAGCGAGTGCCTTCCACCCCTTTGTTCTCGGGGAGGAAGAGACATGGGCCTCTGCGGTCTCAAGGGGCAGGTAGGAGTGGAGCGGCCCTGGGTCAGTGCTGAGTCCCTGATTTTACAGGTGTTTCAGGGGTGAGAGACGGGCCGGGTGCAGGCGGGCAGGCGTGGGGGCTCCCTTCCTGGCCCTGGGGTGGGATCTGTGTGTACTTGACGGAATCACTGTGGTCTGGCAGGTTGTGGGTGTGGGGAGGGGGAACCCCCAGCTCCGCCCGCCCCTCCTGTTCCCCATCTCCATGCAGAGGGCTGGCATGCCTCGCGGGGAGTGGTCAGTGTTGCAGTGGGCGGGCAGCCTGCTGCCCGGCCCAGCTCACCCCGCCTGGGCTGGTGGGCCTGGACGTGTCCAGCGGCCCTGTGGCCAAGCGTCTTCCAACTGCTGAGTTACAGCTGGGCTGACGTCCTCCTCCGGCACCCAAAGAGGGGACGCCTCCACGGGCAGCTTTGGCATCAAGTGTGGGCATTGCTTATCTAGCACCCCTATTTCACCTCACAGAGGGTTCATTACAGTGGGCATAAAGTGAGCTGTTAAGTGCAGAAGAGCCACCTGTTGGCTCTGATGATCTGAAATCAAACCAAAGACCACTCCGGTATTTCTCTGCTTCAGGGGAACCCGTGTCCTGGAGGGAATAAACGAGGCACACAGATTCTCCTGCCTTCACGTTGTTCATTTCAATTTGGAATTGCCTTAAAAAAAGAATAAATTTTATTTTTTAAGAATTACTGTTTCTTTATGGCTGTGCTGGGTCTTCATGCTCTGCCCGGGCTTTCTCTAGTTGAGGAGAAGCACGCAGGCCTAGGGGCTGCGGCTCCCGGCTCTGGTGCACGGGCCCAGGGGCGCGGCTCCCGGGCTTAGTTGCTCCAACGGGGGATCTTCTCAGACGAGGAGTGGAACCTGTGTCTCCTGCACTGGCCGGCGGATTCTTATCCACTGCAATGCCTGGGAAGACCCTGGAATTGCTCCTTTTTTTAGAGCTTTTTGTCTGATGGAGCAGTCCAGCTGATGAACGTTGCTGCGGTGGCTGTGGGTGGACAGTGAGGGAGCTCACCACACATGTGCGCGTGTCCACCCTCCCCTACACTCCCCTCTGGTCCAGGCTGCCACGTGACATGAGCAGGCTTCCCTGTGCTGCACAGTAGGACTGCATGGGCCACCGTATAAAATACTGGAATCAGTCTGTTTCCAGGACACAACATTCAGAAAACTAAGATCGTGACTTCTGGTCCCATCACTTCATGGGAAATAGATGGGGAAATAGTGGAAACAGTGTCAGACTTTATGTTTTTGGGCTTCCAAATCACTGCAGATGGTGATTGCAACCATGAAATGAAAAGACCCTTACTCCTTGGAAGGAAAGTTATGACCAACCTATATAGCATATTCAAAAGCAGAGACATTACTTTGCCAACAAAGGTCCGTCTAGTCAAGGCTATGGTTTTTCCAGTGGTCATGTATGGATGTGAGAGTTGGACTATAAAGAAAGCTGAGCACCAAAGAATTGATGCTTTTGAACTGTGTTGTTGGAGAAGACTCTTGAGAGTCCCTTGAACTGCAAGGAGGTCCAACCAGTCCATTCTAAAGGATATCAGTCCTGGGTGTTCTTTGGAAGGACTGATGCTAAAGCTGAAACTCCAGTACTTTGGCCACCTGATGTGAAGAATTGACTCATTGGAAAAGACTTTGATGCTGGGAGGGATTGGGGGCAGGAGGAGAAGGGGACGACCGAGGATGAGATGGCTGGATGGAATCACCGACTCGATGGACAAGAGTTTGGGTGAACTCCGGGAGTTGGTGATGGATAGGGAGGCCTGGCGTGCTGCAATTCATGGGGTCGCAAAGAGTCGGACATGACTGAGCGACTGAACTGAACTGAACCCAATATTTACAGAGCTCACAGAAGCTCTGTGTGTAGTTGGCATCAAGTATGGGCATCAAGTGATGCCCACAAAACAAAATGCAACGTCCTCCAAGAGGATCAGGTGACCAATCAGCCAGTGCAGTTCAGTTGCTCAGTCGTGTCCGACTCTTTGTGGCCCCACGGACTGCAGCATGCCAAGCTTCCCTGTCCATCACCATCTCCCGGAGTTGTTCAAATTCATGTCCATTGAGTCAGTGATGCCATCCAACAATCTCACCCTCTGTCGTCCCCTTCTCCTCCCGCCTTCAATCTTTCCCAGCATCAGGGCCTTTTCAAATGAGTCAGCTCTTCATATCAGGCGGCAATGCCAAATCTTTGAGAACCAGACAGCATGTTTCTTAATCTTAGAATGAGACTGAATTAGAACGACTTGTTTTAGGGGGCTGGTAGGTGGTGGGGCCCCCGGGGGTTGGGTGTGGGAAGGAGGGAGCAGGCGTGTTGCATGGTAGGAAGGTCCCTGAGTGCGGACTCCCTGCAGGGAGGCGTCTGCTGCAGCCTCCTCAGTCAGGGGACGGTGCGGGGCTCAGAGGAGCCCGTCTGCGGCCTTAGGGCTTGGCCATCTTGGCTTATCTACCTGGGGTGGGCATGGGAGGGGCTGGGCCACGGCCAGGCTGGGAGGTGCAGGCCGGACACAGCGCATCCCTCTCCCCGCACTTTTGCCTGGCCCTTCTGCACTTCAGATGCCCCCAGGACTGTGCAAGTTTAAAAGAATTTAAGCAACAACTGCGGGCCTCTCCATTTTCCATTCAGGCGCCTAATGAGCCTCTTTTCTAGCCCTGTTATTAGTGCTGTGAGCTGGCTTCTCCCGGTGTTCTGCACCAGGTAGCTGCCTCCAACCCCGCCCAGAGGCCTCTGTCGTGACACGTGGACTCTGCCGCTGGCGCTTAGCTGCTTCTCCGGGGATTGTGGAGGATTAAGTATTGCTGTCAATAACCAGAAACTGCTCTTCAATATGAAGTCATAGACAGTTGGGGGCGAGAGCCAGAAGGCTCGTGACCTGTTCTTGGCCCCTGTGCCGTCTCCTTGTTGACTGTCATTTCGTGCAGGTGAGCAGATTTAAAAGTCACGCAACTTCGGGGATGGTGCGTGTCCAGTCTGACTTGGGGTGGGTCTGGAGGAGGCATGATGCTGGGATGGCACCCCACTCCCCTGGTGCGGGGAACTGACCAGGCCGGGCCTTTCCACTCTCTCAAGGGCCAGGGTTCCTGGGGGAACCCGCCACCCTGGTGGAACACCCACACCCCGCTGGGGCCCTGCCCTGCGGGGCAGCCTGGGCCCCTAAGCCCCAGCCTCGCCCCCCTAAGCCCCAGCCTCCTCCCTGGCTCCCCCCTTTCGGTGCAACACGCGCTGGCCGAGGTGGTCTGCCCCCCACTTCCCCTCCCTCAGCAGGCCTGCCGCAGCCTGTCCCCTGTCCCTCTGCCCACCCCCGTGAAGGGTGGGTCCCTGCCGTCACCTTCCAGGCCTCTCATACGAGCCCCCCTCCCAGTACCCCAGCCAAGCGTCTGCTCCAGAGTCTCTGTCACTCAACCAGCAGGGGTGGGGTTCTGCCCTGGGGCATGATGGCTGGCTCTGGGCCCTGCCCTGGAAGACACCAAGCTGCCATTGTGGGCAGGGATGGGTGCATGGTGGCCCAAGGGGCTTGTCCAGCAGGGACCGAGATCCTGGGTGCTGCCACGGTGATGCTGCCGCTGGGAGGCCCCCGGGGCTGGCTTCTCGTGTGCAGTGGGCTGAGGCGGTGATCGGCTGGCAGCTGGGCTAAGCCTTGTAAGTCCGTTCAGACTTTGGAATCGCAGGAGCAATATAGCCCCTAATGTTCGTGTAGAGTTTAAAACCTTACCTCTCACCCCTCTTCCCGCTTGGAGACTGTCGCATCCATAGCCAGCGAATGAGAATTGAGAGAGGGGGCTGCAAAGGGGTGAGCTGGGGGTCCCTCCCACCTCTCTGCCCTGCGGTCGCCACGATCACAGCGTCTGTGCGTGGGCTTCCGCGGCCACACGTGCTCCCATGACGGCTTATCCTGCATCAACTGTTACCATCGAACGTCCCCATGTCCTGAGACCCAGGGATGTCACTGGGTGTCCATCTCCTGCAAGGAAGACTCGTGAACCCCGCAGGGCTCCCGTTCCAGGATGCTGTTTGACACTGGCTCATGGGGTCAAAGCCTTGGGAACCCTCGAGAGCCGGCAGAGGGGGCGGGCACCGAGGACGAGGCAAGGAAGGCTGGAAGCGCAGCAGGGCCCAGCAGGGCGTCCGGAGCTCCCCAGGAGAAGAGGTAGAATCAGAAGAACGTGTGTGCCCCAGTCTTACTTTTGGAGTGCAGGCAAGGCAAACCCCTCCAGATGTATGTTTGCCTAAATAGCGGTATCTTTACGTGCATGTGATTGAAGAGAAACGCACAGACACGCTCATGTGATATTTTCCACCTGGTTACCCCGGGGGGAGAGCTGGGGGTGGGTGGAGGAGCGGTCAGCAGGTGGGGAGAGAGACAGACAGGGAAGTAGAGAAAAGTGGCTTGGTTTTGAAGCTGAGTTTGTAGGGCGCCCGACTGCAAGCACGTGCGATTGTGTTAAAGTGCACACCTGTGGATCCCCGTGTAAAGACGTTTAAAAGCCCGTGGCGCCGGCAGATTTTCTGTCTGAGTTGATGAAGGGGGTTGGGACGGGTCCTTCCCTTCTGGGTCTCAGCATGGCCTCTCTGGGCTGTTGGCAGTAGCCAGGGAGCTCCGGCAGGCCGTGGTCTTGGGCTTCGTGGGCACGGATGCTCGGAGGTCAGGGGGCAGGAGGAGATAGGTCTTGCCGGAGAGGTGCGAGTCTCGGCAGCACGCTGGTGGCAGAGTCAGCGTCCTCTCTGCAGCCACGCGGGCTCCCCCGGGCGCTGCCTTCAGGAGAGCAACCAGGAAGAGAGACACTTGGAGGCAGTTGGCTCCTGTTCCCGATGCTTAAATGAAAACTTATGAAATAATAAGCTACACAACATAAAACAAAACGTCCCCATTCACTAGTAATTAAATGCTTAAACATGTAAATTATCCGCATCTTATGTTTATCAAATTGCTGGTAGCCTCCAGGCTATAAAAACATGCATTCCTCGAGTTCCCCAGATGTTTCATAGCTTCGCTATGTTAAATCTCAAGTTGTCAATTAAACCTCTCTTAGGACGGAATGGCCCTGCCAACTCCAGCACGCCACACACCCGTGATATCAGGACTCCCATTATTAAGGAAGTAAATCTCCTTCTTCCAGAATAAAGACGTAAGCACTGTGTTTTTGCTAGGAAAAATGATGTGCGAAGTTGGCCTCCAGAGATTGTCTGTCAAACACCCTGGAAGAATCGTATCTGGGGGTGTTTATTGCAACGAACATTCTCTAAACTGAACGCCAGCTGCAGCTCCACTCTGCACTCTCCCTCCTTCCCTGCACTGAATGCGGTGTCGGGTTCGGAGGCAGACTGGGCTCGTCCACACAGAGCTGCCCGAGGCACCCAAAGGTCAGGAGGGCGAAACAGCTCAGGAACCCAAGAAAACCCACAAAGAGGCTTTGCTGTCACCCAGCAGCCCGTGATTAATCAGGGCCCAGAGCAGCATCAACTGAGGTGGCTAACCAGGGCCACCCACCTGCTGGGCTGGGCAGAGGACGGCAAACCCTTGAGCCTGGTGAGTGATGCCAACACGCCTCACCTGTTGCAGGGCAGAGGTGAGCCTGGGACAAGCAAAGTACTTTCTCGTTAGCATGAGAAAACAGAAGGTGTTTCGTGGGATCACGCCCCCGGGACGGTCTCTCTTGCCCAAAGCTTTTCATCTCTTGGGCACAAATGTCAAGTCAAGCTGTGGCTGAAGCAGACGGCATCTCGGTCACTCCTGCTGTGTAACGAGTCGCCCCAGGAGTTAGCAGCCATTTCGTTGGGCTTCCAGATTCAGAGGTGGGGGCTTTGGCCAGGGAACGGGGGGTGGTTCCTCTCTGGCCCACAGCGTCTGTACCCCAGCTGGGAAGACCGGAGGGCAGGGGTTGCGGCACGGCTGGGTGCGGGGATCATTCAGAGGCTTGGGCACTCCCGTGTCTGGATGACCCGAAGCCTGGGACCGCCGGTGGGGTCCCCTGGGTGGCCTGGCTCCTCACAGCCTGAGGTCAGGCACGGACACAGTGCAGGCAGAGATGGCCGTGTCTCCTGTGACCAGCCTCTGCCTCTCGTGACCTCATGTGCTTTCATGTGGCCCACCCCATGCGGGGACCACCCAGGGAGGGGTCCTGGTACATGGGACCCTAGCCCGTAGATGCTACCACCCTCGGGGGCCTGCCTCAAGCCCCCGAGGCTTGAGAGGCTTAAATGTTTTCTCCTCTGAGCCTGGGGTGTCTTTACTGGGGCGGTGCAGCATCGGGTGGTTCCCAGAAGTGGACCCCAGTGTCAGACGCCAGGAATCGGGGTGGGCAGGCTGAGACGTCGTGCGGCCACGAGCATGTGGTCAGTGTGTTCAGTGGACACAGGAAATAGGGCAGACCGGGTCCCCGATCACAAGCGGGGCTCCTCCCACCCAGGCTCACCCAGGCGAGCGCAGTCTGGAGCGTGCCTGGAGACAACGTGGACAGAGCTAAGGACGAGTCTCGTGACGGCGCTGACCCTGCAGGTGCTGCCGGGCCATCAAACAAACGTAGGGGGAGTGTGTCCCGGCTGGATGTCAGCTCACCAACAGCCAGGAAGGGGGGCTCATGAAGGCCGTGGTGGGGGTGGCGGGGCTGAGCACGAGCTGGCCCTAAGTGAGGACTCTGCCCTCCCCACCCGCAGCCACCCCCGTCCAGCCCCCCTGGGCAGCCCATCAGCACTTTGCCGGGGCCAGGACTGTGACTGGAGGTGTGGCCTGGCACCAAAGGATGCTTCTGCCCTTGAGGACTGGCCTCGGGGTCGGCCAGGCTGAGGAGCGCCACCAAGGGACTCTGTGCTGACCACCTGCGGGAGACCTGCCTGATCCTCTGAGAAGGTCAAGCCCGTTGGCCTGCCAGGGACGGCCTCACACACCTGTGGGCACCCAGACTCTGTGTGTGTGTTCACAAGCCCCAGGAGCACTGGAAACACTTGCTGATGCCTGGCGGCCTGGCAGGCCTGCAGCTTGCTGGCTGGGTTGCTGGAGAAGGCTGGCCAGGGCCTCGTGTCCTGCTGCCTGCTGGCTTCATGGGGGTCCAGGAGCTTGAGCCACAGCCACATGTGATTTAGGTCAGCATGCCCGCTGCAGGCCGTCCTGTGCCATCAGCGGGCGGGAAGTGGGGGCCTGCGCTGGGGCGGCAGGGGCACCTGGACGGAGGGGGGCCTTCGTCAGCAGTCGCCCAGGGTGCCCTTGAGCCCTGCAGCTTGCTCCGGGCAGGGAGCAGGCGTGTGACATCTGCAGAGCTGGGAGTTGGGACAGCCGGCATCCTTCGACAAAGGAGCTGTGTTTTACAAACTTGGCCTTCTCGCTGCTGCCCGTTACCAAAGCTCGTAAATCCTGCTCATCAGGGAAAAGGCCAAGGAGGAAAATGCCATCTCGGTCATTTGTCTGTCTGCACGTGTGCCATGTACTTGACTCACTGTAAATCTCCCTCTTAACGACTGCTGCCTGGGACTTCCTGCCTGCGCCAGCCTGTGGGGACCGGCTTGACGGCCCCGGGGGACCAGGGGCTGCCCCGGGACAGGCACCGGGGCCTTGGGAGAGCAGTTTCCAGCAAAAGAGCAAGAAAAACCACCACGTTCCATGTGCTCATTTGCCATCCATATTGCTCTTTAAGCAAAGTATATGTTCAAATCTTTCCATTAAAAAAAAAACTGAGTTGTTAGATTTCTTATGATTTAGACAATTATTTCTATATTCTGAATATAAGTCCTTTATCAAATATATGATTTTAAATATCTCCTGTTGCTCTGTGACGTGTCCTTTTGTTCCCTTAACAATGTCTTTCAGAGAGTGCCTGCACAGACGCTCGGTCGCTTGGTCACGTCCGACTCTTTGCAACCTCATGGACTGTAGCCCACCAGGCTCGACTATCCATGACATTTTCTAGGCAGGAACACTGGAGTGGGGTTGCCATTTCCTCCTTCAGGGAATCTTCCCAACCCAGGGATCGAACCCGGGAGTCCTGCACCTCCTGAATTGGCAGGCAGACTCTTTACCACTGATCCACCTGGGTAGAAATTCTTAGTTTTGATGAAGTCTAATTCACCAAGTTTTTCTTATACATCAAGCTTTAGGTGTCCTGTTCAAGGACTTTTTGCTTAATCCAAAGAGTTAGACTTTTCCCCCTGTTTCTTTTAAGTGTGCTGTAGCTTCTCACATGCCATTTAAGCTGCAGGACTGATGTGAGTTGAGTTTTGCGCAGTGTGTGTGGCGTAGGCTGAGGCCCACTTGTTTCTGCATTGTTGGTGTTGGTCGCTCAGTCGTGTCTGACTCACGGCCACCCTGTGGCTGCAGCACGCCACGCCTCCCTGTCCTTCACCCTCTTCCAGAGCTCGCTCAGACTCGTGTCCATCGAGTCGGTGATGCCATCCAGCCATCTCTTCCTCTGCCGTCCCCTTCTCCTCCCACCTTCAGTCTTTCCCAGCATCAGGGTCTTTCCCAATGAGTCAGCTCTTTGCATCAGGCGGCCAAAGGATTGGAGCTTCAGCTTCAGCATCAGTCCTTCCAATGAATATTCAGGACTGATTTCCTTTAGGATGGACTGGTTGGATGTCCTTGCAGTCCAAGGGACTCTGAAGAGTCTTCTCCAGCACCACAACTCAAAAGCATCAATTCTTCGGTGCTCAGCCTTCTTTATGGTCCAACTCTTGAATCCATACATGACTACTGGGAAAAACATAGCTTTGACTAGATGGACTTTTGTTAGCAAAGTGATGTCTCTGCTTTTTAATACACTGTCTAGGTTTGTCACAGCTTTTCTTCCAAGGAGTAAGCTTTTTTTTTTTTTTTTTTTTGCATTAAGATATCCAGTTGGTTTAGAAACGTTTCTTGAGAAGATAATCTTTCCTCCATTGAGATGTCTTTGCACGTTTGTCGAAGATCAACTGGCCATATTGTTGTGAGTCAATTTCTGGTCTCTCTTTTCGTTCCATTGACATATGTGTGTAACCTCTCACCAGTATTACACTTTCTTAATCATTGCAGTTTAGGGTAAGTAAAATCCAGCAATATGAGTCTGCCAATTTTATTCTTTTTCAAAAATACTTTATCTATTATGCTTCCTTTGCCTTTCCGTATAAACTTTAGAAAAAGCATCTGCATGTATTTTAAAAAATCCTGCTGTGAATTTGCTTGGGATTGTGTTAAATTTACAAATGAGTTTGGGGGAGAATTAACATCTTATCTCAGTCGAGTGTTCCAATCCATGAATGTGGTATGCCTTTCCATTTATTTAGGACTTCTTATATCTTTCACTTTTGTTACACTAATGCCTACATGTTTTATGTTTTAGAGCTATAGTAAATGATATTATTAAATATTTTTTCCTTTTCTAAATATTCATTGCTACTATATAGAAAAAATAGTTGAAATTTATATGTTGACCTTTATTCTGTGAGAAGTTTCATAACTCATGTATTGGTTCCAGAACTTTTGTAGATTCCTTGGGGTTTTCTGCATAGACAGTGATGTCATCTGTGCATAGGGACAACGTTTTCCTTCATTCATATTCTGTGCCTTTTTACTTCACTTTGTTTCCTTCCTGCACTGACTGTGACTCAGCAGGATGTGGAACAGGGACGGTGAGAGAAGGGGAGACACTCTTGCCTCGTCCCCAGTATTGTCAGGAAGTCAGTCAGCCTTTCCTCATTTAGTGAGATGCTATTCATACTGAATGTGATGCTTTTAGGAAAAAGTTTTGTTTTTGTTTTTTGTCAATGCTCTTGATCAGGATAAGGAGGGTTTTTTCCTCTTGAGAAGGAAAGATTGTCAAATTTGGCTGAATGTCTTTCTTGCTTCAGCCTGCACGATCATGGGTTTTTGTCTCAGTCTATTAATCTGGTGGATTCCGTTGACTAGTTTACAAAAGTGCATCAACCTTGCATTCTCAGAACAGACCCTGGTTGACTGTGATGTGTTATTCATTTAAGGGATTGCTGAATCCCAACGGCCTGGAGTCTAACCCAGAACAGGAGGAAATAAACCAGGAGATTGGCTGCTGTGTTAGCTGCCTTTGACTTTCGATTTCTGGCTCCAATCTTCTGCTGTTACTTGATTTTCAGTGTCCCCGGATGGTTGCCTATGTTTTCTGCCTGGTGTTTTTACTTGTAGTCAGTGAGCGAGATGGGTGTAGTGTGTTAACTTCATCTTAATTGGAATTAGAAGTTTCTCATTTTTCATCAGTTCTTAAAATTGCCTCATTTACCAATTTTGTTTTAACTCAAATACACTGACCAAATTAAAAAAAAAAAAAATTGCTTTTGACCAAACACTGTGGACAAAGTGTGAACATCTCTACTCAATGTCATCGCCTGGGCCCCCTTGCCTCCAGCTTTCCCTGAACTAGCAGTCAGAAGCAGGGGTGCCTTCCTGGGGCACCCTCACCCAGCCCCGCTTGGGGTCAGAGGGCCCTGGACGAGGCTGTGCTCCGCACTGGGGATGCTATGGGCGGCTGAGACAGGCTTTGAGGCTCAGCCCATGTTTGTAGCCTGACTTCTTGCTGTCGTCATGGTTTCTGGCACGCCTGGCCCCCTGACCCTGTTCCTGTTGGCATCCTTCTTCTAACACTGTTGAGCGGCTCAGAGTGCCGTGCTAACAGCCTCTTCTGCTCGATGGATGAGCTCCAGAGACATGGGTGCCTGGCCTTGTTAACAACAGAGGAGGCTCCCCGGGCTTCTAACAGGAGTGGAATCAACCCCTGCGGCTTCAATTACCAAGTGTCATTGTAAATTCTCTCTCAGCGGTGCTGTCTGCCTGCAAAGGCCGATCCTCTCACTAGGGAGATCTGAGTCCCCAGGAGAGCTGCCTGGGAGCCCTGCAGGCAGAACTGGGGAGGAGGACTCCCCCAGGGACTGGCCAGTGCCGGTGGGGCCCAGGGCTCGGGCCTGGATGGTGAACCTTGAGCGGCAGTGAGGCCGGGCGTGCCGTGAGGGACCGTCGCCAGGCCGGCTGTCCCCCTGTCCTCTCCCCCTCTCAGAGTCCCAGGACCAGGCTTGAGGCCAGCTGTGAGGCATAGGGAGCCTTAAGTGACTCTGGGTCACATACTGCAGCTGCGTGTCCTGGGGCGGTCTCGGGAGTGGCCAGCCGTCACTCGGCTCCCTGGACACTGATGGGTGTCTGCACCGGCTATCTCCCAAAGCTGCCCTTCTGTTACTGTGTGTCCTGACAGAAGCACCATCTAGGGCCTGAGAAGATGGTCTGGCTGTTGTTGTAGCCACGTGTTCCGGGAAACAAACTCACTCAGAAGGACGATGCAGATAGTGGAGTGCAGTTTCTACTCCGGCCACCAGCGGGCCCAGGGCAGAGTCTCCTCTTAGCCACGAATCCCGACCAGTTTTTGTGAAAACCTTACATACCCTAAGCGAACCTGCCCAAATCCACCTCCCCAAATTCCCTGAAACTAGTCTGAACAAAGGAAAAGAAAGATACGATCAAAGTTAACTGAGATCATAAGCCTTAAGCCTAGGTAGTTAACAGTGGACAATTATCAATAGGCCTGTGGTCACACCCCAATAAACAGAATGTATGATTCTATTCGGTTACACAGATAATTAGGGTATTCTTTTAGGCTACCGAGAGTCTAGGTATGAGCCCTGGGGCTCTTCCATGGTGGGGGGTGGGGAGGGGGGGCGCGGTGTGGGGGAATCTGGTTTTCCAGTTGGTATGTCGTTTCCATAGGTACTGGGCATAGAGCTTCAAGTCCACAGTCCGGCCCAGGGTTTCCAGATGGCGCCTGTTCTGTTTCCTCCTCCACTGTGTTGGAGCCAGCGTCACTGTGGGGAGTGTTGCGTGTGGGTTCCTGCTTCCTGCCCCCCGCCCGCCCCCCAGACAGGCAGGTGGACGTGAGGCCAGAGGGCTGGCATTCGCAACGTCCGGAGACGCTGTGCACTCCCCGGGGTGGCCCTCAGACTCACACTCAGCCCCCTCCCTATTATCTTGCCAGGGGCCTCCCCGTCTCCACGCCCTGCACCCCCAAGCCCTCCGGGTGGTCTCTGAGACAGAAGGCCACCCTCACCCCTCACTCTAAGCCCCTGGGTGCTCAGCTTCCTGACTCGGGGAGGGACCCCTGGCTGTCCTGAGCAGCTGCTCCGTGGGGGCCCCTGGGAGGCCCGAGGTGCAGGCACAGCTGGAGGTAGGCATCCCTGAAAGGCGGGTCGGGGCAGCCCTCTGCAGCCTCTGTGTTAAAGTGTGAGTCCCAGAAGCTCTCAGGCCTGGGCCTTGGGCAGAGCCTGCAAGGGCCACGATGGACCCTCTGCTGAGCTGTTGGCCTGGGCAGCCTGGCTGGAGTCCCCTTAGGAGCTGCCGACTCCTGAAGGACAGGGTCCTGGCCACTGTCCCCAGGAAGGGGCTTCCTCCCTGTGGTGGGGGCGGGCATCAGTGCCTGCACACGGCCCTGGGCTTCCCCCAGGAGCCTGAGTCTGGGTGTGAGCACTCAGGGCCCTCAGGACCCGGCCAGAGCCCGAGTGGGTGGGGCGAGCTGCCCCTCCCCCGCTGCCCCTCCCCTGCTGTCCCCCCTCCCCCACTGCCCCCTCCTCCACTGTCCCCTCCCCCACTGCCCCCTCTCCCACTGCCCCTCCCTCGCTGTTCCCCCTCCTCCCGCTGTTCCCCTCCCCCCAATGCCCCTCCTGCCGACTGTCCCCCTCCCCTACTGCTCCCTCCCCCACTGCCCCTCCCCCACTCTCTCCTCCCTCTCTGTCCTCCTCCCTCATTGTCCCCGCTCTCCCCTGCCTCCTTCCCCACCCCTGCCAGAGGGGAAACAGGCGAGTGTAAACTGAGGCCCACACTCTCTTGCGCCCTGGGTGTGGGTGTGTGCTAAGTCACTTCAGTCGTGTCTGACTCACTGGGCCCCTACGGGCTGTAGCCCGCTTCACTCCTCTGTCCATGGGACTCTCCAGGCAACAGTACTGGGGTGGGTTGCCATGCGCTGCTCCAGGGGATCTTCCGACCCTGTGGCTGAACCTGCATCTCTCGTGTCTCCGGCACTGGCGGGCGGGTTCTTTACCACTAGTGCCACCTGGGTATTGACTGCAAATTTAGCCCCCACAGAGGGGGGCAGGCCCAGGGCAAGGACCCCCATGTGGGTCGGTGGTCGATCTCCAGGCAGTTCCACAGCCCTCTGTCCCCTCACCCAGGGGCCACCCCTTGACCTTCGGCCGTGACTGTCCCTGCAGCAGTCTGTCTGTCTGTCAACCCCGGGGCCACAGGGTTTTATGTTCAGGAAGTAATTGCTGTGTGTGGCTTCTGTTAAGCCCACGTTTTGACTGATGGCCACGTCAGCCAGGAAGGGCTGGTCAACACCTGGACCTTGGGAGGAAGAATAAAGACAGTGTGTCTGTATTTTCTCACTATGGATTAGTACTTCTGAAAGCAGAGAGAAGTCATTATTTCTTGAACCCACTTAATAATATGTTCTCCGTAATACCCACTATTATGTGGATTTCTTTGGCTAATGTTGGAATCGATTTCCTGTAATAGTCACTGGCCAGCTTTGCCACTTTAGTTTCTGTCTGACAGCACGTGTAAGGAGCTCCCTCGGTCTGTCCACAGTCGGATAATCTCTATGCAATAGCATACAGTTCACCAGCTGCCCCCAGAGCTGTGCTTGCTTGCAGAGGCGGGCTCCATGTGGCTCCCGGGATAGATGTGCTGAAGAGGTGGCGTGGGGCTGGCGGGGCTCTCAGAGCCCCGATTTTCCCAGTGAGGCCGAGGCCTGGGTCGACCCCAAAGGGCAGGCATGTTTCTTTTCATTGTACTGCTGCTGTTGAAGCCACTTCAGAGCTCAAGCTTCCTGACCTCATTCAGGCTACGGGCTCAGCACTGCTGAAGGGCAGGCTCAGGTTTTGTGTGTGTGTGGACACGACTGAGTGACTGAATTGAATTGAACTGAACTGTGGGGGCATCGGAGGCCACGCGCGGTGGCCCTGGGGCTGGGAGAGCTGGCTCCCAGGCCTGGGAGGCCTAGATGGTGTGTGAGGCATCCCGGGCTGTGGGCCCGGCTCCCGGCTCTGCAGGGAGAGAGGGTGCCAAGCCTCACTCTGAAGGGGATGTACCTAAAGGGCTTTTCCTGGTAGTGCCCAGCCAGCCGATGCTGTATATTTGTACCACACAATCTACTGAGTTGAAAACACTGTTCAGACACAACTCCTGCTGTCAAGGAACTTTTAGTCTGGAGGAGAGGGACATGACCTCCAGAAGGGGGACAGGCCACTGTGGTGTAAGCTCACACTGGAGGAGAGATGCTGAGATGATGAGAAGGGCCGTAGGTTCCTAAGGAAATCTCATGAGGAAGCTCAACCAAGGGGGCTGGTCTGAGAGGGCCATGGGGGTTGCATAGGAGTCCGGTAGAGAGACCATAGGGAAGGCTGAGCACTGAAGAGTTGATGCTTCCGAACTGTGGTGCCGGAGAAGACTCTTGAGAGGCCCTTGGACTGCAAGGAGATCCAACCAGCCATCCTAAAGGAAATCAGTCCTGGATACTCATTGGAAGGACTGATGCTGAAGCTGAAACTCCAATACTTTGGCCACATGATGTGAAGAACTGACTCATTTGAAAAGACCCTGATGCTGGGAAGGACTGGAGGCGGGAGGAGAAGGGGACGACAGAGGACGAGATGGCTGGATGGCATCGCCATCTCAATGGACATGAGTTTGAGCAAACTGTGGGAGACGGTGAAGGACAGGGGAGCCTGGACTGCTGCACAGTCTATGTGACCGGAGAGAGTCAGACATGGCTGAGCAACTGAACAAGGACAGACACGGGGCAGGAGAGAAGGAGCTTGAATAGGCGGGGGTGTGTTTCCAGGGCGGAGCGGCCCCGGAAGCTCGCGGCCCCGGAAGCTCTCGGCTCCGCGGTCTGTCCCCAGCGGCTGTGGCAGCGCTCCCCCGCCAGCCCCTCCGGCTTTGCAGTTAGTGTGTGTCTTCTGTCCGGTTGTTGCCTGACCTTCCCCAGACACGGTCTGTGTCCCAGCACTGGCTGCCGTCCCGCTCACCCCACCTCACGACGGGGGATGGCCTTGTCCTCGCATGCTCTGGGACTGTCCCATCATTGAAATATGCTGGTGACTGGAGCGGCCTAAGTGCTTCGTTTTCCCTCGTGCTTGGTTCATAATATTATGCTTGTGGTTGTCTTTTTAAACCAGCTTTGCTTCCTCACAGGCTTGGTTAGAGTGATCACAGTTGTTGGCCTGAAATCTGTTTCTGTCAAAAAATGTAGATTATTGGGAGTTCCCTGGTGGTCCAGTGATTAGGACTAGGTGCTTTCACTGTCAGGGCTGGGGTTCAGTCCCCGGTCAGGGAACTGAGGCCCCACAAGCCATGAGGTCTGACTCTCCCCCCTCCAAAATCATTGTCCTCAAACATGTAGATTATTAAATCTATAGCAGTGAAGCTGACTTGGGCCTCCAGGAGGTTAGCAATGATGACCTGCTCTGCTCTCGACGGCTGACGGCACAGCGGGCCTGCACAACCTCGCCAATCCTCCAGCCCTCCCGGGGCAACGCGTCTCGTCTCTGGCACCAAGGGGTAAAGGTCATCGTGGAGCACGTGGCTGAGTCTGTGTCTGAACCCGGGCGGCCTGACCTGGGATGAGCTCACGGCAAAGCTTGTGACGGCCCCGCAGTTGGGCCTGGGTCCCGGGTGTGAGTGAGGACGGGCCAGGCTTAGTCCCCCCGAGCCCACTCCCTGGCAGCCTGAAGGGGACCTTGGAAATGATTCAGTGTGAGCCAGGGTAGGGGTCACCGCAGGTTCCTGGGTGCCCTGTCCCTGTCCCTGGCGGTGTAATGCCTGCAGGCAGGGCTGTAGGAGGGTTCCCAGCCCTCCCCGCTTGTCCTGGAAGTCCCTGGTGGCGGCGCCAAGTACTGCCCCCAGGAGCCCTGGGTCTCGGGCTGTCGGGGCTACAGTTCTTGTTGGAGCGACTTTCTGGTTTCCTTCCTAGCTGTTAAGAGGTGAGTGTGCGTTTCGTAACCGAGAGAGTCCACACGCCAAGGGAGCGGGCCCCGGCCCCGCTGCGGGTCCCTCCCCATCCCAGACAGACACAGGCTCGGGTGCAGGACAAGGGATGGGCCCCTCACTGGTGCTGGGCGAGTGCAGCAAACACACGCGGATGAGCGCAGTGAGCTGGGGCTTAGCCAGCTTAGCCGGAAAGAGCACATGGGGTGCCCCCACCGGGAATCCGGAGACACAGCAGGGACCCCGCGACTCCCGGGTGGCTGGGAGTGTCCACCTTCACGAGACTTGGGAAGACCGAGGACCTGACCCTGGGTGGCCACGAGTTACGAACGGCAGCCGGCGGGGGGACCCGCAGGCAGCCCTGGGCTCACACTCCCCAGGACAGAGGTTCTCAGGGAGACTCAGCTTCTGCACAGACTCCTCTCTTGGGCCGGCTTTGCGTGTGTTTGCTGAAGAAGGGGTTTCTTGGGTGTGTGTTTGAGAAAGGCCCTTCCCTGAGAACCTGGCAGAAACGTCCCTTGGAAAGCGGGGACCCTCAGCCAGCAGGGCATCACTGGCCTGGCTCGGGGGCACCAGGGGCCCGGGCCCCTCCTCCTGGGGGTGACACTGAGTGGACGCTGTCCTCGGAGCCTGGCTCTTTCCAGGGAGCCGCTGGGGGGATGGGGAGCAGACAGTGGTTGGGGGTTGCCTCCGGACCTCAGGTGCGGGCTGAGCTCTGGGCACACAGTTTTCTCTGGATGTGGGTCTTAACTCCTGCTGCTAGGGTGCTGGGAGGGTGACCTGGGGGGACGTGCTGTCCGGGGCACGTTGGTGCACAAGGCCCCCGGCCCCAGGCGAGAGCTGGGGCCACCTCGTGGGGAGGTGGCGCTTCTCTTGTATGATCCTTTGAATTGAACGCCTGCTGGGAGGCTGGCCTGACTCCTGGTGATTTTGTTCGGCTGAAGCTATTAGAATGCCAAAGATACATGGCTGGATAAATATAATTTCAAAGGACAACATCAAATAAATCATCACTGTTGTCAAGCTACGTTTAAATACACTCTGTTTACAAAATCAATTGTGCTGTACACAAAGCAAATAATGTCCTCAGTGGGCAAAGTGAGAAGTAATCGCCCAATCAATTATTAATAAATACTTTCTAAGGAAAGCATCTCTAAACATGGCTGTCCAGGTACTAACAGTGAGATCTCAGGCTCAGAAAGCACTGCTATCACATAAATATTCGGGGGCTTGGGCACTGTATTTGCCTCTGCTTCGTGAGCTGGCAGGAAGCCTTTCAGAACTGCTCTATGCACCCAAGGCCCCCCCAGGGACGGAGCCTCGGCTCTGAGTCCTCACCCCTCCCCGCCACCACGGAGCACGGGATGCATCTGGAGCTCGTCTGAGATGCACTGTACCCCACATGCCATGAAAACTTCCGGGCACAGAGAAGGTGGGGTTTCTAGGTTCCTGCTGATCCAGCGCCAGACATGTCCACACACTGGGCCACTCGATCCTAACAGTCCCTGTAAGTGCAAAGGTATTAAACAGAGAAAGGAGCATTTCTATAAATCTTGCTGAATAACTGGATATCCAGATGCAAAAGAGGACCTTCCCCCATGGCTCAGACGGTAAAGAATCCGCCTGCAATGCAGGAGATGCAGGTTCTAGCCCTGGGTCAGGAAGATCCCCTGGAGAAGGGAATGGCAACCCACTCCAGTATTCTTGCCTGGAGAATCCCATAGACAGAGGAGCCTGGTGGGCTACAAGTCCATGGGGTCGCAAAAAGAGTCAGTCACGACTGAGCACGCAGATGCAAAAATAAAAAAGCAGGGCACTGCACATGCCTCTCACACACGACACCAGCAGAGGGTGCACGGCCCACCAAGGCCGCCCCTCTGCTGGCCCCACTCTTCCCCCGTAGAAGGACCCAGCCCTGCCCCTGGGGGAGTGAGGAGCAAGGGGACATGTTGTTGCTCTTCCTGAAGTGCTGAAGCAGGGGCCTGAGAAAGCCTTGCCTAAATTCCTTGTCCAGCTTCTATCAGTATTTTTCCTTTAAATTTATTTTTAATTGAAAGATAATTGTTTTACAATATCGTGTTGGCCTCTGCCGTACCTCAACATGAATTGGCCGCAGGTGTACGTATGTCCCCTCCCTCTTGACAGTCACTTTCTATTGGTGGGGACGGCCGAAGACCCTGGTCGGTATCAGGGGGCATGACAGCATGACAGGCCACCCTGCTCCCGTGCAGGGACCATCTCCAGTCATCGTGACAGCCTGCTGCGGGTGACCAGGACGCGGGAGCTGTACCTGGGCCGCTGGCCGCATCCTTCCTTCCCGGGCAGACTGGGGCTGGGGCCTGAGCGCCTGCTCCCATGCAGGGACCATCTCCAGTCATCGTGACGGCCTCCCTGCTGGCTCCTGTGTATTCTGTAGGAAGATCTCAGGCAATGGCTTCTGCTGCCTTTGAGAACGTGAAGCTTAGGCAAGTAAATAAAAAGACGGTTTCTGGTAAATGAAGTCCATGCTGCTGGTTGTTAATCGCTGGGCCTTCTCACCAGGGTCCCGGGAGCTTCTGTCTGCAGCCCAGCTCACCTTTCTGGGGATCACTTGCCTGCATTTTATTTGTTTTAAAAGAATCAAATCAATATTTTATGTAAGAAATATAGTCATTCCCAAACCATACATAATTCAAGTCTTTCTGAAGGCAAGCTCGTCAATCTTTAGGATGGAAGCGAGTCACCAGCTCTGCTTGGTTAAAATCTGCGGGGTTTGTGGTCGGGCTGCAGGTGGTGGGGGTCGGCAGCCTGGGCCAGCGCGGGCAATGGCTTGACTGCTGTCTTTGGGGTGCTTGTGGGCTGCAGGGGCAGGGGGCGGGGGCAGCAGGTCTGGGGTCCTCAGCCACGCTCTCAGGGAGACACCTGTCTGGACCCCCAGGTGGGGGCTGAGGTGGGAGTGAGGAGAGGAGGTGGGGAGGTGGGGGCGTGGGGGAGGTCGTTGGTTCCCTTAAAAATGCTCCTTTTAAACACTTAAATCTTTTGTTATAAGTTGAAAATATACCGCGCACACCTGGAAACAGCTGTACACAGACCCCGGCGGCAGGAGGCAGGAGTGAGCGTTACTAACCTCTCCTCCCAGCGCCAGAGCGGCCCCGGCCCCGCCCCGGCCCCGCCCCGGCCCCGCCCCGCCCTGGACCCCGGCCCCGCCCCGCCCCGCCCCGCCCTGGACCCCGGCCCCGCCCATCCCGGATCCTGTCTTCATGGCCCCCTGGAATTGTCTGGACGACGCCTGCAAATCCACATCTACTTTGTGAAGTTGGTAAACGACAGTGTGTTATCTGTTCTGTACTTTGCTTTTTTATTCATGAAATATTTAAACTTTTAGTCACTCAGTCGTGTCTGACTCTCTGCGACCCATGGGCTGCAGCTCACCAGGCTCCTCTCCATGGGATTCTCCAGGCAAGAATTCTGGAGTGGGTTGCCATTTCCTCCTCCAGGGACTGAACCCGGGTCTCCTGCATTGCAGGCAGATTCTTCACCATCTGAGCCACCAGGGAAGCCTAACAGTAAAAATGTACTTTGCTTTTTTACTAATGAAATATTTAAAGTGTATAAAAAATAGGGAATAAGACACCAACGCCGCTCTCCACAACTCAGCTTAAGAAATAAAACATGACAAGCACACCCTGGGGACCTTCCCCACCCCACCCCCAACCCCACGGAGGGCACCCAGGCTCTGAATTTGGTGCTTATTATTCTCATGCACACTTACAAAACACTTTTAATGGTGTGTATATATTGATAAACAGTGTGTATGTATTGATACACAGTGTATTTGTATTATAAACTGTGTATGTATTGATGAACAGCATCTATGTATTGATGAACTGTGTGTATGTATTGAACAGTGTATGTATTGATGGGCTGTGTGTAGGTATTGATGAGCTGTGTGTATGTATTGATGGGCCGTGTGTAGGTATTGATGGGCTGTGTGTAGGTATTGATGGGCTGTGTGTAGGTATTGATGGGCTGTGTGTATGCATTGATGGGCTGTGTGTAGGTATTGATGGGCTGTGTGTAGGTATTGATGGGCTGTGTGTATGCATTGATGGGCTGTGTGTAGGTATTGATGGGCTGTGTGTAGGTATTGATGGGCTGTGTGTAGGTATTGATGGGCTGTGTGTAGGTATTGATGGGCTGTGTGTATGCATTGATGGGCTGTGTGTAGGTATTGATGGGCTGTGTGTAGGTATTGATGGGCTGTGTGTAGGTATTGATGGGCTGTGTGTATGCATTGATGGGCTGTGTGTAGGTATTGATGGGCTGTGGGTAGGTATTGATGGGCTGTGTGTATGCATTGATGGGCTGTGTGTAGGTATTGATGGGCTGTGTGTAGGTATTGATGGGCTGTGTGTATGCATTGATGGGCTGTGTGTATGCATTGATGGGCTGTGTGTAGGTATTGATGGGCTGTGTGTAGGTATTGATGGGCTGTGTGTAGGTATTGATGGGCTGTGTGTATGTATTGATGAGCTGTGTGTAGGTATTGATGGGCCGTGTGTAGGTATTGATGGGCCGTGTGTAGGTATTGATGGGCCGTGTGTAGGTATTGATGGGCTGTGTGTATGCATTGATGGGCTGTGTGTAGGTATTGATGGGCTGTGTGTAGGTATTGATGGGCTGTGTGTATGCATTGATGGGCTGTGTGTAGGTATTGATGGGCTGTGTGTAGGTATTGATGGGCCGTGTGTAGGTATTGATGGGCCGTGTGTATGCATTGATGGGCCGTGTGTAGGTATTGATGGGCCGTGTGTAGGTATTGATAGGCCGTGTGTATGCACTGATGGGCTGTGTGTAGGCATTGATGGGCTGTGTGCATGTATTGATGGGCTGTGTGTATGTATTGATGGGCTGTGTGTATGCATTGATGGGCTGTGTGTATGCATTGATGGGCTGTGTGTATGTACTGATGTTCTGTGTGTATGCATTGATGGGCTGTGTGTACGTGTTGATGGGCTGTGTGTACGTATTGATGGGCTGTGTGTATGTGTTGATGGGCCGTGTGTATGTATTGATGGGCTGTGTGTATGTGTTGATGGGCTGTGTGTAGGTATTGATGGGCTGTGTGTATGAATTGATGGGCTGTGTGTATGTATTGATGGGCGGTGTGTAGGTATTGATGGGCTGTGTGTATGTGTTGATGGGCTGTGTGTAGGTATTGATGGGCTGTGTGTATGTATTGATGGGCTGTGTGTATGTGTTGATGGGCTGTGTGTATGTATTGATGGGTGGTGTGTATGTATTGATGGGCTGTGTGTATGTATTGATGGGCTGTGTGTAGGTATTGATGGGCTGTGTGTAGGTATTGATGGGCTGTGTGTAGGTATTGATGGGCTGTGTGTATGCATTGATGGGCTGTGTGTAGGTATTGATGGGCTGTGTGTAGGTATTGATGGGCTGTGTGTATGCATTGATGGGCTGTGTGTATGTGTTGATGGGCTGTGTGTACGTATTGATGGGCCGTGTGTATGTGTTGATGGGCCGTGTGTATGTATTGATGGGCTGTGTGTATGTGTTGATGGGCTGTGTGTAGGTATTGATGGGCTGTGTATGAATTGATGGGCTGTGTGTATGTATTGATGGGCGGTGTGTAGGTATTGATGGGCTGTGTGTATGTGTTGATGGGCTGTGTGTATGTATTGATGGGCTGTGTGTATGTATTGATGGGCTGTGTGTATGTGTTGATGGGCTGTGTGTATGTATTGATGGGTGGTGTGTATGTATTGATGGGCTGTGTGTAGGTATTGATGGGCTGTGTGTAGGTATTGATGGGCTGTGTGTAGGTATTGATGGGCTGTGTGTATGCATTGATGGGCTGTGTGTAGGTATTGATGGGCTGTGTGTAGGTATTGATGGGCTGTGTGTATGCATTGATGGGCTGTGTGTAGGCATTGATGGGCTGTGTGTAGGTATTGATGGGCTGTGTGTAGGTATTGATGGGCTGTGTGTAGGTATTGATGGGCTGTGTGTATGTATTGATGAGCCGTGTGTAGGTATTGATGGGCCGTGTGTAGGTATTGATGGGCCGTGTGTAGGTATTGATGGGCTGTGTGTAGGTATTGATGGGCTGTGTGTATGCATTGATGGGCTGTGTGTAGGTATTGATGGGCTGTGTGTAGGTATTGATGGGCTGTGTGTATGCATTGATGGGCTGTGTGTAGGTATTGATGGGCTGTGTGTAGGTATTGATGGGCTGTGTGTAGGTATTGATGGGCTGTGTGTATGCATTGATGGGCCGTGTGTAGGTATTGATGGGCCGTGTGTAGGTATTGATGGGCCGTGTGTATGCACTGATGGGCTGTGTGTAGGCATTGATGGGCTGTGTGCATGTATTGATGGGCTGTGTGTATGTATTGATGGGCTGTGTGTATGCATTGATGGGCTGTGTGTATGCATTGATGGGCTGTGTGTATGTACTGATGTTCTGTGTGTATGCATTGATGGGCTGTGTGTATGTATTGATGGGCTGTGTGTATGTGTTGATGGGCTGTGTGTACGTATTGATGGGCTGTGTGTATGTGTTGATGGGCCGTGTGTATGTATTGATGGGCTGTGTGTATGTGTTGATGGGCTGTGTGTAGGTATTGATGGGCTGTGTGTATGAATTGATGGGCTGTGTGTATGTATTGATGGGCGGTGTGTAGGTATTGATGGGCTGTGTGTAGGTATTGATGGGCTGTGTGTAGGTATTGATGGGCTGTGTGTAGGTATTGATGGGCTGTGTGTAGGTATTGATGGGCTGTGTGTAGGTATTGATGGGCTGTGTGTATGCATTGATGGGCTGTGTGTAGGTATTGATGGGCTGTGTGTAGGTATTGATGGGCTGTGTGTATGCATTGATGGGCTGTGTGTAGGTATTGATGGGCTGTGTGTAGGTATTGATGGGCTGTGTGTATGCATTGATGGGCTGTGTGTATGCATTGATGGGCTGTGTGTAGGTATTGATGGGCTGTGTGTAGGTATTGATGGGCTGTGTGTATGTATTGATGAGCTGTGTGTAGGTATTGATGGGCCGTGTGTAGGTATTGATGGGCCGTGTGTAGGTATTGATGGGCTGTGTGTAGGTATTGATGGGCTGTGTGTATGCATTGATGGGCTGTGTGTAGGTATTGATGGGCTGTGTGTAGGTATTGATGGGCTGTGTGTATGCATTGATGGGCTGTGTGTAGGTATTGATGGGCTGTGTGTAGGTATTGATGGGCTGTGTGTAGGTATTGATGGGCTGTGTGTATGCATTGATGGGCCGTGTGTAGGTATTGATGGGCCGTGTGTAGGTATTGATGGGCCGTGTGTATGCACTGATGGGCTGTGTGTAGGCATTGATGGGCTGTGTGCATGTATTGATGGGCTGTGTGTATGTATTGATGGGCTGTGTGTATGCATTGATGGGCTGTGTGTATGCATTGATGGGCTGTGTGTATGTACTGATGTTCTGTGTGTATGCATTGATGGGCTGTGTGTATGTATTGATGGGCTGTGTGTATGTGTTGATGGGCTGTGTGTACGTATTGATGGGTGGTGTGTATGTATTGATGGGCTGTGTGTATGTATTGATGGGCTGTGTGTAGGTATTGATGGGCTGTGTGTAGGTGTTGATGGGCTGTGTGTATGTATTGATGGGCTGTGTGTATGAATTGATGGGCTGTGTGTATGTGTTGATGGGCTGTGTGTATGTATTGATGGGTGGTGTGTATGTATTGATGGGCTGTGTGTATGTATTGATGGGCTGTGTGTATGTGTTGATGGGCTGTGTGTATGTATTGATGGGTGGTGTGTATGTATTGATGGGCTGTGTGTATGTATTGATGGGCTGTGTGTAGGTATTGATGGGCTGTGTGTATGTGTTGATGGGCCGTGTGTATGTATTGATGGGCTGTGTGTATGTGTTGATGGGCTGTGTGTAGGTATTGATGGGCTGTGTGTATGAATTGATGGGCTGTGTGTATGTATTGATGGGCGGTGTGTAGGTATTGATGGGCTGTGTGTATGTGTTGATGGGCTGTGTGTATGTATTGATGGGCTGTGTGTATGTATTGATGGGCTGTGTGTATGTGTTGATGGGCTGTGTGTATGTATTGATGGGTGGTGTGTATGTATTGATGGGCTGTGTGTATGTATTGATGGGCTGTGTGTAGGTGTTGATGGGCTGTGTGTATGTATTGATGGGCTGTGTGTAGGTATTGATGGGCTGTGTGTAGGTATTGATGGGCTGTGTGTATGTGTTGATGGGCTGTGTGTAGGTATTGATGGGCTGTGTGTATGTGTTGATGGGCTGTGTGTAGGTATTGATGGGCTGTGTGTATGTGTTGATGGGCTGTGTGTAGGTATGGATGGGCTGTGTGTATGCATTGATGGGCTGTGTGTATGTGTTGATGTTCTGTGTGGATGCATTGGGCTGTGTGTAGGTATTGATGGGCTGTGTGTACGCACTGGCGGGCTGTTTTTCCCGAGGGTTCTCTACAGTGATGTACGGGACCCTCGTCCCTCCACATCCTGCGCTCTTGCCGGCGTCTGTTCTGAGACTCACACCTGGGGCTGTGCCTCCTCCCGTGTGCTGCAGCAGCCTGTTGTGTCCAGCGGGGAGCACAATGCTTGTCTCCCACGGCCGCTGTCCACCACAAATTCCGGCGCCACAACATCAGGAGGGTCGTGACTCCAGTTTCCAAGAGCAATTCCGGTATTTCCAGAGGCCGCAGCTTCTCTGACAGGCGTGGTCTCTGCAGAAACACCCCCACCTCTGTAAACGCCTGGTCAGTGCTATTTGCAAGGCTGACCTCAGGCCTCTGCCCATCAGTAGGGTTGAGCAGGGGCCTCCTCCCCTCCAGAGGGATGCTGTGGCCAAGTGCTGGCGTGGGAGGGAGTTGAGGGGTGCTGAGGGGGCTGCAGATTCCGGGCGGTGTGTCTGGCAGGGGCAGGTCGGTCCCTGGGGGCACCTCCACAGTCCCCCAGAGATGCTGGCCCTCAGTGGTGATGCCCTGTCTTGCCCAGTGGGGACATGGGGAGCCTTATTGGCCCCCGCTGAGGGACTCTCCTGACTGGGGATGAGCTCAGAGGGCCGGTGCCCACAGAGGAGGCGGTGGGTATGGCGTCAGGTTTTCATTTATTTAAGGGGCCAGTCACCCAGGGAGAGGATTGGAATGCTGAGCTGAGATGGCCAGAGAGCCAGCAGGCTCCACCATGCAGTTCAGGAGTTTCTGCTGATCTTGAAAAGTACCCTTCCTGCTTTTGAAGTGGAACCAAATGATTTTTGTGATTATTCTCCATTATTTGGAGAGCAGGACTTCTTCTTTCAGGAAACACATTTACACATTCAGACATTTGAGAAGATGTAAACGTCAAATGATCAAAAAACCCAAGGGATCATGGTCCAGTGAATTCCTGGGACGTTATCTCCGGGTCCTGGGACAAGGGGTCTCCGCCTCCAGAGTTGTGAAAATACGTCCCCTCGTCACCCCTGGGGGGCATAGTGACGTGGCTGAGAGCCCCCTGGATGCCTGGGGGCTGTCCTGTAACTGGACCAGAAGGGCTTGTTTGTGTAAACGTGGCAGTCGCAACTTTGCACGAAAGCAAGGTACCCAGAGCCTGGGCACGCAGTAGCCTGACCTGTGATGCCAGGTGAGCACAAGGTTAAGAAGTAAGTATTTTCTAGTATTTGAGAAACAGTTGAACTTTGAAGTACAGAGACACCCAGTGTTTGCTTCTGATTTCTGGTCATAATATTCCATCATCCTCACCCTCTGAGAAGGTGTGCGGAAGCTGACAGTGTCAAGGAAGAGCCGCAGGTTAGAGGTGCTCTGTGCTCAGTCGCTCAGTCGTGTCCAGCTCTTTGCAGCTCAGTGGACTGTAGCCCCCGGCTCCTCTGTCCCCGGGATTCTCCAGGCAAGAGTACTGGAGTGGGGTGCCACTTCCTCCTCCAGGGGGTCTTCCCTCCCCGGGAGCAAACCCGTGTCTCTTGGGTCTGTTGCGTTGGTAGGCGGATTCTTTACCGTTAGCGCCACCTGGGAAGCCAAGATTTGCTTTAAATCAGCCAAATAGAGCTAATTGACTGCTTCCTAAACTGGTCCAATAGGAACGGAAAACTTGAACTTTGGTCTTTGGGTGGTGTTTGTGGGGAGGTGGTCTCGGGAGGGAGGGAGGGGGACTCTGAGGGGTGACATGTAAAATTAGGGCTCACTGCTCTGGTAGAGTCAGGAAAGCTGAATTCCCACCTCTCTCTGACCCCTCCCCACTTAGAGCCCAGGGTCCCCTGGGGCGGGTGACAGCTGAGCTCCCCTGCCGTCCGAGGGCCCACACTGTCCACACCTCTGGCCTCTAATACTGCGGTCATGGAATTCCATTTGGTTTCATAAATCTGCATAAATAATTTAATTTAAACGACTTTCATCACTGAGACCTGCCTGTTACCGTGAAGTTTACTGAGATTAATCCACCTCCTTAGAATTTAGATCAGCCTGGGAGAACATTCCTTCAGATGAAGCAAGGACATAATTTTAGTTAGGAAAAAAAAAAATCTGGTGAACTGCAGGCAAAATGTCCTCTGATCGTTCCCACCGCCCTGACGGCTAATATGGGCCGCTTAAAAATGTCACAAGAGAGGGCTCTCTGAAATAACGGTGCAGGGACAGGGTGCAGTGCTTTTCACGTGGTATCAAATTTTTAGGAACTCAGCAGCTTAAAACAAGACGCATCGATCGTCCTACGGCAGTGGGGTCAGAGGCCTGAAGTGTGTCTGTGGGCCCTGGCCGCCGTGAGGGCAGGGCGGCTGCTCCTGGGCTCCCTGGGGAGGGCGTGATTCCCGGCCTCCGTCCGTCCAGAGGCCCCCCGTTCCTGCTTTTCCTCCACTCTCAAGCCAGCAGCCCGGCGGCTCCAAGGTCATTTCCATCTGCTCTGCCCCCGCAGCTCCCCTCCTGTGAGGACCCTCATCCCGACGTCACTGACGTCATTTCAAGGGTTCACGTCACGGTTCGTTTCTCGTGTCCGCCTGCCCGGGCGCCGGCTGCCTGGGCGGCTGGCCATCCCCGGGCGGGTCTGCGCAGCGCTTCTTTCTGAACATGGTTGTATTTGCTTGCTTTGGCCATGCTGGGTCTCCGCTGCTGCTTGGGCTCTGCCCTGGCTGCCGGGGTGGTGCGTGGCCTCTCTTGCTGTGGAGCGGGGGCTCCAGGGCCTGGGGCCTCCAGTAGATGCGGCTCCCGGCTCTGGAGCAGGGGCTTTGTCCTTGGGGGTGTGCGGCTTAGTTGCTCCGAGGCACGTGGGATCCTCCCGGGCCAGACATGGAGCCTGTGTCTCCGGCACTGGCAGGTGGGTTCTTCATCACTGAGCCGGCAGGGAAGCCCCGGTGCAGTGTTTCTCAGGGTGACTGGCGTTTGGCCAGTGACCAGCAGAGAAGGTGGTCCAGTGTGGGCAACCCGCCGAGGGCCCAGGGGAAGAAAAGGGGGGGCATCTGCCTCTGCCCAAGCTGGGCCTCCCCTGCAGCCCCCCGCTGACCCCCTTGGCCACACACACACACTCACGTGCACTCTCTTCTTCCCTGTTAATGAGCCCCTGGGATTCGGGGATCCAAGCTTATTGTGGCTCATCAGCCTCACCCCGAGGACCTCCACCCACCCCCCGCACCTCTGAGCAGACTGCCTGCAGCCCTCTCCCCTCCCTGCCCCGTGCACACCCAGGACGTGGTTCTCGTGGAAGGAGAAGCGATCAGACCCCACCTGGGCGAGATGGTGGATGTGTGGTTCTTTGGCTGTGTCCTTCAGGAGCTCTTTGGAGATGCCTTTCTGAAAAGCAAGGGAGGGCCCCTGGCCACCACCAGGCACCCATCTGTGGGCCCACGGGGGCTGCAGTTTCTGGACATCGGAGCTGAGCCTCCCGAGGTTGCTCAGCGGGTGCCAGGGGGGATGGGGGGCAAGGTGTGGCCACAGCTGTGACTCAAGTGCGCCAGGCCTGCGTCTGTCTTCTGTCTCGCTTTGTTCCTAATCATACCTTCAATCCATCTTACTGATCGCACCCATCCGTCTCTGCCAGGCTGTGGCCCCGAGTGATGCCTCGGGTGCATCCTCTCACTGCATTTTGTGTTTCCAGACGCTTCTCATCCAACAAAAGCTTATTTCACTCCAGGGGGCCCCTCCCCGGGCTCCCAGGTGCTCCATCTGCAATCATTAGGGCCAGAGGATGCCTGGGAGTTTCTTAAGATGTGTGTCTTGATCCCCAAAGCTTCATGGAGTCTGGAGTTTCCCGCAAACAGGCTGGGGGGCCTGGAGGTGGCCAACCGGGAGGGCAGGCCCGCAGGGATCTCCAAGGTCGCATCCTTCCCAGGTGTACTCGGGCAAGGGGCCTGGCAGGGGGGCCGGCCCTGGATGACTCTCAGGACCAGGTGACTCCAGAGCTCGGTGGGGGGCGCTGCGTCTCAGCTCCAGCCCCTCTGCTAACCGGGGTCTCCTCAACACACCCCGCCGGAGGGACACCATCTCAGCCTGCTGGGTGACGCTGACCACGGATGGGACCCGTGCTCTGATGGCAGCGCTACAGCCACCTCGCTGGGTCCCCTTTAATCCGTCAATGGCACCAACCTGGGAAATGCTGCAGCTCTGTATTTCGATGAGAAACAGGGGTTCAGGGCTGGCACTGCTGCGCTTGGGCCGTGGGGGAACAGAAAGGGTCCCGACTCCAAGGACCCTGCTTTCAGGCGCTGGTGAGCGACATCTCCCGCGTTCCAGGGGTTCCCTGTCCACCCGGACCAGCACAGCTGCCCTCCTTGCCCCTCGCCCCGGGGGCCCCTCCACGCCATGACCTCAGTGGACACCCCCACTGACCTGTCCCAGCCAGTCTGCCATCAGGACCGGGCCCCTTCCGTGAACCGGTCCCAGAGGCAGGAGAGCAGGACCGCCCCCACCCACCCCTGTTCTGACCGTCGTCCCCGGCTCTGGGGTGGCCCACGTGCCTCGCCCTCTCGCCTGGTGGGGGCGGGGGGTCCTCTGGAGTAGGAGGGGCTGAGAGCCATTTGTGCGTTTTTCATCCTTCTCTGTTTCAAGGTCACTTTAAAATAATCCACCATCTCTCGGCTATGTGGACGGGTTCGTCTGCTTCCAAACGCAGGCTGGGTGGCCATCACAGCAGGGCACAGCTGTACTTTATTGAAATAAAAAGCAGCAGCTTCTGCCACAATGGTGGGGGCGTGAGTCCATCTCGGAGAGCGGACGCCAGGAAGCCGGAGCCAGGTGTGGGGACATGAGCTGGGGGGGAACCTGGACGAGGGTCCTGGGCCGAGCGGGACTGAGTGGACACCTGGGCCCGGGGGAAGGGGATTCTGAATCACCATGGACCCTGCGCCTCAGTGACCACGCCTCCCCAGGAGTGACGGGTTGGGGACCCCCACCCCCGCGTCATCACTGGCTGAGGACTGCTCCAGGGTCAGCTTGGGCACTGGCCCCCTGGCACACAGGTGGGCAGAGTAGGGGGTCACGGGGCAGCTGGACCCGGGGTGATGTTGGGTGCAGACAGGGCTGCCGCAGGGGCTCACAGGGTCCAAGACAGGAGGTCGCCTTTCCTAACTGTTTGGACATTTAACTCAAGGCAATAATTTCATCCAAAATTTTAATAAATGTACTGTTTTGTATGGGTCTCAAGTTGGAAGTAACTACTCATAATTAAGACTGATAATTACTACTATGTAGAAATAGAAAACAAATAGTCCGATAAAAAAACAAGTGTGAAGGTGTGACAGTTACGGCGTGACCCTGGGTCACACGCTCGCAGGGCCAGCTGTACCTCACTCTCTCTCTGAGTGGTGGCGTTTGATTCCCGTGTGGACTTCCTGGCCCTTCGCTTCGCTTCCGTCCTGAGGGTCCTGGTTGGCTGAGCACACAGCACCACGGGGAGGGGTGTGAGTTCGCGCAGCCACAGGCCCACAGGGTGGGCTGGCCACCGCCCAGGTGACATCTGGCAGAATTTGGCACCTTCCCGAGAGCCCCTTGGGTTGGCCGCTGGCCACGGCAGTGACTGGACGCAGGGCCTCTGGCCCCATCCGCCTCCTTCCGACGATCCACGTGCCCCCTGCTGCCGGTCCTGCCTCCGACTGTTCAGGAGGAAGCCAGCCAAGCAGACTCACGTGGCTGCCTGTGTAATGGCGCCCGGGGGGTGAGCTGGTCAGTGGCGTCTTATCCAGGGCTGCTCACCTGCAGGACCCTCGGCCACCGGAGTGCAGACCGGTGTGCTGGGCGGCTCCCTCCCGGCTCCCGGGCCCTGGCTCAGGAGCCCCTGCCCAGCCCTGTGATGACGTGGCTGTGGGCTCTGTTGTCCTGTGTCCCCTGGACGGCACACCCCAGTGGACACGCCCTGGGGCGCAGCTGTGATGTGCTGGCCTCACCTGGACTTTCTCCTCTTTAACCCCGTCAGCCTTTTAGAAGAAAAAGGTACGTGATTATTCAGCCTGCAAAATAGAGTTTATTGGGGGATAGCTGAGGAATCGCAATTCAGGATGAGCGAACTAGGGCCAACCCCAGTTGAGTTGGAGAACAAAGTTTGAGTCTGGAGAACAAAGTTGGGGGGAGGGGTTGGAGACTGTTTTGAACACAAGTTAACAGGGGGAATGAGAGTTCAAACTGTACCTGGTAACTGCTTCTCTGTCGTCAGCGACAGATGAGAACCAGCCCCCCAAAGCAGAAGTGTGGGTTAGATCAGGTATTTACTTGTATGTGAAAATCCCACCAAAATCCAGGTGCATTCAAATAGTCAGCTTAAAATTTTTTCAGGACTTTTTCCCTGTTAGATGTTTGGCCAGACAGAGACATTGGTTTAGCCTCTGGCAGAGGAAACTCCAGCACTATAGTAGAGCAGGGCAGTCCTTCAAAACACAGTGTTCTCGCAGCGCTCACGAAATGCATGTCCGTTCATGTGAAATACGGTCATCCCTCTGTGTCTGTGGGAAGTTGGTTCCAGGACCCGTAAGGATCTCTAAATCTGAGGACGCTCAAATCTCTCATAGAAAACGGCCAAGTGTTTGCATATAAGTCCCTCCAACATCCCCTCTACACTTTAAGTCATCTCCAGATTAACACCTCACACAATGTAAGTTCATGGAAATTGTTGTAAATACAATGGGAACGTCATGTAAGGAGTTGACCTCCAGCGGCAAATTCAAGTTGTTCTTTTTGGAACTTTCCGGTACTTTTTCTGAATATTTCTGATCCTTAAGAAGTGATCCTGAGGAGGCAGAGCCTGAGGGTGTGGCGGGCTGACCGACGCTCTTATTTCCCATATCTATTGTGTGAAGAAACTACATCAGCTTAGATTTTGAAGGTGGAACTTAAAAGATTGAATTTGACCCTGAAACAGATGACATTGTTTACTAAAGACTTTTGCTTTTTTTTCTACCAGAAATTCAAACTCAGTTTTTCCCTTTGATTTCCTAATCAGTGCTGAACTCCTTTCCTTGGAGAAGGTAGGAAGCTTTGTTATTCAGAAACAGGAAAGTCCAGGTGATTTGATGAATATTCATATGGGCAATTTAATCAGTGTCTTCTCATTATCTGTATTTCCATTTGAAGCTGGTTCCAAGAATATAAATAAAGATTGCACAGCAATTGTATCAACTTTCATTTCTCTCTGAGATACTCAAGCTGCTATCAATAGCCTCCGCCCTTGGCTTTCTGTGTCCTGGCACGTAGAGACAAAGTTGGAAAACTGGGGTTCTTTGCTGGAGGAATGAACACCCTGGGAATTCTAGTTACATCTCACAGGTACCTGGTATTCTCACCTTATTAAATGTTAAGTAGGTTAGCCAGCATGATTTTCCAGGAGGTTGCCCCTTGTTAACAACAATAACAGCATCAATGATAATAATAGATCTGAAGCTGTGTGGGGTGAAGGGGAGCAGCCCTGGAGACTGGGTCCCCAACTCGCCCCTGGCACCCGCCTGTGGCTCGGAGGATGGAGAGGGAGCGTCCCCTACACAGCGACCTTGGTGACGGCTGTGTGCGGATTGTCGGGGAGGATGGTGAGGTTCTGGGAGGACTGTGGGGCAGGTGAGAGGATGACAAACCGAGAATCAGACCACGGATGGTCAAATTTCCCCAGCTCCTGACAGCCCGAGTCGAAGAAACCATCCCACAGACCTGAGGACTGGCGGCTTCGTTAGTGGTCAAGCAAGCAAGACGAGAGTAAAGTGCCGCCACGTCTCACCTGTAACAGTGACGATGGCCGCAGATGCCGCCCAGGGCGGGTGGGCTTCAGGGGAGGCCTGGCGGGGCCCCGAGTCCCCGGAGGGCTGTCTGTTGACAGCAAGAGCTTTAAAAAGGGCAAACCCTCCGTCCAGAAGGCTCCGATCCAGGGGTTGGTCCTGGAGAAATTATTAGATGTGATTTTTGCATAGGATAATAGTGAAAAGGCTGTAAGAATGGAAGGTTGGAAGCCACGCCAGTGGTCAATACCAGGAAACTGGCAGGCGGCACTGCGTCAGGTCCACGGGTCAGCTGACTGTCCACGTACGGGGAAAGGCACGCGGGGACGTCTGCAGGACCACTGGGCACTGAGACGAGGTGTGTGCCATCCAGCGGCTGGTGGGTAGGGATGAGACGCATAGAAGGTGTCTGCAGGGGGCGGAGGGAGGAGAGAAACCACAGGAGACCCCTAAGGGAACCCCCAGGGCCCGGGGGGACAGAGGAGGCTGTGAGTGAGAGCGGGAGCCGGGCGTCCGACGTGAAAATGCACTTGCATATTTCAGGAAAAGCAGAAGGAGACAGGTGGGCCTGGCTGCGGCCCCAGGGCCAGAGGTCAGCGCCCGGAACAGAGCAACCAGCTCGCTCTCTAGAAGCCATGACTGGGGCGGGCGCTTACCTTCTTCTCTGAGCGCTTCCGAGTCTTTGGGGTCTCCGGCAGCGAACCTTTTCCGCTTTGGCAGCCCCCGGACGAACGTGCGAATATTGCAGCAACCGTCCCCTGTGTGTTCCTCTTTCCCTGTTTCTGTTCACCCGGTCAGCACTCCTGCTGGTCAGCAGTCCCCCTACGGCCCCAGCCGGTGGCCCCAGCGATGTGCCCATTTCCTCGACGGGACCACCTGATCCAGCGGTACCCTGCTCTGCCCCGTCTGAACTGGCTTCTCTTGAAATGCTGTAAGAAGGATGAACTTCTCTCTGAGCCCCGCACTGGGGATTATAAAAGAGTAATGATTCAGTGACTTAAAGATTTAGTAGCCAGGTTGTTACAGGCTTAGAGCAGAAAGAAGATTAATGAGCTACTAGCTTAACATATGTCTCAGAAAAAGAGCAGTCATTTAATTCCCAACTTTGTAGAACTTGTATCCGCTCCCATTTTGCGAGAATAGTTATTTTGCAGCGATTTTCTTTTGCTCTCAAACCAGCTGATTGAAATAAACGATGAAGTCCTCCCAGGATAAATAGACGACTTGGAGCTCAGGGCTTGGCTCCTGTAGGGCCTAGGGAGCCGGGTGCTTGCTTTCCACAGGAGCGCTTTCAGCCTCTGGACCGGGACCTTGGGGTCTGGCTGGAGGCGGGGCCTCCTCCAGTATTCTTCCTTTAGGGGTCGGGGCATGGAACCCTTGGGGCTCTCCTGTTTTCTTCCCTCTTGGATCCTGGGGGCCGGGGGCACCAGCTGCCACACCGCGAGGGCCCCCGGGAGGCCCACGTGAAGGCCCCCAGTGAGGGGCTGAGGCCGCCAGCCTACAGAGGAGGCCGCCCAGCCGGCAGACCCGGAGCGGAAACACCAGCTAAGCCACCCCCGCGCTCCTGACACACAGAACCCCCAGGTAATAAATGCTTGCTGCTTTTAGCCCCTAAATTTGGGGGTAATTTGTTCTGCCAAGATGGAGAACTCAGATTCTGCCCATGATGTTTCAGCTAGTTCCACTCCGTTTTTTTCCTGCTGTATTTTAAACCAAACTCGAGATATCATGTCATTTCATTTGCAGATAATTCAGTATCATTTTGGGCACTTTGAAAAAGCATGTGGAAAATTACAGGTGAAAAATTAGGAAATATAAGGGTGTCCATTGTTCCCCACGTTGACATTTTTCGCTATTTACTCCTGATCTTTATGTTTTCCTAAGATATAGAGCATTTTAGATAAAGTTGAGACCCTCCTGAGACCCTCCCATCCTTCTCTCCCGTGGACGTTTCCCAGGCCTGAGAGGGACGCACTTTCAGCCCGTGAGTAGAGCCTCCTTGCTCTGCACAGATAAATACTAGAATGCAGCTTGTGTGTGCTCTGAAATGGACGTGTGTGTGGGGCTTCCTGGCGGTCCAGTGGCTTGGACTTCCTGTTTGCACTGCAGGGGTGCAGGGTCAGTCTCTGGTCAGGGAATTAAAATCCCAGATGCCACGCAGCACAGCTGAAGTATGAAACATTATACAAGTGTAAATAGATACTTTAGCTTAATGAATTTATATTATGTAACACCTGGGGTGGGTTTCCGCTTTCACTCCACACCAGGCCCCTTGTCCTCGCTTTGCGGACCTGACACCTGCTGCAGTCTCTGCCCTGGGGGGCTGTGCAGGGGTGTCTGTCTGTGTCAGCAGACATTTCCTCATGACGGTCAGCTCCCTTCCCCACGGGTGGCCTTGTCTTCAGAGCTTTTGTGTGTTTGGCCCAATGGGCTCTTTTTCTTCTGCTTGCTGATTTGTACGAAAGTCAGTACCTTCCTAGATACTCAGAATTTATAGATTGCATAAACTACAGATAATTTCCTGGTGGCTCAGGCAGTACAGTGTCCGCTGGCAGTGCGGGAGACTGGAGTTGGATCCCTAGGTTGGGAAGATCCCCTGGAGAAGGAAATGGCAACCCACTCCAGTATTCTTACCTGGAGAATTCCATGGATGGAGGAGCCTGGCGGGCTACAGTCCATGAGATGGCAAGGAGTTGGACAGGCCTGAGCGGCCTCACGCTCTTTCTTTCCTTCTATCCCGTGCCTGGATTGTTCGGTTTGTTGGGGGTGTCTTCTGTTAAACTAAAATTTTACATTTTCACATTTATGGGTCTTCCCCTTCATGTTTGATGTTCTTCTCCTTTCTTTCCTGGTGATTCATTAGAATCATCTTGTACCTTTTTTCCTAATGAAGAAAATGTTTCCTTTTTCCCTAGTTCCTACCATTAGGCCGTTGATACATTTGGAATTCATAATTGTCCTTGCTGAGAAGTGGGGATCAACGATTTTTCCAGCGTGGAAAGGCGAGCGTCCTGGAACTGCTTATTGAGCACTGACCCGTCCTCCTCTTCCCTTGGACTTGCAGCGCTTCCGTGCGTGGGTGGGCGGGTCTGTCGGTCCATTCCCGAGCCGGCTCTTCTGCTCCATTGCCCGAGTGGTCACTCCTGGGCTTTTAACACTCATCACAACTACTGCAGCTTTATAATCAACCTTAACAGTCTCCTATGGAAAGTCCTTCCTCCATCATCTTCTGCCTACAATCGTCCTGGCTATTCTTGGATCTTTATGCTTTCATATACATTTTAGAATACATTTTAAAAAAACCCTTTGGGATTTTGACTGGAATTGCTTTGAGTTTATAGACTAATTTGAAGAGAATTGACATCTTTAGGAAATTAGGTCTTCCCATTCATCAACGTTGGATGTCTCTCTACTTATTCATTTTTCTTAATGTCCTTGAGTGATGTTTTATCATTACTTTCTCCGTAAACATCTGGGCCATCTTAGGTTTAATTTTAGAGAGCTTATTTTTTCTTCTTTTCTTTTTGCTATTGTGAATGGTGTCTTTTGTAAATCATATTTCCTAATTAGTCATTGCTGATGTGTGACAATGCTTTCATCTTTGTGTATTGAGCTTGGAAGCAGTGGCCTTGCCGGACTTTCTTATGAGTCCTAATTGTAAATTTTCTTTTATCTTTTTTTTTGTAAGCAGTTACAAAGATCTGCTAATAATTATCTTATTTTTTAACAATCTGTATGAGTTGTTTTAAAAGATGAACATATCACTGTGGCAGGAACCCTGGTCCAATGCTGACTGGCAGGGGGGGCTCTCAGATATTCGTGTCTCCTTTCCTAGGTAAACCCTGCTTAGCGGTTTTTGAAAATGCTTCTGGCTGGGTCTTCGAGAACAGGATACTTTGCAGTAGATGAAAGAAGAGCGAAGAGATGGTTGTTCTGGGCAAAGGAAATGGTGGACGGCGGCACGGAGGGAAGCACCACTGATCAGGGATCTGAAGTGTTGGTTGAAGCTCTGGTGGCGGGTGTGGGAGAGGGGAGGGGAGGAGGGAGGAGCCAGCCGCTGGCGGCGAGGCTGGAGAGTCAGGAACGAGGTCGTGTGACTGTGTTGTGGGCAATGGAGGGCTGTTATGGGGTTATCAGACGGGAGTGGTTAAGACAAGTATCTTTAAGTCAGCCTCATTATGGTAAAATTTACATGAATAAATTTCACAGAATTAAAGCGTACAGTTCAGTGAGTTCCAAGGACTGTTTATAGCCATGGGGCCACAACCACAGTCACGCCGTGGACCAGCTCCGTCACCCCACAGAGAGCCTGTGTTCTTCGGCAGACAGTGGCTTCCCTCCCTGCCAGCCCAGGAGATTCTGCCTTTTCTAGACTTTCTTATGAATAGTCTCACACAGTCTGTGTTTTTGTGTGTCTGGCTTCTTCCACTTAGTGTAACGTTTCTGGGATTAATCCGGGTTGTTGCCTGTCAGTAGTTTTCCCTTTTTAGCTGCTGGGAACTATTCCACTGTGTGACTGTGTCACAATTTACTTAGCCATTCGTCGGTTGATGAGAATGTGGGTTGATTCCAGTTTGGGGCTATTACAAATAAAGCTTTTATGAACATGGGCAAGCACATTTTCATGAGAGCATATGTTTCATTTCTTTTAGGTTCATAGTAGGAATGGGATTGCCCTGATACATGGTGAGTGTATATTTAACATCATAACTGGCAAATTATTTTTCAAAGTGGCTGTATCATTTTGCATTTTTACCAGTAGTTGCTACCCATTCTCCTCAACATTTGGTAATGCCAGTCTTTTCAGTCTGAACCATTTTAGTGTGTGAGCAGCAGTGTCTCATTCTGGTTTTAATTTGTGTTTCCCTCAAGATGCTTCCCTGATACCTCAGTTGATAAAGAATCTGCCTGCAATGCGGGAGACCCCGGTTTGACTCCTGGGTTGGGAAGATCCACTGGAGAAGGAAATGGCAACCCACTTCAGTATTCTTGGGCTTCCCTTGTGACTCAGCTGGTAAAGAATCCCTCTGCAATGCAGGAGACCTGGGCTCAATCCCTGGGTTGGAAAGATCCCCTGGAGAGGGAAAGGCTACCTACTCTGGTATTCTGGCCTGGAGAATTCCATGGACTCTATAGTCCATGGGATCACAAACAGCTGGACACGACTGAGCGGCTTTCACTTTCCAGACAATCGTAGGTGGTGCCAGTGGCAAAGAGCCCGCCTGCCAATGCGGGAGACGGAAGATCCCTGGCTCGGGAAGGGCCCCTGAAGGAAGGAATGGAACTTCTCCAGGACTCTCGCCTGGAGACCCCCAAGGACAGAGGAGCCTGGCGGGCTCCAGTCCACGGGGTAGCAGAGAGCTGGACACGACGGAGCGACTGAGCAGAAGGCCGACAAGACATCAGCGCTGGGCATCTCCGCTCCGCTAAGTGGGCCCTGCCCACCTGAGGCGGGTCCCGGGTAACCCGCTCGCCGCCTGATTTCTGCCTTTGTGTTCAGTGTGTGCGGGGGTAGGAGCTCTATAGGGGATTTTCGCTTCTTCCACTCAATTTTGCTGTGAAAACTGCTCTTGAAAAAATAAAGTGCATTTTAAAAAAATCCCAGGGGAAAAAAACATGCTGAAATTTCAGATTGGATAATATTGTATATAGCTTTAAAAAGTCACACATTTTAAATCAATTGTTCTCAAACATCTTTTTTCTGGGAGTGTTTTGTCTAGCCCACTTTTCCGTGGAAAGGTTTTCCTCCCATGAATCTGCTAAGATGGATAGTGAATTAATTGAATTGCTTTATTTATACTGCTGTTTTCTCTTGATGACAACCCTGGTTTTTTTTTTTTTTAGGATTCCTGAAATAATATAGATGAATTAATTAAGATGACAAGTTGAGTATGAATATTACATTTCCTTTTTAGTATCATGATTTGAATAGACTTTAATTTGAATTTACTGCATTTTATTCCTAAAATAGTTTTTCGGTCTTTAGGAAGGGAGAAAGCATCTTTTCGGGGATAACATTTTTGTTTTGAGTGGAGAGACTTTTGTCTGTGGATGTGCCTGCCTCAAAGAGGCAACAGAGGACTGCATGGCCGGGGGCCCCTACCTCCTGAGGGCAGCCAGGCCTCCTCTCTGCCGGGCCCTGGGCTCAGCCTCGTCCTCCTACAGGAAACGGATGTGCCGGATGGTCAGCCTCTGAGCTGGACGCAGTCCTGGCCTCGAGCAGGGGCCTGCACAGGGCAATGAGCGTCTGCAGATGCTCTGTGGTGTTTTCAGAAAGGCCACAAGACATAGTTTCTTTGCAACAGGCATCACAGGCCAACCCTTTCCCGTCTGGTTTGTCTGGAAGAGGAGACAGGAGCAGGACAGGCTTGAAGACAGAGCCTTGTTGCTGTCCTGGTCAGGGGATGCCTCTGGATGCCGTGTCCCACCCTCCGTCCAGGGTCAGGCCTCTCCTGGGCTCTGCGGTGAGGGTCTGAGGGGGGCCCTCGCCCAGCAGCCACTCCTGCCCGAGTCAGGGGCTGCTGGCGCACAGATGTCATCCAAATGCCCTAAAGGCAGCCATCAGATGAGGAGGTTAAAGACCGGGAGGGAAGGGCTGCGCTTCATCCCCACCTTCCTCTAACCGCCCCACTTGGTCCTGGGAGTCCAACAGGGAAACACAGAACCAGACCCAGCATCTGGCTGGAGCGAGCCCGGAGCTAAGGACGTGTTGGAGCAGCGGCCTCGGGGAGTCAGGACAGCTCCATGGAACCGCCCCCCACCCAAGGTCTTCCCGCTGTCACCACCCCCAGCCTCCCCCGGCCCAAGGAGGAAAGTCCTCCAGTGTGCAGGCCGCAGGTGCCTCTGCGGAGACAAGGGGCCTCAGGCCCCTGCCGTGGGGGTCTCCCAGGTGGAGCCCCCCATCTCCACGCAGTGAGTCTATGCAGCGATGCAGTTCCCGCCCATCCAGTGTCTCCTTGGGCCTCGCAGGTCTCTCCCTTCTCAGGCTGGCATGCCAGGCTGGGGGGCCAGTGTGGGGTACACCTGTGTGCTTCTGGCTTCCACAAGGTCTGGCTGGGGGACCTAGGCAGGAATGGGGAGGGGAGGGCAGCGAGGGCAGAGTCCATCCTGACCCCTGCGGACCCTCTGGCGAGGATCGCCTCCCGGCTCAGCGGCCCCCTCTGGCAGTGGTGCTGGACCCCATGCGGCTTGCAGGCGAGGCCTCCCTGCCCTGGTGAAGATGCCCTCATGAGGCTGAGTTGTCCTAATCCATGTGTGTCCTCTGCTCTGAGCAGCTGCACACTGGTGGGGAGGGAGGGCTTGGGTTAACTGTGGCTCCATCCTTGTGGGCGGGACCTCTCCCCCAGGTGGGAACCTGGTGCCACCGGCCCACCACGCCCAGGGTGCCCTTCCTGCTCCTGCTCCTGCTCCTGCCCAGACGGGCTGGCTGGCTGCACACCTGGGCGGACTTTCCTCCCTGCTGGGCTGTGAGCAGCTCTGCCCGAGGTTTGGTCAGCATCATATTCTCCCAAGCAGGTCTTGGCTGCCAGGAGAACAGAACCTCCCTCTGCTTATACATGGAGTTGGAAAATTTCATCAAGGACCAGCAGAAGCATTTGCAGTTTCTAAATTAGAGAGTTTATGGTAATAAGTCAAGAGTGTGCACATTAATAATAGAAAAAAACATAATGCTAGAACTTAATCTGAAACACTTCGAATACAACAGAAAGATTATATTTCTAATATCTGGTTAGCTTGTTGTGAGTGTATGCAAATATCTTTGGAAATATTCATACGTACTGCCAGCTTTAGCTAATTAAAGAAGTAGTTTTAGGAGGAGCTGCCACCTGATAATTTAATCACGGTTCAGTTTTCGCAGATAATTATGGTATTTGTTATTAAGTTCTCTGATTTTCCAAGAAATGAGAAATCTGATATAATCTTTTATGAGTGAAAAATTAAATTTTATTTAATTATGAAAAGTATTCTAATCTGAACACTTCTGAGCTATTTCCAGGGCGTTTTTTCCTCTTCTACAACTGCCCAGTGTCATTTTACGGGATTTCATTCTGGTCTGCAAACAACTCTGTGGCCAATACGATTGCAACTGTGCTTGGGTAAATAGTTTCAGGGCAAGGCATGTTTATTCGTCTACTTTGCAAGTCATCTCCTCACAAAGACTTTTTGGGAAAATTGTAAAAAGTGCTGTCAATCACAGCATTTGAAAAATTATTAAGTGGGATGATGCTAAGGGTCTAATGGTGACAGGTGGTTAGATAAGTGACTCAGAACATGCGCAGTGCACACCAGGGGCCGCTGTACCGTCTGTGCAGCAGGACGCGGTGCCGCTGAGCTTCCCTGGCGTGGCCCCGCCACTCAGGACGACGGCCTCTCGCCCCGGATGCGGTCCCTGCCTGCCCTGCCCCAGCTGCGGCGGAGACGCTCCTCTCTGCCTTCCCCTCATTCCTGCCTCCTCAAGCCAGACTGAAATGGTGGGTGTGCCCTCTGCTCCCACAGCGCTCTGCCATAGTCATCTTGTATCATAGTATCACAGTGTCTAAGTCCATTTTCCTTGCCCGGCTGTGTGACTCTTGTGGACAGAAACTGGAGCTCGATTCTCCGAGCAGCCCACACCTGGACCAGGGGCTGGCCCACCATGCGATCAGTAACTATTGCATGGAACTAAGTTTGTGTTCAATAATTACATAAATATATGTTTTCATATGGATAAATGCACATAACATAAACATCTCTCTATATCCTCTCTCTATATATACATATATATATATATTTATTTACCTATTAAGAACAAAATTGGAGAAGGAAACGGCAGCCCACTCCAGTATCCTTGCCTGGAAAATCTCATGGACAGAGGAGCCTGGTGGACTGCAGTCCATGGGGCCCCAAAGAGTCGGGCACGACTGAGTGACTAACACTGACACGACGAACAAAATATGGCAAAGAGGCATTTGGTGTGACTTAGAAAACTCATAGGGGATCATAGCTGCTGGTTCTTTTTTCATTGTTATCAGGGCCTTTTAATTTGCAGTCATCTGATAAGGTCAATTTCTAGAATGTTCCTCAAAACAAGTATTTTTCATTCTGCTTCTTGCTCCTTTGAAGCTTCATGAGAAACTTTTGAAGGTGCATGAGTGTACAGGTCCCTGGGGAGAAACTCCCGAATTTTATTGAATTCTTCAAAGTATCCATGACCCATAACCCATTCAGTTTAGTTCAGTTCAATCGCTCAGTCGTGTCTGACTCTTTGCGACCCCATGAATCGCAGCACGCCAGGCCTCCCTGTCCATCACCAACTCCTGGAGTTCACTCAGACTCACGTCCATTGAGTCAGTGATGCCATCCAGCCATCTCATCCTCGGTCGTCCCCTTCTCCTCCTGCCCCCAATCCCTCCCAGCATCAGGGTCTTTTCCAATGAGTCAACTCTTCACATGAGGTGGCTAAAGTACTGGAGCTTCAGCTTTAGCATCATTCCCTCCAAAGTAATCCCAGGGCTGATGTCTTTTAGAATGGACTGGTTGGATCTCCTTGCAGTCCAAGGGACTCTCAAGAGTCTTCTCCAACACCACAGTTCAAAAGCATCAATTCTTCGGCGCTCAGCCTTCTTCACAGTCCATCTCTCACATCCATACATGACCACAGGAAAAACCATAGCTTTGACTAGACGGCCCTTTGTTGGCGAAGTAATGTCTCTGCTTTTCAATATGCTATCTAGGTTGGTCATAACTTTTCTTCCAAGGAGTGAGCGTCTTTTAATTTCATGGCTGCAGTCACCATCTGCAGTGATTTTGGAGCCCCCCAAAATAAAGTCTGACACTGTTTCCACTGTCTCCCCATCTGTTTCCCATGAAGTGATGGGACCAGATGCCATGATCTTCGTTTTCTGAATGTTGAGCTTTAAGTCAACTTTTTCACTCTCCTCTTTCACTTTCATCAAGAGGCTCTTTAGCTCCTCTTCACTTTCTGCCATAAGGGTGGTGTCATCTGCATATCTGAGGTTATTGATATTTTTCCCTGCAATCTTGATTCCAGCTTGTGTGTCTTCCAGTCCAGCATTTCTCATGATGTACTCTGCATATAAGTTAAATAAGCAGAGTGACAATATACAGCCTTGACGTACTCCTTTCCCTATTTGGAACCAGTCTGTTGTTCCATGTCCAGTTCTAACTGTTGCTTCCTGACCTGCATACAGATGTCTCAAGAGGCAGGTCAGGTAGTCTGGTAGTCCCATCTCTTTCAGAATTTTCCACAGTTTATTGTGATCCACACAGTCAAAGGCTTTGGCATAGTCAATAAAGCAGAAATAGATGTTTTTTTGGAACTCTCTTGCTTTTCCCACGATCCAGCAGATATTGGCAATTTGATCTCTGGTTCCTCTGCCTTTTCTAAAACCAGCTTGAACATCAGGGAGTTCACGGTTCACATATTGCTGAAGCCTGGCTTGGAGAATTTTGAGCATTACTTTATCATTGCTGCTGCTGCTGCTGAGTCGCTTCAGTTGTGTCCGACTCTGTGCAACCCGACAGATGGCAGCCTACTAGGCTCCCCCATCCCTGGGATTCTCCAGACAAGAACACTGGAGTGGGTTGCGATTTCCTTCTCCAATGCATGAAAGTGAAAAGCGAAAGTGAAGTTGCTCAGTTGTGCCCGACTCTTAGCGACCCCATGGACTGCAGCCTACCAGGCTCCTCCGTCCATGGGATTTTCCAGGCAAGAGAACTGGAGTGGGGTGCCATTGCCTTCTCTGATTTTACCATTAGATTATATTTATTCCCTGAAGAACTAACATGAATAAAGTCACACATTTTATAATACTGTTTTCCAAAGAAAGGGGAAGAGTGAGTTCACTGATTCTGCCCATAATGGCGGATGGTGCAAACTTGATTTTTGGAACTCTTGACCCCGGGTGGCAGAATATTTAATGGCCAATTTGGTCTTTTGATCTTCCCTGGTGGCTCAGATGGTAAAGAATCTGTCAGCAATGCAGGAGACTCGGGTTTGATCTCTGGTGAGGAAGATCCCCTGGAGAAGGGAATGGCTACCCACTCCAGTATTCTTGCCTGGAGAATTCCATGATAGAGGAGCCTGGTGGGCTACAGTCTATGGGGTCACAAAGAGTCGGACACGTCTGAGCGACTAACACTTTCACTTTCACTTTGGTCTTTTGAGTAGTGAATAGATGTGAGGAAATAGAATGGTGTTTGTAAACTGTGAGAGGTACAATGCTGTTGATGGATGCCACTTGTCAGCTGTGGGCTTGGCTGAGTTTTCTTTCACACTGAATTGGTCAGAGCTGCTGGGTGAGGCCCAGGACAAATTAAAGCGCTGATTCCCAGGGCTGCCAGGGACGCACTGCTCTTCCCAATTGACCAAGTTCTCTGCAGACGGGGGCTCACCTCAGGGCCACCAAGACCCTCAGAACAGAGCAAGGTCTGTGGTTCTTTGACAGCAGGCTATAAGCTCACCTTACAGTGAGCCAGCTCCTTTGTGATAGTTATCTAAGACATTCAGACTTACACAAGTCTGAATGTTTTCTGTTGGGAAAAAAATCATGTTCCTTTGAAAAACACACTTGATATTGTTCTTAAGCATTGAAACGCTGGCCTTTACAGCCACTTGTAGACGTATGCTTCCTTGTCAAGTACACAAACCTGTCCTTTATTCGTTCCTACCTGCGACTAAGTGGCAGAAAGAGCCCGACAAAGACTTTGGGAGTGAATTATCAAGAGAAGCACAGAAGCCCTCCTGTGGCAGAGTGGGCCTGGTGGGGGGCGGGGCCTGCTTCTGCTGTGTCACGTGCTGGATGCTAAGGTCAGGGTGTCTGGAGCCCTGGACCCACACACTTCCTCCTTAACAAGTGCCTCCTGCCCAGAATTTACCCTTAAACAGGAGACCTTAGGGGAAAGGGAAGGAGGCTAGCAGACAGCTTTGGGAAGCGGAGACTCAACAGGAACAGTGATGGCAGAGCCGTGGGCTGTGCAGGCGGCAGGTCGGGGGGAGGCAGCCTGTGGCCGGGCTCCTGTCTGGCATGCGGAGCAGAGACGGCAGCTCTGTCTCCGTGGCTCACACAGGGACTGGCACGCTCCCCGTCTTCTGTGCTCGCTAACATGGCCAAGCAGCCCTTTGGGAGTTAGGACAATGTACCCTGAAGGTATACCCACTGGGTGGAGAGCAGGTTCTGACGCTGGTTAGCTGGGTAACTTCAGGCAGGTCACTTCCATGTCTTGCTTTTTTCCTCTGCTCCATGGTGTAATAGCAGTGTCAGTCTCATGGGCCGTTGTGGGGGTTAAACAAGATAAGTTATCTGTGGACACTGAGTCGTGGTGTTGTTTACTTTGTTTTGACTAGTAGCCACAGAAGCCCCTTGGTGGCTCAGATGGTCAAGAATCTGCCTGCAATGCAGGAGACTCAGGTTTGATCCTTGGGTCGGGAAGATCCCCTAGAGTAAGAAGGGCTACCCACTCCAGTATGCCTGCCTGGGAAATGCTATGGACAGAGGAGCCTGGTGGGCTATATACTCCATGGGGTCACAAAGAGCGGGACACGACTAAGTGACTAACACTTTCACGTTCACAGAAGCTGATGACATCCGTTTTCTGTTGAAAACATTGGGCGTGATTTCTGCTTAATCCACTGAAGCATCAGCCAGAGAGGCATTTCCAGAGGCTGGCTCAGCCCAGCGCCTACAGTGGAGTCAGGAGAGCCGCGGGGGACGTCCCAGCAGAGGAGGAGGAGGGGCTGGTGGGCATGACGCCCCGCTCACACGTCTCGGCTGTGATGTGGACTCCAGGGCTCACATGAGCATATCCTCCAGACTTTGTGAGAATGGAACAAAGGACCACGTGGAGCCCACGTGGAACCTGGCAGCCTGGAGTTCTCACCCAGCAAACTGGAGCAGGCCAGGTATCTGAGTGCCGGCCACTGGAGAACCACGGGTGATGGCGAGGGACCCAGACCAAGGCCAGGCCCAGAGCAAGGCCACGCCCAGACCCAGGCCAGGCCCAGACCCAGGCCACGCCCAGACCCAGGCCAGGCCCAGACCCAGGCCAGGCCCAGACCAAGAAAGTGAAAGTGAGCTCACTCAGTTGTGTCTGACTCTTTGCAACAGCATGGACTGTAGCCTACCAGGCTCCTCTGTCCATGGGATTTTCCCAGGCAAGAGTACTGGAGTGGGGTGCCATTTCCTTCTCCACGCTCAGACCAAAGCCACGCCCAGACTAAGCCCGACCCAAAGCAAGGCCACGCCCAGACCCAAGCCACGCCCAGTGTGAGACGACCCTAGAGGGAAACTTTAACCTCCAACCCCGGTCCTCCAAGCATCACTTTGTTTCCTTGTCCTCCTCGAGCCTGAAATCAGAGGAAAGGTCCTGAGACAGTGAAGGTCTGGGTGGGTGGGGGGCACGCAGGAGGGACAGAGGTGTTCTCGGAGGGTGGACGTCAGCTTCTCCAGGATTTTGACTGCCCAGCGCTTCCTTGGGGTCTGTTTCAGGCAGTGTGGGTTTATCAGCAGGGATAGGTCGCGCGTTATGGAGGCCGAAAGCCCCAGGGCCTGTGGGGTCCCCTCCCCTGCATGTCCAGGCCCCTCCTGAGGAGTCTTGTCCGTGGAGTTTGGTTGCTGAGCGGCTGTCCGGGACCCGCAGGGTGTCAGGGCTGATAGGCACCGAAGCAGAGACGCGGCACCAGGAAGGGAACCCCCAGAACCAGGGGGCCGGCCCACGCCCTCCCAGCCCCGCCAGGCGGGTGTGAGGTCATGACTCAGACAGAGACCTGCGGGTCTGCGATCATTACCTCCGTGTTTTGGTTGTGAGTCTCCTTCCTGCTTTGGGGAAATAATGTCAGGTATTTTCCATGTTTATAACTTTGTTTTTGAGACAAATCAATACCAAAATGTGGAGGAAATATTATCAGTGGAGCTGTTATCTCTGCCCCAGACAAAGCTGGCGTCCGTGTTCCCAGTTATGTTTAGTCCCCAGCCAGTCCTGTTATGAATTTCCTTCCCCCCCTCATTATTGTTATGGAACAATCCAAATGGCTCTGAATGATGGAACCGAAATGATAATTCTGAGATATTGGATCTGACGGTCCTGAAGGAAATCAGAGAATGGAAATCTCAATAAAGCCTTCCTGCAGAGGATGGCCTCCTCTAGAGCGTTGTCCTTAAAGAGGTGCTGCAGTGGAGGCTCCCCTCAATTGTAGAGCAGAGGGGCGGCCCGGACCCCCGAGTCAGGCACCAGAGGTCCCCCAGGAGCCCACCTGAGTGTGTGTGAGAAGATGGGCCACGGGGTGCTTGGAGGAGGGTCCCCGCTCTGCTCTCCGGGTCCTGGCTTCATTCTGCCCGGGGATTGCGGGCAGCCCACCAGCCTCCCTCTGGGGGTGCTCTCTCTCCACCTGCCTGCCACCCCTATCTCATTTTATCGAACCCTCACCCTTACCTGGTCCCCATGCCCAGGAGCAGAGAGCTCATTCCCCGACCATAACTCTGAGCTACAGGCAGAGGCTGGCATCCTGTTCGTTTCTGAGCCGCTCTGGCCCTGCCCCTCCATCTGTGGGTGGTATCCTGCCCCCCATGAGGTAATCGGGAAGGTGGCACACGTCCTTTCCTTCTTTCTTACCCATTTTGAAGGAGGCTAGTCTTGCCGTTTCTATTCCTTGATTTTCTTCTTTTTTAAAGCATTTCGTTACATTGAGACGCAGATCTACCCTCTGGCGCCTCTGAGTGCCAGCGTGGAGTCCTGCCGCAGATGTCCTCCGCTGACGCTTTGTTCCCTGGCCGCTCACCCCGGCCTGCCTGCCGCCACTCCAGTGTTTGATTCTGCGAATGTGGCGATTTAAAATCCATCCTGTGAGTGGCATCGCGCAGTACTTGTCTTTCTCGGGACTAAGGACGTGAGTTTGAGGGAATTCCGGGAGATGGTGATGGACAGGGAGGCCTGGCGTGCTGCGATTCATGGGGTTGCAAAGAGTCGGACACGACTGAGTGACTGAACTGAACTGAACTGAAGCATGGCTAGCCGCTCTCTGCTCACCTGGGCTCTGGGGGGGGGGGGGGGGGGGGGGTCTTGCTTTTGGAATCTGAGCTGAGGGCAGGCACCTCAGAGGTGGAAGCCGGACCAGGGGTGCACGGTCCTCAAGCCGCTGATGATGCGGTTGGTTCTTTCTGGCCGGGTGCCCGTCCTGGGATATCACAGCCTTGCCCCCACAGGCAGACCCCAGAGTATGACGTGTGTTGGCTGGTGGGGGGTCTCTGGAGCATCTAGTTGGGGGTGATGTGGAACAGCACGGAGCTAGTCCGGTGAGTGAGCATCGCCGGGGCCCTGAGCTGCTGGCCTGGGGTCGGGGGCAGTGGGTGACCCCTTCCCCTCCGCCGGTGGCCGAGCACATCTCTGCTGTGCCTGTGTCCCGGCGGGCCCGCGGTGGCACTGGAGAGGTCGCCTGGTTCTGGGCTGCGAGCGCTGGCGGGCGGGGAGTGCCTGTCAGGTTCGCTCCGCTGCCTCTGATGTCTGGCTTCCAAGCCCTTGGCCTCCAAGCCCTTGGCCCCTTCTGCTCCTGGGCAGTGTTGGCACGGAGATGTGTGGCCCTCATGGGTTCAAAAAGCAGCACCTGAGAATCACCTTCTGTCTCCCTGGGGCCCAGCTTCCCACAGCCCCCGCCTTGGGAAGTGGGGCCGGGAAGGCGGGCTGCGCCTGTGTCCACGCTTCCTGGAGGAAAGCTTTCCATCTCCGCCAGGCCCTCCCGCTCCCTCCGCCAGCCCTTCCCTGTCTGAGCTGCAGCCGGTGACCAGGCCATCGGCGCTGCAGCAGCGTCTGGCTGTGGTGGGCATGGCTTCCCTTTGGGGAGGCAGGTTCACTGTGGGGCTGGACGATGCATGTGTGCGTGTGTGTGCATGCATATGAGTGTGCATCTGTGTGCACACGTGTACACACACGTGTGTACCTGCACACGCACGTGCACACATGTACATGTGTACACACACGCACCTGTGTACGTGCATGTCTGCACACACGCGTGCACATGTACACACATGTGTACATGCGTGTGCATGTGTGTGTGCTTATGCCCATTCCCCTGTGGGAGGAAAGAGTGCTTTTGCTGGTACAACTATTTTGAAGCAAATTGAACTGCAAAAGTGGCCTCATTTTCTTGTCACTCAGATGAAAAAATAAACCCAGAGCTCCCAATGCCCTTTGAAGCACCTTCATGTCTGACCCTGGTTAACTTTATATCCAACCTGACGAAGAGGTGGGCGGGGGTCGGGGAGGTGGGAGGGAGAGGGAAATCCATGGCTACCACCAAGCTCCTCCAGCCCAGCCGCCCAGAGGGGCAGAGCCAGGGCTGACGGTGAGCAAAAGGGAAGACAGAAGTGTTTTCTCAAGGAAAGTTATTAAAATATTGGCATTCCATCTGCAGCTGGGCCAGTTCAGTTACGCTGTCACATACCTGCTCCATCACTTCGCTCTTCCAGAGCACAAGCTTCTTTGTTTTGGATGCTTTTCTGGAAGTGATCTCAAAGTCCCAGTGGATTTTTGAGTTTTAAATCCAAGAACAAATGGAGTTGAGCGTCTGGGTCACACGCGTGTGTTCACTCCCCAGAGTCCAGGAGAGTGGTGCTTCCTGATGGGAGCCCAAGGCAGCTTGGGTGGTTGTCTTTCCTTCTGGTTGAATCCTTTTCAAATACTGTCTCAGAGGCAACGGTTGGGATCCCTAGTCCTCCTGGGTGGGGGGAGGCTGTGCATGAAACTGGCACCTCCCAGGAAGTGCTGCTCCGGTGAGGCCCAGAGGATGGATGTGGTGAACCAGGGAAGGGACCCTCCTGCCTGGCACGTTCAGGGACCAAAACGTGGGGGGCAGGTGGTTAGGATATGGACGTGAGTGATGTCTGTACTGACATTAAAGTCTGAGTGTGCAAGTGTGTGTGTGATAGAAGATGTGCTTCAGGGCTAAGCAAAACAATTTTCATTCAACAGAGAGGCAAGCGTGCTGTGTCTCTAGAGAGAAGGAAGAGGTGGCAGTTCTCTGCCCAGGAGGAGGAGCGGGGAGAGCAGGTCTCTCCATCCGTTACCTCCCCGGCTCCTTGTGCTGCTTCCGGTAGAATTTCCGTGATCTGGTCACCAGGACTGGTGAGCTTTGCCCGATTCCTGCAAGTGGTGGAGGTGGCTCCCAATACTTGCCTGTAGATAGCGCCTGGTTTGCAGGGTGACTGGAGGTGAATTGCAGCTTCCAGAAGCCCCACACAGGCTCTGGGGGGCCACTGGCCTGCCTGCCCAGCCTGAGGTTAACTCTGCTACCTGTGAGGGCTCCCCCAGCCCTCCAGCCCCTCTGCCGGGCCTCAGGCGTGGCCAGTGGTCTTGGAATGGACAGAACCCAGCCTCCTGCCCTCCCCATGGCCCCAGACTGGCCACTCTGGGCGCTGCCTCGGGCAACTCTGCATGTGGGGCTCGGGGTGTCCAGGGTACCTGTCCTGAGGCCCTGCCCCCGTCTCAGCTGCACTTTTGCCGTCCAGCCCTGGCCAACACGCTGCCCCAAAGGCTCACTAGCACCTCACCTTCCCGGGCCCTGGGGCTCCCCTCCTCTGCAGGGCAGGGATTGGGTCCAGGCCCAGGGCCCCTAGTGGCCTGAGCATCTTTCCAGCCAGACTTTCCCCTGCTGCCTGCCTGCCCCCTTCTGCCCCCGCCTCACCGAGTCTGTGGGTATTTCCCGCTTTCTGGAAACCTCGCTCTCCTCCTGCTGGGCCCTGTCTGTCAGCCCGGCCAGCTCCTCATCTCCCGCTCCCCAGCCTCCTCTAGGGCTCCCCCAGCTCTTCACGCTGAGCCTCCTCCAGGCTCTGGTTGTGTCCCCAAACAACCCCCCTGTCTTGGTGAGCTCACTACCCCCACCTCAGTAAGCTCCAGGGCCAGGGGCCAGGCCTCCAGTTCTGCAGCCCAGCCTCTACTACAGCCAGTCCTGTGCAAACTATATAAAGAAAGGAAAGAGCCAACAGTGTTTGCACAAAGCAATTTCCAACATTAAGACCCAAAGCAATGCAGAGCCCAGGCATGTGTGGAGGGATGGTCCAGTTCAAAGAGGTACCAGCAAGAGGCCAGGAGGAGAGGGTGAGACAGGCACCTTGGGGAGCACAGACACCTGTGCTGAGCCTGTCGCCTCCTTCCCGCGTGTCTTGAGCCTCCACCTCAGGCTGCCGGCAGACAGGATGCCCCCGCCTCCCCGCAGGCTTGGCCCTCGGGAGGGTACTGAGGATGATGTTAACTGGATCAGGGAGACAAAAATTGTGTTTCTTTGAGTGAAATGGTAATTTGAGTTTTACAGCCAGAAATCATTCATTTCAGCAAATCTGTGTGCTCACAGAGAGGCAGGCTATAGCCTGCAGGTGCAGACCGGCCGATTCAGGCAGCAGGAGGTGGCCGGATGCTTGCCAGCCTGGGCTGTTGGTGAGGAGGCCAGAGTGGGCTTTGCCTGGGGCACCTCGGTCAACACCCAGAGCAGCTCTCAGTCTGCACTAAGTGAAGTCGAGGTTAATCACGACACTCTTAGCAGTCACATGGACAAGAGCTTTGTCTAGCCTAATGAAGCTATGAGCCATGTCATGTAGGGCCACCAAGATGGATGGGACTTGGCAGAGAGTTTTGACAAAACACGGTCCACTGGAGAAGGGAATGGCAAACCACTTCAGCATTCTTGCCTTGAGAACCCCATGAACAGTGTGAAAAGGCAACAAGATAGGACACTGAAAGAGGAACTCCCCAGGGCGGTAGGTGCCCAATATGCTACTGGAGATCAGTGGAGAACTAACCCCAGAAAGAATGAAGGGATGGAGCCAAAGCAAAACCAACACCCAGCTGTGGATGTGACGGGTGATGGAAGTAAAGTCCGATGCTGTAACGAGCAATATTGCACAGGAACCTGGAATGTCAGGTCCATGAATCAAGGCAAATTGGAAGTGGTCAAACCAGATGGCAAGAGTGAACATCAACATTTTAGGAATCAGCAAACTAAGATGGACTGGGATGGGTGAATTCAACTCAGATGACCATTATATCTACTGCTGTGGGCAAGAATCCCTTGGAAGAAATGGATTAGCCATCATGGTCAACAAAAGAGTCCAAAATGCAATACTTGGATGCAATCTCAAAAATGACAGAATGATCTCTCTATTTGCTTCCAAGGCAAACCATTCAATATCACAGTAATCCAAGTCTATGCCCCAACTAGTAATGCTGAAGAAGCTGAACCTGAATGGTTCAATGAAGATCTACAAGACCTTCTAGAACTAACACCCAAAAAAGATATTCTTTTCATTATAGGGGACTGGAATGCAAAAGTAGGAAGTCAAGAGCTACCTGGAGTAACAAGCAAATTTGACCTTGGAGTACACAATGAAGAAGGGAAAAGGCTAATAGAGTTTTGCCAAGAGAACGCACTGGTCATAGCAAACACCCCCTTCCAACAACGCAAGAGAAGACTCTACACATGGACATCACCAGATGGTCAACACCGAAATCAGACTGATTATATTCTTTGCAGCCAAATATGGAGAAGCTCTATACAGTCGGCAAGAACAAGACTGGGAGGTGACTGTGGCTCAGATCATGAACTCCTCATTGCCAAATTCAGATTTATATTGAAGAAAGTAGGGAAAACCACTGCACCATTTAATCAAATTCCTTACGATTATACAGTGGAAGTGAGAAATAGATTCAAACGATTAGATCTGACAGAGTACCTGAAGAACGGCCTGGAGGAATGGATGAATGGACGGAGGTTCATGACATTGTACAGGAGGCAGTGACGAAGACCATCCCCAAGAAAAAGAAATGAGAAAAGGCAAAATGGTTTTCTGAGGAGAACTTACAAATAGCTATGAAAAGAAGAGAAGGGAAAAGCAAAGGAGAAAAGGAAAGATATACCCATTTGAATGCAGAGTTCCAAAGAATAGCAAGGAGAGATAAGAAAGCCTTCCTCAGTGATCAATGCAAAGAAGAGGAAAACAACGGAATGGGAAAGACTAGAGATCTCTTCAAGAAAATTAGAGACACGAAGGGAACATTTCATGCAAAGATGGGCTCGATAAAGGACAGAAACAGTCTGGACCTAACAGAAGCAGTGGAGAAGGCAGTGGCACCCGCTCCAGGACTCTCGCCTGGAGAATCCCAGGGATGGCGGAGCCTGGTGGGCTGCAGTCCACAGGGTCCCTAAGAATCAGACACGACTGAGCAACTTCACTTTCACTTTTCACTTTCCTGCATTGGAGAAGAAAATGGCAACCCACTCCAGTGTTCTTGCCCGGAGAATCCCAGGGACGGGGGAGCCTCATCGGCTGCCACCTATGGGGTCGCACAGGGTCAGACACGACTGAAGCGACTTAGCAGCAGCAGCAGGAACGGAAGCAGAGCTATTAAGAAGAGGCGGCAAGAAACACGGAAGAACTACACAAAAAAGGTCTTCACAACCCAGATAATCACGATGGTGTGATCACTCACCTAGGGCCAGACATCCTGGAATGAGAAGTGAAGTGGGCCTTAGGAAGCGTCACTACGAACAAAGCTAGTGGAGGGGATGGAATTCCAGTTGAGCTATTTCAAATCCTGAAAGATGATGCTGTGAAAGTGCTGCACTCAATATGCCAGCAAATCTGGAAAATTCAGCAGTGGCCACAGGACTGGAAAAGGTCAGTTTTCATTCCAATCCCAAAGAAAGGCAATGCCAAAGAATACTCAAACTACCACACAATTGCACTCATCTCACACACTGGTAAAGTAATGCTCAAAATTCTCTAAGCCAGACTTCAGCAATAAGTGAACTATGAACTTCCAGATGTTCAAACTGGATTTAGAAAAGGCAGAGGAACCAGAGATCAAACGGCCAATGTCTGATGGATCATCAATAAAACAAGAGAGTTCCAGAAAAACATCGATTTCTGTTTTATTGACTATGCCAAATCCTTTGACTGTGTGGATCGCAACAAACTGTGGAAAATTCTGAAAGAGAAAGGAATACCAGACCACCTGACCTGCCTCCTGAGAAATCTGTATGCAGGTCAAGAAGTAACTGTTAGAATTGAACATGGAACAACAGACTGGTTCCAAATCATGAAAGGAGTATGTCAAGGCTATATATTGTCACCCTGCTTATTTAACTTATATACAGAGTACATCATGTGAAATGCTGGGCTGGATGAAGCACAAGCTGGAATCAAGATTGCCAGGAGAAATATCAGTAACCTCAGATATGCAGATGACACCACCCTCAAGGCAGAAAGTGAAGAGGAACTAAAGAGCCTCTTGATGAAAGTGAAAGAGGAGAGTGAAAATGTTGGCTTAAAGCTCAACATTCAGAAAACTAAGATCATGGCATCTGGTCCTATCTTCATGGCAAATAGATGGGGAAACAGTGGAAACAGTGACAGAGTTTGTTTTCTTGGGCTCCCAAATCACTCCAGATGGTGACTGCAGCCATGAAATTAAAAGATGCCCACTCCTTGGAAGTAAAGCTATGATTAAGCTAGACAGCATATTAAAAAATGGAGACATCACTTTGCCAACAAAGGTTCATCTAGTTAAAGCTATGATTTTCTTAGTAGTCAAGTATGGATGTGAGAGTTGGACTATAAAGAAAGCTGAGCACTGAAGAATTGATGCTTTTGAACTGTGGTGTTGGAGAAGACTCTTGAGAGTCCCTTCGACTGCAAGAAGATCAAACCTGTCAGTCTCAAAGGAAATTAATCCTAAATACTCAATCGAAGGATGGATGCTGAAGCTGCAACTCCAATACTTTGGCCACCTGATGTGAAGAACGGACTCATTGGAAAAGACCTTGATATTGGGAAAGATTGAAGGCAGGAGGAGAAGGGGACAGCAGCAGATGAGATGGTTGGATGGCATCACCGACTCAATGGACATGAGTTTGAGTAAACTCCGGGAGTTGGTGATGGACAGGGAGGCCTGACGTGCTGCAGTGCATAGGGTTGCAAGAGTTGGACGTGACTGAGCAAATAAACTGAACTAAATTGCTGATTTTACAGCATCAGTTTCATCAGTATTATAGCACCTCTCCTCTCCTCTCTTCTGAGCATGGAAATGAGCCAGTGTGCAGAGATTCTAGGCCAGGATCCCCTCCAGCCACTGGCTGGCCTGCAGGAAGATGCATGTCCTGTGGAGACCAGCGCAGAGCTGCAGCCGGGCTGGCTTCCCGGGCTTCCCTGGACTTTTCCCAGAGGCAGAGAGCTGCTGATTTGTTTTCAGCTGAGAGAACTGAAGCGTGTCTGATAGACCCCCACATGGAAGGCGGTAAACAACGTGAAACAGCCTCTAAGTGTCTTCACATTTACAATGTGGAGGCCAACTCCAGAATACATGTTTACACAGACAGACTGTGGACTGAAGCCCTGAGGACGGCCTCCGTGCAGGGTGCGGGTGAGGGAGCTCATTCATGTCTGCTGTGTGGTCTGTTTGGCAATGCACAGCTCATCACATGCGCCCAACTCACCTGTTACATACACACAGGTCACTACATGTGCAGACCTCATCACATGTGCAGCCTGCTCATTGCACGTGCAAACCTCATCTCATATGCACAACCCACTTATTATATACACACAGCTGTTTGTGCACGCGCATCTCGTCTCGCATGCAGGGCGCATTACATGTGCAGCGATTGAGACATATGCAGAGGTCCCATGCAAAGCCCAGCCCTGGGGCAGGGGTAGCCGGTCACTAGCCGGAAGTAGCCACTGGCAGACACTCACCTCCTCAGTATTATTACCCTGGGGGGCCTCCCTGGCCCGATGTGCCTCCTGCTTGCCCCCTCTGGAGAGCCCTGATTGTCAGACCCTGCCCTTCCCGTTGTGATCGTGTGGGGAAGACACAGGCGTCACCTATGAGTGCATGTTAAATGGAGTAACCTCCAAGTAAGCCTCATCCCAGGACTAGGATGAGTTTCCAAGAATGATCAAGGAGCTGGAAATCACTGCCACTTAGAAGGAAGGGACCCACACAGCCACTGGGAGGTCTGGAGAGCCAGCCTCGCCCTGGGCCTCCACAGGGGCAGTGCCCGCCATGAGTGGTCAGCAGGTCGATGGACCTGGGGGGCTGGAGTGGGAGGGTGCTGCAGGGACCGACTGGTCCAGACGCAGCGTTGGTCCACTGCAAAGCTCTTCTTGGGAAAAAACGAAATACAGTTAAAAAACAAGGGTAGTTTCAATATCGAGCGTTGCCTTGGTGGTCCTCCGCCTTGGGCCTAGGATGTCTCTCGTTTACCTGAAAGCAAGCAGCACCCTGGGGTTGGGACAGGGTCCAGCTCAGTTTCAGGTGCCCTCTCTGACTGGTGGTGGGAGAGAGAAGATTCCTCTCACCCTCTTGGAGAGAAGGTGTCCACCCTGGGCCCCAGGACAGAGCAGCTCTCAGTCGTTGCTCAGTCGTGTCCAACTCTTCGCGACCCCATGGACTGCAGCCTACCAGGCTCCTCCATCCATGGGATTTTCCAGGCAAGAGGACTGGAGTGGGGTGCCACTGCCTTCTCCATGAAAGGGCTAGTGCACATGTGTGCATTTGTTTTACTTTTCTTTGGCCACAAAGCAGTTGGTAGTTTCTTTGGAAGGAAAGCTGTGGGCAGAGAAGAGGCAGGACTGGCAGAGGAAGGCCCACAGTTCTTGGGGTGATCTTGTTTCCATCGACATGGAGTGCTGAGGGCCGGTGTTGGCCCTGGGGGCTGAGGACTGAAGCCCCAGGGACTGAGGCGTGCGTGGGACCAGAATCAGACGATGAAGTGACTAAAGTTTGCAGATGACCACTTCATGACATGGGGGTCTGACCTCTTAAAGATAATATATTATTGTTGCATAGGCCTGAGACAGCACAGCAGAGTTTGGGATGATAAGATCAGTAGGGTGGCCCCAGGGTGGATGTCCAGCTCTGGTGTCAAAAGCACTGCATTTGGGGCAGGCAGGCAGGCAGGCGAGTTCCAGAGCAGCGGGAGGGCTGGCCACTGCCCCTCTCATCTGGATGGAGGGCGAGGACCGCGTATTTGGCCGGCAGAAGCAAGCCGGAGAGGCGGCAGTCTGGGTTACTTTTACTCACTTGTGATTCCGAGAATGTCAGCCAAGAGCATGTTTGGGGCCCGGCCGGGGGGACAGAGGTCTAGATGGAGCGGATGGAAGCTCCGTTTCTACCTCTACCAGTGTGGGAAACCCTCCCTTGTTTAGGACACACTGCTGGTCACACGGTTAACAGTACTGATGATACAAATAGGGAGCATGCTTCCTGCCTGCTGCAGGCACCCTTATGGGGGCTCCCCATGACTTACCCTGGCCTCACCGCTGGCCCATGGGTCACGGACGGTGGCACCATTGTGGGTGGATTAACAAGCAGGTGCAGAGAGGGGAAGTAACTGGCCTAAGGTCACACAGTCAGCGAGTGGCAGAGCTGGGGGAGGAAGCAAGGTCTCTGTCACACCACCAGGCTCCCATGTGGCGGCCTAGGGCCCTGCCTGCCCCCTGCTGCCACCGCTGGAAGGGTCGCAGCAGGTAAGGGGGTACGTACAAAGTCACAATATTGTGTCGATAATCATCACATAATTTAGATAATCTAATTATCTAATATATAGATATATAATTATCTAATTTAGATTAGAATCATAGATGATGGGACTTCCCAGGTGGCTCAGTGGTAAAGAATCTGCTGGCCAGTGCCCGAGCTTCAGGAGATGCAGATTTGATCCCTGGGTTGGGGAGATCTCCTGGAGAAGAGAATGGCAACCCACTCCAGTATTCCTTCCTGGAGAATCCCCTGGACAGAGGAGTCTGGCGGACTGTAGTCCATGGGGTCCCACGGAGTTGGACTCGACTGAGTGACTTAGCACACGCGCACGCATGGGTGCGAGTCCCTGAGGCTTTACAACTTGACTCTCAGCCGCTCCTGCTCCAGCAGGGAGCGTAAACCCCGCCCTCGGCTGGTGGGGGCTGTCCAAGGCTCGCAGAGGAGGCAGATCTGGAAAACGGCTCCTCCAGTGACCTGACGAGGCTCTGGTTACCCTGGGCTGACACCCCGGACCACAGACAGATGCCCCCTCTCCCACACTGTCAGACTGTGTTGCCATATTTAGCTGTCCAGTCCTGTCTCTTTGTGACTCTGTGGACTCCTCTGTCCATGGGCTTTCCCAGGCAAGAATCCTGGAGTGGGTGGCGGTTTGCTCCTCTAGGTGGTCTTCAAACAAGAGCTTTGCTTTTACTTCTTAGTCCAAGAACGTAGGCTGCTCTCCTCGTGGCTGCCATCTCTTCCTGTTGGACTGCAGCCTTGAGTGGCCCTCTCGGTGAGGGCCTGTGGCCGGCCCATCAGTCTGCGTCCTCTCCTCGGTGTGGGTGGGGTGAGGCCCCGGGCACGTGGGGAGCTCTGCTGGGAGGCGGCAGCAGCCACGCAGGTCCTCTGAGGGCGGCCTGTCTTCCCTCTTCTGCCCCTGTCCCATCTTGACCCCTTGCCAGCCGAGCATTTAGCTGAGATTACAGCTGATTTATCCAGCACTCAGGTGGGAGTGCCAGGTTGTCTGCTGAAACAGAACTCTGCGCTGTGCCGCCTGACGTCTTCACGTGGAATTTCTTCCTTTGATCAGGAATCTGACTTTCACAGGCTCATTGTCCAGGGGGCGAGTTTGCGGAGGTGGGGGGTGCCTTCCTTGCTCTGTCTGGTGTGCAGTTGCCGCCGTGGCCCTGAGATCCTCACCATGAGCCGTGGTTGGCGGCCATCCTGGCTCAGTGCTGACATCATGGTGTTTTGGGCCACCCTGGCTGGTGGGTTTCTGGATGCTGAAACCCCATGTGGAGGCAGCCAGCTCCCCAGCAGGGGTGGGGGCCCTCCAGGCCGAGCGCCGGGCTCTGTCCGCTTTCCCTGGGGGTGGGTGAAGCAGGAGCAGCCCCGCCCTCTCTGCTTCTAGGCCTGGAGCCCTTGACCATCAGCCCTGCTCTCAGATATCCGACAAGATGCTGAGGAATTATTCAACCTTACCCTTCCAGGGCACCACGGAGAGGGAGGAGAGAGAAGTAGGCGTCGTACTGAAGCAGTGGCGCCTCTCTCCCCGCGGCGCCAGCGACACTCCTGCCGTGAAGCTGGAGGAGGGCTCGGCTCTTCCGCTTCTTTCTCCCGTTTTCTGTGATATTTGCCACCATCCTTTAGGAATTACATGCTGCAGATGGCTGGCTGTGCAAGCCGAGGCTCCCCAGAGGAAAGACCGACAGGACGCACGGAGACACGTGCAAGGGGAGATGTGTGGAAGGAACCGGTCCACACCATTGAGGAGGCCAGGGAGTCCTGTCCATGCCGTCAGCTGGCCGGACAGCTGGGGTGTGAGCCAGTCTGAGTCCAGACCCTGAGGACCAGGGGCTCCAGCGTCTGAGCACAGAAGATCCAGCTCGGGAAACCACGGTGAGCTCCCCACTTCTTGCTCCACGGGGGGCCTCAGCGGGCTGCCCGACGCCCACCTATGACGGGCAGGACCACCTGCTCTTTGTGCTGAGCCACAAGTTCACCGCTTCCGGAAACTCATGCATGGACACACCCAGCAGTGATACCTGAGCAGCCGTGGACGCGCAGCCCAGCAGGCTGACACACGCGATGAACCGTCACAGTGACGGTGATGAGAGAGTCAAGAGGAAGCGGGGCAGAGGGCGGGACAGGCCGCACTTACAGGTGATTGTTGGAGGAGTGAACGGTGCCTTCAGGAGTGTGATAAATCACACTTGTACAAGCCGTCATTCTCACTTAAGTATTTTGGAAGATAAAATTTTGTATAAAGGTAAGTGTTTTATTATCGTAAAAATATTTTTTAAAAAACACATTTAAAAACATTTTATTTAACTAACTAACCAATGAGGAAACCAACACATTACTACACTTGGTTAAGGAGAATTAGACAAACACGCAGGTGATAGACAGCAGTGAGCAAGTTTATGAGTAAGAAAGCGGCCAGTCACCGTCCCTTGATTCCACCCGATTCGCTGTGTTCGCTGTTTGTGGCCAGAATCCTTTGTTACTCTGTGTGGGCCGGGCTCCTGAGGGTCTCCTGAGACGGGAGCGGCTTTGCCTTCCACCGTCTCTGCTCAGCCGCCGCCCTCCCCTGGTGAGGGGTTCCCGGGAAGAGGGACTTTCCAGGACTGTCCCAGGGGGTCCGGGACTGGCTGGTCTGCTGGTCTCTGCCCTGCAGCTGCTCTGCGGGACGGGAGGGCTGAGGGGTTCTTGTTGGGGAGCCAAGTCTTCTATATGGAGCTCCATGTGGGTTCAGGGGCCCCCAAAGCCCAGCTGTGCGGCTCCCTGTCCTCCAGGACCCTTCAGAAGGCACCTGGAGTGATGTCAGAGCAGGGTCTGGGGGTGTCCTCACGCAGAGGATTGCCCTGCACCCTGAGGTCATGAGAGCATGTCTCGGTGGTCCCGTGAGGCTGTGTCCAGGCCCTGCCGCACTCCAGGCTGTGGCCTGCCTGCAGCACCACAACTTCTCACGGGCTTAGTCAGCCATTGCTCACCCTCACCTTTGCTGGCCCCTCTTCCAGGGTTTCTTCTCGGACCTCTGGTCTGAGTCACCCATCCTTCCCTTTGGCCTCTTCAGACCTGGACTTTGGCAACCATCCCGCTGCAGAGTGACCATGTGAGCTGTTCTGCCCGTCCCTCCCCATCCCTCCCCGTCCCTCCCCCCACTCCCCCTCCTTCCCCGTCCCTCCCTGTCCCTCCTCGTTCCCCCCTTCCCCCTCCCTGTCCCTCCCTCCCCTCCCCGCCCCTCCCCCTCCCTCCCTGTCCCTCCCCTCCCCGTCCCTCCCCCTCCCTCCCCCTCCCACCCCGTCCCTCCCCCTCCCTCCCCCTCCCACCCCGTCCCTCCCCGTCCCTCCCCCGCCCTCCTCGTTCCCCCTTCCCCGTCCCCGTCCCTCCGCCGCAGGCACGGGCACGGGGCCTCCCTCTTCTGCCTCTGTACCCTCAGGAAGCACCTGTGCCACCGGCCCCTGGGCCAGGTGTGTGGACACAAGGCGGGTGCTGAGCGTCTCCGTGCCGCCTGGTTGAGCATCTTTGGGCTGCAGTTAGTCATAAACGTTGCTGCTTGTTGACATTTGTCTGTCCTTTAAGATAATTGTGAAGGTTTTCTCCGGGTTCCCATGAACGCTTCACGTCTGAGAACGAGGAAGCCTGTGGTCTCCCCGCTCCCGGGAGCTGAGTGGAGCCGGGCGACGTCTCCGCACAGAACGTGGGGACCCTCTCCAGGCTCAGCTGCGGTGGCCTCAGTGTGTCTGTCAAACAGCTGCCGCCAGCCCGAGATTCTCAGTGACAGGAAGCAGACGTTCCCCGGCAGCCCTGGAAATGCGTCTTCCTGGAACTCTCAAGGTGAAGCCTCTGAGATGATGCCTGATGAGGCAAGCATGCCGTCTGCTTCAAACGTTAACGAGAGAGGGGGCGTCCGGGGCACGTTTTCTGTAGGAAGAGCGCTGGTGCTCTGCGTGTCCCCGTGCCTGCTGCAAAGCACGGGGTCTGCGGCGTGGCTCCCCCATGGTGGGCAGGACAGGCGCAGACCCCTGTGTTCTCCTCTGTCCCAAGGGGACGCAGCAGGAGGCCTGTGGACTCCGAGGGTCTGAGAGAGGCCCCGGCGGGTGACCTCGGAATCACCGCCTCCTGATTGCAGCGCTGCCTCCAAACGTGGCTGTCAAGGTGGGAGACGGAGACGAGCCTAGCTATCACTCAGCTGCTTTGCGGTCAAGGAGCTGCTTTGCTGACCGGGCGCCTGTTAGAAGGAGAAAGACCTCGTGGGTGTTTTGTTTAATGGGAGCAGAGACAAGAAGCATCGTGGGGGGAAGCGTGAACGTTCTGCTTTTAGGCCGAGGCAGGGCTGCTGGGCCCAGGCTGCGTTCCCTCTGTGGGGTCCTGCGGCCGGGTGCTGAGAGGGCCATCAGGCCGCAGGCATCCGTCATAAAGTGAGACTGTGACATGGCCGTGGCCTGGCTCCATCTGTCCCTCGAGCAGAGCCCTCCAGGCCCCAGGAGCACCTCTGACTGCCAGAGAAGGGGGAGTGGACCCCGCAGTGGGCAGCCTGCAAGCGGGTGGGAGCCGGGGTGTGTGCGATCATGTGCGTGTGTGTGGCGTTCGTGTGTCCGTGTGTGAGATGCAGACCAGGGGGAGCGCTCCCATCCCACAGAGCTCCTCCCCTCCCTGCTGCGTGCAGCGTGGCACAGGCCCCGCAGTCCCGGGCAGATGGCCGTGGTGCCCCGGGTTCCCTCTCAGCGCGGGCAGCAGCAGCCCCGCCCTGCCTCCCTCCCTCCCTTGGAGCACGCCCATCCCCTGTGAGCCTTGGGGGAACGTGGCCCCATCAGCAACCTGGGGGGATGCCCCCACACCTGTGCGAGGGAGTGGTGGGCATCCCTTTCGGGCGTGGGGCTGTGGTGGAGGCGCCTGCTCCCTGGGAGCAGTTACCGTGGTTGGGGGACACCCAGCGCCTTCTCACTTCAGTCTGTCTTTGGCTTGAGTTTCCATGGAAACCCCCATTGCAGGAAACACAGGCCCATGAAAGTTTTCAACTATCATCTTTTTAAAGAATCTTGCTCCCCCTTCCTTGCTCACATTGAAATAGCTGTTTCCATGGAAACTGGAATAAAAACTGCCAGTAGGAGAGGAAATCCAATTTGGCTGTTTCCCACAGTTGTATTTGGGAGCAAAGGCGGGTGGGCAGGAAGGCTCAAGGCAGTGAGGGGACCCAACCACACCTGCCGGAGCTGAGGGGCCCACCTGCAGACTGGGCTCCTGGGAAGATGCGATTTCCATCATACTGGGAGGAAAGGGGCCCAGGAGCAAGCTCCCCATCTTTGATGAGTCTTCTGCTTGGAGTCATGATAGCTAAAGCCTTTGGAAAGTGAGACCAGGAAGAGGAGGAAACATTTTCTAAGAGGCTTTTACCCTGAAGTGCCCTCAGAGCTGACCCCTAGGTGCTCAGAGAAGCATCTGTCAAGGCCTGATGCATCCCCCCACATAGGGACCCTGCCTCTGCCTCCACCCACAGGGGATGGTGGAGGTGGAGGGGCACAGGCCTCACCTGGGGTCACTGTTCCGCAAGTGGGACTATTGAGGGGAACACTGGAGGCCACGCCTCTCTGTAGGTGAGAGCGAGGGCCCACATGCAGGATGTGGGAGAGCTCTGGGACACCTGTTCCCAAGGCTCTGGTGGGTGGAGCCAAGAGAGGCACTGGAGGGCCAGGAGCGGGGCTGCCACGACCTCTCACGGCTCTGCGACTGGCAAGATCCTTCTTGTTCGTGCGTTTAGCTCAGGGCCCTCCTGGGGTGGGTGGAATGGTGGACCCCCACAAAAGCACGTGGTACCTGTGAATGTGACCTCTTCAGACCTCTGCAGATGTAATTAAGGATTTTGAGATGAGATCATCCTGGATTTATAATCAAAGGGAGAAATGGATAATTCAGCAATAATAATCGGAGACTTGAATACCCCAACTTTCAATATTGGATATAGAACCAGACAGAAGATAAATAAGGACATGGAAGATATAAGCAATTCTATAAATAAACTAGTTCTCACAGTTGTCTACAGGACACTCCCCCCTGCCCCGACCAGCAACATCTTCTCAAGAGCACATGGAATATTTTCCAGAATAGACTATATGTTAGGCCAAAGAACCTCAATAACATTTGAAAGATTGAAATCACACAAACATTTCTCTGATCATAATGGAATAAAACTGGAAATCAGTAAGACAATGAAATTTGGGAAATTCACAAATACATTCAAATTAAACAAAACACTCTTAAATAACCCCTGGGTCAAAGAAGAGATCAGAGGAAAATTAGAAAATGCTTTGAGATGAATGAAAATGAAAACAAAACATACAAAAACTTACTGGATGCAGCTAAAACAGTTCTTAGAGGTTAACATAGCTGTAAACACATATATCAGAAAAAAAGACAGATTTCAAAAAGCAGCCTAAGCTTCCACCTTAAGAAAGGTGCAATCAGGAGAGGCAACTACAGCCGGTGCAAGCAGAAAGGAGGAGTGACTTGACTAATGATTAGAGCAGAAATAATAAAATGTAGAACAGAGAACATCAACAAAACCAAGGATCAGTTCTTTGAAAAAATAAACAAAGTTAACAAACCTTTAGTGAGACTAACCAAAGAAGAAAGAGAAAGAAGACTCAAAGTACTAACTCAGGGATGAAGGAAAGACATTACTCTTAATGTTGCAGCAAAAAAAAAAAAAAAAAAAAAGAAGAATTATAAGAGAATATTACAAACACTTGTGTGCCAGTTAATCACACAAATCGAATGAAACGGACAAATTCCTAGAAAGACACAAATTACCAAAACTGACTCAAGAAGAAACAGAAGATGAAACAAGACCTATAACAAAGATCTATTAATAGAACAAGTAAAGATATTGATTGGGGAGTTAAAATACTTCCCCAAATGAAAAGCTGTACTTACTTACTGAAAAATTCTACAAAATATTTAAAGAGGTATTAATACAGATTCTCTACAAAACCCTCCAAAAATATAGCAGAGGAAACTCATCCCAGCTCATTCTGATGCTAGTATTACCCAGACACTGAAACTAGACAAGGACACTTCAATAAAAGAAAACTAAATGTAAGAAAAAGTAAATAAAAAGCAGAGGCATTACTTTGCCAACAAAGGCTATGGTTTTTCCAGTGGTCATGTACGGATGTGAGAGTTGGACTATAAAGAGAGCTGAGCGCTGAAGAAGTTGCTTTTGACCTGTGGTGCTGGAGAAGACGCTTGAGAGTCCCTTGGACTGCAAGGAGATCCAAGCAGTCCATTCTGAAGGAAATCAGTCCTGAATATCCATTGGAAGGACTGATGCTGAAGCTGAAACTCCAATACTTTGGCCACCTGATGCGAAGAACCGACTCATTTGAAAAGACCCTGATGCTGGGAAAGATGGAAGGTGGGAGGAGAAGGGGACAACAGAGGATGAGATGGTTGGATGGTATCGCCAACTCGATGGACAAGAATTTGAGCAAGCTCCAGGAGCTGGTGATGGACAGGGAAGCCTGTCACGGTACAGTCCATGGGGCTGCAAAGAGTGGGACACGACTGAGCGATGGAACTGAACTGAAAAGTTAATAAAGAGAAAACTAAAGACCTGTATTCCTTATGAATTTAGAGACGAAGCCCACCAACAGAACAGTAGCAAGTGGAATATAGAAACATATAAAAAGCGTTGTACTCCATGACCAAGTAAGATTTATCTCAGAACTGCAAGGCTTAACGTCTGAAAATCAGTCAATGTAACACAGGGCGTTTTACAATAAAGGCCAAAAACCATATGATTATCTCAGTAGATGCAGTGAAATCGTTTGGCAAAATGCCATACCCTTTAATAATGAAAGTATTCAACAAATTATAAGTGGAGAAGAAGGTCTCAACTGATAAAGGCCATTTCTGAAAAACCTACAGCTAATGTATCAGTCCTAATGGTGAAAGAGTCAGTAACTTACCTTTAAGATCAGGAGTAAAAGTGTGCTGTCTATAGGAAATGTCCTGAACAGGCAAATCCAGAGGGAAAGCGGATTATCCCCAGAGCCTGGGGCTCGGTGAGCATGGAATGGGGGGTGACTGATAAGGGTGTGAAGTTTCTTTCTGGGGTGATAAAATGTGCTAAATCAGGTAGTCTTGATTACTGTACAACTCTGTCAGTATATTTAACTCCCCTGAATTGCGCACTTAAAAGTGAATTTTGTAGTATGTTAATTATCTCAATAAAGTTGTTTCAGTTCAGTTCAGTTTAATCGCTCAGTTGTGTTCGAATCTTTGTGACCCCAAAAGAAACCAAAGCAAGCCAAACTCTGATGTTAAGTATGAAGATGCTGGTTATCTTGGAGGGGTGGGTGGTGGCTGGAAGAAGGCTTGGAGACAAGTGTGGGTGCTGGTACGTCCTTCTCTTAACCTGGGTGCTTGTTACATGGGAGTGTTTGCTTTGTGAGAATTCAGTGAGCTGCTCACTGTGAAAAATGGACATTACAATATCAATGATCTGGCTTCCTACCTGGTTAACATTTAAATACAGAAGATCAACTGAATTTTTAAAAGGTAATTAAGCTTCTTTGATTTCTGCTTAAAGATTGAGTGGCAGGAGCAGAGATTCCCGCTTCCTCCCCTAACGCCCGGAGGGAGGTGGCTTCTCTCTAGGGCGCTAGCGGTGCCCCCTCCCCGTCCTGGATGCTGCGAACCGCGTCCTCACCCGCCATAGAAGGTCAGGCCTTGGTCCCCTCTGACCACGCACCAAGGCATGTCTCCCCTAGACCCACCGCCTCTCCTCTGGTGGAGCCCACTGCCCCCTGGACATCTCCCCATGGGTGACCACACCCTCCTCTGAGGCCTTGGCAGACCCTGAGCTGGGTTCTGAACGCCCGGACCACCAGACCCGCGGGTGGGGCCGCCAGCATCACTGTGACCCCAGGCCCATCAGACCCCAGGCCCGCCCCCCGGGCTCTTTCTTGCGGGTCTGCCTCAGCAGCCAGAGGGCTCCCTGGACACGGCTGCCCTCCTGCTGTGGGCGTCTGTGCGCCCCTCCCCTCCCTCCTGCACCCCCAGGCCCCGCAGACACGTGGTTCCTGGTGGAGCCACTCAGAGCAGCAAAGCCACTCCTGTGCTTTTCCTCTTTGTCCACAGGTGGCAGGAAAAATGGCATTTTGCTTTGAGAACGCTCAAAGGTGCCCTTGCTTCTCGCTGTGCAGCCCCCAGACGGAGCCGGGCGGGGTGGCCCCTTCTTCCCGCTTCCCCTTGCAGCCCCACTTCCAGCGTCCCGGTTTCCGAAGATGCTTTGCAAGCCTGTGCCTGGTGCCCTGCCCTGCTATCGATTTTTCACTCTTCAAAGTCCTCTCAACTGTCTACCTATTCATTCAAGATTATTTTATAATCATGTCCTACTAAACAGTAACTTGATTGGGTTTTAATTCAAATAAAGTAGACCTGGAAATAATTTGGGAAGCTGGGCAGCTTCGCACATTTCTGCTTCCTCTCCTTTCTTTCTCTGTTGTTCAGTCACTGAAGTCGTGTCGGCTGCTCGCGACCCCGCAGACTGCAGCGTGCCAGGCTTTCCTCTCCTTAAAACTGATGTGCTTCTTGTTCTTGTTTCTACTGTAATTTGTTACCACAAACACATGTTTATTATTTCACAGCTCAGGAGGTGGGTGGGCAGACTGGCTCCTCCAGGAGGCTCTGGGAGGAATTGGATCCCTCTGGTTTCTAGCACCTGGAGACCCTGTATCCCTTGGCCTGTGGCCCCTCCTTTCACTTCAAAGCCCCCAGCCCACATTGTCTGAGCTCTCTGTCCCGCCAACCCCTGTTCTGTCATCTCAGCTCCTTTTTATGACTGTAGCCTCCTGCCTCCCTCTTGTGAGGACCCTGTGATGACCTCTGCCCAGCCAGGTGACCCTGTGATGACCTCTGCCCAGCCAGGTGACCCTGTGATGATACTAGGCCCAGCCAGGTGACCCTGTGATGACCTCTGCCCAGCCAGGTGACCCTGTGATGACCTCTGCCCAGCCAGGTGACCCTGTGATGACCTCTGCCCACCCAGGTGACCCTGTGATGACCCAAGATAACCTCTCATCTCCAGGTCCTTCACTTCATCACACTGCTGAGTCCCTTTGTCACCGAAGGTCACGGGCCCTCAGGCTCTGGGGATCAGGAGGTGCCTATTTGGGGGCATTATTCTGCCACCCGTGGCGTGCCTCTGTCGTTTTTCTTTCAGATGTCTCAGTAAGCTTCTATGATTTTCTGACAGACAAATCTCTCAGTTTTATAGAAACAACCCCATCAAAAAGGCGTATTTTCTGCCACTATAATGAAAGGTATTGGGATCTTTCCCTCCCGCCTGATTATTGCTATGACATAGAAAAACTATTGATTTATTTGAATGGTCGTTTTTCAACAACTTTGCAGAACTCTTTTATGAACTCTCGTAGGTTTTCCTCCGACTTTCTTGATTCTTCTTGGTGCAGCATCATTGCATCGACAAATCATGATAACTTCAGCTCCTCCTCCGCAATGATCAGAGGCTTTACACCTAGGAGACTTTACGGCCCTGCTGGCACTTCCACTACAGCGGTGACGGGGCGTCTGCAGTTTGCTTTTGCGTTTTAACTGCTGTGATTTTAACTTTCTTTGCAAGAGTCACCTCCATGGATGAGGCCTAAGAGGGCAACAAACTGGGGGTTGGGGGTCAGGACCAGGTCTGCGTTATGGCCCCCCTCTCAGTTTTCACTCCAAGGGGGTCTAACTCTGAGACTGACTCCCCTGAGGTGGGGAACAGGTGAACTGCTCCCGGTGGTCTCTCGGTTCTCACTTGATGGGACAGCCCCTTGCCCTGCAGGGGGGCCCCGGCCCAGGGGGAGGGGAGGGCACTCCCCCCTGCCAGGTGTTTCTTTCGGCAGCCAGCAGAGCTGGGGGTGATGGTCATAACCGAGTCTCCAGGCGACGGGCATCAAATATTTACATCAATATCAGGGAAGACAAATTAGGCCAATAAGAAAAGCTGTCGAGACGGTGCCCACTCTTTGGTTTATGAGAGGACTCCCTTCTTGGGGACGTCACACGGGGTGAGCCGCTCTTCCCTGCAGCCCCTTCAGAGCTCGGACGCTGAACTGAGCCTTCCGCCCCTTGACCTGTGTTCCAGCACTCCTCGCCCCTTACTGCTGGGCATGATGCAGAGGGGACCGAGGCCGGGAGGAGGCTGCTCTGAGAGGCCATCCGGCCGGGGGGCCCTCTTCCGCCCAGTCCGCCCCCCAGCCGCATCCCAGCTCCTTCCTCCCCAGCGCCACCACCTCTGCTGGAGGGCCGGCTGTTGGACCTGGTCCGGTGTCCCTGGTGTCCTAGGAGCCGGGGACCCGGGAGGCCCCGAGTGCAGCTCAGACACTCTGATGGGCCCAATGGGAGGGGCAGGGGGCTGTGCCCATCACGGCAGCAAAGGGCTTCACGGGCAATAGACATACTCTTCTCTGCCCCTTGTACCTCGGGGCTCCCACCCTGGGCTCCCCTGTCTGATATCCCACCCAGCGTCCCCTTGGCTGGACTGGCGTGTATGTGGGCCGAGTGCAGCCTGGCACTCCGTACAGGCATGCCTCCTGAGCCAGTGCGGGAGATCCTGGTTCTTGGGGAGTCCTTCTCTCTTTCACCGCAATATGTTCCAAGCGCTGCTGTGAGCGGGTCTCAGTGGATGGGGACAGGAGCGTCCCCTGCTCTGGGGACCCATAGTTGTAGAGCTGAGAGGGTCGGGGGGCAGCAGAGCTTCAGACCCTGTCTCAGCCCCACACAGCCCAGCCTGGAGCTGACCACCCTCATGGGGGCCCACCCGCTCTGTGTGCTCAGGGCACAGGGGGGCCCGGGGTGGGGGGTGGCCTCCTGGGTGCTGTCCCCACTTTGAAGAAGAGAAGCAGGGGTTATGATGCTGGTCCGAGGTCACGGGAGCAGCTGCAAGGTTGGCAGCCCCGCTGTGACCTCAGGGCCAGGCTCTCGGGGAGAAAGGGGCGCCCCTGTCCCGCTCGGCCGCCAGCTCGGGGGCTGACAGCCCCGAAGTGGGAAACCGGAGTCCCAGGAGCGAGGAGGGCTGCCTGTCTCGCTCTGCACGTGGTCTGTCCCGGGTCCTGGTTTCTGAGTCTTATCTGGCTTTGCCCCCAGAGCTGCAGAAGGAGCTGAGGCAGAAATGAATGAGGAGGGCGCTGAGGGCCCACCCGCCCGGGAGAGGCGCTACTGTGTCCGGGTCCCGAGCCCACGCAGGTCCTTCCAGCCAGCACCCATCACCCTGACCGGGCCCCTGACTCTCACCCGCACCCTGGCCTTCCCGGCGTCCCCTCCCTGTGCGCTTGGCAGGCCCACATCCGAGGGAGGCGTTGCCAGGCTGGCCAGGACAGGCCCCAAGAGTGACCTTCAGCAGCGGTCCCCACACCAGCCCGGGGCTGCGGTCAGAAGGGGCACCTTCTCTGTGGAGAGCGAAGCATGTCTGTTTCCCTGTGGATGATGATGCAAATATCTGTGCACACACGCGCACAATACACATGCATGCACCACACACAATCCACACACACAACACGCATGCACATACCACAACATACATATGCTTCACATGCAAACATACACATACACAACAAATATCCGTGCACACACAAACACAATATGCATGTGATAGACACACACACACCACACACAATTCACACACACAACACACATGCACACAGAACAACACAATACACTACACATGTGAACACAAACAACACACATGTACACACAACAACATACATATGCTACGCATGCAAACACACAAACACACCAAATATCTGTGCACACACAAACACAATATGCACGTGATATACACACACACCACACACAATTCACACACACAACACACGTGCACACACAACATACATACACTACACGTGCAAACACACAAACACGCATGCACACACAACACACACTGCACATGTGAACACACAAACACAACACACATGTACACACAACAACATACATATGCTACGCATGCAAACACACAAACACAACAAATATCTGTGCACACACAAACAATATGCACGTGATAGACACACACACCACACACAATTCACACACACAACACACATGCACACACCACAACACACATACGCTACACATGTGAACACACACAAACACAACACACATGCACACACCATAACATACATATGCTTCACATGCAAACATACACATACACAACAAATATCCGAGCACACACAAACACAATATGCACGTGATAGACACACACACACCACACACAATTCACACACACAACACACATGCACACACCACAACATACATTCACTACACATGTGAACACACACACAAACCAACACCCATGCACACCTGCTTGGATCTACTCCAGGGCGACGAGGTGCCTGAGCTCTGCTCTCCTCTCGTGATCGAGAGCCTGTGTGCCCGGAACACGCACACGCTCCACGTGCCCATGACGTGCTCGCCGAGTGGAAGCCGTGTGCTGGCTGAGGCCTCCTCACGGAGAAGGGTGGCAGGAAGGAAGCGCAGGAACTGGGTCCCCACGTGGCCGTGAAATGTCAGGAGAACAGCTTCGTCTCCTCCAGTCGATTACGTTTTTAATTTGAATTTTTTCACTGTTGTCTCTGTTTCATTGATAAATGTACTTTGTTTTTAAGGTTGTGTAGCTGGCTCTCTGTCCGTATGAAGACAGGATTGTAGCTTCATAGGAAGACTGCTGACGTCATGCTGAGGACCGAGCGTCCGTGTCTTTTGCCTTCTGCCTGCTCCTCCCTCGTCTGCATCTGGAAGCTCTGTCCCAGGAGAGGGGTCAGTGTGCTGAGCTCAGGGGCCGCCGCCTGCCTTCTCACTAGACTCACTGGGACGCGGTCTCCTTGCAAGCGGCTGGGGCCCGCCGAGCCGAAAAGACTTAGTGTCTGGTCCTTGGGAAAAGGACCCACCTTCGAAAGCTGGTTTTCTGAAGCTGCTGACAGCGGAATCCACCAACGAAGTTCAAACCCGGAAACTCTGAGGCTTTCCTGAGCTTGGGCTCTGACTCGGGAGTAGGGGATGGTGGGCAGTGGGCAGTGGGCCCTGTGTTGGCTCCAGCGGGCCCCGCAGGGCTCTGGTTCCTCCCGAGGGGGCCCCCTTGGCTGTCGGAAGACAGTGACTGCACTGGCTAGGGGGCTGCCTGCACCCCTACCCGTGACTCCACCCGAGACCCCGCCTTTGACCACCTTTGTCCATCTGCCCCTGGGACCACGCTGCTCCTATGAGGAGCTGGCTTTGCGCTCGCGTGACTTGTTTAAATTAGTCATCACTGTATTCCCCAACTCATTTATATAGTCGACCACTCCCTAAGTCACAAGGAAAAGTGTTCAAAGCCTTTTCTCCCATTAGTGGCAGTTTAATTAGACATTGTCAGGACATCTGGGGATGAGGATAAATAATTTATTTGCTTTTTTCTTACATAGAAAAAGGGCGCATCCCAAGGAAGCAAAAAGTATTTGAGAAAATGAACACGTTTTTCTTTGAACAAGAGATGCTTCTATTTACATCATGCCTCGACACAAAGCAGAGACGAGGGTGCCCGGCAAGTGACCCCTGGCCGCCCACACCGGCAACTCGGGAAGGCCCAGGACGCAGGCTTGGCACTCGAGGCCCTTGGGGGCGCTGGCGTGGACGCGGTAAACCCGAGAGATGGCAGCTGTGACTGCAGCGGGGGTAAACCCGAGAGATGGCAGCTGTGACTGCAGCGGGGGAGACAGCACGGGCCCCATGAGGGACGGCTGTGGCTTGGGGGCGGGGGCGGGGGTGCCCGGCCCTCCCCGCCTTGGGTGCCAGCCCATTCTCCCTGGACACAGACTGACAGCCTGTCCTCCCTGGACACAGACCTGATGGCTCCCCAGCAGAAAGACCCTCGTCCGCTGCGGGGAGAGACGTGTTTCTGGAAACAGACATCGCGGGCATCAGTGTGATGAGAGGCTCCCAGATGGCCAGTGGGCAGGCTTGGGGCACAGCTGGGGGAGGCGGCCTGGGACTGAGGAGTTGACCCCTGTGGCCTCTGCTCCGGGGACCTCCCCGGGAACATTGAACATGGGGCCCCAGACGCTGAGGCCATGCAGATGCGTCTCTGCAGGGAGGGCCCGTGCACTGGGGACAGAGGGGTGCCCGGAGGTCTCCAGTGTCCAGGGCGGGTGGCCTCTGCCCCGTGGGAGGAGGGGATGGCTTGCCCCGCCGGCTGGAGGAGGCTGCGGCTCACGGCTCAGGGATAAGCTGGTGCCCGGCGCTGCCCTGGGTGAGGAGGGGTTGGGGGCTCGCTCACAGAGGCACGTGGGGATGGGACTTGGGGCTGGGCCCTCCTGGTCTCCCCCGGACGTCAGAGCGGCAGGCACGGTTGGACCTGAACTTCCGGCCTGAGCTGCTCTTTGAACTGCTGTCCCCCACGTGTCCTGCCCCAGGCCTCCCCCTCACCTTCCAGGCCCGTCCACCTGGCCGGCCTGCACCCGGATCTCAAACATAATGTGCCCCCGAGGGGCGTCTCGATGCTTCCCCCCCCCTCGCCCCCCCAATCCTAATCACCCCCCAATCTTTCTCAGCTGGAGAACAGCAAATTATCCATTGAATGGCCAACTATTGAGCCTGGAGTAGTTTTTGATTCTTCTTCTCTTTCCCTCCTCCCAGATCATCCACCTGCGAGCACTGTTGATTCTCTCAACACCCACCCGGGTCTGCTCGCCGTCCTGTTTGCAGGGCTGCCTTCCTGCAGCCACAGCCCCTCCCTGGGCACTGGAAGGGCCGCTTTCCCTCCGCTCCTGCCCAGGGTGACTCAGCCACATGCAGGTCGTCATGAGCGCTCACCACTCAGTGAGGGGACTGCCAGGCACAGGAAGGCCTCTCCTGCGACACAGAGAAAGACACAGGCTTCAGGGATTTCAGAGGATGGACGAACAGAAGAAAACAAGAGCAGAGGGGATGAGAATAAATGGGGCATCGTTGTCGGAGCTGAAGGAAGGCTCACAGAACCCTGCGGGGGGCAGGTGAGAGTCCCAGCTGGACCCTGAACCCGTAGGGTACGAGAGACAGAGAGACAGAGACAGAGAGAGACAGAAAGAGAGAGACACAGAGAGAGACAGAGACCCAGGGAGAGACAGAGAAAGAGACAGAGAGAGACAGAGACAGAGAGACACGGAAAGAGAGAGACACAGAGACAGAGAGAGACAGAGACAGAGAGAAAGACAGAGACAGAGACACAGGGAGGGACAGAGAAAGATAGAGAGAGACAGAGAGACCCAGAGAGACAGGGAGAGACAGAGACAGAGAGACAGAGACACAGGGAGAGACACAGAGACAGAGAGAGACAGAAAGAGAGACAGAGAGACAGGGAGACAGAGACACACAGAGACAGAGAGAGAGACAGAGACACACAGAGAGAGACAGGGAGAGAGACAGATTATCCTCAGAGGGACTGGAGTCAGGCTGCGTCAGACCTCTACCTGGGGCTAAAAACAAGGCGGGTGCCTTCGCAGTTCTGAGCAAAATTATGCAATCGCTTCATCGGGAGCACTTGCCAAAGCGAAGACGTTTTCCGTCACACAGAGGACTCTAGAAATGCCCCTCCCCCGTGCCTCTGTCCTGAGGTTGTCAGGGACTTTCTTTAGGTGAGAAGGAAGACAGAGGGTGAAGGGAAGTGATGGGGAGAGAGACAAGCCCCCCAGGAGCCAGGAGGGTGGGTGGCTTGCTGTGGCCTGGAAGCGGCCAGGGTGTCCGCCATCCCCAGCTTGCCTGCCCAAGCAAGCAGCCCCAGAGAAGGCAGGGTGCAGCTGCGGGCGTGGGGAGAGCTGGTGCCGGGGGTGATGGAGGGGTGGGGTGCAGCCGCAGATGGTGGGGAGAGCTGGTGCCAGGGGTGATGGAGGGGTGGGGAGGCAGCTGGAAGCTCCGGGAAGACCAAGGGTGGTTTAGAGACCCTGGCTCAGAGACCGTGGCCAGTGCAGCGGGGTTGAGCTCCCGGGGCGGCGGGGCAGAAGAGAAGAGATCCTGGGTCCCTGATGTCAGGGACCCGCTCCCTTCTGCCCTTGGTCTTCCAGGAGAGACCGGGACCCCAGCGCCCAGCCTGGCCACACACGGTCCATCCGCAATCATCTCCTAGCTTCAGGGTCAGACGGCAGATGAGGGGCGCATCACGGGAGCCCACACAGCAAGGCCGTCAGCCTGGGCTGGGGGACCACCGAGTCACACTTCATCCCCGGCTCCTGCCTGTGCCTCCGTCAGGGGCACCACCGAGGCCCGTGCCGGCTCTCACTCCGCCTGCGGCTCCTGGGGCCACAGCTCAGCGACGTCCTGTCTCCAGGAGGTCCAGTCTCCTCCGGGCTCTGCTCGACACTCTCTTACCCTCATGGCCTCTGGAGCTCGTGAGACCAGCACCTCAAGTCTCTGTCCTTGGTCCAGGACACCCACCGACCTGGGATGAGACGACTGCAGCCTCTGGACGCCAGTTCTCTTTGCTGTAGGGTCCGGAGCCCCCGGGAGGGGTCAGTCTGGTTGCTGGGCCTTCTTGGGCCTTCCCGGTCCGGCTTTCTCCCAAGCGGTGCCGGCCCTGGCTCCACGCTGTGCCCAGGCTTCGGGCGAGATGCTCAGGGCCCAACTCCTTCCATCCTGGCCAGGTGCACCAGCGGCCCCAAGGCACGGAGCCCAGAGGCTGATAGCTTACTCGGCCCTGAGAGGCAGGGTCGGGCCTGGGGCTCTGCACTGTCCTTGGCCAGCAGGCTTTGGCTCTCGGCCCGGTCAGGTGTCCCCAGCTTCAGGTCAGCTCCTGAAGACTCCGGCAAGCCACGTGCATGCCGGGGGGCTGGCCAGGGAGTGGCCATCTCTGGTCAGGGGGACAGCCCTGTGCCGTGAGCTCACCCAAGGCTTCCCTCGGTCCCACACCCACCTTGTCAGGACTGAGCTGGCAAAATTGGAGGAGCGGGGTACAGAAGGTGTCCTGGCTGGTGGGGAGGGGTCTGGCCGGGTCTGTGACCCCAGGCTGTTCAGAGCTGCTCGGAGTCGAGCCCCCTCTCCCTGGGGGTCCCGTGGGCTCTCCCTGGCAGCGCCAGACAACTATTTTTCTTCTGGGAATCAGTAAATTCCCACTAATTTCCCTAAACATTACCAGAGTCTGTTTTCTTAAAGTACAAACATATACAGTATGTTCATCATTTAAAATATCATTTCCTTAATGGTTGGAAGTGTTCTCTAGCTGTTTCTTTCGAACTGTGAACAATTAGAGAACAGCACATTGCATTTCAGAAATAAGTACTGTTAGTGATCATTATAAACATCAGATGGCAGGATAATTAAATTAGGGTGATATACCAGTTTCCCTGCTAATTGCTGACAATCCATAGTGGCTGTAATAACCGCGATCTGTCATGTCAGACCCACCGGTGGGGCCCTGGTAACTGAGGCGGTGCGTGTGTGTGTGAGATGTGCAGGCCCATGTGAATGAGTGTGGTGGGGGTGTGTCCATGTGGGGTGTGTGTGTGTTTGTGAGTGTGTGGTGTGTGGCATTGTGCGCTCCTGTGTGTGTTATGTGCAGGCAGACGTGAGTGTGACATGTGGTGTGTCCACATGGTGTGTGTGTGTATGTGAGTGTGTGCTGTGGTGTGTCCCTGTGGTGTGTGTGTGTGAGTGTGTGGTATGTGGCATTGTGTGCTCCTGTGCGTGTGTGTGTGTGAGTGTGTGTGTTATGTGCAGGCACATGTGAGTATGTGGTGTGGTGTGTCCACGTGGGGTGTGTGTGTATGTGAGTGTGTGCTGTGGTGTGTGTGTGTATGTATGTGAGTGTGTGGGTGTGGCGTTGTGTGCTCCTGTGTGTGTCCCACCTGACGTGTGGGAGTGTTCCCTGTAGAGTGGATTTTCTCGCCAGCTGGAGCCCTCCATCCCAGGGCAGTTGCTGGGGGCTCTGGAAGGGGGAGTGGGTGCCCAGGTGCCCGGGTGCCCGCTGTCCAGAGCAGCAGAGGACAGGGTGGCTGGGGGAGCCGTGACTCCCAGAGGAGGCCCGCCAGGAGGGCAGGCACACGCCGTGCGGGGCCCTGCTCCCCCGTCTAGAAACCTCAGAGACCCCGGCGGCTCAGAGCCAGGCGCCCCCCACTCCTGCCCTCAGAGACCCCAGTGGCTCAGAGCCGGGTGCCCCCTGACTCCTGCCCTCAGAGACCCCAGTGGCTCAGAGCCGGGTGCCCCCTGACTCCCGCCCTCAGAGACCCCAGTGGCTCAGAGCCGGGTGCCCCCTGACTCCCGCCCTCAGAGACCCCGGCAGCTCAGAGCCGGGTGCCCCCTGACTCCCGCCCTCAGAGACCCCGGTGGCTCAGAGCCAGGCGCCCCCCACTCCTGCACTCAGAGACCCCAGTGGCTAAGAGCTGGGCGCCCCCCACTCCTGCCCTCAGAGACCCCAGTGGCTCAGAGCCGGGTGCCCCCTGACTCCCGCCCTCAGAGACCCCGGCAGCTCAGAGCCGGGTGCCCCCACTCCTGCCTGCAGCCTCCAGGCCTCCAGTCGGGGTGAGACACAGCCATGGCGCCTCCACAGCCTCTGTTCTGTGACTGAGCAGGGGGGTGTGAAGCTACAGGCCTCTGGTCGCTAATTAAATGTTACTTGAGGACAGAAGAGAGACTTCTGAGCTCCAGAGACCGCAGAGCGTTCCAGAGTGGGAGTGTGGTCCGGGTCTTCTCCACCCCAGGCCCTCCTGCCCGCCTGTGCTGGGTCCACCGTGGGCCCCAGGCCTCCTGGTTCTGCAGGGCCTGCTCCGGGGGTGCAGGCAGGAGACAGGAGGGCAAGGGAGGTGGGCAGAGAGCCCTATTCTGGGTCCTTCCTGGTGGAGGTAACTGCCCTTCCCCGTCTCACTGTGGAGGGGCAGCGTTGGCACCCTGGGACAGCCCCCTCCTCTCTCTCCCAGGAGTCAGTGTGGCCGTGGTGCCCACTGCCCGGGCTGGGGTGCTGCCAAGCTGGGGGCCGGGCATGGCCTGGGCACTGGAGGGGCTGGCAAGGGGAGGGGAGGCACTGAGCCCATGGGACTGCCCGCGGCCTTGGGGTGAAACGCTGTCACTAGGAGGTTTGTCCCACGTGCCCCTTACAGGGACCCACGAGGGGCAGTTGCCCCCTTTTCCATGGAGGGGCAGGCTCTGGAGGGTCGGTGACTCATGGAGGCGGCACCTTGTCATCCGCTGGCCCCCACCTGGCGTGTCCTCCTGCACAAGGCAGGGTCTTCATGAGCTTGTGGGACTCAGAGAGGACTGGGGATCCCTGGCCCATGCAGAGGCTGCTGCGCAAGGGGAGAGGCCCTGGCCTCAGCCGGGGGACCAGGCTCCTGGTCCCCGAGTCTGTGCTCTGGGGCCGGGGTGTCAGCGGGCACAGGGCTGGGGGCAGGCCACCCTGCTCTCCTGAGCCCAGGGCCAGAGTCCGGCCTCCCTGGAGCTGCGGCCGGTGCCCGGGTGTCGGGGCAGCTGGCCCTCCCTCGGGGTCTCTTCCAGGAGCTCAGGCATGGCGTCTGGCTGAAATGGCAGCGAACTGCGAGCCAGTCAGAGAAAGGACAGGACGTGAGGAACCGAGCACACACTCCTCCCAGTGGCCCCTGGGTCAAAGGGGGCACTCCAGAGGAGGCTGCAACGAGAGGCAGAAGCGAATGGAGAGAAAGCAGCATACGAATATGTGGGCTGCAACACTGGGCGTGTGCACTGTGGTGTGTGTGCACCGTGGTGTGTGTGTACTGTGGTGTGTGTGCACTGTGGTGTGTGTGCACTGTGGTGTGTGTGCACCGTGGTGTGTGTGTCGGTCTGGGGCTGGTCTGTGTGTGGTGAGCATGTACTGTGGTGCGTGTGTAAATATGTGGCTGGTCTGTGTGTGGTCCGTGTGCATGTACTGTGGTGTGTGTGTAAGTCGTGGCTGGTCTGTGTGTGGTCCGTGTGCATGTACTGTGGTGTGTGTGTAATTCGTGGCTGGTCTGTGTGTGGTGAGCGTGTACTGTGATGCGTGTGTAATTCGTGGCTGGTCTGTGTGTGGTGAGCGTGTACTGTGATGTGTGTGTAAATCTGTGGCTGGTCTGTGTGTGGTGAATGTGTACTGTGATGTGTGTGTAAATCTGTGGCTGGTCTGTGTGTGGTCCATGTGCATGTACTGTGGTGTGTGTGTAAATCTGTGGCTGGTCTGTGTGTGGTGAATGTGTACTGTGATGTGTGTGTAAGTCGTGGCTGGTCTGTGTGTGGTCCGTGTGCATGTACTGTGGTGCGTGTGTAAGTCGTAGCTGGTCTGTGTGTGGTGAGCGTGTACTGTGGTGTGTGTGTAAGTCGTGGCTGGTCTGTGTGTGGTCCGTGTGCATGTACTGTGGTGTGTGTGTAAATCTGTGGCTGGTCTGTGTGTGGTGAGCGTGTACTGTGGTGCGTGTGTAAATCTGTGGCTGGTCTGTGTGTGGTGAGCGTGTACTGTGGTGTGTGTGTAAATCTGTGGCTGGTCTGTGTGTGGTGAGCGTGTACTGTGGTGTGTATGTAAATCTGTGGCTGGTCTGTGTGTGGTGAGCGTGTACTGTGGTGTGTGTGTAAATCTGTGGCTGGTCTGTGTGTGGTCCGTGTGCATGTACTGTGGTGCGTGTGTAAGTCGTAGCTGGTCTGTGTATGGTGAGCGTGTACTGTGATGCGTGTGTAAATCTCTGGCTGGTCTGTGTGTGGTCCATGTGCATGTACTGTGGTGTGTGTGTAAGTCGTGGCTGGTCTGTGTGTGGTCCGTGTGCATGTACTGTGGTGTGTGTGTAAATCTGTGGCTGGTCTGTGTGTGGTGAGCGTGTACTGTGGTGCGTGTGTAAATCTGTGGCTGGTCTGTGTGTGGTGAATGTGTACTGTGATGTGTGTGTAAGTCGTGGCTGGTCTGTGTGGTCCGTGTGCATGTACTGTGGTGTGTGTGTAAGTCGTAGCTGGTCTGTGTGTGGTGAGCGTGTACTGTGGTGTGTGTGTAAATCTGTGGCTGGTCTGTGTGTGGTGAATGTGTACTGTGGTGTGTGTGTAAATCTGTGGCTGGTCTGTGTGTGGTCCGTGTGCATGTACTGTGGTGCGTGTGTAAGTCGTAGCTGGTCTGTGTATGGTGAGCGTGTACTGTGATGCGTGTGTAAATCTCTGGCTGGTCTGTGTGTGGTCCGTGTGCGTGTACTGTGGTGTGTGTGTAAATCTGTGGCTGGTCTGTGTGTGGTGAGCGTGTACTGCGGTGTGTGTGTAAATCTGTGGCTGGTCTGTGTGTGGTCCGTGTGCATGTACTGTGGTGTGTGTGTAAGTCGTAGCTGGTCTGTGTGTGGTGAGCGTGTACTGTGGTGCGTGTGTAAATCTGTGGCTGGTCTGTGTGTGGTGAGCGTGTACTGTGGTGTGTGTGTAAATCTGTGGCTGGTCTGTGTGTGGTCCGTGTGCATGTACTGTGGTGCGTGTGTAAATCTGTGGCTGGTCTGTGTGTGGTGAGCGTGTACTGTGGTGCGTGTGTAAATCTGTGGCTGGTCTGTGTGTGGTGAGCGTGTACTGTGATGCGTGTGTAAATCTGTGGCTGGTCTGTGTGTGGTCCGTGTGCATGTACTGTGGTGCGTGTGTAAGTCGTGGCTGGTCTGTGTGTGGTGAGCGTGTACTGTGATGCGTGTGTAAATCTGTGGCTGGTCTGTGTGTGGTCCGTGTGCGTGTACTGTGGTGTGTGTGTAAATCTGTGGCTGGTCTGTGTGTGGTCCGTGTGCGTGTACTGTGGTGTGTGTGTAAGTCGTAGCTGGTCTGTGTGTGGTGAGCGTGTACTGTGGTGCGTGTGTAAATCTGTGGCTGGTCTGTGTGTGGTGAGCGTGTACTGTGATGCGTGTGTAAATCTGTGGCTGGTCTGTGTGTGGTCCGTGTGCATGTACTGTGGTGCGTGTGTAAGTCGTGGCTGGTCTGTGTGTGGTCCGTGTGTGTGTTCTGTGGTGTGTGTGTGTGTGGAGCGTGTGCACACTCCCACTCTGAGCTGGTGGCTGCTCTGTTGCAGATTGTGCCTTGAGTGGGATGGACCCGTCACCCGGGTGGAGGTGCGTGTGGCTACTAGAGGATTCCTGCGGGAGGGCGAGGCGGGCCCTGAGCTGAGTGGGCTCCCTGAGCTCAGGTTGCACCCGGGCAGCCCGCAGCGCCTTGACCCACGTGGGAAGGAGGCTCTGGAGCCCAGGCCCCCGGGGGCGGCGCTGGGCCTGAGGGAGCTTTCCGGAGCACCACGCTCGGGAGAAGTGTAAACGCGGTTTCTGGAATGGGCGGCGAGGCCGTGGGGTGGGGCGCCGCTTCCACCCTGACAGTTGCGTGCCCGCGCCCCTCGGCGGTGAGTGGCCCCGGTGAGCCGTGACGGCCAGTCTCGGGGGCGTGTCTGTGGTCTCTACAGTCCAGGCCGTGCCCAGGCCCAGGCCTCGTTCCCACTAATGTTTGGCCCCCAAAGCAGTCCAACTGCAGGAGGGACACTGCTGTGTTAATGGGAGGCGTCACGCTCTGATACAGGGCTCGTCACAGGGTGGGTGCCTGCCACGCGTGCCACTCTGCTTGGGGGTTGGGGGGCAACCCCGACTCTGAGACACTTCCCCATGGCCCCCAAGAGGCGTCGGCTGCCCTGATGTCAGAGCAGCTGTGTGGGATGATGAGCCCGCCAGGTGCCCATGGAAACCAAACGAAGATGCCTTTGTTTTCCCGTCCGCTTGCTTTTCGGGCGGTGATATGGAGGCCCTGGTTCCACATGCCCACAGCTATATACAGCCCCTTGCACTCATCCTCCCTGCTCGGGAGGCCTGAGACGTGCAGACAGCTCCAGAGAGCAAACGGAGGCTGGGATGCTGCCAGCGGGGCTCCAGGTCCACAGCTGGGGGACCCCCTTGGGCCCAGGGCTGGTTTGCAGGCCCCCAGCTCTGGTCTTCCATCTCTGGCTTTCTGCTGACTCCCCTGCACCCCAAGACCCCCAGGTGTTGTCTGCCCCCACCCTGTGCCTGTCCCGTGCACAGACCCCCACCCTCTCCGTGACCCCTTCAGCCACTCCTCCAGGGAAGAAGCCCGGGGCTGTCCCACCTCCCCACCAGCCGTATCCCCGTGTAGACCTGGGTTCCGTTCAGGTTCAGCTGCCCCCCTGGGCTCTGCCATTGCCCCGTCTCCGGGGAAGGAGGAGCACTGTCTGGCTGATCCCAGAGGTGTCCCGTGTCTGCTGGTCTTTCTGGCTTTGTCCTGGCATTGAGGCCAAATACAAGAGTTTGTTCCAGAGCCGCTGGCCACAAAGGGCGCCTCGCAGGAGCCCACAGCACGTGGAGGCCTCCCCGCCAAACATCTGGGCAAGGGGGCCCCTGGGCCTCAGGCTGCTCTGCCCTCTTCTGGACAGCAGGTGGGGTGACGGGGCCGTCAGTGGGGGAGGCTGGAATTCCACGGCACAAGCTGGTCACGGGGCCGGGGGCCGCCCCCATCAGGGCCCTGGGCAAAGCGATGAGTGGGTGCCCGCCCCATCTGAGGGTCCGCTCTGTGCCTTGTGGTTTTCCTTCCTCAAGTCCCACCCCCTGCAAGTCTGTTGTTTCCCTAGAAACTGGGGACAGAAACAGGCCTCTTTCTAAGACACGGAGGTCCTCTTAGTGAACTCACGTTGATCCCTGTTCATATACAGACCTGGATGTGTTTGCACAAGTGCATTTTATACCTGTGTGTGCACATACCTGGCCACGTGTAGACGTGTCTGTGTCCATACAGGCACGTGAACACCTGGTGTGTGCGTACCCGTGCGTATGCACACTGGACGTGTCTGTGTGCATACATGTCCATTCTTGTGCACGCACAGGCATGCACAGTTCATACCCGTGTTCTTGTCTGCATGTGTCCTCCGTATCCACTCATCAGCCCAACACGGATTTCACACATTGAAACAACTGCCGTTTTATTTCTGGAAATTCTGTGGCCAGTGGCTTGGGCAGGGCTCAGCCAGGCAGTTCTTCAGCTGATCCTGCTTGGGGTCACTTTGCTGCTAATAATCACCCAGCAGCTGCACTGCAGCCAGCTGGTCTGAGAAGGCCCTGCTCCCACCTCTGGGAGTTAGCGCTGTCCTTTCACCCCAGAACTGTGGTCCTAGGAGGGAGGGTGGATGCCTCAGAGCCTCTTGGAAACTTACGCACGACAGAAGCCCCTGAGCTCTGTTTCCCCAGCATTCTGTTGGTCAAACGTACCACCAGGCTGGCCCAGACTCAAGAGGGGACACTGGTAGGAGGTCGGGGACAGAAGATGCCCTGTGATGGATGCTTCCCCTGGCACCATGGCCAGCAGGAGGGGGAGAGGGTGGCCCTTGGCACAGACCTGCCCTCCTTCACCTCCAGGGAGGTGGCGGCTTCCAGGGGAGCAGGGGGTGAATCTGGGAAGGAGAGGAGAAAGGAGGCTCCTTCAGGCAGAGAGGGAGACAGGTTAGAGTCTTGAGGGGTCCCTGAGGACCAGGCTGACCGTGTGTTAGCGTTCACAGTCAGGTGGCGGGAGAAGGTGGGCATCACTGCCTGGGGTTGAGAAGGACATGGACTCCATGTGCTGGGACCCTCCTGGGGGGATGATTGCAGTCCAGAGTGCATGACCCCCAGGTCAGGATTCACCCCAAGGATGGAGAGCAGGGTCTTCTGCGCATGGAGGTACCTGTAATGGCAGGTGCGTTCTGAGGACGGCGGCTCTGCCCCATCCTTGGTTCTGGAGACAGTTCATCCTGGACCCCTGGTTCTCCTTGCGCTCTACTCTCCTATTTCCTAACTGGATTGATTCAGGCCCGAGGACATCCTTGGCTCTGCACCCAAGTCCATGTTGCTGGGGCCATGGAACCTGCCCCTTTAATCATAAAACCAGGGAGCTCTCGGCCCGCTCACCGCTCCACCAAGCCCGAAATGACGACAGTGAAAGATGCTTATGACTCCTCCTGGAAATAATTCATAAAACTCTTAGAAACTTCCTTGTGGTGCTCTCCAACTTTTCCATTTTGTGTGACGGGACAAGAAATGGCCTCTGCTCTGTGGCAATGGCCCCTTCATCACACAGACTGTCTGCAAAGGGGGAGAGGCAGACCCACTCAGGTGGGGAAAGCCCATCTCCTGAGCCAAGTCCTCATCAACCCCGTGTGCATGCTGAGTCGTGTCTGACTCTTTGCGCTCCTATGAACTGCAGCCCGCCAGGCTTCTCTGTCCATGGGATTCTCCTGGCAAGAATACTGGAGTGGGTTGCTATGCCCTCCTCCAGGGCATCTTCCTGACCCAAGGATCGAACCCATGACTCATGTCTTCTATGTTGGCACCTGGAAGCCCCATTAATCCCATGGTCAAGGACAACTTCATTAGGAGAAAATCTCAGATCAGAGGTTGTGAATGTCTACATTCATGGAGAAATTCATTGAAGTCAATGGTGGGAAAATTAAGAACACCTGCTGATGAGGGCAGGCGCTGGGGGCCCCTGGTGGGGCGAGGCGGTGTGGAGAGTATGCATCTTTAGGGGCACACTTGGGAGCGGGACCTGGCAGGCCAGCTACAGGGGTGGCAGCGGGCGTGTGAGGGCCACTCGGGTGGACACCGTCCCCGTCCGGGTGCCGCAAGGCTGCCTCCTCCTCCTCAGGGTTTATGCTGCGATGCTGCACACAGGTGGCGAGGTGACGGCCCGGCGTGTCCTCAGGAAGACGGTGCTTCTCGCTCCGGGGCGCGGTTTCCTGCGGGGGACCACCAGCTCCAGCTCGAGCACAGAGATCTGCAGGGGCACGTTCCTCTCTGACGTCCTTCCAGCGTGAAGTGACTCCAAGCTTGTCGCAGGAAGGTGACGCATCCGTGTCCGGGGGTCTCCGAACGTGTCAGGTTTTCCAGCAAAGGGGAATGGAAGATGCAGATGGGGTGAAGGGTCGATGCGTTCCCGCTGCCGTCCTGCAGAAGACTCTTGAGAGTCCCTTGGACGACTAGGAGATCAAACCAGTCAATCCTAGAGGAAATCAACCCTGAATATTCACTGGAAGGACTGAAGCTGAAGCCTAAGTACTTTGGCCACCTGCTGTGAAGAGCTGACCGACTGGAAAAAGCCCTGACGCTGGGAAAGAGTGAGGGCAGGAGAAGGGGACGACAGAGGATGGGATGGTTGGATGGTGTCACTGACTCAGTGGGCATCGTCTGAGTAAACTCCGGGAGATAGTGAGGAACAGGGAAGCCTGGCGTGCTGCAGCCCATGGGGTCACAGAGCCGGACACGACTGAGCGACTGAGGAACAGCAAATGGCGTCAGGCTGCCCAGCAGGCAGGACGCTGGCTCGGCTCCTCCCGACGCCCAGGGTGGCGACCAGGGCCCCTACAAGCGGGAGGCGGAGCTGGGAGGCAGAGCTCAGGGATGCCCGTGAGGACTCACGGCCTTGGGGATGAGGGGGCAGGCGCCGAGGGACCAGGCACTCTAGAAGCTGGGAAAGGGGAAGGGCAGAAGACGCTGCTCAGTCACGAAGCTGAAGAGAATCCTGCCATTTGTTCCACCTGAGCGGGCCTTGAGGTCGTTATGCTGAGAGAAGTCAGTCAGAAAGACAAACGCTGTGAGATGTCGCGTGCGGAACCTTAGAAAGTCACGCTTGTGGGGACAGAGAGTAGGGTGGTGGGTGCCAGGGCTGTACAGCGGTGCAGAAGGGGGGCCAAGGGAGCAAGCTCCCCGCTCGGAGAGGAGCAAGTTCTGGGGACCTAACGGGTAGTGCGGCGATTGCAGTCAGCAAGCTTCTTAAACCTTCTTGTCAGAGTGATCACGGTGGGCGCTGGGTGGGTCTCCCGGCCTCAGTGTGGCCATTACTTCCTGTGTGCGTGCTAAGTCCCTTCAGTCGAGTCTGACTGTGTGCGACCCCATGGACTGCAGCCCGCCAGGCTCCTCTGTCCACGGATTCTCCAGGCGAGAACACTGGAGTGGGTTCCCATGCCCTCCTCCAGGGGGTCTCCTGGACCCGGGCACTGAACCTACGTCTCCCGTGTCTCCTGCACTGCAGGCGGGTTCTCTACCACTGAGCCACTGGGGAGCGCAGGCGTTTCGGAGCCTACATCGTTACGCTGTGCACCTCACACTTACACGTGTCCTATGGTAACCGTATCTCGGAAAGCTGGAAAATATGACGCATAGTGTTGTGCTGAAAGATATAGAGTTCCCAAGGAAACAGATAAATTTCAAAATCAAAACTACTGACACTGACTTGAGAAGTAGACACCCTATATTAACAAGGAAAAAAGGAAAACACTGTCGCATAATTACCTCAATAAAAGCGTCAGATTCTCCTCCCTCGCCCCAAAAACAATTTATAAGCAGATTATCCTGGATTATCCAGGATGGTCCAATATAATTACAAAGTTATTATTAGGAAAAACCTGATGGGGTCAGAGAGAAAGGTGGAGGGGGACAGAGACATTGAGCAACAGAGACACACAGAGAAACAGACAGAGACACCGAGAGACGGAGACGAGGGGAGACGGAGACGCAGGAGCTTGAGCCCCGGCCGCTGCGCACTCAGAGCAGGTGACGGGACGCAGGGGCGCAGTGGCGGTGGGCGCGCCCACTTTTCCACAAAACCCGACTCGGAAGTTCCTGTTAGGAGCCCCCTTGAGGGGGTCTTAGGGGTGTTTAGGGAAACTGTCTGCAGGTATCTCAGTGCCGGTCTTAAATCAAAACGCTCCGCTGTTTCCTTCAATGAGGTTCCAAAGCGAAAGCCAAAGACCAGTGGAGGTGAGGAGGCGTGAACGTCATACAACCCTCAGAGCGCACAGCCCGCTTCAAACACATGAGCTCATTTTTAAAAGCAACTGTGTTTACTTTTATTGTTAATCCATATTCATCACAGAATATGTGGCTGCAACAATGATGTCTGTAGACTAGCAGAGAAAGAAGTTGCCAGGCCCTCAGACCAAAAGAGGAGGGGAGGGCCCCTGAGCCCCCAGACTCCCAGAGGGCCTCTCTGACCGGACGGTGGCTTGGGGGCTGTGCTGAGCCCAGGGCGCCCCGACCCCCCAGAACTCCCACCTCCACAGCTTGTCATCTCTCCTCCAAGGACGCCACCCTCCCTTGACACTGGTGCCAACCTGTCCATTCCTCAGACGAGCCCTGTGATGCCTCAGAGGCCTGTGGGTGATGATGTCTAACCGTTCCCCGTGAGAAGGTCTGGATTTGAATGTTCTGCCTCATCCAGGGGATGAGGAAACTTTAGAGGTTTCTACTTGGCTTTCCTCAGGATCACACTTATCCCATGGACCAGGGACACCAGGAGGGCATTGCACCTCCTAAAGTGTGTTAGCCCCTTCGTTCGCTGAGGCCTGGGGCATGACCAGTGGGTGGGCCTGTGGGCCTGGCGGACACCCCCCAATCTAGGTCTGGGCTTGGACCCCATTTTCTATACAACTTCCACATGTCCTCTCTAATGTGCGGCCACGATGACTCTCCATGTCCCTCCCTGGACACCAACAGAAACTCAGACACTGTGTCCGCTTCACCCCTGCGTGTAGTCATCTGGGTGAATGCAGACGGACCAGGGACGCTCACGTGGGAGCTCGCACCAGCGTCACAGGGCCCTTCCTGCCGAGGCTGGGCAGCAAGGTAGAAAGGTTCATCCTGGTGGATTCAGATAAAATCACCTGTGTGACGCCACATAGATGTCGGCGGAGAATAGCCATCAGTTTGCTTCTCTTCCTGGAAAATGTCCCAAGCTCCGCCCTGCAGCTCCAGCCTGTAGGAGCTCGTGGGGAGCTGGAGGGACAGTGGGGGGCACCTGGCTCCTCCGGGGCCAGAGGATTTCCCCCCAAGTTATTGGCTCTCTCTGTAGGAGGTAAATCTGTGTTTACTGAGCTCTGCGTCAGGACTGTGTAATGGTTTTGTCTCCTGTGAGTATTCCGCTGGGGTCTGGTCCTGGGGTTGACTTTGATGAGGTTTGCAGATCAGTACTTACCCAGCTGCTCTGAGGGGAGAGATGCGGAGCCTGTGCCTGCAGGGAGGAAGGCCTGTGTGGACATGGCCGTGCTCCATAAACGATGTGATAACCTGGGGCCCAGCGCTGCGCCAGGCCAGCTGGCATGGGCACCCTCTTCTGACCGTTCCTAGAACCTCGGGCAACGGATGCTGTCTCTGAAGGCAGCCATCAAGCTTGTTGAAAATCTCTGTCTTCAGCGAATGAGATCTGATTTCTCTTCCATGGAAACTTCTCCGAGCAGGCAGGAACCCAACGGCCTCTGGTAACCTGCTGAGTTATGCTCTCATTCAGGGGTGTGTGTCTGTGTGCATGTGTGTGCGTGTGTGTGCGCATGACTGTGAGAGTGTGTATGTGAGTGTGAATGTGGGTGTGTGAGTGAGTGTGTGGGAGTGTGAGAGTATGCGGGAGTATGAGTGTGTGAGTGTGAGAGTGTGAGAGTGAGTGAATGTGTGTGTGAGTGTGTGTGTTTGTGTGTGTATGTGAGTGTGAGTATGAGTATATTTGTGAGAGTGTGTGTGTGAGAGTGTGAGTGTGTGAATGTGTGAGTGTGTGTGAGTGAGAGTGCAAGTGTGTGAGTGTATGTGTGTGAGTGTGAGAAAGCATGTGTGTGTGAGTGCAAGTGTGTGTGTGAAAGCGTGTGTGTGTGAGAGTGTGTGAGTGTGTGTGTGTGTGCATGCGTGTGTGTGTGTGTGTGTCAGCCAGTGGAGGCGGGGAGGCAGGGCTGCGGCTGAGGACGTGGACCGCTGGGTGTGATAACAGGGCTGGGTCAGCAGGCCGGGGCCGTGGATGGGGCACCAGCCCGGGACTGGCAGAGGAAGACAGTGAGCCTGGGTGCCCTGTGCAGCTCCTGGGGGAGGCTCTTTCCAAAGGGGTCAGAAGCGCACCTTTACTGGAACGTGGGGGACACAGGGATGGGTCCCCTGGCTCATCCCTGGGACCTGGGGCATCCTGTCGTTACTCGGGCTCCCCGGAGCTTCTGCTCTGGTGCTGACAGAGGGAAGGGCTGTGTGTGTGTGTGTGTGTGTGTGCGTGTGTGTGTCGGTGGGGTCTGAGGGCTTCGTTTCCTTGCTTCTTCCTCAGGCGAGGCTGAGGACCTAGGGTCTGAGATCGCTGCCTCAACTAGATCCAGCAGGTCCGATCCCTTAGGACCAAGACCTGAGCATCGGGTCAAAGTCAGTGAAGCCAAACACACCAGTGGCTCGCCGGCCTGACCTTGACCTCTGCTCTTAGTCCTGAAGGGAGAAATCACCATTTGTGCACAACAGTGACCCCACGCAGGCTCACACCCACTAACCCGCCTTTCTTTCTTTCAACCCCCGCAAAGCTCAGACACTCACACAGACCGTGTAAGAAGTCTCCCTTGGAGAGAGTGCAGTCTCTCTATGGAAGGGATGCACGTGGCTGCCCGGATCTGCCCGGAGGACAGGGGGTGGGGTGGGGTGCGGCAAGTGGACAGGTGACCCACTGGTGGCCTCTGGCCCCTCCCAGTGATGGGGAGACGGGCGGGGAAGGTCTAAACGGGCAGGAGAAGAAGGGCAGTGGCCAGGGCAAGGGGGCAGTGCAGAGGAGCCCCGAGGGCCAGGGACAGGCGAGCGGCCCCGGCTGTGAGTGGTGGCCCCACGGGGGCCAGAGAGGGTGATGGGCGAGGTCAGGGATGGACAGGAGCGCTGGCCACCAAGCGAGTCAGCGAGGGGACCCGAGTCCCCAGTGAGACACAGAGGGCATGGAAAAGTACCTCTGCCAAATGTCAGACCAAATGCCCCAAATTTACCAAAAAAATAAATTTTAAGAACCATTTGAAGAGCATCCTCCTTGTGACTGTTCAGACGGCATCTTCTTGGGTAAAGCTGTTTTCCGACGCCTTAGGCACCAGCATGCTCGCTTCATAAACACAGTGGTAAGAGTACACGAAGTTCATAAGGGACTGAGCCCCTTTGTGATGGGTGATTTTCAACAAATGGAGCCTTTCTCAAACTTCTGACAAGGAGTGTACGTCTGTTGGATATATTCAGGGACTGTGCGTGTCTACTCGGGTTAATTTAGAGAACTATTCATTAAGCAAATCCATTTTTTCTCTATTTTTTTCAAAATTGACCTGGATCCCCCAGCATGACAGTGGCTCACGTGCGGACCTGCAATGTGAAGGAAGAACCAGCCAGCTCTGACTCCCACGCCGAGCACGCTGTGGACCTTAACCCAGCTGGGCATCTGAGAGTCGGGGCCACTTTGCCCCACTTTCCTGATGAAACAGCCACCTTCTCCACAGGGCACCCTGCTCTTATCGGGGCTACGGAGAGGGCAGGGGTGGGGCCGGCAGACTGGGGGCCCTGGGGTCAGGGGCACGGGGGTATGGTGAGGCTGGAGGATGCACTTGGCAGGAGCAGGGCCCCAGGGTGGGGAGGGGAGGCTGCCATCCCTGGAGGAGCATCGGAGGTGAAGGTGGGGGAGAGGGTCTTGCCCAGGCTGTGGGTGCTGGCACGGTGTGCGGACAGTCCTTGGAGGTGTGCGCTGCCTGGGTGTGCGCTGCTGTCCACAGGGCGGCGGGGGCTGGTGTTCGGAGCGGGGAGTGTGTCCAGGGCAGGCGTGGGATGGCATCTGACTGGCCGCTCCCCTATGTCCCCTCCAACATGATGCATTTGAGTCTTGGCCCCGTTCTTAGAGGGGCTGTCCGTGTGAGCATCCCTGTCTTCTGAGTGTGGAGGTGGGAATCTGCCCACGGAAGACAGGTCTGTGATGCCTGCAGACGCTGGGAGGAGCCGCTCACGGGGGGAGGAGCCCTTGATAGCTGACTGCGTGGTGGGGCCAACGTGGCCCACCCTGGCAAGCACGGATCAGGGGGCCCGGCTACCCAGAGCATCAGGAGTGTGTGCTCAGCCAGCGCCAGGACCCGGGGGCCACTCTGGGAGGTGTGGTGTGCAGAGGCCACGGAGCAGTTCCCCTGGGGACGGGGCAGGGCAGGAGCCCGAGGAAGCCCCAGCATCCTCTGAGCTGGGGACAGAGCTGGACACATGGAACTGGGGACAGTCGTCACCTGCTGAGACCTGAGGAACGTCACCCCTTTTTATTCATGTTCATACTAGGGAGGAATGCTGTGGTTCCGGTTTCTGATTGGAGGGGTCACAAATGCAGCGTGTTTCCACCTTTGAAAGGAAGGTGCGAATCCATTTGCTTGTTCTCCATCAATCCAGGCTTCCTCTGCTCAAGGGAAGGAGGACTCTGCACAGAGGAAGACTTGGGTTGCGGGAGAAGATCTCAGCCGCTTCCTTTTAAGCATTCCCCATCGTGAGCCAGGCGCTGTGCACAACCAGTTTCTACGCATCATCCATGTAAACCTCACGACCCCTGCAAAGCAGATGCTGCTGATCACTATCCCCAGAGCTGCCCCCAGGGAAACATCCTTCCACCCCAGCCTCGGCTCACACGTTGGCTGGCCCCACCCTTTCTAACTGCCCCTCGAGCACCGCACCCTCTGATTGGATTGTCCTTTAACACGCGATCTCCAGTAGACATCCTGCCTCCCGGTGGGTGCTGCCTTCAGCCAGACTCCTGGAGTCCTCCAGGAACTCCTCCTCCTCGGGGTGCCCCCAGCCCACCACCCTCCTGCCGGCACTCACTGCCCAGCTGGCTTGTCTCTGGGGACCTCTCCTCCCAGACAAGCGGAGGGCGAGGTTCACCTTTGTATGTAAGGGCACAGTTGTAGAGAGGCTCAATCTCCTTTGTCTGTAGAGAGGGGAAAAATACCCTCTGCCTGGCTGAATTTATGGTGTGAGTGTATAGTCTTGGCTGGTCTTCAATCCACGGTGCCAGAGGCCCTGCCACTGCATGAATGATTGCGGGGACCGCAGCTCTGGCAGAAGCAGATAAATCCTTGGCCAAACTTCCCTCTTTGTCTTCCACGTTATTTCCAGAAAGACCTCGCGTGATGGCCGCTTGTAATCCGTGCAGAGCATCTGAGCTTCTGTGGTGGGCGTGGCTGCCAGGCCGTCCCAGCTGCTTTAGCATTTGCATTTCCTGGCCTATATACATACATATATATATATATATATATATATATATATATATATATATATATATATTTTAACTTCTTTTTGCCAATGAAATGATTTTTAAAAATGTGTACCCTTGACTTTGGAAGGCAGCTATGCTTATCAGCATACCACCCACGCAATACACTTGACTTTGACAAAGTAAAATGTAACACTTTGGAATAATGTACCTGCATTTCACTTGCCTGATTACTTGTTCAGCTTCCGTGAAAGGATTCACCAGTGTGACGTCAGCATGCTCACGTGTGCACACATCTCCGTCTCTCCGGCATGGGCAGGGCAGGGGGACAGCACAGGCTGATGCAGGGAGCCTCGGGGGCGCTGGGCTTCCGCAGTCTCTAGCTGTCTGAGGTGATGCAGGGTGGGAAATGTTGGCTTGACGTGTGAGAATCAGAGCATGCAGGTGGGGTTTGGAGTCCGGCTTGGTGGATGAGGGAAGGGTTCATCCATGGACGTGTGTGGATTCTCTTAGAATCAGCCGGCCCTGGAAGTACAGACTCTCCTGAGCAAAGGGCTGCGGTTGGGGGTATAGGTTGAGGGGGTGGGTGTTGAGGGGATGAGGTTGAAGGGACGAGGTTGAGGGGATATGGGTGGGACACTCCAGGGTCCACTGCCCTTGGGTTAGCACTTCCAAGTTCACGACATAGACACCCTTTCCCTCTTCTTCAGGGGAGCCTGGGGAGACCCCGGTAGTTGAAGACGGGGTTTCAAGGTTTAGATTTGCTTGGCTTTCAGTGTTATGGGGCCTCTTAGGTTTTTGAGGGAAGAGGAAGATTTGATATTTAAAAAGAAACGGTGGTAAACCTTCTGGAATATTCTATATAAACAGTTCAAATTTTTTTTTTTCCCCATAAAGAGAAAACTGTAATTGTTGGGGTCAGGGCAAACACGTAAGCAGAGAGGAACTCTGTGTCCTATGCAGAGTGTACTTTCCTAAGTACACTTTCGTAAGAGTGAAGGAAAGTGAAAGTGAAAGTCACTCAGTCATGTCCAGCTCTCTGGGACCCCAAGGACTATACAGCCCATGGAATCCTCCAGGCCAAAATACTGGAGTGGGTAGTCTTTCCCTTCTCCAGGGGATCTTCCCAACCCAGGGACTGAACCCAGGTCTCCCACATTGTAGAGGGACTCTTTACCAGCTGAGCCACCAGGGAGGCCCAAGACTACTGGAGTGGGCAGCCTATCCCTCCTCCAGCAGATCTTCCTGACTCAGGGATTCTTGCATTGAGACCGTGACCCAGGGTCTCCTGCATTGCAGGTGGATTCTTTACCAGCTGAGCTACCAGGGAAGCCCATGAGTGAAGGGTTCACGTCTAACTGTAGCCTGGGTGGAATCACAGCGTCTCGGTGGGATCCTGGTGGGGTCATCAGGCCCCTGTATGTCTCCATCCTCAGGGCTCCTCCCAGTCTTTGCAAGAAGGAGAGAGACGTGTTTGCTCTGGTCAAGCTGCACGATGTCCTTCATCCCCTGGAGCCAGAGCGGCACCTGCAAAGCTGTTCAGTGGCCAGAGCCGAGTCCAGGGGCAGAGAGCCGGGTCCTCATGCAGGCCGTGCTGTTGATGGCAACTCGACGACTTCGCTCACTTGTCTAGAAATCATTTCCCTTCCTGAAAGTTGGAAGTCACCGAGCATAACACATGTGGTCTGGATGCCCTGCAGCGACCTGGGCCTCTGGGTGGTGACTCGCAGGACAGAAGGCCAAGTTCTGCTTCTGCACAGGGACCTCCAACAGGCTGACCCCTGAGCCCCGCCCCTTGTAAGGGCACCAAAGCTTGCACATGGGGCCTCAGGCTCTCGTGTTCAGGGGTGTGTGGTGTGATCACAAAACAGGGCTGTCCTAGCACAGTTTGGGCCCCTCCAGCAAGAGCCATGGAACAGGTTGAGTCCAAGGTCTGTGCGAGTCTGCCGCGTCCCAGCCTTCCCTGGTGAGGAGGCGCTGGGCGCTCAGTTCTACCAAGGGCAGCAGCCCCGTCTGGAACACCAAGTTTCTTCCCCAATGTGTCTGTTAAAACAGTGGCAAATGAAGGGTTCCACGAGTGGAGAGGAAAACCCTCTTTCAGCCGGTAACCATGAATCCATGATCTGAGTTAACGTTTTGAGGAGATCACGGCTCTGGGGGGACTTCCCACACGGTGAGTTCTAGGGGCAGAAGGCCTCCTGTGACGGCCCTGCAGCCACAGAGGGCCTTATGGGACGAGGCTCGTTCCAGACGACCCGAAGGCTGACAACAGAAAGTACCTAGTTAGACAGGGACACTGGGAGACCTGCTTGCCGGCAGCGTTCTTGTGGTCCTTCCTTCTTGGTTCGGGGGTCCCCTCCCCCCACCTATCCCTCTCTTGCCACTGCCTGCGCTGTGCCAAGGGCTTCTGGTCACTGAGCAAAGGGGTGGGATGGGCTGAGCCTGCCAAAACCTTGGTTTTTAAGGACTCCCTGCTTTGTGGGTGGAGTCCTTTCTTCATGCTGAACCCGGCTCAATGATTTTCCAGCCTGCCCCAGAGGGGCTGCAGAGCGAGCTCACTCTGAGGTGCTGGCTCGCTTGCTGACCCTGCAGAGCCCTCGCAGCTCCAGCTTCGTGCTGAGCCATCCCCTGGCGCCAGGCTGCGGCTGTCCACACCTGCATAAGGTGAGCGAAGGCTGCGCTTGCATCCTCCAGAAGGGCCTGAACAGGCCCTGCAACCGTGTGGGTGAAGACGGGAGGGGTGCCAGGCGGGTGCACGGCTGCTGGGACTGCGTCCTGGACTGAGGGCCCCGGGGGCCAAGGGCCCCTTCAGTAGTCCAGAGTGGGGCCCCCCAAACGTCAGCGTATGCAGGGAGAGCCTGCCGAGATGCAGATTCTGACCCGACAGGTCTGCGGTGGAGCCCCAGAGTCTGCCCTCCTACCGATGACCGTCTGGTCACGCTGAAGCTGTGGACCGCGAGTCTCACCCCCGGCACGGGGGCTGGGCAGTGAGGGAGCCGGGCAGTGAGGGAGCCATGAGCTGCTGGAGCCGTTTAAATTTAAATAAATTAAAAAACAGCTTGATTCCTCCCTGTCCCGGCCACATGGCCACCCTGACTGGAGCCGCCACGCTGAGTGGCTCGGGGGCATTTCTGTCACTGGGGACGCTCTCCCGGGGAGGGCCGTGCTGGTCCTGGGCTTGGTGAGAGGTGACAGGTAGAGCCGCCACGTCAACGGCAAGGCCATTCGCTGTATCATTCAATTATCAGAAGGGCGTCTGGATGAGCTTCATCAAGAGTCAGACCAGGAGCTGTCAGAGAAAATTAAAACAGCTGTTCATTTCGTCTGAGTCCATCTTCCTGGGAAACTGATGGCAAGTTGGGAATTCTAATTGATCTCATTTCTGGCATTTTTCTCATGAGTAGACGTCGATAGTTTAACAGTGACGGGAGGTGGTGTCATTTCCTGGTTAGCGCCGGTTGCATCCTGTGCTTCCGGTCTGGAGCAGGCGGCAGGGGTCTCTGTTGCTGGCCCAGGTCCAGGCAGAGCTTCATCCACATCCCTGCTTGGATGCGACCCTGCTCCCTCCCCTTGCTCTCACCCTGCTCCAAGCCCACTCTCCTGAGCTGCTGCAAAGCTTGTGGCCGATAAGTCTGTCCCTGGCTTCTGTCTCCTCAAATCCATCCTCCCTGAGCTGCTCAAAATCAATAAGACCTTCATCAAACTAACCTTAAAAATGCACGTTACAGCCAATGTGATAAGGCAGGAAACTGAAAAATGAGACATATTGGACAGGAGAAAGCCGACACATTTGCAAGCAATACGACTGAACACTGGGACGAACTCATGAGGAATTAGCAACAATCTATTAAAGCTGCACGCGCGCGCACACACACACACACACACACACACACACAAGTTCTGCACGTTGGCCAGATTGTTTTGAAAGAATATCATTTCCCTCTAATTGCAATAGGGATATACATTAATATAATATAAAATACAACATAACATAACGTGACATGGAGAGAGCTCAAGCCCTGGCACCACTCGTGGGGGCCCAAGTCCTGATCCAGGCCCAGCCCACGGATGGTGTGAGGCTGGTAGAGGCCCCCGGCGTGCCAGGCCCACGTCTTCCCAGAGTCAGGTTGCCTGGGAATGCAGCCCAAAGCGGGTGGTACACTCCATCTAAGGCTAATAATACAATATAATGTAATGAAATATAATCAGACCCAGAACTCATCACTGTCTACCCAGGCTCCAGGGAGGCAGGCTCTGTCTGGCAGCCTCCCCAGCCTCCACAGAGGAGGAGGCTCCAAGGAGGCTCTTCCATCCCCAGGTAGCCTAACTCACTTGTCCCCACATCCTTCTCTCGGAGTCTGCTCCTGGGGTGACCTGACTCTAGACAGAGTCTTCTCGGCCCCCTGAGGTTTCCAGGCCCCACTCAGCAGTGCAGGCCAGCGGCACAGACTTGGCACGGACAGCTGCCCATCAGTTATCCGTGCTGGTCCCCATGTGGCCCTCGCCTCTCTCACAGGGGAGCCGAGACTGCGAAGGATGAGTCAGGTCATATGGGGATGGGCAGGGCTGGGGGCCTGGGCCCAACCAACGTCTGCCTCCCATGCCCCGAGACCGTGACCCTGGATGCAGAGGTCAGCTGGCAGGAGTGCTCAGAGTGGGGATGGTCGGAGACCTGGTTCCGTCAGCTCCTCTCACTGATGGGACACTGTCCCAGGGAAGGACGAGAGTCCTCGCTGCCTGACTCCTGACTCGTCTGATTGCTTAGGGCTTCTGGGGCAGGAGGCCATCAGGCGAGTGCCCTGGGCTGGGAGAATAATTAGACCTGGAGCCTGGAGCAGCTAGGGCGCCTCCAAGGCCAGTGTCCTGGGAGAACAAAGGGTGTTTCCCTTCTGCTTTGTCGGTCTGTTGGCTCAGGCCGGGAGCCAGACTCGTCCCTGAGGAATCGGCACTGAGGTGTCAGGACCAGAATGAGTCAGCTGGATTCGGGGCCCCGGGCACCTCAGCCTTGGGGTGAACTTCTCAGCCAAGAGTGGGGAGCGAGGCTGAGATGCAGGAGACACGGTCCCTCCTCCCACATTCTGGCTCCGAAAAGTGAAACAGGCCATCAGCGCATCCCATGGAAACATACTGAGCCACTGCCCAGGCCAGCAAAGAGCCTCGATTCCTTGGAGATGACACAGAGGAGGGACAAACACGTGTGCCTGGCGGGGCCTGGGTCCTGCCTGTGGGCTCAGATCCACGTGGTTAGAGATGATTCTGGGAAGTAGCGTGTTTTTGCATTTACACTTTTGACGAACACGTAGTACAGCTTTTGCTTTAGAGGGAAGACGGTGAACGCAGCACCTTCTAGCAAGAACGGGCCACTTCTCCTGACCCAGCTTTCCTTATGACCTTCAGAGAAAGAGCTAGAAAATTAAGGAATGGTGCAGCTCTTCTAAAGATACTCATTGCTGTTGTTCACTCAGCCGTGTCCGACTCTTTGCGACCCCGTGGACCGCAGCACGCCAGGCCTCCCTGTCCTTCACCATTTCCCAGAGCTTGCCCAAACTCACATCCATTGAGTCGGTGATGCCATCCAACCATCTCGTCCTCTGTCGTCCCCTTCTCCTCCTGCCTTTAATCTTTCCCAGAATCAAAGCAATGAACGCTTAGGAGCAGTTCCCCGTGTCCTCTGAGCCTGCCATCGTTGTGCTCAACACTCCAATTCTCCCACATCACGGCTCAGGTCCTCCTGCTCACACTGCTGCTCGGGCACTGGGAGCCGGCAGGGCGGCCCAGTGACTGGGGAGCGCCAGCCCGTGGCGGGGTCACCAGCAGGGGCGCTGGCTTTGGCTCACGGTGGGCTGTGACTGCTGCCTGAGAATCCTTGAATCAACGAATTAGCTAAATGATTCTTGAAAGTCAGTTATTGTGTTTTAATGACAATATCTGTGTTTTGCCACAGAGTCTACCGACCAGGGCAAGCTGAGACCCAGAGGCTCAGCAGGACGGAATGGAACAGATTCCAGATTGGACGGTTGGGGCTTCTGAGTGGGGAGCCGCACACAGACCCAGGAGCCCGGGACCACCGACTCCCTCAAGGGACCAGGTCCAAGCCGGTGAACGAGGAGACGCCAGGCACAGCCTAAAATCATGGAACTCGTATGAGGATGAAATGCTATCCGGTGGAACAGCCAGCCTAGAGGCTGCCTCCTCCTTGCCCTGCCCCTCTTTAAAATCTGTGCTCTTTCCTCCCCTTTAGAACTCCCTTCTCCAGGGTAACAGGCAGGTTTCCTGGGGTCTGCCGTACTGCGACCTCACAGGTACGATTTCCTAAAAGTACCCACAACATGTACTGCTTCAAATAGCAGCAAGCACTTATTTTTTAAAGAATGGGCGTAAGGGAGCTGTTCTCAGGATTCTACATTTCTCGGGATATTTGTGGGAGCAACCCCATTCGTCTCCCCCAGACCTACCATGGCTCTGACACCCCCCCACCCGCTCGAGGTGTCGGTGAACCGACGTCCCCCAGAGCCTCCAGAGTCGGGACTCAGAAACTGGGCTTCCCGGGCTCGATTCTGTGACTGTAGCCGCAGGCATTGCCATGTTTGCCTGTAAGGGAAAAAAAAATAACATGAACCACTTTTTCCAGAAGGATAAAAAAACCCAAACAAACAAACTCTGCAAAATCCACAGCATTATCACCAGGAATCATAAAATGATGCGGGATGTGTGAGCTGAGAGGCGGGTCTCTGAACAGCCGGTGTGCACCAGGCTGCAAGGTTGATCTTGGCTTTGCCACCCTCCCCGAAGCCTCCGGGGGCTGCCCCCACGCTGGGCTGACAGCTGTCTTGCAGGGCCTGGGGCTCTGCTGGGACCTGCCTTCCCGGCACCAGCGCCCGCCCACCCCCATGCCCAACTCCCAAGCGGGGACCTGGTGGCGAGCGGCCGGCCCCTTGTGATGCTGTCCTAGCGCCTGGATTTATTGTGTGAAATAACTGCTGTCGGGCCCATTTTGAAATGTCAGGGAACGAGAAGAGCCTTGAATATTTATAGATGTCGGGACCCACTTTTGGGCTGCCTTAGAGAGGAAAATGTGAGACGCCGGGAGTGGCGGCAGCCTGCCTGCACCCCTTGGAGCAGCGTGCAGGCAGTGGGCTCCAGGCCGGGGCCTCCCCAGGGCCTTTCCCGGCCTCTGCTGGGGCTGGTGCCCGGCCCCTGGGCTGGAGCTGGTGCCCGGCCCCTGGGCTGGAGGCTCGCACAGCGCAGGCCTGGAGGGTCTTTCCATTTCTCCCTCTGCCTCTCCTTCGCTCACCTTCTTCTGAACTATTGATATTTGGACGGATCAACTTATTTGAGAAGCTAGACCAGTTCCAGACCTGGAGGGCTCGGCCTGATTCCTGGAGAAGCAGCCCCCAGCACCCGCTGGAGGCACAGACCATTCCCGGGCGGCCTGAGATGCCAAGGTTGGAGAGATGGACACAAAGGCCAAGAGGCAGCCTCGGACACTTGGGGCTGACTCTCAGAACACGCAGCACAGTGGGCAGAGTAGTCACAGCATCTCTTCTGAATAATCGCCGGGGAAAAGGCAGGGCCAGCCAGGGTTTGAAGCCTCAAGAGCTGGGGCAGCCAGGCTGGGAGAGCAGCTGGTAAGAGGCAGTTTGCTAAGAGCTTCCTCTCCCCACACTCTGTGGTCAGGCTGGTAACCAGGCTCTCACTGTTATGCCCAGAGTCCGAGTCCCCAAAACAGAGAGAATAAGACGTCCACAGCAATGCAAAAGCATAAAGGGGTTTATTACCAGCTCGAGCCAGGGCCCAGGTTTCATCCAGCACAGTGGAATCCGACCGGGGCCCGAGCTCTGAATCACATATACGTTCATACAGACGGTTCTTTGTTTCTGTAACAGCATAGCTGATTGGTTAAACCGTAGGCGCACGCAGGAGTTTTAACCTCGCCTCCCTATCTGGATTGGCTCGGGTCTGGCGTGGGAGGGGGGCTACGGGGATTTTTCTGATTGGTCTAGCTACACTGCCTGCGGGAGTTCCCAGAGCCTCAGCTTTCCTCAGGCCTAGCCTGCCCCTTAGAGCCTGTCCTGGCTTCAGTTTGGTCCTAACACTCACAGGGGGGCTCTCACAGCCAGTGGCTGGGGCGGTGGAGCCGGGACCCAGCCCAGCCCGCCAGCGGCGGGGATGTGCGGGGCGGGGGACATTGCTGTGCACGGCTCCCCAGCTCCTCCTGGCCTCATGATGGGGTTACATTTCCTGGCCCTCGAAGCGTCCGGTGGGCCTCGAGAACTTGCTGTCATGCTGGACTCCGTGAGAAGTGGCCCCGCGTCTGGGCAGAAACTGGGGAGTGATGTGCGGTTCCCCTCGTCCTGCCAGGCAGGGTGGCCTGCTGGGGCTTCTTTGGGAGCTTCATGAGCGCAGCCCCTCCGAAGGTGTGACCTTTCTCAGGACTCCCCCAGGGCCCTCGTACCTCGAGTTCTTTCCGCCAGCTCTGGTGGGGACACACTGCCTCCCTTCCCCGCGTGGGGACCCTTCCCCCGGCCTTGCCGGGTCTCACCTATGCATGTGCGGGCCACTGCCGGCTGAGGCCTCGCCCTGAACCCCCCTCCCACCTCCCTCCCCATCCCATCCCTCAGGGTCGTCCCACTGCACCGGCCCTGAGCGCCCTGCCTCATGCATCGAGCCTGGGCTGGCGATCTGTTTCACGTATGGTGAGACACATGTTTCAATGCTATCTCTCAAATCATCCCACCCTTGCTCTCTCCCACCATTTGTTCTTCTTAAAGAACAAGATTTGCATTCTCCAGGGTAACCACCTCCTCCTCAGCTCCCCAGCTCGGGGTGGTATTCTCAGCGCTGACCACGGGGGCCTGGGGTTCCTCTGTCTGCTCCCCCATTGTCTGTGGGGCTCCTGGAGGCAGGGTCAGGACTTTCCAGTCTTGGACCACGTCAGCCAGTAGCACCTGGTGAGTGTGTGAGTGCAGTCAGGAGAGACACAGGTGACGGCTGCAAACTGGCCTGAGGCAGAGCGGACGCTCCTGTCTGCATGCAAAGCCCCTGCCTGCCCCGTGGGTACCAGCTGTGCTCCCAGCTGTGCCACAGGGATCTGAACGCCTGGAAGCTTTCTACCCCTCGTCCTCCTCTCAGGAAACATGGCCTGTTGGAGGAGATGAGCTCCGTCCCAGGAGCATGCAGGCCCTGACTGGAAGACACAGCTAGCCTACGAAGGACAGCTTCAACAACTAAGGTTAGTGGGGGCCGCTGCGACTCTTGCACGAAAGAAAGGGCCTGACTCTGCCTGGCGTCCTCCAGCTGGGCTGTCTGCCCACGAAGCCGTGAGAATCTGAGAACTGGCCCAGGGAGCCCTGAGGCGTGAGTGGGACCTGGACCCTGTGCCTCCTGCCGGCTCAGAGCATGGCAGGGTGGGGCTGCGGCCCTTGACTGTCGTGGGGTAAGCTCCTAGGCAGGTGCTCAGGTCGAGGCTGTCCTGGGCTCGGGATGCAGGAGGCCAATCACCACCACTGTCTGGAGGTGTCTCTGGATTGCGTCCTTAGTGTGGGGCCACTGGGACCCGGCCGCCTGGGATTCTTACACTCAATCAGCAGAACGCCCGGGGTTAGTGTCAGCGAGCTGATGAAACAGCGGCCTCGCCGTGTATCGCGTCCTCTGGGAGCCAAGTCTGCCGCCCTTGGAAGTGTGTGTGCAAAGTGAATGGGTCAGACGAGCACTGCTGCGGCCTGACAAGCCAGGGGTCATTCCTGCTGGCTCACTGGGAACCCTGTGCCTTTAGGGGCCTCGCTTTCCCGTGATGAGGAAGGCCTGAGACCCAGAGGGGAGCGTGACTTGCTCAAAGCCCATAGTCCCTGGGAAAGACCCTGAATCCACAGCTGGGCTCAGGGGTCTAACGTGAAGGAAATGCAAGGCTTTCAAGGAGCTATCGAGGTCTGGCTAGTGGTCAGGAAAAAGACCCAGATAGCACAATAAAATGAAGAGGAGGATTTTCACCCATCCATCCATCTGTCCATCCCTCATCTATCTGAAACTGAGCAGGACCCTGTGGGGCCACCCTAAGGGCAGATACCCACCCACCACATTCTCTTCCTCTTGTTTATAGAAACAAGCTCTCTATTTAGCCTCCTAGGTCTTCCCAGAGTTCCAGAGAAAATTTAATCAGAGAAGGAAAAAAAATGTAGACAAAGGAAAACAGCCAAGCAAGAGAAAATAATAATAGTTTGGCCATAAAACAAGGTCAAGGGCCTTTATCCCTTCTCAAGGGCTACAGATAATATTATGAACAATGTCCTTGAGTTGTTTTGCGGATATTAAACCCCCAGCAGGTTGAAAAAGTTAACTGCTTGCTGACTACCGACGTGTAGACCCCAGAAGGTTGAACCCAGAGGTTGATCATGTTACTGTCAAAATATTAATGCCACCCTGCTACATTTGTTGGTGCTGTTCAGTCGCTAAGTCGTGTCCAGCTTTTGCGACCCCATGGACTGCAGCACGCCAGGCTTCCCTGTCCTTCACTGTCTCCTGGAATTTGCTCAAACTCATGTCCATTGAGTCAGTGATGCCATCCAGACATCTCATCCTCTGTCGTGTCCTTCTCCTCTTGCCTTCAATCTTTCCCATCATCAGGGTCTTTTCCAATGAGTTGGCTCTTCTCATCAGGTGGCCAAAGTATTAGAGCTTCAGCTTCAGTCCTTCCAATGAATATTCAGGATTGATTTCCTTTAGGATGGACTGGTTTGATCTCCTTGCTGTCCAAAGGACTCTCAAGAGTCTTCTCCAGCACCACAGTTTAATAGCGTCAATTGTTTGATGCTCAGCCTTCTTTATGGTCCAATTCTCATATCCATACAAGACTACTGGAAAAACCATAGCTTTGACTAGATGGACCTTTGCTGGCAAAGTGATGTCTCTGCTTTTTAATATGCTGTCTTTGTTTGTCATAGCTTTTCTTCCAAGGACCAAGTGTCTTAATTTCATGGTTGCTGTTACCATCTGCAGTGATTTTGGAGCCTGAGAAGATAAAATCTGTCACTGCTTCCACTTTTCCCCCTTCTATTTGCCAAGAAGTGATGGGACTGGATGTCATGATGTTTGTTCTTTGGAGTTGAGTTTCAAGCCAGCTTTTTCACTCTCCTCTTTCATCCTGTTGCCTTACCACCAAGCAATCCGGAGGATGTCCATGAGGTGATCAGGCACCCACGTGGCCCTCTCGTTTACCTTCCTTTTAAAAGCTCTTCTCTGAAAGAGTTTGAGAGTTTGGGTCTTCTGAGCATGAGTTGCCTGTTCTCCTTGCTTGACCCCATGCTGAGTGTCTTGCAACAAAGGCTGCACTTTCCTTCACCAAAGCCTGGTGTCAGCAGAGTGCCTTCACTTTGTGTGGGTGAGTGGACCCAAATTTGGTTTGGTAATACCTCCATCCAATCATCCATTTAATCATCCATCCATCTATCCACTCATCTAATCATCTGTCCATCCATTCATCCATCCCTCCTCCCTCAGAGTGCTTAACTGACACCCGCCATATTCAGGTACTGCTCAGAACCAGATCTGTATCCAACCTACAGTAAGCCCCAGAGACAAGCTCCCTGCTCTCGCAAGCATCTAGTGAATTTTATCTTCTCATAGGAAAATCAAACAAAATAATGACAACAACTATCATCACTTTTATGGCTAAATGGGTTCCCCCCAAATTCATGTCCTGAAGCCTTAACCCTCAATATAATGATATCTGGGGGTGGGCCCTTTGGAGGTCACCAGGGTAGACTGAGGTCCTGAGTGTGACACCCCCGTGATGAGATTTGTGCCCTTGTAATAAGAAGAGACAGGAAAGAGAGGACTTTTTCTCTGTCCTGTGAGAATTCAGCAAGAAGCAGCCTCTGCACCCCGGGAACAGAGTTCCCTCCAGGACTGAGCCTGACGGCATCCATCTCAGGCTTCCAGTCTCCAGAGCTGTGAGAATTCAGCAAGAAGCGGGCTCTGTACCCCGGGAAGAGAGTTCCCTCCAGGACTGAGCGTGACGGCAGCAAGAAGTGGCCTCTGCACCCCGGGAAGAGAGTTCCCTCCAGGACTGAGCATGATGGCACCCATCTCAGGCTTCCGGTCTCCAGAGCTGTGAGAAAATCAACTCAGAGTTTATTGTTTAAAGACACACCTCTACAGTATTTTGTTATGGCAGCCTGAGCTGAGATACCCACCGCCAGCAAACAGGATGCCCTGTGAAGGGTTTCCACGGCTTGCAGCAAAAACACTGGTCGGCCAGGGAAGGGCTTTGTTCACATGCATGGATATGCATCCAAGTTTTAAATTAGAGTTCAGAGAGCATCAAAGAGACAAACTCATAGCTTTTATCTAGCTGAGAAGCTACTCTTAAAGTATTTGCTTATCCAAAACTCTGCTCGTGTTTTTCACGAGACAGCCTGATGCACTGATGGTCCCCAGTGTCAGTGGTCATTCATCCTGCTGTGAAGGTGCCTGGGCTTCACTTCAGATTCTGTCTGGCTTTCATTCATTTTTTTTTTTTTAAATCTGCAATGTCACATGGCTGGTGGGATCTTAGTTCCCTGAACAGGGATTGAACATGGGCTCCAGCAGTGAAAGTGCTAAGCCCTAATCCCTGGACTGCCAGGGGATTCCTTTTCCTTTTTAAATTCAGCTTTAAATTAGTGCATGTTTTCTTGTTTACTGGCTTCCTAGAGGAGTGATTCCCTTGTGAAGGACAGGGAAGGCTGGCATGCTGCAGTCCGTGGAGTCGCAGAGTCGGACACGGCCAAGCAACTGAACGAAGGCAGGAGTGATTTTCACATGAGGAGGAAGGGGCTGAGTTTTGACACTTCTTTGGTGAAGTGAACTCTGGAGTAGAAGTGGTGACCCATGGGGCATCTCCAGGAAAGGACTGTAAATCTACCCTGCAGGTCGGAGACTGGGGCTGGAAGGCCCCGAAGGTCTCTCGGTCCAATATCTCTTTGCAGCCACGAGGAAAGCAAGGTTTGGGGAGAGACAGAGGCTTCCCAGGGGTCTCTAGTATGTCATGCTTCCTGCCTGGAACTGTATGGCGTGGGACAAGACCTGGACTCAGCCCCTCAGGGCAGAAGTGAGTCTGCTGTTTCTGTCTGTCCCTAGGAGAGGAGGCCCATGCTCCTCCCAGAAAGAAGGGACTGCAGAAAGGCCAGTAGCTGCGTGTCGGCAGCCTCTCGCTGCAATCTTTTCTGAACCCACCTCCAGCCCACTTCCTGGGCTCGCCTCCATGCATGTGACCCTGAAGAAGCAGCTCCCCAGGGGTCCTGAGAATGGTGCTCAGCTACAGACTCCAGACTCCACAGGCTGTGGTGGTTCAGGGGGTGGGGGGTGGGGTGGAAAGAATAATTATTTCTCTCCTCTTGTCTGAAATCACTTCAAGAAGACATGTGAGACTTTCTAAGTTTCCTCCATGACAAGCAAAAAAAAGGCATCTCCTTAATGTTTTCCCCCTAAGTTTAGGGCTGACGATGTTGAAGCTGGAGACTGGGACATGCCAGGTTCTATTGCCTGGCACACCTTTCTCTGAAGTGGAGGCTCTGCTAGAAAGTGTACTGCTTAGAGGAGATTGGTTTTTGCAGAAAATGAAGTTAGAAGGGTGAGCTGTGTGTCCTCTGTACATGGTGGTGGGCGAGGGTCCAAGACAGCCCCGGGATTCCCGCCTCCGTGGTGTGTGTGTCTCGTTGGGTGGGGAGAACCTGTGCAGATGTTGGAATGTTTTCCCATGGCGAGGTCCAGTGCAGTCCAGGCAAGGGTGGAGGGAATTTTCAGGTGTGGTTAAGGTTCTTAGTCAGTTGCCCTTTAGATAATCAGGAGGGAAATCACCCTGTGTAGCACTGACCTAATCAAGTGAGGGCTTAAAACTAAGATTTTGGAGCTGGCCTTTGAAAGACCTGACTACCACATTGTGAACTGCCTCTGGAGGGGCCAGACCAAGGCAAAGACCAAGAGTGGGTTCAAGGCTGACACCTTGAGTTCAACCTCGTGGGGTCCCGAGCAGAGGACCCTGATAACCCATGCCTGGACCCATGGAATCGTGTGAAACTAATTCTGCATGTTTTGTTATTATTAACTTAAAAATTATTTATTTTTTTGTTGAAGGATAATTGCTTTATGGAATTTTGTTGCTTTCTGTCACTCCTTGCTGGAGTCCAGCTCGAAGGGGAGACAGAATTGGCGTCCTAGGAAAAAACTTATTTAATTACAGATATAAAGAGAGTTTAGAAACAGATAGTGTAGTAGGAAGTATTAGTGGAGAAAAAGAGGCTGAATAACTTGGTTTACGTGCGATACCAATAAAACTCCAATACAAGGAATTTGCACCATCTACGTTGGGCCACCAGCGCCCGTTTGAATATCGGAGGGTGCCCCACCTTGGGCTCCCTCTCTCACAGATCTTAGAAGCCAGAGCAAATAAGTAGACGTGGTGAGTACCCACGCTCCAGATGGGAATTCAGCCAGAAGGGAAAGAAAGAACGACACGGGGGAATCAGTCTTTCCAGAAACTGATCCGATTTCTTTATTTTTCAGGTTTGCTTATATACTTTTTGTTATACATAAGGATGAATACAGAGTCACACAGGGGTCAGCAGACCTGACCCTTGTCAAAATCAGGTGCTTCATATAAATGTATACAAAGGTCTTTTGGGTTTTACATCATCTTCTGGCCATGAGGCCTGCTGACATTTTATGGCCCTTTCTGATAACGGTCAGTCAACCAGAAAACGTATTTTTTCCAGGGGTGATTTTTTCTTAAACCAAGAGCCACCCTCCAAGTAAAGTTGCATTCCTATAGGGTGAGGGTGTAGTGGGTTACAGTCAAGAAAGGAACTTACTTAGCCTAAGCTTAACATGATTAATCTTAAAGCTTAATACTTTTTTCTCCTATATGCTAGTTATATTCATTATAAGGGCAGGGAATATGGAGATTTAACAGCAAATATTGGCTCAACAAATGAAAAACCCTTCACCAATGTAATTTCTAATCAACCCACTAATACTATACTAATAATTTTGTAACTTCTCAAAAGAATCTGTATTTAGAAAGTTTTAAAGCATTTCATGCCTCTCACGGTTGGGAGGCTGTAAACAATCACATGTGGCCGGACAAACCTGCTCAGGCAGGCTAGAGAACCTTCAGAGGAGTTTGTAAGTTGAAACACTCTTGTCATGCCCAGGAATCTTTATTAACTGGAGCTGCAAGTTAACTCCTTCTCTGAGAGAGGTGGTTGGGGAACAGCCCCCTGTAAAGTCAGAGGTGCAGGTGAGAGCATAAAACAGCAAAGTAGGCACTCTCTGGTTTTGGGGGCAGATGCTCGGGAACAGGGGGTCTCCTGAGGCTCGATCCGCATTTGTGTATGCCGAAGCCTCCTTCCTCATGACCTTTGCCACGGGCGGAGTTCCTCACGCTGGCTCCCGGCCACTCCTCAACATGAAGAAGCCATAGGTATACATATATTCCCTCCCTTTCAAACCTCCCACCCATCTCCCTCTCCATCCCAATTAATAACTTTTAAAAGTTGACTTTTTCACTCATCATAATTCTCCAGAGATTAAGGCGATCTTCCGTGCGTAGGAACAGCGCTCCTTTTTACCGCTGAGTGGTGCTTCCTGTGTATCATACCATGGTTGTTTATTTGCTCATCTCCTGAGTGATGTCTGGGCAGATTCCAGCTGTGACTACAAAAACGTTGCTGTAATTATTCATTTTGCATGAACATAATTTTTTATCTCTCCAGGATAAATGTCCAAGACTGTAATTTCTGGGTCACATGGGGGCTTCCCTGGTAGCTCAGTCAGTAAAGAATCTACCTTTAATGCAAGAGTCGGGTTCGTTCCCTGGGTTGGGAAGATCTCCTGCAGAAGGAAATGGCAACCCACTCCAGTATTCTTGCTTGGGAAATCTCAGGGACAGAGGAGCCCGGAGGGCTACAGTCCATAGGGCTGAAAGAGTTGGACATGTCTCAGCAAATAAACCACCACCATGGTAGCTGCAGTTTTGTTTAATAAGAAGCAGCCTGTTTTCTGAGAGGCTCGGGCCTTTTTATGTCCCTACCAGCAATACACGAGTGACCCAGTTTCTCTGCGCCCTTGTCAGGGTTTGGTGGTGTCGCTCTGCTTATGTTAGGCATCTGACAGGTGACGTCTCACTGTGCTTTTAATTTGCATTTTCCTAATGGCTACTGATATCGACCTCTTCCCATGTGCTTATTTGCTGTACAGCTTCTTTGCCCTCATGCGCTATACCCTCTTCAGTAACACGACTCTTTGTGCCTGTTGCCCGTCTCTAATTGGATTATCTGGGTTTTCCTTAAACCACTGATACTCATTATTTGTTAGACATGTGGTTTGCAAATATTTTTTCCCAGCCTCATGCTTGTCTTTTGTCCTCTAAATGGTATCTTTCTCAGAGCAAAAAAAAAAAAAAAAAAAATTTAATCTTGATGCAGTCAAATTCATGGACTTTTTTCTTTTCATGAATTGTGCCTTTGATGTCAAGTCTAAGAACTCTGACCAGATCTGGATCCTGGAGAATTTCTCCTATGTTTATTCTAACAGCTTTAAAGTTTCACATTTAAGTCCATGATCCATTTTAGTTAAATTTTGATTAAGGCATGAGACTTCAGCCTAGGATTCTTTAGGAGTTATACCCCCCGCCCCATGGATGTCCAAACGTTCTAGCGTAATTTATTGAAAGGCTGTCTTTCCTTTGCTGAACTGCTTTTGCGTTTCTATCAAAAACCAGTTGAATGTGTTTTTGTGGGTGCAGCCTCGGCTTTCTCTTCTATTTCTTTCATCAGGGAGTGCACCATCCACTTGCCAACACCACAGTCTCGGTTGCTGTAACTGTATAATGCGTCTCAGAATGGATTGACTGATTCTTCGGTTTCTCCCACTGCCCTCCCCCAATTGTTTTGACTATTTTAGCTCCTTTGCCTTTTCAGATGCATTTTTGAGTATAGATTTTGTTTACATCTATACAAAAATCTTACTGTAACTGTGTTGGGAATTATTTGTATGTCAATTTGGGAAGAACTAGTATCTTTCCTATGTCGAGTCTTTATATACTCTAATAGTATTTTTCTCCTCTTATTTAGATCTACTTTGATTTCCTTTCTTTTTTAAAAGAATATTTACTGATGGTTGTGCCAGCTGTTAATTGTGGCACGTGGGGTCTAGTTCCCTGACAAGGGCTCGAACCTGGGGCGCCTGCACTGAGTGTGTGGGGTCTTAGCCGCTGGACCACCAGAAAAGTACCTGACTTCCTTCCTAAGTGTTTTCAGCATGCACGTGTGCACACGTTGTGATGGATTTATACCTAAGGACTTCATTGTTTTGAGTGACTGTCCGTGGTCTTTTGTTTTTAATTTTAGAGTCTGTTCACATGATTGGAGATGTCACACATTTTGTTATAACCATCAAGGCTTAAGCAGCGGTGGCCTGGGGGCCCAAACCACCGTTTGGTGGAAAGGAAAGTTGGCTACACTTGGTGGCTAACCCAGAGGACAGTGAGACTTCCTCTGGCCAGCCCCCCACGGCTGAGAGCCCAGAGCTTCCCTCCCAGAACCTCGGATGGGTTATCTCCTCAGTGAGACCTCTTGGAGCCGAGAAGCAGGCCACGTGGTGGGGCTGTGAGCGGTCACCCTCAGGATGAGGGCGGGGGTCTGTGAGAGGCTGGTCAGAGCCCATGGGGCTCAGGTGAGGAGGACACGTGGGCACAGAGGAGAAAGCTGTGAAGATGCCGGCGGGGCTGGGAGAGACGGTCACAGCCCTGGACCGCCGCAGCTGGAAGAGGAAGAACCCTCCTCTGGAGCCGTCAAGGGAGCGTGACCCTGCCCACACCTAGGTCTCAGACGTCTGGCCCCCAGAATGCAAGAAAAGAGATTTCTGTTCTTCTATGCAGCTTGTTTATATTAATAACAATTCGTCGTAACAGTCCCAGAACATTGTCACGTGACTCTTGAGACTCTCTGTCCATCCCCCATGGTTTCCATGGAGATGGCAAAGGGCTGGTGTGAGCAGGTGGCCATGTCCCACCCGTCCACTGATGCTCCTGCTTGTTTCCTTGCTCTGAGCACTCGGCACTGGCCGACCAATGGAATGCTGGGTGGGTGGGCTGGGAGGAGGGGAAAGCGACAGGCAGGAGTGAGGGGTGATGGGGAGAGGGGCAGAAGGGTTAAGCGGAAGGGGAGCAGGAAAATAAGACCCCGCAGTGGCTGCATCCTTCCAGGCCCGTGTGTCTGCCTGGAAGGGAGACAGAAGCCCAGGTTTAAAGGTGGAAGGACAAGCCCTCCTCCAGGACCCCCGACAGTGGGGCAGTGGCCTGCAGTGCTCAGGGCTGCTGGACACACGCTCCCAGGCCGTGCTCAGGGGCAGCACGGTGCGCTCCGCCTCCTCCTCTGTGCTGGTCACTCTGTGTCCGGCTCGGGCAGCCCCGCCGCACCCCGCCGCTGCCTGGCCTCCCAGCGTTTTTCTCCAAGGGCCGATTTCCCATTACTCATCCTTTTGAGTCACGCACGATGGATAGCAGGGCTGCTCATTTCTGAAGAATCTTCTCTCTTTCGTGTTTCTTTCAGTCAGAAGGGATTTTGGAGGCCTTTTCATCTCCAGTGAAGAAAAACCCTCAGGAGCCACAGCACCATGCCGCCCAGAGCCTCGCTGGCCTCATTAGAGAGTTAGGGCCACAGCTCTCGGGCTGCTTAATCACGAGGCCCCTCCCCTTCCCTGGGTAGTATCAAGTCACTGGCATCTTGCACGTGAAAGAAACCATGAGAAACCTAGATGTGCGTGACTGTTTCCGGAGGAAACTTCCTCTAATTCAGGAGAATGAACTTGAGCATTGCTCGTAATGTCACAGATTGGGTGGGAAGTGGTCCAGCCCGCAGCCCCTGTCTGAACTCAGCTCTGAATCACCCCCGATTTAGGGTGATGAGTCTGAATGGGGTGCAGGTGGAATGTGAAGCCCACGCTCCCTGTGAGTGGAACGGGAGTCCTTCATGCCCCTGGTTCGGTGTGACGGGACAGCTGCCCCCTTCTCTCCTGTTGACCAAGCATCCTCGCTGGCCCTTCTGGGCCCACGTCTCACCCTTTCCCGTCTCCCTCTTCCTCTTCTGCTGCTCTGTGTGTTCCCTGAAACGACACCTTCAGCCTCGTTTGGCCCTGCTCCTCGGATGCCTCTGGGCATCATTCCTTTCTCTGTCCTGGGGCCTTTGCATCTCACCCAGGACGCATCTCACCCAGGACGCGCCTCACCCAGGACGCGTCTCACCCAGGACGCGCCTCACCCAGGACGCGCCTCACCCAGGACGCGCCTCACCCAGGATGCGCCTCACCCAGGACGCGCCTCACCCAGGACGCGCCTCACCTGGGGCCTCCTCCATCCTCCCGCTTCTGGCCAACTCCTTCCTCACCTTCTTCATCACTGCAAATGCCCAGGAACTTCCTCGCTGCTGGGGGCACCTCTCCCACGCCCTACACCTTCGTGGTTGCCACATCTGGGGTTGCTGGACTCCTCGCTCCCGACGCCCCGCTGGGTGAGCTGTCCGGCTGCTAACACTGCCTTGGCATGTGGAGAACAGACAGACAGGGTCCCAGAAGGGACCAGGGTGTTCATAAGCTGACAAGTTGCGTTTATGATACTGACACACATCGGCCCCCAGTTACAGGTGTATGACATTTATCTCTTCCGGCAACAGAAATTATAGCATCATTTTGATAAAATAATCAAGGGCAAAACATAATATGAGGTTCAGGGACACTTTGAAGAAAATTATGGATTAAAAAAAGGGAAGTAACTTTTCATAAGAAGCAACAACCACTGGGGAAAAAGCAGTGTTCTTAGGAGACTGGAAAGTAATTGAGCAGTAAATTGCAGCTTCCAGCTGGCGTGCATGTTTAGGGCACAAGAAACAGCCCCACATAAAAGGAGAGGTTTTTTCGGGAGAAAACTAGAAAAGCTGCAGAAGCACGATTATCCCTGTGACTGTGGGTGGGGGGCCGCTGGGGACGCTGGGTTCTCTGTTCTGAGGATGCTCAGGAGGCGGATAAAGAGCCTCGTCTGTCACCGAGCGCTGAATGCTCACCAGCAAATCTGTCTGTGCTTAAATCACGCCCCTTTTGTCAGCCACATGAGCTAATTCCAGGGAAAAGCTGTTCCAACAGTTACTAGAAGTGGAAGGTCCTTGTCCAGCCCATGGTCTCTCTTCTCCTGGACAGGGCAGACACTGGGGAGGGGCAGAGGGATCCCACCAACCTGCCATCCCAGGGAGATGGAGTGGGGGCATTTGGGTCTAAGAAATGGCAGCCTGGGGACCCCGAGGTTCGCTCACCGGCTTTGTGGCCTTGGTTTAGGGGACTGCCTCAGCTTCCCTATCTGTGCCCCAGCTGCGGGCACCCCCACCCCGTCAGGCATCTCCGACAGACTCTCAGCAGGAGGAGGCAGGATAAGGGATAACGACAGCGTCGTGAGAGGAGGGTAATGACCCTGGGACCAGTGCGGGGCTCAGAGACACTCCGCCCACCCCACCTCCCCTTCCCTCCCCCACCCCATCCTCCACTCTTCTCAAGTAGAGACCCCTGGGGGTTGGGACGGCGCCCCCCGAGGCCCTGGGCCTGGCTGTGTCTCTGCCAGAGCTGCAGGCACCCCTCCCCCCCCACCCCCAGGGCTCTGGTGCAGCGGTTCCTCTCCCCCCAGAGCCTGGGTGCTCCTGTCCTGCCCCTGGGGTGTGGGCAGCTGCAGGCACCCCCACCCCATCGGGCGTCTCCGGACAGACCCTCAGCAGGAGGAGGCGGGCCAGTCACCACAGGGGCTGCATCTGAGGCTGACGAGGGGGCACGCCGAGGTCTGGGCCTGGTTCCAGACGCCTCAGAAGACTGGCTGAGTCTCTGCTGGCGCTGCGGCTCCTGCGTCTGGCACTGCAGCTCAGCAGACCTGGGCCCGGGTGACCTCCGTCGGAAGCAGCGCCTGGGACCTGAGCCTCGATGGGGCCCCAGGTGTCCCTTCCTGGGGAGCTGCCCCTCCCTCCTGCACTGCCCTCCCTGCCCACTAGGACGCCGAGTCCCGGCTTAGCAAGGGCGTGCCCCAGCCCCAGAGCCCAGCGCAGACGAGGTGCTCAGAAACGCCGACGATGCTCTGCCTGCATTTTACAGACGCTTATGCTTTTGCTTTGTTTCTCCTTCAAGCTAATGTCTGTGCACAGTTATTTAGTATCGTCTCTAGAGCTCGCTCCTGGTATTTTAGTGGTATTTCAGTTTAGTCATCAAATTGCCAAAGATTCAGTCTGAAAGAGGAAGAGGCCTTGACGTGGCTCTGGGTGGGGGTCCAGCAGCTCTTTTGATCCCCAGCTTTGAGTGACAGGGCTTCCCTGGAGTTGGGGACAGGGGAAGAGAAGGTTGTGCTCTGAGAAGATAAGAAACCATGACGTCAAACAGTGAGGGCCGGGTTGGTGGAGGACCGCAGGGTGCCCAGCAAGGAGCACCTTGAGGCGGAGGGTTTCATGGAAGGAAGCTCGTGGACGTTCACCAGCAGGGCTGCGGGCAGAGCCTGTGCTGGGCGCTCCTGCAGACGACCTTCCGGAATGTCCGCTGGCCTGGAGCAGGTGCAGCTGGCCGCGGGGCGAGTGCACGGCAGACGCCTTCCTTTGCATCTTCACGTCCGCCCGTGCGCACTCTGCTCTTTCCTGCTTTCCAGCGGAGGCAAGTAACCCTCCGGGCTTCCCTGGGGCTCAGACAGTGAGGAATCTGCCTTCAGTGTGGGAGACCTGGCTTGATCCCTGGGTCGGGAAGATCCCCTGGAGAAGGAAATGGCAACCCACTCCAGTACTCTTGCCTGGGAAACCCCATGGATAGAGGAGCCTGGCGGGCTACAGTCCACGGGGTCACAAAGATTCACAACTTTAGCGACTTAGCACGCACACACGCAAGTCTCCACCTTTGCTGCTGTGATGGGCACTCACAGTTATCAGCCTAACATCTCCAAGCTCTTCATGAAGGCTTGAGCCATGCAGCTCTTTGTTTCCTGAAGGGACATCGGCCGTCTGCAGGGGCGGCCCTTGGGTGGCAGAGGCTGCTTTCGCGGCCCCTGGCGCCCTCTGGCTGGTCCAGGCTCTCCGCCTCCCCACGTGCCTCCTGCCCCAGGCTGGCCTGGCCTCGCGCGGCTGTTCTGGGAGCTTGGTGCTCACGAGAGGCAGGCGCGGCCCTGCCTCCTCCTCCCAGGGCTAGGCTGGCTCCGGCCTGAGGCTCCAGGGCCAAGGAGTGGCCTGAGCACAGCTGCTGAAGACACAGCCATTCTGAGGAAAGCAGGCTTCCTCGCGGGTGGATCACGAGGCTCTCTGAGTTTGGTTCCTCCTGTCTGGAATTGTGGGGGTCCCCTGAGGGGGCCCCACTTCCACCACCAGAAGCGCGTCTGCAGGGGAGGCGCAGACCGGGTCGTATTTCACAGTCACGTAAGCGGAGCTTTAAAAAGTCACAAGCTGGAAGGTTAGACGTTGCCGGTTAAGAATGTTTTAACCTTAAAAGAGATTTGTAAGGAAAAGACTGACAATAAACAGGGGAAGTAAAGTGTAATGTTCTCCCAGACCCCTTGGAAATGTTTAAAGCCAAGATAATACTTTACACTACCTTTTATTTAAAAATGATCAGTTTTCAATGTTAAGTTAAACGTTGATTTGCAGGAAGGATCCTGCAGTGTGAACAGCCCGGGTATTTCAGGATAAGCACAGGCGGACAGTGGTGCCTTTGCTTTAATTAAATCGGGGCCCTGGCAAGGGGCCTCCTCCCGCAGCTTTCGTCTGCAGATGCTTGAGTCTGGGTGTGTGGAAAGCGTGTTCCTGGGGAGAGAGTAAAGTTAACTGTCCTCATGGGCTGGCTCAGGCGCTGCACTCATTAGCACCGGCTCCTCCCCTCTCTGGAACGTGGCTGGTTCTCACTCACTCGAGTCTCGAGCACAGTTGGCAAGGTCAGAGCGTCCACTGCTGCCCCGGGAGCCGATGGTGCAGACAGGGCGGGTGCCCGTCACACCCACACTCCCTCTGAAACACTACAGCCAACAGGACACAGGGCCGGCTAGCAGCTCACTAGGGACAGGTGCCCAAGCCTGTGCACGGGCCGTGGAGATGGTGACCTTGACCGCTGACCTACACCCTGAAGGTGTGGCCGTGGGAAGGGTGAGGCATGGGCATGGCTGCTGAGGCTTAGCTGGGTGGATGCGAGCAGCTTTGTTCACGTCAGAGGAGCAAAGACTGAACCGGCTTTAATTGCCCCAGGGCTTTCCCACGACCTGGGGAACCTGGACAAACGTGACAGAGGGGACAGGAAAGGCAGAGACAGACAGAAACACCCAACAGAGAGCCGCTGAGGTGCCTGTGCAAGGGCAAGACACCCGTGATAGGGCAAGACGCCCTTGATGGGAGACCAGGACCTACGCCCAGCAGAAGAGCCGCTGAGGTGCCTGTGCAAGGCTAGGACGCCTGTGATGGGAGACCAGGACTTACACACAGAGCGGCTGGTCGCTGTCCCTACAGCCCCCCACCCAGGGCAGCAAAGTCCACACCGGCGGGCCTGACACGGAGGCTGTAGGACCCAGGCCTCCCGTGGACACCTGGGGATGGACGAACAGGAGCAGAGCAAGCAGGCGGCTGTCCCCGTGGGCCCTGCCTCCCTGCTCAGAGAGGTGGACAGCGCTCCCCCTTCCAGCTCACGGCGGGGTTGGGGGTGAGGGGCAGAGGAAACTGCACCCAGGAGGGGTGATGGTGCTGCGCAGTTGCAGAGGAGGTGCCCAGGCTGGGGGGAGGCTCCATGCTGCCCCCCCGGATGGGCACTCAGTCGGTCTCCAGCCCTCAACTGGCCAGTGTGTGGATACAGACCACCTCGTCCTCCCCACGGCCAGAAGGCAGAGTCCTCCCTGTACAGGTCCAGGAGCTCCCAGAAAGACCAGTGAAGTCCAGCAGACGCTTCCTGTGTTACCAGGCTTTCAAGCACGTCCTCCCGACTCAGAGACTGAGGTACTCCAGGTATTTTATCCTCAACTGTAGATGAAGAAACGGACGCTTTGTCCTTGGGCCAAGGACACAGCTGGTAGAAGGCCAAGCTGGGATCTAAGCCTCCACCAGCCTCATTCCAAAGCTGAGACTTTTCATCTGTCACTCCGGCTGTCTGTGGGCGTTCAGCAAGTGTGGCCACCTCCGAGGCCAGTTCTCAGGGTGCGGGAGGCTTGGCCTGGTAGTTGAGGCAGAATCAGCGTCAGTGTCCACTGAGATTGTTCCCATAATTCTTGTCCCGTTGGCTGGTTGGAAGGTGGCATTTCACGGCTCACTCCATCCGAGGGCCCGATGAGGCTTCCTTTGCTTCCTTGCATCTATAATCATCTTTAAAGCCACCAGGTGCCTTAGACCATGATTCGTTTACATGGATCATAATTTCAGTCCAGAAATGGCATTTCTGAGAAATATTTTTTAGGAACCCAAGAAACTCCAAGGCTTGCTTGGAGGCAGTAAATACAAGTAAGTAGCAATGAATCTTCCAAGCTCTCTGGGATCACTCTACGGTTCTCAGAATAATATGTTTCCTAAGACAGCAGCTTATAGAACCACTGAGGTGTTTTCCTTTCATTTGAGATCATAGTTCAGAGCTGGTTTGAATTTCTGAGTTCATTCTTTTAGCAAACCCTCAGTAGTGAGGTTTGTGGTCTTGAGAGGATTGGTGCGTGTTTTATTTTAACGCTTTATTTTATATTGGAGCACAGTTGATTAGGGCTCCCCAGGTAGTGCTAGTGATTAAGAAGCTGTCTACCAACGTAAGTTAGACGTGAGAGACCTGGGTTCAACCCCTGGGTCGGGAAGATCCCCTGGAGGAGGGCATGGCAACCCACTCCAGTGTTCTTGCCTGGAGAATCCCACAGAGGAGGCTGGCGGGCTATGGTCCACAGGGTCGCAAAGACTTGGACACAACGTGCACACACACAGTTGATTAACAATGTCGTGTTACTTTCAGGTGCACAGCAAGGCGATTCAGTTCTACACACATCTGTTCTTCAAATCCCCTTCCCAAGTATGTTGTTATAGAATGCTGAGCAGAGTTCCCTGGGCTGTACAGTAGCTCTTTGTCGGCCTGGTTCATCTTTAGAGTGGAAGAGGAGCCACAATAAGACAGGAAAGTGGGTGTGTTGCTAGGAAGGAGGCCTTTGTCTGCCCAGTGGGAAGGTCTTCAGTGGAGGGAAGGGGCCAGGCTGAACGGTGGGGATGCGGCCAGAACAGGCTGTCCTTCAGGAAAGTCGGCGTCGTGGACTGCTATCCTTGACTTTTGGGCAATCCAGCTCCGACTGCGAAAATAAGACCCCACCCCGACCCGTCTGTGGGCTGACTTCCGGGGGCACCACCTGCCTCTGAGATGCCCCACTTCTGGCCCCTCTGTTGGCCTGTCCTCCTGGGGTCTGGTCACCACAAAGTTGCCTTCACAGAGGGGACTCCCCAAGTCAGTTTTCCAGATTTTGAACTAAAAAAGCAGAGAAATTAGAGCCCAACTAACAAGCAGGGAACAGCAAGAGACTGCGGGCATTGTTTTCAAAACTGGAATTCGGATCAGCTGGAATTCGGAACAGCGTCTCAGAGGCTGGACCCTGGAGTGGCTCTGAAGGCAGGAGGGTGGTTGCTGGACGCTGGAGCAGCGCAAGGCAAGGGTGCTCACCGGAGAACTGATCAGAGCGGATGTCTTACCTGCTCCTTACAGGAGACGACCCTTCATGGAGGAGCGTTCACTGTCGCTTCCCGAGAAATAAAGACATTAAAGATGTTTGATACTTAAAAGCATGTTTATGTTGTCTGTGAAAATGTGATAAGTATCCCCATGAAGACGGTGGGGAACTTTCCTTCTGCAAAGTTTCAGATTCAGAGCCGGATTTGGGAGGAGCCCCTGAGGCCTTATGGGACGCGTTGCCCAGGAGACGGCTCCATCCCCTGCACAGGGTCCAGCCTGGTGATGTGGCCTCGCTGCTGCGTGGTCACAGGCTGGTGGAGGAGGATGCCCCTCCTGCTCCCTCCCTGCCGGGTCCTGGCCCCTGGTCCTCCCCCGCCCGCTGCCAGCTGGCAGCTTGATCTGCGGCCTGATTTGCTCGCAGGCCAGGGTGAATCTGGGGTCAGCGCAGCCACAGGGATCAGGAAGCCGTCAGATGAAGCCTGGGGGAAGCACAGCTGGGGTGGGCTTGGCATCGACATGCAGGTTTGCTGACTTTGCAGGGCTCTCCCTGAAGTCTTCTTTTCTTCTTCTGAGCTGCTTAATGAATCAGTGTGACTGTGTTGGGTCTTGGCGGTGGCCGTGGGGCCTCACTGGGCTCACGCGGGGTCTTCCGTGGTGACGCACGGACTCTCCATTTGTGGTGCGCAGGTTTAGTTGCTCTGCAGTCTCTGGGGTCTGAGTTCCCCGACCAGGGATCGAACCCACCTCCCCTGCATTGCAAGGTAGCTTCTTCACCACTGGACCACCAGGGAATCTCCTCCTTGAGGTCTTGAGTGATCAAAGTGCAAGCATCTGCGAACAAGGCGGTGAGAGCCAGCCTCGAGCCTTGTGTTTGGCAGAAGACAGTGCGGCCGATCTCTCTCTGACACCCCAGGGTGCACATCAGCTCCACGCAAGGCCTCGGGGGCCTGAGGAGCCTGGTCTGCCAGGGGCGGTGGGGGGCAGGCGCCAAGGCAACACCTGGGTCATTCACCCATTCACGCGAACGCTGGGTGAATCTTCCTCGTGAGCAAATCCCTCTGCCAAGGGCCACGACTATCGACAGGCTGGGGACATACCCCCAGCAGGCCAGGGCCTCAGAGGGCGTGGGGTGCACACCAGGACACACACCCCGTGACACGGCCCCGAGGGAGGCTGAGTGCCCCGGGCGGGTGGTGTTGGGATTCCCGTCGGGGTGAACTGGGGCTTGCAGACGCTGCTGCTTCATCCTTTGAGGCGCCCCTGACAACCCGCCTCCCCCTGCCCTCTGTGGGCCCCTTGGGCCAGAGGGACTCACTCCACTTGGACAGAGGCTTCTTCCTCTATGACCGCCCCCCGGGTGCCCCCAGGTCCAGGGTTCCGTGCGATGGCCTCCGCTGGGGCAGCCGTTTCTAGGGGCCCGAGGACCTGAAGGAGGCGCAGGGAATGGGGTCACCGAGGGTCTCAGAGGGTGATGGGGCCGGCAGAGCCGGGCAGCAGCCAGGTGGCCCCGGGGGAGGCGGGCTGGCCGAGGGGCTCAGGGGCACTGAGAGGCAGGCGGGCCTGAGACCCCTGTGTGCCCGCGTCTCGGGGCGGCTGTGTCCGTGTCTACAAGTGGGACTCTGGAGCCTCCTGCGCAAGGCGAGTGGGGAGAGGCCACTGGACTGGGGCGCCTGCTCGGCCCCTGGTCCCGGGAGCTGGGCTCTGGGCAGGGCTTGTCCTGAGGGTGCGTGGGGCAGAGGCACCCACGGCAGGTGGGAGGGCGGGCCGCGGGCAGGGCAGCGCGCAGGGCAGTGATGCAGCCTTGCTTTCGGGCCCCTTGGGCACCAGGACTCACGCAGGGGCAGGTCAGCCCGAGACGGGGCACTGGGTGGAAACCCCACGGGCTCCTGACTTTGTCTGCCTTTGGGACAGGAGGAAGGGTTCCCCCAGGGACCCTCACGGCTAAACTGAAGAAAAGCCCCTTGTTTGCTGAGTTTCCCCCGCCTTCCTCCTTCCTGCGGGGCCAGCAAGGGGTGTGTAATTGATCTTTCCCTGGAACTAGTCCTTGCATGAAACAATACGTAAATAACAATCCTAAATTTGTAACGACAACCACTAAAGCTAATTAAGGGCAATCAGGAAGCCCTTTATTAACCATGAAGACATTATAGGTGGCTTCTGAGATAGGGCGGTAATGGAAGATCAATGCGGCCAGGGGAGAGAACTCAGTGTGATTACACAAATCAACAGGGACCTGCTTGAAAGTAGAATGTTTTACACTTGTAAGGCAGATGAATCTCAGAGTCAATAAGGAAAAAACAATTACCAAGAGGAAGGTAGCCAGGTGTCCCCACAGGAGGGGCGGGGAAACAGACCTGGGGAGAGGCCTTCGGTGAGGCGGGCGGTGAGTGTGGGGTGGGCACCTCCTCAGGGCCTGGCCACGGGGCGATCGTAAAGGGGTCATTATCACATTGCCGATTGGTAAACTCAGGGCCCCTAATAGTCTTAGCCAGCATTCCAGGTCTTAATAAGTGGTCCCTGGGAAAGCAGAATCTCTCTGATTTCTCACATAAATGACTGATAATTAACGCTCGGTGGGAAATTTCAAATGTCTTTCAGTGTTCGTTGCCACATGATATCAAGTGGCAATTATGTGAGATCTGGGCTTCTTGACACACAGTGGAGTGTTATTCTCTGATTTATGGTTTACCGCTACTTAACATCATATTAATATTCTGAATATAAATGCAAACCAGCTTATGCAAATCCTGCTCTGTAATGGGGAGGAAAAGAAATGACCCCAAAGACTCGGTCATGAGCTAAACGCAGTGCATAGACTCAAGGGTGAAGGGCGAGCTGGAAGGTTCCTGCACACAGCACGTGTAGCCCACCCGAGAAGCTGGGCCTGACGTCATCTGACCAGAGGCCACGCGGGGACCCTGGGCTGACACTAGCAGCAGGCGCAGGAATGTGAGCCTCTCAACCCCGTGGCGGGACCATCAACCGAGAAGACCCTAGGTCAGCGGCACCCAACTGTTTTGGCACCAGGGGCGGCTTCGAGGAAGACAGTTTTTCCATGGACCGGGGGTGGGGTGGGGAGGATGCTTTCGGGAAGAGTCAAGCACATTACATTTATCGCGCACTTTATTTCTGTGTTATTACATCGGCTCCCCCTCCGACCATCAGGCAGCAGATCCTGGAGGTCGGGGACCTCTGCTCTAGAGGGTCATCAGCGCCGCCTTAATCTGGCTCCTCAGACAGAGCCGGCGGGTGTCGGTCGCCCTGCCGCTTGCAGTCGGTGCTTCTCCCGCTTTGCGAGAGTTGGGCTGCACACAGCGCTTCCCCGGTTCTGGCTCGGGCAGAGGTGAATGGCTGCCGCTCCTGCTGGGACAGCAGCAGAGGGGGGGAAATGCGACTTCGTCCTCCACGGACCCTCCGGTGCCCCTCCCTGGCCCAGGCCTCTGCGGCTGCGACAGGTGGGCAGGCGCCGAGGGCTGCTCTGGAGGGGACGCTCACTCCAGCCCAGAGGACCCCACTCTTGCTGGTCTGGATTGGTTCCTGGAATTTGGAAGCAACAAACAGATGGAAAATAACCTCTCCAACTGGCCTCCTCTGGCCTCTTAGATCAGGGTGGGTGAGTGTCCCCTCCCCGCGCCCTGGAAGGGGTGGGGGTGCTGCAGCTTTAGAGGCAGATGGTGACCGTTCTGATCTGAGTTGAATGGACTCGGAGCAGTCCAGTGGGGCCAGGAGCTGACTCCCTTTGGGGAAATAAGGTTTGTCTCTTTGCACAGGCCTCACACAGAAGCAGAGCTTCTCCCAGCTGCTGTGCACGTTAGGTCAGAGGTGCTGATGGGATGACAGGGACAGGGTCCCAGAGGCAGGTGCGGCGAGCCTGCATCTCTGGTTTCCCAGCATCATTATTGCCTGACTCCTCAGAGGGCTGATCAAAGGTGATCCAGGCATGCGCTCAGTGAAACCTACCCTTGTTTGCTATTTGTTATCTAAGTTCCAGATTATTTTTTCTCCACCAAGTGCTTGGTTCGGGTCCAGTCGTGGGCACACGACCAGGGTTTGGCCCGGGATATCAGGTCCAGGCTTGTGGGTGGCCTTCCATCCTGAGCGCTGTGCCCTCTGGGGTGTGGTCCTGAACAAAGGGCCTCAGCCATTTGGCTGACTCTGCACAGGTGTGACGTTGTCCAAAAGTATGAATACGGCCTATTGGAAACCAGTTGACCCATTGTTTTGGGTCATTTGAGCAGCTAAACGGCCATGTTGGGGTCTTACGCAATTCCCCAGGGAGTCGGCCAGCGAGAGGGCAGCTTGTTCAGACTCACGCTGAAGGCGTCCACTCATCAGGTAAACACGACCTCTTTTCTGGGGCCAAAGGACTGGTCCCACTGGCCTCCACTTCAGGCCAAACACCCCAGGCCCTGTAGGGTGAGAGGGGCAGAGCCCCTGCCCACACAGACCAGACACTGGGGAGGGCACAGCGGGCTCTGAACCCCTGCACCCCCCCAGGGGATGGTGAGAACCTCGCCAACAACTGCCAGCCCCACAGCTGCCAGACTGCACGCAAGGGAGGCGGGTGGGAAGGGGGGCAGGGGGCACCTGCTTCTCACCTCCTGGAAGGTCTGTGCCCAGTCGCTCAGGCATCTCTGACCCTTTGTGACCCCATGGACTGAAGCCCACCGGGCTCCTCTGTCCACGGGGTGTTGCTGGCAGGAGCACTGCAGTGGGTTGCCGTGTCCTCCTCCGGGGGGTCTTCCTGTCACAGGGACGGAACCCATGTCTCCTGCGTCTCTGGCACTGGCAGGCAGATTCTTGACCACTGAGCCACCTGGGAAGCCTCCCGGAAAGCCCCCCTGGAATGTCTGGAATGAGACAAGGCCCTGCCCCTCCTCCTCCTCCCCCCAAAAGCCCAGCGCTGGGCTGACACTTACCTTAGCTGCCCTATAATCAGCACAAAGTTGTTAATCAGAGACTCAAGAAGCAAACAAATCTTTGATGATTTTACATATCAAAACAGAATTCCTCTGACACGTCCATGGGCTGACGTTTACTGAATTCCTGTCTGAGGACCAGACTGAGTGCAGCTGGTTCATCTCCTGGAGGGGCTCACGTCCACCTCGCCCAGACAGCTAAGCCACCTGCCCGCTGGCTGGGGAGGGTCCCCAGGCTCAGACAGGCCGCCTTGGAGGAGGGCCTGGCTGCTTCAGAGCGAGGCTGTTTGTAGGATTTTGACGACTTCCCCCTTGTGACAGTGCAGAGGGGGTCCAGACACTGCGCCATCACCCAGCAGCAGACACAGGGTTCACTCTGAGTAACTTGCTCCCCATCTCCACTGTTCTTTCACGTGAAAGAAAGAAGGTGAAAGAAAGTGAAGTCCCTTAGCCGTGTCCGACTGCAACCTCGTGGAGTGTAGCCCACCAGGCCCCTCAGTCCATGGGATTCTCCAGGCGAGAATACTGGAGTGGGTTGCCATTTCCTTCTCCAGGGGATCTTCCCAATCCAGGAATCGAACCTGGGTTTCGCACATTGCAGGTAGATGCTTTAACCTCTGAGCCACCAGGGAAGCTCTTTCACATGAGCTTTGCAAATTTAAGGCACCATAATGTCATGGTTAATTATTTTATCCTAGGTGTTGTTGTTCAGTGGCTAAGCTGTGTCCAACTCTTTGTGACCCCATGGGCTACAGCACCCCCAGACACCCGTATCCTCCACCATCTCCCAGAGTTTACTCCATCTCATGCCCACTGAGTCGGTGATGCCATCCAACCCTCTCATCCTCAGTCATTCCCGTCTCCTCCCACCTTCAATCTTTCCCAGCATCAGGGTCTCTTCCAATGGGCTAGTTCTTCGCATCAGGTGGCCAAAGAATGGGAGCTTCAGCTTCAGCATCAGTCCTTCCAGTGAATATTCAGGACTGATCTCCTTTAGGAAGGACTGGTTTGATCTCCTTGCAGTCCAAGGGATTCTCAAGAGTCTTCACCAGCACCACACTAAATGTTTAGTATGTTTTTACTGAGCTGTTTACATCGTCACAAAGACGAAGTCCCACACTCAGACAATGGCTGATGGTGTGTGGGTCCACCTGCAGAGCCATTCCTAATTTTAGAGGAAAGTAAAGCTTGGCTGAGATCACGTGTGCACCCGTGGTGAAGTGCGCAGCACACATGATTACATCATCCACGGTGATGTGTGCATCACACTTGATTACATCATCCGCGGTGATGTGTGCAGAGGCGTGCCATACTGTGCAAGCCAAGAAAATGCCTGCAAGGAAAGGCTTCAATTTCTTTTCAACTATAAACCTTGAGTGAGCTCTGAATCCAGTTTCCCCAAAGGGAAGCAGGTCGATGCTGCAAATCATGGGTCTCGAGTCCCTGGCACAGTCCCGGGAGAATCTTCAGGAGGCTGGGAAGACCCAGGGAGGAGGGAGAGAGACCTGAAGGCCTGGCCCACATCGGGGGAGTCTATCGGGGCTGGGGTGTCCATTGGCTGAAGCTGCGGGCTGGGAGGGCCGGGGCAGTGTGACGAGGTTGATTGTGAGTTTCTCATGGGCTCCCTTGTTATTTCTTCAGGTAGTGAAAGAGAAAACGTCAGGCTGGAGGCTGACCCAGATGGTGCTGTGGATGGGACCCCCTCCTGGTTGAATAACTCAGGTCAGAGCTGTTGACTGGCCTGGGCAGAGGCCTGGCCAGGCCTGTGGGCCCCTTAGATCACACACTTAATGTTGTGTGCAGGGTGAACACAGAGTCCTTCAGCTCCCGGGGGGTCCCTTGGATTTCATCAAATTCTCAGTGATGTCCAACCCCTTCCTCTAAATGGTAAGACCACTGACATGGAAACTGCTTATCAGATCCTCAGAGAAATGTTGCGGTGAGAAACGTGTGGAATCCGCAATCAAAAGTGATGCGGAAAGCTTGGAGCTGCAGGCAGAATCCAGCCGCGTGTCACTAGGTGGAGAGACGGGCCATCCCGCGACTGTTTCCAGTCTCACTGATCGCCAGGGCAACTAGATGGCTATTATTCGCCAATCAGACTCAGAGAAAGAGTACTGATAGGACTGGGGAGAGTACAGGGCTTCATATAACCTACAGTCGCTGCTTGCTCTTTAGTCATAAGCCATGTCTGCCTCTTTTCGACCCCATGGACTGCAGCCCGCCAGGCTCCTCTGTCCAGGGGATTCCCCAGGCAGGAATACTGCAGTGGGTTGCCATTTCCTCCTCCAGGGAATCTTCCCAACCCAGGGATCGAACCTGCCTCTCCTGCACTTGGCAGATGAATTCTTTACCTCTGAGCCACCCAGGAAGCCCCATGAACTACTGACAGGAGTGTAATTTGATACATCTAGGAGGATAATTCAGTAATTGTATCAGGAGTCGTAAGCACCTTAAACCTAGCAATCCCACCTCTAAGTCAACAAAGAGATGGACAGGATGTTCACCTGGGCAGTGTTCAGAGGTGAAAAACTGAAGCCCACCTCAGTGCCTGGCCACAGGGGTTGATCAAGTCGGGGCCCATCCACACTAGGACATATATGTGGTGTGCAGGAAGGATGGGCTAGAAACACAGCTGCTGCTGGGAAACGGCTCATGGTGTCATTGGTGTGAAGCTCGGGTGTTTTCAGGAGAATATTAGAGGCGGGAACCAGAATTTCACAGCTGACACGCTTCGTTCCCAACCACCGGCTCCTCCAACGGGGCCCTCGGGGAGTGCGTGGTTTACTCTTTGTGAGGAAGGGGTTCACGGCCCCACAGCAAGTAAGTTGGTGGTCAGACTGTGATCTTGGCTTCCTTCAGGCCTTACCCTCGGCTCCCCATGCGCCAGGGACAGGTGTCTGAACCGCACCTCCCGGGAGCAGTGGATGAGACCAGAGACCTCTCACCCCACCTCCAGGGGGTCCTTGGGGAGACCAGGTATCACAGTGTCACACAGCGGGGTCACAACCCACCTGCCGGCAGGGGGTCAAGGGGCCACAGGGCGGGGAGGAGCCTGCCGTCTGGAAGCCCCTCCAGCCCCCACCTCACAGATCCCGCGTGTCTGGGCCTCTCCACCAGCAGGTGGGAAGGACGCAGACGTGTTCTCAGGGAGATGCTTCACCCCCAGAGAAATCCTCTCCAGCATCTGCTCGGAAACGTCTCTCGCGTGTGCGTCCGTGGAGAGGGGCACATGTCCCGTCCCCATCTGCTCGTGGAAGACAGCCGTCCAAGTCTTGAGTCTGCTGTTAACGGTTTCTATAAACAGCTCCTTACAAAAAAGAGGCTGTCATCTAAACAATTCACGTTTCTGAAAGAGCTGATGCATTTTCCAATGAGAATGGTTCTCTTTAACATCAGTCCATTAAAAACCAGGATTTGTGTCTCTGTGGGTAAGTGTCCCCACGGTCTGGGAGAAAACTGCGCTGGTGGGGTGGGCAGTGGAGCTGAGGGTGTGGCACAGGGGATGCCCACAGGCCCACCAGGAGGTGGTGCTCGGCTTCCGGGTGTTTGAAGGACAGGTAATCACACGGCCAGGCGGGACCCCACTGGTGTGGAGCTGGTCTGCTCTCTCCCCCGGGCCCTGTGTCTTGGTGGAGTCCTATGGGTCTCCGCCTCCTGTGCATCGGAAGTGAATGTGCTTACTTCAGGGGCATTCTCTCTCTCTCTTGATCATAATAGCCTGAAAGTCTGCATTTTGTCTGGACCAACACCCTGCTATGAGGCTCACGCTCCCTCACTTCTGGGAGAGGTCCCTCAGGATCTCTCAGCAGCACGTTCATCCCAGTGGCAGCATGGACGGGGGCAGCCTGCCCTTCAAAGCCGGCCTCGGCCTGCTCTGGAACGAGCTGGCTGGATCAAACATGCCACCTGCAGCGGGCAGAGAAGGTGTTAAACGGTGCCCAACATCAGCCATGCCACCTTCTCCACCCTCCGCTCTTCACAACAGACGTGGTGGAAACAAGAGAAGGGGAAGGCTCTGCTACCCCAGCGTCCTGCACACCCCGTATCCTGACACCGCGTCCTGCACACCCCACGTCCTGACGCCAGAGCTCAGGGCTGGCGCCCTGGCTTTCTCACAGCAGCTATGAGTCGGGGGATCTCGGTCTCTGTCAGCGCGGCCGCTGTAATGGAGCACAGGCTGGGAGGCCCAAAGGACACACGTTTATCCCTTGCAGTCTGGAGGCTGAGTCTGCGATCAGGGTGCAGGCCCTTGCTGACCTGCAGGCGGCCGTCTTCTCACTGTGGCCTTACGAGGCCGAGGGAGCGAGCTCTTGGGTCTCTTTTTCTTCTAACGAGGACCCCAATCCCTTCGTGGGGCTCCACTCTCATGACCTCAACTCACCCTAACCTTGCTCACCAGGGATGCTCTGGCCACTTCTGCACTCCCCCTAGACGGGGAGCCTGGGAGTCTCCTTGAAGCAGTGATGAACACGTCTAGGAGAAGAGATGCAGGCCAGGCTCTCACATCCTGGGAAGCTGGCACAGAGGGCCTGGCCCGCCGGAGGGCTCGTGAAGACCCGGATCCTGGGGACAGACCACGTCCTCCCATGTGGACCTGCCCAGGCCGTGTGCCCACCCCAGCAGGCTGCCTGGGGCACTGCAGCTGGCCCATGTGAGGCTGGCCCTGCCCCGCGGGAGGTGTTCCCGTGTCCTGTGCCAGGGAACAGAGCCCACCCAGCTCGGCATACCCACTGCCTCACGGGCCACGGAAAGTGAAAGCGAAAGGCACAGTCGTGTCTGACTCTTTGCGACCCCATGGATTATACAGCCCATGGAACTCTCCAGGCCAGAATACTGGAGTGGGCAGCCTTTCCCTTCTCCAGGGGATCTTCCCAACCCAGGGATGGAACCCAGGTCTCCTGCATTGCAGGCGGATTCTTTACCAGCTGAGCCACAAGGGAAGCCCAAGAATCCTGGCGTGGGTAGGGTATCCCTTCTCCAGGTGGATCACGGAGCTGGGCACAGCTCAGTGCTTCCCCGCTCAGGGTCCCAGGCTGGAGCCAAGGTGTTGCTGCATTCCCCTCTGGGGGCTTGACTGGTGGGGAGGGGTTGTTTCCAGGCTCACACAGGTGCCAGTCACTGCCTCGCAGTAGTAGGACTCAGCTTCTGCCTGGCTGTTGGCTGGAAGCCGTGTTTAGCTCCTGGAATCTCGTCTCTTGGAGGCCTCCCCACTCAGTGTCACACGGAAGTGGACACTGAGCCCTCTTAGGGTCTGTCCCCCACGACCTAAGAGTGAGACCCCCCAGCTGCGCAGATTCCTCACCACGAGGGAGGTGTCCAGAAGGCACTCGTCCTATAAAAACGCTCACCTCACTCCTTCAGGAATACGGAGGTGTCACTTGAATGTAACTTGTTGAAAGCACATTAACTTATTTTTAAACAAATATTAACATTTTCATAAATGCTGACATTTAACATATGTCTGTGTTTAAATCACAAAATTGTTCTACTTTCTAACCATGTGTTCTCACTCAGTCGTGTCTGACTCTTTGCAACTCCATTGATGGCAGCCCACCAGGCTCCTCTGTCCTTGGGATTCTCCAGGCAAGAAGGCTGGAGTGGGTTGTCATTTCCTTCTCCAGGGATCTTTCCGGGTCTCCTGCGTCTCACGTCTTGACAGCCGGGTTCTTCAGCACTAGCGCCACACCTGCAGTTTTTAAAATGCATCGTCCACACGCCTTGACCAGCTCTCCTGGGAAGCTGCTGGTTCTCCTCGTGGTTACGAGGTGGAGAAGGAGCCAGCCGTCCTGTGGGCCGGTGGAGCATCCCTCTGCTTCCTGTCCCCGCCAGCCTCAGCCCGGCCACCTCCTCAGGCGGGCTTGCTGAGTAACGTTGAGAGAGTCCATCCCCCTGCTTCGTTTCCAAATGCAGGCGGCATTTGCCCCATCCTTTCCGGTTTGTCTGGGAGGTGGGCAGTTGAGCGCAGACCTGGGGACACCCTGCCATCCACCTTTAACCAGTGGTGCTGTGGGCAGACACGCCACGGTCAGCGGCTAGAACCCACGGCTTCCCTCCTCCCGCTCTCCCGACCGCTTCTTGCTGGGCCATGGCCTTGACCTCTCCCTCATTTGAAAAATGATCGGTTAAAATGTTCTCTTATTTCCCTTCTCACTGCCTTCCTCACTAAAGAAATACATGTGAATTCCCTGCAATTTGGAAAGCGAGTCACAGTAAGAAAACAGAATCACCTACAGAGCCTGAGACGGGCCTGTCCTGCTTTGTGCCCATTCAGCCTTTTTCTCTGACTTGTATACGTGTCAAAAGGTGCTCTCATTGCACGCGTGGTTTTGTAACTCTTTTCTCCTAATGGCTCATCACGGACGCCCGCAGCAGGCTCGCATGTTCTTCTGCCGCACCGTTTTTGCTGGTTGCCTGGAGTCCGTTGCTCTGAATCGACTGGTTTATCAACTACTTCGTCCCCTGCTGTTGGACACTGGTTATTTCCAGGGCTTGTTTCCATGCTATATATAAGTGACCCTGCAGCTAACACTCCTTTGAAGGAGTCTCTGAAGACAGCAGATCTTCCTGAGGATGAGGCTCTAGAAGCCGTCCGTTCCCCAGAATCTCTCTCCCTCACTGGGTCCCGTGACCCGCACTCTCAGCCTCTTCGCATCTGTGCCTGAAACCCTCTCTGTTGGCTCTTCGGCCTCTGCTGTCCTTCCTACAAAACTGACCCTCAGAACACCGTCCCAGCCGTCTCCTCTCGTGTTCATCGCTGCCTCTGTATGAGTCATGAACCAGAATACCAGGGCTCAGTCTGGAGCAGGGTCTGCAGACTGTAGGGAGGACCCCTGCCCCACACAGCCCAGTATTGCTCTCACGTGTGTGAAGCCTGGGTCCCTGCGGGCTCCTCTGGGCTGGGAGGGGCCTCAGAGACACAGGGACACGGCAGCCGGGAGAGCAGCGCTGAGACTCAAGAAGGTGGAGAGACAGCCTGGCTGACCCGCCGATCCCAGCCTTCATCTGAGTCTCTGCTGCGTAAGGCTGAGCCTGCTCCCGGCGATGAAGGTGTCCCACGCCCTTGGAGGTACAGGGCTGACTGAGGCCGCCTGAGAGCTGGCGTGGAATGATCTCAGGCACAGGGACCGGTGTCGACATATACGTTCTGTGCTGAAATGATGTTCCAAGTTTCTAAGGTAGAAGTTTTCCTGAAAGCTGTTGGACTAAACTCCACGATCCCTGCAGTGAAAATCTTTAACAGGCCCATGTGACCTCCTGCTAACAAGCACTACAGTCCTTTCCTGGTTCACATCCCTGTAACCATGTTCCAGCGATGGTAACCCAGGAAAGAGCTGAAAAGAGACACTGACAGCTCTGCCTCTGAGTGGGAAGGGCTGCTAAGGGCCGCACCGAGCTGGAGGGGCCGCACGGGCTGGAGCGCCGCACGAGAGCCCGTCACACAGCAGTGTGGAGGACATTTGACGCTAGAGATTGCACACAGGACAGTGACCCCCGAGAAGCAGGGCAGACAAGGCGGCTGCAGCTTCTCCAGCTCACGGCCTGGAAGGCGCGTCCAGAGAGGTGAGCGGGGAGGAGCCCTGGGGGCTTCCTGTGCTGAGGAGGCCGAGCTGGACTCGGGGCGGGGGACCAAGGCTGCCAGAGTTCACGGGGCAGAATGTGGAGAGGCTTTCAGAGGACTCCACCCTAGAGTCTGCGGTTGAGTTGATGCAAACACGAGGAAACCTCCTGAGGCGGGAAAAAGACCCTAGAGGAAGAAATCAAACAGCCCCAACACGGAGTCACAGAAGACTCTCTTCGGTCCCCGTCCTCACCAGCCAGAGCGCGCCGCCTCATGATCCATGGGGCATCTGGTGGGGGCCCTCAGGAGGGTTTGACTCAGTCGTTTGGCAAAATCGGCCCCAGGGAGGGCACTGCTGTTGCCACCTAGTGTATCTTAAAAGTGAGGATTTGAAGGTTCAAAGTTTTCTCAAGTAACTTAGCTGCACCCTGAACAAAGAGCAAGACTATTCATAGGAACGCAAAAGTGTAGAGCACCCAATGGAAGGAACACGCCGTGCCCGGCGCTCCATCAGACCTCGCCACCGAGCAGCCGATGGAAGCCCAGCGCTCCATCAGACCTTGCCACCGAGACAAGGATGAGGGAAAAACAGCCCACAGGAGGGAAAGCAAACAGATGCTGACGCAGAAGTGACACAGGGCAGAACTAGTGGACAGAGGCCTGGAACAGTTACTATGATCAGATTCTCGCCTTCAAGGCCTGGGGCCTGGCGAGCAGAGTCATCGAGCAGACACATCCGACTCCAGCTCGCGGAGGCCAAGGCTACAGAGTCTCAGCTGGAAACAGTGAACCGGACGGGGCAGCATACGTCAGGCATCAGGTAATTAGTGGGCATTAATATCTCATCGTGTTAGACGTCACATTAGTAAACTTGGAGTCACATAAACAGGAACCATCCGAAAGGAGAAAGAACGTAAACAGAACGACAAAGTGAACAAGGCCATGGTAAGAACTCAACTCACCTAATAATCTTGTGACTAGAATCCTGGAGCGACGGAGAGGATAAAAAACTATTTAAAGGGGTGATAGCTAATGATTCTCTGATTTGTTGAAAACTGTGAACTCACAGAATCCAAAGACAGTAACAAACACCAAGGATTAAAAACATGAAGAACATTATACTAGGAGGAGCCTGGTGGGCTGCAGTCCACGGGGTCGCGAAGAGTCAGACACGACTGAGTGACTTCAGCTTCACTTTTCGCTTTCATGCACTGGAGAAGGCAATGGTAACCCACTCCAGTGCTCTTGCCTGGAGAATCCCAGGGATGGGGGAGCCTGGTGGGCTGCCGTCTATGGGGTCACACAGAGTCCGACACGACTGAAGTGACTCAGCAGCCGCAGCAGCAGCAGGCGTGTCATAATAAAGTTGTTTAGAGGCAGTATTAAATAATAAAAGCAGCCAGAGGCAAAAAATACACATATGTACAGAGAAACAGATGCAAGAATCATGGCAGATTCCTCGTTGCAAATAATACAAGCCAAAAGGCAGTGGAGAAAACTCTTAAAGCTCTAAGAAGAGAAAAATCCACTAAGCTGGACTTCTCTGCCACTGACACTGTCTTTTCAAGACTTTGTCAGACACATGAGAGTGAAAGAGTGTCCCCACCAGACCCACACCAGGAGAAACCCTGAAGAAGGCGCTCCAGGCAGAAGGGAACCACTGCCAGATGGAAACACGCATTTACACGCAGTCCCAGACACGGCAACCACACGGATACAGGTAAACACACTTCATTTCTTTCATTTAAATACTTTAAAAAGATAATCGATTGTTTAAAGCAAAAATAAGAATGATATGTTGGGAGTTTGCAACATAGGCAGAAGCAAAATATACGGAAAGGAAGGCTAAAGGGGAGAAATGAAAGTGTTCTATAGTGAGGTTTTCATAGCCTGAACAAGAATGTCATCAAGATACATGTATTTATATCCAGTAAGCCTCAAAGTTGTCACCAAAATAGCAAACCAAAGAGCTGTAGTTAATAAACTAAAGGAGGAAATAGAGTGGAATCATAATAAACACTGAACTCAGAGAAGAAATGAGCAAAGGACAGATGAGGCAAGCAGAAAAAAATAGGAGGTATGGACTCAGACCTACTAATAAAGATAACTATATTAAATGAAAATTGTTTAACTGCCCTAGTTGAAAAGCAGCGATTGTTAGATTGAATTTTAAGAAGCAATATCCAGCTATAAACTACTTACAAGAAACATAGTTGAAATATAAAGACACAGATGCATTGGAAACAAGATGGTGGAAACAAATATACCATATTAATACTCTTCCATGTGAAGCTGTATCAGTGTATTAACTGCAAAGTAGATTTTGGAGGAAAAAGACATAGCCAGGAATAAAGGAGTTCATTTAGTAATGTAAAAGGGCTAATTCGTCAAGACAGTGAGACAGTCCTAAAGTTTATGTTCTTAATAACAGAGTTTCAGAAAACAGAAGGAAACAAGGGCAGGACTGCAGAGGAAAACTCTCTACACACAGTGCTTAATCCAGGTGAGTCACGGACGTCAGTGTTAAACCATAACAGAAGACAGTATAGGAAACAGTTTTTGTCTTGTTAGGTTAGATGAACATTTCTCATTATTCTTCAGCCACTGAGTCGTGTCCACCGCTTTATGAGCCCATGGACTGTGACACTCCAGGCTTTTCTGTCCTCCACTATCTCCAGGTGCAGTGAAAGTCACTCAGTTGTGTCCGACTCTTTGTGACCCCATGGACTATACAGTGTGTGGAATTCTCCAGGCCAGAATACTGGAGCGGGTAGCCTTTCCCTTCTCCAGGGGTTCTTCCCAACCCAGGGATTGAACCCATGTCTCCTGCGTTGCAGGCGGATTCTTTACCAGCAGAATCACAAGGGAAGCCCTGGAATTTCCCAGAGTTTGCTCAAATTCATGTCCACTGAGCCAGTGATGTCCCACCTCATCCTCTGTCACCCCCTTCTCCTTTTACCTTCAACCTTTCCCAGCATCAGGGTCTTTTCCAATGGGGTGGCTCTTCGCAGCAGGTCACCAAAGTATTGGAGCTTGATTTCCTTTAGGATGGCCTGGTTTGATCTTGCAGTCCAAGAGATTCTCAAGAGTCTTCTCCAGCACCACAGTGTGAAAGGATGGATTCTCCGGCGCTCAGCCTGCTTTATGGTCCAACTCTTGCATCTGTACATGACCACTGAAAAATCCATAGCTCTGACAATCCAGACCTGTGTCAGCAAAGTGATGTCCCTGCTTTTTAATATGCTGTCTAGGTGTGTCATAGCTTTCCTTCCAAGGAGAAAGTGCCCTTTAATTTCATGGCTGCAGTCACCGTCTGCAGTGATTTTGGAGCCCCCCAAATAAAGTCTGACACTGTTTCCACTTAGTCCCCTTTTATTTGCCATGAAGTGATGGGACAAGATGCCATGTTCTTCATCTCGATTGTGGTGATGACCTCCTGGATTTGTGCATTTCAAAACTCATCAAGTTGTACATCTCAAATACAGCAAACATACCAAAGGGCAGTTATACATCGGTAAAAGGTAAATAGTGAGAATTTTTTTTTTTTTGATGACCGGAGCTGTTGTTTTTATTTGAAAATGTATACATAAATTACCCTGGATATTCATTGGGAGTATCTAAAGTCACATGGATGAGAGAACTTGAATTTACCAAATGAAAGCTTGGAAAGAAAACACATATATAATAAAAAAACAAACTTATAAGTGTTGGCAGAAACTGGAAGAATTTGGTGAATAACAGGCAATGAAATCAGACTGATCGCTGCCCTGAACTCCCCCAGGTCAAGGACCTCTGGTTGACGGTGTTTAACTTCTCCTCTGGGCTCAGGCTCACCTCCCTTGAGTATGTTTCCTTATCCTCTGATCATGGTAGCGTCCTGGGGCCCTATGATCACAGCCTCTTCTGTTTGCCTTCAGAGTGCCGTCCAGTCTGCTTCGATATTTTCAGACTTGTCTCTCTTTTCTTTTATCATTTTCTCTTCTGAATAGTGAGAATTTTAAAGAGCCGCTTGTTAGTGCATCAAAATATTGATCAATACCCAGTTCTTTCTGATGCACAAACCTTCCACTGCAGCTGGCCTGACTGTCCTGGAGGGAACCCAGCAGCTGCTGTCTCCTGTCACAGCCACAGAGGGGGTCCTGAGGATATGGAGGGAAGAACAGCTGTCATAGCAGCTTGGACGCCGCCCCCGTGACCACCCTCGCACAGCAACCCTGAGATCCCCCCACCCACCGGCTCCTGTTGCCGCTTTGCAGTCAACCAAGTGTGAAGGTCGTCTTCGCCCCTCAGTTGCAGCATGGGTCACCCTGAAAACAGAAGGGAAAACACAGAAGCCTGCAAGATGACTTAGGTGGAAACTGCTGCCTGTGAGTTATGGTTTTAATTAAGAGCTTTTTAAGCTTTAATTAAAAAGGTACATGAGCATTCAGTATTTAAGAAAAATGCCTTTGTGTGTGGGTCAATTGAATAACATAAAATAAAATGAGATACATATTTCTAGTCAGAAGCTTCACATAAGAAAGCAGTGTACATAATTAAAAAGTAAATTTAAACTGATTTGGGCATAAAGGCTTTCTAATGGGGGAAGATGGCTGTGGGGAATATTATTTTCCTTATTGCAATATAGCAGGGCATCTGATCCACGCGTTAATAAGGCTGTTTCCCGGGACAGGTGAGGAGGCAGGAATATGAGCATCCGCCAGGGGGTGTAATTGATTCCCAGAGATGGCCCTGAAGCCTGCAGAGAGTCCCTGCCTGGGTTTTCATTCCATTACTCTTGGTTTCCTGTTGTCCTTGGCACCTGTTTGCTGCTCAGACTTGGGAACCACAGTGAACAGCTCTAGGTCAAAGGTTTGCTTAGTAGCACATGAACCTACCATGCAAATGAGCTCAGGGTCAGGAGGAGGGAGAGAAGCCTAAGGAAAGACTTGTTGGGCCCAAGGTCATGTGTGAGGCCCTCAGAGCCGGAGCTCTGGACTGAAGACGCTGCCGTCTTTGCTCTAGGTGGAGTGGGGCGGGGGAGGTCAAGGCACCCCTGTGTTTGGGCTGCAGGTCCACCACAGAAGGAGTGAGTGGCACCAGGTGGGGTGACCCCAACACACAGGCTTGCTTGCACGTGTGTATTCTGGACCCACAGGCCCGTTGCACAAGGAGGGGTGAGGGTGTCAGTGCTGTGAGCCCGGAGCCTTAGCTCAGGGTGGCACTGCAAGGTCACCCCGAGGACTGCAGAGCCCTGGGGGTGCCAATGTCTGAAGGGCCCTGCCATCTGTGGTGACTCACCCGTGGGCAGCCCCATGCTGCTTCACAGGCTGGGCTTCTGCACACGCAATGTCCTCCCATGCCTGCTCCTGAGTAGGACCCAGGCTCCTGAGCACCACTGCAATCCCATCTGCAGGGCTCTCGTTGGCAGGGTTACCTGGAAGCTCAGTAACGACACCAACCCACACTGGGCCTGGGGCAGCTCAGCAGGCAGACTTTCCACTTTCAGCCTCAGGATTCCTTGCTGTGTCTTTTCTGACCTCCTGGACACTCCCCAGGGGCTGGCGGTGTCCTGTCCATCCCTTTTTCTTGATTCCTTGGCACCTGCTCAGGAATCCACCCCTGCTTGGCTTTGAGGTCAGCTTTTGATGGACTGGGCTTCCCCTTGGGGCAGATGGTCAGCACCACTGACCCAGCTTGAGCCTGGCTGATCCCCACTTGAAGGAATCCTGCATTTAGGAGAATGGACTTTACTGATGAGGGAACCATTTGCTTCATACTTGGGCAACAAAAGGATGTATCAGACACACTGCTTTCAAAGGACAAGCTTGACTTCTCCAGGTAACAGTCTACTCACCCTCTCGATGGGAAGCTCTGCACACCTTCGGAACCTGTTCCCGCCCACCTGGAGTTCCGTGTGTGAGGTTTAAGACGCCTGCTTGCCTTTCCTTGTCAGTTACATTTTGTTTCACTTTCTGGTACTCTGTGACTCTAAAGGAGCACAAATACCAGAGAGAAAAAGCATCGAAACCTCGCAGGGATTCTATACATCTCCAAGGCCTGTCCAAAATAGTTCCTTTCTAAACTGAGATTTCTGCTTGCTCATCACGTGCAAATCAGCCCTCAGGAGCTGAACAGACCGCTATTATGGGGCAAAACACAATTCATTCCAGGAAGGCTGGCTTCCCAATTCAGCAGCACAGTTTAAATGGCTGAAGGAGAGTCAGAACTTAACTCAGGTAAAGGGTGGTTCCAGCCCCACCTTAAGTTATTCCAGTAGGTGTCATTTATGCAGGACGTGGAGGACACCAGCGCAGCTTGGCAGCATGAAAGGGCATGTTGTTTATTGTACTTCTCACCTCCTGGACCACAAATCACACATGAAGACATAAATTGCCAAACATTCACATCACTGAGCAGCTGGAAAATCGGTTTGTTTTTCAAATCACACTTGTGATAAGTGGTGGAAGATAAACACCAACTGTTGGATTCCGTAAGACAAATATAATGCTTCATAACTAAATGGAAAACATCTTACAAAGAGCTGACACATCGACTTTCAAAACCTGTCTGTGCTCGGCGCTCTAGCATCCCAGACTGCCTGGGTTTTTTGTTGTTCAGCCGTTAAGTTGCATCCGACCCTTTGTGACCCCATGGACTGCAGCACGCCAGGCCTCTCTGCCCTTCGCCAACTCCCGGAGCTTAGTCAGGCTCACGTCCATCGAGTCGGTGATGCCATCCAACCATCTCATCCTCTGTCGTCCCCTTCTCCTCCTGCCTTCAGCCTTTCCTAGGTTTTCAATTGCTAGCAGAAAACTTAGTTCACTTGGACCTGATGAAAATCCTGGAACCTTCCTCCTGCCAGGCCCTGGGGCGTGCTCTCAGCTTTCGAGAGGGCGGGCCTGCAGAGGGAGGAGGGGGAGGGAGGGAGAACACAGTCTCGGGGCAGCTCCTGGACTTGGGCGTTGAGAAGCTCGGGGCCTGAGGGTGGGGTCTGGGGCTGGAGGGTGGACCCCCTTTCAGCCCTCTCCACTGCCCCTTAGCTCTGCAGCCTCGGCCACAGCGACTGTGGGGAGCCTCAAACTCGTGGCCTCTAAAACGGGAGAAGTGCGTTAATGAGCACGGGGGTTAGCATCGAGGCAGGAAACGCGACCCCACCTCCTTCCTCTTTGGGTCTCGTTCTAGAAAAGAGGTTTTGCAGCTGAGGAGAAACCTAGGGAACTGGGTCAGCGAGAATTGTGGCATAGGCAGTTCCGAGGGCTGGGCCGCCACAGAAACACCAAAAACAAACAAACAAAAAAAGCGAGAGAGATGGAGGAGAAAACAGTTGGAGTCCATTCGTTGTCAGAACTCTGCAAAATAGTCAGAGGCTTAGGACAACCACACGGATGCTGTGTGAACACTGCAAACCTTGGTCCAGGTTAGAGAGGTGAGTCCAGCCCCCCGCATGGATGCCAAGTGTTCATCCAGACGCCTGCTCCTAAGCGCAGCTAGATGCTGCCTCTCTGGGAGGGCCTCCTTCCCTGAACCTTGCCCAGGAGCCCGAGGGACCTTGTCCTTCGAGCTCCAGGATTTTGCTGGCAGCTGCAGGTGTGGTCTTTCCTGAGGACAGTGAGGTCAGGTTGCTGACCGGGAGGTGCTGGTGCCGGCAGCTGTACTGTGACAGGAGAGCCGGGCAGTGGCCCTCAGGGCCCGAGGGCAGTGGGGTGCCCTCCCAGGCTGCTCTGCGTGTGAGCTGGGGCACAGCTCCTGACTCTGACCTTGGTGTGTCCTTGGCTTTCCCAACACATGAACTGCCTGACATTTGACACCAGGCTGTCGGGAGTGAAGGACCTGGGCAGGTTCCATGGACACAGCCCTGGGCACCCTCCTCTTCCCGGGCACGGCCGTGTTGTTAGACAAAGCAGAGTCCATCTCCTTCGCTGGGAGGTTCGACCCTGAGTCACAGGAGCGTCGGAAGCCGCCCATCTGCTCGCCCTTTAATCACAGCAGCGCTGGAGCCCTGATTGCTAATCAGGAGCGCGGTGGAAACGCTGCTGTTGTTAGATTGCCGTCAAAGCGCTGCTTTCTGTCTCCAGGAGCAAGCGAGCCCTTGATGTGCCCGTGAATCTGTTATTTGTATGGGACGAGTCAATGAAAACAAACAAAAACCACTGCTGAAATATCACATCTTTTCAAAGGCAGATAAAGCAACAGCTTCTCAGTGGTGGGGGCTGGGTGGGGGGAGCTGGGGTGAGATAAAGTCTGGGCTCTGGGTGGTCCCAGGGGTCCTGGTTCCCCAGTGTGTCCCCTGCTGTCTCAGAAGGTGGTGCTGTGGCGCCCGTGACTCTGAAGTTGGATGGAGCAGGGGGTTTAAAGTCCACTCGGCCGCCAATTGCCCGTGTGCCTGTGGGCACTTCACAGACCTTCTGCCCCTGGAAACTGGGGGCACAGAGCTGCTGACTCCAGAGTCTGGGCAGGAGTGGGAGGGGAGGGTGAGACCCCCGGCCTCGAAGTGCAGCCAGCAGTCACCACACGGCTCCGATGGGCTCGGGAGGTGTATCTGACCCCTGCCCCCAGGGCTGCCTCTCACGCGGAGCGAGCAGAGCCTCTCCTGGGGTGGCCGCTGGAGAAGGCGGGTCCCTGCTGATCTCCCCGGGGGCTTGGGCTCCTCCTCCTGCCTGACCCGTTGGGGATCCAGCTGAGCAGATGCAGAGAGATGCAGGTAGAATGGTACTTGTTGGGCATAACCCATCCACATGTCAGTTACCTGCTAAAATGACAGCTTGTCAGATGGCCCGCGAGGCCCTGGTGGCCCCCACGCAGTGATCCCCAGTTTCTCTGTCAGGGTCCTGACCTCAGCTCCTGGTGGTCCCCACCTGGCAGCCCCTGATGGGGGCCCTGGGCCTGCGTCCGGCACACCCCACTCTTGGCCCCCTCACCTGCAGGGTCCACACACACGCGTGTTCCTTGCCGCCCTGGTGGGCCCCAGGCCTCAGCCTCCTCTCCTGCTCGCCCCCTGAGCCTGCACACCTGGTGACCGTGCCTCAGGCTCTCAGTGCACAAGGGCAGGGCAGGCGGTCCCCACTCCTTCTTGCCTCGGCCTGGGTGGCCCTGGCTCCCGGGATCTGCTCAATAAAGGGCTGTTTGGGTGACACTCTGCCCGCCCTGACTTCCCACTCTGGGTTCCAGACTCTGCCGAGGTCCCGGGCTTGCATCAGTTGTGGTCTAGTTGTTTCTATGAGGCCCCTTCCTCTGTCCCAGGCCTCTGCCCTGCACGTGACCCACTGCCTGTGGCCAGCCCACACCGTCTGCAGGGCCTGCCCTCTCCCGCTCCAGGCCTCTGAGGGTTGGAGCGCCCCTCCCCTCTCCTGGGGGGCCAAGCCCACCGGCGGGGCTGTGGACACGCCTGCAGCAGGTTCTGGTTGCTCCCTGCTGCCACCGTGCATTCTTCCCATGCTCACGGGCGGGCCTGCCTCCGCGTGGGCCTCCCAGCAGGGTTCCTCGGCCACGTTCAGTGGTCAGGCAGCCGAGCAGCAGAGGCTTCAGGAGGCGGAAGACCTGCATTCCACGTGTCTGTCCTCTGAGGAGCCCCCAGACCCTCAACTTGGGCCACAGATGCTGCCCTTAAATCCAAAGCTTGGGTCCAGACATCCCCCTGCCCCGTCCTGTGGGACTCACAAGCACGTTGTCCTGGCAACCAACTGCCCGCCATCCCAGGAAGCCCCACGGAGAGGCAGAGCTCTCCAGAGATGGAGACAGAAATGGGATTAGGACCCAATGGGCGACATGAAAAGAGCCGGCTCCTCTGGTGCTCGCTGCGGATGCAGGTTTCCATGGCAACCGATAGTGCTGGGCAGGGAAAGGGGGCTGTGGGGCTGGCGGCTCCGTCTCTGCCGGCACAGGGGCTCTGGTGGCTCCGTCTCTGCAGGCGCAGGGTTGTGGGTGAGCTCAGGCCTGGAGGCCGGGCAGGGCTGGCATAAGGATGCTGCAATTAGAAAGCGGAGTTTTTCGTCTTTAAAAGAGAGGAAAAAAATCTAAGCTTTTTCCATACATAAAAGTTTTAATTACGCGTGTAGCAACACTTAAACATTGTGTTTTGATTCAGAAAAAAACAGTCCTTTCACTTAGGTGTGACAACTGTCGTGCCCGTGCTGGAAGGGGCATGGCCTGCGTGGCAGGAGTGCTCCTCTGCAGTTGGGGGCGATGTCACCCTCCGCACAGCTGCTCTTCTCTGCTGCCGCGGGGTGCTCCTCACAGCCAGGCCCCGTGCTGGCTGCTCAGGAGGCCATGCTCTCCTTCCTTCTCCCCTCCCCTCACTCCCCTTCTCCCTCGCTTTTCCTTTATTCATCCCGTTCCTTTCCTATTCTTGGAGGAGAGAGAGATGCTTGGAGAGCTTAGGTACCTTGCTGACATCAGGTGTGAGCTTGGGAAGACTGCTCTGGCCCTGGCCCCAGTGCCCAGCCCCCTGTACAGGCCCTCTAGGTGCAGGGCGCCAGGTGCAGGCCCCCTAGGAGGGGGCCCCGAGGTGCAGGGCCCCAGGTGCAGGCCCCCAGGTGCAGGCGCCCTAGGAGGGGCCCCAAGCTGCAGGCCCCCAGGCGCAGGTCCCCAGGTGCAGGCCCCCAGCTGCAGGCCCCCAGGCGCAGGCCCCCAGCTGCAGGCCCCCAGGTGCAGGCCCCCAGGCGCAGGTTGGCACCTGCAGGCCCCCCAGGGGTGGGTCTCCAGGTGTGGCGCCCCCTGGTGCAGGCTGTCCCAGAGCAGGCCCTGGGCAATGCTTCCCCATGCCTCCAGGAAGTGTCTGGACCTTTGTGTCCAGAGTCCGGTGGGGGATTGGGCTGCCTCCACGTGGGGGTGGGATGAAGAATGGCATTTGGGATTGAAGGGCTCTGGCCACCTGGGGAGCACCCTTTCCCCTCCTCCTGAGCTGTGGGGCCCTCTCACTGGCCCCGGGGAGGGTGAGCCACACTGCATGTGGGCTCAGGGGAGACACCCCCTGGAGCAGGTGACTCGAGCTGACCATCCCTGAAAGCCGCTCCTGTCATCTTAAAGGTTTTCACTCAAGAATAAACCGCTTCTGGGACCCGATGACACTCTGCCCCCAGCCCCGTGTGACGCACACTCTCTCTCTGTCCTTTGGAACTTCTGTTGATGGAGCCCGACCCACCCTACCGTGACCAGATGTCTGTTAACTTCTCTAATATTTCGGCCTCTTCACCTCCGTGTGCCATCTTTTGTGATTTTCTCAGCTTTATCTTACCGAATCCAACATTCTTTCTTCAGCTATATCTGGTTTATGACTTAGCTCCTCGTGACGTTTTCAGCCCATGACTGTTTCACATCCAGGGTTTCCACTTGAGACTTTTTCAGACTTCTCTGGCGTATTTTCTTTGTTTCATTTGGGCTTTTATTGCTCCTCTGAACATTTTAGAATATAGAAGGATAAAAAGCCAAGACGGCTTTTTAAAACGGGTTTTTATTGGCGTCTAGTTGCTTCAGTGTTTCTTGGTTTCTGGTTTACAGCAAGGTGAGTCTGCTGTACGTGCACACGTGGCCCCTCTTTGTTGGATTTCCTCCCCATTAGGCCACACGGAGCACTGAGTGGAGGCCCCTGTGTTATTCAGTAGGTTCTCATTATCTACTTTTTACATAATCCAGGGTGATTTTGAAGAGTAGAATAGATTGTCTTGCCCTATGAGATATCAAAGTTTATTATGAAGCTACATGAATAAACAGAATGAGAACAAATAGATTGACAAACAGACTGATAAAGCAAATTTTATTGCCAAGAAACTGGCTTTTGTTTATAAGAGAACTTGGTATTAGAAAACTGATGCAAGAAAGAAAGGGGTACTTGATAAGTGGGCTGGGAAGATTGGTTGCCTCTATAACTCAAGTTTTATTTCACTCAATATAGAAGAAGAAATTCATTAAGCTCTAAATGTGTTACAATTTTAGTTGGCCGTAAGGTAGAATGTCATAATAGCATCATGACGGATGACGTCTCGCTGCTTTCCTCCTGCCATGCTCCCCTCTAAAGCAAAGCAAAATGAAACAAAACAAAAGGTAAAGGAAAGAAAATCTTTCAAAAGAAACAAAAAGGGTCTTAAACATAGTTGTGTGTGTGCTCAGTTGTATCCGACTCTCTGCAGCCCTATGGACTACAGCCTGCGAGGCTCCTCTGTCCATGGAATTTTCCAGGCAGGAATATGGGAGCATGTTGCCATTTCCTCCTTTAGGGGATCTTCCTGACCCAGGGATCTAACATGCATTGTCTGCATCAGCAAGAGGATTCTTTAACACTAGCGCCACCTGGGAAGCCCCCAAACATAGTTAATTGTACAGAATTACAAAACAGGGGAGGGTATTTGCAATGTACATAGCTGACAAGGCAATGGCACCCCACTCCAGTACTCTTGCCTGGAAAATCCCATGGATGGAGGAACCTGGGTGGCTGCAGTCCATGGGGTCGCACAGAGTCAGACACGACTGAAGTGACTTAGCAGTAGCAGCATACAGCTGACAAAGAGTTGAGACCAAGAGAGGTAATGACCTTCCACAAACTGTTGAGGAAAATGTAGGGAACTGAGTCGATAATTGAGCACAAATGCAAACAGAAAATTTAGAGCAGATGAAACCAGAAAAGACAATGAATAAGAACAAAGATGTTCCATCCCACTTGCAATTAAAAAGTGCCAATTAAAACCACAGTGGAGGGGGCTCTGCCTCCCCCAGGGAGAATGGAGCTCTGGGGAATTTCTCCCTTCCTGTAATCAGCCAGGAAACCGAATAAAGACTCGGAAGCACCCGTCTCCACATGTGGGCTGGCAGGTGTTGCAGGACCCTGACTGGTGAGTCGCTGAGCTGCAGGGCAGAACAGAGCATCTGGGGAGACCCGTGTGGTCTCATTAGGTCAAGGATGGGGTTTGGAGGAGACAGAGGGAGCCGGATATAGTTGTCAGAGTGCTGGAGAGGAAGGGCGTGTGAGGGAAGGAGAGCCCAAAGTTATGGACACGGCCCCCAGAGGCTTCGCCTGGGTCCTGATCTGCTTCTTCTTGGACCAAGTCCTCAAGGCTGGAGAAGGAGCCCCCAGACAGCAGCTGCTGCGGTGGACACAGACAGGATGCGGAGAGCTTGTGATAACAGGGCGCTGGGGCCCCATGCTGACTCTAAAACTTCTACTCGGGGACTTCCCTGGTGGTTGTGGCTAAGCCCAAGCTCCCAGTGCAGGGGGCCTGGCTGTGATCCCTGGTTTGGGATCTGGATCCCATGTGCCCCAACTAAGACCCAGCACAGCCAAATAACTAAATATTAAAAAATAAAGAAAGCTTATATGGGGATGTAAGGGATCTCGAAGAGCCAAAGCAATTTTGGAGAAGAACAAATTTGAAGAGTTACAGCAGCTGAAAGAAAAGCACGCTATCGAGCCTGAGTAATCAGCGCACCATGGTATTAGCATAAGAATAGACGCACATAAGTAGAACAGGACAGAGCGTCCAGAAATAGAACCACACATGTCTGCTAAATGATTTTCGACAAAGGTGTCAGGGTAATTCAATTGGAAAAGAATATTCTTTTCAACAAATGCTTTTTTGAGAAATTGAATATCTGTGCAAAAAATGTAATCTCAATGCTCAGGCGCAACATTTAACACAAAATGGATCATCGACTTAAAACTTCTTAAAGTTTTCATATTTTAATATAAAATTGCAGGTTTAGTTTTAAAATAGGAAAAATATTTGTGACTTTGGGGTTAGGCAGAGATTTCTGATATGAAAGGCATAACCAGAAATGCAAAAGAAATTGGTAAATTGGACTTCATCAAAATGAAAAAAAATTGCTATTCAAAATATTTCAGTAAGAGCAAGGAAAAGGCAAGCCATACACCAAGAGGAAATATTCCAAAACATGTGTCTGATAAAGATGTCTGCATCTATAAAGAACTCACACAACACAATAATTAAAAAAGAAACTTGGCTAAAAAAGCTCCGTCTAGTCTAAGCTATGGTTTTTCCAGTAGTCATGTATGGATATAAAGTTGGACTATAAAGAAAGCTGAGCGCCAGAGAATTAATGCTTTCGAACTGTGGTGTTGGAGAAGACTCTTGAGAGTCCCTTGGACTGCAAGGAGATCCAACCAGTCCATTCTAAAGGAGCTCAGTCTTGGTTGTTCATTGGAAGGACTGATGTTGAAGCTGAAACTCCAATACTTTGGCCACCTGATGGGAAGAGCTGCCTCATTTGAAAAGACTCTGGTGCTGGGAATGACTGAAGGCAGGAGGAGAAGGGGATGACAGAGGATGAGATGGTTGGATGGCATCACCGACTTAATGGACATGAGTTTGAGTAAGCTGCGGGAGTTGGTGATGGACAGGGAGGCCTATTGTGCTGCAGTCCATGGGGCCACAAAGCGTCGGACACAACTGAGCGACTGAACTAAACTGAACTGACAACAATTGGGCAAAATACTTGAGAAGATATATACATATGAATGGCCAATAAGCATGTAAAAATGTTCATCTTCATTAGTGATTAGGAAAGCATAAATTAATGCGAATTTTCGATGAGCACAAACTAGTGATACCACTTCCCATTCACTTACACAGATAAACAAACAGAAACAAGTGAACCGGCCTGTGCACCAGCTTTACAACAGGCCAGGACCACACCCAGGGGAGGGACCATCCCAAATGCCTCTTGAACGTAGCATTTGGACTTTACACCCTCCAGATAGAGATAAAGGAACTGTAAACAAATCTGCAGTGGTATCTGTGAGCAATTCTGGAAGTACCGAATGTGTTTTATGGAACTGAACAAATAAATAACTACATTGTCGTGATGGTGGTGAGGTTCCTTATTGTTGGAGAAATGGGAATGTGGCTGCTGGAATTAACCCAGTGGACTTGGACTTGAACTGGAAGAGTTGGTGTGAATTCATGTGACAGATGATCTACAGATAGGAGTGGAGACAGATGCAGTGTGTTTGTGTGTGAGTGTGTGTGAGTGCGTGTGTGTGTGAGTCTCTGTGTGTGTGTGAGTCTCTGTGTGTGTGTGTGTGAGAGTCTGTGTGTGTGTCTGTGTGTGTGTGAGTCTGTGTGTGAGTGTGTGTGAGTGTGTGTGTGCATGTGAGTCTCTGTGTGTGTGTGTCTCTATGTGTATGTGTGTGTGTGTGCAGTTCACCAGAAGGAGCTAGGAAAACTATTTCTGGAGAATTCTTTCAACTAGACCTAGGCTAGGGATGGGGGAGCCATGTGGGCTGCCATCTATGGGGTTGCACAGAGTCGGGCACGACTGAAGCAACTTAGCAGCAGCAGCAGCAGACCTGGGCCAGGCAAGAACAAGACGGTCCTGGAATATCTTTCTGAGACAGAAAGCAAGAATACACTCAGAGCAATGAGACATGTCAGAAGGACACAGGGGTCAGCAAAAAGACACAAGGGGCGCCTCAGAGGAACTCCTAATGGCCAAATATGAAACAGTCTGAACATCAAAATAAATGACCACAATAGGTGATAACTTATAGAATTGATAAGAATCCATGAAATTACATCGACCACACACAGACTCAAGGAGAAGAGAAAGTTCTCTTCCTTCCCATAGAGTCGCACAAGTGGTTAAGGTAGAAGAGTGATGGAATTAGAAAGTCATAATTTATCAACCACCACATTAGTAATTGCTTCAAGCAAATGTCACCAATGGATGCTTCAACTCCTGGGTAAGAGTTGGAAGAGAAAACAGAATTTACAATGTCTCCCCACAGAGTATCTATAAATACACAGGAAGGATAATGACTTTACAATGCAGAGAACTGGTGGACAGCACTTTTACCAAGTGCCCAAAGGTCGCATGGCCAGCCAAGGGATCACGTGACATCCTGGGCCTCCTGATGTGATGTGCTTACTGAGGACACCTGTCACTTTTGTATCATTCCTGACAAAAACACATCACCTGAATCTCACCATGAAGAAACAGTTCAGTTCAGTTGGGGGGCTCTTTGCTCCATGAATCGCAGCACGCCAGGCCTCCCTTGTCCATCACCAACTTCTGGAGTTCACTCAAACTCACATCCATCGAGTCGGTGATGCCATCCAGCCATCTCATCCTCTGTCGTCCCCTTCTCCTTCTGCCCCCAATCCCTCAGCATCAGAGTCTTTTCCAATGAGTCAACTCTTCGCACGAGGTGGCCAAAGTATTGGAGTTTCAGCTTCAGCATCAATCCTTCCAATGAATATTCAGGACTGATCTCCTTGCAGTCCTAGGGACTCTCAAGAGTCTTCTCCAACACCATAGTTCCAAAGCATCAATTCTTTGGCACTCAGCTTTCTTCACAGTCCAACTCTCACATCCGTACATGACCACCGGAAAAACCATAGCCTTGACTAGACGGCCCTTTGTTGACAAAGTAATGTCTCTGCTTTTGAATATGCTGTCTAGGTTGGTCATAACTTTCCTTCCAAGGAGTAAGCGTCTTTTAATTTCATGGCTGCAGTCACCATCTAAAGAAACAGTACACAACCCCAAATCAAGTGGAGATCATCTTACAAATTAAATGGCCTGTGCTTTTCAAAAATGTCGAGATTATTCAGGTAAGAGTTTGGGATTAACATACACACACTGTTATATACAAAATAGTTAACCCACAAGGACCCTGTACAGCCTAGGGAACACTACTCAATACCTGTAGTAACCTACAAGGGAAATTACTCTGAAAAAGAATACATATGTATATGCATAACTGAAACACTTTGCTGTACATCTGAAACTAACACAACATTGTTAACCAAGTATATTTCAATCTAAAAAAGCAAGGTTATGAAGAACAAGGAAAAACTAAAGAGGCTGGCACAATACAAGGGATGTAAGATTGCCTTCCAGACGTTTTTCTTTATAAACGTTAGTGTGACCATTGGCAAAGCTGTACTGCATTAACGTCCTGCTTTTGATAATTGTGCTACGGTTATATAAAATGATGCCTTTTGATTTCACAAAATAATTGTAGTATTAGATCCTTGTCCCAAGCTGCTTAGTCGTGTCTGACTCTGTGTGACCCCACGGACTGGAGCCCACCAGGCTCCTCTGTCCGTGAGATTCCGCAGGCAAGAATACCGGAGTGGGCTGCCGTTTCCTCCTCCAGGGGACTGTCCCGACCCAGGGGTCAAACCCGAGTCTCTCGTGTCTCCTGCATTGCTGGTGGGTTCTTTACTGCTAGTGCCAGCCGGGAAGTCCGTTTATGGGTGCCAAAGTAGTATTCAAAACCTTACTATCAGATGGCTCAGAAAAAGTGCTTGTGACAAGAGAAAGAATGAGGAGCCGCGATGACAAAATTCAACAGTTTTTGAAATCTGAATGAAGAGGAACATGAATTGTTTGTATTAATTTGTTGACTTTATTTTGTCTGAAATTTTTTTCAAAATAAAATATAAGTAAAATGCAAAGAATTGGTAGCAGATTAAAATATGCTGAGATTTGTCATATTCATGATTTTGAAAAATGAGAGAAATGTGGCAATATCAGAGGGAGCCTCGTCTCTGTTATTGAAGGGGGTGTGACCTCCAGGTGGAGATGCCCCCCCGTGACCTGCCAGTTCTGTTCTAACAACTGTTGGAGAGCCCCCAGATGCAAACGGACCCAGGTGCGGTACCTGTCCTGTCGCCGAGAACTGGTCACGTGACCAACCATGTAGAAGGGCGCCTTGACCTTGTTACAACCACATCACGGACGAGCATGTCTGCAGGTCAAGTGGAGGATTCTGAGTTCGTGAACCAAGATGCCATGTTCTCCAGAACAGCACCGAACAGCTTCTGAACGCTCTACACTTTATGAAGCACGGGGTTTAGAGCCAGCAAGCTACTCTGTGGCTTATGAATGCACGCTGCCTATTGTGAAACTATGACATGGAGGTCAGGAATGATGTTAATTTCAGCATAGTTGTTATTTCTGAGGATGGAAGGTGAGTAAGAAGGCGGCTTCAAAATTGCAGGTAATCTTTCATTTTATGATAAATGACTTGAACTTAGTATGGCAGAATGTTAAGGCCTATTTCTGTGGGTGATGAAGATGTATGTGTGTTGAGTTAATCTCTGTTTTTCTTTTTTTTTCAGTGTCTTTGGAGTGATTGGAGAAGGAAACGGCAACCCACTCCAGTACTCTTGCTTAGAAAATCCCACGGACGGAGGAACCTAGTGTCCATGGAGTCGCAAAGAGTTGGACACGACTGAGCGACTTCCCTCACTTGGAGTGATTCCTCATGAAACAAAGTAAGCCGGAGGTGGGTGCACTTTGGCTCTGCCCCTCTCCCACCCGGTCGGGGTCCCAAGCCCATCCCCAGGCACCCTCTGCCCTGAGTTGGGATCAGTGGGTGGGGAGCAGGGACAAGGATGAGGGTGGGTGACCGAGGGGCCTCTGGGAAACAGGACTCTCAGTGCTGGCCCAGAAGAGTCCTGGGAAGTGTGGACGAGCTGGTCATCTCTAGCAGAGGTGGGGACCATTCCCACTCCCTTCCCCAGAGTCCAGCCCCACCAGGCAGCTCCCCATGTGTTGGTCTTGCTCTTTCTACTTCCCTCCTTCTTCATCAGACTGGAGAGCAAAGCTGTCCACTGTGACCAACTCAGGTCCCCCACCCCGGAAGCCCCCACACCCGGCCTGCTCCATCACCCGCCAGGTTCCCAGCTTGGAGGTGACACCTCCTCCCAGCCTGCTGCTGGGACCTGGGCTCTTCTCCTCGCAGGCCTCCCCAGCTGCTCACTCCGCCTTGCTGGGCATCCCACGTGGCCTCCAGGTTGCAGGGTTTGTCTGCCCGCAGAGGGGCTTCCACAGGCTGCTGGGAACGGAAGAAAGCATCTCGTCTCTCGGCCAGGCTGTCAGTCTCCCCCCATGGTGGGTGGGGCCCTCCTCACCCTGGCCCCCACCTCTGTACCCTTAGATAGGGTCTCCCCTGCAAGCACACCCCTAAAGGGCAGTGCCCACCCTTCCCCAAGGAGCAGAGGGGAAACAGCACTCAGGGTCCAGGAGCCTCTGGATGGGAAATGATTCATCAGACGCAGTTTTCTTCCTGACTTTGAGATTCCGGATCAACTCTGAGGAGCAGGGATTTCTGGGCGCCGCAGCTCCCCAGAGTTTGGGGTGAAGGCTTTGTCAAGAGCCACGGTCTTTCACAGGACACACGCTGACCCGGTGCTTCAGCTGCTCCACTGCAAAGAACAGCTACCCAGCTTGGGCAATTTTATGAGAACTTCTCACTGAGGTGCAGTAAATATTTCTATTCTGAGCCTCTCATTTGTCTGAGAGCAACTTATGTTCATTTATGACCCAGGGAGCTCATATTTCAACTTTATCAGGTTTAATAGGCTGTAAACTAAGAACACCAAATCTAATGCAACATAAAATTGTAGAAACGCACCAAACAGGTGTGTAATTGGCATCCGAATGGCTCTGAACTGTCGACTTTTGTACAGAACAACATATTTTGGTTATTTCTAGGTGGGGTTAGCCACAGGTGATACAGTTGGCTTTGCTCAGAAGGCATCTACTTAATAGTGTCATTTCTTTAATTAGGAGAGGCAGCTAGAAACCCATTTTCACATAATGAAATACAGGAGGTTCAAAGTAAATTTTGTTAAAACACGTGGCGATTTCTTAAGTTTAGCCTGAGAAAGGCCTGTAGGAAATAAAGAAGGATGCGATTTGATACTGGAATTGTAAAAGCAGTTTTAGGATATAAATTCTGTTTTTCGAAGTCATGATTTTGAGAGACATGCTATTGATAATCTCCTTATATAAGTATATGCATAAACATGCAATTACCTGCTATTACAATCCTATTAAAATGTGCCAGGCTTTCCATTTAGCAGACATTCAATCTTAATAGAATTGGAAACTTAGAGAACGGCTCATAAATTCACTCCTGGGAGGAGCAGAAACTTTGTTGACTCACATGGCTGTGCCCAGAGCCACGTGGGTGCCCGCAGCCCTCACCCCCTCCTGGAGGCCGTACTTCCTCGCCCGCCCCCTCCCCCACTCATCTGGGCTCCCCGCCTCCCCTTCCCCAGTCCCCTCTGGGGGACACTCCCTGGAATGTTCTGGCTTGTTCCTGTTTCCTGTCTCCTTCTCCTGCCTGCTCTGGCTGAACCCTGGAGAGCTGCGGCGGTCACTGTGTCCCTGTCCAGCTCACACTCTGGACCGGAGAGGCTCCTGGCCTCCCAGACTGTCTCTTCTGCCAGAGCCGTGGCTCCTTTCAAGCCATTGCCGCCCACTCACACCTGTCACTCTGCCCCATCACATCCATGTGTTCACACCTCGGTGCCTTCCTCCCGTGTCCACCAATCCCAGGAACCTCAGCGTGAATGCAGTTGACCACTGCATACCTGGGCCTCTTGTTTCTGGAAACTTCCATTTCCCATGATGCATCTTTCCACCATAGTAGTCAGGGTTCTCTTAAAAAACAAACAAACAAACAAACAAACCCAGAACCTATAGGGTGTGTGTCTGTATGTGTGCATGCGTGCTAAGTCACTTCAGTTGTGTCCGACTCTGTGAGACCCCATGGACTGTAGCCGCCAGGCTCCTCTGATGGGATTCTCCAGGCAAGAATGCTGGAGCGGGTTGTCATACCCTCCTCCAGGGGAGCTTCCCAACCCAGGGATCATAGTGAGCTAGCGGGCAGTCCTGATACACACATGGAGGGTCCCTTTACAGCCACGAGGCTACAAAGCTACAGTCAACTCGGCAAGGTTGCAAGAAAGAACAAAACAGAACTAGACAGTGAGGATTAAAAGACCATGGTTTTCTCTCTAAGTCTTTGTTCTCTAAAGGAAAGCACGCCGTGTGTGCAGCTCAGCCGTGTCCGACTCTTTGCGACTCCATGGACTGCAGCCTCCAGGGTCCTCTGTCCATGGGGTTTCCCAGGCAGGCACACTGGAGTGGGCTGCCGTTTCCTTCTCCAGGGAGCTTCCTGAGCCGGGGATCTAACTGGCATCTCTTGCATCTCTTGCATTGGCGGGTGCGGTGGGTTCTGTTCCACTGGTCCCGCCTGGGAAGCCCTGAAGGAAAGCATAGGCAACGCCATTGCTGTGAGACACAGACGATCTCAAAGCTGAAAAATTAAGCCAAGTGAAGAGGCACATTTTGTTTTGGTAAATGAAGATTAACTGTCGTTGGTGTTGTTTGAGATTAGGTTCCTGAAAACCAAACCCTGAGACGAAGGTCTGAGACATGAGCCTGTAAGATGTGGGGATGCGGGGGAAAGGAGATGGGGTGGGAAAGGCCTGTATATGCTGTGCGTTAGGGATCTCCAGGGAGACCTCCAAAAGGGTGTCTGCGTATCCATCTGTCCGTCCGTCTCTCTCTCTCTGCCTATCATCCACCTATAATGCATCTATCATCTCTCTGTATCTACCTATCTATCAGTATCCATTATCTCTGTCCTCCCATCAGTCTGTCTTTCTGTCTATCTACCTGTTTATCTATCTAAAGAGATTTATTGGAAGAAATTGAGATTTGTTATGGAGGCTGCAAGCCTCACCATCAGCTCTCTGCAAGCTGAGACCCCAGAGAGCTGGTGGCATCGCTCCGAGACAAGGAAGCCAATGTGGGAGTCTCAGTCTGAGGGGGAGACCGATGTCCCAGCTCACAAGGGCTGAGAGTGTAAACTCCCACTTGCTTCCTTCAAAATTAAAGAAGGAAATGCATGTGAAGCACTTGGAATCTTACGAGTTTACTATTAGAATATGATAAGGACGGCAGCCACGAAACTAAAAGACGCTCACTCCTTGGAAGGAAAGTTACGACTGACCTAGACAGCATATTCAAAAGCAGAGACATTACCTTGCCAACAAAGGTCTGTCTAGTCAGGGCTATGGTTTTTCCAGTAGTTGTGTTTGGATGTGAGAGTTGGACTGTGAAGAAAGCTGAGCGCCGAAGAATTGATGCTTTTGAACTGTGGTGTTGGAGAAGACTCTTGAGAGTCACTTGGACTGCAAGGAGATCCAACCATTCTGGAGGAGATCAACCCTGAGTGTTCTTCGGAAGGAGTGATGCTAAAGCTGAAACTCCAGTACTTTGGCCACCTCATGAGAAGAGTTGACTCATTGGAAAAGACCCTGATGCTGGGAGGGATTGGGGGCAGGAGGAGAAGGGGACGACCGAGGATGAGATGGCTGGATGGCATCACCGACTCAATGGACGTGAGTTTGAGTGAACTCCGGGAGCTGGTGATGGACAGGGAGGCCTGGCGTGCTGTGATTCATGGGGTCGCAAAGAGTCGGACACAACTGAGAGACTGAACTGAGCTGGACTGGACTGGACTGAATGATGGCAGCTGTTATTATTCGATTTTGTGAACCTTTAATCGCGTGATGAGAAACTACTCCTTCAAGTCTCACTGGATTAAAATAAATGATTATAGAGTCCACAGAAAGGCAGTTAAAACAAAAAAGCCAATCACGCTTCCAGACAACGAAATACCAAAAGGAAAGAGCACAAAAGTTGGTGAAACTATGATTTTCGAAGTTGAGGTTTGAATGCTGTTCAATAATTAAACAAAGCCAGTATTTTGGGGGACTTAAAAACACATTTTATTATAGGAAAAGGAAAGAAGACAAAATTGGAGATGGGGGAGAAGGTGTGATGGCAGAGTCTGAGCAGGTTTTTCTTGTTCAGGGAGCGTGAGTGCTATGCAGGGGGAAATGGTATTAAATTTAAAAAGTGTGGAGCTTTTGTGAAGATCATTCCCCCCTAAAGTCTAATAAAAAACCAGAGAACTTGAAAAATTAACTATTGATAAAACTGATTGTAAAAATTTATTGTATAATCACTAAAAATGTGCCAGGTTGTAAACAAGGAAATTATTTTAAAATCTCAGGGAGCTGATTATTCACATTGTATGATCTGTCCCAAGTTCAGATAGAGACAGAAAACTCACCCATTTATTAAGAGAGGTGTGCACTTATGAAATAAGTTTAAAAAAAAAAAGTAAACAGATCAGAGTGGAATGTCAAATCCTAAATTAACAAGCAAAGCAGAACAGAACAACCCATAACTGTGTGTTAAAAGACTATCTCATCAAAACTTAAAACATTTTATCCTATAGTACAAATTTGCATTTAAATTAGAAAACTTGAAAAAAATAGCATCTCAATGGTGTAAACAAACAGTTTTATGTAAGACTAAAAAGGTCCTTGATAAAGTCAGACTCCAAAGGTCCTGGTATATACTTCCTCACCATGCTAAACATCATATTGATCTAATCACCTCACATCTCAGCAGTGACATATGGCAGGGCTTTCCACTCAAACAGGAAAGGAAGATTATGTTGTTCTTGGTGGTCTGGGAATTCCAGCCAGTGCAACAGGCTAAAGAGAACAGTGAGATATTTCAGTGTTGGAAAGGAAAATGAAATTAAAAAATGCTTACTCCTTGGAAGAAAGGCTATGACAAGCCTAGACAACATATTAAAAAGGAGAGGCGTCACTTTGCTAACAAAAGTCCATCTCGTCAAAGCTATGGTTTTTCCGGTAGTCATGTATGGATCTGAGAGTTGGACTATAAAGAAAGCTGAGTGTTGAAGAATTGATGCTTTTGAACTATAGTGTTGGAGAAGACTCTTGAGAGTCCTTTGGACAGCAAAGAGATCAAAACAGTCAATCCTAAAGGAAATCAACCCTGAATATTCACTGGAAGGGCTGATGCTGAAGTTGAAGCTCTAATACTTTGGTGACCTCATGCGAAGAGCTGACTCTTTGGAAAAGACCCTGATGCTGGGAAAGATTGAAGGTAGGAGGAGAAGGGGCTACAGAGGATGAGATGGTTGGATAGAATCATCGACTCAATGGACATGAATTTGAGCAAGCTCCAGGAGCAGGACAGAGGAGCCTGGCACACTGCAGTCCACGGGGTCATAAAGAGTTGAATATCGCTTAGCGATGAAACAACAACGCACGAAAATCTGATGTCAAGTTATTTGCAGACGATCTAATTTCTTCCAACCCCCACCAGGGGATTCACTTGAAAAATGTTTAGAAGATATTTACATTATAATACTGGGGCATAATAAAGGTGTTTGAATTAATAACTTCCTTGCATCCCAGGCATTGCCAGTTAGAAATACAATGGAGAAAATCATACACTTGAGAACAGTGGAAAAATACGAGGTCCACAAGTACGAGAAAAGAATGGGTACTGAAGTAAAGCTTTCGTCTCTTTACTTAACTATTCAAGTAAGACTGGACTAGATGGGCTGGTGGAGATTTGCTGGGCTCTTAAGCTGGAAAACCAGGAAAAATGTGTAAGAATGACGTGTATATGCCATTCTGTGCCAGACCCAAGTTCCAGAGAGGTGAGAAAATAAAAACAATTAATCTAGGGTGTAATACATTAATGTGGCTGAGATATTTATTCAAAAGAATGGAGATGGGAAGAACTATGACGTCAACATATTTTGTGTGCCATTAATAAAAATAGCATAAATCATGCAAATTGTTTCACATACATACATATGATGTTGGGATATGGCAAAATCTCTGGCTCACAGTCAGATCTTGATATCACATGCATGCATGCCCACTAAGTTGCTTCAGTTGTGCCCTACTCTGTGCGGAGCTATGGTCCATAGCCCACCAGGCCCCTCTGTCCAAGGGGTTCTCCAGGCAAGAATACTGGAGTGGGTTATGGTGCCTCCTCCAGGGGATCTTCCTGACCCAGGGATCGAATCTGTCTCCTAGGTCTCCTGCCCAGGCAAGTGGGTTCTTTACCACCAGGACCACCTGGGAAGCCCCTTTGATGTCATACTATACACTAAAATAGATTCCTAATAAACTCTGCAGTTAAATGTGAAAATAGTTTAAACAAAATAAGAAATTATAGGTAAATATTGTACTTGTCTCCAAGTAGGGTAGTGTTTAAGACGAGGAGGAAGAAAAGTGCTCTTAAAATAAGAAACGATGGGAGAGTAGCAACAAAAACTACAAAATATCCAGACTCTGCAATTTCCAGTGAAGACTCTAAGCCTGAGTCTTCTCATCTGTGGAGTGAGATCACAATCGCACCCACTCTCCGTGCAAGATGGAATAATACCACTTGAACACAGACCAAGATGAGTCAATGATGTCTACTATAAACTCTAAATCAATCACCTGAACAGCACAGCACAGTGATAACCAATATGCAAGCTGGGAAGAAAAGATAAATAGGTAAAAAAGTGCTAAACATTCAACATCTATTCCTAATGAAAGGCCTCAGCAAACAAGAAACAGATCGGAAGCTCCTTCAGCTGATAAAGGGTATCTACTGCTCCTGCTGCTGCTAAGTCGCTTCAGTCGTGTCCAGCTCTGTGTGACCCCATAGATGGCAGCCCACCAGGCTCCCCCTTCCCTGGGATTCTCCAGGCAAGAACACTGGAGTCGGTTGCCATTTCCTTCTCCAATGCATGAAAGTGAAAAGTGAAAGTGAAGTCGCTCAGTTGTGTCTGACTCCAGGCTCCTCCATCCATGGGATTTTCCAGGCAAGAGTGCTGGAGTGGGGTGCCATTGCCTTCTCCAAAGAGTATCTACAAAATCTGACAAATTACACCCCACTTCATGGGATGAATGCACTCCACCTCAGAACGTCTACCTTGATTCAGTTCAGTTCAGAGGACCAGAGGATGAGATGGCTGGACGGCATCGCTGGCTCGATGGCATGAGTTTGAGCAAAGCTCCAGGAGCTGGTGATGGACAGGGAGGCCTGGCGTGCTGCAGTCCGTTGGGTCAAAGAGTCAGACACGACTGAGCGACTGAACTGAACTGAACTGCATTATTGTCTGTTATTCAAGTAGTCCTAATCAAAACTCCAGGCTTTTTTTGTTTGTTTGTTAAATTGGTGACTTTATTTAAAAATTTATATGGAAATTCTAAGTAGCCAGAATAATAAAACAATCTTGGAAAAGAATAAATTTGGAGGACTAACTGACTTGAAACTTATTTTGAATCTACGAGGGGGTCACAAAGGGGCAGGAGTGAGCTTTGGGGGTGATGGCTTTCGTTTATTATTGTGACTGCAATAACGGTTTCATGGATGTGTGCATATGTTGAAAAAAGTGAAAGTGAACGTCAGTCAGTCATGTCTGACTCTTTGCAACTCCATGATCTATACAGCCCATGGAATTCTCCAGGCCAGAGTACTGGACTGGGTAACCTTTTCCTTCTTCAGGGGATCCTCCCAACCCAGGGATCAAACCCAGGTCTCCCACGTTGCTGGCGGATTCTTTACCAGCTGGGCTACAAAGGAAGCCCAAGAACACTGGAGTGGGTAGCTATCCCTTCTCCAGGGGATCCTCCCAACCCAGGAATCAAAGCCAGGTCTCCTGCATTGCAGGCAGATTCTTTACCACGTTAAAACTTATTAAGTTGTATGCTTTAATATGTGCAGTTTATTGTATTTCAGTCAATTATGTCTCAATAAAGCTATTGAAAATGACTAAACTAAAAAGTCGTTTGCTATGATTTTTCCATTAGAATGATGTTCATTGACCTTGTATCTCATTTGGTAGTGAAGCCATAAGGCATCACTTTTTAAAAATCAGTCTCTCTCTCATGCACACACATGTTATATAAATGGTATAACATAATGTTTTAAAACAAGGCTGCCCTTTTGGTAACCACAAGCAAAAACCTGCAATAGATAAACAAAAGAGAAAAGAGAAGGGAAGCCTCTATATCACTGTGGAAAATCATCAGTTTGCAAGGAAAGGCAGTGAAAGAAAAAGAAAGGGACGGGGGCACTGCAAAACAGCCAGAAAGCAGTGAATCGGGCAGCTACACTGTCTTTAGCTGTCAGTTATTATTTTAGACGGCAGTGGATCGAATTCTCCAGCCTTTTGGCACAGAGTCACAGAGTGGATGAGAAGTCAGGACCGATCTGTATGCTGCAGGAGACTCACTTCGGCTGTAAGGAGATCCATAGGCTTGTCAGGAAGGGATGGACAAAGATAATCCTATTAAAATGAAAACCGAAAGAGAACCGGGATTGTGAATCTTGTATCAGACAAAATGGAATTTCAGTCAAAAACTGTAACAAGAGACAAAAATGGCCATTATATAATGATAAAGGTACAAACTTGTCAAAAGGATATAACGATTGTAAATATATACGTACTCAGTATCACAGTACCAAAATATATTAAGCAAATAGTGACTGATCTGAAGGGAGAAGCAGATAGCAATATAATAATAGTAGGGACTCCAATATCCCATTTTCAATAAAGGATAGATCATCTAGGCAGAAAGTCAATAAGATCACAGTGGGCTGTATCTTAGACCAAATGGACTAACGGACGTATACAGAACACTCCACTCAACAGGGGCAGAACACACATTCTTCTCGGGTGAACACAGAACACTCCTCGAGATAGATCATAGATTAGGTCACAAAACAAGCCTTACCAAGGGCGAGGAGACTTGAAATCACACCCTTTTCAATCGTAAAAATATCTTGAGAGAAACAAAAATGGAAACACAGCATACCAAAATGTATGGAATGCAGCAAACCAGTTCTGAGAGAGAAGTTTATGGTGATAAATGCCTAACAGTAGGAAAAAAGAAAGACCACAAATACATCCCAACTTCACACCTTGAGAAACTGAAAAAAAAAAAAAAAAAAAAGAACAAACCAAACCTAAAGTTGTGAGAGAGGAGAAATAAACCTCAGAGCAGAAAAGGACGAAATAGAGACACCCCCTTGGACTGCAGCCCGCCAGGCTCTTCCATCTGTGGAATTTTCCAGGCAAGGGTACTGGAGTGGGTTGCCATTTCCTTCTCCAGGAGGTCTTCCTGATGCAGGGATTGAACCAGGGTCTCCTGCACTGCAGGCAGATTCTTGACCATCTGAGCCACTTGGAAAGCCCCAGAAAAATGATAGGAAAGATAAACAAAATTAAGGGCTGTCTTTTAAAAAAAGATAAACAGAATTTACACCTTTAGATACATTAAGAGAAAAAGAGAAGACTCAAGTAAAATCAGAAATGAGACAGGAAACATTCAGTTCAGTTCAGTTCAGTTCAATTCAGTTCAGTCGCTCAGTTGTGTCTGACTCTTTGTGACCCCATGAATCGCAGCACGCCAGGCCTCCCTGTCCATCACCAACTCCCAGAGTTCACTCAGACTCACATCCATCGAGACAGTGATGCCATCCAGCCATCTCATCCTCTGTCGTCCCTTTTTCCTCCTGCCCCCAATCCCTCCCAGCATCAGAGTCTTTTCCAATGAGTCAACTCTTCGCACGAAGTGGCCAGTGTACTGGAGTTTCAGGTTTAGCATCACTCCTTCCAAAGAACACTCAGGGTTGATCTTTAGAATGGACTGGTTGGATCTCCTTGCAGTCCAAGGGACTCTCAAGAGTCTTCTCCAACACCACAGTTCAAAAGCATCAACTCTTCGGCACTCAGCCTTCTTCACAGTCCAACTTTCACATCCATACATGACCACAGGAAAAACCATAGTCTTGACTAGACGGACCTTAGTCGGCAAAGTAATGTCTCTGCTTTTGCATACGCTATCTAGGTTGGTCATAACTTTCTTTCCAAGGAGTAAGCATCTTTTAATTTCATGGCTGCAGTCACCATCTGCAGTGATTTTGGAGCCCCCCAAAATAAAGTCTGACACTGTTTCCCCATCTGTTTCCCATGAAGTGGTGGGACCAGATGCCATGATCTTCGTTTTCTGAATGTTGAACTTTAAGCCAACTTTTTCACTCTCCTCTTTACAACTGATCAAAAGAAAACAAAAGTCAGGGAGGCTGTGAACAATTGTATAAAATGCAAATGAGCTATTTCCGAGGACTCTGTGAAACAGATGCTCACGGAACGCTCTATCCATTTGCTCATTAATCCTGCTGAGTCCCCACAAATGGCTGCTCAGCACCCACAGCTGTGACTGGGGGCCTGTGTGGAATGGTGCCCTCCCTATCTCGCGCCTGGATTCTCCGTGGTTCTGATCCGGGTGTGGGTGGCGGGAAGCCGGAGGCCACCTGCCCTACAGGTGAAGAGGCGAAACCGGAAGGCTTTTGATGGGGAAATGACTGGACCCTCTTCAACCCTAAGGCCATGTCCTACTGGTCACTTCTGGTGGACAAAGACCGGAACTGCTTTCTGGTTGAAACTGGCTGTGAAGATAGAACTTACCATATTTATGCAGACATCTGGCGATTTCTAGGGCATAGCAGAGAAGTCTGTTATAATGAGATTTTACTGTACCTCATTTAAGGAAATACAGAGTAGTCATTCAAAGGGCTATTCTTGGCCCTCAGAGAGTACAGTGTGCCCAGCTCTGCAGCAAGAAGGAGAAAATGAGCTTTACACCATCCAGCTGCAAGCACAAGGCAGTTAACCAATATGCTGGCTGTCAAATATCATTGCATTCAAAGCAAGAGCCACACTCTAAGGCTTAAGGAGACAACCAGCATGCTGCTTTGGCACTTATGGATTTGCGTTTTTACAAGTCACATCAATGACCGCATGGAATTTACCTTAAGAGATGCTTTCTGTTCCCACAGTTCGTATTCTGGAATTGTGCCTCATTTACATAAGAAGTTACGTTTTATTGTTATTTGCATATCTCATTGACAAACTGCTATTTTGAACAATGGTGGCAAAGTTAGCAACAACAGACGTTGGCAGGCCCAGTGTCTTCTGAATAGGTGCTGACTGTGAGCTCCAGCTCTTGGTAACACGGGTTCAAACATTCCCTCGTACCTAAGTGTCCAGAGGACGAGATGGCTGGATGGTATCACTGACTCAATGGACATGAATTTGAGCAAACTCCGGGAGATGGTGATGGACAGGGAACCCTGGCGTGCTGCAGTCCATGGGGTTGCAGAGTCGGACACGACTGAGTGATGAACAACAGCGAAGTGTCTGCAGGAGCAGTTAACATGTTTGATAAAACGCCTGCAGTTCCTAACGCACGTTCTTGGACGGGAACGGGGCAGTTGAACACGGTACCAAGTGCTGCTCACCTGCGGGGCAGCAGACAGTCCTGAGGGGTGTTTCCACAACCCGACCTTCCCCTTGTTTCCTGTGTTTTATTTCTTGGCGACCTGAGAAGCAACCAGGGCACTTTCTAGACACCCAGGTCAATGCAGGAGGCGAGGAGGCCCTGGTCTTGTTCCCCGTCCTCACCCTCAGGGGTGGGGTCTCTTAAGGCCAGGCCCAGGCTACTGCGTGGAGGGGCTCCTAGAACACGTTGCAGGGCTGAGGCCAGACAGACTGGGGGAAGCAGAGGATCACTCACGGAGGCTCTGCAGCTGCCCTCAGAGAGGATCCGGGGGTCAGGCTGCTTCTCCTTCTTGGCAGAGGGAAAGAAAGCCCTTTCCTCTCCCACTGTGTCCCTTGCACCTTGGGGGGCCCTCCCTTAGGGCCCCAGTGAGTGAGCTTCCACCCAAGGAAACTCTGAGCTGGCAGTGCCCCAGGCCTAGTGAGGGAAGGACGGATGGGTCACCCTGCTTCTCCCCGTGTTTGCTCCAGCATGGTGCACCCCACACGGATGCATGAGCGGGACCCTCTGCACAGTCTCGGCCTGAGCAGCAGCCCTGCCCTGCCTACAGCATCCAGTCCCAAACCCCTGGCTACTCCCACCCACCCTGCAGTGGGCAGAGCCGAGCAGGACAGGGACCAGAGTGACAGCGTCCTGTCAGATGCGAGACGTGGAGGGGACCAGAGCGGGCTTCACCCCCCACTGGAGCCCCTGGCCCCTGCTTGTGTGCACCTCTGGTCTCATCTGTCCTGTCGGAGGACCTTCCGGCATGAGAAGAATGAGGTGCCTGCAGTCAGGTGGTCCTGGCTGTGGGTCAGTTGACGTCTTTGATGTGCTGAACTGCGTCTTGGCGCCTGCGCTCACAGGCGGGGAGACGTTTGCGGAGTTGGCACCAGTTCAAGTCTTGGGGCTCTTCCCTGCGCTCCCAGGGATGCAATGACCCTGGGCTGCAGGAAGCTTTCCCAACCCCTGTCCCCTTGGTGCCTTAGAAGCTGCACTGCCCGCCCCCTCCGTCTCTGGTCCCTGCCGGCTGCACGCACCTTGGCGGCAGGTGTGGGCCTGCTCTGCTTCACTCCTCTGGGCAGCGCCTGGGAATCTCTGCAGGAAGAAGGAGGGATGGGGACCCTGAGCCTCCCAGGGACTGTGTGCTCTGACCCCGCCCCGTCCTCCATCTCTCCCTGGTCTCTGCGCCTCCCTTCAGCTCCTCGGAGTCCTGCACAGCGTTGACAGCCCGCCAGCCTCTGCCCACCTGAATCACCATGAGGAACATCATCTGGGATTTCACCCCCAATATCCCCGCCGGCTCCCCTCTGCACTCAGAGCCTGAAAAATCAGGTAGCTCGTGGAACTCTGTCCTGGGAAACCTGATACCAGCTATTCTCATAAGCAACTAGGCTTGGCAGGAGACAAGGCTGAACTTTCTGGCTGATAAATTCCGACTTTGATTGGGGTGAATTCTTCCCTTTGGGATTCTGAGTAGGAACGGAGTTTCAGGAAAATAAAACCTTTCTTTGTGCAAAAGCAGCTCCTGGTGTTTAACTGCAGCCAGAAGCCTCTCAATCTCATGCAAATCCAAGAGGATTCCAAGGCGGCCCTGCCCTAATGACATTCCCCAGAGCCTCTGTCCTTCTCGGGGTTGCAGTGTTGAAAGCAGCCCCTGGCCCAGCCTGTGCTGTGGCGCCTGGAGCAGGTTGGCTGGCTGTCCATCCCGAGGTCCTGCTGTGTGTCCAGAGTTGACCCAGGTGGGCTGCTGACAGGCGGGACCCCTGGGCTTGTAAAGTGGTGCCCTCGTCTGTCTTGGGTCTTCCTGTTCCGTCTGGGGTCAGGCTGGGCCCTCTCGCCCCACCCGCTCTGGCCCTGCGTCTGCTGGCTGCGTCTTCCCCGTCTCCCCGCATGTCGCCTCTGGGCCCTTCCCTCTCTCCTTCGGGGAGGGGTTGGCCTCTCCCCTCATGTAGTTCCGTGGTCCGCACCGGGCTGGGCTCTGCCCTGCGGACCCTCCCTCTGCCGTGCAAGCTGCAGGAGATCAGCGTCATGAGACTCAGACCCCGGGAGCCCCCGCTTGGACGTGGAATCGCTCTCAGGCAGCCAGGCCCCTGGGTGCTGAGCAGCTCAGTGCGGCGTGGGACGGTCCAGCAAGCCAAACCCATGCTCTTGGGAGGCCAGCTTTTTGGTCTTGGCTCGGCATGGCGGCCTGAGAAGACAGTTTGTCCTACAGTGAGGCCTTGGCCCCAGATGGTCCGACCTGGAGGCCTTGGCCGGGTACACAGCCGTGTGCCGGCTCTGCGGAAGTGAGGGTCAGGCCGGGGCTGCCCTGCCATCACGGCACACCCTGTTGGCCAACGGCCACTGCCCCTAGCAGTCCCCGCCCTGTTGGCGTGCCCCCTGTAGCCCTCCCCATGCTGGCTGTCCCCGTGGGCCCCTCTCCCTGTGGGGCCAAGGGTGCTTGCTCTCGAGGTTGCCTCATCCAGCAGAAGCAACCGCCGCTCCCTGTGGCCTGGGATGCTCTGTTCAAGCAGCTGTGCGTTGAACAGTCACTATTCGTGTGTCTGTCCCCCAGGCTCTGTCTGTCCAGGATGAGGACTTACTGTCCTGTTGGTGCCAGAGCAGGGCACAGTGGGTTCACAGATGGAGCTGGTTTCCTAGCGGAGCTCTAGGAGCTCAGCATTCCAGCGTCTTCTGGAAACCCAGAACTGCTCCCCAGGCCCCTCTCTGCAGGGGCCCTGCGGGCCTCCGTCCCAGTGGCCCCGGTGAGAGTGACCGGTTCTGAGCAGCTGCCGTGACAGGTTCCGAGGAGAGTCCTTTGCAGACATGGTCCGCGTTCCCCCTTCTCTGTGCCCCGGGCGATGCCCTCGCGTCTCCATTTTCATTTCAGAAGACTGAGACTCGGAGAGGGTCATTCGTGCGTGTAGGGTCCAGGCGGCCCCTCCGGGCACCTCTCTTTCTCTCTGGCAGCGGGACCGCAGTTCCCCTTGAAGCTGGGGGCAGGTCGGGGCTGGTGGCCAGTGGGAGGGGAGCTGGAGCAGGAGCCGCCCCACCCGCTGAGCTGCGGCTCTGTGAGTGGGCCCCCCCCACCCCAGCTCTCAGCTCCTACACGGTTCTGCTGTCCTTGCAGACGCCGCTCCTGCCCGTGCCCTCTGGGGCGCCAGGCCCCCAGCCTCCTCCGCACCTTTCTTCCCACTGCACGGCTGTGCTGACAGGGCTCGCTTTGGTTGGTGTTCCCGGCAGGATCTGGGCAGAACCCGAAGCCTGGGCATCCGGGTACCTGGGTCAGGGTGGGAGGCATGTGCCCTGTGGCGCTGCCCTCCCGCCAGCCCCACTGCGGCCGAACTTACAGACTGGAAACACGGCTTCCCACGCACTCTGCCCTTCCCACTTCAGAGACGGCCCAGCTGTCTGTCCACGTCTCCATCAGAGGGGACCCCCCCACCCGACCCGACAGTCTCTCTCACTCCCCTCACCCACCTTCTGGGAATCGCTTCTTAAACCTTTTATTTACTTATTTTTAACCCGGTTTTGTTTTTGCATTGAGATGCAAAAAATTGTTGCTGGATTTTTTTTTTTTTTAATCTAGTACTTACCACAGCAGAAGTGAAGTTGCTCAGTCGTGTCCGACTCTTTGCGACCCCGTGGACTGTAGCCCACCAGGCTCCTCCCTTCATGGGATTTCCCCGGCAAGAATACTGGAGTGGGTTGCCATTTCCTTCTCCAGGGGATCTTCCCGACCCAGGGATCAAACCCGGGTCTCCCACGTTGCAGGCAGACACTTAAACCTCTGAGCCAAGCAGAAGGTAAGGCTATTTGTGGGTCTTCATAAAGGCTCACAGGCCAGGAGGCTTTAGCAAACAAGAGGCCTTGGTGGCCTGGCCCTGGTTTCTCCTTGTGGCACGTGTGTCCCTCTGAGGATATGAAGCCAGTGTTCACACTTCCTGTCGCTGGTTCTCACCATCTTTGTCTTAAAGCACGTCCCAGTGCAGGGTCGCTAGAGGTCGGCACCCTGTCAGCTAAGAGGGGGCAAGGTGGTGGATCTTTGGACCTGCCAGGCTGGGTCTGCCCTCGACGCTGGGAGTTGGGGGCTGAGCCCCACAGGCAGGCTTGGGGGAGCTTCAGAGAGATCCTGGGGTGCAAATGAGGAGGAAAAAGAGGGGGGGTCCCTTGCCCTCCTGCAGCATCTAAGGGGGTGGCTTCAATTTCTATTGCCAGCAGCAGTTTTGGCAGCAAGCTCTCCCGACTCTGACTATGTGCATATATATTTGGGGGGGGTCAGGGATTAGATTAAATGCTGACAAAAGAGCAAACATGTCCCCGTGGGGCTCCTCCAGGGCTGTCCCTGCTCCTTTTAGTCTATTGCCAACCCACCTTAATAATTGTGGATCCCACGTATGCAGGGCGAGGTGAGACGGCTCCTCCTGGGCCCTAGCAGTGGGTGGTCGGAGACCCAGATGCCACAGCCCCTCGAGTCCCTCCTCCTCTGCAGGGCCCCCGCCCCTCCCATCCTGAAGGTGCACAGGGGAGGTTTCCTGTCGTCCTTATTCTCAGTTGGTCACGGGGATAGGCGTGTAGAAGACCAGCTGTGGAGTTCTTCCTGTTGAGATCAGAACCACAGATAGCATGACCGGGAGTGCTTTCCTCCTGAGACTTAACATAAGCACAGAAATAGGCTCCCGGGCATACCGGAGAACTCGCGTTCATCATTATTGTGTTATTTTGCTCTGGGGACACAGATCCAGGCTGGCCCCCTTCCTCCCAGGGCCGTGAGGGTGGACGCAGTTCCCTTTGACATCTTCGCCCTTGTTTACGCGGGCATCTCTCTGGCCGGGTGACTTTCACAGTCGGGGTTGTCCCTCGAAAGACAAGGCAATGGCTGAGAGGGCAGGGCAGAATGCAGGAGACAGATGGACTTTCCCTGTGTCCTCGACTCTGTATAACCCCAGGGTCTCTCAGCCTCAAGGATGCAGCTGACCAGGAGGAAGAAAGACCAGCTGGAGAAGGAGTCTCAGCATTTTGGTGATTCTCCCAAAGATTTGCAGAGACAAAGACAAAACCAGTACGGAGAGCGAAATACTTACAATGGTGCAAAGGTTCATTCCGGGGACCAAAAGCTGAAGCTCCTTTAACGAGCAGAATTCTGTGTGAACCTTTCAGCACTAAACTTGTGGATTACATTTTGCAGAATCCAGATTCACCAATATTCTCCTGATGGAGGGAGGGCCGTTATGGCTCTAAGACGGAGATAGTCCGACGTGGGCCTTCACGGTCTATTGAAAGATGGATCTAACAAGGCCTTTAATCATGTCTTAAAATTAAAAATGAATCCTCCAGCTTGGTCCCCACGACCCCAGCGTTGCTGGAGCTTCAGGGGCTTCTCTCTGGCCAAGAACAGAGAGGTTGAGTCAGAGGAGCTTTCAGCTTGTCTGCTTGTTGTTGGATTAGCTGAGTTGCTTTTTGCTCCCAAACGACCACCCCCAAGGCTATTTTGATCTCAAAACACCAGAATTTGTTTGAGTCCAATCTCCCTGTCCGTGTGAGTCATGGAAAATATTGTCTGGCTTTTTCCCCTTTCTGGCTATCCTTCTCCTCTCTCTTCCATTCATGCGTTTCTCCCCAGGGAACACTGCTCCCCAGGGAGGTGGCGGTCATCACAGAGGGGCCTGTGTGGGGCCTTAGGCATGTCACACTGTAGCCCCATCCCCTGCCCCCTCCCGGGAATAACCGTCCTTGCCCCAGCCCGTGAGTCACCTGCAGTGGCCAGGTTTGCACAGAGGATATAACGTCAGGATTCTGGTGACTCACGATGGTGATGATGGTGGTGGTGATGGTGATGATGGAGATGATGGTGGTGATGGTGCTGGTGCTGATGCTGGTGGTGGTGATGCTGGTGGTGGTGGTGATGATGATGGTGGTGGTGGTGATGATGGTGGTGGTGATGGTGATGATGGAGATGATGGTGGTGATGGTGCTGATGGTGGTGATGGTGATGACAGTGATGATGATGGTGGTGGTGGTGATGGTGCTGATGGTGGTGATGGTGCTGATGGTGGTGATGGTGATGATTGTGGTAATGATGGTGATGGAGATGATGGTGGTGATGGTGCTGATGGTGGTGATGGTGATGACAGTGATGATGATGGTGCTGGTGCTGATGCTGGTGGTGATGGTGATGATGGAGATGATGGTGCTGACGGTGGTGATGGTGCTGATAGTGGTGATGGTGATGGTGATGATTGTGGTGATGGTGGTGATGATGGAGATGATGGTGGTGATGATGCTGATGGTGGTGATTGATGGTGATGGTGATGATTGTGGTGATGGTGGTGATGATGGAGATGATGGTGATGATTGTGCTGGTGCTGATGCTGGTGGTGCTGATGCTGGTGGTGGTGGTGGTGATGGTGCTGATGGTGGTGATGGTGATGATTGTGGTGATGGTGGTGATGATGGAGATGATGGTGGTGATGGTGGTGATGGTGCTGATGGTGGTGATGGTGGTGGTGATGCTGGTGGTGGTGGTGATGCTGGTGGTGGTGATGGTGGTGATGGTGCTGATGGAGATGATGGTGATGATGGTGCTGGTGCTGATGCTGGTGGTGGTGATGCTAGTGGTGGTGGTGGCTGGGGGAGCTTTTCAGGATTTAAGGAGCTCTCTATCAAACTCTAGCTGCTGGTAAAGTTAACATAACAGAAGTTTTAGTGGCCATGCTCGATAGAAAATACAGACTTCAGAAAATCATTTCAGTAAGGTCACTAAACCAACAGCAGCAATAACAACTAGAAATAGCAACAGCAAACCCAGGTGAGGAGGAATCAGGTTTCCAGAGAGACAGCTGCTCACAAGGGTCTGGGGCGGGGGTGTGTGCCCAGGAGCCGGGGAGGAAGGGCACGGGGAAGGAGGCCTTCCAGCAGAGGGGCGTGCCGTCCGGCTGTGCAGGTGGGTTTTCACCGTGGGGTTAAACCCTACAGAATTGCACAGAACAGACATGGGGCTTGAATAAGTCGAGTAAGGCAGCTCCCTGGGCCTGCCCCCAGGGCAAGGAGCGGCCCTGCCAGTCTCCAGGGAGGTCCCTCCGTGTCTGTGGCATGAGCCTCATCCTGATTCACCGCTGTCACAGTCTTGCTTTTCCTTAGGGTTAGTGCCCAAGGGTGGGCCTAGATGCCCAGCTTGGTCCTGCCAGCCTTGTTTATAAATTTTTTCCTTCTAGTCCCTTTCTTTCTAGCTTCCTTGTCCATCCCCTTTTCTGGGTGGCTTTTCCGTTGCTGAGTTCAGGGCTTCGGCCCCGCGGTTGCCCAGCCTGGCTTTGCTGAGTGCAGGCGCAATGCAGCTCACTCTCCCCTGCCCTCGGGCTCTGGTCACGGTACCTGCACACAGAACCTTGGTGGGGGGGTCCCATGTGAAGATTCAGGCTGGTGTCTCCTCCTTTTACTGAGAGGCATGGCACGTCTGCTGGCTTCTCCCTGTGACTCTGGCAGCTGCCGCTGGTCGCCCATCCATCCTGGGATACAGAGTGGTTGGTCTAATTGCGTCGCTGTTTCCGTTCCGGAGCTGAAATACTTGGATAAAGAGAGAGTTCTCGTAACTCTCGTCTGTGTGTGTAACATTGGGACAGCACGTGGAGGAGCTGGATCCTCCCGGCCAGTTTTCAGGGTGACGAGCTGGGACCCCGCTGTTCCCTGAAGAGCATGTTCTCTGAATCTTCTTATTAACGTGTCCATTTAGACTTATTTAATAGCCCTCATTCTGTGCAAACCAGCATCCTTTCTGAAACTCAGGAAGTCCCTGTTTGGGGAACCTCCTCACGTCAGCTCCTGAGTTGGCATGCCACATTAGCGACCTTGGTGGCCTCGCCACTACCTGGCGTGACAAGATGCCCCAGGCCCATTATACTGCCCTTCCATTCCCGCTCCCACACACAGCCCCAAGGCCAGCCTTTTCTCCAAGAAGCCCTGCTTCTCTCAGAGGGGAATGTATTCCAAACCCGTCCTCAGGGCACAGGGATGTTGTGGGGAAGATCTTACGGGTCTGTGCTGTTTCTTCGATTCACCCTGACAATAGGCGTTCATTCAACTATTGTGTAACGTCCACACCTCCTTCCTTCAACACCACACTCAGGGACACACAGGATGATAGATTAGAAAACTGACAAGATTACTCTTTTATTCCCCCATAGCACACTAGGTCTCAGCACCAGGATTATACGCACGCACGTGGATCAGCCCCAGCACATACGCAGCAACATCAGTATTACCACCATGCTGCTATAAGTACTCAGAAAAGTTAAACCTTTCTTCTTTGGCCGTGTGTATTTCCTGCTTCATCCTTGCTTTGGACGGGGTGCTGCGTCTCATGTCAGTTCGCAGAGCCATTATGCATAATATCTTCTCCCTTGCAGCCTCATTTAATTTTCTGCAGGTAGCTCCATGAGTGCTAGTTACCAGCCTTCAGTTAAAATCTCTGTGGTCATTTTTGTTTAAAGCTCATTTTCTAATTACCTTCCTCAGGACGGGCTCACGAGAACAGTAGCTCTGATGTCTTGAATGTTGATAACACTTCATGTTTTTATACTATTACGCTTTGAAAGTCCACTTTTGCTGGATAAAGAAATACTTGGTTCCCCCTGAAACACATTAAACATAATATTCTACTTCTTTCTGGCATAAAGACTTTCTGTGAAAAATGTGTGATAGAATTTTTATTTCTCTTATTATCTTACTGTTTTACCTTGCTGCCTAAAAGATGATTTTTTTTTGCCTTTATTGTAAAAGTTGATTAATTTATAATAATTTATAAGCCTCTGTCTTTCTAGCAGTTGTTCTGGTCTGTATTCTCAGGTATGCCGTGTGCTTTCAATACAGCAGTGGTTTTAAAATATCTTTTTAAATACGGAAGGTTATCTTGAAACACAGTTTTTAGTATTATTTTATTCCCTTCTTTGATTTCTTCTTCAGGACTCAGAATCATACATAAGGTTGTCTTTGCTGGTCTTCAGAATTCCTGTTTTTTTTTTCTTGAATCCCTTTTCTTTTCTTCATTGTATTAAAAAGCCTGTCCCTTCTATTTTCTGTTTTTCTTAAGGTATTATCTCATTCTATTCCTGTCTCTTCTGCTTGAGTTTTCATTTCTGAAATGTCTTTTAAATTTCCGATTTTCCCCTCAGTTCTGTCATTCATTTCTGAAATTTTTTGAATTATGACTTTTGCTTTCTTTCATATCTGATATCATCCTTGAACCTCATTTTGGAGTAGTACTTAACAATGGTTTCAATATATTATTTGAACCTGACTCTCCAGCATGCTTTTATTGTCCATATAGGTATTATTCTGTGCTTTATCAATATGTTTATAATAGCTTTCAGTGGCAATTTGATATGTCTCATTTAAAAACTTTTAATTTTTAACTGTGGTTAAAAACATGTAACATAAAATTCACCATCCTGACCCTGTTTAAGCATGCATTCCCATTATTGTGCAACAAGTCTCTAGAACTTCTTCATTTTGCAAAACTGAACCTCTCTGCTCATCAAACAGCAACTCCCCATCCTCCTCCCCTCCTGCAGCCCCGGACACCCTCCATTCTAACCTCTGTTTCTAAATTTGAGGGCTCTAGGGATAAAAAGCAGAGACGTTACTTTGCTGACAAAGGTCCATCTAGTCAAAGCTATGATTTTTCCAGTAATCATGTATGGATGTGAGAGTTGGACCATAAAGAAAGCTAAGTGCTGAAGAATTGATGCTTTTGAACTGGAGTGTTGGAGAAGACTCTTGAGAGTCCCTTGGACTGCCAGGAGATCCAACCAGTTCATCCTAAAGGAGACCAGTCTTGAGTGTACATTGGAAAATCTGATGCTAAAACTGAAGCTCCAATACTTTGGCCACCTCATGCGAAGAACTGACTCATTGGAAAAGACCCTGATGCTGGGAAAGATTGAAGGCAGGAGAAGAGGATGACAGAAGAAGAGATGGTTGGATGGCATCACTGACTCAATGGACATGAGTTTGAGCAAGCTCTGGGAGTTGGTGATGGACCTGGAAGCCTGGTGTGCTGCAGTCCATGGGGTGCAAAGAGTTGGACGTGACTGGGTGATTGAATTGAACTGAGGGGTCTGTGTATGTGGAACCTCACAGCATCTGTCTTTGACATCTGACTTATAAGGTCCTCAAGTTTCATCCGTGGTATAGCCTGTGTCAGAATTTCCCTCCTGCTTAAGACTGAATAATATTCCTTTGAGTGGATGGACTACATTTTGTTTATCTGTTTATCTATCTGTCCATGGACTGATGTGTCTCAGTTCTATGGGGAATTAGTTTTTACTTAAAAATTAAAAAAAAATGGCCATGCCATGAGACATTTGGGAACTTAATTCCCCAAGCAGGAATTGAACCTGTGTCCCCTGCATTGGAAGCAGGGAGTCTTAGCCCCGGGACCTGCTGAGAAGTCCTGGGAGGCCAGTTTTTCTGAGTCCTGAGCAGGAGGCATGGCTCAGGCCAGCTCGCTGACCTCCCAGAGCTCCATCGTGGTTTGACTCCTCGTGGTGCTGGGAGTATGGGGGTTGCTTCCTGCGTCTTCCTGGCACCTCTCCTGGCCTGGTCTTGTTGGGTGCCCCGACAACTTTCCCAGCACTCCCACCTGAGACCAGCCCTCCTGGTTCCAGCGTCTGCTGCCTTGCTGGGGCAGACTTGCCGGCCGTTTGGGGCAGACTTGCCGGCCGTTTGGGGTCTCCTGCCCTCAGGGACGCCACCGGTTCCCCGGCTTCCACCTCCCCTCGTGTGGGCACGGGTGCCCTGCAGGTCTCCTGGCTGTTGGCGGCTTGGCTTCACCCACCTGCACTTTGGAGTTCTGGAGGGGTCCGGTCTCTGCCGTCAGCATTTTCTGCAGAGTTTCGCCTTTGCCATCTAGTCGACGTGACTGCTTTTGTGTAAAGATCTGAAGACATTAAAACATTATGCCGCCACTGCCTCTCTGCTTCCAAAATCCTGCGGTAGATTCCCCTCTGTTCACAGGAAGACCCACCACTGGTTCACGTCGCCACAGCCTGACCCGCTCCCTGCAAAGTTCTTCATCGCTATGCCTCCTAATGGCTTCACCCTCCAATGCTGATGCCATTTCCTGAAACAGCATTTCATTACAGGTTGCAGAATAGTAGTTTTCTAATTCTATTGTCCCCTGCTTACTGATGAATCAGGTTCTTCTACAGGAGGGTCGTCCCTTGTTCACCAGAGCTGTTAGTGTCTTTGAAACACAGTTCTGCTCAGAAGGGCAGGATGAATGCCTTGTTCTTTCCTTTCTCTTCTCTGTTTGTAAGAGTTGTATCAGGCATCTTAGCAACTGGCGATGGAGCCCGGTGCATTCTGTTCTATTTCCCCTTCTTCCTTTCTTGAGTGTCATCATTGACGCTTGTCTTTTGTATAATTGGTGTGCCGTAGGCAACAGTCTCGCCCAACTTTGGCTGTCTTTGTGATGCTTCCTGTAGCCCCGACTGCCAGCTTTTATTTAGTTCACTTTTGCCTCGTCCTCATCTTTCACCTGCCCTCCATCCTTCCCCACCGAGTTCTGGACCCTAGGAGCTCGTGCCCCTCGTATGGACCCCGTCACGGGGCTCCTGTGCACTCTGGATTCTCACTGGGTTTGGCCAAAGGGAGGCCCTCACGGGAGATGCAAAGATGGGGCAGGAGCGAGTTTGGACTTAGGAGGCTGCTCCCAGCGCCCCCGGGCGCCTGCCTTCTCAGAGTCTGCAGAGGGAGCGGGCACTGCCTTCACCCTGGCTCCCAGCCCCCAGAGCTGAGGTTATAATTCCTGTTCCTTTAAACCTCCCAGTTTGTGCCACTTTGTTACAGCACCTTTAGGCAAATAGCACACATGCCAAACCAGAATTTTTATAAGATTAATATGCTATGCACAAGTACCACTTCTATTAGGAATTTAAGTATGGTTTAAAATGAAGAAGTGTTTTAATATAATTTATCACATTAATTTTTCTAAGAATGCTTATAAAATCACCTTAATGAAAGGCATTTGATTTTCCGGGAACCTATTCCCCCAAAATGCACATATGTGTCTATTATGTAGAAACATCCTATGCTTGTCCATCTAACAACCTAAAAATTCATCTGAAAATCTATGGGAATAAATACAAAAGAGGAAGAATGGCCAATAAAGAAAGCACCAAAACCAATGAGTTTTGTAAATACCAAAGCATTAGAAACAGAAAGGGTAATGAAGAAAGTAACTTCATAATAGTGGCCCAACATAAATTCCTGGGAAGCAAATTTAAGCAACATGCAATCCCATTCAAAGCAATCTATAAAATTTTACTGAAAGATAAAAAGTAAGACGAATGAAAGGAAGGGTTATTGACCCAATACTATAAAGATGCCATTTCTCTCCTAATTAACCTAAAAAAGCACAATCCCAGTCAAATTTCAGATGAGTCTAAAGGTTAGCAAGATGAGTGTGTGATTTTCACACCATTGAAGGGAACTTGCTCTAGTAGATGTGAAAATATTTTCGAGAGTCAAAATCAGAATGGATCGTGCCTGAGGTCAGATAGAGGGTGAGAAATCAGGGAGCCAGGACAGAAAGCTCAGAGCGTTCCGGGCTAGAATGCCGGAGTGTTGTGGGGCACTCACATCCAGTGTAGAAAGACCAGGCTATACCGTCAATCATAACGGGCCAGCTGGTTAACTTGGTTGGGAAAAAGGTAAATTCAATCCTTAGCTCAACCTGCAAAAAAAGCAAGTTCTGCACTGGCAAAATATTTAAAGAAAAAAAGTATGAATGCTTCAAATCACAAAAAATAAAAGCAGGTGATCCTCCCGGCCGTAGTCCTAGGCGCCAGGCAGGCCTAGCCCAGGAGCCGAGGAGGCCATCGTCTGGGGGCTGAAGGTGCAGCCCCTTCTGTGTCACCTGGTGGCTGGTCTGGGAGAGGGCCTCACGTCTCTGTGCTCCAGTTTCTGCATCTCTGAAATGGGAGCCCCCTTGTGATGTTATTGCAAAGATGAAGTGAAATGACATGTAACTTGCTAAGGACGGAGCATTCTGGAAGTGTTAGCTACGTCTTGTTTACCTAACAACTAAATATGGTGCAGACAAAGCCTTGGAGAACCAATGTCACAGAACGTCTGTCTGTACGATGCGGGCGCTGCCTCTGACAGTGCATGTGAAGCTTTGGCTACTCATGCTTTTCATGGAGGTGGTCCCTTCCTGCCCCTGGCTGTGCATGCAGGTGATCAGGAACAGTTCACAGCATGCAGGGCGGCGGGGACGCTGCTGTCCACCCAGGGCCGGTACCCGCCAAAGACAACGCTGCTCCTAGGGGGAGCTGCCACTCCGTGGGGCTTGGGGGTTGCTTCCAACCAGGAGGACGTGTCCTCTTGGGCTGCTGACCAAGAAGCGGGCAGGACCACCCCACTCTCGACCTCCTTGCCTGAAGGCCAGAGCCGGGTGGTCTGGGAGAGGACGCCAAGGGCCTCGGCTGAGTCCGAGGAGGGATGCAGCTTGGGACCCTGGGTCACCATGGAAGGTGGCCCCGGCACTGAGCTGCCATAGTCCTGTTCCTAATACACCAGCATTCGGACACTCTGAGAGCCCCTGCGTAGGGCTTTCCCCACCGAAGGTGCAGGAGAGCAGGACAGTCCTAGCCTGAAAACTGGGGACCCCTGTGGTCCAGGGCCAGCTCTGGCGGGAAGAAGTCCCTCCCAGTGTGTTAGTAAGTGTAGGTTTTTTGATATAAGAGCCTGAGGATGAACCAGACATAAATCAGCAGACGGTTAATCCTCCCATTGCACGCATGCGTGACCACTCGCTCAGTCGTGTCTGACTCTGCAACCCATGGGCTGTAGCCTGCCAGGGTCCTCCGTCCATGGGATTCTCCAGGCAGGAATACTGGAGTGGGTGGCCATGCCCTCCTCCAGGGGGTCTTCTCGATGCAGGTGTCAAACTCACGTCTCCAGCGGTTCCCACACTGCAGGCAAATTCTTTATTGTTGAGCCTCCGGGGAAGCCCAACCTTCCTGTTAGAGACAAGCAAATGTGAAGAATCTACCTCAGAAGAAAACACAATTCCAGAGAACTGAGAAGAGGAAAAGGAGGTTTGTGAAAACAAGGCAACACATTTAACCACCTGAAAAACAGCCACAGAGCTGACACGTGCTGGGACTCCATCGGAAAAGACGGGCCTGAATGAATCGAACCGATGTGCACAGCACAGCGAGTGCAAGTGAAAAGGAAAACCATGATTAAGACAATTAGAGAGAAGACGGTTGCCACGGAAGTTCATACAAAGGGAATTTTATGTGCCAAGGGACCCCAGCGACCAGGGACTTTGGAGAGCCCAGAAAATGGCATGAGGCATGCCGTCAGAGTTATCACACAAGAGGATTTCCTCCAGCTGCAGAAAGTGGAGAGGGGACTGGAAGAAGATCCACAGAAACCTCAGCACTGACTCACTTCGTGGGTTGGCTGGGCAGCTGAGCCTCGGCGGCAGCAGCAGAGCTGAGCCGTGTCACCCGGATGGCCAGGTCTCAGGCTATTTCCCTACCGATGTGCTTTCTGATTTTCCTTTGACGACAGAGTCGATTTCCTTGTGCAGTGAGACATGGTTAAATCAGTAAATACATGGCGTGAGGAGGGTGGGGTATGTAGGAAGGGCTGCTACTCTGTTGCCCATGATGAGAGCCCGACGGCCGGCTTCTCCCTGGAGGAAACTGTGCTGAGGGCTCTGTCCACGGCTGCCAGCGCTCCACCGGCTGCCTTGGGATTTGTGAGCCTTGTGTCTGGTCTGGTCCCCTGAACCCTGGACTTGTTGACCTCTGGGTTCCTGCCTCTGGAGGCCCAGGCCGGTGGGGGCAGCCCCCTGGGAGAGGCGCCCCGGGGCTGCGTCCCCTGGGGGTTAGCTCCATTACCCTGCCGGCATCGCTAAATGTGCATGGTTGGTTCCAAGAAAGGATGCATTTTCGGATGTAAAAACAAGATTCCTTTCATTATTCAGAAACTTGGTTCTGCACCACTTGGACTTCTCCAAAAGCTTTTAATGAATAATTCATCCACGAACACAAAGTTTCGGAACTTCCCTGACAACGTATAACATGTCCCTTTTTTAAATTATTTCTTGGGGATGATCCAGTGTCATTGAATTTTACTGTCCCGAGGGAGCATTTTCAGAGACCTGCCTGGAAATCATATCTCGAGTGAAGTTTTAATATAAACCGCAAAGACGACAAGTGACTTTATTATATTAAGAGATCATTTATTCTATACATTCTCAGAGTAAAGTTATCTGCACTCTCAGTTTTATAACCATCTGCAATTTAAATGAGTGCCTTTATTGAATCATCACATATTATGCTATGCACCTCACTGCTATTTGGAATAAGACAATGCTTTTTTTTTTTAATGAAGTCTCCTCACCCCCACCCCAGATTCCAGATTAAAGAAGCCTGCATTATTTCCATGTACATGGTAACATTTTCTTACTTCAAAATGCAAAACAAGTCTGTTTTTAAAACAGCAAACACCAGCTGAAGGATCGCATGGTTTCACAACCTAATTAGAAGCACTCAGTGATCTCTGAAGGCACAGCAGAGCAAAGAATTGTGCTGCTTTGGCAGAGGAATGGCGTTTTTGGAGTAAAATTCTGTGTGCAAGGAAAGTAATTAAGGCAAAGCATTCATCCTGGCCCGTCCTGCTGAGGCTGACCGAGGTGCGCTTGCAGCAGACTGGAGAGCTTCCACACTGTGGAGCGGGGAGGGTCTGAAAAGCAACACAGTGACCCCCGGCTCACAGCTGGGCCCCCCCCTTCTATGGATCACAGAACACACAGTGTCCGCCAAAGCCACTCCATAACCGTGATGGGTCGAGACAAGCGCCAGGACCCCTGCGATCTCATCTGAGTGCAGACATGGGCTTCCCGTCCACGCTCAGTGACCGGCTCCTAGGGCCTGGTTGACGAGCGTGGTGGCGGCTGCTTTGCCAAGATGCCCAGTCGTGCCATCTCTCCCACTTCCCGGCTGTGTCCCGTCCTGAGCAAACTGCTGCTCTCCTGGACCCAACAGGAGCCCTCAAAGCAGGTCAAACCCCATTAGAAGTTCTTTCTGGCATCCTCTCACTGACACACCCCTCGTGCGCCCCTGGTGTGTGTCATCCTTTGCTGAAAGGTGCAATAAACCTACGCGTTCAACCACGGGGGTGTTCCTGGGGGTCTTTGGCTGGACGGCGCTAGCTGGAGTTCATCGGCCAGGATCCTGCAGAGTCACCTTTTTTCTCTTGTCGGTAAGACTGGCTTCCACTGTCTTGTCTACCTGGGGCTCCCCAGGTGGCGCTCGTGAAGGACCCTCCTGCCCCTGCAGGAGGCATGAGAGTCGGATTTGATCCCCAGATCAGGAAGATCCTCTGGGGGAGGAAATGGCAACTCACTCCAGTATTCTTGCCTGGAGAATCCCATGGACAGAGGAGCTTGGGGGGCCACAGTCCATGTAGTCTCAAAGAGTCAGACACGACTCAAGTCACTGAGCACACAGGCACGTCTTTTTGGAAGGACTTCCTGGGGACTCTGCCTGCCCCGCCCCGGAGGCCTCATCCTGGTCTGACCACCGCCTGGCCTTCTCTGCCCTGGAGCCTTCACTCAGCATCGGTAGGAAGGTGAGCCTCTTCCCAGCTGAGCCCCCTGATTCTGGCGGGGACAGCACGGCTCTGCAGGCCCTGGTGGCAGTGCCGAACCCTCCCCGTGGCCCGCAGGGGCTACTGGGTCCGGCCTCTGGCCACCTGGCCGACCTCCTGGGACTCAGGTGCATGGACCTTCCCTCCGTGCCTCGGGGGAGCTGCGCCCTACCTGCCCCAGGGCTGTGCCCTCTGCCCCGTGCCTGGAGGGACTGACTCCAGCATCTTTGTATGGGTACCCATCCCACCGCTCCCTACATGTGATGACGTCGGGGTTTTACCGGCTGAACTGATTGCTTCCTTGTCCACCGTCTCCTTCACCAAGACAGAAATTCTCTGCGGTGAGGGTCTGGTTTGTCATGCTCCCTGCAGCACCCAGTGCCCAGAGTGGGAGCCGACACCTTGTCTGTGCTGCTGAAGAATATTTCCCGTGATGAAGCCTCAACAACCCTCACTCGCTGTTCCCGTGCCCGAGAAACCCCGAGCCACCTCTCCATTCCTCCTGGACCTGTCCTGTCTCTCTGCTCATTGGCCACGCTTCCCACCGGCCCCATCTCACAGGGCCTCGAGTGAATCTTGGGGTAAAGAAGGGGTGCGGATGGTCTGGCAGGACTCGGGGACCGAGGAGGGCTGCTCCCTGCTTCAGACACACCCACGCCCTGTAACTCGGGCTGGAGGCCTCAGGGGCATGCAGACTGGCTCCGGCCCTCACACACTGTCTCCCCAGGGCAGCCGTGAGTTTGCACCAGTGGGAGCAAAGGGGACCAAGAGACAGGCTGCTTGTCCTCACGTGCTTCAAAAGCAGCAAGGAGCAACCTGGGGGAGCATGGCTCCCAGGGGGGCAGCCGCACAAGAAAACCAGCCTGAGCGAGCTGACTGCGACCCCGGGGTCTCCTCTCCAGTGACGCAGTGCGTGTGGTGGACACGTGCCCCCTCCTGCTGGACGCTGCCCTCCGTGTGTCCCGTGCTCATCGCCACGCCTCTGGGGTCCTCTGTGAGGTCTGACAGTGTTTTCCTGCGGCCCCGTGCCCTCTGACCCAGCCATGCCTGCACTTCTTTCCGTCTCCCTTCCAGAATGTGCTCCTCTCAGAGCGGGGGCCCTGCCTCCTCCGTCGTGGGCCCCCACCCTTCAGGCTGAGTGTCCTTCCCTTTCTCTGTGTGGGAATTAGTAAATGTGAGAGCTCTTCCTATCTTGCAGTTGGTACTTTGGGGACATGGCGGCCTGCCCTCATCCAGCCCAGGATAAGTTTCCTGATGAGATGAAATGATTGTGGCTGTTCCCCTGTGAAAATGCCTGAGTTCTTGCAGGGCTGCGGTCCCTGGTGGTAACGACAGTCCCGTGTGCGGGGAGTCCCGTGTGCGGGGAGTCCCGTGTGCGGGGAGTCCCGTGTGCAGGGAGTATGTTGGTCTCTCAGTTGTGTCTGATTCTTTGCAACTCCATGAACTAGCCCAGCAGGCTCCTCTGTCCATGGGATTCTCCACTTCAGAATATTGGAGTGGGCTGCCATTCCCTTCTCCAGGGGATCTTCTACATCCAGGGATCGAACCTGGGTCTCCCACATTGCAGGTGGACTCTTTACCATCAGGGAAGCCCTGGTCTGCCATGTGTGCTGTCTTGTAATCAGCATTCCCAGTGGCGAGTGTATGTGGACAGCTCTTCCCGGCAGCAAACACTGGTGCAGGTGCTGTGGCATTCCAGAAGAGCAAGCTTTCCTTAGCATTGTCCCCAGTGAGGGACCTAGACCACCCGTGGGCCCTCCTAGTGTCAGGAGCAGACTCTGAGGAAAACGCACCCTGCGAGGGGTGGGGGCGGTCTGACGGTGTGGGCTGTCTGCTGCGGCCACTGCTTCCGTTGGCTGCTCTCTCCAGTCTCTGAAATTCGACCAAGACTCTGGTTGGAAATGCAGGCTGAGCATTCTGCAATCACTAAGCAGGTGTAATAAAGTCCAGGCACATATGTCTTTGCAAACTTCTCCGGTAATTTCCTCTGTCTAAATGACAAGAGGTGAGATTTCTGGGTATGCTCTTTAATGCGTTTTGTTAACATTTTGCTAAATTATCCCCTGGAAAGGATGCATAATTTTATGCTTTCGTAGGCAGTGCAGAGTTGACAGCAATTGCTCGGGCTCAGTTTATCGCTCAGAATCACATTTGCAGACCATGTTTCCCACAGCCGTCTCTGACAAGGCGTCACCGAGACCCACAGGCTAGATGCCATCATGACCCCAGTGTCTGTTTGCAGAAGCTTTCCTGTCCTTCTCAGCCTGTTTTGAGGTCTGGGGTTCTCAGCACGAACCCCACAGACCACCTGCCTGGGGGCCCGGTGGGGAGCTGCTGAGAACACAGCTTTCTGGAGGGGGACTGGGGAGTCTGCCCTCCACAAGCTCACCCCGAAGCCCGAGGGCACAGCTGCCTGGTCCTGTACAGAGCTCCTCTCAGGAAATGCATTGAGCACACTTGACGGACCCCCCAGCATCCACCGCCGCATAGCAGGCCACTGGCACGTGACTAGGCATCACCCATCTCAAAGGCCAATTCCACGGCTGCAAAAGTTGGGACTGAGAAGGAGAAGTGCATTTTAACATGGTTTTTGCTGCAAAGCTTCTCCGTGCCTGTATCTGCCAATGTAAGTTATGAGCGGGGTGGGCTGTATCAAGGTCCCTCCCACACCCCACCGAGGAGGGGAGCTGTTGGAGGCTTCTCCTCTGCCCCCAGCTCTTCCTCCAAACTCCCCCACAGCCTGGGACAAAGCGGATGGCCCCCTTGTCCTGCTGTTAAAGCGCGGGAAGGAGAGGGAGGGATGAACCGAGGGAGCAGCATTACCGTCCGTGAGACAGCCAGCCAGAGGGTGTTTGCCGCATGACTCAGCGAGCTCCAGCCCCGTGCTCTGTGACAACCTGGGGAGGGGACAGGGTGCGGGGTGGGAGGCGGGAGCACGCGTGTGTCTACGGCTGATTCCTATGGTGTGTGGCAGAAGCCGACACAACATTGTAATCATTCTCCAAGTAAAAACAAGCTAAAAAATTAAATTAACGTAAAAAAGTCAATGGCACAGAATTAGTCATTACTGGGATCTTGACACCATCTGTGAAAGTTTAGCATACTACTTTAAGGCACAAAATAGCAACAAATGGTCAACAGTGAAGCGTGTAACTTATCTGTGAGGATGTTATATAGTTATTTTTGAGAACTTTCTATGGCTTCATAATGGTCTCTCTTTCTTGAGTTTAAGGGTCCTAATTTCATCTTACGTGGACTGTAGCCCGTCAGGCTCTGAGGTTTTCATGGACTTCTCCAGGCAGGAATACTGGAGTGGGTAACCGTTTCCTTCTCCAGGGGATCTTCCTGACCCAAGTATTGAAGCCTGGTCTCCGGCATTGCAGGCAGACTCTTTATCACCTTAGCCATCAGGGAAGCCCAATTTTATCCTAAAGAGGCATTTTCTACGAATACTGGTTTCCTGGATCACAAAGCAGGGTCTGGTGTAGGAAATACTGAACCGGAAGGGAAATTGGTTGCTGGCCGTGACTGCGCCACTAGCTAGCTCTGTGGCCTTGCCTCCATTCCTCACTTTTCTCTGTTATAATTTCCTCAGTTGTAAAATAGGGCTGTTAATCAGCACTCCTCTGGGGCCTTCCACTGCTTTGAAGATACTTTTGGTCTCTGGAAATGAAAGACACAAGTTCACACATTTTTCTCTAGTCTTGCTGGTGGAGGGGCCTCGAGGCACCAGTCCAAACCCATCCGTGGGCCTGGCGAGTCGCGTGTGCTCAGCGTGGTGACCAAAGCTAACCACACTGTGTTGAATTCTGGAAATTCACTAAGAGAGGAGATTTCTGGTGCCCACGTTATGAACAAATGACTGCGGTCTTTTCACTCTGCATCTGTAGATCAAATCGTCATGCCCACAATTTTTATTAATAAAACATATCACTTTTATGATAAACATTTAGAAATGAAGACAGAGGCCCCAGGAGGGGTGGCTGCGTTCCTGAGAAAGAGGCATGTGCTCTGCTCCAGCGTCGATCTCCCGGCTTCCCGACTTCCAAGCAGCACCAGTTACTCATTTATTGTCCGAATAACTGAAGCAAAGGACTTGTCATTGTTTCTCTCTTGGAAAAGCTGCATCTGGTGCAGAAATGGCTTGTGGATTTGTTTTGCTTGACTGTGCGTCTTTGGTCGAACACTTCACTCGGGCAGGCTGAGCCCTGCGGTCTCCACACTAAGGAAGCGTCGTCCCATTGCCTCCAGCAGCGATGATGACTCCGTATCCCTGCCTTCACTTCCCGCCTCAATACCTGCAGCCCCGACCCCTCAGTGCCCAGGCCCACCCGGACCTCCTCCCGCTGTGCTGGTGCAGCTGTGCTTGGGTGAGCCGTCCCACAAGCCCCGCTGCATGGTCATCTCTGCCCCGTCTCCAGCACACGTGCCTGCGGACCTTCGTCGGGTAAACAGAACAGGCCCTGTTCTGTTCAGCACAGGCTTGGGATCCTAGAGACGACACAGTTCAGGATTTCCTTTGGAAAACATTCAGGGTGCTTCCTTCAGAGTGTGATTTACCCTCCGGGAGTGAGCCTCCTGTCCTCTAGAGGCCGGAAAGCCTAATCTGCACGTGACCAGAGGCCCTGCCCATCAGGCCAGCCATGCGCTTCTTGGGGGCAAGTCTGAGCAGCCAGGCTCTGAGGAGCTGGCTCTGCGGCCACAGGCTGGCCCTCGGGCACAGGTATGGAACTGGCGGTCCATCTAGCCCCCAACATCGGGGGCAGCAGCGGCGCCCGCAGTGGGATTCCAGTTGGAACCCTGTCCTGCAGCTTCCCCTGGGCACGTGGCTCCCAGATCTACAGCTCCCAAGCTTGTGGCCACACTTTTGGAGACGGTGTGGGCTAAGGAGCCCTCCGCAGTAGAGCCCGCTGGAGTGGACTCTGATGGCCACGTGTAGGAGCCCTGACCCGTCCCTGCGTGGATCGCAGCTTCCAGCTCCTTCTCCTCACACACAGGATTCTGGCATCTCAGCTTCATTCAGCACCAGCTCTCACCAAGTCCAGGTTGCAGCCAACAATTGGGAAATCAGCTAATCCATTCCCAGGTAATCAAGTGAGTCCCAGAATCCAGAATCTTTAAGTTTCCAACCCATTTGCATAATTAAAATTTATTTAAATGTATGTCCTCTTCTCTTAGGTCCAGCGTCTTCAAATAGATACCCTTCCATAGTCTTCAAGGTTTCTTTCTGTTACCAACAATAACCTTGAATTTCTTGTAGACGGTGCGTCTTCTCTCGGGTTGTATGCTATAATTAGCTTCCTGGGTCATGAAGAGCGTCTGCTCCTAACTATAGACCTAAAGAAAACGGGGGGGGAGGGGGCGGGTAGAGACAGGGCAGGAGCGACGCATCTTTGTCAATACAAGGCTCTCTGGCGAGGCCTGGTTGTGCTCCGAGGCAGCAGCAACTCCAGCTGTGGCAGGAATCGTTGCTATTTCTGTCTGTGAGGCTCAGGAGGTTGGTGGTTTGGGAGGAGCCCTGGCTTCATTAAAATCCTCCCCAGCACTCTTGTCCCAATTTTTAGCCCCACCCCACCTTCCTCAACCAGCGCCCTACTTTTCATTTAAGAGATTCGCAGAGGCACGTGTGCAACAGACTTCTTACACTGTGATTCAGCAACCCGAGGAATCAGACTCTGCATTGAGTTATCCAGCCACAGGAGACAAGGGATTCACGGAAGGCAGCCACGGAATCGTCTCATCCTTTGATCCCATCTTATGCTGAGAGGTTTTAGCTTTGAACTTGTTTTATTTTTAGGTTCCTCGTCATGATTAGAAGCCACCCACCTGACTGACAGGCCTTGAATTCCTCACGCCCGTCCTAATGACTTAGAAATGCAGCATCTCGCCGTGCCCAGGCCTTGGCTTCCAGAGGCACGTCATCCTCAGGCTGGGTGATCTTGGCGTAGCTGCTCCATTGCCGTGTGCTGTGGGCTGCCTGCAGCCCAGGCTCAGGGCTCAGCCACCTGGTCATGAAGGCCCGGAGGTTGCTACCTGCAGACCTCCAGTAACAAGGTTCTTAGCTGCAGAGAGAACACTCTGTTTATTCTAGCCTAGAGGGGTGATTGTGTACTGGTTGTTCAGAGAGTACCAATTACTCACAGCATTTATAGGAGGGTCCGAGGACCAGAGGGTGAGATGGTTGGATGGCATTACCAAGTCAATGGACATGAGTTTGCGTAAACTCCGGGAGTTGGTGATGGACAGAGAGGCCTGGCGTGCTGCAGTCCATGGGGTCACAAAGAGTCAGACACGACTGACTGACTGAACTGAACTGAACAGTGGGCCAGGCAGGAATGGCTCACAGTGAGGCAAAGGGAGCCAGGAGAGACGCCTGACCACCAGGGCGTGAGTCCAGTGGAGACCCAGTGTCCCCCACTCATCATGCCTCAGACCAGGACCAGCGCCCTCCCTGCGTTTGTCCTCAGAGAGCCGAAACCCCCCAGACGATGCGACTCTGGCTCCCACTCACGGCCACTGCTGCACCTTGATGCTTTGCTGGGCAGTCCCCAGGGACATGCAAGCCTTGACTCGGCTTGGGGCACTTGTTATTCCGTTTCCACCCTCCCCCAGGCTGGGGCTCCAGGGGAGGAGAGGGCATGGCTGAGCGAGTCGTTCCACGCTGGGAGCCACACTTTCCAGCCACCGAAGACGCCCTTTTCCTTCTGTGAAAAGACAGCTGTGCCCATAATTCTGTTTTGCATCATTCGTTGTCCTAACCCTCAGGCCTCAGGCCTCCAGATGCCCCAGGAGCCGACCCATTTTTCATCAATGTAAAGGATTTTAAAAAGTCTTCAAATTTCTGATCTACCACAATTAGAACAATAATGCTTTTAACAGTCGACATGCTTGCGATAATAATTTTTGCAAGAATTGCATAAGGTCTTTTTTCTTTTCAGTTAGCAAGGTTATGAAGCAGAGTTTGGTGGTGGGTGTACTGCTCCTGGGAGAGGGGCAGGGCCACCGTCTCCTTGATGCTGGGGGGAGGACCAGGCTAAATAGACGGGGTGGGGGGTGCCAGGTCCTGACAAGGGGCACACGGGCCACTTTCAGAGAGGCAGGCAGTGGGGCGAGTGAGTGGAGGTGGGAAGGTTCATTAGTGGGAGAATGCACTCCCGATCCAGGGCTGGGCGAGATGGGGTGCGTCCGCAGGGGAAGCGTCTGGGGTTGTGGGATTCGGGAAGGATGAGCTCTGTTTTACACACACGTGGAATCTGAGGTTCCCAGGAGCGTTCCGGGGAAGATTTCTGAAGAGAATGGGGCATTTGCTGGAGATCAGGAGTGGGTGAGCTCTGAGCTGGCCCCGCCAGTCTGTGATGTTATGGGTATTTGGGGTAACTGGGGCTCCTGGTAAACCCTGTTTCCTCTGATTTTCTTCCCCACAGAAAAGATAAGGCTTTCTGCTGAGGACTTGTCAGACTCTCTGTTATGATTGACATTGGTATTTTTTTCAAGTATTGAATTTTATGGGAACTGTCAGCCTTTGACTCAAAAAGAGACTTTTTATGCTTTGTGGCACGTTCCGTGTCATTTCAGTCAGATCCAGGGCCCCGTTTATTGTGGGCTTATTAGTTCCAAGCCCATAACTCACTGTTTGCATTTGGAATGTGATGTCTGCAAGTTTTCAAGTTTTCTACTTTTATTCCCCGTTGGGAATTCCTCACAAGACAGATACTGACAATTGAGCTGCCAGGAAGCAGCTTTGCGCACGAGTCTGCCGTGTGTTCTAAGATGTGTTTATTCGTGGAAGTAAACCAGGAAAATCTCACCCCATCCAGCTGGCCTCTAGTGAGCTCTGGGGCTTGTGGGAGGGGCCCACACTACAGGGGACAGAGGCCCCGGCCGCTTGCTCTGCGCCACCCCTGCCTTTGTCTGTCTCTCTGCCTCTCTCTTCCCCTTGTGATCAGAGGTGTGCAGAGAAGGTGAGGCCGTTCGTCAGGACGTCACAGCGAGTGCCCTGCTTCACGCCTGGCCCACTGGCTGTGATAGGGCTGCCTGGGACTCAGGTCCTGATCTTGGGTGCTGCCCAGGCAGAATTCGTTCTCATTTCCTGGAACCACCTGGAAAGTCACGTGCACTCATCGACTGATGCAGCTGGATGGAAGGACTGACAAGTTGGCTGTCTCTCAGGAGAGAGGGTAGTGAGGTGAGGCTTGCCGTTTCTGCCCTGCTGCCTGTGTATGCAGGATGGCAGAGAGCTGCAACCTTCCATCGGAACCTCCAAGGCACCTGTGCCCTCCAGGACTCCGTCTTCTCCTGTCTGCCAGCTCACCAAGCTGCCCGGCACCGGGCTTTTTAAGCAGCTTACCGTGAAGGGGCTGGTCGGCTGAAGCGGAGCGGCAGCAGGACCATCGCCTTTGTCCACAGTGATTTGCAGAGCAGACATTTCCAGAGTCAGCACATGGAGGCCTTTGGTTGAAATTGCTCCTTTTCTCCTCCTCCCATACTCCAGAAGCATCGCATTTGCAATTTTCTTTGGCCTTTAGCATTATTTCATGGACTCCCTTCAACAGTTCTGAGTTTCTCTCTGCTTGTTATAGAAAATGACACGATACTTTTTTTTTAAGCAGTGGAGCTTCTGAAATCATTCACGTCCTGTTTTTAAAAGCATGCAGCTGGGGAGCCAAGTGGTGCCTCAAAGTGTTCTAGAACTAGGTTTTTCCTGCGTCCCACTGGCCACGTTAACTGACACATTCTTCTCCACATCAAGGCAAGAGTCAAGAATCATTAATGCTAAAAGATGTCAAATGGTTTTGCCGTCTGTTTTTGCTTTATCTTCTTTTCCCTGCACACAAAACGTAAGAGACACTCCTCTGTGTGAAATCACCCGATTCACGATGACCCGTCCCTGCCCTCTGTGCTTCCTGTGATAACTACTCCAGCTGCACAGATGGGAATGTTTCGTCTGCGTTTGTCTTAGAGCAGCCGGTGGCAGGTCCACCTGAGGGGACCCTGGGTTTTCAGGATCAGCCCTTACTGCCGATCCTTTCCTTTGTTCTTTGTTCTTAGATCGTGTATTCTGCCTCCAAACGTATCTTGTTTACTCATTTGTCCCCTTTTGAGACTTATGGGTCTTCTCTGGTTGCTCAGACTATAAAAAAATCTGCCTGTAATACAGGAGACCTGGCTTTGATCTTTGGGTCTGGAAGATCCCCTGGAGAAGGGAATGGCTACCCACTGCAGTATTCTTCCCTGGAGAATTCCATAGAAAAAGAAGCCTGGTGGGTTACAGCCCGTGAGGTTGCAAAGAGTCAGACACGACTGAGCAACTAACACTTTCTGAGACCTTAAAGATTCCTTAAAGACGATTCCTTAAAGATTGTGGCTGTATATGAGGTGACCCCTTCCTCACCCAGTTGAGGGCTTTGCTTTAAATATGCATTTACATGGAATGCTGCTTTAGGGGTAAGTAGGTAAAATTGCAAATTAAAGAGAGCAGGAGCGTTTCACCATCTTAATTGCTGGGAAGAAGTAGCGTTCATAACTTTTGCTTGTTTAACTTAAGAGAGCCCGTTGTGTCTCCTCCTAGTTACCAGTGCCATCCTGTGTTGTGGGTTTCTACCTCGTTGCAAACCTGGCTCCTTCGATTTCATTAGCTGACAGTTGGGCTACGTGTCATTTTCAAAGATGAGTGAAAATTTAACCATTAATCAGTGAAGCCTTGCTGGGGGTCAGTTAAGTTGTTTACAGTTTCTCACAATCTCCATCCTCCAGGAAAATAAAACCCATGGTCCTTCCCAGGAGCAATGCTTGACTTGGATTCAGCAGAGGAGAGCGTGTCCTGAGACAAGTATGAATGAGCCAGAAGATTCTAGTTCCAGATGTCAGGTGCACCTTCACAGCTTTGCTGAATGAATGGCTGAATATATTTGCTGGCATTTTCTATCTTATTATGACCACGACTTGGTGTTTTTAGCACAAGTGCTCTGCCCAAACATCAATAAGTTTTCCACGGCGGCCTTGGAGCCTTCAGCGACATGGGGGAGTTCTATGCAATTCCCATTTCTCAGAAGAGGAAGCTGCTGTTATTGTTTTTAATAACAGAATTGTTTTCACTCTTGCAGAATGCTCTCGTGTGCCCAGGGACACTCCTGTCCTTTGTGGCTTCCAGGAGGAGCCAAGTCCTTCCAGCTTTGCCCTCTAGAGCAGCACACTTGTCTGCCGCAGCCCTGGGGTTGGAGACAGACCCTCCCTCTGAGGGTCAGCTCGTCCTCCCTCAGGCTTGAGGCAGAGTGACGGTGGCCCCGCTGTGCCCAATGAGGACATCTGAGCAGGCTCCCGGTCGGTATAGAAGGGACTTCCCCCAAGCCCTGCCACCTCGGGAGCAGGGGTCCCGGATCCTTGCGGGGCAGGATGACCCTGCCCTAGACCTCTGTCTAGGGCCACTCTGCAGGCAGCCTGGGCAGTGGGCTCTTGAATCTTGCCTACGTGGATGGATGATAAAACTTGTCTGCAGGGGTCCTCCCAGAGTGAGGAGCTGTCCTGACCCAGTGGAGAGCCCCGAGGAGGGCGAGGTGAAGTCTCATCTGACACTCTTATGGGTGGGCTTGGAGCAGGGCACTGTGTGGACTTGGTGGGACCGCGGGAGCCCAGCTTTATGAGCCAGGGAGGCTGTGTGGTGTCAGTGTAGACAGACGTGCACCCACACACACGGAATGACCCTGTCCTGCCCCCAAAATAGAGCCCGCGCTGTGCGTACAGCCTGGGGTCCTGCTTGTTTATTTGGTTTTCCTCTTAACAATGAGGACTGCTTTTTTAAAATTATTAACTGAAAGCCTTAATGAGCTTATTTGATGCTGGTTAGGTCTTGGCTGCAGACGGCTCTGCTGTGGTCTTGAGTCTCCGGAATCTCACGATTTCTGTCCCTTTTGCTCAAGGATCCAAACAAAGCAAAACCACGCAAACATCCTGCACTAGACGAGCACCGTAAATAACTGCAAAACTGGACAAGATTCTGGACGCAGCACCACAGTATTTCCCATACATTCGTGTTTCCTGCTATAAAGCCATGCAGACACCATGTACTAGACCAGCGCCGTGAGTAACGGCAAAACTGGACAGAACTCTGGGTGCAACGCCACAGCATTTCCTGTATATTAGTTTTCCTACTATAAACTCTTTAGCCTGAGCAGTTTGGTCTTACTCATTTAAAACTATTTTTAATTACAAAGGAGATACATGTTTAATGTTGAAAATTTATACAAAAGCAGAGAGTAAGGAATCCCCCCACCACAGTCACTGCTAATGTCTGGTTTATATCCTTCTAAGCATTATGAAAGGAGGAAAAAGTACATCACATTGTATAGCTTTAAACAGTCTTCTTAGTATATCTGAGTGTTTTTCTCACACTGATGATATGTACTCATATTTTCATGGCTAGCAGTTGACTCACACAACAAAATATATTGAATAAATCATCCATGTTTGACATTTTGAAATTTTATTTTTAATGTAATTTTTAATGCATACTTCTATAAATATATATGTATCTAATTTACTATTTACTATCATTGCTAGTTGGAGAAGGAAATGGCAACCCACTGCAATATTCTTGCCTGAAGTATCCCATGGACAGAGGAGACGGGTGGGCCACAGTCCATGGGGTTGCAACGAGTCAGGCATGATTGAGCGACTAACACACACACACACACACGGTTGCTAATGCATTTTTTCATTCTTATTTTTGTAGTCTGTTCGCACACAGGAACACTATTATTTCATCTGGTTTCAGCATATTTTATGGGCTTTGCAGGAGGCAGGTGGGAGCAGGCCTTCCATGACTAAGCACATCCCACCTCCATCTTCCTGCTCATGCTCCTCCGTCAGCGCTTTCTGTCCGGTTGCGCTGCTCTCAACAATCCAATTTCAGGCAGAAATAATCCAATTTTAGGTGTTTGGCATAAGAAACATGTTTACAAGCATTTTTTCCCTTTATTTAAATAAGAGATATTTCTTGTGTCAGATAAGTGCTGGGTGAAATAAAGAAATAACTACAAACCAAGATCCTGGGATGGGGGACCAGGGTAGCAGTGGGGCAGTTTTATGTAGGGAGGCTTTCCTGATTGGCAGAGAGGGAATAAAAAGGGGGTGTGGGGCTCCACGTTCAAGGATCCAAACGAAATAAAGCCGTGTGAGCATCAGACACTAGACCGTCACTGTAAACTACTGGAAAGGAGAGCAGAGGAGAGCAGAGAAGAGCAGGTGGGCGTGAGCTCGGTGGTGAGGATTAAGGGGAGGCGGGCTGGCTAGAAGAGAAGTGCTCCGAAAAGCTGACGCCGGACCTCCGCTGAGCAGGCCCAGGCCCATGCCCCGCCCCGCCCCGCCCCGCCCCGCCCCGCCCCGCCCCATCCCGCCCTCACGCCCTCCTCCCCGCCCCGCCCCGCCCCGCCCCGCCCCCGCCCCGCGTTGCAGGACCCACCCCGCCCACCCCGCCCCATGTTGCAGGCCCCCGCCCCGCCCCGCCCCCACCCCGCCCCACCCCGCCCCGTCCCGCCCTCGCCCCGCCCCTCCCCGCCCCGCCCCGTGTTGCAGGCCCCGCCCTGGCTGTGTCGTGCGTGTCCCTGTCTGCCCTCGCAGCGACCCCTCGGAGGAGGCAGCGCCCTGTTTACGTCAAGGAAGCCGAGGCACAGGAACGGGGCAGGGGGCAGTGAGGGAGTAGTGCCCGGGCTGGAGGCTCGTCTTCTAAATGCCTGGCCCCGCCGGGCTCGGGCCGTCCTGTCAGCAGGCGCCCTGGGCATCCCTGCCGCCTCCCACCTCTCGTGACCACGGGTCCTGAGGCTGCCCGCAGTCCCCGCCTGGACACCGGACTCACGGGAGCCAGAGGCTCTGCCCCTTGAGGCGGTCTGGACCCCTTTCCTGGGCGAGCCGTCTACCCCCAATCCCACCCGTTATTCTTTCTGTAACACTGGGCCCGGTCTGTGCCGGGGTCTTTACAGTTCAGTTGCTCAGTCGTGAGCAACTCTTTGTGAGCCCATGGACTGCAGCACGCCAGGCCTCCCTGTCCATCACCAACTCCTGGAGCTTGCTCAAACTCATGCCCATCAAGTCAGTGATACCATCCAACCATCCCATCCTCTGTCATCCCCTTCTCCTCCCGCCTTCAATCTCTCCCAGGGGTGTTTACAATCTTGCAAAACCAGCTGACAGGGTGACCTGGGCAGCCCCGGGCAGGTTTGCACCTACAGGAGAGCAGGGCGTGAGGTGCACGGGGCGTTGTCAGTGAAGCAAAGAGCCCCCTCCCTGGACTCTGGGCACCCATGCAGCCGCCTGGTTTCATGGTGTTTCCTAGCAACCCTGTGGCTCCCTGGAGGAGGTGTGAGAGAACTGGCTGATTGTGAGAGGCTG